>NC_073224.2:220845000-222197500 GCF_029281585.2 Gorilla gorilla gorilla | reverse complement strand
GGAGTCTCATTCCACTGTGATTCTCCCATCTGAAGTAGGCTTCCCTCCCAATCCCATCTTTCTCTCTTCCTTCCTTTCCTTTCCTTTCCTTTTCCTTCCTTCCTTCATTCCTTCCTTCCTTTCCTTTCCTTTTCCTTCCTTCCTTCATTCCTTCCTTCCTTCCTTCCTTCGTTCTCTCTTTCTTTCATCTTGCTCTGTTGCCCAGGATGGAGTGCAGTGGTGCAATTTTGGCTCACTGCAACCTCCACCTCCCGGGTTCAAGCGATTCTCCTGACTCAAGACTCCCGAACAGCTGGAATTACGGGCGTGTGCTACCACGTCCGGCTAATTTTTGTATTTTTAGTAGAGACAGCATTTTGCCATGTTGCCTAGGCTGGTCTCGAACTCCTGGCCTCAAGTGATCTGCCCGCCTCAGCCTCCCAAAGTGCTGAGATTACAGGCATGAGCCACCATGCCTGGCCTACATCTCATTTTTCTATCACTGATTGGTATTAAAATTATCATGACTCTCTTGGTTTACTTTTTTTTTTTTTACTTGCGTGTTTTTTTTTTCCCCCTTCCTCTAGAATGTAAGCTCCAGGCGGGCAAGAACTTCATCTTGTTCACTTGAAGCTGAAGCCCCAGCATGTACAATCCCGTGCTGAGTTGCTGGTTCATCCCCAACATGTACAATTCCGTGCTGGGTCGCTGGTTCACCAGCAGAGAGGAGCATTGATTCTCTTTGGAAAAGATGATCTATCTACATCCCTGGAACTGTGGCACAGTCTCACGGAGGGCCTGCTTCCATTCGGGCCAACGGCGAAAAAACGAATAAACGTGAGCCGCCATCAGGTGGGGCCAGATGCCGCTTCTTTCTGTCCCAGCCTTAGTGCTGCCATGGCTGCCTCCTGCTCCTCCACGCAAGCCCCACCTCCGTCTGTGATGTCAGCGTGGCTGCCCATGGGATCCCAGCCTGGTTTGCCTTTAAATTTTACAACCTTGTTTATGCAGCTCGAGGCCCGTGCACTAAAGACCACGTGCTCCATTGAACATTTATGGCTGCAAATGGCTCCTCCGTGCAGGCAAGGGAGGGGGCTGCACATGCTTAGGGTGAGGTGGCTGGAACGGGGAGGCCACCAGCTCTCAGCCTCCACTTCTTCCTCTTAGGATTCCTCCCTTGGCTGAGGCTGACTCCCTCAGTCTTATTCCTGATGACATTGCTCTGTTCACACTGTCCAAGTCCATATCTGGGCACTGCTAGGCATGAGATAGAAGTGAACAGATGTTAGTCACTGTCTTAGGTGGCTGCAACGGGGCATAAAGATTTGGGTACAATCGGTGCTCCCAGGAGAAAGAGCAAGGGAGTAGGGGAAGTGGGGGAGGTGCTGGGGAGGTGGGAGCAGCCAAGCCAGGGTGTGATTTCCAGAAAAGCCCCAGAGAGAGTGGCCTCAGCCTCATACCATAGGGCACTCTGGAGTTGGTCCTGACTCGGGGGCCTGTCAGTCATTGGCCAAGGGCCAGGCTTTGGGGTGTCGACTCCCACACAGCTCAGCTCCCTGAGATGTGGGCACGGTGGTGGTGGGGGCTGCTGAAGAGTTGCAGATGCAGCCACTGGAGGGGAGGCTGAGGTCAGTAGCCAGGCTCACAGGGACGGCAATGGGATGGGAAGCAACACCTGACGGGCTCAGCTACAGGTGCTGACGGATTCACAGGCAGGTGGCAGAAGGCAGTCAAATAAATGAGACAATACAGCGCCCTCCCCACGACCACACACACCGCTCACGCCTGTGAGTGTTCGGAATGCACTGGGTCTCATTCTGCGTGTTATACGTGTCCCGTGACGCCTCATGAGGATGCTCTCTGGCAGACACTGGTATTGTTTTTCTTATTTTACAGGTGAGGACATGGAAGCACAGGGAGGTTATGCCACTCGCCCAAAGACAACTAATCAGTGACAGCTGAGACTTGGACTGCAGAACCTACACTTTATAACTATTTTACAGTTCTGGGCGTCACGGAATCTTGTATGAGGAGCCCCTAACCTGGCCCGGGTGGAGGTCAGGGAGGTCTTCCTGGAGGAGGGGGTTCTTGGCAGCAACTTGCTGGATTTGGTGTTCCCTGTTGGTTGGTCAGTCGCTAGACAGTTATTCACTGAGCTCTGAGAACAGGCTGGGCCCTGCTCCAGGCCCTGGTTGGACAGCAGGGAGCAAGGCTGGGGGAAATGACTCCCAAGAAAATGGACATGTGTGACCCTGGGTTCTGGGAAGGCAGGGAGGGAAGACAAGTACCAGAGGCACAGCGAGGGTCTCTCTGGAGCCACAGGGAGAGGGGAGGGATGCACAGGCCTGGGGTGCTGCAGGGCCTGAGCCTGTGGCTGCTTCTGGCCAGGAAAGAAGCCAACATTACTTAAAGAAGTTATTCATGTAACCAAATACCACCTGTTCCCCAAAACCCTATGGAAATAAAAAATTAAAAAAAATAAAAAAGAGTAAGCAACAACAAAATAAATAAATAAATAAATAAATTTAAAAAATAATAAAAAAAGAAACCCACATTACCAAGTGTTTGCGAAGTGCCAGGAGCCACCCTAAAAACAGTCCTGTGGGGTGCAGCCATTGTCATCTGCAGTTTCAGATGAGGAGGCGGGGTTGCAGAGGTGAAGGTGCTGCTGGTGGTGTGGCTGGTTGGTGGCTGAGCCGGGGGCTGGATATGTTGCTGGGAGGAACAGAGGAGACCCTGGGGGATCGATAGTTGTGGGGAGAGAGGAAGGCTGAGGAGGGGAAGGGACGCAAAGTTAAATTGCTTTTAGAGGTGCTGGGTGTCTGCAGAGATGGTTCCCCCATCATCCCAAGGTGCTTGTAAATTGTCGCCTCTGCCTCCGATAGCCTCCTCGGAGGAGAGAGAGTGTCTGGCTTCCTCACCTTGGTGTTTCCGCATCCTGAGAAACTCACCGCCTGGAAGCTCCAGACCCTCCCCACCTTGTCAGACACAGGCTCTGCTGGGAGGGGCTTCCAGCCTCGGGCTTTGCAGCAGAAGCTCAGAGCTGCCTGGGGAGACCAGAAGGTGGGAACAGACCTGGAATCTAACTTCTACAGCGCCTCCTGCTGGCTGAGGAACAAGAACATATCATGCTCCTCTATAAGCCTCAGTTTCCTCATCCGTCCAATGGCTATGCTAAGCCTCTCAGGCCTGCCCTGGCCTTGCAGAGGGGGTAGGAGACCAGGATTTCCCATCTCAGGCCTCAGAGACAAATGTGGGTGCCAAACACTGCCTGACTCAGTGTAGGCAGCCCTGGTCCCCATTGGGCAGGGCCTTTGAGGGAGGGCGGGCAGAGGGGTGCGCAGCTGCCTATGTCCTCTGAGAAGGAGGCTCCTGGTGCCAGGAAAGAGCGTGGACTCTAAGTCTAATTGGCTTTCTCTGCCCAGCTGTGGGGCCTTGGGTGAGCCACACAATTCTCAGAGACCCAGTTTCTGCAGTGGTTTTGCTGAGTCACCAGGAAGCCTGTTTTCTGGTGTCCGAGGTGAGGGAATCCCCCCCATATCTCTTTTTGGATCAATTTCTGGAATATTCTAGGTCTTTCTAGGCCTTTTTAGGCCCTTAGCCACTGCCCCCACTGTGTGCTCACAGCCTGTGTGGGAGTTGGGAGGGGGCTCCTACTGGACCTAAAGGAACTGCCTCGAGGGGAGGATGTGAAGTCAGGGGCAGAGGCTCCTCACCCTCCTGTCCAGCTTCCCAGGAGCTAGAGGCCGGAACCCCAGACTGAGAGGCCTCGACTCCTCAGCCTTTTCTCCCCCACCTGCCTAGGCCTCCTCCTCACCAATCCTCTTGGCCATTTACTCTTCATCGGCTCCACCATTTCTTTCTCTCAAGCTGCAGCAACCAGAACTGAGGTCTAACTGTATATCAATCACGCCAACAATAACCATAATGAAGTCGATGTTTGCTCCTGAATCCTCAGTCCTGTCTGCTCGGGGGTTGCCTTTGTCACTTCTCCCATTGGGTGAATCACCAGCTCACCGATGCCCCTCACCGTCTTGAATGCCAGCTCAGGCCTGTGTAGAGAGCCTGGACCCTGGTGTCAGACAGACTTGGGCTCTGATGCGGGTCCTGGCACCTGCCACGGTGGCCCTGGGGCCTTTGACCTCCCCATACCAGGCCTTAGTTTCTTCATTGGTCAAAACTGGAGCATGGTGATGGCCTCCTGCTGGGTGTTATGCTTCTTAGACGCAGCAGGGCTTATGATTCACGCATCTAGGAGAGCGTGGGGCACGTGACCCATCTGCCCACTGCAGAGCTAAGCCATGTGTCCTCACTCCTGTCCTTAGAGAACTTGCTCCTGGGTTCAAGGAGGCAAAACACAAAACACAGTTGACAATTAAGTGATAATTCAGATTGGTGTGGTAGACACAGAAGGCAACTCAAACCCTCCCCTACCCCCAAGGAGCTCATAGCCAAGCATGGGAGATAGGAAACAACATCTTTAATAAAATTACGGTCACAACATCTTTAATAATTACTAAATATTGAGTATTTATTACAGGCTAGGAAATGTAAAGAGCTTTACATGGATTTTATTTTAATTCTTACAAACCATGAGAAGACAGATGTTATTATCCTTAAGTTACAGCTAGGCAAACTGAGCCTCAGAGAGGTAAAGTCCCTTGCCCAGGTTCTCACAGCAGAGCACAGAGCAGATGGAACTGAGCTTTGAACCCAGATCTGCCTGATATGGAGGCCCATGCTCTTAGTTTGCCTGCTCTATCCCTCTGTGCACAAGTCTGTGATCTTCCAAATGACATTTCTGTGCCAAACCGGGCCCTGTTTTCTGCATTAATACCCATCCCGATTACTGCAGTTTTAGTTGCAAATGTCAGAAAATCCAATTCAAAGGACTTAAATAATAAAGAGAATTCACTGGCTTACATAACTGAAAAACAGGTCGTGTCTGCTTCAGGCAAGGATTGATCCAGCTGCTAATGCATTGATTGGTATGAATAGGACCAGTGAGTTTTCTTTTTCTCCATTTCTAGGCTCTGCTTCCTCAGTGTCAGCATCATTCACAGCAGGCATGTCCCTCCTGCCTCCAAGAGAGTCACCAGCAGCTTCCTCCTCCACATCTGTGAGTAAATGAGAGCGTCTATTCCACCCAATAACTCAAATCCCAGTTTCAGGATTTGACCTATGGTTGGTCAGACTAGGGACACAAGCCCATTCCTGAGCCAATCACTGTGGCTGAAGAGGTGGGAGACACTGATTGGTCTAAGCCAGTCAAGCACTCTCAAGGCCAAAGTGCATGGGCAAGAAATTTAGGACAAGGGGAGGAAGAAGGAAAAGAAAAGAGAATATCAAGGAGGCAAATGACAAATAAATACCCACTCCTTTCTTCCTACGAGAGAGATATTATTCCCCCCATTTCATGGAGGAGGAAACTGACGATCAGAGCAGCCAGGAAACAGGATGGCGTTTTCTGCTGGGGGAGGGTGTGTTCCCTGGAGAGGAGATCCAGCTTGCCATTGTGGGTTTCTTACAGCAAAAATCCTGTGTGTACACATACGCTGAACAAGGCACACACAGTCTTCATACTTCTTTCCCCAAATCCACTGTTGTACCTCACTCTGGAAACCAAAGAATACAAATGGAGATGAGGCTAATTTTTGCCCCTCAAATTGGCAAAGGTGAATAAAACCATGTTTCTTGGGCTGTGTGTGATGGCTCACGCCTGTAATTCCAGCACTTTGGGAGGCTGAGGTGGGTGGATTACCTGAGGTTGGGAGTTCGAGACCAGCCTGACCAACATGGAGAAACCTTGTCTCTACTAATAATACAAAAATTAGCCTGGCATGGTGGCGCATGCCTGTAATCCCAGATACTCGGGAGGCTGAGGTACGAGAATCGCTTGAACCCAGGAGGCGGAGGTTGCAGTGAGCCGTGATCATGCCATTGCACTCCAGCCTGGGCAACAAGAGTGAAACTCCGTCTCAAAAACAAACAAACAAACAAATAAACAAACAAACAACAAACCATGTTTCTTGATGCTGGGGAGTGTGGAGTGATGCAGGTTGTTTATTCCTGCCTGATAACATAGAAATTAATTTGAGCTTTCTGGAAGCGAGAGCTTCTACATTGTTTTAAGAGTCTTGAGCATTTTGTACCCTTTGACTTCCAGAAATTTTATTTCCAGGAATTCATGTTCAGATAATGGGAGAGATGGACATTGAATGATATAGAAAGCCGTCCACGGCTGTGTTACTCGTAGCGGGGAGAACCTGGCACCACCGTGATCTTGATTTTTTATGCTTACATGTCATTAGTATCCATCTCAGTCTGCCAACTGCCATGTGTAAGAAAAATGTAACCCTCTTTATTGTTCTAGAACTGAGTTTAATTTTTATTTCAAGACTCTGAGATGACCAAGTGGCAAAAACCTAGTCTCTGTCAGCTCAGGGACCCCCACCACATTTCCCCCTTTGGACTGCATCTTGCACTGGCACCTATGAGGTTCTTGGTGTGGTGTGGTTGTCAGTCTTTGATCCGTTTGGCCACCGCCTGTGCCTCTCCATTCCTGATCCTAAAGGCTCTTCTGGTCCCACGGTTCTCTGTGTATAGAAAACATTCTCTGTCTGGGTTGTGAGAATGTGGCAGGCAGTCAGGCCCTCTGCGTGGACCCCACAGGCGGTCAGGCAGTCTTTTCTTCTGCTCTCATGCTGTGCTGACGCAGGGACTTTGGGGTCTCCTTGCTTCCTTTGGGATTGGCAGCATAGACTCCCTCTGTCTCAGATCCCCACGCTTTCATGGAGGTCTGGGGATTCCTTAGCTGGCTTGTGGTAATAACCATTGCTTTTAAACGAACCTCCTGATTTCTTCCACATCTTCTGCCTGTGTCAGAAGCTAGGCAGTTAGCACAGAATGCCCCAGCTGCCTGAACTTTTTGGGGGTGGGGTGGTACACGAAGACGACTCTGGAGAAACCTTGGTTAGAACCCCAAATAAGAACAGCTAGTATTTATTGAGCATTTGCTAGGTGCCAGACCCTATTCTAACTGATTTACATGGATTTGCTCAGTTATTTGTTGTGAAACCTTCTTTGATAGTGGAAGAAACTAAAGCACAGATAGGGGAATCACTCATCCAAGGCCACACAGCTGGGAACGGTAGGACGGGGCTTTGAACCTAGGCAGTCCAGTTCCACACTTTCTGCTCCCAATCATTCTCTCCCATGGCCAGCAGGGGCCGTGAGGGGTGTTGGTGCTGAGAGCGGGGCTGGAGAGGTTTGGGGGCTCAGAGCTGGTCTGGAGGAGGAAAGAAGTTCAGGGTCAGCCCCCTTTCCTGCTCCCTGCTGCTGTGAACTGCCTGCACCTGGAAAGGGCTGAGCCACTCTGAGAAGTTCATGGGCCAATGTTCTGCTGCAGCAACTAAATCTCGAGCCCACTGGCCTTGACCTTGGCTCTGCCTGTGGAGTTGCTGAATGATCCACCTTGAGGCTTCTTGCAGCAGATGCATTTTGCATGGGGGCCTTGGAGGCTAGCTAGCTCCTTCCATGGTGGGGCTGGGAAATCCAGCCTCCTTCCACCCCTACATCCAGCCCCACTCCTGTCCGAGGTGCGGGGTGGAATCCTGAGCACCTACTGTTGTGTTCTCTCTCTATATGCCATCTCATCGGATCTTCCCACCAGCCCTATGTGATGATTCACCTTAAACAGTTGAGAAAACAGCCTCAGAGAGGTGAAGACACTTACCCCTGTCACATAGCCAGTGAGAGGGGCAGCGTGGGGTTGAACCTCCCCGACTCATGCTCATCTCACTCCATTAGGGGGCGTGAATAGGAGGTGTGGTCCCTGCTCTTAGACTTCTAGCACTGACAGGGTCCTTTGGGGAATGAGGCCAGAGTTTGGGTTATGAGGTTGGAGGTGAAGAGGGGACAAGGGCTTAGCTCTTTGCTAATGAATCCAGGAAAGCTTTCTGTAGGGATTCTTTTTAAAGGACCTGTTTGAGGCTGGGCAAGGTGGCTCACACCTCTAATCCCATCACTTTGGGAGGCTGAGGTGGGTGGATCACCTGAGGCCAGGAGTTCGAGACCAGCCTGGCCAACATGGCGAAACCCTGTCTCTACTAAAAATACAAAAATTGGCTGGGCCTGGTAGCGGGTGCCTGTAATCTAACTACTCAGGAGGCTGAGGCAGGAGAATTGCTTGAACCCAGGAGGTGGAGGTTGCAGTGAGCTGAGATCGTGCCATTGCACTTCAGCCTGGCCAACAAGAGCAAAACTCTGTCTCAGAAAAAAAAAAAAAAAAGGACCAGTTTGAGTGAGAAGGGAAAGTCTGCCATCGTGTTCCGAAGATAAACTTTGGAGTCGCACAGACCTGGGTTTGAATCCCAGCTCTACCCATTTCCAGGTTTGTGGTTTTGAAGAAGTTCCTTATCTTCTCTGGTTTTGGGCTTTGTATCTGAACAACAGGTATAATAATGCCTCCTCTGACCCTAGAGAAGTAACAGTATACAATGTCCACATACAGACTTAGCTGAATTCTTTGAGCTCTCACTATCTACTAGGCCCCAGCCTAACTCTTCCCACCTCTAACTTCATTTGCTCCTCATCACACCCCATGGGGTGGATAATCAGAGTTGAGTCACCTGCCTGAGGTCATGCAGCGTGGAGGTGGCAGAGCTGGGGTTCCGTGGCCTGCCTGAGCTCCTCTTGCCCTTCTCTTTCTCAGTCCCGCTTGTGCTTGGCTATGGCTGCAGTAGTTCTGATCCTGCGAAGAGCTTCAAGGTGAGGCCAGATTCAGGATTTCCCAGGGATTCTCTAGCAGCCTCCATTATTCCCCGGGGAGTGCGGGCAGCTGGGGACTCAGGGTGTGGGTCCTCTTGACTCTCTCCCTGAGGCATAAATAACCCTTTGTCTCAAACCCTCCCCTTTTTTTTTGAGACAGAGTCTCATTCTATTGCCCAGGCTGGAGTGCAGAGATGCAATCTCAGCTCACTGCAGCCTCCGCCTCCTGGGATCAAGAAATTCTCCTACCTCAGCCTCCCAAGTAGCTGGGACTACAAGCCTGTGCCACCACGCCTGGCTAATTTTTTTATTTTTAGCAGAGATGGCGTTTCACCATGTTGGCCAGGCTGGTTTTGATCTCCTGGCCTCAAATGATCCACCCACCTCAGCCTCCCGAAGTGCTGGGATTACAGGCGTGAGCCACCATGCCTGGCCCCTCAAAGTTTTTTTAATCCCTCAAGCTTGTAGAATCTTCCCTGCTGGGGCAATGATACTCTCCTGGAGCTTGCCAGGGAGCTGGGCTTCAGGAGTCATTCAGCTGGTGCTCCCAGCCCCCTCTCCACCTGGTAGCTGGTGGTGTGGCCTGACCCTGAGATGGCCAGTTGGTGGCTGTTGGTGGGCCCTGGGGTATCCCCAGAAGAATCCCTGTAAACCTGCCTGGCAGGCAGCACCAAAGGCACATCACCCTAGAGAATCGTTTCCCGGAGCGTATCTCTCTCATTTTGGGGTCCCCCTCCCAAAGGCAGACCCCAAGACAGTGCTTGGTACAGGTAGTTTATGTAGGGCTTGATTCTGGGAACCAGGGGAAGAGAAGAGAGGATTCAAGTGCTACAAGTTAGACTTTGGTGTGGGGGACAGTGCTCCCTCTTGCTGGAACATTCTGAGAAGCCTTAGGAAATGCATCTCTGAACTGTCCACCAGGGGAGATGGAACGTTTACCCACCAGCCTGTGTCCCTGCCAGTAGAGGTGGCCCCACAGGTGTTAACTCCCCTGTGTCCGGACTGTGCATCTGTGAGTCCCTCTGCTGCTTCAGAGAAGGAGTTCCAAGCGCTGTGAGGTGACCCTTGCAAGATGTTGCTGGAGGTCTGTGTAGAATTGGTCCCTGCAGCAGCGGCTGGAGAAGGCATGGCAGGGGCAGTGAGAGGATTTGCAGAGGGGTAGAATCCGCCAGTGTCCCCGGCTTTTTTTCTGTGTGCTGACCAAAAATCAGAGTGCCTTGACCCAGGGCCTGTGACCAGGCCAGCTGCAATTTTTTTCACAGCACGTTTGAACCCAAACTAGGACCTTGAACATTCCTAGGCACTGGCAAAGATATCTAGGGTTACTGGAAAGAAATTGGCCCAGCCCTTTAGCCAAACTCCTTAAGCCCTCATGTAAATTCCATACCTCACTCCCTCGCTGCTGACATAACCTCAGTAGATGCCCCTTTTCTCTCACGGTCCCTCAGAGGATTGTCATAGCACTCTGTAAGTTCCCTAATGAGTACTTTGCATGGACTACCCTGGCGTTTAGGGCTTCTTTCTTTGGAATCTCTGCCCTGTCCTAGTACAGCTTGGGGCACTCCTTTGCGGGAACTCCCCTGCCATTGTTTTTTGGGGGGATTCCAGCTATGGATTTGCAGGGACGAAACAATAGGCGTGAAGGAGGGTGCACACCTGCATCTCTGCCTCGCTGGGTCACTCAGTCCCCAACCCCCGGCCTGGGAGTGCTGAGGGGTACCCTGCAGTAATAGTCCCTCTCAGTCCCTAGACTCCAAGACCACAGCTGGACTTCCACGCTTTTGTGTCTTCCATGTTTTTTTGGAGATGGAGTCTCGCTCTGTCACCCAGGTTGGAGTGCAGTGGCACGATCTTGGCTCACTGCAACCTCCACCTCCTGGGTTCAAGTGATTCTCATGCCTCAGCCTCCTGAGTAGCTGGGATTACAGGTATGTACCAACAGGCCCGGTTAATTTTTGTATTTTTAGTAGAGTTGGGGTTTTGCTATGTTGGCCAGGCTGGTCTTGAACTCCTGAATTCAAGTCATCCACCCACCTCAGCCTCCCAAAATGCTGGGATTATAGGCATAAGTTACCATGCCTGGCCATTTTTGTGTCTTTCTTGATGAGCACCTGCTCTGTTCCAGCCCTGTGCTGGGCATATTCACATCTTTTTTCTTTTCTCTCTCTCTCTCTTTTTCTTTCTTTCTTTCTTTCTTTCTTTCTTTCTTTCTTTCTTTCTTTCTTTCTTTCTTTCTTTCTTTCTCTTTCTTTCTTTTTCTTTCTTTCTTTCCTTCCTTCCTTCCTTCTTTCCTTCCTTCTTCCTTCCTTGCTTGCTTCCTTCCTTCCTTCCTTCCCTCCCTCCCTCCCTCTCTCTTTCTCTTTCTTTCTTTTTCTTTCGACTGTGTCTCGTTCTGTTACCCAGTGTATTAGTCTGTTGTCACACTGCTGATAAAGACATACCTGAAACTGGGAAGAAAAAGAGGTTTAATTGGACTTACAGTTCCACGTGGCTGGGGAGGCCTCAGAATCATGGCGGGAGGCAAAAGGCACTTCTTACATGGTGGTGGCAAAATAAAATGAGGAAGAAGCAAAAGCAGAAACCTCTGATAAACCCATCAGATCTCGTGAGACTTATTCACTATCACAAGAATAGCATGGGAAAGACTGGCCCCCCATGATTCAATTACCTCCCCCTGGATCCCTCCCACAACACAGGAGAATTCTAGGAGATACAATTCAAGTGGAGATTTGTGGGGGGACGCAGCCAAACCATATCACCAGGCTGAAGTGCAGTGGCACAATCACAGCTCACCGCATCCTTGAACTCCTGGGCTCATGTCGCCCTCTCCACTCCAAGCAGTGGGACTACAGGCTTGAGCCACCATGTCTGGCTAATTTTTTTTTTTTGAGAAGTAGGGGCTCTTGCTGCTTTGCCAAGACTGGTCTCGAACTCCTGGCCTCAAGCAGTCTTCCTGCATCCCTCCCAAAATGCTGGGATTACAGGCATGAGCCACCACACCCGGCCACTTTAACATCTTATTTGATCCTCCCAATTCTACAAGGCAGTCGTTACTTCCCCTGCATTTTACATGGGAGGAAACCAGACTCAAAGAAGTAAAGAAACAAGTCCCAGGTTACTTGGCTGGGCAGGAGTGGGGTCAGGATTGGCAACCAGATGTCCCCCCTGCCCGCCGACCCCCACCATCATGTCCCCTGCATCCCTACTTCCATCCCCTGCCTCTGCAGCTTGGCCTTCCAGGCCAGACCACCCAGGTGAAAGGCAGGCACTATATTTTACAAGGCAGGGAGCCTTGGGGAGGCGCCCAGTGGGAGGAGATGAAGTAGGTGGCCATAGCTCTGCCAGGTGGCGGCTGTGCCCACTCTTAGTCCTGACAGCCTCCACCTCAAACCATCCTGCAGCCCTCAGTCTTGTCTCTCCACCATCTCTTCCTTACCCCCCTAGACTCCCAGAGGGTCCTCATGGCCCATCTAGTCTGGACTTCCCTTAAAGTAGTGAAATCCTTTGTGGAAATGACATCTTACAGGGACTCCCGGCACATCACACAGATTAGAGCAGGTCTGGTCTGGTGGCAGTCAGGGTCAGGGACAGGGTGCCACTTTCTCTTCCTCCTATTTAAGATGCCCCTGAGGCCATTGTGGAGAACCCTGGGGTCCCAAGGAATGTACTTTGAAAACCCCTAGTCTGGTCGATACCCCTCCTTGAGCAGGTGGGGGAAGGGGACCCAGTGAGGTCTCCTGACTTGTTCAAGGTCATCTGAGGAGTCAGGGGCAGAGGCAAGGCCTGAGTTGCATGGTGTCCCAGGCACGTCTCCCCAGAGTCCTCTACATTGCCAGGGGGTCTCCATGGAGCCTTCCAGAGCTGTTTGTGAAATCCCCTATGCAAATGCCACGCCTGCCCGGGTGCTGCGTTTGCTCACAGCTGCAGAGGCTGGTGCTTCCAAAGCCTTATCACTAAAGCGGGCATCTCATTCCGGGCCTCCTGCACCCTGCTCTCCAGGTGGAGATAAGGAGCATTATCTGTCTCAGAGAGCGGACTTAATAAATGGTGTTTGCCGATGGGCACTGTGTTCGGAAGAATCTCCTTGAAAAAAAACCCAGAAATAGCTCTGCGGGCTCCACATTCCCCAAGGCCTGACTTCCCCAGAAGACGCAAGGACCAGGCAATGTGAGACCGTGGAAGACCCCTGCTTTTATAGGGCCCCTTTCTCAGGGGGAGCACCCAGAGAGACCCCCAACATGACTCAGGGATGAGCTGGGCTACCAGCTGGCAAGACGAGTACCCAGGGTCCCGTTGGCCTCCATCTGGCTGTGTGGCTCGGTTAAGTCTCTGCACCTCTCCGGCCTCAGTTTCTCCATCTGTCTCGGACGCCCTTGGCCTGGATAATCCCTGGTTCCTTAGTAGTTCAGGCAGCCTTTGTCTTCTGAACCCCATGCTGCCTTGGGTTCCACGGATGCAGGTAAGTCTTGGGGGTTCCCGCCCCGCCTGCATGCTCAGGGAAGGCTCTCCACTGCCGCCTTCCCCCGCTGCCAGTGGCTCCCACCTGCTCCCCTCCCAGAGGGCTGACTCCAAAGGAAGCCTGTCCTTTGTCAGCAGAGCTGCCTTGCCCGGCAAAGAGGCTTTCATCTCTGTGCATAGGACTTCCCGCCGCATCAGCAGAAACTTCTGGCTGCTTAGTGCAGGGACTAGGGGGTGGCTCAGTTGTTGAGGGCACTAACTTTGGAGTAAAGCGACCCTGGCCTTGAATTCTGGCTTTGCCATTTATTCTGTCTGACCTTGAGCTAGTTGCTTAACCTTCGTCTGACTCCGCATCCCTAACTGGGATATGGAGACTAATAACAATATATAATTAAATTATAGGAATGACTCAAGAAATAAATGATAACAAGTGTAAAACACCCAGCACACTGCCTGGTGCCTGGTGCCTGGTAGAGACTGTATTATGATAAACTGATTGCATTAACAACCTCAAGTTTTCAGTCTTTCCCATACCTAGAGGCTTTGCAATGAGACTTTGAAGTTGCTTTCACTCAAGAGGCAGAGGTGATCTCCCCATCCTCTGTACCTGGTCTGGCTTTGTGATGTGCTGTGGCCATAGAATGTGGTGGAAGCAATGATGGGCCAGTTCAGAGTCTAGGCCTTGTACATTTCCACTGGCATGCTCTTGCACTTCCGTTGTCAGAACATTCCTGGCTACCTAGTGGAGAGGAGACATGGGGAGGAGCTGAGTTGCCCTAATTGAAGCCAGCCCAGATCAGTCAACCAACCCCACGACACAAACCAGAGCCATCCAACTGACCCACAGACTCATAAACTTAAGAAATGCCAGTTGTTTCAAGCCACTGAGTTTTGGGCTGGTTTGTTACACAGCATTGTTATGGCACTAGATAACTGGTATAGATACTTGTATGATTTACCTTAGAATGACAGAGGTAGCCCTGTGTACTAACTTGCTATGTGGCCTTGGGGAAGTCACATCTTTCTGAACTGTGAGTTCCTATTTGCTAAGTGGCAGTCTTAACACCCAGGGCTTTTGTGGTGACAGTTCTCGCTAAGCTTCGTTGCTAGAATTAGACTGGGGTTTGAACGTTAGCTTCACCCCTTTCTTCATGCCTGAACTTGACTTATCACTTGGCCTGTCTGAGCCTCATTTCCTTCCCTTGCTGGGTAATCAAACCATCTTACAGGACTGTCGTACAGATTACAAATTCTTACAGGAAGGGCTGAGTCCAGTGCTTGGCACATATTAGGGACTTGTTCCAGTTATCTATTGCTGCATCCCAACACACCCCAACACTTTGAGGTTTAAAACAACAGCTATTGATTGTTTTCTTAATTCTATGGGCTAATGGGTTGAGTTTTCTGCTCCATCTGTGTTCCGCAGGGTGGTGGGGTAGGGGCAGGGGGGAGTGTTCCTGGGAATTGAAAACTGGGAGTGTCCTAGGCCACCTGAGATGAGTTGGTCACCTTGTTATTGCATGGATCATTCATGTAGCTGCAGCCGCTGTAGGCTTGCTGGGCTGGAGGGGTCCAGGATGGCTTCAGTCATGTGGTTGGCAGTTGGTGCTAGCTGTGGACTGGGAGCTCAGCTAGTACTCTCTGCCAGTGCTTCTAGGTTTTTCTTTATAGCCTGGACTTCCTTACAGCATGCAGTTCTCAAGGCAGCATTCCAAGAGGGAGTGTCCCAAGAGTGAAAGCCCAGCCGGGCTCACGCCTGTAATCCCAGCACTTTGGGAGGCCAAGGTGGGCAGATCACTAGAGGTCGGAGTTTGAGACCAGCCTGGCCAACATGGCAAAACCGTCTCTACTGAAAATACAAAAGTTAGCCGGGTGTGATGGTGCACACCTGTAATCCCAGCTACTTGGGAGGCTGAGGCAGGAGAATCACTTGAACCTGGGAGGCGGAGGTTGCAGTGAGCCAAGATTGTGCCACTGCACTCCAGCCTGGGTGACAGACAGAGACCCTGTCACTTACACACACATACACACACACACATACACAGACACACACACACACACACAAGGCCGGGTGCAGTGGCTTACGCCTGTAATCCCAGCACTTTGGGAGGCCGAGGTGAGTGGATCATGAGGTCAGGAGATCGAGACCATCCTGGCTAACACGGTGAAACCCCGCCTCTACTAAAAATACAAAAAATTAGCCGGGCGTGGTAGCACGCGCCTGTAGTCCCAGCTACTCCGTCTCTACTAAAAATACAAAAATACAAAAGTTAGCCGTGCGTGATGGTGCGCGCCTGTAATCCCAGCTACTCGAGAGGCTGAGGCAGGAGAATCGCTTGAACCCGGTAGGCGGAGGTTGCAGTGAGCCAAGATCGCACCACTGCACTCTAGCCTGGGCAACAGAGTGAGACTTCGTCTAAAAAAAAAAAAAACAAAAAACAAAAACAAAACAAAACCCAAGGAGTGAGCACCCATAGAGCACCCACTTGCTTCTGCTAGCTAATGCCCCAATGACCAAAGCAAGGGGCATGGCCTCCCCCAGAGTCAATGTGAGAGGAGACTTCAGGAGGGCAGAAACACTGAGAGGCGTGGTTCACTGGGACCACCAGCAGATGTGCTGGTCTGCCGCAGATCCATAGGTAGTTTGAGTTGTTACTGTGGTTATTATCCCTATAATGAAAGGCCTGGATTGATGATCTCTGAGATCGCTCCCTTCCAGTGCCTGTATTCTGTGATTCAGGAGGATGAACAACTCACCCAGGGCCACACAGGGAGGTGGGAGAAGAACCAGATAAATTGTGGAACTCACATAAACAGCACTATTGATAAAACAATCAGTAACTGAGAAACGACAGAAACATAAAACATTCTATATCTAGCTGTTTGTTAGGAGTTTTAAATGTGGCAGGACCATCGCAGGGGCAAGCTAGTCTGTGCCTGCATCATTGCAGACAGTGATGGGCTGGGAAAAGAGTCAGAGGGACCTGAGGCCATGAGGGTGATGCACACAGATCCTACTGAGCAAAGGCCTTGTCAGAGGGGACGTGCCTTCAAACCAAGAGTGAAAGAATGCGTACAAATTGAGGCTCAGAGAGCTCAAGCCATTTGCCCAAGGCCACACAGCTAGGACATGGTAGAGCTGGGATTCAAACCAGCTGTATCTGGTTGCGAACTCCCAGGCTTATTTTTCAGGTCATACTGGCTCCAGTCTTCCTAAATCAGTAGCCCTGCTCCAGGGTGCTGGGTCAGGGTAGATAGATGGCCCTCGGCCCAGTGGGTCTACAGGTCAGGAAATCCCATTTCCTCGCATTCTTGATCCAAAAGCCTTTCTGACAGGCAGCTTGCTGCATGGTTAAGATCAGACTTTGGATTGGGGAAACTGGAGTTTTAGGTTCAGATAAGTCTCTTCCTGGCTGTGTGACTTTGGGCAAGGATCTTAACCTCTCTGGGCCTCAGTTTTCCCAGATAGCTATAAGGATGAAATGAGAGGGTGTACCCTGAACCCTTAGTCAGGGGTCTGGCACCCAGTAAACCCTCCGTAATTCTCCCTGGTGTCCCAGCCCCAAACACTGCCATCCTCTGTAGCAGTAGTGGAAGGGACAGGATGACAGATGACCTCTCTAGGCCCATTTCAGACAGGATTCTTCCCCTCAAGGCCCGGTAATGCGGGTGCAGATATATCTGCCTCCTCCTCCACCCCTCTAACCCTCCATCCCCCGGCCCCGACACCAGCACACGATTGAGAAGGAAACTCAAGGAAAATGAATCGGTTGGCCGGCAGGAGCAGCTGTTGATTTATTTCTGGGAAGGGCCCGGCGTCCCCTGGAACGGTGACCTCTATTAATGTTGACGTGTTCAAAGCCTCATATTGGGATGCAGCACGCCTCTCCTGTCCCTTTAAAGAGCCCGCTGTTAAGTTTCAAAGACCCTTGCGGAGCATGAGGAGTGTCTGGGAGCACGATTCCTCAAGGAGGAATATTCCATCAAACGCCGCGTGATAAATGGGGACCCGCATGGTTGTAGACACTCACTTTGGACGCGAGTGGCCCAGCGCAGGCGACTTCACTCGCTGGGATAAAAGGAGATTCATTCCAAGCTGAGCGCCTGAACAAACAGCTGGCGCCTGTGTGTATTTCGGCTGCCCCTGTCCTTTGCTGCAGCTAGTTTCTTGGCCTGGCCGGAGCTGGTTTGGGCTTGGAGAAGGTCAGCTCCTCACCAGGAATCAGAAGCTCTGTACTAAGGCGTCTCTGTGTGCCCAAGATGTGCTGGGTGCTTTGCATAAGCTGTCTCACTGCATGCCCGCTCTTTTTGGCCAGGTGAGAGTTATTATTCCCATTCTCCAGAAGAAGGTGAGGCCCAGAAGGTTTGGGGAACTTGCCTAAGGTCACACAACCTAATAATCAGGAAGCCAGGAATTTGACTCCTAAAGAATTTTCTTGGGTCGCGCCTGGCTGTAAATGCCAGCACTTTGGGAGACCGAGGCAGGTAGATCGCCTGAGGTCAGGAGCTCTAGACCAGTCTGGCCAACATAGTGAAACCTCATCTCTACCAAAAATACAAAAAATTAGCCGGCGTGGTGATGTGCGATTGTAATCACAGCTACTCGAGAGGCTGAGGCAGGAGAATCGCTTGAACCTGGGAGGTGGAGGTTGCAGTGAGCCGAGATCGCGCCACTGCCCTCCAGCCAGGGCGATGGAGCGAGACTCAATCTCAAAAACAAAACAAAAAACAACAGAAAAAGAATTTTCTTTGTCCTACCCAGAGTGTTAGCACCGATTGAACCCCTAAAGACAAGAACCAACCATGGCATTTTATAGTTGGAAAACTGAGGCCCAGAGAGGGAATGTGACCTGCTCAAGATCACACAGCAAATTGGGCAAAGAGAAATTTTCTAGTGGTCAACAGAGAAACAAATGGCAGCCTCTGACCCATAGTTGGCACTTACTAGGTTTAAGTTTGTTTCCTTCCCCCTCTCCCTCCCTCCCACCAAGGGAAGGAAGGGGGTATTACAGTGAAGAGAACTAGAAAACCCAGGGGTTGGAGTGAATGGCCTGGGTCACACAGGGAGCCTAGACTGGAATCAGGTGGTGATAAACCTCCCTTCTGTATCCAGGATTCCCTTCAACTCTCACCGGAAGGACTGTGGCCCAAGTGTCAGCTGCGGAGGTCGCTTTGTGAGTCAAGGATGGCTCCCTGCTCTGTTGGACTCCCAGCAGAGGTCACAAAGCTTCCAGAAGGATAGACTGGGATCCTGGAGAATCTGGGGTTGCTTGGGGCCTCCCTGGAGCTCTGGATAACACCCTTCTTTTCCATGTCACCTGCTCTCCCACCCAGGCCCCACTCCAGAGAGACGGCCTAGAACTGATTCTTCAAAAGTACAAAAGATAACACCAGGACCCCTGCTCTCCCCCTGGCTCTTGTCCCACTGCAGAATGGCTGCTAAGCCCTGGACACACCCACCCTCTTTTCTGCCTCTGACTCTTTTTCATGTTGTTCCCCCAGCTGGAACACCTTTCCCTCTCCTTTCGTAGCCTAACAAAGCCCTTCCTCCTCTTTTAGGCTCAGCACAGTGGTTGCCTCCTCCAGGAAGCCCTCCTTGCCTTTAGCCTGGGCTTGTGTCCCTCCCCTGGGTTCCTGCAGCCCCTGGGCTTGCTTCTCTCAGCATAGTAATCACCCAGGCAGTAACTCCCTATTTCATCTATTTTCCAAACAGGGCTGTGAGCCTCTTGAGGGCAGGGCCTGTCCCCCATTCCGGTCAGTGCACCAGGGCCTGGCACTAGTAGGTGCTCTGTAAACAGCTGTCCTGCAGCGATCCGTGGGCATGGCTCGGTGTGTGTGTGTCTGGGCAGGGGTCTCACATGCCAGCTGCTCCTGTGGGAAAAGGCCTCGGATTAGTGGTTTGGAGTGGCTTTCTCACCCCCACGGGTCCCATAGCCCCCGCTTCCCTGAGCCCCACTGCAAGGGGTAGCCTATGAGGGCTGGCCAGAGTCAGGGCTCTTCACACCCTCCGAGCTCCCAATCAATCCCTGTTCCTAATGTGCCCTAGGATTGCTATTCTTCTTGGCCTGGCCCAGGGCTGGATCGATTCCTGTCTTAAAGGCAGAGGCCTCCCTTTACAGCCATCAGTGGGCATTCTGCAGAGAAGTTTATTTACAAAAAAAATCTTTTGTTTTATTCTTGACTCGGATGGTGCCAGTTCTCATTCACTGACTGTGGACAGGGGGCAGGTGCTAGGCTTGGTGCTCGTTATGGATTATCTAGTTTAATCTCTAGGTAACCATCTGAAATGGGGGTATTAGGATTCCCTTTTCAGGTGGAGACACCAGGCTCAGGTTGGTGTGGTAACTTTTCCAAGGCTGCACAGCCCCCGAGGGGCAGAGCTGGGACTGGAACCCATTCATCTGATGCTGGGATCCATATGCATAATGGAGAATGAACCCAGCTTGGGTGAAACCCTGACAGCAGCCCCTCCACCCCCACTACGGGTCTGGGGATATCCCTGAAGCCCCCAGCACCCTGCTGCCTGCTGTACTGGGGCTGCCTCAGCCCCAGTCCCTGGTCCTGGGAGCAGGTCCCTCCTTTCCCATCCCTCCCTCAGCCTCTTGCCTGCTTGATTGCAATTAAGGGTGAGAACCATTGAATAGGGCTCGAATGGTGAATTGATAACCTTATCTCGCCCCAGCCAAATCTGGGGCCATTGCACACCTCTGGCCCAGGGTGGGGGGGGCTTCTTTATCAGGCTGCAGGCAGCGCTCAGATTTTCCTTCTCAGACAAGATGAAACAATTATCTCGTCTGCTGGCTGCTTCCCCTCCCCACCCCCAGCTGCTGCTGCGAGTGCCCAGCCACTGCCTGGAAATTCCTTAAAGCCCAGGGCTTCTGTTGGGAAATGCACCCCGAGCTGCTTGTCTGAAGTCTCAGGGCTGGATTGGTTCCATGCAATGCATTGGTGCCTGCCTCTGTCACCGAGCAGGGAGTGACGGTGTTCCCCTGGAAATGATGGTACTTTGTCTAGTTCGGGGTGGAGGCTGTGTCATGGCAAGGGCCACTTTTAGGCTATGAGCTCCCACCTGCAAGGACAAGGACGGGTGTTGGCCTGGCAGGGAAGGGTCTCAGTACCTAATTTGAGAGAGAAAAGATGGCGCTCCCCTTGATCCTCTTTGGCCGTTGGCTCATTTTCCTCCTAGCCGTGGTGGAGAGGGGGGCTCTGTTTCTCAGGGGTACCCTGAGGGCTCTTGCCTCATAGGCAGTAGAGAGGTGACACTGCTGTTGCCCTACCTAAAGTCTCTGCCTCCTTGGCTGACTCTAGCTGGTTCACTTGCTCTGCTGGGAGACCCTTGTCATGGTAAAGGGACCCAGATTTGGCTGTGATGCTGGAGGGAGAGAGAAACAGCTGACCCCTGTGACATGGGCCCACATTTCAGATGCTCACCACAGAGGTGGCTCAACACAGCTCAAAGAATGTGGAGGCTTGGTCAGACCTCGTGGCATCCTGGCTCTGCTACGCGAAAGCCAGGGTCTTTGGGTGAGGAATCTGACTGTTCTTAGCCTCAGGTTCCTCCTCTGTGAGCTGGGGACACTGGCAGTAAGGAGTACTAGGTGATTTTGAGAGGCAAACGAGTCAATCTGTGTGAGTGCCTAGAACCATGCCTGGCCCAGAGTCAGGGTTGTGTAAGCATTTGTGGTCATTCTTCTATTTGATCTTCATGTGAGAACCGTCTGAGAGGTCATCATAAAACTGAGGATTAGAGAGGGGAGGAACTTGTCCAGGGCCACATAGCTTTGAAGGGAGAGCTGGGATTTATTTATTTATGCTAGAGACATGGTCTTGCTGTGTTGCCCAGGCTGGTCTTGAACTCCTGGCCTCAATCAATCCTTCCCTCCTCGGCCTCCCAAAGTGTTGGGATTACAGGCATGAGCACCGCATCTGACCTTAGAGAGCTGGGATTTAAATCTCTAAATCCTTCCACCTTATTTTGCGGACAGGGGCCCAGGGCTCTGGGTCTCCCCTCTGTCCCTGACTCATCATGTGACCTCAGGCAAGTTACTTCACCTCTTTAGGCCTCTGTTGCTGCACCTTTAAGATGGTGATATCCCCTCTGCTGAAAGAAGGCAGAGGATTGATTAGATGGAATGGAATAGACTCGAAGGGGCCTCAGAATCCATCCAGGCTCATTCTGTCCTTTTAATGCTATGGTCACTAAAGTGTAGAGAAAAGGAGAGAGCTTCCAGAATTACACAGCGTTTGGGATGCAGCCAGGGCCATAAGTTTCCAGCATCCAGAGCCTGGATCCAAGAAGTCACCTCTGGTGGCCTTCCTTGTTTAGACTTCAGGATCCTCCCCACCTGGTGGGTGGTGTCACCCACATCCCAGCTGCAGGTTCTGTGGCTTCTTGGCTCAGCCCTCTTATGCCTCTTCTGATGGGTCTGGCCAGTTACAAACTGTGTCCATCTGTGGCACACCTTCCGAAAAAACCTGTGGAGGCCGGGTGTGGTGGCTCACTCCCGTAATCCCAGAACTTTGGAAGGCAGAGGTGGGCGGATCATAAGGTCAAGAGATCGAGACCATCCTGGCCAACATGGTGAAACCGCGTCTCTACTAAAAATACAAAAATTACCTGGGCGTGGTGGTGCATGCCTGTAGTCACAGCTACTTGGGACACTGAGGCAGGAGAATCGCTTGAACCCAGGAGGCTAAGGTTGCAGTGAGCCGAGATCTCACCACTGCACTCCAGCCTGGCGACAGAGCGAGACTCTGTCAAAACAAAACAAAACAAAACAAAACAAAACCTGTGGAAACTGGCCCCATTTGGCAAATGAGTGGGGAAGACAGGAAGGGATCCCCCAGGAAGTGGAGAGAAACAGCCTTGAAATAAACGATGCCCTGCCAGACCCAATATTGAAGGGGGATTGGACCCCATCTTGGGAGATTGATGCCCCAACCCTCTTGGTCTCGTAATGTTCCTATTGGATTATTGATACCCCAGAAAGCGAATGCCCCAGGAATACTGATCTTTAAGGATTATTGGGACCTCAAGCTCTGGAAATTGTGATTGTAGGAGTGTTAATTGCCCAAGAACACTCTTATTTAAGAAGTACTGAGTGCCCATCTCAGGAAATTGATCCCCTGAGAGTATTGATTCTACTGTGCTGTTGATACCCCAGGAGCTTTGCTTTCTACTCTCCAGGCCCTCAGCAAGCTGACTTTCCCTGAGCTCATTTAGGGGCAGCAGGGGTCCCTGTGGGTGATTTCTTCCAGGAGGGAATTTGGAGGAACATTCCAGAGCTTGGCTCTCACACTTGAGCTGCATCACAATCACCTGGGGGGCTTTGTAAAACACAGCCTGCTGGGCCCACTCCCAGAGTTTCAGATTTAGCAGGTCTGGAGTAGAGGCCAAGAATTTACACTTGTAACAGGTTCAAGGTCTGTGAGGCCACACTGTGAAGACCACTGTCCTAGAGGTGAGATGATGGGTTCTCAGCCCCAGCTGCACCCGGGCATCGTCCATGAGGCTTTGAAAACTCTGTCAGGGGCCCCAGACCTCACTCCTAGAGGTTGACTTAATTGGTCTGCGATGGAGCAGGACATTTAAAAGGTTCTCTGGGTGATTCTGGTGCGGTCATGAGCTGGGAATCAGCCAAGTTTGGGGTGAGGTGAGTGAGCACCTGTACCCTGCTAAAGGTTCTGAGATGGGGGAGGCAAAAGACACACCTTGGGCTTAGCTCCCAGTGGGGAACCCCCAGACTCAGGGCCAGGCAGCCCAGGGGCCTCCCCTTGGAGCTACTGAGGTGGCACTGCTAGGGGGTCCATTCATTCATCTACCTGCCTGTATTCAGTAGACATGGCACTGTTCTAGACCATGGGGATGAATGAGGCAGACAGAGCTCCCCCACCATCAAGCACTTCATAGCATCAATGTGGCTATGGACCACGTTGGACCACACCCATGGTCCAGAGGTGTCCTGGCACCCAAGGCTCTCTTTGTTCATACTCATGACTGTCAAAGTGATGGAAGCTAGATACTGGGACAGGCAGTGGAGTCAGGGCTGAGCAGGGGACAGCGGGTGGGCTCTCTGTATACCCTCTGGGGAGATTCTCCAAAACCAGCCAAGAAGGGGGTTGACTGTTTCTTGTTGGCAGACGTTGGTCAGCTTCTAGGCACCTCACGGTCACCCAGTCCACCCCCTGCCTGCAGCAAAGATGGCAGCAGCCTCCCCTACCCATGGGCTTGTCTCCTGGTGGTGGTCTAGGAGCCCCTTCTATCTTAGGTCTCTGCCCCATTTTGTTCCTTCTTTGTTTGACAGTCTCTCTCTCTCTTTTTTTAGAGACAGGGTCTTGCTTTGTCACCCAGGCTGGAATGCAGTGGCATGATCATGGCTCACTGCAGCCTCAACTTCCCTGGCTCAAGGGATCCTCTTGCCTCAGCCCCCCGAGTAGCTGGGTCTACAGGTGCATAACACCATGTCAGGCTAATTTTTTAAAAATTTTAATAGAGATGAGGTCTCTCTATGCTGCCCAGGCTGGTCTTGAACTCCTGGGCTCAAGCAATTCTCCCACCTCAGCTTC
The DNA here is from genome assembly GCF_029281585.2 of Gorilla gorilla gorilla. Taxonomy (NCBI): domain Eukaryota; kingdom Metazoa; phylum Chordata; class Mammalia; order Primates; family Hominidae; genus Gorilla; species Gorilla gorilla. The sequence goes on along the minus strand of NC_073224.2, from coordinate 222,173,728 downwards.
CCAAAGTTCTGGGATTATAGGCATGAGCCACCGCGCCAGGTAAGGGTTTTTTTTTTTTTTTGTCTCCAGTTTTTGACCCCTTCCATCTCTGTTTCTCCTTTGTTTGCCTGTCTCCACCCCTCCAGCACCCAGTCGGACCACTGACACCTTAGGACAGTTGGATTTTTTCTAGCTCTGTCTCCTTGGACAGCACCTTTCCTGGTTGGCTGTCTCTTCCCTGCCCACACCCCCTTCCTCTTGATAAACACTTTCCAAACCTCAAGCTCCAAGACCCCTTTGGCAACTGCTTGACCTGTTTCCCTCCCACTGCCTGTGGATATAAGATTCCCTCCCTGGTGAGGGCACACGGAGCATCCCACCTTTCCCCTCTCCCCAGGCTTGTGCACCAGGGGGCTACTCAAGGGGCAGAGCCCCCAGTGGGCAGGTTTCAATCTTGGTTGGGTCAGGAAGCGAGGTCCTCAAGCCTGATCGGGGTGGTGGCTGTGGTTCATTCTCTGATCAATATTAATTTGGTGACAGGTATTGACTGCCTGTGGTGCTTCAGGCAGAGGGAGGGAGAAATAGTCACAGTCCTTAACCTGGTGAGTTAAAAGGATAATGCTTAAGATGCCATTCACCCACCCTTCTATCCATTTGTCATTCATTCATTCAGTCATGTATCCATTCATTTATTCGGTAAATAGCAAGCACCTACTACTATATAGGAGTAAACCCGAGACAATCTCTGCCCTCAAAGTCACCCCCTAGTGGGGAAAACAGACAGGCAGACAGACAACTGGGGGGCTCTGAGTGCAGAGCTCTCAGCAGATTCCAGGTCTGGGTGGCCAGACCTCTTTTTGAGCTGACCCAGCAGCGGGCTAGGCTCGGACAATCACTGCAGCCCTTGACTCTGGCCTGGCTCAGGGACAGGTGGGGCTGATTGGACACAGCTCAGAAGGGTGGTCCTGGGATGCTACTAAGCCTCCCTGAGCTAGAAAGGGATTAGGGGCCACAGACCAGAACCTGCTATAGAGTGCGCCCGTTAAAACCTCAAGGATGTCGTGCATGAGAATGCAAACCGGCTGCCGGGGGAAGGGGAGGAAATCCATTTCCCAGCTCGGAAATTATTGAATATTTAGGAGCCGGAGCAGATCATTTAGAGGGGAAATGAATTTCTCCGGTTTCCTCTGGCCAAGATAAATCAGCCCGGATGCTCTTGTACTTTCATTTACCCCCACAGAACAGGTCTGGATGGGTGTTTATGCAGCGCTCAAATAATCATTCTTCCAGAAGTGGTAGCGATTGCTTCCAAAGCCATCGACTTTCTCTTAATGCTGGTGTGGTGACCCGCTTGGTCAGCCCCTGCCTGTGCACATCCTTGGGGTGTGGAGCCCAAGAAGGGGAGGAGCAGGGCTGGCTGTTCATAGGTTTGTCCGTAGTGCCATTTCCCTCCGGATGGTTGAGGTCTTACAGGCTTGACAGGGCATTGAGCAAGCTCCAAGCCTTAGCCAATAACAGCTGGAGACCTACCGAAGTTGGCTAAGGGTCTGAGCTGGGAACAGGAGGATTAGGGGGTGCAGGATTTAAGTCAGATTTAAGAAAGAACTTCCTGAGCCCGGCTTGGTGGCTCAAGTCTGTAATCCCAGCACTTTGGGAGGCAGGTGGATCACCTGAGGTCAGGAGTTTGAGACCAGCCTGATCAACGTGGTGAAACCCAGTCTCTACTAAAAATACAAAAAATTAGCTGGGCATGGTGGTGCACACATGTAATCCCAGCTACTTGGGAGGCTGAGGCAGGAGAATCGCTTGAACCTGAAAGGCAGAGGTTGCAGTGAATGAAGATCGCACCATTGCACTCCAGCCTGGGCAAGAAGAGCAAAACTCTGTCGCAAAAAAAAAAAAAAAAAAAAAGGAACTTCACCTGCAGTAGATGGTTGTGGTATTGGTCTCCCTGGGTGAGTGGTCAGAGCAGAGACCCTCTTCTACGGGGCATGGAGGCAGGGGATGGACTGAATGGCCTCTGAATCCTGAATGACCCAGGATTCTGTGATGTCCAACTAATCTTCGCAATGTGATGTTTTCCTAGACCAGGGTTCTGCAAACTTTTTCTGTAAGGGACCAAACAAGTAAATTGTTTTGGCTTTGGAGGCCATATGATTTCTGTTACAACTGCACAACTCAACTCCACTGCTGTAGTGCCGAAGGAGCCGTAGGCAACGTGTGAATGAGTGGAAGTGGCTGTGTTCCAATGAAACAGGGAGTGAGTGGCCTGGACTTGGCCCGCCTGCCATAGTTTGCTGGCTTTATTCCAGAGACTGAAAACTCTTTGGGGGTTTCTTAGAGGAATCAGTGTTTCTGGCTCTTGTCTGTTTTTGAAACAACTCTCTTTCGCTTTCCTGATGAAAAAGTAACATTTGCTTATAGCAAAATATTAAAATAATACAGAAAGGTAGAAGGAGGAATTCGTTGGTAATCTTCCCCTGCTCAAAGTTCACAGTTTAATGTCTGTATGTATTTTTGCCCTAATATTATGTTCTATTTAAAGGCCATCTTATACAGACCGTATTTACAGAGGCTGTTGTATTTTGAGTCCCAAGTGGACTCTGGTTTAAAAAGGAAATCTGGAGACGGCCGTTGGGAAATCAAGTCCAGGGTGATAGGAAATGGACAAAGTAGACTTCTCTTTCCTGGGGGTGTTCCCTCTGGGGGAGCTGCCTGATGCCTCTGAGGGTGGAGGAGGGATGGGTGGAGGAGGGATGGGTTGAGGAGAGGCGGGGAGGGGAGGGGGCCGGGGCCTGCTCCTGCTCCTGCTGGGAGCTCAGAAGCTGCTGGGAACAACTTGCAAGAACCCAGCCATGGGGCAGGGACCGTGAGACCCCAAGATGCACATCCCAGTGGGTCCCGGACAGCTGCAAGATGAATCCTGAGCCGCACAGGGCTGGTTTTTGGCTGCCCTGAGAAGCTCTCAGCTTGCGCCTCTGGGCTTATCTGTCCACTTCTGGAGGGGAGGAGAGGCTGTTTCCAAGAGGACTCCTTGAATGCTGTGGGAGGCTGCTCCTTCTCCTCCCCCACCCTCCATCTTGAGCAAAAAGACACTGAAGCATCCGAGCCCTGAAACAGGGGCCCACATCTCCACGCACTGGCTTATCTTCAGTCTCAGATCCGCAGAGGAGGATGTATTTTTTTTCCCTAATGGTGACAGGATCAAGGAGAAAGGAAGAGGACAAAAAGGCCACCTGAACCAGCTGTCCATCTCCACTTCAAGGCAGAGAGGAGGATTGGGGGGCAGGAATGGGGAGCATCGCCCCCTGCCAAGGCGAGACTTTTGCCCACAGTCCCCACTGTGGCCATCACACACCTTGGTCTTCACTCATTTCCGGCACTTGGCGTTCTAGGATCACAGGATCACACTCAAGTCTGACCCTCGGCTCCTGGGGACAGGGAAGGGCCCAAGACACAGTGGTTTTCTGTCAGAGGCTGAACAGCCTGATGGTTCTAGGAACAGGTTTGGGAATCACTCAGGTCTGAGTTAAAGTTCCAGCTTTGTCATTTCCTCGTCGTGGGCCAGTTTGGCCCCATTTGAACCTCAGTTTTCTCATCCGTAAAATGGGTATAAAGTTAGCACCCTAAGGATGACATGAGATGCTTCATTGTGTAAAGTGTCTACCCCAGTGAAAGATACGAGAGTGATTTTTCATTCCTTCCTGCATTTCTTTGATAAAATCTAATTGGGGACATCAATAAAATCTTGTACTAAATCTCAGACTGATAGGAGGCTCTGGAGAAAACTGTTTTCTGTTGTTTTTGTTCTTTAGAATCTTAAGATTCTCAATGACAAAGCCGGGCTGCAAGCTCCTTGGGCAGAAACCCTGACCAGCACATTCACGGCTGTATCCCTCTCTAATGCCCAGTCAAGGCCTGGCACCCAGTAGGTGCTCATAAGCAGTTGTGGAAGAATGAAGGTATCAAAAGCTGCAGAAAGAAGGGCTTCCCCCTGCAGAGAGTGGAAGAGGCAGAAAGGCTGAGCAGTCACCTTCCCACCCCCCACCCCCGGCAACCCGAGAGCTGATGGCCCAGTTTTCCATGCCCCTGTGTTATGCTACAAATTAATTTCAGGTCGGCCAGATCCAATTTGGTTCCTAAGGCTTTTTTTTTTTCTCTTTAAAGAGGTGTAATTAAAAAACAATAACAACAATGGAACAGAAGTTCAGCTATCACAGTTGATTTTTCACAGAGGCTGGTGATGGGGAAGTTGGTGCAGCCCTGTGTGATTCTGGTAGCTGTGCCAGGCAGGGAGCAGGCTGGTGTCCCTGCCTCCTTGAGCATGTGCGGTCCCAGGAGGGACACCGAGGCTGGGCATTTCTTTCCCCCGACTGGACTGCGGGGCAGACCTCACTGGCCTCACAGCCAAGCTAACCTCTCTCTTTGTCCCTGTTTGTCTTCTGCAAGGCTGAGTCTCTGGTCAGCTTTCTGCAGTCTTGGCCTGCACTCCTCAATCTGCGACCCACCGCAGTCTCCTCTCCTGCAGGAAGGCTGCCCAGCCGCCCTGTCATGTCACAGAGGTGTGGAGCTGGGAGGGGCCTTGGAGCCTGGGCTCCTACTTATCATGACAGCCAATGCTCACAGCTAGCTGTGAATGCACACCTACTATGTGCCTGCATCTCCTCCTCCTCCTCATGACATGAGGTAGGTGATGTCATGTCCCCCTTTTATAGATAAAATAACTGAGGCTTAGGGAGGTGAAGTTTCTTGTCCAAGGATAACAGCTAACAAGGGGCTAAGTTGGGGAAGACTGCGCCGGACGCCACCCTGGGGCAAGTTGAGGACACAAAACCAGGCAAGGCAAGCTGTTGATGTCAAGCAGTTCAGAGACCTTGAACCAGGCTGGCTGGCTAGCTGGATGGACAGACAGACAGAAAGCCAGATTTGGAGGCACAGAGAAAAACAGGTAACGAAGCCAGGCTGCACAGTGGATCTCTTTGTTCTCAATTTCATGGGCGATGAGTGAACAAGTCTCATTGGCCCTGATGCTAGCTTGCTGTGTGAACTTGGCGATCCATTGAATCTCTCTGAATGTAATGATGCATCTGTGAAATGAGGGCTTAGATACCACAGCTCCTAAAATCCCATTGGGCCTCAGTGTTCACTAATTTTCTAAATCTCCAAACTCCACAGTTGTAAGATCCACATTCATCCTGTAAATCCAAGGGAGTGGTGTGGGTGGTGGTGGATGACATTTTAATTCTGACTTGCTGAAATTCTCTAAGAGCAGCAATCATAAGCTGGCAGCTGAGAATGAGACACAGGTATCTTTTGTATACATCCACAAATAGTATTTATTTTTTCTTAATTAGCAGCCAGCATTTAAAATCAGGTGATTTTTCAACTTTCTTTGGAAAACTGAAAGGTTAGGCAACATGGGATCCTGCTCCCAGCACAGTGGCAGAGAGCCTAAGCTTTGCATTGAGCTTGATAGGTTCCAATCCCAGTGTTGCAGTTTTTAGCTGTTAGTCTTCCGGGGAAGTGACTCAAACCCTTTGTACCTCAGTTTTCTTATCTGTGAAATGGAGATGACAACATTACCTGCCTCACTGAACTAACTTTGGGAGAAACTTAGTTTATAGTTTAAACAAAGATGGTAACAGCCCTTTCCCAAAGCAGATCTCCTTCTTGCCTGGAGACTAGATTGCCTTTGTAGGACTCACATTAGCCACAAGATTAGAAATTATGGTTTAGGGATCATGCAGCTGGAGGTTACAAGATTCTGACCCTCCCTAAACTGCTCCTAAGATCAGGGCTTGAGATATTTTGCAGAACCTGCACTTGATGGATCAGCTGGCCCCCTATCAATAAACTGGCTCATCTGATCTTGTGGCCCCCACCCAGGAACTGACTGAGCACAAGAAGACAGCCCTGACTCCCTATGATTTCATCTCTGACCAGTCAACACTCGTGGCTCACTGGCTTCCCCCACCCAACGAGTTATCCTTAAAAACTTTGCTCCCTGAATGCTTGGGGAGACTGATTTGAGTAATAATAAAACTCCAGTCTCCCGCAAAAAAAAACCAAAAAACAAAAAACAAAAAAAAACCCTGCCTCATAGGTTCATTTGTTGAGTAAATTAATCCATGTAGAGCCTAGAACACATTGAGGGCTGTGTACATGTTAACTTTTGTTACTATTATTTCCCCTCCAACAGATACTATGGCAGCTAGGGCTGCCATTACTGTTCTGGAGGCTGGAAGTGCAAGATCAAGGTGCAGGCAGGGTTGGTTTCTTCTGAGGCCTCTCTCCCTGGCTTGCAGATGGCCACCTTCTTGCTGTGCCCTCACAGGGCCTTTTCTCTGTGTGTGGGTCCTCCTGGTGTCTCTTCCTCTTCTCACAAGGACACCAGCCACACTGGATTAGGGTTCCACCGTTAGGACCTCATTTAACCTTAATCACCTCCTATGAGGCTCTCTCTGCCAATGTAGTCACATTGGGGATTAGGGCTTCAACATATGGATTTGGAGGGGGACAGGGTTCAGCCCATAACACCACATGGTAGCAATCGGCCCAAGACTGAGTAGCTGCTGCCCCCACAGGACAGGATATATATATTTTTTTCTGTTCATGACAGTCCCACTTAGGCTGACCAACCTTTAGGGTTTGCCTGGGACTGAGGGGGTGCCTGGAATGGAACTCTCTGTTTTAAAACCAGGCAAACCAAGATGAATTGGTTGCTTTCTTTTTTTCTTTTTTTGTTGAGACCAAGTTTTACTCTGTCGCCCAGGCTGGAGTGCAGCTGTGCGATCTTGGTTCACTGCAACCTCTGCCTCCCGGGTTCAAGCGTTTCTCCTGCCTCAGCTTCCCGAGTAACTGGGATTACAGGCACGTGCCACCATGCGCAACTAATTTTTGTATTTTTAGTAGATAGGGTTTGCCATGTTGGCCAGGCTGGTCTCGAACTCCTGACCTCAGTTGATCTACCTGCCTTGACCTCCCAAAGTGCTGGAATTACAGGCATGAGCCACCACACCTGCTTGAACTGGTCGCTTTCATCCTAACCTCAACCCATTTCCATCATTTATTTTACCTGCCTGGCTCCTGAGTTTTGCCTTTGCCTGGGAGTGACAACTAGACCCAGGAAGGCCGGTGGAGATGGGAACAGATGTGCTCTTGGTGCTTCCAGGAACTGGCAAGGGACTTGGCCAAGGGAGGGAGAGTACACAGCCCTGGGGACCCTTCAGGAGGCCGGGCTACTGAGGGTTAAATCTACCTCGAGAAACAACATCTAGCAACTACCAAGGGAGGGAACCAGCAAAAGCATTATCATGATTAATGTTATTTCAAAGACTTAATTTTTCCCCCTCTTTCAGGAATGTTTGTCTGCAGTTGCACCGAGTGCTATCTCTTGATTCTGCATGTCCTTCCCCCAGAGTAATTTGGGACAAGGTCACTGTTCACCAGGCACGCCTCCTTACCCCCAATCTACTTGCTGGCAGGCCTGCAAGGCTGAGGTGCTGGGACAGCAGGAGGCTGCATGGTGAAGGAGCCACACGGGGCCAGTCTTGATGCGTTCAGGGCTGGGCCCAGGATGGCTGCAGCCTCACCTCACCCAGGGGCAAACAGAGGCTCAGCCCAACGGAGTGGCGGGGGAGGAGTCTGGAGTGAGGACCCAGACCCTTATTTTGGCTCTACCCCTTGTCGGCTGGGGAACTTCTCCAAGCCTCAGTTTTGTCATCTGCAAAAGGGGGGCAAGAATAACTCTTCCCCTTCCAGATGATGTAAATGGCACTGTGCACACCAATCACCAGGGCAGGTGGGGAGGTGGAGGTAAGATGGACTCTGGACTCTGAATTTTTTTTTTCTTTTCTTTCTTTTTTTTTTTTTTGAGATGGAGTCTTGCTCTGTTGCCCAGACTGGAGTGCAGTGGCACGATCTCGGCTCACTGCAAATTCCGCCTCCTGAGTTCATGCCATTCTTCTGCCTCAGCCTCCCAAGTAGCTGGGACTACAGGTGCCTGCCACCACGCCCGGCTAATTTTTTTGTATTTTTTAGTAGAGACGGGGTTTCACCGTGTTAGCCAGGATGGGCTCGATCTCCTGACCTTGTGATCCATCTGCCTCGGTCTCCCAAATTGCTGGGATTACAGGCGTGAGCCACCGCGCCCGGCCTGGACTCTGAATTTCTAACAAGTGCTCAGGTGACAGCCATGCTGCTGGTCCATGGGCCACATTTTGAAAGGCAAAGGTTGTGAAGACAAAATGCAAGGTAAGTTCTTAGCTTGTAGGAAGTGCTCAAAGTACACACTACTTATCATCATCACATCTGTCATCATCATCATCATCGTCACCATTTCATCTTCATCTCCATCACTGGCATCATCTTCTTTATCATCATCACCACCATCATCATCACTGGCTTCCTTGTGATTGGCATCGTCATCAGCTCTTGTCTTTTGTTTCCCTTCCTCACATTCTCCAGAAGAGGTAACCAAGACCCAGAGATGTTTGAGACTTGCACCAGGCAATTTTATACAGAAGAGAAGTTGCCTAGGATTGAGGACTGAAGCAGACAAGAGCCTGGTGGCTGGAAGTCAGGAGACTGAGATTCAGGTCCTAGTGCTGTACCTGGCTCATTCAGCCTTTGAACTTTCTAAATGGAAAGGCCATTAAAGATTATCCAGTCTAACTCCCCACTAGCATTTGAGGAACCTGAGGCCAGACTGGGGATAGGGAGACAATATACAATCAAGGGTATAGATTTAGGAGCTAGACAGTTTGCATTCAAATCTCTACTCCATCACTTGCTGGTTACATGACCTTAGGTAAGTCCCTTCATCTCCCTGAGTCTCAGTGTCTTCATCTGTGAAACTGGATGTGCTATCCAGCTTCCAAGATGGCCTCCAAAGAGTGTCATTCCCTGGTATTTATAGCCTTGGTCAATCTCCTCCCACATTGTCCCAGGGTTGTTCTGTGTGACCCGTAGAATATAGCAGAACTGATGTTAGTATCTTTGGAGGTGAGGTTATGAGAGATGCTGTGGGTTCTGTTTTAGGTTCTCTCTCTCTCTCTGGCCATTCACTGTGGGGGAAGTCAGTTCCATGCCCTGAGTCCATTCAGGCAGCTTGTGAAGAGGCCCACATGGCCAACAGCCAGTGAGGAACTGAGGCCTGCAGTGACCACTTGGATGAGCTTGGAAGCACGTCCTCCAGCCCCAGTCAAGTCTTGAGGTGAGACCACAGTGCTGGCCAACAGGTGACTACAACATCATGGGAAACCCAGAGCCATTCAGCTAAGCCACTCTCAGATTGCTGATCCCCAGAAACTGTGTGAGATAATAAATGTTTGTTGTTTTAAGCTGCTAAGTTTTGGAGTAATTGACTACACAGTAATGGATAAATAACATGTGGGGGTAACTATCTTGTAGGTTTGTTGTGAGGATTAAATTCACGTAAGCACTTTGTATAGTACACGATGCATGTTGAAGGCTGTGTGAAATGTAAGAAAACAATGGCAGCATAGAAAATATCGTCGATGAACCCCAGGGTCATGTAGCCAGGAAGGGTGTGACAGGGCTGATGATGCTGCAGTTCCTAGCTGCCCGGTTTTAACCATTTGTGCCCCCTAATCCTTATTGATTGTGGTAGGCACCACAGGCTTTGCCAGAAATGGAACAACACTGTCAGAGGGTGGGGAGCAGAAGAGGAAGTGATGGTGCCAGTCAGTGGGCCCCTGGGGTGGGGAGCAGCCCCAGGGTACTGGAGGTGGAAGACTGAGGCACAGGACTGGAGTGTGTGTGTGTGTGTGCGTGTGTGTGTGTGTGTATAGGTCACCTCTGGAGACCCTTCCAGCCCAAGGCTGGCTGATGATCTGATTTGCTGCTTGTTTCTGGCCCTGCTCTGTGTGGAAGACTCAGAAAAACCATGGCAACCACGGGATAATTAATGATCGGGGATAGAGGAGGCCAGGAACCTGGTGTCCCCGAGGCCACGTGGAGAGCAGCTTGGGAGGAAGGTCCACTGGGCTTTCTCTCCGTGACCATGTGGGCTTCCTTGGAAGAGAGATATCAGAGAGGGTCCAGGTGGGAGATAAGCCCCTGGGCCTGTAGCCCTAACAGTCCAGGAAGCACAGGCCTCTCTGGGCCCAGTAGATGGTTCCTTTGGGGTCGTTGGCTCCCAGGCCCTGGACTGCTGAAATTAATGCATTGTTTTCAGGAGGCCGTCCATGGCTTCCACCAGGTTCTCAGATGGGTCTGGGACCCAAACCATGGAGACTGTCTAGATATTACCCATTGTAAAGACATGGAAATGGAGGCACAGAGAGGTTAAGAGACCTGCCCAGACCACACAGCAGGCTGTGGCAAAGTCAGGCCTGGAATCCAGGCCTCCTTGCTGAACACTCTCCCAGGGTGGGGCCCACAGTGGGTGGACCAGAATGTGCTGTGCATGTGGGCCCCCCTGGCTGGCAGAACTCCCGTCAGGACAGCTGGGTCACTCCTGCCCCCTCCCTGGGCCAGATGGGCAGCCCTCTCCTCTGCTATTTTCTCCACCTTTGCCTTTTCACAGGGAGTGACTGGGGTGGAAAATTCTAGGGGAGCACAAAGTCTGCCAAGTTTAAACCTGGCACCAACCCAGGCACCTGGCTGCCAGGCACTTGGAAATAGAACTGGTAAAGGGGTCCCTGGGGGACTGGGCTGCTGGGAGCAGCTTGGCAACTGCCTCTCCTGGCTCCTGCCAGACCTTCTATCCCAGGAATATTCCCTCCTCGCTAGAACCTGCTGCCATGTGCCAGGAACATCTGGAAGAGAGTTTTCTGGCAGGTCTGGGGGTACAGAAATGGGTTACAGGGGGCTTGGTCATGTATTATATCACAAACATCTACCGTGGTAAGCGAACCAGTGTGCGTCTGCAGCGCCTGCTGCAAGGGACTGAGCGAGGCCCCCGCACATCCTTCATTTCCCTTCGAATCACTCCTGTGATATGGGGTTCCCCATTTTACAGATGAAGAAACTGAGGCTTGGGAACTCCAGAGGACTGCCCAAGTTCACCTAGCTTTTCAGTGGCAGTGCTGAGACTTGAATCCAATCTGTGTGACTCCAAAGCCTGCCTTTTTCCATGGCCTCTCCCTGTGCCCTCTACACCCACCATGTCCAGGTGCCAGTCTAGATGCTAGGGATATGGAGATAAACGAGCCATGAACCTTGCCCTTAAAGCACCTGTAGTTTAGTCAGTGTATTAGCTATTGCTGCTATGCTAATGCCCCATAACAAGCAGCCCCCAGCTCCCACCTCTCAGTTGCTTGCAACCACAAGCAGTTATCCTTCTTGTTCCCAGCTGGCTGGGTCGGCTGGGGTGGTTCTGCTTCAGGCTGCAGGTTGGCCAGGTTGGCTTCACCTGTCTCTCATTCTCCTTGCACCAATGAAAAAGAAAAATACTCAGGTCCTGTTTTCATGACTGGGAAGGAACACGCAATGTCTCCTAAGGGTTCATCTTAGAACTGGGGTACTGTCATGCTGCTCACATATGGAGGCAGGTTACGCGGGCAAGGCCTACATCATCAGTGGGATGGGGAAATACACTTTGCCTCCTCTGATGTGAGGCACTGCAAAATCACATAGCAAAAGCAAGGATGCCTAATTCTCTAACAGGGAGGCAGGAAGAATAGGCCACAATAATCCAATCACCCACAGTGTGGACTAGAGACTTATGATAATAATATTGTACTGCATTCTATCAAACCTAAGCTGCAAGACACACCATTAATTTATGTACCACTAAGAAAGAAAAGTGGCTGTGAACTAAAGTATGGCATGATGCTTTCTTAGCCCATCATATTTTTATTTTATTCTTACTGAAAGAGCTATTTGATGCTGAGGCATGGAAGTGTCAACAATGGGAACAGTTGGAACCAGGTTTGCTCTTGCAGAGACAATGACGACTGTCACAACTGTCACTGTCCAAGGAGATTATGAGATGCCATCGATTGTAAAACACATTTTGATTTCAAGGATGTGAAAATGTGAAAATGTGTGTCTTAGAACGGATGAAATTTGTCATTTACTGAGAGTAAGTGGTTGTTCTAGGGTGGACATTGTGGCTAAAATTTCTATGTGGATAAGCTCATTTGTACCTCAAGACAACCCAAGAGGAAAATATTATTATCCCCATTTCAAAGATGAGTAGGGCAAGATTCAGAGTGATCATGAGGTGGGAGGCAGGACTTGACTCCTGATGTGGGGCTTGGATACCGGACCAAATGGCGGACTAGCTAAAATAGAGGGGGCAAAGCAGCTTTCTATAAGACACATCCACCAGTAGGCCATGTCAGTTTACCATTGCCATGGCAACATGCAGGAGTTACCACCCCTTTCCATGGCAATGACCTGACAACCCAAAAGTTACCACCCTTTCCCTAGCAATTGCTGTATAAACCACCACTTAATCTCCATGTAATTAAACATGGGTATAAATACGACTGTGAGGCTGCCCTGAGCTGCTGTTCTGCCTATGGGGTAGCCCTGCTCTGCAGGAGCAGTCAAAGACTGGAGCTTTATCACTGGCCCTTCAATAAAGCTCTGCCTTCTTCTACACTTTCTTCTCACCCTTGAATTTTTTCCTGGAGGAAGCCAAGAACCCTCATGGGCTAAGCTCTGTTTTGGGGCTTGCCTGCCCTGCATCAGTCAGTTGTCCTGCCCAAGACTCATGGTTAGTAAGTGGAAGAGCTGAGATTTGCACCTAGGATGGTCTGACTTCCAAGACAAAGTGATAAAGAGTGTGGGCCCTAGGACAAACTATACTTCAGTTTCTTCATCTGTAAAATGGGGATGATAGGAGTAACTACCGCATAGATTATTGTCCTATGAGAGTTCTGAAAAGAGTGTCAGGCACAGAGCACTCAAGACATGCTGGGTTCTCTGGTAGAACCAGAGATTTTTGCCTCTCTGAAGCTAACATTAGTGTAATAAAAGCTGCAACCGGACTAAGAGGAGAGGACTATGGGAGCCCAGAAAAGCAGGCCAATAGCTTAGTAATTTGGGGGAACCATCAGAAATTTGCTGTGAGGAGAGCAAAAAGAATGTGTGATTCATGTGTGCACTTATTTATTCAACAATATTTGTTTACCCACTGTATTAGTCTGTTCTCATGCTGCTAATAAAGACATACTCAAATCTGGGTAATTTATAAAGGAAAGAGGTTTAATGGATTCACAGTTCCACTTGGCTGGGGAGGCCTCACAATCAAGGTGGAAGGCAAAGGAGGGGCAAAGTCACGTCTTACATGGCGGCAGGCAAAAAGCTTGTGCAGGGGAACTCCCATTTATAAAACCATCAGATCTCGTGAGACTTATTCACTATCATGAGAACAGTATGGGGCAAACAGCCCCCATGATTCAATGATCTCCACCTGGCCCCACCCTTGACACGTGGGGATTATTAAAATACAAGGTGAGATTTGGGTGAGGACACAAAGCCAAACCATATCACCCACTGTGTACAGGTAGTACACAGTGACTGGATTTGAAACCAAGTTTGGGGGCTAATTTTTAAAAATTGAAGTATAATTTATCTACAATGCAACACACAGATTTTAGTGTTCAGTATGATGAATTTTTACAAATGTATACAGCACCCCAATTGCAACAGAGAGTAATTTCCATTGCCTTAGAAAATTCCACTGTGCCCTCTTCCAGCTAAATACACCCATCTCCACCTGTTTTTTTTTTTTTTTTAATTTCTGTCACTGTAGGTTGCTTTGTCTGTTCTTGAACTTCATATTGTGAACAAATGTGAACCTGAAAGGGCCAGACCTTCAAGATGGATCCTGAGTGGCTAAGTGGGCTAGGCTCCGCTGTTCTTGCTTGTAATCCCATCACTTTGGTAGGCCAGGGTGGGCAGATCACTTGAGCCCCTGAGTTTAAGACCAGCCTGGGCAACATACCAAGACCCTGTTCTCTACAAAATAAATAAATATTAACCCCCCCCAAATAAGAATGGGTAAGTGGGCCTAAATTTAAAATAGAGTGAAGCAGCCACTTGCTGACTATGGTTACACAACTACCCTGACTTCCCCGGAAAACCTGCACCTTTTTATCTTTGGTACTTTCTCAGCTCACCTGAACCAACCAATCAGGGCTCAAGTGTATAAACCAATCAGGGTTTGGCTGTATCAACCAATGAGAGCTCAGCTATATTGACCAATCAGGGTTTGGCTGTATCAACCAATGAGAGCTCAGCTATATTGACCAATCAGAACTAAGCAAGTTTCAATCCTTCATTTGCACAACTTGATCTGATTGGGAACCTGGGCAGGAACTTTTGCGCCAAACCTGATCCTTCCCTCATTCTTGGGAACTCCCCTTCATTTTCCAGTGGAGGGTGCATCTCCAAGTTTGCAAACTGTTTTCTGTACTTTTAAAGTCTCTTTCCTCCAAATTTCTTTTCAGAGAACTTTTGTGCATAATGTAAATGGAAACTTACAGATTGTGCTGCTTTGCATCTGGTTTCTTTTACTCAGCATAATACGTATATGATTAATGCATTTGTTTTATGTATCGGTAGTTATTTTCTTTTTCACTGCTGATATTTCATTGTTGCTGGTTGTCAAATTATTGCCTCTCCGCTCCACATTCACCCTTCTTGCCTGCTTGGTAAAAATGGATCTGGGCCCTTTAAATTTTCTCCCTGGCCAGCAGGCATGCTGGGCTTTGCCAGTAGAGGGCGCCGGGGGGGAGCCCCAGCAGCGGGCAGGTTCCGCTTCCTGCTTGCCACGTGCTCACAGAGTAGGCTGCGGCACCACGTGCAGCCGCTCTCTTGCAGGCGTTTGCAGTGTGCAGCTGAGTTCGGCAGCTCGCACAGCACCCCTTTCAAGTTGTTTTGCAGTGGGTGCCTCTTGTGAGACACTGTTTCTGAGAGCAGCTTTTGTGGCATCTTACAGGGCAGATTTCTGGTACGTTCTAAAAGTTGAATTTCTAACTTTGGCTGGTTGTGGCCCCTGACTGTTCTTTTTTTTTTCTTTTGTCCTTCCTGTGGCACAGCCACGCCCTCTTAAGCAAGGCCTGGCTGTCAGCCCCCAAGGGTGTGTGTGTGGGGCACTTCTTTGTGGGGGTGGGGAGTGACAGGCCCTACCTCAGCCCAAGGGCTTTTCCTTAGGGACTTGATTTCAGCTTTCCGAGGAGACTCTTCCATAGCGGCTGTACCTCAGCCACATGTGTGGGACTGGGGGCCCTTCCTTGGGGGCCCAAGCTTAGCCCCTTGTGGGGGCACCGCCTGGAGGGGGGTTATCTCAGCCTGGTGGAGGGTCCCTTCCCTGGGGTGAGGGGCTCTTTCTGGAGGTCTCTATCTCAGCCTGATGTGGGGGTCTCTTTTTGGGGCTCTATTTCAGTCCTGGGGTGGGGGGCTGTTCCTTGGGGGCTCCACCTCAGCCCTGGGAGGGCTCTTTTTTTGAGGACGTTTTCTCTGTCACAGGTGGCAGGAGGGTGTCTCTTCGGGACTCTACCGCACCCCTCAGGGGCTTTTTCTTTGTGGACTTTATTTCAGCCCTAGGAGGGGACTCTTCCTTGGGGGATCAATCACAGCCCTGGGTAGGGGAGCCCTTCCTTGGTAGCTCTGGGAGCTCTTCTTTGGGGCTCTATCTTATCCCTTGAATAGGGGCTCTTCCCAGGGGGCCTCAGCCCTGGGGGCCTCTTCTTGGGAACTTTTTTTTAAACCTCTGGTGGGGGACTTATCTTTGGGGATCCTATGAAAGCCCCCAGGGGCTCTTTCTTGGGGACTCTACCTTGGCCTTCAGGGGTTCTTCCTTGAGAGCTTTATCCAGCTCTGGTTTGGGGGATTCTTAGCGGGGGGTTGTTTATCACAGCTCTGGATGGGGTCTGGTCTTCGGAGGCTCCATCTCAGCTCTGTGGGTTGTGGTCGCTCCTTGCGTCTGCTGTTTCTGTATTAATTATCGTTCTCTTTACTCCTTATCAGTCAATTTCTTGTTAATTCAGTTCTCTATTATAAGTTAATAATTCTTCATATGAAACTTTCCCTGTAAAAATCACTGTATGGTTTCCTTTCCTTGACTGGACCCAAACTGATACAGAATTGGTGTCAGGAATAGGTATCAGGAGATGGAACCACAGAGGTACCATTTTGGGGGTGGTTTTCTGGTGATTTTGGGCTTGGGTGTAGTGTCAAGTTCCTTGCCAATGGGAAATGGGGTGCTAGTTACCCAAGGCATGTGGTGACGTTATGTGAGTCTATCATTTGCGGTTAAGACAAAATGCCACCTGAGGCACGTCTGTTGGGAGCCAGAGTGATGCTGCACTTGACTGTGTGGCCATAATGAGGACTGTGAGAACTGTGGGGTGGGATGGATCCTTTTGAGGGCTCCTGTCTTCAAGGAACCAGATACTATGCTATGTTTAAAACATACATAGGCAGGCAGGGCACAGGCATGGTGGCTCAGGCCTTTAATCCCAACACTTTGGGAGGCTGAGGCAGGCGGATTGCTTGAGCCCAGGGGTTTGAGGCTGCAGTAAGCTATGATTGCACCACTGCACTGTAGCCAGGTGACAGAGCAAGACCCTAGCTCTAAAAAATAATAATATAATAAGAATTTGAAAAATGTGTAGATAATGACATAGAAAATGACAAGCCCAGGTCCATTAACTCTTCCTTCGAGCCACAGTCTGAGAATCAGACAGCTTCCATGGCAGCCCTTAAGGAAGTTCTTATTTCTTGCAGCCACAAGGCTGAGACTGCTGAAAATAAAACAAAAAATTTAATTGTGCTGGTTGCTGAATTATGACAACAGTTGGAATCACATCTCGACAAATTAGGACATGAATCGTGAAAGAATGGGGTCCTGAAACATGGAATGGGGACAGTTGTTGGACTCTGATGAAACCGACAATCTAAACTGCAAGTCACTCTGAGCCCACAGCCCCCCCTCCAACTTATCAAGTGGAAATACCTTTCCCTCCGCAGTGCTGGAGGAGACTGCTCTTCCTCTGTTAAGAAACCCTGTGATAATCTCGGCTGGAGCAGATGCCGTTCTCAAGACTCATCACAGCCACCTGCTGTTGTCACTAGCCCCTAGCTGTGGTCAGATCTCAGCATGTTCCACGGTGATGGGTATACACAGACCTAGGAGGAAACAGAAAAAGAACGACAAGACTGGTGACATGTATGGGAGTGGATTCTAAGGGTTTTAGATCCAGGAAGGCAGAATGTAACACTAGCCTGGGCTGGATGCATTGATAGGGGCACACTCATTAGAGGTTCTGAATTTGGCTGTTAGCTTCTGCAGCTGGAGGTGGCTCTAACAGCTTGGTTGGTTGACTGAAACTTGGACTTGACAGTAACCTGCAGTTAATGAGGGTTGTGATGTCATGATGTGGAAGAGGGAATCCAAAGGCTTGGGGAGACCGCAATGTTGGACTGCATGTATCATGTCTAATCTGCACTCCCCTGCTGCCACCACCTATGTTCCACAAGAAGGACCCAAAGACAGAGACATAGAGAGATCCATTAGTGAGGGAGCCCCTTTGTCCTTGAAATGCACGGTGGCTGCTCTCTTTTGTAGGCCACTGTGAATATAGAGGCTGCCTCCATTGAGATGGGCTCCCTGATTTCAGTGGGGATAAGGGGGTCCTGGAGTAGCAGATACCGAGGGGCAGCATTTCACTGTCAAGGACAAGGTGGGCACACATTGGAGAGGGTAGCAGGAATGTATGGGCAGGCAGAATGCCTTTGCCCACAGGGATTTCTAGTGGTGGTGAATTGATCAGAGTGTCTCTGGGAATGGAATAAGTGGGCAGCCTACTAGAGTATTATTTCATGTATTTTTATATGTGATAGAAAGTTCTAGGCCCGGTAGCCAAAACCTGGCAATTGATAGTCATGGCTTCTCATCCAGTTTCCAGACCCTAAGTCAATTCACAGACCCAGAATCCCTGGGTGGCCGGGTCCCCTTGAGGAAGGAGCCTGCATCATTGCCATAAATACTTATTGTAAATCTTCCTCCAAACCTTCCTCCAAAGGGACCTGTGACCATTTACCAAAATAATGGGGAAATGGACATACCCAGACAGTTCTGGAGTTACTTGGCACTCGCTCTGAACTGATGCTGTTTCCTGGGGATCTAAAATGCCACTCTGGCTCGTAAGTCAAAGTGGGGCTTGTGATGGTCAGGGATAGAGTCTTAGCTGTAGTCTGACTCTCAGTAGATTTGCTTGGTCCATGCCCACCCCGAAGTTATTTTCTGAGCTCCTGAATAAACAATTAGAGTAAGCACACTTGGTAATTATCCATTTTCTTCTCTCTTCTTCCCATTTTTGTTTTATATGCAAGTTTTTGGAAGTTGACTTTATAGTCTTTAGGTGACAGAATGTTCCATGGAACTGTGATCGGTATTTAAGTCGTAATAAATATAGTCCACGACGACTCCTGGGCCTATTAGTCTCCTTGTTTTGGGGAGTGAGTGAGAACTTATAAGGATGATAGCTGCATCTTTTTAGATAGAAATATGCAGTTGTGTTGTTGTACAGGACTTCAGTGGTGTGCAGGAGGATTCGTATGGAAGCTAAGTAGTCAAAGAGATGGGCTTTTCTGGTTATCAATTATTGCTTTTCTGTGTCCAATCACCCTTCTTGCCTGCCTGGTGAAAATGGGTCTGGGCCCTTTAAATTTTCTCCCTATCCAGGCAGCATGCTGGGCTTTGCCAGTAGAGGGCGCCGAGGAGCCTCTGCAGCAGGGACCTTCTGCTTCCTGGTTGCCACGTGCTCACAGGGCCTCCTCCTGCAGCACGTGCAGCCGCTCAGTGCTGGCTGCTGCCGTGCTCAGCAGAGGCCAGCAGCACCTTATTTTAGGCAGTTTTGTAGTGGGTGCCTCTGGTGAGACACCTCCTGTGAGCAGCTTTTGTGGCACCCTGCGGGGCAGATTTCTGGTAAGTTCTACAGGTTGGCTTTCTTGCAAGTTCTGCTGGTGTGCACCAGACCAACTTTTTTTCTCCCCCCATGTAGTGAGGCACAGCCATACCCTCTTCAGCAAGGCCTGGATATCAGCCCTCAGGGGTGTTTGTGGGAGGATGCTTGTTTCTGGGTGGAGGCTCCTCCTTGGGCACTCTGTCAGCTCAGGTTGAAGAACTGTTCTTTAGGGGCTCTGCCATAGCGCTGGAGTAGAAGCCTCTTCCTTGAGGGCTGGATGTCAGCCCTAGAGAAGGTGCATTTGCTTGATACTCTAGCTCAGCACTGGGTGGGGTGGGGGACTCTTGCTTCTGAGGGTCTCTTTCAGCCCTGGGGGGCAGCAGCTGCTCCTTTTATCTCCTAAACCTGTATTCTTCAGAGTTCCCTTTCCTTTCTAGCCAGTTTCTTGTTAATTCCACCTCCCATTATGGTTAATAATCCTTTATATGAAACTTACCTATTCAAACGACTGCGCAGCTTCCCCCTCCTAATAGGATGCAGAGTGATGCCCATTGTGCATACTGGCCACAGTTTGTCTACAGTTTTCCTGTGGACATTTCCAATTTGGGGCTATTATGAATAATCTGTGACATGTATTCTTGAGTGGATGGGCTTTTTTGTGTGGTGCGTTTTCATATCTCTTGGATAAATACCTCGAATGAGGTTCCTTTGGGAAGGCCAGGCCACAGGGCTTTCAATTTGTCTAGAGGGTGCTGAGGAGCTGCTGGAAGTTTTGTGGGTCTATTTTAAGTAACACTGATGGATTCGATGTGGATCTTAGAAGGAGTGAATGGGAGGGGAGATGCCAGTCTTCAGTTCCCCAGGTGAGGGTGGCAGCTCAAACTGGTGACTTGGTGTGGGACTTTGCTCCATCGTCTTTTTCCTAATCTGTGAAATGGGTTTTTCACAGGCATGCATAGGATCGTTGGCAGGACTGAGTGGGGTGATGATGCATGAGGGGCACTTGGCATGGGGCTGGCATGGAGCAGATGCACAGTGGTGGCAGCCAACAGGACTGCCATTTTTAGGTGTTTCAGGCAGGATGTCCTAGCTTTCCCCTGGTGCTAGCCATTATGTGTTCACAGTCCAAGAGCCCAGGGGGGTGGCAAAGGGTCTTGGTGCCCTGCTTAGAGACATCTCTGGACCCAGAAGGTGGGGCACAGCTGCCCGTTGCTGTGCAGTGCCGGGCACTTTCTGATGCCTTCTTGTGGCATCCCTCAGAGGAGTGAGTGGACAAGGTGGCTTTGGGTTCTGGGCACTTTGCCCAGCCCCCTGACAATCACCTCAGCTGGCATCTTGCCTGTCCAAGCCCCGAGCTGCTGTGCCCCAGCAAGTCAAGTGGCCATGATTAGTCAAATAAAATTTCCATCTGTTGAAGAATTTACGAGAGTTATTACTGGCTATAAAACCGATCTGAGGAGAAAGATGGATCCGAGGGGGTAAGTGCTTCTAATTATGTGCGGCAGTGACGTTTAAATAAGGTAGCACAAGTCCTTATTGGAGGGAGCCAGGTCCCTATCCCTCTCTGGGCCCAGAATGTGGCCAGACTGGTGGGGGTGGGTGCTTCACTGCAGAGGGAGGAAAGAGGAGCTACCCTATGCAAACTAGGGGACAGGGGTCATTGTGGCTTAATTTTTTTTTTTTTTTTTTGGTAGAGACAAGGTCTTGCTATGTTGCCCAGGCTGGTCTCAAACTCCTGGGCTCAAGCAGCCCTCCCGGCCTCCCAAAGTGCTGGGATTACAGGTGTGAGCCACTGTGCTTGGCCACTGTGGCATTTAGAAAGATCTTACATGCAAAAGGGCCTAGCGCAGTGCCTGGCATGCAGCAGTGACTTAATAAATGCATGTTTCTGCTTTACCTGCTTCCCTCCTACCTCCGGGGACTGAGCTGGGCCGCTTACTGGATGCAGGCAGTGGTCTCCCTGGGCCAGGCTCTTGTTGGCACAGACTGTGTGATCTGCCCAGGTAACCCTGCTGGGTCTTCATAGCTTCGACTTTAAAGTGGGACAATTAATTACCAAAGGAACACGGGGAAGGCAGGCTTTTGGGTATGTGGGCCCAAACTTGTTCTGTTTTTTTTGGGACCGAGTCTCGCTGTTTCACCTAGGCTGGAGTGCAGTGGTGTGATCTTAGCTCACTGTAACCTCTGCCTCTTGGGTTCAAGTGATTCTCCTGCCTTAGCCTCCCAAGTAGCTGGGATTACAGGCACCCACCACCATGCCCAGCTAATTTTTGTATTTTTAGTAGAGACGGGGTTTCGCCATGTTGGCCAGGCTTGTCTCGAACTCCCGACCTCAGGTGGTCCGCCCTCCTCGGCCTCTCAAAGTGCTGGGATTACAGGTGTGAGCCGCCGCGCCCAGCCCTGTTCTTAACACATGACTTAGCTCTAATGCCTCCAGCATCTAGGGAAGGAGATCACATCGTGGGTTTCTCCTCATCTCAGGTGGGAAGGTCTCGGGGGTCCATGCGCTCACCTGAGGTCACCTGGATCCCAGATGCTCCTGCTTTCTTGGAGGAATGTGGCTTTAAAAGGCGAACCCCTAACCTTCACCTTACTCAAGATACTGAGAACAAGACCACTTGGGAGCAAATGTGGCCTCCTGGTAGCTGGGGAGAGCCGTGAGATGGTTGGTGCTGGAAATTCTGCCTGGAGTCCGGCATAACTGAGTTCCCGGGACCCAGGGTGGAGACGAATAATCCCATCCCAGAGAGTCCGAGCCTTCAGATATAGGGCTCCGGGGCCTGAGACTCTGAGGTCGTGCAGCAAATTTGTGGCAGGTCCACTGACTGCTAGGCCAGGGGTCTTGTCGCTGGTCCACGCAGAAAGGAAGGATGGCTACTTTCTGTTCCTCCCCTGACCACCGCCCCATCAAGCACAGACCAGGCCCCACCCCCCTGGGCCATTTAAAACCAGAGGCCCAGGTGCTGTGGCCACGCTTTCAGACCGAGAGTCAGCTGTTAAAAGGCTCACACCTGGGCCAGGAGGCATCAGAATTCAGTCTTCCTGAGGCTCTGGCTCACCTCCAGGCAGGTAGGTCTCACCTTGGGTCCCTTTCTCTCTGCCAGGCAGCTTGAGTATGACTGTTTGGCAGTGGTTGTGCACTGTGTCTGGAGCCCCTGGTCCCCGATATCGAACCTCAGGGGGTTGGGCTGCAGGCGGGAGCCCAGGGGCCGGCATTTGTGGTGGGGCTGCAGGAAAAACCGAGCTTCTCTGGTCAGGTTGTGGCCTGTGTGGGTGGTCTTCTCCTTGGTGGCCCCCCCCCCCCCCCACAAGGCCTTGTTCCCCGGTGACTCCTGAGCTGTGGGCCCCAGGTGGCAGTGGAGGGGCTCCCAACTCTGGCGCTTTCTGCGTGGCCTCCCGGGGACTCAGTTTTCCTCTGCATCCATGGGGGTGGTAGGGCTGCCTGGTGGGGCCTGGGCAATAATGGAATGAGTGTGTGTGAGAGAGGGGGACCCCAGGCCTCTGATTCCTCGTTCGCCTTTTGGGGCCAGGCTAGGAGAAGCGGTGGGGAAGTGCTTACCTTGCCGTGGCAAGTTGATGTCTCTTGGACTGAGACCTTTGGGCCAGAGTGGCCTAGGTCTCTGGGAATTTTCATTTCATCCTGCAATGAAAGAGCCTGGCCTGTGGGTCCCCAGACACTGTGGGCTCTGGGACAGCTATGGAATTTCTGTCTTTGGATGGCTTCTATCGTGCTGAGGGATTCATTCTGTCTGGGTTTCACGTTGTTTAAAACCAGGTGGGCTGGGGAGCGGGAGTGTGGGGGGGGCTGTGTTGATGCACCCCTGTGTTGGCCCCGAGCTGGCCCAACGCTCCTCTGACCTCGCTTTCAGACCGTAGAGTCAAGTGACGGGGTAGCGTGGGGGTGCTTTGGGGTGTGGTCTTTAGAAAGCCTCCCCGGAGGTGCTGGCATCCCTGGTTCCCTCTTAGTCATAATATGTGACCTCCATGGCTTTCCCATCTCAAACTCAGGGTGGAGTGGGTCCCTCAACCCTTTTCCCCACTTCTGCGGGACCCTCGGCCCCTCCCCGTGTCCCCTGCCTCCAGCCTGGAAGGAGGTTCTGACGAATTGGAGGGCTGCAGATCCCCCTGCTGGCTCGACAGCCTTTGTAAGCAGCTCATTACGTTTTCCCCATCCTATTCCTCATTAGCCGCAGGTGCTCTCCATGAGAGGGTTGCCAGGATTTCTGCGTTTTGGTGGCACCTGGAGCAGGGGAAGGCTTATGGCAAAATGTTCCTTAGTCTTTTCTCCCCCATTCCCTCCCCCTGCAGAAAAGGATGAGCGGTTGGGAGCCTTGGGGCTGACAGGTTTTGTGAGTGTGCAGTGGGGGCTTCCGCCCTCGGGAAACAGGGGTTGGCCCTCTGGAAACAGGGGTTGCGATGGAGCTCCATGCTTTACCGGCTGATGACTCAGCAGGTCTGAGCCTCAGCTTCCCGTTTACTAAATGGGCTAACTGGGACAATGATTGATCTAGTGCCTTCTATCATGATAATCATTATTTTTGATAATATGTCCCAGACAAGAATAGCAAAGGTTGGAAAGCAGCTCTGTGTTGAGCTGAGCAGGGCTCGGGAAACCCCCGTGGGGGTGGGGGTGCTGGTGCTTTCATGGAGGCAGAAGCCTCTGGCTGGTCCCTTCCCTTGGTGGGCAGCTATGGTCCAGTTCCTGGCTGACGGTGGGGCTGGCCTTAGGTGTGACGCAAGGGGTGGGCAGAGGCCAGGGAAGCTGCTCTGTATCCTGCAGTGCACAGGCCGGCCCCTGCTGCAGACAGTCATCCTGCCTCAAATGTCAACAGTGCTCAGGTTGAGACACCCTCAAGCTCCATGCCTGGCACATAGTTGGCTCTCTATAAAGCTTGGATGAACACCAGTGGGCAAGCCAGGGGGGACTGGTCATAAAGTCAGCCTGAAAACTGGGGGTTCACTTCCTTCCAGCCCAGTGTTTCTTCCTATTGCTCTGTTAGGCATGGTCAGGAATGCTACGAGGTTCTGACAGGCAGCTTCCAGTCCTGGGTACCCTTGGAGGTGGGGTTGGTGATGCTGTGACTTCAGCAGCCTAAGCTCCTGGGCCCCCCCCACCCCACAGCATCTCTCATCCTGATGCCTATTGGGTTCAGCCTCGGCCTCCTTGTCTCGCCCCCACGCTGTTGATGATCCGCCAGCCCCACTTGGCATGCCTGATGTGGCCTGAGAGCCTGGGTTTTAATAGCTGAATATTTCTTTAAAAGAAATTCCACTTGTCTCGAGGCCTGCGTTCCTCCAGCGTTGCCTGCCTGGCTCCCCGGGGGAGTTCACGCAGAAACTGATGTGTTAACAGGCTGCAGTGTCTCCCTTTCCATCTCTCCATTTAGCCTCCCTTGGAGATGGCCTGGTCGCTGGCTCTCTGTGCCCTTGCCCAGTGGCTCAAGATGGCACATGACTTGGGGCCCCCGGATCTGGGTAGGGGGGCTGTATAGACACCAGATGTTGGAATCCACCCAGGTAAAGCCACCATGATGCACAAGTCCCAGGTGCCAACTGTGCAGCGGTTGGGGGCTCCAGCCAGAGCAGAGTTGGAAGGGATGCTGCTGGAATCCAGCTTGTGGGGAGATGGTACCAACTGGAGGTGCTGGACGCTTCCTTCTTTGAGATGAGCAGGCAGCGATCACCGGGTCTGGGGCTGTGTGGAGCAGGTTGGGGCTGGCCTTCCTCCTCTGGGTCCCTGAGTGTGGTGGGCCTGAAGGAAGAGAAACATGTCAACTTGGCTGTCCAGGCCAAGTGTACTAAAGAGTAACCTCCACGTGGGCAGGGATTTTTATCTGCCTTAGTTCACTGTGGTGTCCTGGTGCCTAGGAGAGCGCCTGGCATGGAGGCCGCACTGTCCCCCACTCCTTGCCTCCAGACCACCTCTGCTTGAGCTCTACCTACAGACAGGACCCTGTGCTTTTTACACATTAACTCATCAGACACTCGCAATAACCATATGGAGTTGGTGTAATAACATACCCATTTGACAGGTGAGGAAACCGAGGCCCAGGGAAGTGAGGTAACGTGCCCAAGCCCCTCTCCATGGCAGGCTATGTAGCATCTCTTAGGTCTCAGCTCGGGGTTCCCCTCTTAAGAGGTCTGACCAGAGCCCTGGCTCCATTCCACACACGATGTCATTGTTGCTCCCTCGTAGCACATGTCACCCGGCTCTCTATAAATGTCTGATTCACTCACTTATTCACGATCTGTCTCCACTCCCCGGAATGTGAGGTCTCTCAGGACAATGTCTGGCCCCTTGCAGGGCAGAGCTGACTGGTCTGACCTGACATCTGTGCTCTTACCCACCAGGCTTTCCTGCCTGCCTGGTTTGATGAGCCGTGGGTTCATTACATCTGGCATAGGCACCGTTTCCCGGGTCCTAGGATGTGAGGCAGAGGTTCCCTCGAGACCTCTCTCAACTCCCAGGGAGTTAAATCTCACCCCAGGTTTTAGAGCAGCCAACTTCCCATGGCCTGCCCTCCTGCAGAGTAATTACTGTAATTTTCCCAGTGTCACCCTCAGCCTTTGGATGATACTGTGACCGAAATGTGAGAAGCAATGACACCCCGTGACACTCCCAGCCCTTGTAATTGAGGCTTTGAAAGCACTGCTGACGTCTCCAAAGGCATCTGGGTGCTCCACAGCTGTGATGGAGGTGGGACCTCTGAACCCTGGCTTTTTGACTTTGGCTGCTTTGCAAATGTAGTGACTAATAGATGTGATGTGTTGATTCACTCCCCTGTCTTCCCAAAATTGCGTTCACATCCCTGATCCAATCTGGAGCCTTGTAGCAGCCTCGTGAGGCTGGGACTGGTACTTTGGCCCTGACTTAATAGGCAGAGAAGTTGTGCATTCCTTGAAATTGTACAGCGTATGAGTGGCAGAGCCTGGCTCAAACCCGGGTCTTCTGCTCCCATGTCACACACACTCTGTCTGGGACCTCTTCTGTGCAAATATCCCATTCAAGAGGGCCTCCTGATTATTCTACCACTATCTAAAGTTGGTTGCAGAGTAGCAATAGCAAAAGCAAAAGTCATAACCTTGGGCGCTGACAGCCTGTCAGGCACTGTCCTAATTGACTTGCCGTGTGTTAATGCACTTATTCCTCCCTGAAGCCCACTGTGGTGGGGGCTGTGATTATCCCCACTTTACAGATGAGGAAACTGATGCCCAGAGAGGGTATACTTAGCCCAGGACTGGGAGCCATAATGTGATGGAGCTGGGATTGGAACCCACGTAGTCTTCAGAGACCAAGCTTTGACCATACTGCCATATGAATCATCTAGAAAGCCATCATTCCTGGAACGCACTGCATTTTTTTCTCAGGGGTGTTCATTTGTTCATTCATTCCTAAGCTATGGTTGAATGAATGAATGAATCTATTATGTACTGACCGTTGTTCTAGGTGCTGAGGATTCAGTCCTGGGCAAAACAGACAAAGTTTTGCCCCCATGCAGTTCCATTCTAGTTGGGAGAGACAAGATAAGCAGATGATGAATGTGGTTTCAGGTTGGGAGAACTATGGAGAACAATGAATGGCAAGGGAACAGAGAGTGATGAAGAAGGTGACTTTGGCCACAGTGGTCAGGGACGGGGGAAGCAGACACCTGAGGGGGAAGCGAGACGGGTGAGCATCATGAGGAAGGGGTTCCAGGCAGAGAGCAGCGTCTGCAAAGTCCCTGCGGTGGGACTGTCGAGGCCTGCTCTGGAAACAGTGAGGAGGGCATCAGGAGGTGAGGTCAGAACGGTAAGAGTGAGGAGATGCTGGGGTTGCATTGGATGATAGGATCCGACTTCGCTGCTGGGGACAGAGCCGGGGGATGAGGCGGAGGCAGGGGGGCCAGTGTGGGGGCCGTCCCTGTGGTACAGGGGAGAGATGATGCTGGCAACTTAGCCTCAGGGTGTTTCTAAAGAGTCTCTTCTTAGATATCGCTCTCTTCCCTTTCCTCTGCACATCCTTCTCTCCCGGCTAAGACCTTCCCTGCTCTCCTGGGGGTTGAGTTTGGCCTTGTCTAAGCCCGTGGCTGGGTGCATGGCTCCCGGGCACTGCTCTTTTGTGGCTGCCTTGTCCAGTGGTTTTTTGGTGCGCAGTAAGCCCTTTGCTTTTTGGGTATTGACTGTAGATCAGTGCTCACCACGTTTATCCTCCATAGGTGCTTTATTATTATTTTTGGCATCTGCAGAAATACCTGCTTTATGTGTTGCCTGCTCAGTTATGTCTCATTGTTGCCTTTATTTACTTATTTCACACGAGACAATGCCCTTGCTTGGCTTCTCGGCTCAGTCGGATGCCGTGACTGCTGACACGGGAGGAATGACGCTGCGTTACTCAAGCAGGTGACAGTGTGGCTTTTCTCGAAAGCATGAGGCCCCAGCCTCCCTGGGTGTGCAGAATGGGTGCTCGTGAATCCCTCTGGTGGGACTGGGTGTCTGTGGGTTCAGTCCTGGGGGGCAGGGGTGAGCATATATGTGATGTGGAGTTTTAGAGAATCAGTCAGGGCTCCGTGTGTGTAAGCAATAGAAATTGCCTCTGGCCAACTGCAGCAGAAAAGGAATCATCAGAAGGAAACTCTTGTATCTGAAGTTGGGCCAAAAGACTGGCTGGGAAAAGGTGGGAACCCAGCTAACTCTGGTCGGGAATAGGGTGGCGGGCAGATGGGGGTGGGTGGGTGGTGTTTCTAGCAAGATCTGCTCAAGGCCCTCTGGGGACCCCACCAGGATGGGTGGCTCCAGCCAGCTTGAGAATTTTGCAAGACTGGAAATCCATGTACCCAGAGAGAGGGGACCTAACTGGTGGGGATTTGACCTTGTGGCCAGGCCTGGCCTGGCAGTGTGCAGGGCTCATGTTCAACAGTCCTGCCAAGACTGCAGTTTGGGGAGAGGATCACTCCTGGAAAGGAATTTTGGGGTGCTGGTGTCAGAAGAAGAGAGGCTGGGCACTTGGCTGCTACAAGTACCTCCTGTACCCTAAAAGAGCCACACATGTGAGCTGTGTTTTGGTCTTTTAAGATGCTAAGGATGGAGGATATCATCAAATGGAATGTTAAAGTACAGGACCGAGTTCCTCTGAGCCAGTGAACGGGCTGGGCTCAGAGTGCAAGAGAGGTTCCCAGGTCTGGGGAAGTTTTGGACACAGTGATCTGGCTGGGCCTCTAGGGCTGGGTTGCCTGGAATAGGAGGGGCGTTTGGGGAATGGAGCTCTGAGTCAGGCTCACTGCAGGGGCAAAGGCCTGGAGGCTGGGTTTGGTGGAGGTGAGGGGCAGAGTTGCTGACTCACTGCTAGGGAGTGGGGAGTGAGGCTGGAGCTGCAGGCTGAAGATGTCTTTGGACACCAGGCTGAGGAGTGTAGTCTTGGGAGGGTAACTGTGTCAGGAAGCAGAGCAGGAGGAGTGGTCCACTGTTTCGTGACATCCCTCCTATGTGCCTGACACTATACTAAGTGCTTTGTTGTAGCCTGTTTAACCTACCGATGCTGCTATTTCCCTTTTATACAGATGAAGAGACGGGGGGTCAGAGAGGTTAAGTGACTTGGACAAAGTCACATAGTGAGTCAGTCGCAAAGAAGGTCCTGCTTCTTGCTACGTCGCCCAGGCCTGGCCAATATTCTCTGCTGGTCTGTGTTGCAGAATCGCCAGCTGTGAAGTCAGGCAGCCTGCTGATCTGTCCTGTTGAGCGACTTGATTCTTTTCCTTCAGACTTCCCTTCCCCAGTATCCCTAGAGCACATTGGGCATGGCTGTGGGCTGGCAGGGGTGGCAGAGTGTAGGGAGAAGGTCTGGGGAGACTTTCTCCTTGTCACTGCAGGGCTGTTTCTCTTCTCTCCGTTTCTTCTGTAAAGAGCTGGTACAAAGCTAGCAAAATCAGAGTCAGCAGAAAAATCTAATTTTCACCTTAGACACGTTTGTAGCTGGTAGATAGTAACCCACCTTCTAGACTTTCCTTCCAGACAAGGCTGAGCTGAGTCCTGCCCTGGACATTGGGAGACCCGCTCTGTCACGAATTCCCTGCCTCTTGTTAGGCAAGACAGTTCTTCTCTGTAAGCCTCAGTTTGTCCACCAGTAAAAAGGGGGTGGTGGTGATCGTGGCGGGGTGTTACAAGCCCACATGCCTGCAGGGGCCCTCCAGGAGAGACAGAGGCATGAAATAAACCAGGCGCAGGGCAGAAGAGGGCATGGGAATACAAGGGGCCTGGTGGGCACGTGCTCAGCTCATAGAGTCAACCCCAGCTCAGGGCCAACCAGCTGTTGCTGTGTAGGGCTTCTTGGGCCACATCTTTGGATTATTTTCAAGAAAATCCAGAAATCTGAACTATGCTCCAAAATAATTGAAATTTTAAATGTTAGCAACTTATTTGAAATTTTTGAAAGATAGTATAGGCCAATAATAGTAGCTCCATGGGCTGAAACTGGCCTGTGGGGTCACCAGCTTGCAGTGTCTGGATTATATGGGTCTCCTCCAGCCAGATGAGCTATGGCTACATTTAATAGGTGTATAAATAAAAATAAAATATTTGCCTTCTAGATATGTTGATTTGTATTTATTGATGAGGTCTGTGGTTTATAATTGGCATCTGAGCTCAGAGTTAATAATGGGGTAGAAGCCTCTTTGAGAAACTTTAATCAGAGATATAGAATTGGTGTGCTTATACCTCTCTCTCCAGATTACTTCCTCCTCCTAACATCTATCTTTAATCCTTCCTGCTGCAGACTTAGCCTAGCCTAGTTTCTATGGCAACAGAGTATGCTACCTTTTCTCTCCTCATAGATTCAGAGAGAAGGAAGCAGGGGGGGTGGCCTTGAGATTTTCATAACTCAGACAGCAGTTCCAGGGACCTCTACTTTCTACACCTGCAAAATCAGGGGCAGGACAGGTTTATCTGAAGCCAGTGGGCAGCCCAAGAGCAAGATTTATTGTCTCTCATAAATTTTTAGAGACCTCTGGCTAAGAGCTACCGACTTTATCACATTAGCTGCTACCTTAGTCCCCATTCTGGAGGGTGTTCGTGGATTAGTTTCTTTAGTATCCAGAGAGCAGTGAGTTTATAGGCCCTTTTAAGGGTGGGCTTGGGAAAGACCTATAGGAACCAAAGGCTTAAAAGGGGATCTAGGAGTCATACTGGCCAATGTGCTGGTCGTTTCTACCATGCACAGTGCAGAGCTTGGGAAAGACCTCAGAGAGACAGTAGTGGCAGAGGAGGATCTAGAGGTCATAGTGGCCAATGAGCTGGTCATTCTCGCCATGCACAGTGAAACCAAGATGGACTGTATAGTCAGGAAAGAGAAGTGGCTCCACTGGGGTTGTGGTGCTGATAGCGGTTGTCAGTCCTGGGCTCTGACCAGGAAGAATAGGGGAAATGGGTAGGATACAGACATTGGAGTCAAATGCCTGGGTTTGGATCCTGGCTTCACCGCTGTGAGGCTGGGGGCGCGGGCAATTTACTTAACATCTCTGAGCTTCTAAGAACTCATCTGTAATGGGAAGATGACAGCAGTTACCTCCTCATAGGTTATCATGAGGATTGAGATGATACTTGTAAAGCATATAGAATAGGGGCGGCAAACTTTTTCTGTAAGGGACCAGATTGTAAACATTTTGGGCTTTGTGGGCCATATGGTCTCTGTCGGACGCTGCAACTCAGCTGTTGTAACTTGAAAGCAGCCATAGATAGATAATATGTAAATGATGGGCGTGGCTGTGTTCCAATAAAACTTTATTTATAGACACTGAAATTTGAATTTCAGATACTTTTCATGTGTCACAAAATAGTCTTCTTTTTCTGATTTTTTTTTCAACATTTAAAAATACAAAAACCATTCTTGGCTCTCGGGCCATATAAAAACAGGCAGTGAGCCGGATTTGGCCCGTGGGCCATAGTTTGCTGACTCCTAGTATAGAATAATGCCTATTATGTGTTTATTAAATGTCAGTGACTGATATTACCTTGATCTTTATCATTATTCTTTTTATCTCAGGAGGGCGGGTTGAAGACAGTCAGATATTTGGCTCAGAAAGAGGTGACTTGGTTTGGGGGAAGGAGCATATAAACTGTTACCACCAGGAAGGGAAGATGGGATTTGTCTTGCACTGTCCCAGAGGTGTATCCTCCAGGCCTGATTGGCAGAATTGACAGGGAGGTAGATTTTTGGCTTCGAGGCCCCTAGCAGCTAGAGGTACTGAAAGTTGCTATAGACTGCCTTGGGCATAGTTGAGTGCCTGTCACTGGGGGTGTCAAGCAGAGGACAGATACTCCTGACATGCTGCAGTGGAGGGGGCGTGCTCACCGGCTGGACAAATGGACACTGAGGTGCTGGGGTCACCACCGTTTCTTGCAGCACCATCAAGGCTAATGGAAGAGGGGGTGTTTTCCTATTCTTCCACGGTCCTTTTCTTAATTCGTGAAGTATCTTGTCCTCTTCCTGCCTTCTCAAATAATCCAGCGACATGCATAGGCCACATTCTCCCCATTTGAACAGGAGAGACAGAGAGAGAAAGAAAGCAGGAGAACAGGGAGGTGGTGGGAGACAGGATGCAGAGCTAACCTTCGCTGTGGACCTTGTGCAGTGCATGCGCTTCGTGTATCCCCGTGAGGCTGAGCTCTGCTGGGTGTAGTCTTTCGTGTTCACCTAGTGTTTCTAGGGGAAAAGTCCTGCATCAACACATGAGAAGTTTGCATAATGCTCAGATTATTCCCTAATATATCGATTGCATTGGAACAAATACGCATTTTAAAAATTAGTGTTATGGCAGCATGGACTGCACTTTGCATCAGGAGTTATGAGGGGTGGGAGTGTCTTTTCTAGATAGGGACTTCCTTGTAAGGCTCACTTCACCCCAGAAGGTGGGCTGTTACTCGGCACTTCAGGGCCTGTGAAGGTTTCTGGGCTTTCGGTGAGGTTGATCCTCTCCTAAAGTCGGTTTCTCCCCCAAGACCCCAGCGGCTTGTCTTTTGGGATCTCAAGGCACCATACTGGATCCTCTCATAACTTCTGATCCCACCCATTATTTGGGGGAAAGCTGACACCAGGGATGTTGGGGCAGCTCCACAATTCTGACCACACAAACTCAGCAAAGATGTAGTTTATGCAGGATCATGCTGGACCGGAGAGAGGAAGCCCAATAGTGGTGGGAAGAGGTTGGGGGGCTCCCTTTTGAACGAGAGGGGAGCAATGACGTTTAGCAGGAATTGGCCATGCATCCCTAGCTCCCAGCTCCCTGGAGCCTCTGCCATTTGACCAGTAAGTCCCACGTGCTCTGGAGCTACAGGGACCCAGAGAGATGTTTCTGGGGCCAGACCCAGGCAGTCTAAGAACCACTTTCTTTTGCATCAAAGCCCACCATGGGGCCTCTGTGTGGGTAATGAGGTCTTGTGAGTACCTCTTCCTTAGAGCAAAGAGGAAAGGAAAAAAAAAAAGGATTGCCTGGAATTTATTAGTCTAATTACATTTTCCTAATGTGGTTGACCCTCGCTCACAGCAGCGAGCTTATCAAAGCAGCAATCATACCAGCATTATTGGAGTTTTAATAAGAGTCAATTGGTTATTGTCCTCGCTGCGTCGGACACTGTCGACGTAATCCTCCGAAGCCCCTCGAGAAGACGGAGTTTGCTTTCTTTGCTGGAATATTATTTACGTTAATAACAAGGATTAGAGGCTTGTTCTATGTGTTTAGGAGAAGCAGAGCTTTTCTTTGTTCGAGTAGCTCCTGGCTGCCGGCTGTGTACCTACTGGTGGCCCCTCTGAAGTCTAGAGACCACCAGGCTGAGAATCTGGACCCTGGGGCCATAGCTCCAGCTCCTGGCTCACCGATCACTGTGCCTTGCTCTGTGAGCTTAGCCAAGCTGTCTCACCTCTCTGGTCCCTCCTATGTGAAATGAGAAGACACAAGTAATAACAATTAGCGAGAATGCAGGGGAAGCCTTTCCTAGCACGCAGCAAGCATTAACAAATGCAGGCTGTTCTAAAATAGCCAAATACAGCGGTAGGTGCCAGCTTAGCTCTACCCTTATGCGTATATTTATGATGCCATAGAGTGGAGCAGCTTTGTATCAGGATTGAGCATTTCCAGAGTGCCCGGTTCTGTCCTAGTTACTTGACACAAGCTGGGGAGCAGTTTAGCCTGATGAAGAGGAGGCGGGGCTGCAAGGCTCACATTTCTGCTCTCCCCTTAGCTGTGTGACTTTGGGCGACATTCGTGACCTTTCTGTGCCCAAGCAAGGATAATCACAGGGTCTCTCTCACAGGCCTAATGAGAGGATTAGGAGAGGCAATTCATGCAGAGTCCATAGAACAGCACTTGGCCCATGCCGAACAGATGCTGGTTATTGTGAGATTAACGGGATTTCTGAGCTTCCGTCGTCTACTTTGCGAAGGGAGGGAGAAGAGGCTGTCTGTGCAGGACCACAGAGGGTGCACTAGAGTGACGTTTATGTAATGCCTGGCACAAGAGGGTAACCAGAGGCGGTGGGGTGGGCATACAGGTGGGTAGACTGAGGCCAGATGGTGCAGGGGTTGGCCTGAGTTCACCCAGCAAATTAGATGCCCACCTGTGGGCATCGCTGTCATGGCCTAGAGGTAGCGCCACCTTCCCTCTCACGCATGAGGACTGCAGAGTCGGAACTAAAGCCTGGGGTCCTCTGAGGCCAAAATCTGGGCTTGTTTAGCTCCAGCAGGGGCTTGGGGGGTGCTTTCTGTGACCGAGGACTCGGCAGCCTGACGAATAATCGCTTCCTGCCTTTCCCTCATTTTGCTAATGAGGAAAGCTTTTCCACCAGCTGAACAGCTAGGCGCCCTTGCCCACGCTGGGGGGTGGGGGCGGGGTGTAGGCTGCTGAGTCCCAGGGCCAGACCCAGCACCAGGCACATAGTAGGTGCTCCGTAAATATCAGCCCCACGTGGAGCTTACAGTATGTCAGAGTGGAATGGGGACAGGATACTGGGGGACTGGGGGTAGGGGGTGTTTAGGGAGCCTTGAAAATTCAACTCCTCAGGGGCCAGGGAAGGCCCACTGAGAAGGTGCCACCTGCGTAGAGAAATCCAAGGTTATGAAGAAGCAGGATGTGCCACTGTCGGGGAAGGGTGTTCAGGCAGCAGGAAGAGCAGGTGCAAAGGTCCTGGGGTAGGCACGTGCCTGGAGTGTTTGAAGAGCAGAAGGGAGCCAGGGAGGCTGGAGTGCAGCGCGCAAGGGGGCCTTGTGGACAAGGCCACAGCCAACTCTGGGACCACAGCAGCTTGTCGGGCCAGGCTCTGAGCTGCGGTAGAGGTGTTGACAGAGGCACCTGACCCCTGGAGCCGCTGGAAGAGGGCTGAGGGCCGCCTCTTTTGAAGGTTTGACTCTAGCATCTTTGTCTATGTCTCCCAGGAGATGATGCTCCTCTCTCAGCTGGGTGGATGTACCTGCCATGCCAGGCTCCCCTTTCATCTCTCCAGTCTTCATTTACCTGATTCCTAGACAGGAGGCGTGGGCTCTGGAATCTAGGTGAGGAGAGAGAGGCCTGGAGGTTCCTGGGAGGTGCTCCTTGCTCCTTCCCAAAAGTTCTAGGAGGACACCCCTGCTGGCTCAGCCTTCTGCAGCTGCCCTGTCTGTACTCTGAGAGGACTCCTTACATCAGAGCAAAATTTAGCCTGATGCTCTCTAAATACAGGTGGGTAGACTGAGGCCAGATGGTGCAGGGGTTGGCCTGAG
Source organism: Gorilla gorilla gorilla (assembly GCF_029281585.2). Classification (NCBI taxonomy): domain Eukaryota; kingdom Metazoa; phylum Chordata; class Mammalia; order Primates; family Hominidae; genus Gorilla; species Gorilla gorilla. Next base: position 222,139,138 of record NC_073224.2, on the reverse strand, counting down.
TTCACCCAGCAAATTAGAGACCGAGGGCTGATGTCAGGCAGTACGTTTGGAGCCCAGGGGTCCAGCTGGGCAGGGTCCCGGGAATAGCCTGCAGAGGCCACCCCATCCCTCCCCACTCAGCTGATTGACTCCTGGGGCTTGAGTCCTCACTGCCTGGAACTGGAGGAGGAGGAGGGTTGGCTCTTAGGTTGGGAATGGCCAGGAAGCTCATTAACCAAGCACCGGGCTGGGGAGGTGGAAGATTCTGGAGGGAAGTGAAGAGAGAGGTACCAGAGGCCAGGAGGTCCAGCCAGGGCTGTACTGTCAGCATTAGAAGCTCAGGCAGACCCAGAGGTGACATCACAAGGAAACCATCACAGGCCTGGACCAGATATACCACCAAAAGGCTATCGTTTCCTGCCAAGGTCACCTGTGTCCCATGGTAGTTAAATCTAACAGCCACGTCAGTCCTCATCCTGATCTCAGCAGAGTTAAAGATATTCTTTCTTGAAACGCTCTTGAGCTTTTGGCTTGGCTCCACTCCAGGCACCTGCTTAACTTTGAGAATGTCCCTTTTGGGGCTCCTTGAGGCCTCTCCTCTTCTCCCCCATCCTCCTTCCCTCCTAACATTCATGTGCCCTAGGTGCTCTCAGTCTAGTAGAGTGGACAGACCAAGGCTAATGAACCTAGCATGAGGCAGGGGCTTCTTAGAGCTAGGACAGAAGATTCCCGGGACAGTATAAGGAAGCATCTGTTCTACGTGGAAGAGTCAGGGAGGGCTTCCTGGAGGAGGCCTCAGACCAGATCTGTCACTGTTTGTGCTATCCAGATGCTGAGGTTCAGGGAAGTGAAGTCTCTCACCCAGGTCATATAGCCTGTAAATGATGGGGACAGGATTTGTCCCCCTTAGCCTTGCCTCCCCAACCAAAACTTGTGACCTGCCTCTGAGGGCCACAGGGAGCCATGGGAAGCTTTAGAGCGGTGGTCAGAAAGCAGCTCAGGATGAAGACAGCACGAAGGTCCTAGGCAGGATGGGACTTGCCCAAGGAGCCTTCACCCTGCCCCTTCCACCAGGCTTTGGTGACAGCTGTCCTCTCTGAGAGGACCTAGAAGACAGTCAGATCATGGGTTCAAACCAGATCCTGTGTACAGCCACTCCAGGGTCAATGAGTTTGGTTGCTCGGTGCCTGGAGCTGATGGTGAGGACTGCTGGGTTTGTCCTGAACTTGCCTTCCTCCTGTTTTGGCCCTCCCACTGTGCCCCTGGTGTACAGCTAGTTCCAGGAGTTGCGGGGTGAGGCTCACTCGCTTCGGCTCCCCTGCAGTCTCCCAGGAGCTTGGACGGCTGCTTCCTTGCAGACCCCCTCTCTGTGGAGCTGAGTCTGCTTCTGTTCCACTCTGCCGTCGTCCCTTCTTCCTGCCATATGTTCCTAATGGCCTCATTTTTCCTCCCAGGCAGAGTCAGTGGCCATCTGCAAACTTGGCAGTGTCACATACGTTCCTGTACCCAGCTTGCTCAGAAGGGTTTTAAATAAGGCCGATTCTAGCACCGGTCCCTAGGGTTACCTCCTGTTTTATGCGTTCCTTCCAGAGGACCTTATTTGATCCTATTGTTTGTTTCCTCTTTCCTTTTTCTTTGGACAGGGTCTCGCTCTAGCTCCCAGGCAGGAGTGCAGTGGTAAGATCATGGCTTACTGCAGCCTCGACCTCCTGGGCTCAAGCAATCCTCCCACCTCCGCCTCCTGAGTAGCTGGGACTATAGGCATCCACCACCGTTCCTGGCTAATGATTTTTTTTTTTTTTTAAGAGATGGGGGTCTTACCATGTTGCCCAGGCTGGTCTTGAATCCTGGGCCTGGGCCCAAGTGATCCTCCTGCCTTAGCCTCCCAAAGTGCTGAGATTACGGGTGTGAGCCGCAGAACCTGGCTATTTCCTTTTTCTAAGCCAATAACCTACCTGTGGCAGAACAAGCGCCTCTCTTTGAAAAATGCCAATCATGTGTCTGTTGTCCTGGGTCAGAACTTTCAGAAAGTCCAAGGTCCCACATCCTGATTCTCCAGGAACATTTTAGCCTCCCCGGAGCTCCACCTGGTTGTTTACATCGTAGAAATGCTACTTCCTCTACCAGCAACTTCTCCTGGCCAGCAGTTCTTGTGTGGCACAGCGCCCCCTGAAATCCTTCATCCCTCAGCCCCAGGCTCGTGCTGTTCCCACTTCGAAGTGTGTCCCCATTCTCTCGCACATTCCACCAGATAAACACGTGCCTGGTGGTGGAAGGTGTCTGAGATCCTTGGCCGGTGATAGCAGGTGTGAGACGGGGTGCTCATCTCCTGTGCCAACTCTGATAGATTGGCCGTTGCTTACCAGAGTGTGGTGTGGAGCCATTCCAGGCTGTGCTTGGGCTCGTGGGAAAGAATCCATCTGCTGATTGATTCGTGATGTCTGCCACCTCTGTGATGGAAAAGATTGGTGGTATGTGTGCTAGAAAGTGCCATCTGAGGCCTGCTGTCTTTTGTTTTGAAACAGTCTCACTCTGTCACCCAGGCTGGAGTGCAGTGGTGCAATCTCAGCTCACTGCAACCTCCGCCTCCTGAGTTCAAGCGATTCTTCTGCCTCAGCCTCCCGAGTAGCTAGAACTACAGGCGTGTACCACCATGCCTGGCTGATTTTTGTGTTTTTAGTAGAAATGAGGTTTCACCATGGTGGCCAGGCTTGTCTTGAACTCCTGACTTCTGGTGATCCTCCTGCTTCGGACTCCCAAAGTGCTGGAATTACAGGTGTGAGCCACCGTTCCTGGTCCCGCCGCCTTTTTCTCTTGGGTTCCTTGTCATGCCATGTACTGTGGAAGGTGACATTGCTGGATGGTGGCGCATGTTGGCTGCTTTGAGGGCTGAATGGGAGACAAGTTCTGCTCGTCTTAACCAGTTTGGGGAACAGTTGGGAATTGCCCTGTGCTTAGCAGCAAAAAGCTGTGGGTTGGCCCCTGCATTGGGGTAGGCTGGGGCAGCTTTGGTAAACAGAAAGGGTTTATCCAGGCATGGGGCTTTGGGATCCCTCCAGCCTTGGTGCAGGGCCTGCTCTTTTCCTGGTGGCATCTCACTGGCCCCGAGGGGCTGTAAGGCTGAAGCATTTCCTAAGCCGTAGGCCAGGGTGTCTTTCAGGATCCTGGGTGGGGGAGGGTACGAAGGGGCCCAAGCTTAGCTGCTCCCACTGAGACCCTGAATCATCATTTCATTCCCTTCTATCTCAAGACTGTAGAACTGATGTCTAGTCGGCTGAAAGCATGTTGTCGGGTGTGGCTCCTGATTGAGAGAAGGGCCACTTTTGGTGAAGCAAAAATCCCAAGGACCCTGGGATCCCAAGAAGCAGTAGTAAAAGAAAGAATAGTATTCTCGGGGATGAATCTGCATTCTAGTCGCACAGCTGTACCTTGGATTTGCTGTGTGGCTTTAGGGAAGTTAATTCCCTACTCTGGGCCTATCTTTCTTCTCCGTACAAGGAAGAGGACTGACTAGAGATCTAAGGGCCCTTTTTGCCCTAACTGATGAGATGGGCTGTCTTGGGCACAATGTATCTGATTAGCTTTCAGTGGGGCTTGTTTGAGAATCTGAGCTCAGGGATGGTGAGTCCTGGAGGCTGCTCTCCCAGACATGGATTTGGTGCTCGTGTGTTGGGCAATGAGTTGAAGAAGAGATGCTGGAGTTGAGTGGCCAGTGTGGGAATGATAGAGGGGCTGATGACACAGGCCCGACCCGGGTCATGAGAAGCCAGGCCCTGCCTGCCTCTCCCCAGGACTGTTTTTGCCTGGAGGTGGGATAGGCACCCATTCTAGAAATGTCCCCGTCCCTGGCCTCCTCACTTACCTTGTACTCTTTCTCTGCCTCTCCAGCCCTGTTCCTCCTATACAAACCCGAGATTCCAGATGTGCTAAACGACTCACAGGCTCACAGCTCAGTGTTTGATTTCTGCCCTGGGCATTTGTACCCATGGACCCTCTCCCTCCTGGACCCCTCTGCCTCCTGGACCCCTCTCCCTCCCACAACCCCTTCTCACCTCCTTCAACATTCAGCTGGGGCAAGCCACCACAGAAGCCTTCTCTGACCTTTGCCTTGTACCTTGCATCTGGCTTGAGTCAGAGGCCATCCAAGACTGCCTCCCTCCCCATTAAATTCCTTTGCCACCGTGTCTGGGTTTGATTGCTGCTTCCCCACATTATAGCTGTGTGAATTTGGGAAAATCCTTTTATCTTTCTGCCAAGATCCCTCATCATCAGATCCGCAAAAGGAGACAGTACTTGTGTTAGTCAGGATAGGCCAGGCTGTGTTGCACTAATAAATATGTCCTGAAATCTTGGTGGCTTAAAATACCCAAGTCTGGTTCTTCCCCCTGCAAAGCGCTAAGATGAGCTGGGTGCCTCTCTGGAGTGGCTCTCTTCCATGCAGTAACTCAGAGATCCAGGGTTGCTTTGATCTATGGCTCCACGCTCTCAACATGGGGCCTCCGTGTTTACTGCTAAAGGGGACAGACCACAAGCACACAGACATCCCGCTGCTTTTTAACATTCTTAGCGTGGAGGTGATCACTTCTGCTCATAACTTTATAGGCTAAAATGTCTCATGGCCCTACCTGGAGTGGGTCTTCCATGTTCCTGGGGAGGGAGACCTGGCTAGGGGTAAGCACTAGGGAATCTACTACAGTTCATGAATCCATAAAGCTTAAGAACCTTTTGGCTGGGTGCAGTGGCTCATACATGTAATCCCAGAGTTTTGGGAGGCTGAGGCGGGAGGATTGCTTGAGTCCAGGAGTTTGAGACCAGCCTGGGCAACATAGGGAGACCCTTTCTCTACAAAAAATAACAAAATTAACTGGTTGTAGTGGTGTGCACCTGCAGTCCTAGCCTCTTGGGAGGCTGAGGTGGGAGGATTGCTTGAGCCTAGGAGGTCGAAGCTGCAGTGAGCTGTGTTTGTGCCACTGCACTCCAGCCTGGGCGACAGAGTTGAGACCCTGTCTTGAAAAAAAACCCAAAAAACAAAAAACCCTCTGGTTTAGTGACCGGCTTGTAGCAAAGAAGTGGCATTAGCCTGGGAAGACCTTAGGATGCTCTTGTCTAAAGAACAGGTGGGAGAACTGAGGCTCAGAGAGGGCTGGGGCCTTGCCTGAGATGGCATGTGGAGTCTGCGGAGGGGCTGTAGATCCTAGTTCTCCCACAGTCCAGGCCATATTCTTCCTTCCTTGTTCTGCTCACTGTAGCCTGGCCTCCTGCTGTGGGATGCAGGCAGGGATGGGGGCGTCATCTCTGGGGCTCTTGTGAAATTATTTTAAGACCATGGAAAACAAGTTAGAATTTCAAACCATCCAGCCCTCTTAAAAGCAGACTGGGGGTGTGTTCGAAGTAATGTAATTTTTGCTTTGTTTTATTAATAGGATGTGGGAGGTGAGGGGAGGGTGTGAGCCGATGGTGACTGAGGATGCTGGCTTCAGTGCCTTGGTTGACAGTGCCAGTCCTGAATCGGGAACATTGGAGGAAGAGTAGGGGTGGGAGTGTGTTTGGGGGTGGGGGTGGGGAGGATAAACCCAATTTGGGACACACTGAGGCTGAAGGGCCTTGAGATAGCTCCGGGGAGTGTCCAGGGAGCCCTGGCCTGGACATACAGATTTGGCAACTGCTGGTCTGTATCCAGGAGGTTCTAAACTGGAGTCTGTGGTCTCTCTGGGACTGGAGGGCTGTGTTAATTTCCTTTGGTTGCCATAACAAATGACCACAATCTGAATGGCTTAAGAGAAATGTATTCTTTCATAGTTGTGGAGGTCAGAAGTCTGAGATCGGTCAGCAGACTGAGATCAAGGTATCAGCAGATCCCCAGTAACCTCCGAAGGCTCTGGCAGAGGATCCTTCCTTCCTCTTCCAGCTTCTGGGGAATCCTGTTCCTGGCATGTGGCTGCATCACTGCCATCTCCGGCTCTGTCCTTACATGGCCTTCCTCTCTGTGTGTCTGTGTTCTTTCCCCTTCTTAGAAGGATATCAGGAACATTTTCTTTTCTTTTTTTTTTTTTTAATGGAGACAGAGTCTCACCCTGTCACCCAGGCTGGAGTACACTGGTGCGATCTCAGCTTGCTGCAACCTCTGCCTTCCAGGTTCAAGCGATTCTCCTTCCTCAGCCTCCCGAGTAGCTGGGATTATAGTGCCTGCCACCATGCCTGCTAATTTTTGTATTTTTAGTAGAGACGGGGTTTTGCCATGTTGGCCAGGCTGGTCTTGAACTCCTGACCTCAGGTGATCTGCCTGCCTCGACCTCCCAAAGTGGTGGGATTACAGGTGTGAACCACTGCACCCAACCAGGATACCAGGAACTTCTAAGTCATTGGGCGTAGGGCCCAGCCTAAATCCAGGAGGATTTCGTCTTGAGATCCCTAGCTAGTTACACCTACAAAGATCCTTATTTCCAGATAAGGTTACATTCTGAGGTCCTGGGGTAGACATGAATTTTGGGGGACATGATTCAACCCACTACAAGGGCCATTTATGGGTGGGCTTCGGGAGGGCTGCACACCACCTAGATCCATACGTAAAATCCCATGCATACATTTCCCCTGGAAAGACACACAGCTCTCTTTGATTTGTTAGGACCCCCACAGATGCGGGAACCCATGCTCCTCCAGGACCCATCTCTGGCAGATAGGGCTGTTGGGACAGAGGACAGGCCACAAACACAGAAAGAAGGGGAATGTGGAGAATGGGCCATCCATGAAGGAGCCAGATGGAGCCAAGAAGATATGGCAGAAAGATGTTTTGGAGGGTTTGGGAGACTGGCCATACCTCCTAGGTGTTACAGGCATCTTTAAGAACCTGATTTTTTTGGATCTATTCCCACAAGAATGTACATAATGAACACACACACCTTTGGTATACAGCTCTGGTACATGAGCCCCCCGTACCCCAAAGCCCATCCCTGGGCCTCTGGAGACCCTGATTCAGACTCCAGTTAGGATACCTTGCTAGAGGAGCAGAGTTTGAGGACAGGGGGAGGGAACAGCACTAAATGCTGCAGACAGCTTGAGGCAGACTGACAATTAGGAAGACAAGGGCCATTGCTTTCGCTTCTGGCATTGAGGATTACAAGAGAGAATACGGGCGAAAGTGCTCTGTGGTTTTAAAAGTTAAATGACTTATCTTGTCATTTTTTTTTTGTTAAACGCTATAAAGCAATATCTGTCCATGGTAGGAAAAAATGAGGAAATATGCAGATAAGCCAAAGGAGGAAAATCCCTTTAATCGTATTATGCATAGATCGCCGCGGCGGCCACCTGGGTATATGACCTTCTGAACCTTGTTCTCTGTATTTTATTTGACATGAATGGGACCATAACATACGTAACGGTGTAACTCACATTTTCACGTGAAGAAGTGCTCATGAAACGTCTTTACCAGCCACATAGAGTTCTGTTGTCTGGTTGTACTGCACCTTAACCAGTCTTCTGCTTCTGAACAAATTGTTTTGCATCATTTCCTTCTTGGTAAACAATTCTGTAGTGAACATCCTTGGGGTTTCTTTGGTGCATCTGCTTCTATAGGGGAAAGTACGCCACACTCTAAACCATAAAGCACTTTACTGATGCATACATCTCAAACGCCTTTTATTTGATGCTGAATCTGTGTGAAGCTAGTCCTCAGCTATCCCATCCCACATCTGGGAGCTGGCTTTAGGCAAGTTAATTCCCCACTCGATCAATGGCACATTGCAGAATGGAACCTTTCCATTTCCAGTCAACATGGCTCAACATGGCTCACCATGTGTTTGCCAGCACACACCCAGTATGCCAGGCCAGCTGCTGATTGGGCACATGGGGCCAGACACTGAAGTGGGCCCCATAGGCCCACCAAGAATAGGTCTTGCTTCCAGTCTATGGATGAGGGAACAGAGATTTAAAGGTCATACAACTAGTAAGTAGCCCAACAATCATTCAGACTGGCTCTTCTGGGTACCTGATATTGTTTGGCTGTGTCCGCACCCAAATCTCATCTTGAATTCCCACGTTGTGAGAGGGACCCAGTGGGAGGTAATCGAATCATGGGGGCAAATCTTTCCCATGCTGTTCCCGTGATAGTGAATAATTCTCACGAGATCTGACGGCTTTAAAAAGAGGAGTTTTTTTTTTTTTATTTAAACTCCAGGGCCTGTGACCTTAACTGGTCCCATGTTTTGGATAATGCCTGGAGGCTGTCTGTGAAGGTGGTGGTCCGTATTTAAAGCATTCGTCACTTGTGCTCGCTTTGGCAGCACCACATATACGAAAACATTGATTACTTAATACTTGTGTTCTGTGCTGAACTAGAATAGAGGAAAAGGAGTTCCATTCCTGCTGCCGTTTGGCTCTCTAGCTTCTGCAACTCTGGCCTCCTTGTGTGTCCCCGAGGTGAGCTTATTTCTCGTGATGTTAAAGGGATCTAGAACTGCATGGTCGTCGGGCTGGAGATGTCACCTCCAGGCCTCTTCTGCAGACAAGCTACTTCTATGTTCACTTTCATTCTAAGGAAAGGCTCCGTTTTCTGGGGAAAGCTTCTCTTAAGCTCCACTGGCCTACAATTCTGAAATGAGAAATAGCTATTTCCTTGAGTTGGTGTAAAGGGGATATCTTGGGCCATTGGCTGAAAGCCTTTGAATTGTTAGTGGCTTGGAGCTTAAGAGTCTCTAGGGTGGGTCTGGCATCATCATCCTCTAGATTTAAATGGATATCCACCTTCCATTCTGCCTCTCAAATTGTAGACTGGTCAAGCTGCTTAACCATTTCGAGCCTTAGTTGTCTAGTCTGTGATATGGGAATCGTATTAGTCCATTTTCATACTGCTATAAAGAACTACCTGAGACTGGGTAATTTATGAAGAAAAGGGGTTTAATTGACTCACAGTTCTGGAGGCTGTACGGGAAGCATGGTTAGGGAGGCCTCAGGAAACTTACAATCATGGCAGAAGGTGAAGGGGAAGCAAGCACTTTCTTCACATGGTGGAGTGGAGGAGAGAGAAAGAGTGAAGGGGGAATTGCTACACGCTTTTAAACAACCAGATCTCATGAGAACTCACTATCTTGAGAGCAGCAAGGGGGAAGTCTGCCCCCATGATCCAGTCACCTCCCACCAGGTCCCTCCTCCAACGTTGGGGATTACAATTCAACAGGAGATTTGGGTGGGTACAGAGCCAAACCATATCAGGAATTGAACTTCCACCTTCCATGCCTCATAGGAACATTAGAAAGCAAGTTCCATTGTCCTCTGTGGGTGAAGAACAAGTACCATATATTTGGAAGAATGATTTGTCATAACCCATTTTCCCAGAAGTTGTTACTGTTCTGAAATTGAACTTTTGTTCTTTTTGTCCTCATATTTTTTGGGAGCAGTATAGAATGTTAGGAAAGAGATTCAGCATCTTCCTATGCTGGGTACCATGAGGTGTTCTTCTCAATACAATGTTATACCCCATTTATTCCTCATGGGATAAGCACCACGCTTCTTCCCGTTTTACAGGTAGAGCAGACTGAGGCTCAAGAGATAGCATGGTGTGTTCAAAGCCTAGGTTGTGGAGTCAGATGAGACACAACATGGGCTTGGGTACTATATTAGTCCGTTTTCACACTGCTGATAAAGACATACCCGAGACTTGGCAAGTTATAAAAGAAAGAAGTTGAATTGGACTTACAGTTCCATGTGGCTGGGGAAGCCTCACAATCATGGCAGAAGGCAAGGAGGAGCAAGTCCCGTTTTACATGGATGGCATCAGGCAAAGAGAGAATGAGCTTGTGCAGTAGAACTCCTCTTTCTAAAGCTGTCAGATCTCGTGAGAATTATTCACTATCACGGGAACAGCATGGGAAAGATTTGCCCCCATGATTCAATTACCTCCCACTGGGTCCCTCCCACAACATGTGGGAATTCAAGATGAGATTTGGGTGGGGACACAGCCAAACCATATCAGGTACCCAGAAGAGCCAGTCTGTATGATTGTTGGGCTACTTACTAGTTGTATGACCTTTAAATCTCTGTTCCCTCATCCATAGACTGGAAGTAAGACCTGTTCTTGGTGGGCCTATGGGGCCCACTTCAGTGTCTGGCCCCATGTGCCCAATCAGCAGCTGGCCTGGCATACTGGGTGTGTGCTGGCAAACACATGGTGAGCCATGTTGACTGGAAAGGTTCCATTCTGCAACATGCCTCTGATTCTTGATAGGAACATTTGGACTATCCCCTTTTGTCCTGGGAGATAAGAGGACGCACCTAATAGGTTGTTGTGACAATGAAATGAGCAAATGCAGGTAAATTTCCTAGAGCAGTTGACTGCACAGATGTCCACTGCCTTGCTGGTCCCTCAGGGTCTTAGATTTCAACCCTCTCATCCCACTGTGACAGGGATGCTTGTAGGGTCCTTTGTCCTAACTCGCTATGGCTCCAGATAGTTGTTAGCCAGTTTATATCTGCTATTCTTCATCCCAATCCTCACTTCTTAGAGTTATTAGTATCTTTTTTTCACTCCACTCTTTTATTTCTTAATTTGATGGGTGTGTTAGTTTTTTCCTTGTTGCATAACAAATGACTACAGATTTAGAGGCTGAAAACAGCACTAATTTATTATCTCACCATTTCCTTGGGTCACGAGCCCAGGCAAAGCTTAGCTGGGTCTCCTGCTTGGATCTCACAAGGCCACAGTCAAGGTGGTGACTGGGCTGTGTTCTCATCTAGAGGCTGGACTTGGGGAAAAAGTGCTTCCACACTGATCTGGATTTCTGGCAGGATTCGTTCCCTGTGGCTGTGTGACTGAGGGCTCCAGCCTATTTCTGGCTCTTGGCTGGGCCTGTCCTTGGGTGCTGCAGGTCACCCTCAGCCCCTAAAAGGCTCCCGCAGGCCTCTGCCACGTGGTCCTCTCCATAGGCAGAGCCTATCATGACGCTTTGCTTCTTCAAGGTGGACAGGGTGTCTGTCTCCAGCCTGTTCAGACAGCGTCTAACAGGAACAGGAAATAGAATGAAACGCCATCACAGGAGAGATTATTTATCACCTTTGCCTTACCCTATTGATTAGAAGGAAGCTGCAGATCTCACCCACCCTCAAGGGGAGGGAATTATACAAGTATGTGGATCACTAGGTTCGCCTTCAGGTGTGTCTGCCTCAGTGAGTTTAGTAAGCTGACAGCTTATTGAAATACAAAATAAGAGTTATTAGTTTAAAGCAGATACAATGCATTTTGACTATCAGATGTCTGTTTGCCTTGTGGTTCTAGGCTCTGTTCTGGAGAGTGAAGGGTGCCAGATAAATAAGTTATTTAGCCTGTTACTTAGCATCTGTTTGTTTTTTGTGTCTAAATGGCCTGAAGTGAGAGGAAGAATGGAGAACAGGGGAGGAAAGTGAGCAGGACCTCAAAAGGGATAGAGGAGAGAGGGGACATATACATGGACCTTCTTTACATACATATGCAAATGCCTTTTGATAGACAATTTTGTTTTTAATTATTATTTTTTTAGAGATACGGTCTCACTCTGTTGCCCAGGCTGGAGTGCAGTGGCATGATCATAGCTCAGCACAGCCTTGAGCTCCTCAAGCAATCCTCCTGCCTCAGCCTCCCAAGTAACTGGGACTACAGGTGTGCACCACCATGCTGGCCTGTTTTTTTTGTAGAGACGGGATCTTGCTTTGTTGCATAGGCTGGTCTTGAACTCCTGGCCTCAAGCAATCCTCCCACCTTGGCCTCCCAAAACCCTGGCATGACAGGTGTGAGCCATCACACCTGGCCCTGACAGTTTTAGATGAGTGCATAAATGTTACATTTATAAAGTTCAGTATATTTTTTCCCTTGTTTTGCTTATCTTCTAACCCTCCTTCAGTGACATCCCCCCTCACTCCCACCCTGGAACCCATGCTAATGATCTCATATAGATCTTTTTCATATTTTTCCATGCTCTTATAGTCAGTTACAAACATATATGAATGCTTTCCTGGATCTTTTCCCATTCAGCCATGTCTTATGGAAATCCTCCCACCTCAATAGCTGTAGTTCTAGTGCATTCTTTTTTTTTTTTTTTTTTTTGAGACAGTCTCATTCTGTCACTGGGGCTGGAGTGCAGTGGAGTTATCTTGGTTCACTGCAGCCTTTTCCTCCCAGGCTCAAGCAATTCTCATGCTCAGCCTCCCAAGTAGCTGAGATTACAGGTGTGTGCCACCACGCCCAGCTAAATTTTTTCTGTATTTTTAGTAGAGACAGGGTTTCACCATGTTGGCCAGGCTGGTTTCCAAATCCCGGACTCAAGTGATCCTGCTGCCTTGGCCTCCCAAAGTGCTGGGATTACAGGCGTGAGCCACACCGCGCCAGGCTTCTAGTGCATTCTTTTAACAGCTACATAATATTCTAGTGCGTGGGTGTGCTGTAATTCAACTGACCATTCCCTATTGATGGGTATTTGTTTCATTTCTCATTTTTTTTTGCCATAATAAATAGCACCAAGATAAACCTCCTTGCATGCACATACATCCTACACAGCTAGTTTTATTTCTCTGGGGTATAATCCCAGGCGTTGGATTGCTGGGTCAAAAGGTTTGTGTGCTGTTAATTTTAATAGCTGTTGCCAACTGGATTTCCCCAGAGGCTGTAATACTTCACATTTACCCTGGTAATTTGAGAGAGGTCGTTTTCCTGTATCTTGCCAGCAAGAGATGTTATTGGCCTTGTTAGTTTTGCGGGGGCTGAGAGGTATAAAGTGATATCTCATTGTTGCTTTCCATTTTCATTTCCCTGACAAGCAGGGGGGCTGAGCAGCCTTTCATCTGTTTGGCCCTTTGGCCGTGCTCTTGTGAGTTGCGTCTGTGGATCCTTTGCTCATTTCCCCGTTGGGTCCTCTGCCCTTTCTTGTCCACTGTCAGCCCTGTGTATAGCATAGATATTAACACTCTTTTTGCCTTCTGTGTAGCAGTTATTTTGCCAGAGATGTTGTGTGTTCATTTTGTTTATGATATCCTTTGCTATGTAGAAGTTCTTATTGTTAGTCAGTTTAAAAAAAATCTGTGTCGTCTTCTGCAGTCTCTGGGTCCCCAGGGTTGGTTAAGAAGCCTCCTTTCCACCCCCTGCTCCTGCCACATGCCTACCTTCCTTTCACATTCACAGCTCTGGACTGGGGCCGGGAGTCAAGGAGGGCTGCTGCCTCAGCTCAGAGCTTCCCAGTTAGGATACAAGTGTGCCCAGCTCTGATGCCCTCAGCCCTTGGAGCAGCCAGGCAGGGCCTGGGGTGGCCAAAGCCCGAGGAAGATCACTGCCTGCCATGGACGGCCTCATCCCTTTACCCCGTACAAATATTTTCTGTTTTCCAAGTTTGCATGCTTCAAGGATGACGGCTGAGTCAGCCAGGTGCAGAGGAGGAGGGTGGTGTGAGCGAATTCCTGGAGGAAGAAACAGCAAGAGGAGTGGGGTGGGGGGTCTTGTCCTACCTGAGGAGTCCCACCCTGGGCCATAGGAAGAGGTGGGCACAGGGGAGCAATGGGCATGTGGGGAGGTGTACCACCAGGCTGCAGAAGGCCCAGTGCAAACCAGAAAGGGACCCAGAGTGGGTGCCCACCATAGCGGGGACGTTGGGGAGAGGAGAGTTGGACACTTTGCCTCCTTTTTAGTACATCTGAGGTGGGAGGGGCAGGGCCCCTGTGTGCCAGCTGACCTCCTGGTGTGGCTCAGGTCATCTCTGCTGGCTGCTCTTGATCAATGGTCGTCAAAGAGGTATGCACAAATTTGCAGGAGAGTTTGAGAAGACCTGCAGAGTGCAGGAGACAGAATTAGAACTGCATTTCTATTTATGTTCTCATTTCTTCCTCTAAAGGTGTATTTTTGTGTGTGTTTAATGATGTACATAATATTAGGAAGGCAGTGCATGTTCTTAATTATAAACAAATATGTATCAGGACATATACATAATCAGAGTTTGGAGACAACTGCTCTTAGTGGCATGATGTATGGCAGCCCTTGGTCCTTTTACCTTCAGGGACCCCCAAGAATGAGGGGATCCCCTGACATAGAAGGGAGGGATGCTCTTGTGGGCAGGGGAGGACTGGGAAAGTGATTGCTGGGAAGGGAATAACTTCTCCCTTGCTCCCAGAAGGGCCATCTCCTTCTCACATATCACCCCTTAGAGCAGCCCCTCTCAGTGCCCCTTGCATGTTATTCTAGCCCCCTTTTTTCTTTCCAAGATATCTTCTAATTTGTAGTGATTTTGCCTATTTACCTTTTTCCTATTTCCCCACTAGACTGTAAGCTCTGTGAGAGCAGAGATGGGATGTTTCAGTCATGGTGGTATCCCCAGTACTTAGCACAGTGCCAGGCAACAAAATTGGCCCTCAATACAGAGTTGGGGGGTGTAATGAGTGGATGTTCCAAGCACATGGTAGTGTTTTCCATACCTTATTTATTTCCATGTCCTTGAAGGTAGACATCACCATCTCTATTTTGTAGGTAAGAAACTTGGGTTCAGAGAGGTTGAGTAATTTACTCTAGGTCACACAGCTGTTTGTGCCTAGAGGTGGGAGAAGGAAAGGTAACATTTTCCAAGTACCTGCTAAATGCCTGGCTCTGACCATACTGTTGTTACAGGACCTTTGGGGTGTCATTTTTCTGGCTGGAAACCTCTGTGGCTGGTGGCACCTTTGCCTGAGTTTTGCTTAGGCCTGCTGGGCTCATTTCACGCACTCAGCCTGGAAGGCTGCACTTGGCTCATGCCACTGGCCTGGGTCCCATGCCTGCCAAGGGAGAGTCAAGTGTGGAATGGCAAGGGGTGTGTGAGCAAGCGTGGTGTGTGGCCACTGCACACAGTCAGACATGCCAGCTGCTGCAGTGGGGCAGGCAGCTCCGGGTGCCGGCACAGGTGCCGGCTCTCTGTGGAGCTGCAGCTGGACCAGGTGCACCACAAGCAGCTTCCACGGCTGGCACCAGGGAACACAAAGGCACCCGGAAGCTTGGAGATGCCAGGAACCACAGGGCCCCAGTGAGGGAGTCACAGCCCTGGCATGGGGAGCTCCCAGGTCTGTGCTCCCTGAAGGGCCACAGCTCTTCTCTTCTTCTCTTCACCTGCAATGTGGTGAGCAAGGGGCATGTTTCAGCCCTGTTTGTGTTACAGCTCTTTTAGCCTCATTCAGTGGTTCCCAAGTTCTTGTCCTGTGCCCTGGAAGAATGAGATAGGCAGACAAACAGAAGGTGAGCAAGATGAAGAGGAGCTTTATTGAGCAAATATAGCTCAGTGGAGGCCCTGGAGTGGGTAACTCCTCTCTGCAGCTGGTTGTCTCGATGTCTGCAACTCTCAGCAGAGAGGAGCCCTGGAGTGGGTAGCTCCTCTCTGCAGCCTATTGTCCCGATGTCTGCTCAGCTCTAGCTGATCCCAGGGCTTTTATGGGCCTCAGAAAGTGCATGCTGATTTGTCCATGGGCGTCCATGGGCACCCATGGGCGAGCCCAGAAAAGGCACCACAAGTTCCCACTCTGTGAGACTGGCATCTGGCCCCCAGCCTTCAGGTCCTCCCTGGTCTGAAGGTGGGGCCTCACCAGGGACCCGCCCCCTTCTACCCAGGAAACTGTCTGCCTCCTGCTGCTGTTCATAGTGCCCCAGGCTGTAGGTGCCAAGGGGCACCTGCAGGCCAGTGCCAAGTTGCCCTTAGCCCTCCGTTGGCTTCCCTCCTGTGCTCATCAGCATCCAAAATTCAGAGGGGGCTGAGGCAGCAGGAGGCTGGTGTGTCAGCACTGCCCTGACCGTGTGCACATCTGGCTGGGCTGTGACAGTGCCTGGGCTTTGCCTTGACTTTGCTCTGAGATTGGAGCAGATGCCAACAGCAGGGAGAAGCCAGGCAGTGGGAGCAGGCTTTTCTGAGCCTATGAGGGTTGGGGGGAGGGGGCCTTCCTGGGCCCCTAAGAGTGCAGAGATGACTGGGTGGCTGCAGTCTGGGTGCCAGACTGGGTGCCTGGCAGGGGGTGGGGCCGGGCTCCTGCCTACTCCATGGAGCAGGAGGCCTGGGTCTGCTGCCATGGTTCGGACAACTGCAGCGGCACCCAGGGATCGCCTGCCCCAACTCGGAAGGGGCAGGCCTCCTGCTTGTCCCCAGCTCCCACCAGCTCCACGGAGTGTACAGCCCTGGCCACGCCTCCCTGCTGCAGCAGGCGTGATGGCAGCAGCTGCTTCAGATGGCTCGCTGCTGCCATCACCTTGATACCACCTCATTGCCTACGAAGAGGAAACCGTGTTCACAGAATAGTAAACTGAGACTCAGAGATGAGAAGCAGCTTTCCAGGGCCACACAAGTAGGGAGTGGAAGATCTGGGATTTGAACACAGGTCTGTGTGAATCCTAGGCACATTCTCTTGCCACCACCCCAGCAGCAATTTCCTTTATTTTGAGTCAGCTCAAGTGCCTGGTGGTGGCTCTGAGGTCTGCATCGGGCACATCGGGGTGCAGAGTGAATGTGGGTTCCCCTGGCAGATGCCTCCCTGAGGGGCCATCAGCATGGTGAGGAGGCTGGCTAGATCAAGCCGCCCTGCGAGTGGGCACCGGGCCATGGGCACCAGGCCCCGAAGCCAGCCTGATTTGCCTGTGGAACGAGGAGGGTGATGTTTTATGCATGGTGCCTAATTTTGCCCCGGCAGTCTCTGGCTATATTTAACACCATTAATCATTATTGTTGGCTCCCAGGGAGATGGATCCCTGATTAGTGTCAGAAACACATCTTATGAGGAAGAGAGAGGGAAAAAATAAGAGCTTCACCCCCAACCTGATTTCTTCCAACTGAAGCCTGGACTCCCATTCCTGCCACCATCTCTTTGCCATCTGCAGAGTTTGTGACTTGTGGCATCCTTGGCTTGGGATCCTGCCCCTCATCAACCCCATCAGGAACCCCTATCATTGGGGCTGGAGCCAGGGCCTCTTAACCCCAATGGGCCCCTCTCAGTTCAAAGAAGAGGAGCCCCTCTTCTTTGCATCAAAGCACTGTGTGGCTCAGCCAGGTCAGGACAGCTGCCCCAGGTGGAGCTCAAGAAAGGGTGGACCAGGCGCTTATTAGGCTCTTGCAGTAGGCAAGTTTCACTGCTCAGTACCTTACCTGCCTTATCCCAGTCGTCCCGACTCTGACCTTCCTAACGGATGTGTTTTTAACCCTTCTTGACAAATGGGGAAACTGAGGCTTGGAGTTAGCTTTCATAGGCCCATGGCTGGTTTGATGAAATGTGTATAATGACCCCCTCTCCATTTATAAAGTACCATGTGAACATTGTGTAACCCTGTGGTTTTGCCTTCAAATATCTGGGAGGGTCTTCAGACCATATCCAATACAGGCAAGCGTCCATCTTTCTGATAATCAAACATCACCATGCCTATAGACCAGAGATTCGTGTACAACATTCATGTTCTGCTGTCTTCGGGCCTCAGATAAGGAGCTTGAAGCCCCTTCTGCTTATCTTCATCCTCCTCCTAACTCTGCCGTTTGACCCCCACTCCCTTGGGGCCCTGCTCATCCTGCCATTACCTTTGTGTTGACATTGGGACAGTGGCTCCTTGTCTCCTCTTGGAGATCGTGAGGCTCTTTCCTGAGCAGAGTGTCTGCCCTCCTGCTCATCGTGATGACTTTTCTTGACATGACTTTAGGGCTCACTAAGAACCTTCCCTAGCAGGGGTGTATATGGGAGACCAAAGAGAAGGCAAGGACAGAAGACCCTGTTACCATCCAGGGAGGTGGAAGACTGAAGATCCCAGAGAACTAGACAGAGGTCAGTGGAGAGTGGAGACAGGAGGACATAGGCTCTCTCTCTGGGGTGTGGGAAGGGACAGGACCACCATCAGGTTCACATCTGCATTTTTTGGGGACCAAAGGCTTCTTGCCCTGGGAGAGATAAAGCAGGGGCGGGACAGTTGGTCCCCTCCCATCCACCCTGCCCAAGCCTGTCCTGAGTGGTGTCTTCTGACTTTCTTGCACTGTCGAGGGGACGATAACCACACAAATGACAACAGATGCTGGCCTGGGAATGGAACAGCATTTCCTAAGCAAGGGCTGGACTTCCCTGTCTTTTGTGCCAGATCTAGTGTCTCCAGGTTAGACTGCATTGGGTGCTCTTGGTCTGAAATGTTCAAATCCTGGGGCTCCCTGGAAGGGTCTGGAGTGGCCATCTGGAGCCCTCTTACTCTTGCATATGTGGAGCTGATGCACTGTGAGCACCTACTGTGTGCACGGCCTGTGCAAAAGGTTTTATCTGCGCAGCTAGTTAACTGAGGAGTCTTAATGCTTTATGGGTAAAACCAGGATATAGTTTTCATTTTTCCACTTGTTGCTTTTAATGGAATTCCTTCAAGTTCTCCTTTTTTTTGAGCCTTAAGGTCCTCAGGCAGATTTCATTATTTTCCGGCCATTTCCAGTTAAAATATAATCTGATTCATTTTAGAACCTGAGACCTCACATCTCATCTAAAGCACTCTAAACCCTTCCCCTGCAGCTTTTCCAGGCTGCTCCAGGAGTGGGGAGAAGGAAGGAATCTCACTCTCTATTGGACAGGCAGGTTGCAGAGGGTAAGTGGCCACCTACCCTGGTCTGGGTTAGCTCTGCCTACTCTGGTGGTCTTCTGCTGTGGTGGCACCTCCTGGCTCCTGTTCTCTGACAACCTCCACCTCCCGGCTTGTGTCACCTCTCCTGGCCCATGCTCTGCTCTCTGCAAGGTTGGCATCCTTTGTGTAGAATATGTGTGGGAAGAATTGGTATTGGGGGTGATTCTGTTGGCTTGCGGTCAGTGCTGCCTGGTAGAGGATGGGAAGGGGGCAGGTCTGGCCCCAGTTGTGAGTAGCTTCTTGTCAGCTCCCTTTAGAATCTCGGGATACTTGGCCCTCCTTGTCCTTCATTTTGGCTTCAGCTGTCATTCCAGGGCACCATGAAAAGTCCCTCTCACATTCTGTTATGTGGCAGTCTCTCTTGCTGACGCCTCACAATCACCCTGTTTATGGGATTATTCCTATGGACAGATGGGGAAGTAGAAGCTCAGAGAGATGCAGTCGCTTGGCCAAGGCTGCTCAGCAGTGGAGAGTGGGTAATATCTGAACCTAGGTCTGGCTGACCTTAAAGCCCATGGTTAAGAGCCCAGTGGAGTGGAATCACAGTACTGCCATTTCCTAGCTGTGTGACCTTGGACATAGTTACTTAACTTCCTTTTCCTCATCTATAAAATGAGGAGGATGACTGGCAACAATACCCTGGTTTCTGGGGGGATTCAATACATTGTATACCATAAGACTCATGATTGCATTGGCTACCAGGACTGTTGGTGGCATTGTCCATCAGTTACACCATCCCCTCTAGGCTCCACAGGAGAAATGGCTTTCAGGCCATGATGTCTGGAAAATAGATGTTAAACAAGCAACAGTTACCATAAATTGATTGTGTTTTCCTCTTTGCTTTGGCTACTAGGAAGCTCAGTGAAATTGCTCAAAGTATATAGGCCTCCCTGGTCTCATCTTATTTTTTACTACTTTTCTCTTTGCATAATTTTTATTTGTGTCTTATTTCCTACTGTATGAAGTTGTATTAACATTTTAAATTTCTGTTTCAAGCTCTTGTTGTCATAAGCCAATGTTGCCATCAGAGGGGAAGTTGAGGGCAATGTAGAGATCCCACAGAGAGTTGCTCTCCCAGATCGTGTCCAGTTCTTATTCCTTAAAGAAAAGCACCTTTGAAAACAGAATTGCCCTTGTGGGAGTGGGAGAGGGGGCTAGTTAGTGAGACTGGACTTTCCTTCTAACTCTTTGGATGCTGAGGTGTGTGGTAGGGGAATCTGCTGATGACATCTGCAGGAGGAGGAATGCTTAGCAGCTCACTGTATCAGTTTAAGATTGATGCAGAAAATCCCCAAATGAGAGGCTTAAACAATCCAATAGTTGATTTCACTTTCATGTTCTAATAGTTTAGAAGAGGGTCCATTCCTGGGGTGGCACGGGGCCCCAGAGTCCAGGTACGTTAATAGCATTCTCGCTCGCACTGCTGTGTAATAGCTTCCATTCTCAAAGTCACTCATGTTCCATGTCCAGAGTCACTGTCGTTTGCCCTCACACCCTGCATTTCAGAAGGGAGGGCAAAGCAAAGAAGGGCACTTCCTAGAAGTTGCAGAAGACAGCCCCTCCCCACCCTACTTTGTCCTCATTGACTAGTTTCAGGACCAGCCTAGCTTCTAGGGAGGCCTGGGAAAGGAGTCCTCATTCTGTGCAAACTTGGGCTTCTTTGAGCCTATTTCCTCCACTATAAACAGTCTGACTGCCTTGCAGGGTTCTTGTGAGGATTAAATAAGAATGTAGTAAAATATAACAGGTGTTCTGCAAATGTAAATTTGCTTCTATTTTTAGTTTTCCCTTCCCTCCATTACTTGGGACTAAGAGAGAAGCTTTAGCTACACGAAGAAAGATTTAGGAGCAATAAAAAAAGAAAACTCTTTGAGAGGAAACGTTGCAGCACACACCAGGAAGCTGGGATAACAGATTCCCTTTGGCTCCAATCAGGGAGGCAGTAAAACTGAAATTAAACAGAAGGCTGGGGGTCCCGCGTCAATCACTAGAGGTTAGATAGGTGTAGAAATGGGGTACAGACCCTCAGAAGGACCTCCCGTGCCGTTTGATTCCAAAATCTTGCTGTGATCACCTTCCCCGAGTTCAAGGTGGTGCGGTGCAATACGTGTGCAAGGCGGGTTGCATTTGAATGTGCAGCTGTTTTCATCCTCAAGATGAGCTCGGGCATTTCCAAGACTGTCTGCACACCAAGCACACTGGCATGGGGTACAGCATTGCTCAGCATCTCATTCCCCTGATGCCCCTTTCTGCCAGGGCTGAACCCTCAGGAAGTCCCCTGGGGCCTTTAAAAGCTGAGCTAGGGAGGGAGGGAGCCCAGCTGGTGGCTCGCTCTGCTCAGTGGGGGCTGCTGGGAAATGCTGCTCTTCCCTGGGTGTCTCACCAGGGTGGAGATGTTGAAGTCAGCAATGGGGCAGCAGGTCCTGGGGACCCCAGCTGCTCTGGCTACTGAGCATGCTCAGATGGACTCTGCTGGGGATGGTTTGGTTCCCTGGAGGAGAAGGAAGAAGAGGAGGAAGAGGTGGTTTTGGGTGGGGTGGGCTTTAACTTGATGGAGGGAGGAGGATGGCTCTGTGCATGCGTGCACCTGTGTGTGTGTGTGTGTGTGTGTGTGCATGTGGGTAGGCACTCCCACTGTTTTAAACGTTCTCTAGCACTGCTGGAGTGATGGGCAGCTGGAGGTGAGTTAGCTCATACATGCAGGTGCCTTCAGTATCTCATTTAATCCTCACCATCCCAAGAGGTCGGCATCACGCCCCCACTTACCAGAGGTGAAACTGAGGCTCGCATGGGAGAACAACTTGTCCAAGGTCAGTGGCAGCCAGCGGTATATTTGGAGAGATACAAATCCAGCTTTGTTAAACACTCAGCTTTGCCCTCCACCCCCCTGGGGTAAATGGGCATAATCCCTACAGGGGATGCTGGAACTCTCCAACCCCCAGCTCTCACAGCTACCCTGTGGCTCATACAGGATTCAAACCCCAGGTCCACCCGGCTTCAAAAGCCAGCTGTGTGCTTGTTGATCTAGTCTTCCAACCTCTTCAAGCTTCTTCAACAGCTGAGAGGATGCTCTAGACTTAGATTGCAACGAGTAGGGAGGTTTAGGTGGCTACTTGTCAGAGTGTTAACTTCTAAGCTGGGAATTTCTAGAATGATGGAGTTTGCACAGCACCGGCACTGCCGTGGCAAGTGGGCCAGCCCTGAGGGCCTCGGAAGGCAGCAGAAGTCTGCTCTCTGCTCTGGCACGTTCTAGAGACACGCTGCTCAAGTATGGCTCGTGCAGAGCCTTCCCTAGGGGTGGTATCCACACTCCTAGCATGGTGCTTCCTGGGTTTCAGGCCAGTAGCTGAGATCTGGGGGCACCTGCTACTAAGAAGCTCTTGGTTACGCAGAAAGAGCTCAGACTTCCAAACCTACCAGGGTTGGGATCCAAATCCCTCCCGCCTCTCTGTGGTCCCTGCTGCCTGAGAGCTTCAGTTTCTGCACCTCTCCAGGCAGGACAGCAGCTGCCACCTGCTAGGGCTACTGTGGCAGTTCGAGGTGATGTCGATGTTGTGCCCAAGCCCTGCCATGAGGGCACTTGATGCAAGGTAGCTATTAGTCATAATTTAGGACCTCTCTGTCCCTCCTATGAGACCACGTATGCTTTGGAGCTAAGGACCCCACCTCTTTGAAGTGCCTGGAGCTTACTTCATGCCATATCGGCGCTTCCCAGGCTGTGTTCTACAGACAAGAGTGTTCCCGAAAGGAGTGTTCCGTAACCACCGTGCATCGGAGGCATTGCGCTCAGTAGCCTTCTCGGGATCTTTAATATGGCAGAAAGCATTGTGACTCTGCAGGCGGACAGGGCCAGGTATCCAGCATTTCTCAAGCTTGACCAATAATCAGACCTTCCTGTCCTGCCTTCAGAATGCAGTGTAGTGTGCAGTTGAGAGAATATTCTGGAAGCCCGCAGGCCTGGGTGTGGCTCTGGCAGCTTCCTGTACTTGCTGCCTGTTTCCTCTCTGAACCCTGAATCTCATTTCTTCCTCTGAGGAGTGGGGAGATGAATCCCCAGCCTTCCAGGTGGCTGATAATTAAATTGTGGGATGGAAGTAAAGCGGTTTGCACAGGACCTGGCCGTCAGTGGGCTTCCAGCAAATGGGAGCCAATGTTTCTGGCAGGGGCTGGGTACAGGGCAGGGGAGCAGGAAATCTGACTTGGCTGTAGGAGGCGAGGAGGTGGGAGCAGGATCATTGAGAAACTGAAATGCTGTCGAATCTGAGTGGGGCAGAGGACGGAACTGAGTCTCCCTCCATAAAGGCGTTTTGTCCCGGAGTAGATTCACAATTTGTGTTACCTCCACCACATCTTCACTCTGGGGGCACCTGGGTTCTCTCCTAGGATCTCAAGGAATTAGCTAATTAGGCTGGTGAGCCTAGAAGGCAGAGGTCATATGGGTCTGCAAAGCCGTGAAATGTGCAGTGAAACTAAGCGCAGTCATCAGTCCCGGCTCTGCCTTCCCTTTTCCTGAAATATGTGGTGGGAGTGCTGCAGGGTGTGGCACATGTCATCACTTCATGCCACAAATATCTACCTCAAGATATTCGCCCAAGGTGCCCTAAGGAGCTCATGGTCTAGGGGGGAGCTAGACCAGCAAATGCAGAATTAGAATAGGTGACTGGGGAGGGGCCAGGAGGGCAGAAGACCCACAGCTGCTGGGAGGGAGGACCCAGGCGGGAGTAAGAGGAGGTGCTGGCTCTTAAAGGAAGCCACAACAGCTCACCTGGCAGATGCTGGGCTTGGAGAAGGACATTTTGGGAGAGGGAGTTGGTGGAGGGGGCCATTCAAAAGGACCAGAGAGTTTTCTTGGGAGTTCTGTTTTAAGATTTTAGTCTGAGTCACATCCTAATTTCTACCAGGATGATTGAGATGCATGAGATTGACTTGCATTTGTTCCAAACATGCTTTTCAAAAGCAAAACTGCTTTTTAAAAAAATCTATTTTTGTTCCCCCAGGTAAAACAAGTTCATGTCATTCTACCATTTGTCTGGCCAAGGACCCTCTCTGGTTTTCACTTTTTAAAAGTCTTTCCTTCTCCATTCCAGCTCCTGGACCCTCCTGGTGGGAAGCCACGTGTGTGTTGTCCTCAGATATGTGTGCATCCGTGTAAAATAAGCAGGCGTTTGCCTTAACCGACATCACTAGTCTTGTGCTATTTAAGTCCTTGTTTTACATCTTTACCATATCCACCCCACACGCTGTTTGAAAGCTCTGTCTGCGCTGCTGTGAAGTCCACTCACGAGCGAGCTCTCCATGGATGCATTCCTGGCTCAGCCTCTCCCTAAGCGATATCCACTTTGGTCCCCTCTCTGGTTTTCCACTTTACTAATGATGCTGTAGAGAATGTCCTTGTAGAGTCCCATCACAAGCTTGGAGGACGTGGTTTCTCTGGGGGGTGTGCCAAGGTTTGGGAAATGCTGAGTCAGCAGGACACGCACATCAAATTCACCGTGTTCCCAGATGCCTTTCCAGCCAGTCCCACTGGGCTCACTCCCACCAGCGGGGTTGGGAGCTTCCTTTTCCCACATCTGTGCCAGCACCTGTTGGCGATCGTCTAGTTTTGCTAATCTGATATGTGTAAAACATCTCATCCCTTTACTGTGTGTGTTGCTGATCAATGTATGGTTGAACAGCATCTCCTTATATGCTTGCTGTTTGGATTGCTGGTGTCTGAATGGATGCATTTATACACTTTGTCCATTTCCTCATCTTTTTGTCTTTTTTTTTTTCTTGTTGGTTTCTAAGTTCGTTCCATGTCATTTTTAGATGTTGCTAGTATCATCTCCCATTTTGATATGTTTCTCTTAAAGGTGTCTGTGTTTTCACTGAACAGAAATCTATTTCTTTGTTGCTTCCTCTCTTTTTTTTCTCTGGCCTTAGAAATTGTGTGTGCGCCTTCTGTCTTGTTTTTAGAAGTCCTTCCCTTTACCAAGACCAAAAAAATTCTCCCACAATCTCTTCCCTTAGCTTTATAGTTTTACTTTTTAAATTTAGGTCTTTAATCCATCTGGGTTCTGTCCTGTGTTCTCTGTCTGATAAGCACACAACCTCGTTTTTCTCTGTACTGTAAATCAGCTCCGCCCCCGCCCCCACCACCCACATCCATCCTTTTTCCTCCGGTTTCAGGAACCACGTTTATGGTGCTGAATTCAGCTCTTCACACACAGGAGGTTCTATTTCTGAGCTCTCTCTGCTGTTCCGTTGGTCTGTCTGTTTTTATACGAATGCCTTAGCCGTTTCTATTGCTGTACCTGTGGGACATCTCTTAATGCCTCGGAGGCCAGAAGTTTTGCTCTTCTTTTTCATGATTAAGCAATTGGCAGACCCTCTTCTTCTTCTAGACAATTTTAGAACTTCTTGACCATATTCTCTAAAAACCCTGCTGTAATTATTATTGAAATTACTTGAAAATGTCTACACTGCTTTGGGGAGTTAACATGTGACTAATGTTAACATGACAGTTGCCTTTTTGGGTCATTTTAATAACGTAAAACTTTTCTCCATACAAGTCTTGAGCATCTGAGTCAATTCTAAAATAGTTTATATGTTTTCATTGATAATATGAGTGGGATGTCATTTTCTGTTGTGTTTTCTTCTAGTTGGTTATTGCTAGGGCAAAAGAATGCTATTAATTTTTAAGTTGGTCACTTTGAACGTGTTCAGATTCTGTTGGATTTTTTTCTATAAATGATATTATCTTAAACTTGAACAATGGTGGTCTCTCTGTCTCTTCTTCCAGTTATTTTACGTGATGTTTCTCCTTTGCCCTACTGCCCTTGCCAGGACTTCGTTTGATGTTGAGTTGTTGCAGTAGTGGCAAACTTCCTTGCCTTGGTGTCAATCTTTTTTTTTTTTTTTTTTTTTTTTTTGAGACAGAGTCTCGCACTGTTGTTGCCAGGGCTGGAGTGCAGTGGCGCAATCTCGGCTCACCACACCCTCTGCCCCCGGGTT
Organism: Gorilla gorilla gorilla; assembly: GCF_029281585.2. Taxonomy (NCBI): domain Eukaryota; kingdom Metazoa; phylum Chordata; class Mammalia; order Primates; family Hominidae; genus Gorilla; species Gorilla gorilla. Next base: position 222,113,574 of record NC_073224.2, on the reverse strand, counting down.
CAATCAATTCTCCTGTTTCAGCCTCCCGAATAGCTAGGACTAAAGGCGTGTGCCACCATGCCTGGCTAATTTTTGTATTTTTAGTAGAGACTGGGTTTCGATATGTTGGCCAGGCTGGTCTCGAACTCCTCACCTCGTGATCCACCCACCTCAGCCTCCCAAAGCGCTGGGATTACAGGCATGAGCCACTGTGCCCGGCCACCTTGGTGTCAATCTTAAGAGAAATAAGGTGAAAATTCCCAGCTAAGGGTGGCATTTGCTGTAGGTTTTACTATGTTGTATTCATCCAGTCAAGGAAATTCTCTTCAATTCCTTGAGTTTTTAAAAGTAAATACATGTTAAATTTGGTCAAACGCTTTTGCCAATCTATTAAAATAATTCTTGCACTTCTGTGCTAAACTCTGTTCTGCCTAAAAGTACTTATAAAGCTCTGTGTGCCAGACTGTGTTGTAGGTGCTTTGTAAATATTTACTTTCTTAATCCTTATGACAGCTCTATAGAGCTAGACACTGTTTATTATCTCCTCCTTGCAGATGAGACAAGACACAGAGAGGTTAATTAATTTACTCAAAGTCACACAGCTGGTCAGGCCCATCTCTAGCATTTGCAGTACTGGGGAAGAGTATAAATGGACACACAGATACCAATTCTAGATATTTAAAGCTGTAAAACAAGATAACAAACTGTTAAACATCTATCCTCTTATCTGAGAAATATACGTTGATAAAGATAAAATCTACAAGATACCAAGATGGCCAAATTTAATGATTATTGCACATTTTGGCATTCCATTGTAAGTCTGAGATAGTTGGATGAGTAATAGTCATACATAACTCATAAATTATGTATTCCATAAAATTTTTCTTGCCTTCAATAAAATAAATTCTGATGTAATCAAGATTTTCATGTAGTTTGTGTTCTATTATAGTAGTGATATAAAAGATTAAAAATAAAACATAATTATGCTCAAAGCATACAAAATTAAACTTTTACCACCTAGAAGTGAAAGTAAATGTAAAAAAAAAATCTCTGAAGCTTTCAAAAAGTTTTTCATCTAAAACTGAGAATTATCTGTAAACATTAAGAAGCAGAATACAAATCAGTACGAATTTTAAAATTAAATGTATTTAAAACTGAAATTTATTCATGCTTTGAAAATACAGTGTTAGCATTCGGTGTCCATCTAGTTGCCAGCATAAATCATTGGTCTCATGCTTTTACCCTTATAATATCTACAGATGGGTATATGAAGGGTCATATGAATTGTTCAGGGTTTTGAAATGTTCCCAAGCTGCAGTGTTGAGCTGTTGTGAACGCTGTTCTAATTTAGCTGCTAATTTGTATACCTCTACTACCCCAATGAGGAGCATGAAGAGAAACAAGAAAATGGATGCCCTGCATTTCTAGGAAATGATTCTTCATTTCGTGGGAATCTATTGCAGGAGTGCTAACAGGAAGATTTGATAAGTTGGTTAATTTGTCTTTTCTCTTACCGAAGTGCTTTTGCAGCTCAAATCCTCCCTGCACTTCAGAGCTGTGCCCTCCTTCTGTCAACAGCATTACATACAACCAACTTCCACGGTGTGTGGATTCAGGTTGCTGTTTGTTTCTATGAAGTTGAGCTGGGGCTGCTGGGGAGTGTTTCCCTGGGCCCTGAATGGTATTAGTCATGAGGGTGGACGTGGAGTCAGGAGTTGCTTCGTGCTGGCACTGAACAGCAGACCCCGGATGACTGTGCGTGCGTGTGTGTGTGTGTGTGTGTGTGTGTGTGTTGGAGGGCAGTGGTGCACATATTTATCAGATGATGGGGCTTAGGGCAGGATCCCCTTTTACCTGGGCTGAAAGGAGTTACTACCGCGGGTAAGGAACAGAGCTGGGGTGTGACCTCAGGCTGCCTGATTCGAGTCATATCCCCGATCATAACATCATGTAACTTTCTCTACCATATTGTCTTTAATTAACTCTTAGACTTAGCTAGCTGATACTTTATTTTGCAGAAAAGATATCTTCAAACAGTTAGTGATGGCTGGGCATGGCGGCTCATACCTGTAATCCCAGCACTTTGGGAGGCCAAGGCAGGCAGATCACTTGAGGTCAGGAGTGTGAGACCAGCCTGGTCAACATGGCGAAACCCCATCTCTACTAAAAATACAGGAAAATTAGCTGGGCGTGGTGGTGGGCACCTGTAATCCCAGCTACTCGGGAGGCTGAGGCAGGAGGATTGCTTGAACCCGGAAGGCAGAGGTTGCAGTGAGCCGAGATCGTGCCATTGCACTCTAGCCTGGTTGATAGAGTGAGATTGTTTCAAAAATAAAAATAAAATAACAAACAGTGATATCTGCTGCTATGGTTTGGCTGTGTGCCTATCCAAATCTCATCTTGAATTGTAGTTCCCATAATCCCCATATGTTGTGGGAGGGACTTGGTGGGAGGTAATTGAGTCACGGAGGCGGTTACCCCCATGCTATTCTCGTAATAGTGAGTGAGTTCTTACAAGATCTGATTGTTTTATAAGGGGCTTCCCCCCCCCCTTTTGCTTGGCACTTCTCCTTGCTGCCGCCATGTGAAGAAGGAGGTGTTTGCTTCCCTTTCCACCATGATTGTAAGTTCCTGAGGCCTCCCCACCCATGCGGAAATGTGAGTCAATTAAACCTCTTTCCTTTATAAATTACCCAGTCTTGGGTATGTTGCCCAGGCTAGAGTGCACTAGTGGTGCAGTCTCAGCTCACTGCAACCTCCACCTCCTGGGTTCAAGTGATTCTCCTGCCTCAGTTTTCTGAGTAGCTGAGATTACAGATGCCTGCCACCTTGCTTGGCTAATTTTTGTATTTTTAGTAGAGAGGGGGTTTTGCCATGTTGGCCAGGCCTGTCTTGAACTCCTGACCTCAGGTGATCCATGTGCCTCGGCCTCTGAAAGTGCTAGGATGATAGGCGTGAGCCACCGTGCCTGGCCCTTGGGTATGTCCTTATTTAGCAGCATGAGGACGGACTAATACACCTGCCAAGGGTATAAGTGGGGAGTGAGAGTGTATGCTGCATTGGTCATTCCTGACTTAAATCATCAAATTCAGCAGAAGGTCCCTATGACTGTAAAGGCAGACAGAGTGAGCGAGGGAGAGTGATAGGGAGTCTAAGCATAGAGTAGGACTTTTGAGCCAGCAAGACTCGGTTCATATGTCAGCTTTGCCAATTTCCATCACTATGCCTCTGGACAGTTTATTTTTCTAATTCTCAGTTTTTGTACCTGTTAGTTGGAAAATTGGATATACACTTACTTCCTAGGGTCCTCATATGGCCTAAGTGACATCACATATGAACCCTAAGAATTCTGTCAGGAATCTAACCTACCCAAACTGGCTCAAAGAAAACAAGGAAATTGATTGATTCAACGAATTTAAAGCCCCAAAGGTAGTTCATGCTTCAGGAGCAGTTTGATCCAGAAGTTCACAGTGATGTGCCCTGGCCATATTTCTCTGTGACATTCTTGGCCCTGTCCTTCTCCACAGGCCTGCCTCTTCTTCAGGCTGTAGTGGGAAACACTAAAGGCTGTGGTGGTCTCAGAGCTGACACCCACCAGCTGAACACGAGCAAATGGGTCTTTGGGGGCCTTGTGTGATGAGGAATGAGAAAGCCTCTTTCCCAGAAGCCCTTAGTTAGTGTCTCCTCCTCTGATTGGCTTGAGTTGGGTCACATGGTCCTCCCTGAACCTTCACTTTGTCAAAAGGTTGGGCTGCACCCCTGAGCTGAGAGTGGGGTGAATACATTTCATCTAGGCCACAGGCTGACATGGGGAAAGGGCAGGTCCAAAGCAAGACCTGGGTGCTGTGGACTGGGGAGGCAACGAGGACACAGGGACCCAGCAAATGGCTGCCCCTGACTAGTGCAGCCACCTCCCAGCTGGTCATCCTCCTTCCATCTTTGTCCCCATCTTTTTTTTTTTTTCTTTTGAAATGGAGTTTTGCTTTTGTTGCCCAGGCTGGAGTGCAATGGTGCCATCTCGGCTCACTGCAACCTCTGCAACCTCTGCCTCCTGGGTTCAAGCGATTCTTCTGCCTTAGCCTCCTGAGTAGCTGGGTTATAGGCACACACCACCAAGCCCAGCTAATTTTTGTATTTTTAGTAGAAATGGGGTTTCACCATGTTGGCCAGGCTGGTCTCGAACCCCTGACTTCAGATGATCACCCACCTTGGGCTCCCAAAGTGCTGGGATTACAGGTGTGAGCCACTGTGCCCGGCAGTCCTCATCTTCTATCCTCAACCCAGCAGTCAGTGTCATTCTCCTAACACTTGGGACAGACGGGACCCACCTCCTCTCTGCTCAGAAACCTTCAGTGGCTCTCCATCTCCCTAGGGACCAAAGCCGTATTCTTTACAATTTCCTAACAAGGCCCTAGATGCCCTGTGTGCACCTCACTTCTCCAGGACCTCACTTCCTCTCCCTCCAGCTCCCTTCCAGCCACACGGGGACGCACCCACTTCAGGGCCTTTGCATTTGCCCAGAACCCTGCCTGGAATTCTCTTCCCCAGATGTCTGTGTGCTTCCTGCCCTCACTACTTTGGGGTCTTGGCCAACTGGGACCCTCCTCAGTCTAAAACAGGAACTCTTTCATCTTCTGTCATCTTCTACCCCTCACAAGTCTTGGCTTTATTTTTCTTTATAGCTAGTGCTTTATAAAATAGATATATTTTCTTTTTCTTTCTTTTTTTTTTTTTTTTTGAGATTAAGTCTCCCTCTGTCACCCAGGCTGGAGTGCAGTGGCGCGGTCTTGGGTCACTGCAACCTCTGCCGGGTTCAAGCGATTCTTCTGCCTCAGCCTCCCAAGTAGCTGGACTACAGGTACGCACCACCATGCCCAGCCAATTTTTGTATTTTTAGTAGAGACAGGGTTTCACCATGTTGGCCAGGCTGGTCTCAAACTCCTGACCTTGTGATCCACCGCCTCAGCCTCCCAAAGTGCTGGGATTACAGGCGTGAGCCACTGCGTCCGGCCAAAATAGATGTATTTTGTAACAGACATACAGACATGCATACACACCCTCCACTCCAATGTCAGCTTCCTTAGGGCAGCCACTGTTGTCTTGTTCATGGCTATATCTGCAGAGCCCTGTGCAGTGTCTGGTACGTAGAAGGTGCTCGGTAAGTATTTGTTGAGAGCTGTAACTCTAACCCCACTGCCTCTTCCTAACAGCCCACTGAGGGTCTCCTCTCTCTCACCTACCTATCCACTCTTGTCCTAGGGACAGGCTGGGAGGCCGTAGGGACAAGATGTCACCTACCCTGATGATTTGTGATATGTGTCCTGGACATTGGTGTATCTACTCCGGTCCTTGGGAGTGGCTGATTAAAGGCATCATCTTCCTGTTTCCTCCTTTTCCTCCTCTTTCTAGGCTGCCAGGATCTTATTAGCCCTGTTTACACGGCCGGGATGTCGAGCGATTAATTTTTAATGGCTTGGTTTATTGCATGTTTGAATGGTTTATTGAGTAATTCTCACATTTAAGTGATTAATTCTCCAGAGTTCAGAACGACTGGTTAGTTTTACATTAATGGGGGTTTCTGAATGCCAAGAGACAATCAATCAATCCTTCCTGCCAGGGAGAGTAATGTTAAGATACCTCAAGGTACAATGAGGTTAAGAAAAGGCATAATTAAAACCCTGTCCTCCCCTCATGCAAATTTGATGTCTTTCTCTGTTTCTCCTTCTCTTTCTTCTGGTACTCCCCCTGTTTCTCAGTACAGCCCTCCCTGAACCCGGTTGCTCTTTAAGAGGTGCAAGTCTCCCTCTGTCCCTGGAGGCTCTGACTTCCCTGGTAATGAGGCCCAGTCCAGCTGCTGCTGGGAGTGGGACTTGCTTAGCGCTTGGTCCCCAGGAAGGGGACTTTGGAGCAGAAGAGGCCTGTAGCAGAGGTTCCTCATTTGCAGGGAAGCTGGGCCACATCCTCAGGATACAATGTCCGGTACACCTTGTAGTCAGACAAAGCCCAGGTGGGCCTCAGGAGGACGTCTGCACAGGGAGCAAGGGAGGGTTTTGGGATGGGGTTTTGCCTTTGGATTCTTCCGCAGAGCCCGCGGCCTGCTGCGCTTTGAGCAGGAGAGAAGTGGGAGCTGCTTTTGCATTTGCATGAATCTCCTGTTATTACTGTAGCAAATTACCAAATGCAGTGGCCCAACACAGCACAGATTGATTATCCTGCAGTTCTGGAGGTCAGAAGCACGGGATGCGTCCCACTAGGCTACAGTCAAGGTGTTGTCAGGGCTGCCTCCTTTTGGGGGTTCTAGGGAAATATCCATGTCTTTGCCGTTTCCAGCTTGTGGAGGCCACCTGCATTGCTTGGCTCATGGCCTCTTCTTCCATCTTCAGATGTGGATCTGCACATCTTTCTCTGACTCTGGCCATACTCTTCCACATTTAAAGGACCTTTGTGATTACTGTGGGCTCACATGGATAATCCAGGATAATCTTTGCCTTCTCAAAGTCAGATGACCAGTAATCTTAACTCCATCTGCAGTCTTCATTCCCCTTGGTCTTGTAATCTGGCATAGTCACAGTTTCCATGGATTAGGGCATCAGAATCTTTGTGCTTTGGAGACTGCAGCATTGACAGGATGAGAAACAGGATGGCTGACAGGTTGGAGGCACAGACCCTGGAGCCTGATACCCTGGTTCAGTCCTTGCTCAGCTCCTCAATAGCTGTGGGAACATGGGTAAGTTTCCCAACTGTGCCTCAGTTTCCTTATGAAACTGAGGCAGATGATAGTACTGATCTCCTAGAGTTGTGCTGGGGAAACGAGGAGTGAAGTAGTTGGCCTGGTGTTTGGATCATAGCAAGTATGCCGTGTTACGTATGTTTATTGCGGCACTATTCACAATAGCAAAGACTTGGAACCAACCCAAATGGCCATCAGTGATAGACTGGATTAAGAAAATGTGGCACATATACACTGTGGAATACTATGTAGCCATAAAAAAGAATGAGTTCATGTCCTTTGCAGGGACATGGATGAAGCTGGAAACCGTCATTCTCAGCAAACTATCACAAGATCAGAAAACCAAACACCATGTGTTCTCACTCATAAGTGGGAGTTGAATAATGAGAACACGTGGACACAGGGAGGAGAGCATCACACACTGGGGCCTGTGGGGGGTGGGGAGCTAGGGGAGGGATAACATTAGGAGAATTACCTAATGTAGGTGACGGGTTGATGGGTGCAGAAAACTACCATGGCACGTGTATACCTGTGTAACAAAATTGGACGTTCTGCACATGTATCCCAGAACCTAAAGTATAATAATAAAAGTATGCCATGTTAGCAGCAGTAGCAGTGCTGATACCCATAAAATGAGATGGAAACTGGAATGATGTTGCCTACTTCAAGAGGTTGTCTAGGATTCACTGAGAATGTGGGTAAAAGTGCTAAGTGGAAAGTTCCTTGCAAGATGTTTACAATCACAAAGCAATTCATAAGGGTCCCTGATGGAGTCTTGATGAGCAAACTCTGGAGAGCTTGTGTGTGCAAACATTGCACAGACTTGAGGGACACAAGACCCCAGGTACACATTAACAGGAGGCAGATGGCAATAAGAGCTCAACAGACCAATGTGAGTGAACACACTAAGGCCTCTACCCTTTTTCCTTCAAATGTTATTGTTAGTCCTTTCATCTGCAAAAGATAGTTATTCTCATCTGAAGACTACGGTTTAGAGAGTTGCTTAACCTCAGGCCACATAATCAATCATGGCAGTGATTAAGAGCTTGGGCTGTGAACCCACAGGTACGGATTTGAATCTTGACTACACTCAAAGGTGGGTGGCGTGGGGACAAAACTCTGTCACTTCTCTAAGCCTCATTTCTTCATCTATAAACTGGCAATGATACTATGCCCTCATCATTGGGTTTTTGTGTGGAGTAAATAAGAGAGATACTGTGTGAGAAGTACCATACTCAGTGCCTGGTTCTTAGTAAGCGTGCTCAGCAAGGATTCTGGATTCATAGTGGCCCGTGGAGGAATGAATTCCTGTTTGCAAGTTGTCTGGTGTTAGAAGCTTTATGGGGTGAAGGTTTGGTGTGGATCTTGAAGGACTGAGAGGTGTGATGGAAGTGAATTTTAGGCAGAGAAGAGATGTAGAAAGGACAGAATTCTCCAGCAGCAAACATTCCAGTGTGGCTTTAGCTTCAGGTGCATGGAGAAGATGGGGAAAGTTGGCCAGAGCCTGGTGGGCTTTGTGTGTCAAGCTAAGTTTAGGCTTCATCTTGTTGGCAGTGGGAGCTGTTGAAGAGTTTGGAGCAGGAAAGTAACCAGAAGCCTATAGAAGAAACCCATGTTTTAGGGACACGGGAGTGCAGCCCATATGGAGCTATCATGCCGCCAGCAAACCAATGTATTTTTAAAAATTTATTCATTCAACACAAACAGATTTAACAAAAATATGCCAGTTACGTGGTAGAGATGGGGAAGTAAAATACAAATATGAACTTGTCTTCCTGGAGCCTACATTCTGGTGGTGCTTGGGAGAGGTAGACAACAGCCAGCAAACACACAGCATAATTATGTATGGTAATAAGTGCTATGACAATAATAAAACTAGTCAATGCAATATGGGGTTGGAGTTGAGTGGTCAGGAAAGGCTCCAGATCTCACTCAAGCTAAATAAGAGTGATGAGAGCTGGTTTTGGAAGGGCTAGCCAGGGGTTCCACACAGAGGGTAAGGCAAACATAGGGGCTGAGGAAGGAAGAAGCAGGCTGTGGTCCAGGGACAGAGAGAAAGGAAAGGCCATGGCCTGTTAGGAACTAGGCAACAGGAGGTGAGGAGCAGGCAGGTGAACCAGTGAGGCTTCATCTGTATTTACAGCCGCTCCCCATTGCTCACATTACTGCCTGAGCTCCACCTCCTGTCAGATCAATGGTGGCATTAGATTCTCATAGGAACGTGAACCCTATTGTGAACTGCGCATGTGAGGGATCTAGGTTGCGCGCTCCTTATGAGAATCTAATGCCCGATGATCTGTCGGTGTCTCCCATCACTCCCAGATGGGACCATCTAGTTGCAGGAAAACAAGCCCAGGGCTCCCACTGATTCTACATGATGGTGCTTTGTATAATTATTTCATTGTATATTGCAATATAGTAATAGAAATAAAGTGTACAAGAAACGTAATGCACTTTTGAATCATTCCGTAAACCAGCCCCTACTCCAGGTCTGTGGAAAAATTATCTTCCACAAAACCAGTCCCTGGTGCCAAAAAGGTTGGGGACCGCTGATACAGTGTCTAGATTTAACGGTAGTTTGTTCTGATTTTATTCAACTTTTTCTTCCACTGGATTATTCCCATCAGCATAAAACCTTAATACATTATTTCTTCTCTTGAACAAAACAACCAAAACCTCCTGGGGCCCCAATTCTCTGCACAATCTACTGTTGTCTTTCTTTGCTTCCTTTCAGAGCAGAGCTCTTCAAAGTTGTCTTGCTGTCTCCCATATCTCTCCCCGCATCCTTTCTTTTCCTAAAAGCTTTTCATTTAGAGAAGGTCCAAGAATAGTTCAATACGTTCTCCAGTATCCATCATATATATTCACTAGTTACTATCTTTTGACACCTTTTCTATGGACACATGCTGGGTTTTTCTTGATCTATTTGAAAGTAAATCTCATGATATTTTACCTGTAAATACTTTTTCATGGATCTGCTTAAAAATAAGAATATTCTCTTTGAAAACCACAACATAGTGATCAAACACAGGAAATTTAACATTGAAAATATAACCCATATTCAAATTTTACCATCTGTCCCCAAAATATTCTTTCGAAAATTTCACCTTAAAATGTCATGTGGCGAGACTCGCTTTTTTTGATGTATAGTTCTCAGTTCTGATAAATGCATGCAGGCATGTAACCCCTCTGGCAATCAAGATATGAGACAGTTCCACCACCTCCAAAAATTCCTCCGGTCCTGTATAGTTAACTCTTCTCACTGCCCCAGAAACGACTGATCTGTTTTGTTACTATAGTTTTGCCTTTTCCGGAATATCATATAATTGGGAATATGCAGTATGTAAGTCTGGTTTATTTCATGTAGCATAGTAATTTTGACAATCATGGATGTTGTCATGTGTATCAATAGTTCCTTTTTATTGCTAAGTAGTATTCCATTGTATGGATGTACCACAGTTTGTTCATTTACCAGCTGAAGAACATTTGGGTTGGTTAGTGATTATGAATTAAGCCTCTGTAAACATTGGTGTAAGGGTTTGTGTGTGAACGTAAGTTCTTATTTCTCTGGAGTACATAGGAATAGGATTACTGGTTTGTATGGTAAGTATATGTTTAACTTTAGAAGAAACTCCTAAACTGTTTTCCAGAGTGTACACTTTTATATTCCCACTAGCAGTGTATGAGAGTTCCAATTTCTCCACATCCTTGTTAGCTCTTGGTATTGTCCTTAAAATTTTATGGTTTTAATTTGTTTTTCTCTAGTGACTAATGACATTTAGCATCTTTCAGTGTGCTTATTTACCATCTGTGTAGCTTATTTGATGAAGTGTGAAAATCTTTGGCCCATCTTTGGAAGTGAGTTGTTTGCTTTCTTATTATTGATTATTAGTTGGTCTTTATATATTCTGGATACAAGTCCTTTAGCAGATGTGTGGTGTGTGACTTGCAAATAGTTTCTCCCAGTCTTTGGCTTTCCATTTTCATTCTCTTGATAGTGTCTTTCAAAGAGCAGAATTTTAAAATTTTGGTGAAGTCCAGGATATTAACTTTTTCTTTTATGAGTGGTGCTTTTGATGTTGTACCTTAGAAACTTAGATGTTCTTAGATCTAAGGTCACAAAGATGTTCTCATGTTTTTTGCAGAAGTTTTATAATTTTCTCTTTTATATCTATATTTTACATGATTGATCCATTTTGAGTTAATTATGTTTTTTGTAAACAAGTGAGGAATGAGTCGAGGTTATTATTTTTACATGGAGAGGTCCAGTTTTTCCAGCACCATTTGTTGAAAAGACTATCTTTTCATCACGGAATTGTCCTTGCACCTTTGTCAAAATCAATTGATTAGATTTGTATGAGTCTATTCTTGGACACTGTGTTCTTTTCTACTAATCCATGTGACTGTGCTTTTACCAATATCACATTGTCTTGATGACTGGGTTTTCTGTCTTTTTTTTTTTTTTTCTTTTGAGACAGGGTCTGGCTCTGTGGCCCAGGTTGGAGTGCAGCGATCTGATCTCAGCTCACTGCAGCCTCTGCCTCCTGGCTTGGCCTCCCAAGTAGCTGGGACTACAGGTGCATGCCACTGAACCTGGCTAATTTTTTTCTTTTTTTGTATTTTTAGTAGAGATGGGGTTTCATCATGTTGCCCAGGCTTGTCTCGAACCCCTGAGCTCAAGTGATCTGCCTACCTTGGCCTCCCAAAGTGCTGGGATTATAGGTGTGAGCTACCACACCCAGCTCTATCTTGATTATTATAAACTTATAGTGGGCCTTGAAATCAGATAGTGTGAGTCTTCCAACTTTGTTCTTTTAGAAATTGTTTTGGCTATTCTGATTCCTTTGCCTTACTATATACACTTTAGAATCAACTTGTTGATATCTAACAGTAATCCTGCTGGGATTCTGAGATTTTGATTAGGATTGAATCTATAAAGCAGCTTAGGTAGAAATGACATTTTAATGATATTGAATTGTCTAATCTGTAAACATAGCATATCTACTTTTTTTCCTTTTTTTTTTTTTTTTTTGAGACGGAGTCTCACTCTGTCATCCAGGGTGGAGTGCAATGGCGCAATCTCAGCTCACTGCAACCTCTGCCTCCCGGGCTCAAGCAATTCTCCTGCCTCAGCCTCCCAAGAAGCTGGGACTACAGGCGTACGCCACCACGCCCTGTCAATTTTTTTTTTTTTTTGTATTTTAGTAGAGATGGGGTTTCACTGTGTTGCCCAGGCTGGTGGTGAACTCCTGAGCTCAGGCAACCCACCCGCATCAGCCTCCCAAATTGCTGGGATTACAGGCCTGAGCCACCACACCTGGCCATCTCTCTATTTAGGTTTTCTTTGATTTATTTCATCAGTATTTTGTAGTTTTAAGCATATTTAATGTTTTGTTAGATTTATACCAAAGTATCTCTCTCATAATTTTTGATGCTATTGTCAATGATACTTTTTTAAAGAAACCCTTTTCAGCTATTTATTGATAGTACATGAAATATAATTGGTTTTTAAAACATTTAACTTGTATCTTGTGACTTAGTCAAATTCACTTATTAGTTCTAGGATCTTTTTTGTAGATTCTTTGGCATTTTCTACTTAGACAATTATGTCTTCTGCAAATACGGATAGTTTTCTTTCTTTCCAATTCATGTGTCTTTTGTTTCTTCAGTCTTGCCATATTGCACTGGTTTAGGACTTTCAGTTCAATGTTGAATATGCATGGTGAGAACTGACATCTTTACCTTGTTCCCAGTCTTAGGGAGAAAGCATCCTGCTTCTCACTATTACCTATGTGAGTTGTAGGTGTTTGGATATTCTCTTTATTAGGATAAGGAAAGTCTTCTTTGTTCCTAGTTAAAAATTTTTATGATAAATGCATGTTGAATTCTATCCATTGATTTTTTTGCATCTGTTGAGATGGGCATGTGGTTTTTCTTTTTCAGTCTGTTACTCGTTTGAATCATACAGATTTAAAATATTGAACCAGTGTTGCATTCCTGGGAGAAGCCCCATTTAGTCATTGTGTATTATTCTTTTTATATATTACTGGGCTTGCCAAAATCTTATTAAAGAATAATATATCTTCATGAAAGATTTTTGGTTTGAGTTTTGTTTTATTTTGTAATATCTTTGCTTTTGGTTCAAGGTAATACTGGCCCCACAAACTGAGTTGGGGTGTGTTGCCTCCTCTTTTGCTTTCTGGGAGAGATTGTGTACCGTTAGTATTATTTCTTCCTTAAATGTTGGGTAAATTCTCCAGTGAAACCATTTAGACCTAGAGTATTCTTTGTTGAAGGTTTATAACTAAAAAGTCTATTTCTAATAGTTATATGGCTATTTAAATATATATTTCTTCTTGATTGAGCTTTGGTACTTCATGTCTTTAAAGGATTTATCTATTTTACCTAAATTGTCAAAGTGTCAGGTAGAAAGTTATTCCTAATATTCTCTTGTTATCCTTTTTGTGTCTGTAGAGTCTGAGGTGATGCCACCTCATTCCTGATCGCAGTCTTTTGTGTCTTTTCTCTTTTTTCTTAGTCTTTGATCTTTTCAAAGAACTAGCTTTTAGCTTTTGGCTTTATTGACTTTTCACTATTTGTTTTCCATTTTCAATTTCGATTACGGTCATTCACCACATGACATTTTGATCAACCACAGATGGCATATATGATGGTGGTCCCATAAGATTATAATATTGTAGTTCTACTGTACCTTTTCTATGTTAAGATACACGAATACTTACTGGCCGGATATGGTGGCTCATGCCTGTATTCCTGGCCCTTTGAGAAGCCAAGGCAGGAAGAACCCTTGAGGACAGGCATTCAAAACCAGCCCGGACAACAGAGCAGACTCCATATCTACCAACAAAACAAAACAATACATACAATTATATTACAGTTGCCTACAGTATTCAGTACAATAATGTGCCATACCAGTTTGTAGCATAGCAAGACTCTATATCTACCAACAAAACAATACAATACATACCATTATGTTACAGTCACTTACAGTATTCAGTACAATAACAAGCCATACCCGTTTGTAGCATAGCAAGACTCCATATCTACCAACAAAGCAAGACAATACATACCATTATGTTACAATCACCTACGGTATTCAGTAGAATAACACGCAGTACCAGTTCGTAACATAGCAAGACTCTGTATCTACCAACAATATGTACTATTATTTTACAATCGCCTGCAGTATTCAGTACAATAACACGCCATACCCGTTTATAGCATAGCAAGACTCCATATCTACCAATAAAACAAGACAATACATACCATTATGTTACAGTCACCTACAGTATTCAGTACAATAACACGCAGTGCCAGTTCGTAGCTTAGGAGCAAATGGCTATACCATACAACCTAGGTAAGTAGTAGGCTATACCATATCTTTGCTTTCAATGGCCATACATATTTTGGGAGGAGAAAAATAGACTTTATAATTTTTTAAATATTTACCATTTCTGTTTCTCTTTCTTCATTCCTGAGTGCTAGATTCAGCATTATTTTCCTTCAGCCTGAAGAGCTTTAATTAGCATTTCTTTTTAAAGCAGTTCTGCTAGTAATTTTCTTAGTTTTCCTTCATCTAAGAATGTCTTAACGTCATTCCTGAAAGATTTTTTGCTGGGTATAGAATTCTGAGTTGATATCTCTTTTCTTTCGTCCTTTAAAGATGCCTGACTGTCTTCTGGACTCCATTTTTTTTTTCCCCTGGTGGGAAGTCTGCAGTTATTCAAAGTGATATTCACCTATATTTAGTGTTTTATTTTTCTCTGGATTCTTTGAAGATTTAAAAAATATTTGGTATTCAGCAGTTGGGTTATAATGTGGTTTTCTGGATGGTTTGCATGGTTTTCTTTGAATTTATTTTCTATGGGGTGTGCTGAGCTTCCTGGCTTTGTAGATTTGTCTTTGACCAAATTTGGGAAATTTTTAGCCATTATGTCTTCAAAACTTTTTCTGAGCCAGTCTTTTTCCTCTCACTTTGAAACTTCAATGACATGAATGTTAGATCTCTTTATATTGCCCCACAGGTCTCTGAAGCTTTGCTCAGTAAATTTTTTTCTCTCTGTTTTTTAGATTGAATAATTTCTACTGATATTTGAAAATCCCCTTACTCATTCCTCTGTCGTCTCCATTCTATGGAGCAGAACTTTTCTTTGTTTTTATTTTTTATTCTAAATTAAGAATTTACAATTGTATAAATGTATGGGGTACAACATGTTATAATTTATGAATACAAGGTGGAATAAGTAAATCAAGCTGGTTAACACATCCATTACCTCTAATCCTTAATATTATTTGTGATGAAAGCTTTCAGAACTTACTGTCAGCGAATTTGAAATGTACAATACTCTTATGAACTATATTCACCATGCTATGCAATAGAACTCAAAATATTAATAGCTTTTTTTTTTTTTTTTTTTGAGACCAGGTTTTGCTCCCATAGTCTCTAGGCTGAAGTGCAGTGGTGCAATCTTAGCTCTCTGCAAACTCCACCTCCTGGGCTCAAGCAATCTTCCCACCTCAGCCTCCTGAGTAGCTGGGACCACAGGCACACACCACCACATCTGGCTAATTTTTTTGTACTTTTGGGAGAGATGGGGTTTTACCATGTTGCCCAGGCTGGTCTCAAACTCCTGAGCTCAAGCAATCCACCCGCCTTGGCCTCCCAAAGTGCTAGTATTACAGGCGTGAGCCTCTGTGCCCAGCCTAAAATATTAATAGCTTTTCAGGCTAAAAATATTTGAGCATTATGCTGTGAGACTCTGTGTTCTTTTAACGTCCTATGGAGAACATTTATTTGGCTGTGTTTTAGCCTTCAGTCACCCCTGTTGCACGCAGCCTGCAACTCCGTCTTGTCCTTTGTGGGTGGTGATTCTGCTGTGAGTTCAGTACAAAGGCCTGTGCTCTACTGCCATGGGTGTGTCCCAGCCATGCACAGGTGAGCTGGGACCTGTGCCCGTTCATTTATAGAATCTGGGGAATCCTTTCTCTGACTGGCTCCCATTTCTTCAGTATTCTTCCCCAACTCTTTGAGTTGCATAGGTTCCTTTTCTTGGTCTTATGTCCAGAGAGACAGGATTTCGTTCAGTCTTGGCTGTGCTGGAAACTTGTCTCACATCAAAGTTTGAGAGAAAACAGGAAAATAAAACAAATAGGAACCTCACCCTCTGCAGGTTGCTTCTCCGAGTTTTGATTCTCTTCAGTCTGCCTGTTATTTTTTTCACTCATTGTCCTCAGGTTGTTGGTTTTTTTGTTTTGTTTTTTGTTTTTTGTTTGTTTTTTCATTTTGTCTAGAATTTTTAGTCCTACTCAGTAGGAAAGAGGGCTGAAGGAGGCTTACTTCATCCTGGTGAGCATCAGAAGCCTGTGGTGTAATGTACCTTAATGCCATTTTTTTTTTTTTCTGATCTGGGATCAGAAAATGTGCGTGGTGTTGGCTGCCATGTCCTTCAATTTTGAACACTTCTTTAATATTTCATTGTTGTGTATGCTGTGATATTTTTGCAGAGCCTGGGCCAGTTTGGTAGAATTGCTCTCAATCTCTCACCCTTTCTTGAATCAACCTTTTCAAGCTTTTTCTCACCTCTTCAATGGACATGCTTTAGCCAAGGCTGCTGGTAACTTCCATGTTGCTAAATCCAATGGATAGTCCTTTGTTTTCCTCCTAATTTCTCACCCCATTCGATTCTTCCCTTCTTGAAATACTTTCTCTGCTCAGCCCCGGGACACTGTTCCCTCTGGGTTTCTCGCCCTCCTCCCTGGCCATTCTCACTCAGTCCTCTTGATTGGTGCCTTCCCAAGGCCTGGCCACTAGACCTTAGAGGCCCTCAGGCACAATTCTTTGTCTACACTACATCTCTTCATGATCACTTCCATCCCAACCACTTTTCTTTTTTCTTTCTTTCTTTCTTTTTTTTTTTTTCGAGATGGAGTCTCACTCTGTCACCCAGGCTGGAGTGCAGTGGCATGATCTCGGCTCACTGCACCCTCCATCTCCTGGGTTCAAGCAATTCTCCTGCCTCAGCCTCCTGAGTAGCTGGGATTACAGGTGCGTGCCACCACTCCTAGCTAATTTTTGTATTTTTCAGTAGAGACGGGGTTTCGCCATGTTGGCCAGGCTGGTCTCAAATTTCTGACCTCAGGTGATCCACCTGCCTTGGCCTTCCAAAGTGCTGGGATTACAGGTGTGAGCCACCATGCCTGACCTCAACCACGTTCAATTCCATCCATTCAGGAACTCCCAATTACACCACTAGCTCAGAGATCTTTACATACACTTAATAGGCACCTCCAACTTAACATGTCCCAAATAAATTTCTTAATTTCCTCCCAAATGCCAAACTGTTCCCCCATAGTCTTTTCCATCATAGTAAATGGATACTTTATTCTTCTAGCTTTTCAGGCTAAAAATTGTGGTGTCTTCCTTCATTCTTCTTCTGGTCTAATATTTCAGTCTATGAGCCTTACTTAGGTATATCCAGAATCTGATCACCTTGCACCCTCTTCCTGGCCACCACTTTAGTGCAGGCTACCCACACCTTTCACCTCCTGTAATCTTTCTTCTGCTCTCTGCAGTCTATCCTTTCTATTGGCCGAAGTGATCCTTTCACAAGTGAAGTCAGACCATGCCATTCCTCTGGCCAAGCCCCCAGTGGCCTCCCACATCTGCAAGTATGATACAGAGGCTTTCAAGGCCCTTCTCAGATCTCCAGTATCCTCCCTCCACTCACCATGTCCCTGCTACACAGGCCTGCTGGCTGATCCTAGAACTCATCTGACCTTGTCTTCGTCAGGGCCTTTGCACTTGCTGTTCCTTTGGGGTGGAATGCTTTTCCAGGTATTCACGTGCCTTATTGCCTCACTTCATTCAGTTTTCTGCTCAGATGTCACCCTAGAAAGAGGCCTTTGATGACTGCTCTGCTTAAAATGGCATTGTGCCTCTGTGCCTCTTGAGTTCCCTGTCCTTACCAGGTTTTCTTTTTCTCCGCTGTACTGATCTTCCCTGACATGCTGTGTTTGGTTTGGTGCTTATGGACGTTCTTTCTTAGTAGAATGTAAACTCCAGAAGGGGAGAAATCATGCCAGCCTAGAACAGGTTTTATACCTAGGTAGATGCTAATGGGGATTTGTAGAATTGGTGGCTCAGTAAAAATGCTTCTGAATATACAGATTTTATCTCTGTCCTCAAAGCTGGCTCCTTGGACCCATCCAAACTTTCTTTTACAGTCATGTGCCAGGGGAAGAATGGCCCCTGCCTCCCAGCCTCCTCCTCCCAGGTCAGGTCACTTGGGCCACCAACCTGGAGTCCTTTTCCATCCCCTACCCTTGCCATGCGCACCTTGTTTCACAGTCACAGTGGAGATCACTCTGCCAGTGTCTCCCATGACACCACATGCCAGGGCTGAGACGCATTTATCAGTCACCTGCTCTCATGGTGCAGAGGGCGTTGTTGGCAGCGGAGCCCGCTTCCCGGAATGTCATGCAGGCGGCCAGTTCTCTGTCACTCTGGATGATTGAGTGTGAGGAATCTATCACTCAGCCTGCCAGGAGGCGAGGCAGGAGGCCCGGTCACCACAGCTCCATCTCCACGCTCCTTCTTGGCTCTCCCCAGGTCTATGTCAGAGCCGATTAAAGGCAGAGAAGCCTGTTCTCTGCCCTGCAGCCGGTGACAGCAGGGAGCCACTGGCCAGGGCCAGGCCATGGCTGTCATGCTCAATAGTGATGGGTGGATGCAACTGCTGTCCAGAAACGGAAGCCGAGCAGATAGCTGGGGGAGCGACAGCCCTAGAATGCTGCCTTCGGGCTGAGCTGCCTTTCCGGAGGCCTCTCTTACAGGAAACACCCACATACAGTCTAGGCACCCAGTCTGCTGTCTGTCTGACAATTTGTATTCTGCAAGATGAGTTCATACACCTTTCGTTGAATATTCCCACACCCGCTGGATTTTTCCCTTAAAATTTTTTTTTTACTAAGGCCAGGTGTGGTGGCTTACAACTGTAATCCCAGCACTTTGGGAGGCCTAGGTGGGCAGATTGCTTGAGCCCGGGAGTTTGAGACCAGCCTAGGCTGTTGCCTAGGAAAATTAGCTGGGTGTGCATGGCTTGCACCTGTAGCCCCAGCTACCCAGGAGGCTGAGGTGGGAGGATTGCTTGAGCCCAGGAGATTGAGGGTGAAGTGAGACGCGATCGTGCCACTGCCCTCCAGCCTGCGCAAGAGCGAGATCCTGTCTCAAAAAAAAAAAACTTTGTTTTTACTAAAAGTTTACTCTAAAAATAATATAGTTGTGGGAATTTAACAAATGCATACAGAAGTGTGCCCAGCTCCACAAACAAGATACAGCATAGTTCCATCATGGCCCCAAATTCTGCCACATCCCCTCTGGTCATCCCCTCTCACCACCTGGCTGCCAGCGGCCACTGATCTGATTTTGGTCCTTATAGTTTTACCTTTTCCAGAATGTCATGGGAATGGAGTCATACGGTTTGTCGTCTTTGGGGTCTGGCTTCTTTCAGCCTCGGGCATTTGAGATTTATGCACATATTCATGTTATGGGGTGTATCGGTTGTTCATTCTGTTTTATTGCCAGGTAGTATTGCACTGAATGGAGATTTGTGTATTCATTCCCTAGCTGAAGGACTTTGGGTTGGTTTCTAGTTTTTGGCAGTTAGGAATAAGGCTATCTGGCTACTATACATATGTGCATAAAGGTTTTTGTGTGAATGTACGTTTTCATTTCCCTTGAGTAAATACGTAAGAGTGGAAATGCAGGTCATACGGTAGGTGTATGTTGAACTTTTTTTTTTTTTTTTTTTGAGATGGAGTTTTGCTCTTTTCACCCAGGCTGGAGTACAATGGTGCGATCTTGGCTCACCGCAACCTCCACCTCCTGGGTTCAAGCGAATCTCCTCCCTCAGCCTCCCCAGTAGCTGGGATTACAGGCATGTGTCACCATGCCCAGCTAATTTTTTTTTGTTTGTTTTTGTATTTTTAGTAGAGACAGGGTTTCTCCATGTTGGTCAGGCTGGTCTTGAACTCCTGACCTCAGGTGATCTGCCCGTCTTGGCCTCCCAAAGTATGTTGAACTTTTTAAGAAACTGCCACACCATTTTCCAAAGTGCTGGTGTCATTTGCCATTCCCACCAGCTGTGCATGGGATTTCCAATTTCTCCACTTCCTTGTCAGCACCTGGTAAGGGTGGTCCTTAATTTCAGTCATTCTAATAGGTAGGTGTATAGAGATATCTTGTGATTTTAACTGGCATTTTCCTAATGAGTAATGATGCTGAATACCTTTCCATGTGTTTATTTGCCATCCATCTATCTTCTTTGGTGAAGTGATTCTTCAAAGCTTTTGCCCATTAAAAAAAAAATTGGCTTGTTTCTCCTATTACTGGGTTTTGAGAGTTCTGTATTAAATGTATGATTTGTAAGTATTTTCTCCCAGTCTATGGCTTGTCTTTTCATTCTCTTTATAGTAAATAGCGTCTTTGGAAGGACAAAAGTTCCTAAATGTGATGAAATCCAGTTTATCAATTTGTTCTTTTGTGGGTCAGACTTCTAATGTTCTAAGGAAACTTTGCCTTCGTGGTTTCTCCTAGGTGTTCTTTTAGAAGTGTTATGGTTTCAGGTTTTACATTTATTTCTGTGATCCATTTTAAGTTAATTTTTTGTAAGGTGTTGAGGTATGGGCTAAGGTTCTTTTTTTGGTATATGGACATCCAATTGTTCTTTGCTTTTTGTTGTAAAGACTGTCCTTTCTCCATTTAATTATTTTTGGACCTGGTCAAAGAGCAAATGACACTTTTTTTGTGTGTGGGCCTATTTCTGGACTTTCTGTTTCATGGATCTATGTTTGTGACTATTCCTTTTTTTTTTTTTTTTTTTTGAGATGGAGTCTCACTCTGTCACCTAGTCTGGAGTGCAGTGGCACAATCTTAGCTCACTGCAACATCCGCCTCCCGGTTTCAAGCGATTCTTGTGCCTCAGCCTCCCAAGTAGCTGGGATTACAGGCACACCACCACACCAGCTAATTTTTGTACTTCTAGTAGAGATGGGGTTTCATCATGTTGGCCAGGCTGGTCTTGAACTCCTGACCTCAGGTGATCTGCCCTCCTCGGCCTCCCAAAGTGCTGAGATTACATGCGTGAACCACCGTGCCTGGCCTTGACTATTCTTTTACCGGTACCCCCCACATTGTCTTGGCTACTGTAGCTTTTGAGTAAGTCTGAACATCAGGTAGTGACCATACCTACCTTTTCAGCAGGGGGGCTGCTGTTCTCCCCACTTTACAGATGAAGAAACTAACCACAATCATGGAGTCTTCCTGATAGTCTCCCTTATCATCAGGTTTTAGCTGCTTAGCTCATGTTTAACACCTAATGCCTGGTGCCTCGCATGCTTGATGCTCAGGACATCGCCTTTGCAGTCTGGTTTGGGTTTGACTCTTAGCTCTGTTTTTGTTAGTTGTATACCCCTAGGAAAGTAATCTTACCCCTCTGTGCCTCAGTTTCTTCATCTGTAAAGTGGACGTCACCTGCCTTATACATCGTGGCAAATATTAAATGAGTCCATGCATCAAGTGAAACCATGTGAAATTGCTGATCTCTGACCATTTTCACAGACACAAATGACAGTTTTACCTAGTCCAACCTAACATGCAAAGCATTCTTGTAGTACTGGAGAAAGAGTAGGTTCTCCAGAAATGGTCCCTGTAGCTGCTGCCATGCTCACTAATACAATGCCTGCTTCTGCTGCTGTTGCTATGACATTGTTATTATTGAAGGTGGTGGCTCTGAGGCTGATGTTTCATGTTCCTTGTGCCCTCTAATCAGGCAGCCAGTGTCTACAAGGACTTCCCAAGTGGCAAGCTTCTTGCTGAGTCTGCCAAGAGTAATCCAACCCTTTGCAGAGTTGGATTGTGGGGCAGAAGTGCTCACCTAGCAGGATACATGTGTGTGCAAAGTGCAGCGGGAGAAGCTGGGTGGGCAGGAGGGGTGCGGGCCACTTCCTGGATGTGGCCCAGTAAGGGAGCCTGGTAGAATGGTTGGGAATTTGGGATGGGGGGAGTGTTCCAGGCACAGGTAATGGCTTGTGTAAAGGCTTGGAAGGGGCAGTGGACAAGCTTCAGGGGGAGCCTGAGGTTTGACTGTTGGGTAGAGGGGGAAGCTGCTTATGGTGGCCTAGGCTGCCTGCACAACTAACCCCATCCTTTGCGTCCGCAGGTCCCACCCACCTCTGCCTCCGCCATGGCTGCAAGAACCGTTATCATTGACCATGGGTCTGGCTTTTTGAAGGCTGGCACGGCCGGCTGGAATGAGCCTCAGATGGTCTTCCCGAACATCGTGAACTACGTACCGTGCAAGGAGAACCCTGGCCCCAGCTACGCCCGGAGGCGTGTGAGCCTGGGCATCGACATTTGCCATCCTGACACCTTTAGCTACCCCATCGAGCGGGGCCGCATCCTCAACTGGGAGGGCGTGCAGTACCTCTGGTCATTTGTGTTGGAGAACCACAGACGGGAGCAAGAGGTCCCCCCTGTGATCATCACGGAGACGCCCTTGAGGGAGCCTGCGGACCGAAAGAAGATGCTGGAGGTGAGGCCTGCCGGGGCCTGCTCCCACTCGGGAGCAGGAAACAGACTGACACTATGTCTGGACTGATTGGGCACCAGGAATTCTGCTTTTTAAGATAAATTGCCAACCGGGTGTGGTGGCTTATGCCTGTAATCCCAACACTTTGGGAGTCCCAGGCAGGCAGATTGCTTGAGCCCAGGAGTTCAGGACCAGCCTGGGCAATATAGTGAGACCCCTGTCTCTATAAAAAATACAAAAATTAGCCAGGTGTGGTCCCAGCTACCTGGGAGGCTGAGGTGGGAGGATCAGTTGAGCCCGGGAGGTCGAGAATAGAGTGAGCTGAGATCACGACACTGCACTCTAGCCTGGGCAACAGAGCAAGGCCCTGTCTCAAAAAAAAAAAAAAAAAAAAAAAAAAAACCAACAGAAACCAACAAATTGCCCCACAAACATCTCCCAAGAACCTAGTGAGTGCCTGGTGTGCCACTAAGCAGGGGAGCTCATGGAGGCCCCACCTGCAGACGGACATGCAGCAACCAACGTGCTTGGTGGAAAGGGGGTTACCAGGGAGATGTGGGATATTTGCTTATGGATTCCATAATTGCTGATATAGGCCATGTTCTGGCCCTCAGAGAGCTTCCATGAAGGGGTTAAGAAATAATTCCAGGTAGTGATGAGTTCTACAACCATAATGAAATGGGATCATGGTGGACTGTTGGGGGTGGGGAACCTGTTTGAAGAGAGTGCTCAGGAAGGGCTTCTCTGACGGAGGTGATTTCAGCAGCAAGAGTGGCAAGAGGCAAATAGGATGGTGAGGTTGGAGGAGGCTGGGCCTTGTAGGCCTGGTAGGCGGTGGGGAGTGCTTGGATTCTACTTTAAATCAAGGATTGGCAACCCAGTGAGCCAAATTCGGCCCACCACCTATTTTGTAAATAAAGTTTTATTGGAACATAGCCACACACATTCATTTATATGTTATGTAAGATAGAAAGAGAGAGGAAAGAAAAAAGAACATATGCTCATTGCCTGGTAGGTAAAGCCCTATTATTATTTTTTAAATAAAAACTTTCCAAACTTGAAGACAAAACAGGAATTCTGATATTTAGGGTTTGGCAGAGTGTGCTTTCATACGACAGCATCTGAGTTAAGTTGTTGCAGCAGAGACTGTTTGAGACCATACATCAAGTTAAAGGCTAAAATATTTACTATTGTAG
The DNA here is from genome assembly GCF_029281585.2 of Gorilla gorilla gorilla. Lineage (NCBI taxonomy): Eukaryota > Metazoa > Chordata > Mammalia > Primates > Hominidae > Gorilla > Gorilla gorilla. The sequence goes on along the minus strand of NC_073224.2, from coordinate 222,090,061 downwards.
GTTTACTAGATAAAATACGTGATGCCTAGTTAGTTAGACTTGAGTTTCAGATAAATTACAAATAATGTCTTAGTATTTAAGTATGTTTCATATTGCATGGGGCATACTTACACTACAATATTATTTATTATTGATCTGACATTCACATGTAACTGGGCATCCTGTAGTTTTATTTGCTGAATTTGGCAACCCTTACTGTCTATCCCTTTACAGAAAATGCTTGCCAGCCACTGCTCTAAGTGAATAGGAAGTTCCTGGGGAGTTTTAAATGGAGAGTTTTAAATGGGGGAGTTGTATCTGATTTTCTATTTGAAAAAGAGGACCTTGGCTGCTATTTTGAGAAATGGCTGGTGGGGGGACAATTTTCTGAGAGTAGTAATGGAGGGAGCCCCCTCCCACTGAGGGGAGACAATGGGCTTGTGGGGGCTTGAAGAGGTGAGTAAGTGGCTGGGGCCACAGAAGGGTTGACTGTTAGGATCTTTCTGCTTCTATGGGATTAGAACCTTGGGGAGGCTGCCAGAGCTGAGGAATGGGGGGCAGGGGGGCTTTGTAAAGATTCAGGGGGTGAGGAGCAGGGGGAGAAAACCAGCCCAGGGACTCTGGCAAACCCTAAATACCAGAATTCCGGGTTTGTCTTGACGTTTGTAAGGTTTTTATTTAAAAAAAAAAAAAGAAAAAATAAGGCTTTTCCTGCCAGGCAGTGAGCATCTTTTCCCTTTTTTTTCTTTTTTCTTTTCTTCCTTCCTTTCCTTTTTCCTTCGTTCTGGCGTCTTTTTTCTTGTCTGTCTTATCTTTCTTGTCTGTCTGTCTTTTCTAGTCTTCCTCCACTGTTTGGAGACAGTGGTGAATACGCAACACTTGTTTCTTTTCTAATCTGTTCTTCCTTCTAAAGAGGCAGTTCAGGCTGCACATGTGACCCGTGGCCATGTTGCTCCTGCAGCCAGTGTCCCAGAACCATTTCTTGCAGCCACAGAGCTCTTCTCACCTCTTCACCAAAGTGGTCTTCTGAACAGCCACGACCAGACAAGCTCCTGAGGGCAAACCCAGCTCCCCTTCTAATCCTCCAGAGCTGCTGTATTATCCTCACTGCATGAGCTCCAGGGGCCCTGGGCGCAGCATCCTGGGGTAGCCCGAGAGTCCCCCCGAGGATGTGGCTCTGTGCTGACTTCAGCTTTGACTGCTGAGCAGGCTGGGGGGAAATGCACTGAGTGAATTCTCCCTCTTTGCAGATCCTGTTTGAGTTGCTGCGTGTCCCATCGGTCCTCCTGGCCGACCAGCTGCAGATGTCCCTGTATGCCTCTGGCCTCCTGACTGGAGTGGTGGTTGATTCTGGCTATGGCCTGACCCGCGTGCAGCCTTTCCACCAGGGCCGCCCCTTGCCCGCCAGCGGCAAGACGCTGGAGTTCGCCGGCCAGGATCTCTCCGCCTATCTCCTCAAGAGTCTCTTTAAGGAAGATTGCGATAGACGCTGCCTGTTTCAGCTGGAGACAGTCGCTGTGACTCAGATGAACAAGTGCTACGTGCCGCAGAATCTGGGGGAGGCCCTGGACTTTCGTGAGAGGCAGCAGAGTGCCTTGGATGAGAGCAACACCTATCAGCTCCCAGACGGCTCCCGCGTGGAGCTGACCCCCATGCAGCGGGTGGCTCCTGAGATGTTCTTTAGCCCGCAGGTGTTCGAGCAGCCGGGGCCCAGCATCCCACGGGCCATTGTGGAATCCGTGGAGTCCTGCGAGATCTCCCTGCGCCCCCTGCTGGTCTCCCACGTGATGGCCTGCGGGGGCAACACCCTCTATCCGGGGTTCACAACGCGCCTGTTCAGGGAGCTGATGGGGGATCACGTCTCCTCCACCAAGGCCACGGTCTGGGCGGGTTCCAACAGAAACTTTAGTGTCTGGCTAGGAGCGTCCGTGGTGGCTCACCTTTCTACCTACCAGTCTGAGTGGATGTCCCGAGAGGAGTATGGTGAGCATATGAGGATGTGACCCTACTGGCTCACTCCTGAGAATGGGCTCCTGTTAGATGGGCATGGGCAGATTAATTTTAGCAAAATGTTCTGGGTGGGAGTAGAATGAGGTGGGGTGGGGTGAGCTGGCTTTGGAATTCTGGGGGCATGAGGGTATTTTTTAGGTTCTAAGGTTTTATCTTGTTGCAAGAGTGGGACCTACCCAAGGGGGAAGACAAGATGTCATCCTTGGAAACCCTGCAGGGGACAGTTTTTCCAGGGTGGCCTATCATTGGGGTATGAGTGGCTGACTGCCATCTCCATGCCTGAGAGCCACTGATTTTTCGTTGGCATTTCCCCTGGTTTGTCTCATTCTTCTTGGTTGAGTAGGTTTTAACTGGGGTAACACTCCTGCTAGGAGTCCCAATTATTTTTGACTAGGGGATGGGGGACAGTTGACATTTCTGGTCCTACAGGCCCTTTCTGGCCAGGGAGGCATTGCTGCAGGTGAGCCTGGGATGCCCTTGCCACCCGTGGTTGGATCTTGTTTTATATCTGCAAATAAATAGCTTGTTTGGAAGCAATGCTGGCTCCTGTGATGGATGGGGGTAGGGTGCGCAGCCCCTTGGGGAGACTTACGGAGTGTAAGTGTGAGAGAGCCAGGTGGGGGCCAGGGCGGGCTCTGAGGTGTCTGGGGTTTATGAACAGTGGCTGCCACTGAGCAGAATAGGCAAGGGTCTGGACCCCGTGTTCTTTCACTGCCACATTCTATCCATCCATCCCAGGTGTCCCAATATTCTGTTTAATGTTTCCCTTCTTATTCATATTTGTTTGGTATATATCTGATGAATATTCAAGTACCTAGCATGTTTTAGGAGCTGTGGTGGACCCTGGGGACTTGAGAAAGATGTACAAGGTTTCTGGTTTCAAGCTTACAGCCTCCTGTGGGATCTATTGTAGACAGTATATAAGTAAACATATTTCTGATGATGAAGAATGAAATGAATCAAATGTGACACGGTCATGTGATCTGGAGGTGGAGGGATGGCCACTTTCAATGGAGTGGACTGAGATGAGGTTGCTAGGGACCATCAGTAACTGTGTCTTCTCCTTCCATGGCACACTGTGAGGCAATGCTCCCAAGTCTCCAGCAGTTATATAAGGCCAGGTGGCTGAGTTCTGGCTCAGTTGGCATGCACCTGACCTTAAAAATACTCCTTCACAGCCTGTGGGATAGGTCAGTGGGGAGGACGTGTAAGCCCTAGGGGATGGCAAATGCTGCAGATGGAAGGAGCCTGAGTGCCTAGGTGGAACAGAAACCCCTGCCCAACCCCACCAACACTAGCCTGTGGCATGAGGAATCTATGTTCAGCCACTGAGAGTGTGGGGATGTTTGTTACAGCAACTGTTTTGCTTACTCTGACTAATACAGAGAAAGGAGCCACAATATACTATTTATTTAATAAAATGTGTTTTCTGTTAAGTGCCAGAACTGGGGTTTGAACCCAGCCTGGACTCTCAACCGCAGTGTTATCCAGCTGTTTCTGAAAGGGATTCTTGGCTCCTTAATGTTAAGAGCTGGAATAGAGTAACAAGTGTAGTTTGGAAGACTGAAGCTCAAGGAACCCAGATATCTCAGGGCAAGTAGAGGAATTTGGAGGGCAGAGTCCAACTCACCTTGTGTTTGAACACATGAGCCGTATTCTCATGTGTTTTCTCCCACACTTGAAGCATCAGCAGTCCCCAGGGAAAAGAGTGGGGGCCTGGAATAACAATTCTTAGGTAGACCAACTCAGAACCAGCCTGGTGCAAGCCCCAGACTTGGTGTCAGATTGAGTTTCAGGCTGGCCCTATCATGAGCTGAGCTGCCTTGGGCAAGTTATTTAACCTCTTTGAGTCTATCAAGTATAAAATAGGAAGTAATAACCACCTTCTCTCAGAGATTTGGAGTTGAAGATGAACTAAGTTAGGGGATGAGAACTCACTTTGAAGCTGTGACGTGCTACTGAGGTAAGAGAAATGACTTTCAAGCTTTTAAGTTGATGTCACTCGCTTATTAAACATGAGTGTTAATAACAATGGCAGCTACCATCGCTTGCCAAGCATTGTGGTGAGAGCTTTACAAATGGAATCACATTTAATCCTCACGTGCACACTGTGAAATGAGTGACGTTTGTCTCCACTTACAAATAAGAAAACCAAAGATTAGCGATGTTAAACACTTGTCCAAGTTCACACTCAAGTTCAAGCTAATCATGATTTGTCAGAGTTAGGAATGGATTCAGCATTCCTAGAACACTAGGCTAAAAGTGGCTGAAACAGATTTATTTGTCTCAGGCAACAAGTAGACACTCCAGGGGAACAGTGTCAAATCTACATCACCAAGGTCTCTCTTTTTCTTTCCATTTCTCCACCTTCAGCATGTAGGCTTGTTGGATTGTGGTCACAAAACAGCTGTGGCAGCTCCAGGCATCACCCCCTATATTTCCTGCAGGAAAAGAAAGCATGAAGGGAGTGTCTTATCTGGGTCTGTCACTTGCTATTAGAAAGTTGTCACCTAGCAGATTTCTGTTTGACTCATTACTTGGAGGTAGCTGAAATAGGTGACACACAGGTTTGAGTGAGCTGATCCACAGTGTCTGTTCCTTGGCAGAGGAGGGCTTTGAATCTAGGTCTGTCCATACTAAAGCCTGTGTTATCACCGATAGTGGCAGGCTGCCTTCTCAGCTTTCTGGGCCTTCTTGGTTCCCTTGGCCTGAGATGCGGATATGTGATTTTTTCCAGGCTTGTGTGAAAGCTGCTTTCGGATAGCAGTCGAGGTGTGGGCACCCTGGGCAGAAATCTTTGCATTTGAAACCCCTATATTTGTACACACCTGAGCCTTAAAAGGCAGAAGTGGAGGAAACTTAGAAATGAGGACAAGGAAAAGGAGGGCCTGGAGAGGAGATGGGCTAGGGGCATTTTCTTTCCTTATTTAGCTCTGGGCAACTGTCATCAGAACCCTTTTCCTCATTTCATTCTGAATGTAACATTTAACCTTTCTGTTCAAGCATCAAATCTGGCTGCCTAGTGTATAATTATGAACTTTTCTTCACTTTCTCTCCCCCCTCCCCCACTCCCAAAGCTTTTAAAACTCCCTTGTTGGGTACTATCTCTCTCTGACTCTCCAATTAAATTAAAAATAGCAGCTCCATGGGCTGTGCGGGGCCTTCAACCTAATGCGGAACTGCTGGCACGCCTGGCCTGGTGGGGTGGCATGTGGTGCCCAGAAGATGCCTGCTGGGCTCCAGCAAGTCCTGGCAGCTGCTCAGAGCTCGAGGAGGCTCATCCTCTGCGAGAGGTCTGGGGCTGCCTGCCAGGGGCAGCCAGGTGCAGAGGGGAGGGAGGCAGGGTCTTGGCAGCTGGGTGGGGCTGGCAGAGGGGACAAAGGGAAAGAGCCCCCAGGCAACCCATCCCCAGTTCTGAGGATACAGTTCTGCCAATTTCTGCTGCCAAGGCTGGGGCTTAGTACCCTTGCATCTGGGTGTGGGTAGGGTTTGGATGCCTGAGTTCCCCAAGATAACCCTGGCAGAAACTTTAGGTTCTGCTGATCTGAGAACCAAGTCGACATTGACACTTAGCACCCTCCTGGCTCTAGAGGAGAAGTGTGTGGCCTCTCCCACCTCCAGGGCCCTTTCTTAGACAGATGGTGAAATGGACAAAGGCATGAGCTCTGAAGCCAGACTCCATGGACTGCAGTCCCTGCTCTGCTGCTTTCTGGCTCTGCTAACCTCCCTATGCCTCACTTTGCCTCTCTGTAAAGTGGGCCCAATAAAGATGCCTACCTCAGGGTGGCTTAGATGATTGCCATATAGTTTTAGTGAGTTAACATACATAAAACACTAAGCGAACGCCAGGCACATGAAGGTTAGCTATTATTTCGTACACACCAGCCTCTATTGGCCAAATCCCTAGGCACATACCTGGCTCATTTTATATTTACTTGCTCACAGGCAGATAGATGCTAGTGATACAACATGGTTAAAACATAAAGTGCTGGCTTAGTTTCCCCAGGGAAAGGCATTGCAGGGTAATTTCTTTTCTTGTCTGAATGTTGTGATCTGAATGTTTGTGTCCCTACAAAATTCATGTTGAAACCTCATCCCCATAGTGGTGGTGGTAAAAAGGTGGGGCCTTTTCGGAAGTAAGTGATTGTCATGAGGGTTCTGTCCTCATGAATGGGACTAATTCCCCATAGAAGAGGGCCTTGGCTGCCTGGCCCTCCAGTCTTCCACAATGTGAAAGCACAGCATTCCTCCCTTCTGGAGGATGCAGCGATAAGGCACGGTCTTGGAATCAGAGAGTGGACCCTCACCAGACACCAGATCTGTGGGTGCCTTGATCTTGACCTCCAGACCTGTGAGCCAAACATTTCTAATCTTTGTAAATTATGCAGTCTGTGGTATTTTACTATGGCAGCAGGAACAGACTAAGACATGGAGTGATGGGGTAGAATCACATTCTGGACACGGAGGTATCACAGGTGTCGGGGGTACATGGTGCCAGGGAGAGGTAGACAGCCAGAGGTGTCTTCTTGTAGGAAATGATGCCTGAGGTGGCTCTTGCCAGAGGAACAGGACTTTGCAGATGCTGTTCCTTTTGTTTGGAATGCTTTTCCCCACTGCCACCCCAATGGTTGCCTTTGACACCTTGGTATGGGGGGTTAAATAGATGGAACATTTGAAATGGCTGGGGAATGAGAGGGAGTAGGGAAGGATGAAGGTGGTTGTTGACAGGCTCAGCTCTTGAAGGACATCAGGGGTCACACCAAGGACAGACTTGTAAGCAGAGTTATGACATCACCGGAGAACGCAGGGCTCTCTGGGTATAGCTCGGAGAATATAGGGGCTCAGAGAGGGATCAGACAAAGAGTGATAACATACACCATAAAATAGGTATTTCACTAGACTCTAGGCTAACAATTCTATATCACCTGGGACCTTGTTCCCCTCTGATGTCTTGGGTTGGGAATTTGGCTTCAGTGATACGTGGGGTCTTGGTGAGTTTGAGGGGCTAACAGATCTTCCCTATCCTCCAGCAATGGTTGCAATTAGTTATCAATTTTGGAGCTATTTTAGTGCCTGGGTTATGGCAGGAAAGGCAGCCCAGAGTGAAAGACTTCGGAAGAGTAATCTCAAGGTGGAAGAATGAGATGAATTCACATTGAGGGCAAGACCACCTCTTCGTCAGTTGCGTACATCTGTGCTTGTTCCATTAGCTCTTCCGTTCAGCACTACAAGTCTTGGACAGCTCCCCATGGGCTTCTCACCTCCTCTCCCCTCTCATTCATGATCTCTGTCTGATTCCAAGAAGCCAGTCCCTACTGAGAAAGCAGGAACCCTGGCGGAGAGGACAAACTCTGTTGTCAAAGTCAAGCAGATGCAGGCCGGAATCTCTGTTCCTCACTTATAAGCTGTGCTGCTTTGGGCAAAGCACTGCCCGTCTCTGGTTCCATGGCCTCATCTGTAAAGTGGTGATAATAATACCTAACTCATAAGGCTGATATGGGAATTAAAGCCATTTATCCATTTAGTGAAATTCAGTAAGCACTTTCTCTGTGCCCTAGGCCCTTTGCTAGGCTCTGTTAAATTGAAGCATGTTTGTAAAGTGGCTTAGCAGACCTTGGCACATAGTAGGTGCTCAATAAAGGTAATTTTTCTGCCTGAATCACTGCAACAAAAATCCAGGACTAAGGACGCCAGGAGACTCCACGATGATGCACGGGCCCCAGCATACATTCATGCTACTAGGAAAGGTTCCTTTTCATCCTGTCCTTTTGATTAACTTTTCCACTAAGGTGTTAGGATCTTGATATACAACCATCTTAGGAATCTTCAGAGTTTTAAGAGGCCCTAAAATCAGAGTATGAGAGGTGGGTCTACTCTTCTTCTGTAATTAATACAGAGTTAACGACACTCGCCCAAATTCAGGCCATTCTCCTGATTACCTAGATCTGTGGTTGTCCCCTCTACGATTACCTCCCTCCAGGGAGAGGACATTGCTTTCACCTAGGAAGGACAACACTGATGAACTGAAGACACAGATTCATCTTGGCAAGCCTTGCTGAACACCAGGTGGGGCTGCTGGGGACATGGAGAACAGACCTGACTCCCACCCCTTAGGGTTTGATGGGAGTGGATGTATCCCCAGGGAGGTGGGGGGCAGGCCAGAGCCATCTCCTCTGTAACCCTGTGCTTGTGGGGTCATGATCTTAGCCCAGCTCTTCCAGCCAGCAAATCAGTCTCCTGGAGCGACTGAGAGACTTGCCATGTTGCTCCCACTGGAGACATTCGGCAGGGGGAAGGGGTTGGCCATAATCCGGGTTTAATTTCTCCAGGGCCTCCATTATAAATTCCATAACTCTACCAGTCAAAACATGACTAATTCCTGGGACTGCAACACCCACCTGGGAGTAGAAAGCTCTGTGCTGTTTTTGCTGCCTTTTATCACCACTAATAAAGGCTTGGCAGTCGGAATTTAGCTGCTGTGGGTGGTTTTCTTACGCATGTGGGCTTTCCCTTCCCCCTACAGGGTCACTGTAGAGTGAATGCTTGCTTGCCTGCTGGGCTGGTTTTCCACCAGCTTTGTAATATTCCCAGCCTGAAATGCCATGGTTTTGGGGGCAGTTTGCAGAGAAGGGGCCACGGCATTCAGGGTTAATTGGGCCTTTGATGATTTTGACAAGGGTAGGATGCTGCGTGATTTATGGAGCAAAGAATGGGTTGGTTGAAAGTAAAAGAGCAAAATTGCAGGTGTGATGTTTAACCTGCTGAAGAGAACATGATTCAGGACGCATTCCCTCACCTAGCTGGCATGATAGTCTTTGGGAGAGTGGGCCGTGTAGACAGTGAAACTGTGCAAATTGTTGTTTCACCCCCACCCCCCGTCCCCTACCCCTCACTAGCTGCAAAACCCTGAGCAGGTTACTTAGCTTTTCTGAGCCTCAGTTTCCACATCTGCAAAATGGTACAGACTGGCCATCAGCCCCAGCTGTGCAGCGGGGTTGTGTGTGGCTGTGTATTTAGCACAGGGCCTGGCCCATCAGGAGGCCATGGAGGTGGCGGAAACAATCTTCCTGTGGTCGTGTTATTTTATCAAACACCATAGTCATTACATAGTCATTAGAGATGGTCCCTGAGGGCCTGGCTAAGGTATGAGTTTGTTGTCTCTGCAATAAGCAAAGACCAACTTGGCTTTCATCTCTTTAAAAGCAGCACCTGGTTCCAACCACCTGGCTCTCTACCTGGAGTTAATGTGGTCTCGCTCCAGGTAGGAAATGGGGGAGCCTTTGACTTGGGGAGTCAGTGGAACCATCTATGCATGGGGAGGGAAAGGGGGTACGTGTCGAGGGCTGGCCCTGTCTTGGAAGAGAAGGGTGGGGATGGTGGAGCCGGGGCCAAGGCGATGAGGAGGTGAAACAAGGTGGATCTGCCTGGTGAGCCCTTGAGAGGGTCCGTTCAGCCAAGAGCTGCTCAGTCTGGAAGGATAAATTCGGGCTGGAGGAGAAGCCTGAATTTCCACCCTGGCTCTGTCACTGTCTAGCTGTGTGACCTTCGGCTGATTACCTAGTGTCTCTGAGCTCCAAACCCCTCATCTCTAAAATGAGGATAATCATAGTATCTACCCTATGGCTTATAAAGCATTATGTGAGCTTACCTTAAGCAGAAAGCTTAGCTCGGGGCCTGGCACTTAGTGAATGTGCAGTGTTGGCTGCTGCTATTATTATCGTGATTGCGATCATGTTTACTCATCTTTTTAGCTGCTTTCATAGGGGGTCCTTGGCATGAACAGACACAATTGGTCTGGGGTTATCAGTTGTGGCTGGAGGCTGTGAGTTGGTGACTCTGCTGCAGGGAGCAGCATCTTGCCAGATGTAGATGGACGCCCCTCATCCTGACACCCCTGAGAGCCGCATGGCACGTCTCAGAGCAGGCTCAGACCAGGCCTCTCCTCTAAGTGCTGGGTAAGAGTTTTAATGTGAAAAGCTGCCTCTCCTCCAGCTTCTGGAGGACTGGAGTCAAAAAAGAGAATGTCAGTGTCAGCTAAGGACTCCTTTAGGCTAAACTGTTGACCTGGTGGCCATGACCTTGAAAGTCAGATTCACCTTGGATAAGCCGGAGTCACAATAAATACTTTCCCTGTTGTCTCTGACTTCAGACTCTCCCCATAAACTGCCACTCTTTACCTGCTCCACAGGCCACCGTCTCTCACCTGGGTTCCCGCAAGGAGCTCTTACCAGCTTTTCCTGCCTTCAGCTTTGTCTCCACCCCCATTCTGCAGGGAACCTGTGAAAGGCCGTGTCGGGCCATTCAGCCCCTTTGCTTAAAAGCCCTCCCATCTCATGCACAGTAGAAAGCCCAAGTCCCCACTGCATCCTGTAAGGGCCTGCTCAGTCTGGCTCCTGGTCCACTCTGATCGCCTCTCCTCTCCCTCCCTCAGTCTTCAGGCCCCCCAGGAACTAGACCGGCCTCCCCACTGCTCCCTGGTCCTGCCAAGTGTGCTCTGCCCAGACCTTTCCCCTTGCTGTTCTTTCTGCCTGCAGCACCTTCCCCAGACAGCTGCTGGTGCATTCTCTTGCTTCTTCAAGTCTTTGGTCAAATGCCACTTTACTAGAGAGGACATCCCTGACTGCCCCCATTCCCATTAAAAATTAAAAGCCCCCACAGCTCCTCTCTTCCCTCTTCCTGATTTATTTGATTTTTTTTTCTAATTTGTCTCTCCATTAGAATGAAGCTCCATGAAGGCAGGAATTTGTTTCATTCACTGCTGTTATCCCCAGTGCCTAGAACACTGACAGCACATAGTAGTTGCTCAATAAATGTTTATCAAATGAATTAGTGATGGAATCTTCCTTCCCTGAGGGTGTGTCTATAATCTACACACAGGATGGGCAGTCAACTCTTCCTTCTCTTCTGAGAACCAAACAAAGGCGTGTGGCTCCAGCATCCAGCAGGAGGTATTGAGGTGATCCGCTTGTAAAACTTTCTGGCATTGAGCTAAAGATTGGTATAGCCTTGTGAGTACATTGATGGAGATGCCTTTCTAGGAGGTTTGAAAGCCTCTCATCTGCAGGGATGTATATTTAGTTAGCTGCCTGGTAGAACTTTCTGTCGTGGGAAGGTGGGTCTGATTAGAGTGAAAAAGAAGAAGCCGAGAGAGGTGATAGGATGCAGTCAAAGTTGGTCACTTAGTAGCAGAATCAAGGTCCAAGTCAGGTCATGTTATTTAACAGTCCTCGCTTCCATTTATCAGGCACCTACTATGGCGTAGGTACTGGAGCTACACAGATGAATGGCTCCTACCCTTGAGGGGCTCTCGGTCTAGACCCTTGATCCCACCACCTGATCTTCCCATCCATCCATCATTTAAGGCTCTGTCACCTGTTCTCCCTCATGCTGTAATATTCCGGGCACACTCCCCACCTCCTTCCCTGACCATCTTGCTACCTTGGCACTTTTTGCTGGCTTGCCTCTCTCCCTTTCTCTTCAATCTGGCTTAAAGCACCATCATCTGGCTAAGGAATCTGGCTCATCATCTAAGCCAGGGAATATTAGCCCCATTTTACAGATGAGCAGACCAAGCAAGGCCTTAGCTTGACTCGAAGACACCATGGCTCAAGACACCATCATCTGGTTTAAGACACCATGGTGTCTTGGTGCTTCCATTAAGAGCACAGGTGACCTAGGAGGGTGGGTAAGGGATAGGGCTGGAACTGGGGGCCTTGAATGCCTGGTTGAGGAGCAAGGCTTTATCTGGAAGCTGGTGGAGCTTCCAGAGTACTGTGTCTTAGGCTGTGATATGCAACAGGCTGTGATGTACTCAGCTCAGCCTGTGTCCTGGCTCTTGCATATAATGAATTGGAGCATCATTTCTATTTCTTGGATATTTTGGGGAGGCTGAGCCTTATCTCTCTCAACTCAACCGCAGCTACTGGAGTCCAGGGAACTTCATCTCAGAGTCCTTGGGCAACAGTAAATTGGAGTGGAGAGACCTCAGCCTCTGTTTTTAGATGGGAGATCCAGTTGAAAATCTTGGTTCCCTGTGAGCCTCAGTTTTCTCATTTATAAATTAAGATGAGAAAACATTCCTTGTCATTATTGGGAGGATGCGATGAGTCCTAGCATGTGAGATGCCCATCGCAGTGCCCGGCCTGTTGTAACCATTCATCGAGAAGCTTGCAGAGCTGTGGTTGAAGGTGTTCTCTCTGGAGCCAGAAGGCCTGGGTGCCAACCCGGACTGTCACTCTCCAGCACCATGACTTGGCTTTTCTGTATGATGTAGTTAATATCTGCCTGATGGGGTTGTGGGGAGGGAGGATTCAGGGAGATCCTGTAGGAAGCCCACAACACATGTGCCTTCTTAGAATAAAGCCTTTGTCTTGTCATCATTGCTAGGAAAATGGTGGAATGTTGTAGAAGGAACTAGGAGAGGCAGGGTCTCTTCTAGCTCCTTAATTTACATATGGGGAAACTGAGGCCCAGAGAGGCAGAGCAGAGACACAGGTCCCTGACTTTTAGGCCTGCCCTCTCTCCTCAGTTTCACCGTTACTGATTGTGGTCTGTCCCCCCACCACCCCCAAGGATGGGGACAGTGGGGGTTTGATGACAGTGTCCTGCCTGCTGCAAATGTGGTACCTCCAAGGGAGTGTCTGTGGGGGAACTGTAGCTGACATGCCATTCGAATCCCCATTTGGGAGATGCAGACGCTGGTTCCATGAAGGCTGCTGCTTTTCCCCCTAAATGAGAAAAAATGTCTTAGATATGCCTTGTGCTGTAACCACCCCTAATCTGCAAACCCTGTAATTCTCCAAAAGAGGAAAGGGAAAGGAAAAAAAAAAACATGCCTACACAGTCTGGCCGACTCATAGGCCAAGATTTAGAGACGGGAGCTGTAGTGAGGTCTCGCATTACTGAGCCTTCATTACTTTTACAAAATATGTTCTGGTGGGTTCACCCGCAGCTATAAAGTGCCGTCGTAAATAATTCAACTCCACTTGTCAAGGGGGCTGGGAAAGGGTGGTGAAACGTGGTGTGTGTGAGGAACACTGGGCTGGGAGACAGGTGTCCTGGGACTCTGGCCTGTCTCTGATCTCTGTGCCCTTGGGGGAGGGGGGCGGGCAATTCCACCTCTCCTGGCTCTGGTTTCCCCCTGTGTAGAATGAGGAGGTTGGAGCAGGTGGTCTCCTGAGTCCCGGCTAGCACTGATGGTCAACAATGCTCAGCTGCAGTGAGTGTGCATTTTGGGGAAAACAACTCCGGGTTTCCCAATCTTCCTTCTAGTCATCCTTCCATTTACCCAAGTTCCAAGTGCTTTGTCAGACGCTGGGAAAAAAGAGGTGGTTACGACGTAGGCAGCCTCAGCTCTTTAGAATCTCTCAATTCAGTGTAGAAAACCATCCAGGAAACTGATCACAACATCAAAGCAGCCCAGAGTCCCGTGGATGTGCAGGAGAGGGGCAGCAGCTACCCAGCCTGGGAGGGCTTCCTGGAGGAGGTGCCATTGAGCCAAGTTTGGAGAATGGGTAGAAGTTACTCAAGGAAGGACATTCAAGACAGAATAGCCTGTGCAAAGGCGCAGAGGAGGGCCCAGCAGTTAGAAGACTGGCTGGTGCTTCCATCAAGAGCAAAGGTGACCTGGGAGGGTGGATGAGTGATAGGGCTGGAGCCGGGGGCCTTGAATGCCTGGTTGAGGAGCATGGCTTTATCTGGAAGCTGGTGGAGCTTCCATAGTTCTGTGCCTTATCCTGTGATATACAACCTTACCAAAGCCAGGGTGGAGTTTAAGTAGGTTTGCCCCTGCCCAACCCCACTCTGCCCCTGTTTCTTCCTTGGATTAGGTAGGATTGGTGGAGTGCTTTAGTCTGCTCTGGCTTCCATAACAAACACCACAGGTTGGGTGGCTTATACAGCATAAATGTGTTTTTTCACAGTTCTAGAGGCTAGAAGTCCAAGGTCACGGCATCAGCAGGTTGGTTTCCTCTGAGGAGCCTGTCCTTGGCTTTTGGATGGCTGCCTTCTTGCTGTATCCTCCATGCACACACATCCTTGGGATCTCTTTGTGTGTTTATATAAGAATACCAGTTAGACTGGATTACGGTCCACCCTAACGGCCTCATTCTAACTTAATCACCTCTTAAAAGGCCTGATCTCTACATACAGTCACATTCTGAGGTCCTGGGGCTTAGGGCTTCCGGAATTTTGGGGGGACACAAATCAGTCCATAACATGGGGCTTCACACATTATTGGTGGAGGAAGGGGGTTGTCCCTTGAGCTCCTGGGGAGACTTCTATGATGGGAAGATTCACAGAATGTTCTGGCCGGATGGGGCAGCCATTCCTGCCTCTCCCAGTCCCACCTCCCAGCTTAGCAGATGGAAAAAGCAAAGCTCAGAGGAGTTTCAGCTTGCCTAAGGACACAGCAAATGGGTGGCCCAGCAGGATCAGGACTCAGCGCACTGGACCTCCCACACTCCGCCTTGCAAGGAGTGAAGCCTGTGCGAACGTTGTCCTTTCATGCCTTGGTCCCCTTTACTGAACAAGAATTCTGGCAGCCCCTCTTACCAGCTGGTTGTCCAGGGTAAAGTCACTTTGCCTCTCTGAGGACCTTGGTCTGCTCCTCTGTGAAATGGGGCTAGTATTCCCTGGCTTAGCTCCTGGAATTAGTATGTGGACTATGTGTTCCTGTTATGAATATATTAATGCACTCTGGTGGAAAGGAGGCCCAGAGATGGCCAGATGGCCAAAAGTCACATACCCTGCTGCAATGGACTGAATGTTTGTCCTCTGCAAAATTCATATGTTGAGACCTAATCCCCAGTGGGATGATATTAGGAGGTGGGGCCTTCAGGAGCTATAAGGTCATGAAGGCAGAGCCCTCACGAATGAGATCAGGGCTCCATAAAAGGCTGAAGAGACCCGAGTTCTCCCCGGCTACCAAGTGAGGACACAGTGAGAAGGTGCCATCTGTGAACCAGAAAGAGCACCCTCATCAGATGCCAAATCCGCAGGCTCCTTGATCTTAGACTTCCCAACATCCAGACTGTGAGAAATACATTTCTGTTATTTATAAGCTCCCCAGTTCATGCTATTTCATTACAACAGCCTAAACAGACTAAGACAGCCTGGTCTAAGGGTCGTGGCTTTGGAGACCCCACTCCTGCTTCTGTCTCCCTGGGCTGGCCACGAAGGTGAAAGAGGAGGGGTGTGTGTGTCTGTTTATTTCCACTGCCTCTTTCACATTACAAGACAAGCCTGACCCATTTCAGCCCATTAACAGCCAGCAGGCTTGGTTTGGTGGTAGCCGGTTGGTGGTTGTAGCAGCAGATACAGCAGGTGCCAGCTGGGCACAGCTCTTAAAAGGGCAGTCTCAGCTCCCCACTGGGGTTGTCCAGGTCTCCTGTTGGAGTCCCTCGCTGCGGTTTTGGGAATGGGTGGCTTGAGGACAGGCCTGGGTCAGGCTGGGGTCCTGCCATAGGGATGGGGTGCAGGGCTGCCCCAGGGAAGGGCAAGCTGGTTCCGGACAGTTGACTTCAGGGCCCTTGCCCGGTGCTCTCCCCACACCTTCAGATTCTTTTGCTTTTTATTCTGTCTCTCTCTCTCATCTCCTCACCATTTCTCAGACTCCTTTCTCTCCTGCAGAAGTTATACTAGAGAGGATTGAAGGAATCAGGCATGTTTTCTTTTCTTTTTTTTTTTTTGAGACGGAGTCTTGCTCTGTCGCCCAGGCTGGAGTGCAGTGGCGCGATCTCGGCTCACTGCAAGCTCCGCCTCCTGGGTTCACACCATTCTTCGGCCTTAGCCTCCTGAGTAGCTGGGACTACAGGCGCCCGCCACCACACCTGGCTAATTTTTTTTTTTTTTGTATTTTTAGTAGAGACAGTGTTTCACCGTGTTAGCCAGGATGGTCTCGATCTCCTGACCTTGTGATCCGCCCGCCTCGGCCTCCCTATCCCACCTCCACCAACCACTTCCTAGCAGGGTGACTCCATGAACGCTGAGTAACTTCTCCGAGTGGGTTTCTTGTCTGTAATGTGCAGACAGCGGTGCCCACCCTGAGGGCTGATTGTGATCACTGTGGGAGAGGATAACTTAGGTACAGAGGCTGAATGCCCCCTGCCTCTCCGTTTGTTCTGGCCTGATTTCTGATCCAGGCTCACCTTCACACTGGGCAGATGGGACTTGCAGGGTGAAGGGAACACAGTGGTGCTTTCTCCTCTGTATTCTGATCCAACTTGCTCTGTGGGGCGATGTCATCCTTTGCTACTAGATGAAACTGAGAGCGAGTCCCACAGCTTTCCTGGTCACTTAGGCAGTGAAAGTTTCCCTGATTACTTCTGTAATGTCCAGTCTCATGGAATAGTGAAAACGTGCAAATTCATTCATTTAAACTCAAGGCCTTTTCAGTCCCTGGGCCCAGGTCAGCTGGGGGCAAGAAGCAGGGTTGTGGTAGGGTCTCGATTTCCCACCTTGCTTCTCCTGTCTCCTCCCGATGGCTGGCAGTGTTTCCTGAGGGTCCTGCTCTCTGGGGTCAGAGGTAGGAGAGGTGGGAAGAGAGAAGGAAGGGAAGTAGGCAGAAGTGGACCAGAGTGGCACTTGTGAGCCGGGGCGAGTGCACTCTGGGCTTGGCCCATGTTTAAATCCCATGCTTTTTCATGTGGGACTTTGCTGGGTTCCTTGGAGCCCTGCCCCTCTCCGGGGCCCCCTCACCTGCAGCTCCTCTGGCTGGCCATCTGTCCTGGCTCTCCAGCTGCCTGGTGCTGAGGTGTCTTTGCTCCCTGGGAATCCTCGATCACTCCCGTGCCCTTCTCTTGTCCCTGAGAGATGCTCTGCCCTGACAAACACCAGGTTTTAGGTGCCTCCTCCCCTCCCCCACATCAACTTAACTTTTCCTGGGTGAGGCACATATGATTGTGTCCCCACTCAAGCACCCAAGGGAGGCATATGTAGCTGTCCAAGTAGCCTTGCTGAAGACCATCTGCTTGGGCTCAGGGTCAGGATGAGCACCCACCCTTCTCTCTTTGGAGGGACACTCCCTCATCACTCTCCCCAGAACTCTCCTCATCTCCTCCAGCCCCCTCTTGGCCTCTCCAACCTCTTTTTTTTTTGTTTGAGACAGTGTCTCGCTTGGTCGCCCAGGCTGGAGTGCAGTGGCATGATCTTGGCTCACTGCAACCTCCACCTCCCAGGTTCAAGCGACTCTCCTGCCTCAACCTCCCAAGTAGCTGGGATTACAGGGGCCCACGACCATGCCCAGCTAACTTTTGTATTTTTAGTAGAGATGGGGTTTCACCATGTTGGCCAGGCTGGTCTCGAACTCCTGGCCTCAAGTGATCCGCCCATCTCAGCCTCCCAAAGTGTTGGGATTATAGGCGTGAGCCACCGTGCCCGTCCTCCAACCTCTTTTAACTAGAGGAAGGATCAGCAAGGCCAGTTCTTGGCCACCTCCTTTGAGATCCTGCTTGGGTGGTCTCACACCTCACCTTGGAATGAGGATGTGGTTGGCATCTGTTGTCTTAGGGCCTCATCTAAAACAGAGGCCAAAATGGTTCCATTTCAACACCTAGTTACCCTCAGGCATGCTCAAGCATTTCCACCTCAGTACCTTTGCACGTGCTGCTGCTGCTGCTTCTGCCTGAGTGCCTTGTCCCCAGATCCCTGCATGGCTGGAGCCTCATTCTATGACCTCAGATACTTCATCTAGTCATGCACTTCCCCCTCCCCAGCTAGTCATGCTGTCAAATCATCCTCTCTTTTCTTCTGCAGAGCGATTATAGAGACCTGGAATGATTTGTTTGTTTGCTTGTTTATTGTATGTCCCCACTCCCCCCGCCCCCACTACTTCCTCTGTTGCTTCTAGCCCATCAGCTCCGCAAGACTTCATTTGTTTTGTTCACCACCATAGCCCTGGGGTTGATGGAAGTTCCTGGTGCAAAGATGATACTTAGAATGCCTTGGGTGATCTTCTCAATCCCCCGATCAGTCCCCGCAAGGGGTCCACAGCCTGGCATGTGGGATTTGATCAAGCCATTAGGACATCTCAAGGGGCGAAGTAATAGGGACAGTAGTTCTCTGCCCATCCGTTTGCTGCAGGTGGCAAGTGTGTGTCTGTGGTCACAACGGCATGAGCCACATTGTCCAGCTTTCCCTGGGTCCTCTCCTACACTGATGGGTCAGGAGCTGGATCTCAGATGTGCAGACCCCAAGTGGAAGTCAAGGGCCAGGGGAGGTGGGTGTGAATATTGAAACAGGAAGAAGCAGGGAGATGTCTTGGTGGGTGGTGCCCATGGGAAGCTGAATGCCTCCTTGCCCAGAGGGGGGCCATGCTAGGTCCCCGAGATTGCCCAGAAGTGAGAGGAGGCTCGGCTGTGAGCAGGGCCTGCTGCGAGTGGGAAGGAGCAGAGCTTCCCCCTAGGGAGAAGCAGGCTTCATGAAGCAGGCTGGCCTGTAGGAGGGACTAATCAGACCAGGGAGTGGGGGCTGGCAGGGACGGGGTACAGGCAGACCCATGGGGCAGGAGGGAGGTCAGGCAGAGAGAGTCAGTCTAGCCAGGGGAGAAGGGGCCTGAGAGTCAGTTTCTCTGGGGCCAGGGTTCCGATCCCAGCTTTCTTTGGCTGGCTTGGCTTCAGTCCATGCTGAGGACAGTGGCCCAGTGGCCTGGGCTACACTTAATACCCAACCTGAAGCTCACAGACACTTTCCTTCGTCCTAATCATAATGAGGTCAGGAGTTTGAATGGGATCATTTACCTGCTGGGAAAGGGGAAAGCTCTGCAAATATTCACTGAGCACTTGCCAGGTTCGAGGTGCTGTTCTGGCCACCACTTTGCAGGGAGGGGCAGCAGATGTGGCAATAGGTGCCTCCTTGGGGTGGGCTGCAGGTGTTCACCGTGCACAGCTCTGCCTGAGCTCAGGATCAGCCACACTTGGGACAGACCAGATATGCCTGGGAGTCAGTGCTCCAGTGTGGAATTGGTGGGGGGAGGGGTGGGGGTGCTGGTGGACAGAAGCCCAGCTTCCTTGCCTGTTCCTCATCCTCGATCCCTTGAGGGACAGTTCTGAGTTGTGCTCACAGGGTCTCTTGAGTGCCTGCGGTGGTAACTGCCCATGAGCTCCCCTTTACTGGCCACCTTCCGCCTCCTTTCACTTCCCACCTTGCCGTGCTTCCTGCAGTCACCTCCTTAATGACGGACTTGTACTCCAATTCTTGTCTGCTTTGGAGGGAACCCAAATAAGAAAGGTGGCCTGGAGATGGGTGTGTTGTTTCTTTCATGGAGAAAGACAAGTTCAGAGAGGTTAAGCAGCTTCCCCCAAATCACTCAGCCAGGAAGTGAGGAGCCTGGCTCAGAACCTGGGTCTGTCGGGTCCATGGGGACAAGAGAGGTCACGTGGGGAGGGGGAAAGAGGAGCTGGATTTCTGAGTTGTTGCCTTCCTGGGGTCTTGTTTATAGGGCAGCAAAAGGTGAGAGTCTGTGCTCCCCAGGGACGGTCAATCTTGGGGTCACATCCAGCTTGGCTTCCAGAAGATTCTGTAAGGGACAAAATTTAGAAGAGACTGCTGACTCGAGTCTGGGACTTGGGGACCCCACAGGGCAGGGGCTGAGGGGTTAACATCATGCATAGTGATGGAGGGAAGAGTTCAAGGGATGAGGTTGGTCCAGCTGTGTCCGAGGGCAGTGGGTGGGGTCAGAGTGGGAGGGCCGCTCAGCAGGGGCCCTGCGGGTGGGGGTGTGAAATTAACAACAAAATCAGAGGGGAAGAGACTGTCATCCAACCCCGAGCCCCAGCCCTGCCCAGCACAGATGGTGTAATTAGAGGCTTGGGCAGATTCGCTGTAGAAGATGATGCCACTGGAGGAAAGGAGCCAGTTCTGCGGGTGGTCTTCTCTATTTTAAAAGCAGCCGGCAGTGTATACTTCCTGCGAGTAAATTGTATATATAAGTGCTTAGGGTGGGGGTGCAGCCGCGGTACTTTCTTCTGTGTGGAAATTAGGACGATGCTGGGCCCTTGGATCTGGAGCTCCTGCTGGGAGGAGGAGGGAGAAGGGAGGGAGGAAGAGCACAGAACCATGTGCCGGGGCCCGCATTCCTCCCTCCAGAGGCTTGGAAAGGCAGGACAGGCTGATGGCACCCCCCACCCCTGCCATATTGTCTTGTGAGGCAAGACAGGGTCCACCCTTTACCCTCCTTTGAGATGGTGGCGCCTGACACCAGAAGACCAGGCTGGGGTGGTGGGTTCAAGGGCTTGTGCTCTAACCCCTCCCTGAGTCCCCTTAGGGGCCAGGTCTCCCTCACTGCCTTGAGTCTGCAGGGAACAGTGGGATCTTTAGGCATTTGTGGAACCCCAAGAGGGCAGGGGCCCCATCTGGTTTGTTCGTGAGGTATACAGCAGGTGCTTAATAAATGAGTTGACTGAATCCAATAGGTGAAGGGGCATAGTGAGGACTCCTTGACTCGGGTTGCCACTCGAGTGCCTCTGCTGGGGCATGCTATCCCCAGCTCTTTGTATGTGAAGTGGAGAGAATGGTGCTTACCTTGGGGCTTTGAGGAGGCTTCCTGGAGGTGGTGCTTGTAGACTACTGGGACAGGCCCTTGGCACCTTTCCCCCTCCCCATGTGACCTCTCTTGTCCCCATGGACCTGACAGACCCAGGTTCTGAGCCAGGCTCCTCGCTTCCTGGCTGAGTGATTTGGGGGAAGCTGCTTAACCTCTCTGAACTTGTGTTTCTCCATGAAAGAAACAACACACCCATTCTCCCGACCACCTTTCTACCAGATAGTAGGGCCTCTGTCCCCTTGGTTCTCTCAGTCCTGCTTCCTCCATGTGGCCTCTGAGTCAGGATGGGGGTGGGCCACATTTTGGGCCTTGGGGACCATAGGGAGTAGTGATTAGTCCCTCTAGGAGCTGGTTCTGGTCTCCGCACCCTATCTATACCCCCCTAACTCCCACCCCGAGTTTACACTCCACCTGCAGGCAGCAGAGGCGGGAGCCCACGTGCAGAGGGAGGAGCTGTGGCCTCACCTTCTCCAACCTGCTGTCTGCTGTAAAAAGGGCAGGTTCGGAGCGGGGATGAGCTCTGTAGACCCACCCACTCTTGTCCCCTTGCAAGGGTGCAAACATGTCATTCTCTTCCAGAGCCTGGGAGGGACAGATAGGGAAGAGGATAATTCCAGGGAAGCTCGTTGGCTGGCTGCTGTCACTGTGTGTGTGCCTCTGTGTGTCTGCGTCAGTGTGTGTGTATGTGTGTGTGTGTGTGTGTGTGTGTGTGTGTGTGTGTCTTACAGTGCCCTTGTCCAGGTGGTATCTGTCTCTGGGTCTCTCTCTGGGTTTCTAAGGACACTGTCCTTCTCGACCTGTGTGCCTGGTTGTGTGTGTGTATGTGCGTGTGTGTGCACCACAGGGCAGCTGGCTGCCTCAGAAACAAGCTCTTGGCTGGGTCCCTGTCTGCCTTCTTCCCTCCGAGCTCCAGCCAGGCCAGCCGCCTAGAAGCACAGCTTTGGTTGGCCTCCCTGAGATCAGGCATACCTGAGCAGGGTAGATCCAGGTCACCCACTGTCCCCTCACCAAATCCCTGCCCTCTCCTGTGAAGGCTGGGTCAGGAGTGATGGGGTGGGGTGGTGTTTCTGGGAGGTTGGGGGGCACCAGGAGGCCTGGGCACCAGCTTATCAGGAGGCTCTTCTACCCACTGTGGTCTCCAGTGCCAAGAGGTCTCCTTGAAGGGTCTTGGGAAATAGAGTAATTTCTGCACAGCCAGGGCCCTGGAGCAGGTACTAAATGCCCATGAATAAATGATGAGCCGCTTCTCTGTGGCTGAGGCAGCAGCCTTGGTGGGGTGGGTAGGCTTGGGGTGGGGGCGCTGCACTGACTGCCTCCTCATGGAATGTCCCAGGATCACAGATTTCCCTCTACCGGGGAACTGTGGGCTCCCAGAGGAAATGTTGGATGGCATGGACTGAAGGTGTAGGAACATTTATGGCAACAGAAGGTTGGCGTTCAAGTTTTGACTCTGCCCCTGGGATCCTGATAAAGTTCCTTATTGGTGGGTCTGGGCCTCGGTTTTTCAAGCTGAACACTGGGAGTGGGAAGGTTTGGACAAGATGCTTTCTGAAGGCTTTTCAGCTCAGGTGAAGATGGTCTATAAGGAGGAGAAGGAGGGAGGGAGAAGAAGAGAAGGGGAAGGAGGTGGTGGGGAGACAGGGAGAGAGAGAGATAAATTTTAAAGAGTTGGCTGAAGTCTGGAGAGCAGGCTGGCAAGCTGGAAATTCAGGTAAGAGCTGATGTTACAGACTTGAGTCCAAAGCCCACAGGGCAGGCCAGGAGGCTGGAAACTCAGGCAGGATTTCTGTGTTGTCTTGAAGCAGAATTGCTGCTGCTCCTGTAAACCTCGAACTCCTGACCTCAGGTGATCCACCTGCCTTGGGCTTCCAAAGTGCTGGGATTACGGGTGTGAACCGCCATGCCCGGCCCCATGTTCCACTATATTTACTGGCCAGCTTTCAGCCTTCCGTAGCCGCCACTCTCCCTCTACCCCAGGGACCTTCCATGTGCTGTGTCCTCAACCTGCAGCACTCTTCTTTCTCTTCTTCAGAAAATTCCTTCCAATCTCAGCTTCAGCATCATGTGACCCACCCAGCCTCCCTGACAGGGTCTGATTTCTCCATTTGAGGTTCTCAAAACCCACACACCCTATGGCAATTGCCATGGGTGCACTTTTGCATTAATGTATGTGACTACGAGATTTATGTCTGGTTTCCTGCCAGCCTGTGGACTCTGAGAGCAGGAGCCTCCCCTGCTTTTGTTCTCCACTCTCCCCAGTGCCTGGGAAGTGGTTGCACGTGCTCTCCATGTTTGAGGAGTGAGTGAGTGAATAAACTAGCCATGTTCTATGAATTTCTCATTTCCTCAAGGATGTGGGATGCACTTGACGCCTCTCCCACTGGGCTCTGCCCCCAACTCAATACTCAGTAAGTTCAGGGATGTTTGGAAAGCCGGCCCTGCCTTTGACAAGTTTGTTCCCTCCTCAATTCCAGCACTCGCTAGGCTACCCAGGCGGAGGTGCCTTCCTTCTCTGGTTCACTGCGTTCCCCACTTCTCCACCTTATAACTTTCCTCAATTTAGGGAGTGGAGTTGATCCTCATCTTTGCCTTAGAAATGAGGCCACTGCGGCTCAGAGGAGGGAGGTGACGTCTGAGTCATCCTCAGGTCTGTCCCGCCAGGTCCGCTGCCTCCTGCACACTTCTGCCCACTTCTCACCACCTCTCCCGAAGCACCGCCTCTCCCTGCAGCAGCATCGACTCCAGCCTCGTCACTGCTCTCCTTGCCTTGCCTGCTACTTCCCAGTCTTTCCTCCACCAGGGGGATATTTTAAAAATATAAATTAGATTAGGACATTCCCCTGCTCCAAACCCTCCAGGGGCTCCCATTACAGTTAGAATAAAACTCAGTGCCCTGTGTCAGGACTTGGCAACCTCTTCTGTAAAGGACCGGATAGTAAATACTTTCAACTTAGTGGGCCATATGGTCTCTGTTGCAATTATTTGGTTCTGCTGTTGTAGCACAAAAACAGCCACAGACAATTTGTAAGGGAGTGGGCATGGCCGTGTTCCAATAAAACTTGGTTTACAAGAACAAGTGGTGGGCCAGACTTGGACTGCAGCCTGTGGTTTGCTGCCCCCTAATCTACAGGTTCCTGCATGAGCCATCCCTGCTCCCCTTCCCCACACCTCGCCACCCCGCTCCCTCCTCCTTGCTGCCTCTGCCTGGGCTACTCAGGCCTTCTTTATGTCTCCCAAACATGCCAGGTGCAGCCTTATCTCAGTACATTGCATGTGCTGTTCCCTCTGCCTCGAATACGGTCCCCCTGGATCTTCATAAGACTGACTCTGTCATTCTGCACATCTCAGGGCAGATGTTATCTTCTTGAAAAGCCTTTTCTGACCAGTCTGTCTAAAAAGCACCTTCCCAAGTCTTGCTTTGCTGGATCCTGTTTTATTTTCTTCAGAGCGCTATCATTCTTTGAATTTATTTGCTCATTTGTTTGTTTGTGAATCTATCATCCATCTGTCCATTCATCTCTCTATCCATCCTTCCATCCATCTGTTCATCCATCCATCTATTCATCCATGCACTCATCCATCTGTCCATCCATCCATCTGTCCAACCACTCATCCATCTGTCCATCTGTCCATCCATCTGTACATCTACTCATCCATCTATTCATCCATCTATCCATCTGTCCCTCTGTCTCAGTCTGTTTGGGCTGCTCTAAGAAAGTACCCTAGACTAGGTGGCTTATAAACAACAAAAATTTATTTTTTACAATTCTGGAAGCTGGGAAGTTCAAGATCCAAGTCTTGGCTGGTTCAGTGTCTGGTGAGGGCCCACTTTCTAATTCATAGATGGCATCTTTTATCTGTCCTCCTCATCTGGCAAAGGGATAAGGGAGCTCCCGGGGTCTCTTTTATAAGGGCACTAATCCCATTCATGAGGGCTCCACCCTCATGACCTAATGACCTCCCAAAGGCCCCACCGCCACACACTATCAAGCTGGGGATTAGGTTTCAACATAAGAATTCTGGGAGGTACACAAATATTCAGTCCATGGCACCATCCATCTACCTATCTGTCCATCCATCCATCCATCCATCCATCCATCCATCCATCCATCCATGGTCTAACTCTCCCTTCTAGAATTTAGGCTCCAAAAGGACATTACTTTTTCTGTCTTGATCACTAACATAGTTCCTGCATCAAGAGTCATGGTAGGCACCAGATATGATAAATAGTCAATAATGTGTGTGAACCGACTGCCTAGTTAACCTGCTTGTCCAAGGTACCAGCCTGGCTTAGGCGAGTACACGGGGCACCTCTCTGGGGACTTCTCCCACCTCTGATGCAGCAGCACCCTGTCTCTTCTGCCCACTCTAGAGCTCTTTGCCAGCTTCTGCCCCCTCCCGCCACCCACCCCCCTGCTTCCTTCTCCAAAGCAAAATAAATTTAAAGAACCAAATGGGCCGGGCATGGTGGCTTACGCCTGTAATCCCAGCACTTTGGAAGGCCGAGGCAGGCGGGTCATGAGGTCAGGAGATCAAGACCATCCCGGCTAACATGGTAAAACCCCGTCTCTACTAAAAATACAAAGCATTAGCTGGGCGCGGTGGCGGGTGCCTGTAGTCCCAGCCACTCGGGAGGCTGAGGCAGGAGAATGGTGTGAACCCAGGAGGCGGAGCTTGCAGTGAGCCAAGATCGCGCCACTGCACTCCAGCCTGGGTGACAAAGCGAGACTCCATCTCAAAAAAAAAAAAAAAAAAAAAAAAAAAAGAATCAAATGAAATCACAATCTTTGGGAGCCTCCCTGTGAGCGCATCGAAGGTTAAGCTGAGGAAGCTCTGCTCTGCAGACCGAAGTGACATGGAGGCACTTGAAAATGAAGTGTCTCCCATACAAGTGTTTAATTATCCTATTATAGGACAGTAACTGGGAACTAGGATTTTTTATAATTATTAATAGAGTATTAAACAATGAATTATGAGCAATTAAAATTAATTACATTTCTTGGAATTAATGAAATTATCCTTTTGATAGGACAAGTGGCTAAGCAGACATAAAAATGAAGAACCGGTACTCCAAAAGTCTGCAGGAGTGGGGTGTGGTGAGGCTGGGTGCCTTTCTCTCTCCAGCCATGGGGAGGGGCTCCATGCACAGGCTGGGGCCTTGGGAATCTCGAAGTTCTTCGGAAAGAAGGATGAACTGGAAGCCTGGACCCAGACTGCCTGCTCAGAATTCTGCCTGGAGACTCATCCATCCGGGCCCAGCTCTTGGCTTATCTCCTCCTCTCTACCCTCCTTTCCTCTCTTTATTTCTTCCTGTCTCTTACTTTTTATCCTTCTTTCTTTGGTGCAGGCTAGGCATGCCCTAGGCACTGGAAGTGCAGGGATAAATCAGTCAAAATTCTGTCCTTTTGTAGAGTTCAAGGTCAAGGAGAGAGACCTAGCACCGTTTTGATGCATAAGAGTCAGAGGGCTGAGGTTCAGCTTTGGACTCTACTTCTTACCAAGTGTGTGACCTTCAGAAAACTGCTTACTTCCTCGGAGCATCAGTTCCCCCATCTGTAACATGGTACCTCCCTCATGGGGCTGTTGAGGGAAAAATGAGTTATTATGTGTTAATATGATTTGGCTGTGTCCCCACCCAAATCTCATCTTGAATTGTAGCTCCCATAAATCCCATGTGTTGTGGGAGGGACTCTGTGGGAGATAATTGAATCATGGGGGTGGTTTCTCCCATACTGTTCTTGTGGTAGTAAATAAGTCTCATGAGATCCAATGGTTTTATAAGGGGAGACCCCGTTTCCTTGGTCCTCTCATTGTCTCTTGCCTGCCGCCATGTAAGACTTGCCTTTCACCTTCTGCCATGATTGCAAGGCCTCCCCTGCCACGTGGAACTATGAGTCCATTAAACCTCTTTTTCTTTATAAATTACCCTATTTCAGGTATGTCTTCAGCAGCGTGATAATGGACTAATACATGTGTCAAGCATTTATCAATAGTGTAGTGCCTGCAGCATAGTAAGTGCTCAATAAATGTTCATTTATATCATTATCATTGTGGCCATTTATTAATAATTGCTGTGACAGCCATAAGCAAGGGGAAGATACCTAACCTGGCCTATTAGGGTCAGAGAAGCTTTTCTGGAGAAGAGATTCTTAGTTGAGTCTTTAAACATGGGTAGACCTTGGCTAGGTTGAGATGCAAAGGAAGAGCATCTCAGGCAGATGGGGGACAGCATGTGCCAAGGCCCGGAGGCACTGCCCATGATGTGAACTGCAGTAGTTCTGGGTTCCAGGAGTGTCGCCTGAACATTGGGGAGCGGGGAAAGATGCAGCTTGGGGAGGTGTGGGAGCAGCCTCCCAGTGGTGTCCTGCCCTGTGTCATCCCGCCCTGTGTCATCCCCTCCCATGCTGTACTGGGGCTGGTCTGTGTTGAGACCTGGTAGAGGGAATGGAATGTCATTCTCAAGGCTCATTCCTCCAAGGCACTCTGGCGTCCTCCTTGCTGTCTTGCTTTGGGATCAATTGTTCTGGGGGAAGCCAGCTGTCATGTCAAACAACCCTATGGCGAGGCCCTTGTGGCAAGAGACAGAGGCCTTCTGACAACCACCAGCAAGGAATGAGGTCTCAGCCAGTGGCTGTGAGAATCAGCCATCTAAGGAGTGGGTCCTCCAGCCCCAGTCAATCGTGTGTGGACGGCTGTAGCCCAGGTGACCCACTGACTACAACCGCATGAGGGCCAGGGCCAGCACCACCCAGCCGGCTGCTTTGATGTCTTAACTCACAGAACCTGGGGGAGACACTGTTTCTTGTTGTTTTAAGCCACTACATTTTGGGGCAATTTGTCACAAGCAGTTGATAACTAATACAAGTAGTTAGCAGAGCTACTAACCCATGAAGGGTCTCATGGGAGCCCTTTAAGTGCGAGCTGAAGGTCAGATTTGTGGGTTAGGAAGATCACTCTTTACAGCGTAGAGGACGCGTTGGGGAATGAGAAATAGCTGTTAGTTATTGCTCATTTATTATGTTCCGGGCACAGCTCCAATACAGCACACGTGTTAGCTTATTTAATCCTCACAACAACCCTATCAGGTACATACTATTATTATGCTAATTTTGAAGATAAGAAAATTAGAAAGGTTGGAAAACTCACTCCATATCACACACCTAATAGGTCACAGTGATGCTGGATTTTGCATGCATGCAGTTTCTTAACCTCTCTGGAGGCCAGGGGCCCAGAGATGAGAAGGGCAGGAATGGATGCAGGACAGAATGAGACACGAGGGGTGCTTGAGAATTGGACTTGGCACCTGCTTGGACGGACAGTGAGAGAAAAGGAAGCCACCTGCATGCAGGTTCCTGTCTTCGCCTGTGTTCCTGTCTTGGGCCCAGGGTGGATGACCCAGGGTGGACCCAGAACCTGAGATGGGGAAACCATAGCAGGGGCAGATTTGAGGCAGAGCAAGGAGGTGTTTTGGGATGTGCTGAGATTGAGATGCTGAAGTGCATGTAGGTAGCTCAAGGAGATGCTAGGGCTGGAGAGCCCTCATGCCCTACAGCCCCGTTAGCTCTTAACAGACCATATGTGCCTATTTCCCCGACACCTTGTGTCATTCCCATGCCTTGTGTCTGTGCTACCTCCAGTCACCCAATGCCGACCGAGCATGCAGCTTGGCCCATGGCTGTGCCCTGGGGATGTACACGGAGGGGTTCACTGAGCTCCGGGTCTTGGGTCTGGTGCTGCAGGCTGCTCTGAGGTGGGTGCAATGGGAAATGCACCAGGCAGCGGGGAGCTTGGAGCTGTAGAGCATATCCTAATGGTGTGCCCAGGAGTGTGGCTGGGACCAGCGTCTTCACCTCATATGCTGTTCTTCCCAAACTGACAGCTGCCTGCTCCTTCCCCAGCCCAGGGACACCAGGCCTGGCCCCTGGAGCAGATCAGTGTGTCTCATGGAGTGGCTGCCCAGGGCCTGAGCTCACAGAGCAGGGCCTGGTTCCTGGCTGAGGCTGAGATGCACAGTCACCCTGGGCCCAGGGGCCGGGTCAGAGGGTGTTGGGAGAATACCTTCCCCAAGAGATCTTGAGGCTCTTCCCATCACCCCTGCCCTCCAGGGTCAGAGTGCTGCTTTTGCATCTGTGTCCTGTGTGAGTCCAGAGCTGCTCTGTTGCTCCTGCCCATGCTGGGTTTGATACTGCGGTTCCATGGAGCAACTTGCCAGGACGGACAGCCAGGCTCAGATGGGCAGGTTCCCTTCCCATTCACAGGAGCTGGCAAAGACCCAGGCCTAGCACCTGCTGAAAGGCCTCTCAAGTGGCTGGCACCAAATCTTTGAGCGGAGCTCAAGGGAGCCCCATTGGCAGCCCAGGGCCTGGAGAAACTTCAAAACACAACAAGAGGCCTAGAAAACTCTTCAGAGCAGAGATTCCAAATAAGAGAGTGGGGAAGGGAGGGAGAGTAGATTTTGCTCCCTAGGGGACAGTTGGCAGTGCCTGGAACCATTTTTGGTTGTTACAATTAGGGGTGGGGGTGTTACTGAAATCTGGTGGGTAGAGGCCAGGGATGCTACTAAACACCCTACAGTACACAAGATGGCCCCACTTTTTTTTTCTATTTCTATTTCTGTTTTTTTTGAGGAAGAGTCTTGCTCTGTCACCCAGGCTGGAGTGCAGTGGCACCATCAGGGCTCACTCTAGCCCCACCTCCCAGGCTCAAGCGATCCTCCCGCCTTGGCCTCCCCCACCCCAAGCAGCTGGGACTACAGGCGTGTGACACCGCGCCTGACTAATTGTTTTTTGAATTTTAGTTAAGACAAGGTCTCGCTAGGTTTCCCAGGCTGGTCTCAAACTCCTGAGTTCAAGTGATCCTTCTCCTTGGCCTCCCAAAGTGCTGGGATTACAAGCGTGAGCCACTGCACCTGCCAACAGCCCCACTTTCAATGATGCAGAGGTTGAGAAGCCCTACTTTGGGGGCCCAAAGCTGCAGGGGTGGGTAGCACTGCTCTGCAAGTCCAGGGGATGTCATGAGGCTCTATGTGGAAGTGTGTTCCCCCAGCCCTGCTCCTGGGACAGGACCCGGGATCTCAAATCTGCTCTCATCTGAGGCAACAGCTCAGACTTCAGAGAAGACAGACAGCCACAGTGCTATAGGGGCAGGCCACCTGCAGCCATCCCTTCTCCTACCCCATCCCCCTTTGGCCTGGGGCAGAACTTTTCAAACTCTGTTTCCAGAGCCTCCCTATGACCCCAGAGCGGGAGCTGAGTGGGTGGGGTCTGGGGTCCTCTGCTCCCTAGCTACTCTTTTTATTATTTTTAAATTTAAGGGCTATCTAGAGAGTGAGTATGAATTTTCAAGCCACGTACTCTGGTGTGCAAAGAACTGTAACTTTATTTTTCTATCACGGAACTGAATTTCCGTCCCAAGTTCCCTTTCTGCCCAAGGGCAGAAAATGTAATCTCAGACAATTCCAGGTAAACTCAGTCATTTCAGGTTTAAGCTCAGTTGATCTGGGACTTCCTTCCGTTCCTGCTGCTCGGGATGCCATCTAAGTTCCAGGGCTGTTGTGGCATCTGCAGGCAGTGCCCGGTGCCTCGTCCTCAGCTTCTGTCCACGAGAGCTTCTGCTGGGTGGGCAGTGGCCAGCCTGGCCCCTCAGTGGGGTCACTCCTTCCTGGAGCCATCTACCTTCCTAGCTGGTCTCCAGGAATTAGGTTTGTGCCTCATTTCTGTCTCTTGAGGAGTAAGACAGGGAAGAGGGTGCTCTCCTCCTCTTCCTCCTCCTTCCTCTTCTTTCTTTTCCCCAATCCCTTTCCTCTTCCCCCTCTTCATCCCCCCCTCCCTGCACCTCCTTCCCCTCCCTGGTAGAATGTAGCAAATCTCTCTGCTTTTCAGTGCAGAAGCCCAGAATTTAACCCCCATTCCCGAGGGGCAGCAGCCTGCTTAAGTTCTGTTTGCAAAGCGCTTTGGGATTCATTGGCTGGTTTCAGACATCTCAGGTGAGCTTTTCGGGGGCAGAGCTCTGAGCTTTTGCGTAAGAAGCCATGTTTACCCAAGAGTTCTGCCTCTCTACTCATCCACCATCTAGAGGCTCTGCTGGAGAGGCTGCCCAGGCCTGGAATTGTGCTGAGCTGCTTGAGGAAGCCAGGTACCCTGGACACACAGAGGAGGCGGGGAGGAGACACCTGCCTTTCTCCAGGAGGGGAGACTGGGACTCAGAGAGGGATGGACATTTGTCAAGGTCATTTGGCAGCAAAGTGACAAGGCTGGCTTAGCATTCTCAGTGGCTAGGGAAGGCAGGGAGGATGGGGTGGCATTTGTGGAGGGGAATGAAAGTGGAATCTTCCCCATGTCAGTCCAAGCGAATGCCCCGAAAGAGATGGGCCTCTGGCTGCAGCAGTGTAGACTCCCCTTCTCCCCTCTGCCCTCCTACGTACTGGGTGCCACAATCTCTTAATCCTCACAGTACATCTACGAGAGAGACATTGCTATTCCCATTTTACAGGTGGAAAGACTGAAGCACATGCAGTGACATGCCCAAATCCCATTGTAAATCAGTGACAGAGATGGAAGTTTTAAAAATTGCCATTTCTTTATTTTATTTTTTTGAGACAGAGTCTCACCCTTTTGCCCAGGCTGGAGTGCAGTGGCGTGATCTCGGCTCATTGCAACCTCTGCCTCCCGGGTTCAATCAGTTCTCCTGCCTCAGCCTCCCGAGTAGCTGGGACTACAGGCACTTGCTACCATGCCTGGCTAATTTTTGTATTTTTAGTAGAGACGGGGTTTCATTATGTTGGCCAGGCTGGTCTTGAACTCCTGACCTCGGGTGATCCATCTGCCTCAGCCTCCCAAAGTGCTGAGGTTACAGGTGTGAACCACCATGCCCCACCAACCATTTCTTTATTTTTAAAATATATGCTCATTAAAGCGATTTAAATAATTCCGAAGTATACAAAATATTAATAACCTTTATTACCTTTCTTCCATTTTCTGTTCTGCCAGTGTCTCTTCCCAGAGGTAAACAATCTCCATCCACACCTATAAATATATACAAACATATACACACGTATTTGGGGGTACTGGGAAAAATGTGGGGTGCTGCTGTCTTCTCTGCAACTTTGTTTTCACGTTAATATGTTTTTTCCTCAACAATATATATTTTGCTTCACAATATATTCTGGATACCTCAGGTCAATAACACAGATGTCGGAGATTGTTTTTAATAGCGTTTTAGTAGCCAGTAGCATGCATTAGCGTAGTTATTCAGCCAGCTTCCCTTTCGATGCACGTCTCGGCTGTTTCAAGGTTTCCATTCTCACAGGAGTGCCACGTGGAGTGGGTGTCCACTGATAATGGTACTTTGATGTCTGAGGATCGATTCTAGAAGTGGGACTGCGGTCAAGGGTTATAAACATTTTATGTTTTCATAGATTCCAGAGGCGGGATTTGAATCCCAATATGTCTGACTCCAAAGCTCAAGAAAGACCCAGGGTAGGCTGGGTGCAGTGGCTCACACCTGTCATCCCAGTGCTTTGGGAGGCCAAGGCTGGCAGATCACCTGAGGTCAGGAGTTCGAGACCAGTCTGGCCAACATGGTAAAACCTCATCTCTACTAAAATTATAAACATTAGCTGGGTGTGGTGGCAGACTCCTGTAATCCCAGCTACTCAGGAGGCTAAGGCAGGAAAATTGCTTGAACCTTGGAGGTGGAGGTTGCAGTGAGTCAAGATCGCACCATTGCATTCCAGCCTGGGAGATAAGAGTGAGACTCCATCTCAAAAAAACCAAAAAAACAAACAAAACAACAAAACCCAGGGTAAAAGATGAGGGCATGACCCATGGACACCATCCTGGCATCCAGACCTCCTGCCCCAGCTGGTCTGGAGCCTCTGACCTAGGCGGCAGGAATTCAGGCATCCTAGCCTGGCATGAGCTGCTAGGCTGTAGGCTGCAGCCATAAGCAACCCCCATTCAGAAACAGCCTCCACACGCACAGCCTCATCCGTCCTCAGAGGCAGCCTGTGAAGTGGGAAGGGAGGCGATTGCCATTCCATTTCCAAAAACTCCCAGGTTGCAGAGCGGCAGGAGAAGGGGCAGGTCTGGCAGAGATAGATTTCCAGGCTGAGAGTAGATTCAGGCCGAGAGTAGAGAGGAGACTTACCCAAGGCCATGCGGCTTGTAAGTTGGACCCAGGAGTAGAACTGGCAAGCCAGGGTTTTGAATCAGTATTTGTGGGGTGGGGTAGACTCTGTGTGCTCTCTTGTGGACCTCCCGACCCTCTGCCATGGCCTGGTCCAGCTGTGGGCTCTGCACCGCCATGGAGGGAGAGAAGGCCATGCTGCCCCTCCCTCCCCACCCGCATAAGCATGCCCACTCCATTCTGCTCCAGCTGTTGGAGAGTCTGGGGCGGGCCGCATGAGGCACCTGTTAGTGAGATGATGGATGTGCTGTTTGCTTCCAGGAGAAGGAGCCACAAGAGGGGATCCAGGGAAGGGACAGCACCAGGGCCGTGTGCTGGGAGAGGGGGTCCCGCTATGGTGCCCAGCAGCCTTTTTTGTAGTCACTGACAGATGGGGAGTGCAGAGGAGGGCAGGGGCGGAGGGAAGGTGAGATCTCCCAGTCTGATGGAGGAGGCCCAATTTCTGCCTTCAAGGAACTACTGGTCTGATAGGGGAGGCACCGCTTCTGTTTCCAGCCTGATAGAAGAAGCACAGCTCCTACCTCAAGGAGCTCCCAGTCTACTGAGGTGACAGTCCTGGCCCTTGGGGTCATCTCAGTCTCATGAAGACAATAGAAAAATATTAGAAAGCCTTGGTATAGTTTTGAATCACTGAAAACTGTTTAAAAACATAGAAAGTGACATCTGCATCAAGGACTGATGTTGTGTGACAGGGAGTGTGGCCTTATGGGAGGTACACTGGTTTTGGAGTCACATCGGCTTGGGTTGGAATCCCTGCCCCACTGGGGACAAACTGTGTGACCTTGGCTCTGTTACTGTGCCTAGTGAGACTATTTTCTCACCAAATACAGGGTTAATATTTAAATGAATGAATACTCCTAAAGCCCCAAGTACAGTCTTTGGCTGTGAGCACCCAAAGCATGGTAGCTACTCTGATTGATCTTATTTGGGTAGGTTTAAATCACAGAGGGCTTCCTGCAAGAAGAGAGCATTGAGGCTAGACTTTGAGGGTTTTTTTTTTTTTTTTTTTTTTTTTTTGAGAAAGTGTCTGGCTCTGTCGCCCAGGCTGGAGTGCAGTGGCGCAATCTCTGTTCACTGCAAGCTCCACCTCCCGGGTTCACGCCATTCTCCTGCCTCAGCCTCCCGAGTAGCTGGGACTACAGGCGCCCGCCACCACGCCTGGCTAATTTTTTGTATTTTTAGTAGAGACGGGGTTTCACTGGGTTATCCAGGATGGTCTTGATCTCCTAACTTCGTGATCCACCCGCCTCGGCCTCTCAAAGTGCTGGGATTACAGGCGTGAGCCACCGCGCACGGCCACCCTTCAGAGTTCCCCTGGAGGAGCTCAGCCACTGAATTGTTCTCAGCCCTTTTGGGCCTGCTCACCTCTCCTTGCACCTTTCCTGGGCAGCTGAGCCAAGCTGCTCAGGAGTGATGGTGCATTCAAAGCAAGAGGACGTGTTTAAAGGCTGTAATGGAAAGGTGTAATGAAGATAATTAAAGGAGATAGAAGATACCCACTGGAAGAGCTTATAATGGAAAAGCCATCAGGTTTGAGTAACCCCGTGCTCCCCAGTCATGAACACTCTCTGCAATGGCTACATCAGTTGCTCCTAGTCACCTGTCATGGCAACGTTCAATGCAGACAAATTGGATGCTGGAGCCAGGCCAGACAGGCAGAAGTGAGAGTGTTAGCAAACACCATGGACAGGCGAAGAGGCAACAAACAGGGACTGCAGAGGTTGGGAAAGGCTAGGAAGCTCCAAGAGTCTTGGAATGTGGCCTGGGAACCAAGCCAAGCTGCTGGGAGCTATTCCTCTTTGGATGCGTCAGGTGGGCTTAAGGGCTGGACACTGCCTGATCCCCTCCCTGAGCTGGCTTCTCTGGCCTTGACCTCCAACCCACCTGACCCTAGTGACATGCCATTCCCTCTACTTAAACTCCCAGCCTTTGCCATATGTGGCTTGGGTCCCACGGCAGAGCCGATGGGCGTTGTTGATACTAGGACAGGTAGAACCAAATGGAGACCAGTGGGAAGTTGGAGGATCACAGACCCAAGGTCTGGCATGGCAAGAGAGAAGTCTGGAGGGCGACCAGGACTGGCAAGGGGGAAGGTTTCCCAAGCTGACTGTTCCTCTTATTGTTATTTATTGAACAACTGCTATGTTTTGTACACTGTGCTAATTATGTGCGTTATCATGTCGAATCTTCCCAACCACTCTATGAGTGGGTGTAATCATTATCTCCACTTTACAGATGAGGCAACCAAGGTCCAGAGAGGCTAATTCACTTTCCCAGGTCACACAACTACTCCGTGATGAAGCCAGGCTCAGATGCAAGTCTGTCTCGTCCCAAAGGCAGTATTCCAAGCAGGCTGATCCTAGGGGAAAGACTGTGGGTGGGCCTCCCAGGAAAATGATAGGGGTGGGGGAGTCAGAGCTGAGACATGGGAGGTTGGAGTCTTCTCCATGGGCAGGGCTTGTCTGGACCCTCACTCCTGCACACTCAGAGGTAGGCCTATAGGATGGAGTCTCCTCTGGCTGAAGGGCGCAGCCCTTTGACCCCAAGGAAGTGCCCTTCCTGGTTGGGTTCATTATTTTATCCACTGTCTGTGCCTTGGAATGCTCCAGATATGACCAGCTCTGCTGGCTCAACATGGCACACCGGGGGACACTTGATGACAATCTCAATCACCATCCAGTGGTAGCCCCCTCCAGGTCAGTTTCCCCAAGGGTTTTCACTCTTGGACTTGCCTCCCGAGACTCACTCTTGGGCCTGACTCTGGTTCCTCTGTTCAGCATGTACAGCTCTTGCTACTGGCTTTAGATTTTCTCTCCCTCCCACCCCTACCTACTCCTGGGTCCTCAGAATGCGCATCTGGTCCAGTATGGCTTCAGAGTCTGCCTGGGCCACTCGCTCTTTACCCATCCAGAGGTGTCTGGTCCCTGGCCTGAAGGGGCTGTCTCTCCTATTTTTTGAACTCTACATTGACAAGAATAGTGATGGGAAGGGTTACGGCAAGTGTGGTGCCTGGGAGGAGGGGGGCAGGAGGAGAGAGAGAGAGAGAGAGATGGGGGAGGGGGAGAGGAAGAGAGAGGGAGAGGGGGAGGAGAGAGATGGGGGAAGAGGAGAGGAGAGGGAGAGGGAGAGAGAGAAAGATGGGGGAGGGGGAGAGGAGATGAGGGGGAGAGAGAGAGATGGGGGAGGGGGAGAGGAGAGGGAGAGAGAGATGGAGGGGGAGAGGAGAGGGAGAGGGAGAGGGGAAGAGAGAGAGGGGGGAGAGAGACAGATGGGGGAGGGGGAGGGGAGAGGGAGAGGAGGTGGAGAGGGAGAGAGAGAGAGATGGGGGAGGGGAAGGGGGAGGGGGAGAGGGAGAGAGAGAAAGAGAAACAACCCAGCAGGCTGTTCCCTCCAAATCCCCACTCCCCAAGACAGGGCTGCTCGCAGATAAATGGGCAAAACAGCACAAAGGTGTGTACTGACATAGAGTTATTTCAAAGTGGTTATCTGGGATAACAGTAATTATGTCCAAGAACAGAGAAGGTCAAACTGGCTGGTCCCACTGCTCAACTCCAACAAGACTCTTGCCAAGAGAACGCTGCTGTGTGGAAGGAGTGGCAGAGGGAGGAGCAGGTGGAGGAAGGCCTGGGACAGAGCCTAGTCCTTGACCAGGGACTCAGAGGAGGTATTGAGCCCCTGGAGAAAGCTTAGCTCTTAGTTCCTTGGGTTCCCCAGGAAGCCTGGCTTTGGTTGGTTCTTGGATGCGGTGTGAGGGTGACTCTCTTTCCCTAGCAGCCTTAGGATGTACCTCAGTGGTGATGTGGGCTGGGATAAGCCCTACCCTCTTTTCTTCCCTTCATTTCTTCTCTGCCTCTGTCTCTTCCTTCTCTCAGGCCCACACATGTGTTCATCCATCCAATCATGTTACCATCTATCTACCTAGACACCCTTCCATCCTTACCCACCCACCCACTCATCCATCTACCCACCCACCCTCCCACCTATATCCACCTGTCATTGTCTGCCTTCCCACATTTTCAGTCTACCACTATCCATATGTCTACTCATTCATCCTTCCAGATGATCATGTTAACACCCATCCATGCATCCATGTGCCACTGCTCACATTTTCATTTTTCTCCTTATCCGTCCATCACCTTTCTACCCTTTCATTCATCTCACCCCATCCACCCTTCACTTTCCACTTTTCCACCTATTCATCTACCTACCAATTCTCCCTTCACCCTTCCCTGTACCCTCCCCTCCCTGCCACCATTCATTGTCTACCCCTCTACCCTTACACCCATCTCCCTTTTCATCCTTCTACCTTTTCTCTTCCATTCATTCATCTATCCAGACTTCATGTTCACTCATCCACCTATCCACCTATCCAACCTTCCATTCATCCATCCATCCATCTATCCATCCATCCACCTACCTGCCTATTCACCTATCCACTCACCCACCCACCCACCCACCAATTCACCTGTCCATTCACCCACCCATCCACCTCTTCATCAAGCCACCCATCCACTTCTCTACCCATTCACCCATCCACCTCTCCACCCATCCACCTCTCCAGCTGTCCACCCATCCACCTCTCCACCCATCCATCCATCCACCCAGCTATCCATCTATCCACTCATCCAGCTATCCACCCATCCACCTATCCACCCATCCACCTACCCACCCATCCACCTCTTCACCCATCTGCCTATCCATCTATCCGCTCATTCAGCTATCCACCTATCTACCCACCCGCCTATTCACCCATCCATTTATTCCCCCATCCATTCATCCACCCACCCACCCGTCCTTTTTACCATCGCTGGTTTGTCCATATATCCCTCCATCCACACTAATTCTTTCACCTCCTGTGTGAACCTTAAGCCTACTCAGTACTCTTCATAAGCCCCGTCATTTCCTATTTCTGTTAGTTTGTTGATGCTCTCTACCATGTCTCTCATGTTCTCCTCCTGAACTCTGATTGTTGAAATCATACTCACTCTTCAAGGTTTTATTTAAAAACTCTATTTTGAGCAAGCAGAGAACACTAGAAAATAGGTGACTCTGCAGCCAGAGATGAGTGTTATCATTCTGGCTCAGCTATTCATTGGCTGCATGACCTTGGGAAGGTTGCTCAACCTCTCCAAGTCTCAATTTCCTTTTATGGAAAAGGGGCTAATGATACCTACTTTGTGAAATAATTGAAGGGTTAAATAAGATTGTCTATAAAGTGCTCAGCAACATACATGGCACCCAGGGGATACTCAACAAATACTAAACTCCATTGAAGTGGAAATGCGAAATTGATTAAAGACCCTCCTGTATATGTGAGATGGCTCTCAAGGTATATATGAGATGGCTGGCTGGGGGCAAACGTGCTTCCTGAGGCTGACTTCTGCTTTTGTTCTCTGCTTTGCATGGTCTCCACTCCAACCACTGATACATTCTTCAGAGTATTAAAAGCAGAGACAAAGGGTGGGCAATATAGACAGCAGGACATAGTTAAATCAACTTCATCTCAGCAGGGGGCCTGGGATGATACTGCTGGCATCATGCCAACTGCTCATTAGAGACGAGAGACCTGCTCTGACATGCATAGCAATGACTCCAATGGGCTGGGCTTTGATATTTCCAAAGGGAGCTAGATGTCTGTCGGGGAGCCCTTTGACTGAATCCTGTGGTCAGAGAGGCCCCCTGCAGAGATGAACAGGTCAGCTAGGCCCCAAACGGAATGTGTGCTGAATTTCCCATCCCCCATAGGGAAGCATCAGAAAGTGCAAGGCTGGTGCTGGCTTCTGAAGCGAGACATCTTTTTTTGAGTGAAGATGGTTTTCTCTCAGTTATGTACTGGCCTAGTGGAGAGTTTGAAAACCATACTCTTTGATTATGTGACCATAACGTTGTTGGCACATGTTTAATAACAGTCTCTCTGGGACATTAATAAAAACAGGACCTGGTTTGTAGCATTTGCCAGTTTCTGTGATGTAAGTACTCCCACCATGGCTGATCTCAAGCCATCCAATGTGACGTCATTGAACATGGAGTTGGGAAGGGAACCTCAGTAGGACATCCTAGAGTATCTTGATCCTGCAGATACAGAAGACAGAAATAAGCTCAAAAACATAGGTAGTACTAAATATACTAAAATAATTATGAAGTGATGAATTTTGAGTTTTAATCATCTTTGTTTTTAATGTGATTTAATTAATGGCAAGTTATGTAATTTTTTAAAAGAATTACACACATTATTACAGTCAAGAACAGGCAAAGTAAAATAACATGTTAAAGATGTATACATATATGGCAAAACTGTACAAAAGGCAAGGGATTAATACAAAATTCAGAAAACTGCTAGTGGGTACATGGATATTTGTTATTAAATTATTGTTATCATGATCATTAATTGTATTATCAGTTATACCAAACACTATATGTATAGTATAGTTCATAATTTAAATAAATTATATAATGTTGAAACTAATAATATAACTAGAGTTGATCTAGTCCACACTCTCATTTAATAGGGAAAAATATATTGTATGAAGAACAAATGGCATTCAAATTAATATCAGATGCTACAAAATTATTAGTTAACACTAATTAGATATTTTTCCTCTAGTGAGAGATTCAGGTACAGATTTTCAATTTCCTCTCTTACTTTAAATCCAATCCCAACAAAACTTAGTCCCCTATGTCTTAGCAACAAAAGTGAAAGAAGGTCAGGCGCGGTGGCTCATGCCTATAATCCCAGCACTTTGGGAAGCCGAGGTGGGTGGATCACTTGAGGTCAGGAGTTCAAGACCAGCCTCGATAACATGGTGAAATCCCGTCTCTACTAAAAATACTAAAATTGGCCAGGCATGGTGGCATGTGCCTGTAGTCCCAGCTACTGGGGAGGCTGAGGCAGGAGAATCGCTTGAACCTGGGAGGTGGAGGTTGCAATGAGCTGAGATTGTGCCACTGCACTTCAGCCTGGGTGATCGAGCGAGACTCTGTCTCAAAAAACAAAATAAATAAATCAAATCAAATAAAATGTAAAAGAATTGCTTTGAGGAAGTCTTACAACAGGGACAAGTTTCAGCTGGACAGAAGATGTAGACAAAATGTATTTAGTTTATGTAATCTGATTTTTCAATAATGGCTGTGTTTGACAACAGGCTTACAGAATTCCTGAACCCTTGACAATGGATTCTCACAAGCCCTTGCGAGCCAGCACCAGCACACCGCTTTTTCTCATTTAAATAAGTTTGTTTTTCCCCCTGGCATGAGGAGAGCATCATGCCAAATTATTAGCTGGAGAGATGGAGAAAAACACTTTGGCTTTGAACTTTTGCTGAGGTAGTCTCCAAGGCGGGTAATCCACAGATCTGAGCTGGTGCCATACTCCCCGAAGAACAGATGGGAAAATGTGATTTTCTGCACCATTCGCTTGAGAGACAGGTGGTGGAAACTGACCTAGGTTCAAGTTCAAGTTTTACCATTTAGTAGTGATGTGAACTGGCCTTGTCCTCCTGAGCTTTTTGAGTCAATTGAATAATTTATTAACTCAATAGAAATGTACTGAGTACCTATTTTATGCAGGTACTAGAGATAGAGACATAAATCACCAGACAAAAAAATCCCTCTTTGCTTATAGCCTGTGTTCTTACTGGCTGAAGTATTCAACTGTCTGCCATACAGCAAGAGCTTTTCAATGGTGACTTACTTATTATTTAGGTATTATTTCCTCATCCCTCAGAGGCTGGATGAGGTGACAGTGGATGGGATTCTGGTCTTTTTTAAGACAAGGACTTATTGCTACCAAAAAGCACAATATTCTCTTTCATAAGGGTTTGACATTTGTAACTTTTTAAAATAGAAATTGACTCCCTGCCCTGGTATGGTTTGTCTTCCCTGGATTTCACATCATCTGTGTGTTAACAATCCACCATCCACCCATCCACCCCATCCATCCACCCCATCCATCCATCCATCCATCCATCCATCCATCCATCCATCCATCCATCTGGGAGGAATGTGTCTCCAGTTCCAATGTTTCCTTCACAGGTGGCTCAATTAGTATAATTCTTGGCCTCTCTCCATTCTGTCCCAGGGGTGTGGAGTGGTTGATCTGATTGGTGATTTTGGCTCACGCAGCCTGGCCCTTTCCCTCTTTCCCCCGCTGAAAGCTTGCTGTCCGCAGGGGGCAGGCATTGCTCTCTGGTCTTCTATGACCTCTGCTATCCAATATGGTAGCCACTCACCACTTTTGACTATTAGCATTTGCAATGTGGCTAGTCCAAATTGACACATGCTGTTAATTTTGGGAGGCCTAGGCAGGAGAATCTCGTGAGCCTAGGAGGTCTAAGCTGCCATGAGCCATGATTGCACCACTGCACTCCTGCCTGGGCAACAGAGCTAGACCCTGTCTCAAAAAAAAAGTGCTGTTAGCATAAGATGCACTCTGGAATTTGAAAACTAGTATTCAAAAAGAATGTAAAATAGCTCATCAATAATTTTTTATATTATGTGTTTAAATGATAATGTTTTAGAGATACTGGGTTAAATACAATATATTATTAAAATCAATTTCACCTGTTTCTTTTTAAAAAATGTGGCTGCATGAAAATTTAAAGTAATATATATGTGGCTTGCATTATATTTCTATTGGACAGTGCTGATCTAGATGTGAGCTTTGTTCCTGTGAGGGGGCTGGGAGGCGGGTGGCCTGCCTCACTCAGGCTGTCTGTGATGAGCTGGGCTGGTTGGCTTGATTCGGGAGTTCACTGCATAGGCCCACTTGCTTTTCACACTATTCTATGTTCTGTTTTCTAAATTAGCCTTTATCTATACCAGAGCTGACATGTTGGCCTCCATCTGTGAATCCTTTGTCTTATTTCCCAATTTGTTCAGAACTTAAGTGGAGAAGAGGCAAGGTCTTTGTGGGAGTCTTTGAGGACCCCCTGCCTGTGCTGAGCACAAAACAGTCAAACAATTCAGCTTGATATCTAGTCTTAAAACTGAACTGAAACTTACAATGGTTGTCAGGCTGGAAAAATTCATATATACACATAGACCCCCAAGTTTGCTTATGATTTTAGGGAGATACCTGGGTTTCTGGAAGAACATCCCTGGGCCTTGTAAGGCTCCTAGAATCCCTGGTTTAAAAAAAAAAAAACTTGTTTAGGCCAGGCACGGTGGCTCATGCCTGTAATTCCAGCACTTTGGGAGGCCAAGGCAGGAGGATTGCTTGAGCCTAGGAGTTTGA
Organism: Gorilla gorilla gorilla; assembly: GCF_029281585.2. Classification (NCBI taxonomy): domain Eukaryota; kingdom Metazoa; phylum Chordata; class Mammalia; order Primates; family Hominidae; genus Gorilla; species Gorilla gorilla. The sequence goes on along the minus strand of NC_073224.2, from coordinate 222,048,113 downwards.
GACCAGCTTGGGCAACATGGTGAAACCCTGTCTCTACCAAAAAAAAAAAAAAAAAAAAAAAAGAAATTAGCCAGCGTGATGGTGTGCACCTATAGTCCCAGCTGCTTGGGAGGCTGAGGTGGGAGGATCGCTTGAGCCCTGGAAGTTGGGGCTGCAGTGAGCCATACTTGCACCACTGCACTCCAGCCTGGGCAACAGAGATCCTGCCTCAAACAAACAAAAATAAAAATAAAACTCCTTGTGTAGAGCAGGGTTGTTATCGTCAGCGCCATGGACATTTAGAGGTGGATCATTCTTCATTGTGGGACCGCTCTGGGCTCTGTAGGATGCTTAGGGGCATCCTGGCCTCCACCCTCTACAGGCCAGTAGCAAGGCCGCCCACTCTCCCCGTTACAACAAACAAAAATGTCTCCAGACATTGCCAAGTACTCCCTGGGGGATAAAAATTGCCCCCTTGAGGACCACTGAGGTGGAGGGAGCTGCATCTGGCTAGACTCAGGCAACACCGTGGGATTGGCCTACTTCTAAACAGACTGTGGGCTCTGTGAATACCGAGGCCATATCTTACTCATCCTTGAATCCCCACCTGCCCCAGTGCCTGGCCTTTTCCCCCTTGTCCTGCCTGGTGCTGGACCCAGGATAGTTTTGTTGAACAGAGACTGAGTATAGGAATTAAGCACCCCTCCCCCATCATTTTCCCCTTCCCATTGGCATGTGAAACTCACTCTTGTTCGTAGTCCTAAATTTTCTATTAGGCCCTGGGGGACATGGCAGCTTTAATTATTTTAGATTCAGACTCTGCTGAGACATCTTCTTCACTTTCTGACAAGAAATCACTGCTTCTGAGCAGGCAAGAAAAAAATGTCCCCGAAAAGCCTCAAGCCAGATGTTCCTGGAGGTCCCTGCTGGCCTCTGCTTCCTGCCCCTGTGGCTGGCAATTGTGGATCTGACCGATGCACTTGAGCTGCACACAAGCATCCTGCCCCATACCCCACAGACCCCTTCTCTTGGCCTATGAGTGGCTTTGCTGCCTCAGCACAAACCCAGGATCAGGGATCTTCATGGCCTCCAGAGAGCCTGCTCCAGAGTGACTGGATTCTAGCCCCCTCGGTGACTCAGGAGTTGGGCAAGAGCTGGCTTCCTGGAGAATGAATCAATATGAAATCAGACAACAAAAAGGGCAAGAGCTTAAATGTCAGCCAGAGCCTACTGAAATCCCAGATTTCACACTCTTATCGGCTGTGTGATTGCCTGCAAGTGGCTTTCCCTCTCTGAACCTCATTTCTCATTTGGAAAGTGGGTACTGGGTTGATTATCTCTAAGGACCTTCCTGCATTGATGCTTGAGGATAATTTTTAGTCCACATGGCGGACATTGGCTCTTGGTTCACTTTGTCCCAGCAAATTTACTTTCCATCATACAGGGATTGGGGACAAATTATTCCAGGTCAGTCCTAGTGTCTGTTTTGAGGTTTTTACTCCAGCCTTCTTCTGCCTCCTGTGTCCTCTCTGTTTTAATTTCTAGGCTCAGCAAACACCTGAGTGATGATAGCTGTTTTGCAATTATTTCATTCTCACTTTGCCTCTCTATACCTAGGTTTTCCCATCTGCACAATGGACATAATAATTAGTTTCTACCTAACAGGGTAGCAGTAATCATGATTATCTCCTTTTTGTAGATGAGGACTTGGAAGCATAGAGAGGCAACATGCCTTGCCCAAGGTGGCCTCACAGCCCATGGCAGAGCTAGGATTAAAATCTAGGGAGGGTTAGGCCTGGGACTTTACCCATTTTGAGACAGGTCTTCCAAGTCAGAGAGCCTCTGCAGATGGACCCACAGGTAGGAACATGCATGTACTTACCTGTAAGTGTGATGCTCGAGGGTCCACTGGCATATGCTTGCATTCATTCAACAAATGTTGACAGAGCACTGAGGGTGTGGCAGGCACCATGTGGGAACAAAAGCGCTGCCCTTGCAGTGCTTACTACCTAGCAGTAGGAGATGGATTCTGATCCTAATAACATGTACATCATAGTGTGTGCGAGAGGTGAGAGGTGTCATCACAGGCAAAATCTGGAAACAATCGAAACATCCATCAACAAAAGAATGGGTAGGCAAAATGTGGTATATCCATTCAATGGAATGTTACTCAGCGGTAAGAAGGAATAAACTTTTTTTTTTTTTTGAGACGGAGTTTCCGTCTCATTGTCCAGGCTGGGGTGCAGTGGCGCAATCTTGGCTCACTGCAACCTCCGCCTTCCAGGTTCAAGCAATTTTCCTGCCTCAGCCTCCTGAGTAGCTGGGACTACAGGCATGTGCCACCACGCCTGGCTACTTTTTGTGTTTTTAGTAGAGACAGGGTTTCACCATGTTGGTCAGGCTGGTCTCAAACTCCTAGGAATAAACTCGATCCACACAACGGCATGGATGATCCTGAAAATCGTTTTGCTAAGTGAAAGAATCCAGAAACAGCAGCAGGAGGAGATGGATTATAATCATAAGAATCCGTGCATTGCAGAGTATGTGAGAAGGTGAGAGGTATCATATTGCCGGGAGGACAGAGCAGGGTAAGGGTGATCAAGAGAAAGGAAAAGGGAAAAGCAATTTTAAATAGGGCAATAATAATAGGCCTAATATAGTTTGGATATTTGCTCCCTCCAAATCTCATGTTGATATGTGATCCTCAGTGTTGGAAGTGGGGCCTGGTGGGAGGTGTTTGAGTCATGGCGGTGGATCCCTCATGAATGGCTTGGTGCTATCCTCATGATAATGAGTGAGTTCTCACTTTATTCGTTCATGCGAGGGCTGGTTGTTTAAAAGAGCCTGGCCCCTCCTCCCTTCTCTCTTGCTCTCTCTTGCTCCCTTTCTTGCCAAGTGACACACCTGCTTCCTCTCCACATTCTGCCAGAAGTAAAAGCTTCCTGAGGCTTCACCGGAAGCTGAGCACATGCTAACGCCATGCTTGTACAGCCCGCAGGACTGTGAGCCAAATAACCCTCTTTCCTTTCTGTGTTATCCAGAGTTAGGTATTCCTTATAACGACATGAAGTGGACTAACACAAGGCCTAACCAAAAAGGTATTAGGTTGGTGCAAAAGTAATTGTGGTTTTTGCAATTAATAATGCAATTAACAAATGGCAAAAACCACAATTACTTTTGCACCAATCTAATAACATTTAAGCAAAGACTTGAAGGAGGTGAGGGAGTTGACGATATGGCTATTTGAGTGAAGAGTGTTCCAGGCAAATGGAACAGCCAGTGCGAAGGTCCTGGGGCAGGCATGTGCCTGGCATGTTGAAAGAACAGCAAGGAGATCAGTGGGGCTGGTGCGGGAAGAACAGAGTTTTAGGGACCTTCTCAGAGAAGGTCAGGGGAGTAATGGGAGTGAGACTGTGTAGGGCTCTGTGGCTCAGAGTGAGGACCTGTGCCTTGACTGACAGCTCAGAGTAGAGTGAGCACCTTGTCTCTACAAAAAGTTCACTTATCCAGGGGTCCTAGCTCTGATGGAGGGAGCTCTAGGACTCCTTGACAGCAGGGCAGTCTCTGTGGAGTCCTGGGGCGTGGGGGCCCTGTGGCCTTGCCTCCTAGAGGTCCCAGAAGCATCCAGAACCCAGCACTCAAGCCCAAGGCTGTGCTTGCCGGGGCCCAGGGCCCAGCTTGGGCTCCCTGGACACACCAGCTCCTCAAGTCAGAGTTTCTCCTCCCCTCCCCAACAGCCTGGAGCTTTTCATCTTATGCTTTGTCCCCTTGGGCAATTATTTATTATTTCCTTCTCCAAAGTGTTTCTGAGACACGGCTCTTATGAAAGATGCTACACTGAATAAAGTGGGACGGCATCATAATTCACCCGGCTCCAGCTGAAATATTTGAACGACAACACATTACTGTCCAATTTCACTGCTCTCTGCTTCGAGGGAGAGGCAGGAACCCCCACTCAGGGTGTTCTGAGCTCTTTGCAGAATTGAATGAAATGGGTTTGGCAGCTGTGGTGCTGAACGGGAGCCACAGGGAGCCGCAGGTGGGGGACCGTCATTCAGCGTGACTGAGAGGACCCTCTGCTTTGCTCCCCTGCCTGCCCTATCAGCCTGGGAGGTCCTGCAGGGCAGAGATCCCAACTTTTCCTCCTTTCTTGGGATCTCCCAAGGGGCCTGGTCCGGGATGCTTAGAGAAGTGTGGTGGAAAGACCACAGCTCTGGGGTCAGGCTGGTTTAAGCCCCAGCGCTATCTCTTGCTAAGCTGTATTATCTTGGACCAAACCCCTGGGCCTCAGTCTCTGTACCTCTGTAATGTGGATACAGATATCTACTTAAAATTTAGGCTATGAGGGTCACCATGAGATAGTGCATGTTAGTTATCTATGGCTGTGTAACACATGACCCCACGATTAGCATCTTAAAACAGCAAACCTATATTCTTTCACACAGTTTCTGAGGGTGGGGTACTGGGAGCATCTCAGCTGGGTGATTCTGGCTCAGAGTCTCTTGAAGGTTTTTTCAGTCAAGACGTCAGCAGGCCTTGTAGTCATCAAAGGCTTGCCTGGACCCAGGGGAGCTGCTTCCAATGTGGTGCACTCACATAGCTATTCCAGGCAGCCTCATTTCCTCCTGGCTTTGTGGAGGCTTCACTTCTTCATGACTTGGACCTTTCCACAGGGTTGCAAGTGACACAGCAGTGGGCAACAAATGGTCAAGAAAGTGCAAGAGCTATATGCAGGTGGCAGCTGTGACGTCTTTCCCCCCGCCAGTGGTTTTAATAAATTTATAGAGTTGTGCAGCCATCACCACAACCAGTTTTAGGAAATTCCCATTATCCGTAAATGTTTCCTTGTGCCCACTTACAGTAAATACCTGTTCCCACTCACAGCCCTAGACAGCCACTCTTCTGCTTTCTGCTTTCTGTTTGTTTGTTTTTTTTTTTAATTTTTATTTTGAGACAGGGTCTTGCTCTGTTGCCCAGGCAGGAGTGCGTTGGCATGATCATGACACACTGCAGCCTCCACCTCCCGGACTCAAGGGATCTTCCAGCCTCTATCTCCCAAGTAGCTGGGACTACAGGCATGCACCACCATACCCGGCTAATTTTTAAATTTTCTTTTGTAGAGAAGGGATCTCCCTCTGTGCCCAGGCTGGTCTCACACTCCTGGGTTCAAGTGATCCTCCTGCCTTGCCCTCCCAAAGTGCTGGACTCACAGGCATGAGCCACTGTGCCTGGCCTGTTCTGCTTTCTGTCTATACAGGTTTGCCTTTTCTGGTCACTTTGTTGAAATGGAATCATAGAATAGGCAATGTTTTCTTTCTGGATTCTTTCATTTAGCAAAATGTTTTTGAGGTTCAGCTATGTTGTTGCAGGGATCAAGAGCTATTTCTTCTTATTGCCAAGTAGCATCCTGTTGAATGGATATACCACATTTTGTTTACCCATTGGTTTGTTGATGAGCATTTAGAGTATTTCCAGTTTTTGCCTGTGATGAATGACATAGCTATGAGCATTCACATGCAAATCTTTCTGTAGACATGTTTTCATCTCTCTTGGGTCGATTCCTAGGAGTGGGCTTGCTGGGTCTTGACAAATTATTGTTTATCTTTTATAAGAAACTGCCAAATTGTTTTCCGTTTTAAATTTCCACCAGCAATGCATAAGGGTTGCACTTCCTCTGTATCCTCAACACTTGGTATTATCTGTCTTTTTGATTAAAATTGTTCCAGCAGATGTGTAGTGGTATCTCATGGTGGTTTTTATTTGCATTTCCCTGATGATTAATTATGTTGAGCATTTTCTCATGTGCTTGTTTGCTGTTTGTATATTATCTTTAATGAAATATGTATTGAAATCTTTTGCCTATTGGATTTTTTGTCTTATTACTAAGTTATCAAAGTTTTTTTTTTTGTTTTTTGGTTTTTTTTTGAGACAGAGTTTTTCTCTTGTTGCCCAGGCTGGAGTGCAATGGCATGATCTCGCCTCACTGCAACCTCCGCCTCCTGGGTTAAAGCAATTCTCGTGCCTCAGCCTCCCGAGTAGCTGGGATAACAGGCATGCACCACCACGCTGGGCTAATTTTTGTATTTTTGGTAGAGATGGGATTTCACCATGTTGGTCAGGCTGGTCTTGAACTCCTGACCTCAGGTGATCCATCTGCCTCGGCCTCCCAAAGTCCTGGGATTACAGGCATGAGGCACAGCACCCAGCCAAAGTTCTTTATATAGTCTGGATACAAGCCCACAGTCAGATATATGATTTGCAATATTTTCTCCCAGTCTGTGGCTTTTCTTTTTATTCTCTTAATGGTATCTTCTAAAGTGTGAAAGTGGTTAATTTTGATGAAGTCCAATTTATCAATTTTTCTTTACATCGATCATGCTATTGCTGTCATATATAATAATTCTTTGTCCAACCCAAGGTTATAAAATTTTTTTTCCTATGTTTTCTTCTAAAATATTTAGAGTTTTAGTTCTAACTTTCAGGCCTATGATCTGTTTTGAGTTGATTTTTGTGTATGGTATAAGGTAAAGGTATCAATTGATATTTTTAACATGTGAATATCCAATTATCCTGGCACCAATTGTTGAAAAGATGATTGTTTCTCCACTGGAATGTCTTAGGACCTTTGTTGAAAATCAACTAACCATAAATGTAAGGATTTATTTCTAGACTTTTAATTCCATTCTGTTGGTCTGTGTGCCTATCTTTGTGGCAATACCACACTATCTTGATTTGTGTGGCTTTATAGTAAGTTTCGAAATCAGGTAGTGTACGTTCTTTCATTCTGTTGTCTTTCAGAATTGTTTTTGCTGTTCTACCTCTTTAGCATTTCCATATAAATTTTGGGATCTGCTTGTTAATTTCTAAAAGAAGCCCACAGGGATCTTTGTAAGGATGGCAATGTCTTTTGCAACCTTAAGGGTGTCACGCCATCACTTGTTCCGTCAGTCATAGAACAAATATGGTATCATATCATCACTGTCTTAGAAGTATTGTGCCACACCTTGTCCTTTGGTGACAGAGAACAACCCTGGTGCAGTGTGGGAGGGGGCCATATAAGATATGAACACCAGAAGGTTGGGACCACTGGGGCCATCTTGGAGCTGGACTCCCACCTATTGGATGTAAACATTCACTGGAAATTGAGACTACCTGAGCACTCAAGACGGACTGTATTGTGGATCTCCCAAACCAACCAATCAACTTCCACAAGTTCTCTCATCCTTTTGATGATATCAGTGTGAAAGTTGAAGTCCAGGGGCTGGGGTTGGGGTGCACCAGAGCTGGGAGATGACAGGAAGCCAGGCTGTCATGCAAGTTTAAGTTTGCCGGGTGGACTTGGATATTTTCAAGGAGACTTTGTTCTCTCCCATCAGACTGGGAACACCCTACAAGAAACTGTTTGTTCTTTGGAAGGACTGGAAATGAAGTCTGGGTGTTCAGCAGTGGTTGTGGGACTCAGTAGGTGTCTCAATAAGTTGGGGTGCCATAAGTCACCTGCTACCGGTGGATAATAAGGCACCAGCTCTTGCCACAATAGGATCACATAACAAATCCCCCTCAAACTCAGTTGGACTACTATGATAAGCATTTCTTCTCAAGCTCACAGTACTAGGGTTCATGAGTCTAAGATGGGCCTGTCCCACGGCTCTGTTTCTGCCTGCAGGTCAGGTGGGCTGGGCTCCAGGCCGCAGGCTTGGCTCAGGTCTGCTTCCCCTGTGCTCCTTCTGGGACGTGGGCTGAGGGCCAGCAGCTGTCAGGGCATGCTGTTCTCAGGCTCGATTACCAGGGTACAAGGGAGTGAGCAGAAACATGGCGCACGATGCAGGCTTCGTCCTGGAACTGGCACACTGTTGCTCCCATCCACAAGCCCTCAGCCAGATCACGTCACATGGCCACACCCAATATCCACGGGGAAGGAAAAGATTCACTCTGCTTTTTCTAATGGGTGGTTCTGCGAGGGTACATGACACAGCGTGTGGAGGTATAATTTTATAGGGGGAGGGCATGAAGGATGATGACTGATGTCCAGTCCACCACAAGTGCCAGTTTGCATGAATGATTTGCTTTAAAAAAAAGTTAGAGGCCAGGCTGTCCCCAGATGATTGTGCTCAGCCCTCACTTGCACTCATGGGCTTTCTAGGGAGGACAGAAACAGCTGAGTTACAGTTAAGGGACTCTTGGGGGGTTGCCTGTACCCGTTAGCCGTCCTCCCTGGCTGCAGATTATAGTTGCATGATTAAGTGAATAAGTGGCCTTTCTGTCTTCTTTCTCCAGGGGGCCAGAGATAGGCCAGAAAAGCAAGCCTGGCTCAGGAAAGGCACCATGCAGGAATGCTGTTCCCATTACACAGGTGGGAAGACTGAGGTCCCACCTTTAGGTCCCAATTCTCTATTTGGGAGACAAGGGAAGATCTCAGGTTTCCAACAGGTGGCAAATCTTTACTTTCATTCTCTGTTCCCTCTCCCCACTTATTAATGTCATGTGTTCTGAGTGTCAGGGTGGGGACACTGGTGGAGACCCCCCCACAATGTACGATCACTACTAACATAGCTGACATCCATGAGCAACTGCCATATAGCCGGCACCGTGCTGAGTAACCAGCTCGAAGCTTCTTCACAACAACCTTAGAGGTAAGCAGAATTACTGTTTCCATTTCACAGATGAAGAAACTAAGACATGGAGGGATGAAGGCACTGCAGCTCACCTAGCTGGGATGGGCACACACACCTGTCGGATTCCAATTGTCCACCGGGCTTTCCTGGGCCTCCCTTTGGGCAGGGGTTTCATGAAAGTGGATTTGAGCTCATATCTATAAAAAGACTTTGTAACTTGTGGAGCGAGCTGGCAATAGAAAAGATGTCTTCCTCTTGGTCCAGGGAAGTGAGCTCCCCATCTTTGGAGGTATTCCAACAGAAGCCAGATGGTCATCTTTCAGGAATGCTAGGGAGGGGTTTAGGGGGAATCAGAGGCTGAATCAGTTCATACCACAGATGCCTTCCAGTGTTGAGCTCTGAGGAGTCTAATGGTTATGTTCAGGCCACCTGGTAAGTCAATGCCAGGTTCACAATTAGAATAAGTGCAGGTGTCTGGACTCTCAGGTATAACCATGGACTGTTACTTCTAGAAGTCCCATAGTAGTCATCTAATCCAACCCCCCCATTTTACAGAGATGAGGGGTAACTGAAGAGATGACGCAAGGGCACCTCCATTCTTAGTGACAAAGCTGGATTTGAACTCCGTTCTTCAGGGCTGCCATCTATCTGCCTCTCCTTCTGTGCCCCAGGCTTCCTGGGAGCTAAGAGCCTGCTGTCTCGCCTGCCTGGGGCAGGAGGGAGTTAACAAGATAACTAAGTGACAGCCACTCTGCAGCAGCAGTTTCTTGTTGAGAAATGCAAATGCCTTTGTGAGGCCACGCTCAATGCTTCACGTTTTTTTACACCACACAAATTACTCTTTTTTCCCCCTCCCTCTAAGACTTGTCTGGGATTGTTTGTACCACAAAAACCAGAGGGAATTGAGCCATTTGCTGGAACAATCCTGCCAAATCCAGCCTCTGGGATGAGGCCTGCTTCAGCAATGAGGGCTGTCCCCCACCATCCCTTCCTCCTGCTGGCTGTGGGGCCCAGCATCAGGGACACAGCTTCCTGGCCTTTCTGTCTTCCTCCAGGGATGGGCCAGAAAAGCAAGCCTGGCTCAGGAAAGGCACCATGCAGATGTTATTCCCATTACACCGGGAGGAAGACTGAGATCCCACCTTCAGGTCCCAGTTCTCTATTTGGGAGACAAGGACAGATCTCAAGTTTCCAACAACTGGCAGATCCTTACTTTCATTCTCTGTTCCCTCTCCCCAGTAGCTGATTTCTATGCCCTTGGCAAGGCACTCACTGTCATCCTGTTGCTCTGGGCAGCCCATTTGTGGTTTGTAATGTCGTTTTGGTTATCAGCTTAATCCTTACCATGAGGATCATGACCTCTATTTCACAAGAAGGTGAAGGGTCAGGTTGAACCATATGAGGTTACCATTTTTGTAGGTCAGAAAATGGTTGTATATTGGGTATTTCATGTGGTTCAAGTTAATAACTTGTCCTGGGTCATATAACTTACCCTTTGTTTAATGACAAAAAAAAAAAGCATCTAACATGTTTCAGACTAACTCTCTTACTGGTGATGGACTTTTAGCTGAATCACTGGCTTCTTCACGTGGTCTTGACCATTCCCCTTCTTCCTTGGGATGACTGCATTATTAGTTGATTCCCTGGGGTGTGGCCTAGGCCATGGAGCTTTGCTGGGGGAGGTTGCAGGGTATCGTAGGACAGGCACTGGACTGGGGAAAGCAAGAACTGGGTTTTAGTCTTATCTGCACAAATGGGCTGTAGGAATCTTGTTAGTTAGGACTCTCTGGGCACAAATAACATAAAATTCAGCCTAAACTGGCTTAAGTAGGAATAGAAAATTTAATAACTTATGTAAGTGAAGAAGATCAGGGGGTGAAGCAGGCTCCACGAGCTGCCGGAGGGAAGCATTCCGTGATGTGGAGGTGGCTGGCTGGTCACCGAGAGCTCAGGCTCCTTCTGTTATGGTGTAGGCTGTTGCTTAGAAGCAGCTGGCCTGCCAGCCAGGAACTACATTTCCTAGCACCTCTTGTATTTAGGTGTGACCATGACCAGTTCTCACCAATAGAAAAGGGTAGAGGTGGCATGTGACTCACTTCCAGACCAGGGAGCTTAAGGAGCAGATATGCCTCCTGCATTCCAACTTCCCCCAAGGGTGGAATTTAGAGAACTCCAAGGCACAAGGGGTGGGTGAAGCACAAGGTAGAAGGATCCTGGATCCTGAATTACCAGAGAGATCCATGTAAGACTATTATGTGAGCAGGAAATACATTTTTTTTGAGACAGGGTCTCACTCTGTTGCCCAGGCTGGAGTACAGGGGTGCAATCACGGCTCACTGCATCCTCAACCTCCTTGGCTCAGTCAATCCTCCCACTACAACCTCCCAAGTAGCTGGGACCACAGGTGTGTGTCACCATGCCCAGTTAATTATTTAATTTAAAAAAATATATTTTTTAATAGACATGAGATCTTGCCATATTGCCCAGGCTGATCTTGAACTCCTGGGCTCAAGCAGTCCTCCCATCTCAGCCTCCCAAAGTGCTGGGATTACAGGCATGAGCCACCATGGCCAAGAAATAAATTTTTATTATTTAGGATTTGAGGGTTTATTTGTTACAGCAACTAGCATTTCTCTGACTGTTACAGATACCATCAGGACCCCTTCTCTCTCCAGCTGTCTCTTCTGCTTGCTTCTCTGCTGGCTTCATTCTTCAGGCCCATGGGATAGCAACGTAGCTGCCGGCAACTCTAGAACACGGAGAGATCCGGAGGGCCCTAGGATTAAGGTCAGCAGAAAATATACCACCCTCTTAACAGTTTTAATGGAGTCCCAGACCTTGTATCTCATCACTTAAATTTGTGAGCTTATACCAGAATGAATTACTGTGTCCGGGTGGGTAGCAGCGTTTGGGTTGGTCAGCCCAGCACATGTTCACTCATGGGGCTGAGGGTGGAGTTAATTGCACATGGGGTGCAGTTTGGGGAGGAAACTAGATTCTGGGCATTTATGCATCGCCATGAACTTGAACAGTGCTCAGAAACTCTGAGTGTCAGCATCCTTTCCTGATTCAGTGAGGATGCCAGACACACAGGTATGGCGGAGGGTTTGCTGGGATGGAATGACCTTGCCAAACTGTCCAGGCCTGAAATGTGTGACTTGGTGATGCTCAGATTTCCTTACTGCTGGAACATCATGGAATTGGCTCATTTAGGCCTTGGGTTGACTCTCCCAGCTGAGCATTTTCTCTCTCCTCCATCCTTTTGTTCTCCCTCACATCCATGCAGGGCACTTTCTGGAAGGATGTCAATGTCTGGACCCAAAGCGTGCGGTTTTGAACATCACTCACTCAGCCTCACCTGCTGCCAGCACTCCAGTTGGTTCCGCTGCCATCCCTGATCCTTTGATCCAAGAGAAGTGCTGAGAGCCTCTTTCTCCCCTCAGAGGCAGTGGGTTTCAAACCTTGAGGCAGCGTTTTCATGTCCTCACCCACATTGCTGGTCCAGTCTTGCCTAATGGGAACGTGATCTACGAGGCCCTTCATGTGGCAGATAATGAGGTGGATGGCTCTTTCAAACACCTCCTCCCAGAGGCCCTCCAGACTGCTGCAGTCCACAAGGTGCTCTCTGAACTCCCAGGGGACTTCTGCTTCAACACCTAATTGTAGCTTGTCCTCTAAACGAACAGCTTCCTACTTCTCTGTCTTGTGTAAAGCCCTTCAGGACAAGAATACATTTTCTCCTTCTCTTATGTTCTCTGTGGGTCCTTGGGTGGAACTGAACACAGAATCCAGCAAATGAAATAAAATCAAGATGAGATTTATTTAACCTGGACTGTCAGACACCCCACCGGGCGTGTTTGCATCCAAGCTTTCATTTGGTTCCCACCGACAGCCCTGTGAATTGGATATTCGGACACATACTTTTACACACAAAGAAACTGACACTTAAGACAGACTGTGTCACACGACCAAGGTCACATAAAGAGCGAAAGAAGGGCTGTTGATGCAACTGCCAGGCTCGCATTCCTTTGGTATTTACCAAGTGTCTTCCATGCGCCAGGCTGTGGGCTCAGCTCCCCGGGGAAAATACTGAACTGAACAGGAGGAATCTCTGCAACTTAATGATTAAGGGAGGAGGGAGAGGGGTCTCTGGAATTGGGCTTTTTGGGTTCAAATCCTGCCTTGATAGCTTTTGAGCTGTGCCCCCATGGAGCAGGCGTTTCTTCTCTCCAGATCCAGGTGTCTGTGTGTGGGTGCATGGTAGGATGTCCAGGGCCTGTGTTCATACCACTGCCCCACACTGCCTCATTTATCAAGCCCTTATGGAGCACTTATTTAGCACTTACTATATGCCTGAAAAGACTTTAAGTGCTTTATAATTTTTTATTTTTTTTTTGAGGGTGGAATCTCACTCTGTCACAGAGGCTGGAGTGCAGTGCGTGATCTCAGCTCACTGCAACCTCCGCCTCCTGGGTTCAAGTGATTCTCCTGCCTCAGCCTCCTGAGTAGCTGGGACTACAGGTGTGTGCCACCACATCCGGCTAATTTTGTATTTTTTAGTAGAGGCGGGGTTTCGCCATGTTGGCCAGGCTGGTCTCGAACTCCTGACCTCAGGTGATCTGCCCACCTTGGCCTCCCAAAGTGCTAGGATTACAGGTGTGAGCCACCATGCCCAGCCAAGTGGTTTACAGTTGTTAACTAATTTCATGCTTATGCCGTCCTGTGAAGTAAGTGCTATTACCCTTCCTATTTTACAGATGAGGAAACTGAGGCTCAGAGAGGCTAAGTGACTTGTCCAAGCATTGCAGCTAGGATTCAAACCCAGTCCACCTGGCTACACAGTCCGTCTTCTTAGCTTCCATGTTTTGCTGTCTGTTCACTTAGTAAACAGTGGTTGAATTGGATTGAATTAAATCACCCACATGATTTTTGCCAGGCCTACGTGGGGCTGAGTTTTCATGAGTCCCTGAGGGGCTGAGTCAACCACATCCATCTTTCTTCTGGACTCTGATTCAGGGAGTGAAGTCACACTCCCATGAAGGCATGGTTACCAGCCCTGTAGGCAGGACAGTGTGACCTCCATGAGCTGCCCTGGCCTGGCCCTGGAGGCTGGGCTGCCCAGCAGTGGTTCAGAGGCTCTGAAGAGGGGTGCCCTGCTCAGACCTGGCTTAGTGGTACCAGGAGCTGCCAAGTCCCCTCTCCGGGCTGGACATGCCCTCCTCTAGCACTCTTGGGACCCCATTCTCTCCATCATCTCAGAATCTACAAGGAAAATGCTCCAACTTCGAGGCAGCCACCAGCTCATGCTCTGGTGCCTGCACTCCAAGGCTTCCCGTTTGAAAACAGCAGTTTTCAAAGGAGTCTTGTTTGATCTTGTGGGTCTTTTTTCCCCTCTACTTGACTGGAAGCTGATGGCAGCAATCAGATGTGGCTTCTGACAAACCTCAGGGCTACTGAACAGTCCCTGGCATGGCCGATGCTGGCCGCCAAGGCAGGAGAAACAAATCTGCCAGCTGATGGTGGCAGGACCTGGTGACAGATCCAAATGTGCCTTCTTCCCATGGGCCTTTCCTTTCCTTTGTGGCTCTGTCTGTTTGAGATTCAAGATGCCCTTTGAGGATGGCTCTGTGCTCCCAAAGGCGCTGTTGTCTGGGGAGAGCACAGATGTACCCAGGGCAGAACTTCGCAGCCCTAACACCCTCCATGACCATGCTCTCTCTCTTCCTCTTCTGAATTTCCTAAGAAATATTTCTGCACACAGAAAGATACAAAGAATAAGAGGAACCAAGCCCTACTTACTGGCCACCAGGACTTTATCTCCCCTTTCGGAAGCATAGCGTTGCGCAGTTATGCTCAGATACGCACACACTCACCCTGTCCTGCAGCCAGACATGGTGGCTAAAGTGTTTCCACATCCCTCACCTAATGTGAAGAAGGCAGATTGGTATAAGTGCCCCCATTTTACAGATGAGAAAATGGAGGTTCAGAGAGGTGAGCTGTGACCTGCCTTTGGCCACGCAGCCAGAGAGTGGCCAAGACTCCAAAGCAAGACCTGTCAAAATCCATCCAGCCTCTTCCTGCCTATTCCCCACCATAAGCCAAGCACCCAGGATGGGAGAAAGCTTTACTGTCAGTGTCTGATGTGTGAGCCCCTTGAGTGAGGGGCCATATATTCTCTGTGTCCTCAGTCCCCTGGCACCTACTGACTGTCAGGAAATACTTATTTGACTGCACAAAGAGATATTGTGTGACCCTAACTGTGGGAGGGGAAGATTGCACGGAGGAGGCATCGGAATAGTCACTCTTGGATTCTGTACTTGTTTCCTGGGGCCTTCATAACAAAATACCACAAACTGGGTGGCTTAAAACAATAGAAATTGATTCTCTCTCAGTTCTGGGGGTTGGAAGTCTGAAGTGAAGGTATGGGCAGGGCCATGCTCCCTCTGAAGGCTCCAGGGGAGAATCCTTCCTGGTCTCTCCCAGCTTCTGGGGGCTGTCGGCAATGCTTGGCGTCCCCTGGCTTGTCACTGCATCGCGCCAGTCTCTGTCTCTGTCACGACTTGGCCTTCTCCTCTGTGTCTCCACAAGCCTTCCTGTCCTTTTAAGAACACCAGTCAGGTCAGGCGTGGTGATTCATGCCTGTAATCCTAGCACTTTGGGAGGCTGAGGCGGGCAGATCACAGGGTCAGGAGTTTGACGCCAGCCTGGCCAACATGGTGAACCCCGCCTCTATTAAAAATACCAAAATTAGCCGGGTGTGGTGGCACACACCTGTAATCTCAGCTACTCTGGAGGCTGAGGCAGGAGAATCACTTGAACCCGGGAGGTGGAGGTTGCAATGAGCCGAGATCGCACCACTGCACTCCAGCCTGGGGGACAGAACGAGACTCTGTCTCAATTAAAAACAAAAACAAAAAAACCAAGGCTGGGCGCGGTGGTTCACATCTGTAATCCCAGCACCTTGGGAGACCTAGGTGGGTGGATCACCTGAGGTGAGGAGTTCGAGACCAGTCTCACCAACATAGTGAAACCCCATCTCTACTAAAAAGACAAAAGTTAGCTGGGCGTGGTAGCATGCGCTGTAATCCTAGCACTTGGGAGGCTGAGGCAGGAGAATTGCTTGAACCAGGGAGATGGAGATTGCAGTGAGCCAAGATCGCACCACTGTACTCCAGCCTGGGCAACAGAGTAAGATGCCGTCTCAGGAAAAAAAAAAAAGCACCAGTCGTTGGATTTACAGGCCACCCTAATCCAGTATGACCTCCGCTTCAGTGATGATCTGCAAAGATCCTATTTCCAAATAAGGCCACATTCCGAGGTTCCAGGTGACATGAATTTTGGGGGATACAATTGAACCTCTACAAATTCTGATCCATCACTTGTCAGCTGTGTGTCCTTGCGAAAGCCTTATTGGAGCTAAAATGTCCTCATTTGGCCAAACCGGGGCCAAGAGGGCGTCCTTGTATGGGAGTTGTGAAATGAAGTGTGAGAGTAACACCGTGGCACCTGGCGTGCTGCAGACACCAAACAGCGGCGGTCTGTCTTATTATTAATACTGCTATTTCTACTATTAAATGAAATGTGAGGTGAGTGTTAGAGAACGGCAAAGTTTATATTTAGAATGGGATATATTTAGAAGGCAGTGAATTCCAATAGGGGTGAAAAAAATCTATTTATTTATTTATGTGTTTGTAACTACTGGGCAGACAGCAAACAACTTGTTCCGCTCCCAAGTTTAGAACCAACTGAGAGACAGATGCGTGTGTCAGAGGGAGGGAGGTCAAACGTCGTTCTGATTGCTGATGAAGCTGTCTGGAGTGGGTGGCTTTGTCTTCAGCAGGCCTCCTACCGCCCAGACCCTGGCAGAGCAGGCAATGCCAGTCCTAACCCCTTTACTGGGGCCAGGCAAGTGCCCTCTGCAGGCAGAGGAGGAGGGTGGGCATCTCACGCATCTGGGGTGCCCTCTCCAGACTCACCAATCAGAGGCTGGGGGAGGGGAGAAAGGGGAAACGTGGAGGAGGGGCTGGGTGCACAGCAAGTGAGTGGGGGTGTTATCAGGACACATGAAACCTGCAGAAGGCATTTCCCCTCCTGGTATATAAAAGTAATCCTGGGACTGCCACCTTCTAGCTGGGAGGCCTGTAGCAGGTGGCTTAGCCTCTCTCAGCCTCAGTTTTCTCATCTGTAAAATGGAGATGATGAGAGTTTCTAGTTTATAGGCTCATGTGCAAATGAAATGATTGAATACCTGCAAGGCAGTTGGAACATGTCTGGCCCAAAGCAAGAGCTTAATGAAGATCGCTTCGATTTTTTAAAATTTATTTTTATTTTTTTTTGTTTTTTGAGACAGAGTCTCGCTCTGTCGCCCAGGCTGGAGTGCAGTGGTGCGATCTCGGCTCACTGCAAGTTCTGCCTCCCAGGTTCACGCCATTCTCCTGTCTCAGCCTCCTGAGTAGCTGGGACTACAGGTGCCCACCACCAGGCCCAGCTAAGTTTTTTTTTTTTTATATTTTTAGTAGAGATGGGGTTTCACATGTTAGCCAGGACGGTCTCGATCTCCTGACCTTGTGATCCGCCCACCTCAGCCTCCCAAAGTACTGGGATTACAGGCTTGAGCCACCACGCCCGGCCTATTGCTTCTATTTTTATTGTGCTTCTCATCACTGCTGTGCAATGCTGAGGGTCAGTGAAAGGCACCAGACCGTAAGTATGATCATCAGATGCTTCTGTAATAGGCTCTGATTCTAGGAGGAAGTGGGGCCCCCAATATTCTTGAGAAAATGGGTGTGAAGGTGAGTGATAAACTGTCTTGTGCTGTCTGAAATGAAGGGATTATTGGTGCTATTGCGAGGTATGGGAGCTGTCCCCGGAGCTGTCCTGCCCGTCTTGGTGGACTGGCAGGATGCTGGGATAAAGGCCCTTTCCTGATGCTTGGGCTGGACTGTGGGTAGGGGTCATGGGAGGGCAGGACATCTTGCGAAGGCCTCAGCAGGCTTGTGCACATGGAGGGGACAATGCCAGGGAAGGTTGGGATGCTGGGCAGGAGGGTGACATCACCTGGAATCTCCTCATCTCTCTCTCCAGCCTAGGGGGTAAGGGAGAGACATGGAGAGAAGCAGAGAGTGCCAGCTGACTGTCTGGGAGGTTTTCTTTTCCTGTAGGATCCATCAAACTGCCCCAGGAGTTGGCTGCTGCGGGGATCAATCCTTCCGGAGGCAAGTGGCACCTGGTGGGGCCGTACGGAGTAGATGTTGGCTCCTCATCAGTGGCTCTGCAGGTCAGCTGCCTGATGCTATATCTAAGCCCAGGGGTGGAGCAGGGGTTACAGGTCACGGGGGCAGATGGCATTTCAGGAGCTCTGCCCCAAAGGTTCACATTCTAAGATGTGGTACCTGGGGCAGTGTCTGGAGTCCACAGATATTAGTGGCTTTCTAAGTGGTTGACCTCTTCAAGACAGTCCAAAGTCAAACAGAACCAATGTTGTAAGGAATTTTTTGGATTACCTGGGCTCCAGGCTCTTGCCTTGGTTTGGATAAGGAAGAAACAGCTTGAATTTGAATTATTGAACAAGTTACTGAATGGCTAGGAGCCTCGATCTCTTCATCTGTACAATGGGGATAATGATAAAGGACCGTCCTCCTTATTGGGATCTTTCTGGGGATGCCTTCACACTGGGCCTGGCACACAGTAAGTGCTCAGTGAATGTCAGCTGTGACGACAGTAATGGCAGTGATGGTGGTGGAGGTGGTGGTGGGAATGATGGAGTGGTGATGATGGGGTGGTGGCAATGGTGGTAGTGATGATGACAGCGGTGGTAGTGATGGAGGTGGTGGTGGTGGTGATGAGTGTCAAGCCTAGGGCTGGGTGCTGGGGATACGGAGATTTTTTAAAAGGCAGGAAAGAGAAACAGAATTGGTCATTACCATACTTTGTGACAGTGAGGAACGTCAGAATGAATTGGTCAACTATTTAAGGACACGCGTTTTGAAGAAGTAATGATTTGCCATATTTTTAAGGAGGAAAAGCGTATGACATGGAGCAGGAACCATGCCTACTATGGCGTGGAAGTAGGAAATGGCAGGGGGTTCGCTGTTGCTGGAGCACAGAGCCTGGGCCAGCGTTGAGGTGGTAAGGCAGGGGCTGCAGAGGTAGGCAGGGCATTGGATGCCATGTCAAGGATTTTGGCCTTGTTCTTACAATGATGAGGAGGCACTGACAACACAGCACAACCAGATCAGCTGGGACTTGAGGTCCAAAGACACCTGATGTCACCAGCTCTTATGTGTGGCGGGGTGGGGTGGGGGAAATTTGCATGAGCCAGACATCTGTGAAGGATGGGTGTTGTCTTATGGTATACTAGTTCTCCAGGGGCTGGAGGTGTCAGTGAGTTTGGGGGCTGGAGCAGGACCCATTGCTGGGGAAATCAAGATGGTGGCTTGATTACCAAGGGGGTCCTTTGATTTTTGTTCAGTTCCCTGGCCCTGGTGCTCACTATAGAAAGGCTCCAACACGCTTCTCAGACTGACTTACCACTGGACATAGGCTGTCCCTGAGCCAGGGCCCTGGCTATTCCATGAAGCTTGGTTAACATTCATTCATTCATTCCCTCATTTATTCAGTGTCTATTTATTGAGCAGGAGGCATTGCTGTATGTCCTGGGGATTACAGTGGGGACCTAGACAGACAATATCTTGGTCCTCAGGTAGCCTCTATTCTAATAGATGTCATCTCTTATGGCTGACCCTAACCCTGGTCAGACTGCCCCTTAACCTTGGTCATGGATTAGGCCCATAGCCCGATACTCAGTGGATGTCTGTCAAATGCAGGTCATTCATTACTGTGCCTTCAACAAATTTCATGGGCACTACTCCTGTTAGTAATGGGCAGGTGGAAGGAGAGTGTGCAGAGGCCCTGCAGGTAGTGAGAGGGTCTGGGTATTGCAATGCAGTCCATTCTTACTGCTGGAGAAACTGCCCTTCATGTCTGTTTTAGCAACCTCAGGGGAGAGTTGAATGTAGTCACCTCTTGGTGATAGCTTTGCCCGGTGACTACTCCACGGTGCTGATGGTGTGGCCTCAGGCATGGGTACAATGTGTGTTAATGGAGGGGGAGAGGGAAATCTTCCTGGACACAGCAAACCCTGCAGCCCTGAGCCAAGCTTTCAGGGCTTAGTACCAAGGAAAGGGAGCCCAGGCTACTTCAGGCTGGGAGGTGAGAAGCAGTTGATCCCTACCGAGGGGGTGTGGCAGGGGAGATGTTGCTGTAGGTGGCGATGAGTCTTTTAAAATCACATAAAATCTGCCTCTGGCCTTCAGGATGAAGTCCAACTATTTGCCAAGGTCCAGGAAGCCCTTCAGGTGGAGACCCCTGGTCACCTCCTTTGCATCTCACCTCTTACCTCCTCCCATCACACTTGAGGGTACAGCTCTCCTGAGCTCCTAGTCATTCCCCCAAAATGCCCAGCTCTCTCCAGGCCTTGGCACAAGCTATTCTCTGTGCCTGGGATGCTCTGTCTTTCCACTTTACTTACTGCCAACTCTTCATTATCCTTCAGCCTTTGCTCAGCTATCACCCACTCTCCTCCCTGTCCAGATCACGTGGGTGTCTCATGCTTGTGTCCCTCAGCCACCTATGCTTCTTAGACTTAGGCTTATCACACTGACTGTAAATATGTAAGTTTCCTCTCTAGACTGTACTCACCTTGAGGGCAGGGGTCGGGTCTAACCACCATGTCCTCAGTGCAAGAAATTGAATATTCTAGGGGCTTTGCTATTATGTGTTGAGTGGTGGGATGGAAGGATGGAGAGATGGGTGGATGGGTGGATTGGTGGGTGGATGGATGGGTGAATAAGTGGATGGATAGATGGGGTGAGGTTCAGCAGACAGACAGGCAGCTTCCACCCAATTTTTCCTCTTTGCTTGGAACCAGCATCTGAACCCCCTGGCTGGTTACTAAAAGCTCAGGCAGCCAACCCTGTGGAAATATAGAGCGTTATCTAAATGCTAAATAGCAGCAGTAACAGCCGAGATGGGCTCTATGAACAATGTGTGGGCTTATTGGCCATCTCCTGCCTGCCATCCTCCTCCCGCCCCATTCTGTTCTTGAAAGCCTGTCGGGCCTGGTTAGTGCTCACACTTCGTCAGCACCGTGAGGCTCTCTGAGGGGCCGAGGCCTGCACACACAGCAGGGCTGGGCAGGCTGCAGCCCCTGGAGGGGCCTGGAGATGGAGTGGGGTAGGCAGCGCA
Source organism: Gorilla gorilla gorilla (assembly GCF_029281585.2). Classification (NCBI taxonomy): domain Eukaryota; kingdom Metazoa; phylum Chordata; class Mammalia; order Primates; family Hominidae; genus Gorilla; species Gorilla gorilla. The sequence goes on along the minus strand of NC_073224.2, from coordinate 222,027,273 downwards.
TGCAGTGGGGAGCTAGCTTGCCGGTGTCCAGTCCAGGGGCACTGCCACTGACCCTCGGGTGACCAGCAGATGAGTGACATCCTCGTACATCCTTGGGCTCCTCATTTGTAAAGAAAAGGAATTTTCTTACTGTCACTGAAAACCTACTATGCACCAGGTTTCCTAAAATTACATTTGTAGAGCAAGCCTGGGAAGTTCTCCATTGTACAGAGAGACTGAGGCTTAGACTGGGAAAGAGACCCCCAGCTAGGGAGTGTTATAAATAGGATTTAGCCCAAGGCTGCCTGACTGCAGACCTCCACTGTCTAACATGAGGGGCTGGGCTGGATCAGAGGTTTGCAAAATGTTTGTAGTGAAGGGAAGCTTTGTTCAAACAAAATCTCACCCAGAAATGCTTTATAGAAAGCAGATAAAAGCAGACTGGACCCGACTGAAGCAGGAGTCGGGGTGGGCGAGCAGGGGGTCGGTGGGGTGGGCCTTCTCTGATCCCTCCTTTCCACCCTGCAACCAACAGGGCTCCACTGGGGGACTCCTGGGGTCAAAGCTTCCCCAGGGTGAGGCTCACCTGGAGGATGTAACAGCAGCCACTTGGGGTCACTCAGAGGGTTGTGTGACCTGAAAGTTCATGAGTCCAACCTTCCCAGCTGGGAGGGACACAGGCCTCGCAGGGCTTCCCAGTTCTTACCCGAGTGTCCCTGCCAGCCTCTCCGTAGGTGACCCCAGGCCTGTGGATTATCCAGGCTGGGCCTCCTCCAGTCACCTCCTCCAGAGGGGCTGGACAGGGTAGCTCAGAGTCACTGCCTTTTGACCCTCTGATGTTAGAAATAGGACTTGGAGAGGATCTTGATTCTCTAGCCTCCCACACCTTCACCCACACTGTGCATGGCTCACTGTGGACTGGCACGTGCTCAGAGGAAGCCTGGGCAGGACCCCATGTGGGGCAGGAACAGGGCCATGAAGAAGGTGTGGCCAGTGTGGCTGGGGGATGTCAGGACGTGGGCAGGGATATCCCCTGGGCTGGCACTGGAGCCCATGTCAGTAGACTCTGGAGATGAGGGACAAATTCCAGAAAAGAGCCCCCAGGCTCAGGGAATGGGGTATGGGCTCTGAGAGAGAGCAGGGGGCTGGGAGAGGGGAGGAGGGACCCTTGGGTGGACAGTCCGTCCCTGCAGGGGGTCAGATTGCTCTCAGAAAGATCATTTTTGAAGAACAATTAAATCTCTCCTAAAGCAGGCTTAATAGTTCTTCTTCTGGGGCTGGGTTTGGGGTGTGTCTCCCTCCCAACCCCCTCCCAACACCCTCCCCTGACAAATATCTGATCTCCAGGTTTCCATTCCTCGCTCCGACCGCTCCTGCTTCATTTCTCCACTCAGTAGTCTTCGGCTTATCAGAACACCACCACCCACCCCAGACCCCAGACCTGACCCACACACACCTGGGACCTGGAAATCCCGGGTTCTAGTCCCAGCAATGCCCCTGCCTGTTCTACCCCTGCCTCAGTTTCCTCACCTGCACATTGGGGGTGTTGGGAGAGTGTCCCTGGGCCCAGGCGACTCTGGAAGTCTGCGACTTGAAGTGACTTGAAGCCGAAGTCTGTGCTCTCCTGTGCCCCCTCCCCCCTGCAGCTGGCGCCTGGCTCAGTAGGAAAGAGGCCAAGGAGCCGCCAGGATTGCATGCTGCCTCTGCCATCAGTCACTCTGGGTGGACTCTGAAAAGCCCATTTGGTTTATTAACACAAACACTCTTGGCATAAGCCCGGGAATGGCAAATTGGATGGGAGTTCACGGAAGTCAGGGGATAATGTTTATCATCTCCTGCTCCATCACCTGTCGCTGCTCCTGGCAGTTGGGGAATGGCCAGGCCTGGTCACGGGGAGAAGCAGGGGTCGATAAAATCACCTCCAGAAAGCCACTTGTGCTTGGCCGCAGGCTGCTATCTGCCCAGTAGCCAGGGGCCCGCTCTCTGATCTTGGTTCTACAGTTGGCTGACCAGTGCATGACCTTGGAAAAGGTCCTTCTGTTGACTTGGCCTCAGTGAGCAGGGCCTTGAGGAACTGCAGGAATAGCCTGGGCTGTGGCGTCAGATCTTTCTCTGCTGGAGGCTGGCTGAGTGACCACGGATGCAACCTCCCACCTCTCCTTCCGCTGCTGAGCCTCGCGTTCCCCAACTGTAAAGTGGGGATCTTGATTCATCTCTTTATTCATTAGCCATTTATAATAAGTACCTCCTCTGTGCTAAGAACCACGTTGGAGCTTCCAAGATAATAATAGTAGTAGTAGTAGTAATAATAATAGCTAGCTAAATATGTCGAGCACTTTGTGTACTCTGTTTGTATAGTGTATTAGTCTGTTTTCACGCTGCTGATAAAGACATACTTGAGGCCAGGTGCGGTGGCTCATGCCCGTAATCTCAGCACTTTGGGAGGCCGAGGTAGGCGGATCACCTGAGGTCAGGAGTTCGAGACCAGCCTGGCCGACATGGAGAAACCCCACCTCTACTAAAAATACAAAAATTAGCTGGGTATGGTGGCGCATGCCTGTAATCTCAGCTACTTGGGTCGCTGAGGCAAGAGAATCACTTGAACCTGGGAGGCAGAGGTTTCAGTGAGCTGAAATGGTGCCATTGCATTTCAACCTGGGCGACAGAGTAAAACTCTGTCTGAAAAAAAAAAAAAAAAAGACATACCATAGACTGGGGAAGAGAAAAAGGTTTAATTGAACTTACAGTTCCATATGGCTGGGAAGCCTTAGAATCATGGTGGGAGATGAAAGGCACTTCTTACATGGCAGCAGCAAGAGAAAATGAGGAAGAAGCAAAAGCGGAAACCCCTGATAAACCCCATCAGATCTTATGAGACTTTTTCACTCTCATGAGAATAGCATGGGAAAGACTGGCCCCCATGATTCAATTACTTCTCCCTGGGTCCCTCGTCCCTCCCACAACACATGGGAATTCTGGGAGATACCATTCAAGTTGAGATTTCGGTGGGGACATAGCTAAACCATATCATATAGTAAGTGATTTAACCCTCAAAACAATGCAATGAGACAGGTACTGTCCATAGCCCCATTTCACAGATGAGGAACCTGAAGCACACTAGGTTATGGGTTCTAATGAGGACGATGGCACAGGTGACATTATGCCATCACCACTGTCAACGTCTTGGAGGGGTTGTTGTGGGGGCTGTGGGCTGCAAAGCACAGTGAGGTCAGTTCCACATAACGAGATCAGGAAATGCTCAGGGAGAAGGTGACATTGAGTTGTGGCCAGGGGGTGGATGGTCACCCCTGAGACAGAAGGGGCGGGGGAGAGGGCATTCCAAGCAGAGGGAACAGTGTGTGCCAAGGTCAGCCCAGTGTGTCTGGGACCAGCAAGTGTTTGGTAGGAACGAGTTCTGAGAGGAGAGAGACTTGAATATGGCTGATACACATCATCTTCAGAGCATCTCTGAAAAGATTCGAGGAGGCAGTTCCCGCCCAACGCGGAGCACCATGTCCCGGGCTGGAATTTGATGCCCTTTCTTCTCTCTGACTCCCAAGACTGTGGCGTACTGAGGATGGGATGGATACTTTGAGCTCTTCAGGAGGGGCACGTGGCAGAGGAACACTGCTTCTTAGGAGGAGCTGGGCTTCTCAGAGCCTTCTGGGCAGAAAGAAGTGGGCCGGGCTCCCTTACCTGGAAGATGAGGGTCCTGTTAAGCTGGGAGCCATTTGCATTAATTAATGCCTTCTTTTCATCCATTAATCTTGATAGCAGTGCGTGCCTGTTCCTGCCTGCTGGGTGCTGGGAGAGGTGAGATTTGTTCTCACTGCACCTCAAGAGGCAGTTCCTCTTTGGCGAGCCAGGTCTTGGGAAAAAGGTGAGGACACCTGGGGCCATGGAGGGACATCATGGTCTTGGAATCAGGCTGGCTCCAGCCCTATTGCCATTTTCGCGATGAGGAAACTGCGGCTTGGTTGGAGTGACTTGTTCAAGGTCATGCAGCGGCTGTGGTGGAGTTGGGGGTGGCATCAAGTCCCCCAGAGCCAGGTCAGTTTCCCTGCACCAGAAATCTCTACAGAGCCAGCTGCTCTTCGACAGAGGCTGATGGACCTTCCCCTGTGCCCTCCCCTCTCTCCTGCCTTTTCTTCCCTTCTCCATCCTTCCCACTTTTGTTCTCCTCCTCCCCCCACCTCACACATCTGTTTCCAGTCTCCCCATTCCCCAAGCCCCTGGACCAGAGGGGAGCTCAGCACTGCCTGCCTGGGCTTTGTCTGCGAGGATGAGCAAGCAGGGAATGTAGGTCAGGGAGATGAATCGTGCATTGGAGGTGGGCATGTGGATGAGGGAGGGGCTCCAGCGCCTGGTCGTGAGGGCTGCATCCTCTGGAACACTCGAAAGCAGAAGTCGGAGGACTGGCCCCCACCCAGTAGTGTCTGTCTCTCCCAGCAGAAGCAAGGGAGTGGGTGGAGAACTCGTTCTGAGGTTGCCTGCCTGTCCTTTGAGCATCTCCAGTATCCGTCTGCTTCTCCCAACCATCTCTGTGGCTCTGCTCAGCCCTGTCCCTTGGTGCACTAGGACCCCATGAACGTGTCCTCACCCATCCTCCTTGATGCTGTCGGAGTGGTCTCTCTAAATCTGACCACACCTCTGCCTTGCTCCCATCCCTTCCATCTCTCCTCATCACCTGTTGGACTCGAAGTTGGAGATCGCAGCTTGGCAAAGCCCTCCCTCTGGGATTGGGTTCCTCCAGCCTTGCCCCGTCTCTCACCCCCTGCCCACGTGCACCCACATGTCACACTTGCAGTTCCACGGCAGGGCACACACTCGCTCCCTGGAGCATCAGCTCTGGGTCCAAATCTCAGGTCTGCCACTTACAAGCTGAGGGGTGGGCAAATCATTGACCTCAATATGCACTTGTTTCCATATCTATAAATTGAGGAGTGTAACAGTGCTCCGCTCAGATGTGAAGAGCTCTCATGGCACCCAGCAGAACGGAAAGGAGGTGCAATCGCAGGGCTATTTATTGCTCCTGCTGCTGCTGCCGCTGCTGCTGTTGTTGTTACTATTATTAGCCTCAGGGATGGCCGGCCTGGATGCCCTCAAAGGAGAGACCCATTTTGTTTCCATCTTTGGTTCTGCCCAGTGCTTGGTGCAGTGCCAGGCATACAGTAAGTTTTCAATGAATGCTGAGTGAGCAAATCAGTGAGTGGGGAAGGATCTATTCTCTGGGGACCCTCAATCTGATAGGGAGGGGACACACCTCAGACCTCAGGACCTCCCAGGCAGACAAGGGAGGCAGGTTGCACTCATATACAAACGTTGTGGGGTTTCCAAAGGTGTCACTATTAGACTCTTTGGGTGCCCACAGTGCACCAGCAGGTCTGCAATAAAATCAGCCCACAACAGCACTATGGGGCAAAGAAATTCAAGAGGACCCACCTGGTGTGTAGCACAAGCAGGTTTGGGGAGACACCCCTGCTGTCTGCTGAATCTGCCTGCTGGCTCTGTGAGGGTGCCCCCTGGCCGCCCATCACAACCCCTCTGCTCTTGAGTGGTCTCTGCTGGGGAGCAGGAAAAGGGAGGTCAACTAATGTTCCCTGACAGCCTCCAGGCCAGGGAGTCAAGGTTGGCTGCCATTTAAAGCTTCCTGATTGCCCAGCCCCTGCCTTCCAAAGGTGTCTGTCCTGATGTCCTCCCACAAGCCCAGTTGGCTTCAGCAACCCTCCAACCCCCCAAATCCACACTCACATACCCTGAGCCAGGAGCATGCTCACCTGCCATCTGTTTTCACAATAGCCTTTCCAGGTGACAGCAGGAGCTCCATTTTACATTTGGGAAACTGAGTCACAGGTGCAGTGACTTACCCAAGACCACACAGCCAGCCGTCTGCATAGCTGGGACTGGAACCAAGAAAAAGTCCCCACCCACTTCTCAGCGTCCTGCACCCTTCAACTCTGGAGATGTCGTGGAGGTTTTCCTGCCTCAGTTTCTCCATCTGCAGAGGCGCTCTTCCTCTGATCTCTGCTCTCCTCTCTGGGCTCTGCAGGGTTAATCTGGGCCAGCTCCAGGAGCACCTGGGACAAGACGTGCTATAAATAGAGTTTCTATGGCAGGTTGCCATCAGCCACCCTTGGGCTCCAGGGCATGATTCTGGTGCCAGCTGTTTGCCAGCCAGGCTAGGGTCACTGCTGGCAGCTCAGCCTCTTAGCAGCTTGCTTGTCTGGGACATTGCTCAAAGGACAGTGTGTCCCATGTGGTCTCCTCTTTTCTTGTAGTGAAAATCTCTTTTCTCTGATGCTTTTTCAGCCTCTTCTTCCCCAAGGAGGCTGGGTGGAGAGGATGACATTGGCTGTCACATTGGGCAGAGTCTGCAAATCTTCTAGGCCTCAGCTTCCACAGGTGGAAAATGGAGCCACACACCCTAAACGGTGTCCCCAAGGATGTCAAGTTGTAATCCCTGGAATCTGCAAATGTGACCTTATTTGGAAAAAGGGTCTTAGTGGATGTGATTAAGTTAAGGATCCCAAGATAGGGGGACTACCCTGGACTATCTGGGTGAGCCCTAAATGCTATCACGAGTGTCCTCGTAGGAGGGAGGCAGAGGGGATTTCACACACACAGAGAGAAAGGTGCTGTGACATGGAGGCAGAGATTGGAGTGACACAGCCGTAAGCCGGGAAACGCTGACCACTCCCTGAACTTGCAAGGGGCAGGGAATCCGTTCCCCTTCTGCAGCCTCTGGAGGGAGTGTGGCCCTGCTGCCACCTCGAATTTGGCCAAGGGATGTTGATTTCAGGCTCTGGCCTCCAGAGCTGTGAGAGAATGAGTTTGTATTATGTCACCCAGTTTGGGGTGATACCTTAAGCAGCTTCAAGAAGCTAATACTTTGTTTATAAAGATGTGGCTAGAGGTTCCTGAGAGAGAAGGAAGGGAGATTGAGGCCTAGGGGTTGTATGGGAGAGGGGAACAGGGATCTTAGGGCCGTGGAAGTATGACATTTGTGCCTAAAGGGGCTTTGTTGGCACAGACTGGGCTCAATGCGGGAGCAAAGGACACATTCAGCAAAGGTGGAAAAAGCTCCTTTAGTGCACCTCCGCTCCCTCCCTCAACGCTTCCCTCCCCTCCCCTTTTCTCCTCATCCCCTCCCTTCCTCTCCACTCACCTCCCTTCTCTGAGTAGTGGCAGGTGATACAGGGCAGAGTTTCTCAGACATGGTGCATATTACAATCTCCTGGGAAATTTAAGAAGTCTTGATGCCCAGACTGCACCGAAGCCTTATTAAATTGGAGTCTCTATGCTGGAACATAGACATTAGTACTTTTGCTTTTTTTTTTTTTTTTTTAAGAGACAGAGTCTTGCCCTGTTGCCCAAGGTGAGTGCAGTGGCACAATCATAGCTCACTGCAGCCTTGACCTTCTCAGCTCAAGTGATCCACTCTTGGCTTAATTTTTTACATTTTTTGTAGAGATAGGGGCCTTGCTATGTTGCCCAAGCTGGTCTTGAACTCCTGGCGTCAGGCGATTCTCTCACCTCGGCCTCTCAAAGTGTTGGGGTTACAGGTGTGAGCCAACATGCCCAACTAGTACTTTCACTTTTTAAAGCCCTATAGGCGATTCCAGCACACAGCCAACGTTGAGAACCCTGGGTCTAGGGTTTGAGAGTCAGGTACCTGGTTCTAGCCCTGCTGTGTTCAGACTTGCTTGGTGGAGTGGATGTTGGTTGCTTTGCCTGCTCGTGGTCTGCATCTCCTTCCTAAGGGGCAGCACCCTGGCATCCCTTCAGCAGGCCTCCCTCCCCGACTCACAGTCCACATGGGGTGGATGGAACTAATCCCCCTTCCCTGGTCCCAGGAGTGGGCATGTGACCCAGGCCTGAACAACCAGCACACCCCATCCTCTTTGGCTAAAGAGATTGGCCAAAAAGGACACACAACTTAAGTCAATTCGATTAGTGTCCACCCTAGGACTGTGGATGCGGTTATCGGCAACAAGCTGTGCTCTTTCTGCGAAGGCTGCTGAGCTAGGGGGATTGAGCCTGCAGCTGCTGGAGGCTGCCAGGTTGAGAGAACCTGGCCTGAGAGTACAGTCAGCACAGAGAAGAGCAGAGCTGAGAGGCAGAGAGAGATCAGAGCAGATGACTCATGTGAACCCCTGGATCCAGCGGAGCCTGACAATGTTCTCCTGGGCATCTCAGCTATGTCAGCCAGTTATTTCTGTTGTTGTTTGTTTCACTTAGTTTGAGTTGAGTTTCTGTCATTTTGCAATAAAAGAGTCCAGACTAAAACACTATATGACCTCGGACAAGTCTACCTCGGGTCTCTGCTGTCTGTGTATAAAATGGCTAGGTCGGCTGGGCGCAGTGGCTCACGCCTGTAATCCCAGCACTTTGGGAGGCCAAGGTGGGTGGACCACGAGGTCAAGAGATTGAGACCATCTTGGCCAACATGGTGAAACCCCTTCTCTACTGAAAATACAAAAATTAGCTGGGTGTGGCAGCGCGCACCTGTGGTCCCAGCTACTTGGGAGGCTGAGGCAGGAGAATCGCTTGAACCCGGGAGGCAGAGGTTGCAGTGAGCCGAGATCATGCCATTGTACTCCAGCCTGGTGACAGAGCAAGACTCCATCTCAAAACAACAACAACAACAACAACAAAAAACAAAACTGGCTAATCAGTTAGTCATTCTCCAGTGTCCCTTCCAGCCCTTACATGCCACGCCTCACCTCTCCACCTAGCTCCTAGACAAGGAGCTGCCTCTGGCTACATCAGGGTGAGCATAGCTCTGGGAGTCCTTGTGAGGCCAGGGGTGCTATGGGGGGCTGTGGGCAGCATGGGGCTTTGTAAACTGGAGGTGTGACTGGAAAAGGGAGACAGAGGGACATGGTTACAGGTGCCCAGGAAATGTCCCAGCTATCCCAATGAAGAACTGAGCCATAGCTGCCTATGGCCTCTGCCTAGATGTAGATTCCATTGGTAGCCAGTGCCTGTTAGAGATCTGTCATCCAAGTGAAAACTCTTTTGGGGTGTCCATTTGGCCGTAAGTAGACCAGCAGAAATACATAAGGCACTGAAGTTGTCTGTCACCTTGACCAGCTTCTGAAGTTGTCTGTCACCTTGACCAGCTTCTGATGGTGAAGATGACAGTCTGGTGGGAAAGTGGAGAAACGTGCTTTGGAGTCTGTGGCAGACGTCATTCTGATTTCAGCTCTGTCACTCCTGTGTCACCCGGGGCAGGTCCCTCAACCTCTCTATCTCAGCTATCCATTCTCCTAGGCCTTCATCCGTGCCAATCACTGTGGCCAGGGAGATAAAATAGGCTGTCTGGCTAGACGTGGATCACATGCCCACTCCTGTGGTGGGGAGGGCCTTTGGCCTCACCCCGCCATGGACCCATCATAAGGAAGAGCAGGGTGCTGTTCCCCAAAGGAGAAGGGGATGGTGGGTAGGTGAAGCAATCAATGCCCCCTTGCCCACAGCAAGGCAGGGGCTGACACCCTGAAGGGGGTGTTGAGGATGAAGTGTGTGCATGTGCGTGCATGTGAACACTTGTGTGTGTGTGTGCGCGCGTGTGTGTATGCATGAACACTTGGAATTTCTAGGAGCTCAAGAAGTGCTGGCTGACTTGGCTGCTGGTGAGTGGGAAGAAGATGTCAGGGCCAGGGTGATGGCATTGGGTAGTTTCTCAGAGGACAGTTTGGGTTCCCAGTAAACATTAAGTTGCTCCTAGCCTCCAACTCCAGCCAGCAGATAATCCGGGTGGGGAGAGGTGGGTGGCTGTCAGTGCCTCCCTCTTTTCCCATCCAGCAGGCAGGCAGCAGAGCCAGGCGTGGGAGAGGCTGAAGGCTGGTCTGTCAGGCTCAGTGTCTTTGAAACCCCTCATCCAGGCCCCTGCTGACTATACTTTCAAGCTTGTGGCCTGCCACATCCCTCTCAGCTCCTCCATGGCTGTCATGCCTCCTGATGGGGGCCCAGGAGCACTTGCTGGCCTCCAGACACATCCTCTGGGGACCCAACGTCTCCTCCGTGGAACTGGAGGCTCCTGATATTAGGGCCTCCAGGTCACCCCCACACTCTGCCTCCCCAATGTAGAGAGTCCCCAGGTCATGAACACAGGCTTTGGGGAAGGACAGATCTCAATTCAACTCTCAGCCCTGCTGTTCACTGGCTGAGCAATTTGGGGCAAGTTGCTGGACTTCTTGAAGCCTCTCTTTCCCCTCTGTATACAATAAGGGTAATCATGTTTTTTTCTGCAGGATTATGTCAGGATGAATGAGGATGATGTGGGTAAAGCACTTGGCCTTTGCTGCATAGATGTTATCTGCACTCCCCAAAGTCCTGTTGTATGTTCTTGAACTGTTTTGTGCATTTTTATCTTAGCACTGGACCAGCCAGGATCATTGAAATCTCTCCTAAATTGTCCCTCAAACCCCAGAGAAGAGTTTTCCAGGCCATCCCAGAAAGTACGAGAAATTGGCTGAATGAGACAGAAATGGACTTAGTTTTCCCAGGAAAGAAATGTATCCTGCGGGCTTCCATTTCCCACCACAAGCTGAAGCTGGTCCCAGAGTAGGAGCCAACAAATGTAGGTCCTTTCCTGCTTCGGCAAATCTGCCTCCAGGATGCACTGAGTTGCTGCGCTAGAAGTGAAAATCCTCAGACGGCCTTGAGGAGCTCCCCATCCAGTTATTTTCACCCCTCAGTCAGGCATCATTGGCCTGAGCCCCAGGGCCCCCAGTCCAGGGTCATGACTTGAGTGGAAACTAATTCGTGACGGGGTCTTTTAGTTTTATAATCAGCACGGTGCTTGACCGCTTGCTGTTTCTCTCCCAATAGAGAGTAAGGAGGTGATCTGCACAGGATTAAAACAGGATTCCTGGGAACAGTGCTTTCTAGGCCTGCTCCTTCCCTGGGTCAAGGGCCTTACTCTTCTGGACTCCTGTTGGCTGCCTGGTTGGAATATTCTTCTCCATTGTATAGATGGGTAAATTGAGGCCTAGAGAAGTTAGATGACAAAAGCCTTGCCCAACCATGTAGCCAGTTGTTGGTGGTGCTGGGACTAGAACCTGAGCTTCCTGACTCCTGGTTTGGAGCTGTCTACTCAGAGGTCTGCTAGCAGATGGGAATTATGGAGCCATCTGTGACAAAGTCATGGCCAACATCATACTGAATGGGTAAAAGCTGGAAGCATTCTTCTTAAGAACTGGAACAAGTGAAGTATGTCCACTCTCACCACTCCTATTCAACATAGTCATGGAAGTCTTAGCCAGAGCAACCAGTCAAGAGAAAGAAATAAAAGGCATCCAAATAGGAAAAGAGGAAGTCTGGTGATTTGATTCTATACCTAGAGAACACTAAAGATTCTGCCAAAAGACTTCTAGACCTGATAAACAACTTTAGCAAAGTCTCACGATACAAAATCAGTGTACAAAAACCAGTATAATTTCTGTACACCAATATTGTTCAAGCTGAGAACCAAATCAAGAGTGCAATCCCACTTAGCAACAGCCACACAAAAAATAAAAACTTAAGAATACATCTAACCAAGGAGGTGAAAGATCTCTATGAAGAGAACTATAAAACACTGCTGAAAGAAATCATAGATGGAACAAACAGATGGAAAAACATTCCATGCTCATGGATTGAAAGAATTAATATCATTAAGATGTACACATTGCCCAAAGCAATCTACAGATTCAATGCTATTCCTATCAAATTGCCAACATCATTTTTCACAGAAAAAATCTTCTAGAATTCATTTGGAACTAAAAAAAAAAAAAAACCAAGTAGCCAAGACAATCCTAAGCAAAAAGAATAAAGCTGGAGACATTACATTACCTGACTTCAAACTATACTACAAGGCTACAGTAACCAAAACAGCATTGTGCTGGTAAAAAATAGGCATTGTCTGGAACAGAATGGATACCTCTGAAATAAAGTTGCACATTTACAACCAACTGATATTTGACGAAGTCAACAAGAACAAACAATGAGGAAAAGAGGAAAAAGTACCCTATTTAATAAATGGTGTTGGGAAAACTGGCTAACCATATGCAGAAGAATGAAACTGGATCCTTATTGCTCATCATATACAAAACTCAAGATGGATTAAAAACTTAATGTAAGACCTCAAACTATAAAAATCCTAGAAGAAAACCTAGAAAATGCCCTTCTAGACATTGGCTTAGACAAAGAACTTATGATAAAGACCCCAAAAACAAATGTGACAAAATTAAAAATAGACAAATGGGACTTAAACTAAAGAGCACAGCAAAAACAAAAAAACAAAAAGCTATCAATAAACAAACAACCTAAAGAATGGGAGAAATATTTGCAAACTATGCATCCAACAAAGGTTTAGTATCCAGAATCTATAGGAACTGAAATCAGCAAGAAAAAGAATTAACTCAATTAAAAAATGGGCAAAGGACATTAACAGACACTTCTCAAAAGAAGACATACAAGCAGCCAATAAACATAAAAAAATGCTCAACATCACTAATCATCAGAAAAATGCAAATCAAAACCACAATGAGATACCATACACCAGTCAGAATGGCTACTATTAAGAAGTCAAAAAATAACAGATGTTGGTGAAGTTGTGGAGAAAAGAGAATGTAGTGTATACACTATTGGTGGGAGTGGAAATTAGTTCAGTTCTTTTGGAAAGCAGTTTGGAGATTTCGCAAAGAACAAAAAATTGAATTACCATTCAACCCAGCAATTTCATTACTGGGTATATACCCAAGGGAAAATAAATAATTCTACTAAAAATATACCTGTGCTCATATGTTTGTCACAGCACTATTCACAATAGCAAAGACATGGAAGCAACCCAGGTGCCTATCAAAGGTGGACCAGATAAAGAAAATGTGGTACATATATGCCATGGAATACTACGTAACCATAAGAAAACAAAATCATGTCCTTTGCAGCAATATGGATGCAGCTGGAGGACATTATCCTAAGTGAATTAACACAAACATAAAACCAAATATGGCATGTTCTTACTTATGAGTTGGAGCTATGTAAGTTGGAGTACACATGGACACAAAGATGGAAAAAGTAGATACTGGGATTCCAAAAAGGGGGAGGGGGCATGACAGGGTAAATGTTGAAAAACAACCCATTAGGTATTATGTTTGCTACTTGGGTGATGGGATATTAGAAGCCCAAACCTCAGCATCATGTAATATACCCATGCAACAAACTTGCACGTATATCCCCTGAATCTAAAAGTAAAAATTTAAATAAATTGATAAAAATTGTGGTAAAATACATATTACATAAAATTTACAATCTTAACCATTTTAGGTGTACAGTTCAGTAGTGTTTAGTATATTCACGTTGCTGTGCAACCACTCTTCAGAACTCCTCATCTTGCAAAACTGAAATTCTGTAAACATTGAACAACTTCACATTTTCCTCCCCCTTCCCCCAGCTCCTGGCAACCACCATTCCATTCTCTGTCTCTATGAATTGAATACAATAGGTATCTCATATAAGTGGAATCAAACAATATTTATCTTTTTGTGACTGGCTTATTTAACTCAGCACAGTGTCTCCAAGTTTCATCCATGTTGTATCCTCTGTCAGAATTCTCTTCCTTTTTAAGGCTGAACAATATTCCATTGTATGTTTGTTCCACATTTTATTTAGTCATCATTCATCCATCTACTGACACTTGAGTTGCTTGGCCAGGACTTTTGAATTCTGTCTCCACGACTTCTTAGCTGTACACCTTGGACAAGTGACTTAACCTCTTTGTGCTTTTTTCCTCCTCTGTCAAGTGCAGATAACAATAGTATCTTCCTCATGGGATTGGTAATCATTTTTGGAGATACTGTTGGCATCTGCCCAGATCCTCTGGTTCCCTTTTACTGGTTATGTGTGCCCAGCCCCTAGTTGCTGGGGGTGTTACTGCTGAAAGCACAACTACCTCTAAAGGGTAGCCCTTTGATGACTAGAGCTACTAGCTTGGGGCTATCAGGGAGGTGATGACCTTATCAGGGGTGGCCACTGGACATGACTGCATGGGGAAGGGTGAGTACTCTTGTGTAGGGGATACAGGAACCCAACTCCCTTGTCTTAAAGTGGGACACACTCTACAATGCAATTATGTTCCTGAACTCCCCGTGGGATCAGGATCAGGCTGAGGCTAGACTTCGTCTGAACTGCGTCTTTGCTTAATTTCTTGCTGTTCTCTTCCTATTTCCCCTACCTCCTTACAGATTTCTCTTGAGAGCATTCTTTGAAAAAAAGTCCCTTGCACAAAAATTCCCATCCGAGGTTCTGCTTCTAAAAACCTAACCTAATAGCTACCATTTTACTGAACACTTACTCTATGCCAGACAGCATTCTAAGCACTCCACTAATTTAATCCTCTCACACATAGGCACTATGAAGAAGAGTCCCTAATGTATATAAATATTCCATTAAAAGTTAACTCTTGAGACTACCAGTAAGTCAGCCAAAAGACAAGAGGCTCTCTCTGCCATGTGAAGACACAGCAAGAAGGCGGCTGTCTGCAAGCCAGCAAGGGAGCCCTCACCAGCAACCAAACTTTGATCCTGGACTTTCTAGTCTCTAGAAATGTGAGAAAGAAATTTCTGTTGCTTAAGCCCCACAAAAACAGAAACCTCAACATAGCTCTTATTACCATTATTGCTGCTCCAGTTGTTGGCTGGTCTGTCTGTACTAAAGAGGGAGCTGGTCCAGGGGGAAAGGAGAAAGGAAAATGAGAACCATAGGGTCTTATTAAGAAGAGGTCTTAGCAACAGAAAGATCACACAATACCACATATTTACAATTGGAAAGAGAAAGCAAGACAATCCACTGACAGCATGAGGTTGAGCATAACAATCTCTCTAGGCCTGTTTTCCCATCTATGAAATGTTGGTCTAGATGAAGGAATAGACATAGATTTCATCTTAGGAGTCCACTGTGATCAGTTAGTAGTGGCTTCTTGGAGTGCTGTTGGGAAAATCATCCTGGATTTGTATCTCTGCTCTGCAGGAAAGAGAATTATGATCTATTGGTGATGTCTACCCCGGGGGTGGGAGAGAAGAGTGACAGTGAGCATGCTGTGTATTTGCAATTTATGGATGGTTGAATTTGAAGGCCTCTTCTAACTCTGATGGCCTGTGCTTCTGTGATACTAAACTCTAATAATGTTTAGAAGGCTCTGCTAATGTGTTTGGAGAAAAAAGAGGTCAATAGTTAAGAAGAGAGATGAAAGACGAGCATTGTGCAAGGAGGAGGCCAAGGCCAGTTAGCAGATAACTGCTGCTTTCTTACTGCTCCGTCCATTTCCTCTTGGATGGAATCCACTCTCTCTGCCTTCCTAGTCCACTTCAGGTGGAATTAATCTCTGGCTCTAGGGGTGGCCACGTGATCTAGTGACTAAGATCACTGGATTCCCTTGGTTTTGTGCATGACCTAACCAGAGTTAGTGAGATGAAATGAGGCTTTTGTTGGGACTCTTCTGAGAGAGAGGCAGCATTCTTTTCCATTGGACTTGCATCTGGGAAGTTGTAGCCTGGATCTTCTGGCAACCCTCCTTTCACCATGGGCTGCTTGACAAAGAGGCCAATATGAAGAAACATAAAGTCAAGAGATGACAAGAGATGGAGTAATGGAGACATCTTTGTGGCCCCTGGATCCGGCCATACCTGATGTGGACATCTGGATTCTTTAGTTATACAAGCCAATAATATTTGTTTTGCTTAAGTTAGTTTCAGCCTTAAAGGACATACCCAACATTGTTACCATCAATGTCATCAAACCCTTATGTCCATCTACCATGAGTGGACCTCTGTGCTGCAGAGATTGAAATGTGCTATGTCCCAGGCTCCCACTGCCACCTCTTCTCTTTAAGATTCTCACAATTTAGGAGGCTGCTTTTTGAGGCCCTGGAGGACTCAGCCTGCATCTAGTCTATGAACTCTCCCTCAGCCGGATTCCCAAGATGAATTACACCTTCCCTGACAGCTTCGTGGCAAATGAGGAAACTAAATAAACAGAAGGGGCGTGGAACTTCTCTGATAGGTCTTGACCTCTGAATAGGGGCCCTATGAATAAAGTTACTTTATTTTTAGGATCCCAAACTTGCCAATAAGGAAGTGGAGGTTCAGAGGAGTGCACCGACATTTTCAGTCTCCCAGCTCCTTCAAAGCAGGTTTCTCCTCCTGGCTCCAGGCCCTGGGCTGTCTCTACTCCCAGTTTGCTCACCTGTCAGCAGTGCCCCAGGGCTTGCCTTCTTCCATCTCCAGTTGGGGTAGTGGTGCCAAGTTCGACTGTCTAGAGACTGTGGAAAGTGCTGATAGTGGCTTGCACACAGTCTGTGCTCAATAATTGTTGAATGTGTGAGTTGATTGATAGAATGTCTTAGCCTGAGTTTCTCTCAAAAGCAGAGTCTGGAACAAAGACTTAAATGAAGATCATCCATTTGTGAATGTGACTCCAAGGCAGAAATGAAGTGGGGGTGAAAAAAGGGAGGAACACAGCTACCATGAGTTTCACCAGCCTCCAGGATGGCCCCAGTGAGCTGTGCATCCTGGTATTAATACCCTCATGTCATAATCCCCCAACACCGAAGAGGGCTGACCTTTGTGACTATACAGTATTGGAGAAATGATAACATGTGGTTTCCAAGGCTGGGTCATAGGAGGCATTGAAGCTTCTGTTGTGCTCTCTTGGATCACCTTCTCTGGGGGAAGCCAGGTGCCATGTCATGAGGACATGACAGGTTCCCCTTTGGGGAGGTCTATTTGGTGAGGAACTGAGGCATCCTGCCAAGAGCCAGCATGAACCTTCCTCATGTTGGGCACAATAGTGCACTGTCTTGGAACTGGACTCTTCAGCTTCAGTCAAGCCTTCAGATGAGTGCAGACCCAGCCAATATTGTGACTGCAACCTCATGAGAGACCCCAAGCCAGAACAACCCAACTAAGCTATTTCCACATTTCTGACCCACAGAAACTAAGATTTTTAGTGTTTATTGTTGCTTTTAGCCATTGAGTTTTTGGATGTTAGTAAGTTTCATTATTGAATTGGCCCCTGCTATGAGTCACTAGTTGTTTGAGTCCAACAGACCTCTGTGAAGCCTGTAAAATGTATCTCAAGACTGTCTGTCCAGGG
The DNA here is from genome assembly GCF_029281585.2 of Gorilla gorilla gorilla. NCBI lineage: Eukaryota > Metazoa > Chordata > Mammalia > Primates > Hominidae > Gorilla > Gorilla gorilla. The sequence goes on along the minus strand of NC_073224.2, from coordinate 222,010,158 downwards.
GAAAATAGGGGAAGCATTAACCCACTGGTTTCCATCTTCCATTGTCTTAGGGCTGCCTCACAGGCATTGGCTTCTCTGCACTTGTGGTTACACGTGTGTGTATGCCAAGAGGGTCCCTGTGGGCATCCTACATCATGGAGTGAGGAAGTCTCCAGGCAGGAAACGAGAGGATGTGATTAGGTCTAAGGTGAGAAACCATCAGCTCACACCCACACAAAGCTGACTGAAGCCTGAGTAGAACTGTCATCATAGTAGCGGCTGGAGCAAGAGGTGGCTGAGAGGATAGGAATTTGGTGCCCAAGAGGGGTCTGGTACACTGAGTGACTGAGTGAGTGCTGAGTGGGCAAAAGTGTAAGGGAATGGTTGACTGAGTGGATAATGGGGTCAGCAGGGGAGGGAGGAGGAGATGAATGAGTCCACATTGGGGTGGTCACCCACCTGCAAGCACTGCAAGAAAAATCACCCTCCTGGTCCATTGGTGCAGGCTCAAGGCCCAGGCATAGCATGAGCCTTCCACATGTTGGGCATGTGAGTACACCATCTTGGAATTGGATCCTCCATCCCCAGTCAAGCTTTCTGATGAGTGTAGTCCCAGCCAATATCATGACTGCAACCTCATGAGAGAACCCAAGCCAGAACAACCCAGCTAAGAGGAGTGAACATACGAGAGCCTTTACCTCCAGATCCTGGTAGAACCCCCTCTAAGTGAATGGCCCCTTGTTCCATTCAGCTCCATCCCCACTTCATTCTTTCCTCAAAAGTTGGTGAGGAGGTGTCGAGCATTGTCACTGAGCTCCAGGAGAATGAGACTTCTGAGAAAGAGAGAGAGTGAGAGAGAGAGAGAGGGGGGGGTGGGGTAAGAGGGAGATAGCCATCAGCAGTGCCTCTGGCTGGCTGGCACCTAACACAAGGCAGAGTTGGGCCAGAGGGAGAGTCCACAGCACTTTTTCTTCCAAGCGGTGTCCTGCTAGAGAAATAACCTCGTTCTCTGGAAGACTAACAGGAAAATCACAGACCTTGAAGACGTTTCACCACCTGGAAACTGGACCGGAACAACTGTTCGCGAGGCTGGGAATGCAAGGCTGGACTTCTAAGAGAGTCTCAGATCAGTGGCCACTTGACTCAACATCTCTGCCTCCCTTTCCCCCCTAAAAGAAAACAGGTCACAAATGACAACTCTCACACCTCATGCCACCCTTGTGTCATCCACATTATCATGATTGTCCCTATTTTACAGATGGAGAAAGTGAGGCCCAAAGTGAGAATGTGATTTGCCTGAGGTTATGGAGTTGCATGCGTGTGGTGAGATGGGAATGGAAACTTGTTCAGGGTTCTTTTTCATCCTCCCCCAAAAGAGAGGCTATAAGATGCATGATGTCATGAGGAGAAGGAAAGTGCACTGTAGCATGATTTTAAAAAAGGGTAGCAAGAGCCCTAAATCATAACCCTGCAGACCTGGTTTGAACTCAAGCCCTGTCCTTAGCTGTGAGATCCTGGACAGGAGATTTCCCACTCTGTGTATTCCCTTTCCCTGTGGAGGAGGAGGGAACTGGGCTGAATGCACAGTGTAGTTCTTCTGACTGTAACCCTGGCCAGGAATCTCAGTGGAGTGCTAGCTCATGTACCAGGCATGACAAACAGCAAACATACTTGTCCCCATAACTTGGTGAGGCTGGCACAACTAAGCCCATTTACAAACCAAGAAACAGAGGCCCTGAGAGGTTAGTTAACTCACCCATAGACACAAAATGGCTAGGGTATGGAAACAAGATCTGAGCCCAGGTCCGTCTAGCCACCAAGCTATGCAGCTTCCTAAGGAAAAGCATTTAATTTTCTTGCCGTGGCTGCTAATGATGATAAACATCAACAACCACCATTTATCGGGCATCTCCTGTTTGTCAGGCATTACTCTAGGTGATTTTACTTGCAATGTCTCTTCATCAGTGGTGACCTTTTCATTTGCAAGTGAAGAAATTCCACTCAAACTGGTTCAAATAAAATGTTATTTATTGGCTCATAGAATTGTTAAATCCAGGGCTGGATCCCTGAACAGCCAGATCCAGGGGCTCGAATCCTGCTTTCAGTTTTCTTCATTCAACTTCCCTGTGTGACTACATTCCCTCCTATGGGAAATATACTTTTTCTGTGTGGCTGCCCCCAGATTTCCATTCTTCTGACTTATTCACCCCAGTGGAATAGAGATCATCTCTCACCCAAAATCTGTATAGTCATTCCAGGGAAGGCCTGTGATTGGCTCTCCTCTGGAGCATAAGCCCATCTCTGGGCCAATCAGTGCTTCCAGAGTGATGGGATTTTGTGATTGGCCAGACACCCATCACTTGCCCACCTCTGCGGGTGTAGTGGGGTGGAGGTGGGGTTCAATGATAGGCAGTCCTACTGGAATGCACAAAAAAGACAATCTATATCCAGTTCAGTCTCATTAACCCTCACACAAATACCCCATGAGAAAGGTACGTGACACCCTGCACTTTACAGATGAGAACACGGAGGGTCAGAAAGGATGAATAATCTGTCCAGGTCACATAGCCGGCAAGTGACCCTGGGCAACTCATTCAGACTCACTAGAAAGAATCTGGAAGACTGGAACTAGGTTAAATCGAATGAATAAAGCATCATTGAGCACCTACTATCTGCAAAGCTGCAAGGAGGAGCAGGAGACTTGCCCCTGCCAACGGGGTATCTCCCATCTATCCAGGGAAAGCAGAGTTAAAAAAACAACAATGGATTTGAGCAGTAGTTGGAGGCAGCAATAGAAGGGTTGCCTCAAGGCTGTCGGTGATTAATTGATAAATGAGTGGTACAGACAGTAATTGCTTCAGGAGTTCAGAGGAGAAAGTGAAGACCATGGGCTGCAGTCAGGAAAGTGTTTCTGAAAGACAGAAGCTCTGAACTTGGGCTTGTAGGACAGGAGGATTTGCAGAGGTAGTAAGGAAGAGGCAGGGCTTCTTGCATGGATGAGAGGGTGTGATAGCCAGGGATTCCAAGCTCTGCAATTCTGTGGCTTAGGAAAGAAAAAAACAAAAAACAGGCCCTGTTTAATACCTCACAAGTTCTAATCTCAGTTCTGCCGCCTCTGAGCTGTGTGGCCTTGGGCAAGTCACTTCACCTCTCTGATCCTCAGGCTTTTCATCCGTAAACTGGGAGATAGGATTCCTGTTCTGCCTACCTCACCAGGTTGTTCTGAGGATGGAATGAAATTATGTGTCTGAAAGTGCCTTGGAAACCATAAAGTACTTGGTAAATAGAAGCAATGATTATAGATAGGAGGCCAGACACATTTATTCTTAGCCTGGGGGTTCCCGACAATATGTCAAGGAAGACTTGTAATTCTCTTCTCTTCTGTCTTGAGCCCCCAGGCTTTATTTTAGGATGGCCTAGTGCATAAACAGATTTGAAGCCAAAATCATCTGCTTCCAAAACCTGGCCCTGCCACATACCTCGAGGGACTTATTCATTCAGGTCTCTAAGCCCCACTATGAGGATTAAAAGAGATTGGGCATGAAAGTGCCTAGTACAATACCTGGCATAAAGTGGGTGAATTTATTTCAAATGCTATTTTCCTGTGGGGATGCCCTTCCCAAAGCACTTATTTTATGTTTAGAGGCAATGTAGGGCCAGGAAAATAGGAGGCTCTGATCAGCCAGACCCAGGTCACATGACCAGCCCTGACCCTGGAGAGAGGACTGGGCCACACTCAGCCATGTGACTGGAGAGTGGGGAGGCAGGGTGTGTATTTCTCCACTGTTGTAGCAGTCAGCAAACTACTGTTCATGGGGCAGATCTGGCCCACAGCTTGCCTTAGTGCCACCCACAGCTAAGGATAGTTTTTACATTTATAGAGGGCTTAATTAAAAAACACAACAAAGACTGCTACAAAGACTTATGTGGTCTACAAATCCTAAAATATTTACTATCTGGCTCTTCAGAGGAAAAGTTTCTGACCCCTGATCTATCTCGTTGTAAACAGAATAAACCAACTATTCTCGGATCCAACATTTAATGAGTCTAATGAGAGGTCGTTCTTCATAGAGCAACATAAGGTTATTTCTGAGTAAGCAAAGGTTTTGGGAGGTGTATCAGTCAGGACCCAACCAGGAAGACAGAAGCTGCCCTAAGTAAGTATTTAAAACAGCAGGGATAGATAAGGGCTTACTAAGTAAATCGGCATCTACAGGTGATGGAAGAGCTGGAAAATAAAACATTGGAAAGGAAGCTGCTATGAACCCTAGGCTGCTGGGAAAAGGGAGCAGATGGTGGTACAGGAGCCCAGGCAGCCAATGGGGAGCTGGAACTACAGCCACCCTGTCCCTGTCCAGTGGTGCTAGAGTCGTGGAGGAGGGGCGGCCACTGGAGAACTGCTTAGCAGAAAGTAAGGGAGAGAATTACTCTAGCTTCTCTTCCTCCTGCCCTTTCAATTTTCCAACAGTGCCTCCTACTGGCTAAATCCCACCAGAAGCCAGTCGCCGTGGGAGTCGGCAACTCAGACTGCAGGGTTGGGCTCTCCCCTGCTTAGTAGACCAAACATGGGCTAGGGGGGAATGAGGGAGGGGCAACCAGGCTCAGGATCAGCCAGAAGGGATATGTGGATTCTGCTAAAATTCAGGCCCCCTGATGACCATTGACAAGGCTGAATGCCTGGGACCGTAAAAAGTATATCTATATGGAGGGAGGGGAGGGAAGGGTGAGAATTCGCACAGCATCCAAGTTCACTGCAGTGCCCACCTTGGTCGCTCACAGGAGATAGATGTCCCCATTTATTGCCTCTTGTTTGTAATTTGCAGTCAGCTTCTATGAGTCCTAAGTGGTCTTCCTCTTCTCACTTGCTACCATTCCTTTCTCAGTTCTGGATTTCCTCCTCTTCCTGCTCACAAAGGTGTAAACAGTTTCTCAACTTCAGACATTCTTTGACCCCCTTCTCAGTGTTGCCTTACTCAGATATCATGTCATCACTTCTGTTGTGTCTGCGTACCACGTGTTCCATTGTTTTCTCCACTTTATTTTTGAACACATTAATAAATTTAGTAATGGAGAAAACTTCTGATCACTGCTGTACATAGAAAATCAGAATCATATGCCATCAATATAAATAAATACCGTGAAACCCAATCAGTGTTAATTAAATTCTGGCTAGATCCTGCAGCTTAGGCAAAGACCATGAATATGAGGCTCTTTGTTAAAAAGGGAAAATGTTAAAAAATAAACATCGTTGAAGAGTAGCACCAAGGGAGATGACTCATTGGTGTAATCAGAGGGACTGAAATAGAATTCAAGAGGGATTAGCTCTGACCCTGTGTGATTTGGGGTTATCAATGCCACCAATGCCATTTCTCCTAACACCTGAAATCTGTGAAATGAGAATATCTTGGGCACCTGAAATCACTAAGGAAAGCTCAAGCTGGGAACTGCTCAGGGCAAACCTGCTTCCCATTCTATTCAAAGTCACTCCTCTTCTCACTGAGATTGGTGCATATCTGATTTGCCTCCTTTGGAGAGGCTAATCAGAAACTCAAAAGAGTCAGGCTGGCAGGGCAGCATGGTGGCTCACGCCAGTAATCCTAGCACTTTGGGAAGCTAAGGCAGGTGGATCATGAGTTCAAGAGTTCGAGACCAGCCTGGGCAACATGGTGAAACCCTGTCTCTACTAAAAATACAAAAATTAGCCAGGCATGGTGGCAGGTGCCTGTAATCCTAGCTACTCGAGAGGCTGAGGCAGGAGAATCACTTGAACCCAGGAGGCGGAGGTTGCAGTGAGCCGAGATCACACCATTGCATTCTAGCCTGGGCAACAGAGCAAAAACTCTGTCTCAAAAAAAAAAAAAGAAGTTCAAAGGAATGTTACCATTTGCGTATCACCTCTCTGTTACCTGGAAGCTCCCTCACGACTTCCAGTCTTCCTGCCTTTGCTTCAAGTTGTCCCGTCCTTCCATACTGAACCAATGTACTTCCTACATATATTGATTGATGTTTCATGTCTCCCTAAATGTATAAACCAAGCTGTGCCCTGACCACCTTGAGCAGATGTCATCAGGACTTCCTGAGGCTGTGTCATGGCTGCATCCTCAACCTTGGCAAAATAAACTTTCTTTTTTTTTTGAGATGGAATCTCGCTCTGTCGCCAGGCTGGAGTGCAGTGGCGCAATCTCGGCTCACTGCAACCTCCACCTCCCGGGTTCAAGCGATTCTCCTGCCTCAGCCTCTTGAGCAGCTGGGACTACAGGTGTGCACCACCACACCAAGTTAATTTTTGTAGCAAAAGAAACTTTCTAAATTAACTGAGACCTGTCTCAGATTTTCTAAGTTCACAAATCATACTGAAATCACAGAAAATCTGCTATACACAGATATGTGCCACACCTCAGGGAACCCAACACAGGGCTTTCTTTCACTCGTACGCTCTGTTAATCCTGCCTCTTAAGTTTTATTAGCCTTTCTCTTGTGCTTATCTGAGTTCTTGCGTACCATTCAGCTGTTTTTCTTCTCTAAAATTTTTTACACAGTGAAATCTCTGCTGAAGTAAATGGGTGCTCAAAGACATTCCACATTCTTTGATTAATTAGGCCAACACCCAGAAATGAGTGAAATGCTTGTAAATATTTATTTGCTGAATCAGGGCAGAGAGCCCATATTGACTCTTCCACCTTGTGAAAATTCTAAGTTTGTTTTTAAGACGATTAAGTGATAAACAGTGACTTATAAATAGTTACAATCTACCTGTCATCTTTAACTGTCATCATTTATGACTTGACGACATTTTTTTTATGCTATTACTGGTGTTTGTGGATGTTTGCCTAATTGTTGTCATGTTCAGCTGGATTTTAGGGAAATATTTAAGTCGTATGTGTGTATATCCTATTATATTACATATTGCATATGATATATGGCAGATTATATGAGATGTGTACTTTTTTTTTTAGTATTTACTGTAGTTTGGGCTCTGACTGTAGTGGTTTACATGACCTTATTCCTCACTGCAACCCCATGGGATGGTACTGCCACAATCCCTATTTGTCCAGAAAGAAACTGAAGTTCAGAGAGGTCAAGTTACTTGCCCAAGGTCACAGGCTACTAAGCGTCAAAACTGGGATTGAATTCAGACTTGTCTGACCCCAAAGCTGATGATCAAAACCACAGCACTGCATTGCTCCTCTCATCTGGTCCTAATCCCCCCTGTGGGGAAACTGAGGCCAGAGAGGGGACCAGCCTTGCTGTCTCATTGCTATTGTCTGAGTCTGGGCAGAAGCCATCCCTCCGCCCCCTGCTGCCTTTTCCTAGCCGCTCCAGACTCCCGCAGTCCCCAGCACCAGACGGTGCATCGGTTTCCCACCTGCTCCTCTGCATGGGCAGAACTGTCACTGATCAACTGGAAATATTGCTGCCATTTCTTCTAATTCTCCTGCTTTTTTTTCTGAAGACAGCACAGAGCTTTTTTTCCTCCTGCAGGCCCTAATGTGATTATTTATGTAGCAGACAAACATACAAATGTACATGACTTTGAATTATGGGGAGTGCCAGGATAGACTGTATTTAAAACAACAACTCTATTACTCATAGCTTGAGAAGACGGGGATAGCATTATTAGGAGGACTTCTGCTGAAGTTTGCTATGGGATTCCATTCACTGATATTTTAGGTTGATCGTGCCTCACTCAGATTCAACTCATAATGATCAGTTGGCATATTAGGTGCAAGGCTGAAAGCTAGATCTGGGGAGGGGAGTGGCATAAAGAGAAATACAACTTTCTGGTCTTGAGATGCTTCCTGCCTTCCCTGCCACCTTCCTTTCTTTCCTCTTTCCTTCCTTCTCTCCCCTATCTTCTTTCTTTCTTCCCTCTCCTACTGCCCTCCTTTCTCACCCCAGCCATGTTTTGGGGGCCCCATTACTCTCTGTGCACCCTCATAAGGTATTCACACGGAGTGATATGGTTTGGCTCTGTGTCCTCAGCCAAATCTCATCTTGTAGCTCCCATAATTCCCACGTGTTGTGGGAGGGACCTGGTGGGAGATAATTGAATCAGAGGGGTGGGTCTTTCCGATGCTGTTCTCATGAGAGTGAATAAGTCTCTGTGAGTCATGACAGAACCCCACGGAGGCGTTCCTGAGAGGGACTCTTTGCCATGACCTTTTGCCTGCCTTGTCCTCTCTTAGGTACGCTGTTCCCTCGTGGCCTGTGACCCTGGCACAGAGCCACCCCATGCTTCATCATCAGGCCATTCTTACCTCCCCTGCTGAGACCACCTGGGCTCAGACTTGGCATTCTGGTCATGGTGGGCACAGGGTAGAGCCCCAGCAAGCAGCCTGTCCCACTCAAAGTCCTCCTCAGAGACACCTCAGTCCAGCCAGCCAAGGTCAACTGATGACGGAACAGCCCCAGGACGAGTCCTAGGCAGGACCCACTGGTCACCAAGTCCTCACCTTGCTTTCCCACCTGCACACCCCCAAGCTGTGGTCCCCAAGTGACCCGACAGTGCTCCCCCAAGCCTGTGTCCCCAGTGTCCCAGCCTTGCCCAAACTTAAGCAACAAAATTTCAGAAAGAATTTCTCTGCAGTGGGTTCAGGTCATGACTGCAAGCCCTTGACAGCTCTCAGACCGCCTCTCCTTCATCTGCTCATGTTGACACTGCCTCCCACATCTGGGCAGCACAGCAAGTGGGGAGGAGTTGGCTCTGGAACCGGTTCCACCTTGAGCAAGGGACATATCTGCTCCGTGCCTCAGTTTCTTCATCTGTAAAATGGAGGTGATAAGAGGACCCACCTCACAAAGTTGCTGTAAGGATTAAGTTAGTTCATGGGAAGCACTCGGTGCAGCGCTTAGCATGCAGTGAGCGCTGGGTGCTCAAGAGCTTTGGTTTCCATGACTACAACTGGCTACTCTGAGTCTTAGTCCTTGGGGATGGCTCAGTCCCCCTCTCGGCATCTAGGTCTGCTTCTGTAGCCCACACCCAAATTCTTCTTACCGCATCCATCAGTGTCTACTCATGATGGGGCTCTGATCCTCAGCTTCCTGGAGGACACAGCCATGATTGAGCTCCCACTGTCTACAAGGCTCAGTGAGGCACAGCAGCTGTGACACCCCAGGGAACTTAGTTACCCTCTTCATACTTCATCTTCCTCATCTGAAAAACAGGCGTGTAAACAGTCTTCACTTCACATGGCTGTTGTGAGGAATTAATGAGTTAATTGCAAGGGACTTACCACAATTCCTGACCCATAGTCTAAATGTGCAAAAAATAATGCAAGCTGTGGGGATTGTTATGTTCAAGGTCATGGGTGTCCTGGGGGGTGTCAGCTATGGTCCCTGCCTCCTGTCCTCCTTTGTCATAGACCCTGCATCTCCCACGGCATATAGACTGCCTCTTCCTGCCTCCCTGAGTTCAGATGAAACACCATGCCCTGTCCTGTTCTCATTCCCAGCCTTGGAGGTGGCTTGTCCCTGCTAAGCCTCTGCCATTTGTTTGCCAAAGGGCTCCTTACATGGGCAGAAGTTACACTCAGACCCTGTGGGCTATGAAAGTTCCCTCAATAACTCCCTTTTTTGGAGAGCTCGTGTTCTAGACATTGGGCTGAGTAGTTGACAAAGATCTCATTGAATTTATAGAATGGTCCCATTTTACAGGTGAGGAAACCAAGGCGCAGGAAAGTTGAGGAACATGCCCAGAGTAGCTAGAGCACTGAAGGGCAGAGCTGGCACTCCAGTGGCCACAGCCTGAGCTTTTCGCCTCTAGGCTGCTGTTTCTTCTTTCTGAGGAGGCATCTCCTGTCCCACGCGCTTTCTCCTGCAGATTCTCTCTGCCCAGCTCTGGGAAGGCCGTCTGCCCCTGTCACACTTCAAGCTGCTGCGTGGATCCCTGCGGTAGGGCGAAGACCGTCTCTGGGTGCTCCAGTTCTGCCCTCTTTCCAGCAGAAGGGCTTTTCAAACAGGCTTCCCATCTGTGAAAGGAAAATATCTTGGGCCCCCAAAATCATGAAACTAAAAGGAAAATTCAAGCTGGAAGCTGCTCAGAGCAAACCTGTCTCCCATTCTATTCAAAGTCACCTCTCTGCTCACTGAGATAGATGCATATCGGATTGCCTTCTTTGGAGAGGCTAATCAGAAACTCAAAAGAATGCAACCATTTGTCTCTCACTTATCTGTGACCTGGAAGCCCCCTCCTTGCTTGTCCCCGCCTTTCTGGACAGAACCAATGTACTTCTTACATATATTGATTGGTGTCACATGTCTCCCTAAAATGTATAAAACCAAGCTGTGCCCCTACCACCTTGGGCACATGTAGTCAGGACTTCCTGAGACTTTGTCACATGTGTGTGTCCTCAACCTTGGCAAAATAAGCTCTCTAAATTAACTGAAATCTGTCCCAGATTTTCTGGGTTTACAGGTCTGACCCTCACCCTGCTCTCCTCCTGACCCTGACCCTGGACCCTCCTTCCGCCTCTGGAGGTCACTCCTTCCACGGTGCAGCTTCGCTCTGCCAGGATTCTCCGTTCTGCTTCCCTTGCTCAACACAAACTGCCCTCAGAGCTGATGGTTTATGCTCCTACAAATGCACATGTTTACAAGAACCCTGCGTACTCTTCCAGCCAGGGCTCTCCAGGGCACAGAAGAATGGGGGAGGGCTTGGTCATTTCCTAAAACAGTGTGTGGATAAGCAAACGGCCACTCCTTGAGAAAGTCCCAGAATAAGCAAACGGATTTAATGTTGTTCACTCTTACTTTCTCCAAATAAGTTTAACTCCAGGACTATTTTTTTCATTTGCAACTCTAGTTAACATTTCAAAGAACCTCTAGGGCAAATCTTGACATGAAGCCGTTCAGAACCCGCCCCTACCCCCCCAGTCTCACCCATTTGATCGCCTCTCACCTTTGCCTATGAATCAAACTCATTCTTCAAGGTCCTGTTGGAATACCCCTCTTCCAGGAAGTTTGTACTGATTCCTTTAGCTAGAAACAACCTTTTGCTTGTAGGAAGCTTCATGTTAGGGACTTTCTTGAGTGTCTTCAGAGCAGACCCTGGGAGGCATGGTGGTTGAGACATGAATTTTGGAGTCAGATGCAAGTTTGAGACCTGGTACAACCTCAGAAGAGTGGGATGACCTTGGAGAATGTTACTCAGCTTCTCTGAGCCTCATCTGTGTTTCCTCTACTGCAATATAGGATAATAGTAGAACTCGTTTGCAATGTTTTCACATGAACAGCTCAGCAGAGCACAAATCACATAGTAAGCATATAATGAGTGGCAGTTGCTACTATTATTATTATTATTATCACCACCATTAGGGATGTTAGTATCTCTTTGTAGAATTGATTTCAGTCCACACCAGGACATCACAGGGCCATTTGGAGTGTGTCTGTAGCCATACATGTGAACTTGAAGGTAGGCAGCACTACCTCACTTAAATCTCTGCTCTGAGCCCCCGGGTAAGGGCTGGGGGCTGGGAGATGCTCTGGTGTCTGGGGTGTCTCCTGCCTTGAGTCAGATACAAGAAGGAGGCTGAGTGAGGAGGCTGGCCTTCCCCCATATGAGAACCCAGAGATGCCAAGGCCTCCCTCTGTCTGCTCAGTGAAAGGAAGGCTCAGAGCCTGGCGTGGGGTTAATGAGTCGCTCTCACTCTAATAATCTGATAAATGGCTCTTCCTCCCCCGGATCCTCTATGGAACTTTTAGCTCCTTTCTTGGGCTGGTTGCTGCCTGGTGGAGACCTCTGAGCAGGCCATTATTGCTTAATTACTGGCTAAACAGTCTCATCTGTTCTCCATTTGTCAGTGGTGAGTCCCAGCCAGGGCAGCAGAGAGAATTTTGAAATTCCTCATGGAGCTTTGGCTTTGGGAAATAAAGACACCTGTGTCTCCTTCCCCACTGCCACCCTCTGGCCACGCTGGCCACAGAGATGGCTGAGCAGCTCCTGGAGTTAGTGCTGGCTGTTGTCTCTACCACCATCTGAATTGCTTTCTTTGCTCTTCTGTTTGCTTTTTCCTTTCTTGTCTTGGCCTTTCCACTCCTTCAGCCTGGTGTGGGAGAACTTGGATGCTGCAGCTGTGAAACTTGGTATGAAATCCTGGTTTCTAGATCTACTCAGCTCTATCCCTGTCCAGGTGGGCGACTGGATCTCCATACCTTTATATGCAAAATATGTGCACTAGAAGCACAGTGCAAAGTGGGTGCACTAGCCTCATGATGGCATGGTGAGCAGGACATAAAAGTAAGTGGGATGCAAGCAGGATTTCCACTGCCAACTAGGGTTGGGCACATTGTGCAAATGCCAACTTTAATTCTATTTTCCTCTACATGCATGACCCGCTTCATACCATTGTGTCACTTCCACAGGTCTCCTTCATGAACATGGAAGGGTTTGGCCCAGATCCCCCACTCACACTGGCACTGTCTTCCACCTCTTGCCCACCCTGTCATTCCCTTCCCCAATGAGGTGTTCTACTTGGATGGTCTGGTTGCAGAAGGAGACATTTTTCCTCTTCAGTAATGCTGTTGCAAAACCTTCTCTATGCTCTTTTTCCTACATGGAAAATCAACTTGCCAATATGTAGCTCACCTAAAGTGCCAGTACATACTTGGCCAGTGGATAGGCTGGCTGGGCATCTCCACTAAGTAAATTTGGGCATTTAAGACTGTTGCGAGTTGGGAACTATGGGAAGGAGACTGTGAGATGGAGCTCAGCGTGCAGGATGTTTATTAGGAAGCCTTTTGGAAACACCACCCATGGAAGGGAGAGGATGGAAACAGAACTGGCAGAGGGAGAATTTGAGTTGGGACAGAGTCCCAGAATAACCTTGGCCAATGGCACTTGGCTAGCCAGAGTTTGAAGGGCTCTTCAGAGTCTGCCCAAGTTGGGGGCGAGGGCTAGGTGTGGGTCTTCCTGGGGAGTGAGCAAGACTTGGGTGTGGTGACTTTCTCCAACTGAGGCAATCCTCGAAGGGGGCTGACAATTAGGATCTGTTGAGTTGGTAGCCCTCCCGGTAGCTGGGTGCCCAGTCTCTCCAATCTTTCATTCCTGAAGGATTGCCTGGGTAGCACATCACAGAGCTTAGCCCAGAGGCTTTTGGGAGTCTCCTCTAGGTCAGTCCTACCCTGACCACTCTGGGACCCAGGTCTGCTTCTCCTGGCTCTGCTGTTCCTGACCCCACTTCCTGTTGGCTGCATCTTTTGTCCCCAGGGTCCTGATCTCTTGCCTTCAGACCCAACCTGACAATTGGATGTGGTTACTAAGTGGCTGGGGAATTTCTCCCCTGTTTCTGGGCTTCCCTCTGACCCCAGTGAAGCCTTCTCTAGAGGAAGGACATGAGCCCTTGTCTTCACCAGCCAGCTCCTGGTTTTTGCCCTTATGGAAGGGAGCCATGTCACTAATCATGCAAAGCAGCAGATAATACAAAATCATTTACATTTGTCCTTCAGTTGCATTACGTGATTGCAAGGGGATGGGAGAAGTGTGATGACATCAAGTAAGTAAGGGCACTCTGGATACAGACTGCCTAGTGTGTACCTTGGCTCTACCACTTACTAGCTGCATGACCTTGAGTAAGTTATTCAGCCTCACTGTGCCTCAGTTTCCTAACCTGAAACAAGGAGAATTTAACAATGGTACCTATATCATACAACTATTGTCAGCATAATAAATCATGACATATCCAGCCCTTGGAGTGTTGCCTGATTCATAGTAACTGCTCAATAAATGTTTCCCTTGATGGTAATGTTTGGTAGAAAGTTTTGTTAAAATATTTACTTTTATTAATTTTTTAGAGACAGGGTCTTGCTGTGTCACTCAGGCTGGGTGCAGTGGTCCATTCATAGTTCACTGCAGCCTCGAACTCCTGGACTCAAGAAATTCTCCCGCCTCAGACTCCTGAATAGCTAGGACTACAAGCGCACGCCACCATGCCTGGTTAATTTTATGTTTTTTTCTTTGAATTTTTGTAGAGATGGGGTCTTGTCATGTTGCCTAGGCTGGTCTCAAACTCCTGTCCTCAAGTGATCCTCCCACCTCAGCCTCCCAAATTGCTGGGATTACAGGGGTGAGCCATCGCATCTGGCCCAAATGTTATCTGCCATCATCTTCACTTAATTGGAGTTGACCCAGAAGATTTGAAATGGCAGGAGAAGTTGTTCTGGCATTAAAGGACTTCCATGAATGTTACACAAGTAGATCAAGCCCAGACAGCCACCTAGACAGGACATTGAGAGGAGTCAGCACCATGGACAGCTCCCAATCTCCATCTCAAGAAAGATTTTTCCTCCAAAGGACAACGAATCACAGAAACCATTTCAACTGCTCATCCTCCAAGCCCCTTGACAAGATAAGGGTCCTCCAGAACTGGGCCCCAAATGTTCATCATCCAGCGATGATGTCTGTGTCTAATCAAGATTGCCCACAGGAGCCATGGAGAAAAGACTGAAGGAGCCAGAGAGAGAGAACTTAAGAGTCCTGGGTCCGTCCTTACCAGTGCATGTACTTGAGGGGTGGAGATAGGAGAGGGTCCTCCTCCCATGCTCTGGGGCACCCTTTTCTTATCTGCAAAGCAAAGGAGTTTGTTCTCCCAAGACTTGCCAGGCTCTGGCAGGCTTTGGGTCCGTGCTGGTCGTCTGGGGATGGAGGCCATGAGTCCCTGGGGCCAGCAGATGGCACCCTCTGTCCTCCACCCATGGGGCAAGCTTTCCTGGCTGGCCACCCACAAGACACTGCTGAGGATCTGAAACTTGGCTGGAGTGAGTGGAGTCCTTGAACCGTGAGTGTCTCCGCTCTCCATTATTCCTTCATTATCCGCTTCCCAAAACCCCATCCCCTGCCTCTCATCACCATGGCAGCAGGTGCTGAGGCTGTGCCTGCCTTTGAGATGAATGTTTGTCCTGTTCCTATGTGACCCTGTATTGCTGCCTGGTCCTCTGCCTTCCCCTGAGAGGTCTGCATTGCAGGGCTTGGGGAAAAATCCACCCAGTTCTTTCTCTCCTCCACCCCTCCTGTCCCCCACTGTAGGACGTTCTGGGTTGGTCCAGCACAGTGGAGCCATAGGGTAGAAGGGAAAGGGAAGCCCCAGCCTTTCTTCCTGTCCTGTGCTGCTCTTTTGCTCCAGGAGGGGCTTGTGTTTGCTGGGAGCAGGAGGTGATGCTCTCTGAGTCACAGGAGGTCAAGAAGTGGAAATGAGGTCCTGAGACATGAGGGTGATGGATACTTTAGTCTTGAGTACTTGCTCAGGGCCAAGCACACATCTCACTTAAGCAGACGATGCAGGCACCATCATTATGAAGTCTATGGCCAGAGAGGTTCAAGTATTTAGCAAAGGCCACGCAGCTAAGGAGTAGCAGAGCTGAACATCATGCCCAGTCTGTCTGACTCTGGGGGTGAATTAAACAATGTGATGTTGCGGGGAGAGATCTTGGCCAAGAGTCAGCCAAACGGTTCTGATCCTGGCTCTGCTCCTGAACGCAGTTGTGTGACCTTCGATGAGGAGCTTCCTCGGTTTCCCCATTGGAAAACAGAAGGATTGGACTAGGATGCTCTCTAAGGATCCTCCAGCTCTAAGAGTCTATGAATAGACTTTCCCTGAGACGAGAGCTTTTTAAAAACTGTTTGCAGGAACCCACATATGCACAAACCCAGCCTTATGTACAAATGGAGTAGGCGGCAGCCTGTATGGTGTGAATGATGGCTGCTGGGAAGGGCCCCTGCCCGAAATATTTCCATCGCTCATCCACTGCCAATGTGCTTGGAGTCTGCCATTCCAGAGCCATGCCTTCACCAAGTTCCTATTTCAAAATGCAAGCACCTCAAGGCGGCCTAAGAGATTATGTCCTTTATTTCTGGGGGAAGGGAACTTTTATTTTGATGGATGTCAAAACTGGTTTGCATTTCCTGAGTTTAAAGTAATTCTCTTGCAGGTGAGAGTAGCCTGCTCAGTGCCAACTGGGAGAGCAGAACCTTCCTTCCATTCAGTAGTTGGGAGGGAACTGGGGAGGCTGCTGGAGGATGCCTGCTGCTTTATGGAGCATCCTCGGCTTTAGCTCCAGGTAGACGTGGGCTTGAATCCTGGCAGCCGGGTGACCTTTTGGGATACACTCTGACTTCCTCCTTCCTGGAGCCAAGTCTCTCATTTCCCTGGGACTTAGCACACACAGGCTGCTGGAATGGCTTCTTCCGGAAGAGGAGGGATCCAGCCCCACTGAGTGGGTATGTTTCCCAGGAGAGGCCTGGAGGCTGATGCCTGGGAAATGCCACCGCCTCTCCCCTGGCTCCTCTTGGCAAGCCCATCTCTGCACCCCTCCCTGTCTTTCCAGCAGCCTGTTGGAGGCTGATGGACAGGAAGGTGTCATCTCCTCCTCCCACCCAACATCACCACCACTTCCCTCACCCTGTCCCCTCCTGGCTCTGAGTAGCGGTGAAACTCTTCCCGATGAGGGGTACCTGCACCATCCAGACCCTCTCTAAATGGAGGGCAGCCATGCTTACCGGGGCAGGTAAGATGATGTGGGAGGTGCCTGGCACATGATGGGTGCTTGATGCATGTTGGTGACACCCCACCCCTTTCTGTCCTCCTTGCATTTATGAGGTCAAGTTAAACATGGGGGGCACAACCACATGGTGAGCTTGTGGCTGAGCTATGGCCACACACACTCTTCTCTCTCATAACCCATTGGTCCATTCAGCCCTGGAGATCTTGACAGAGGGCAACTGTCACAGAGCCACAAAATAGCAGTAAGGGACATTGCCTGGCACAAAGTAGGTGCTCGAATGATTGTGCTGTACTCAGGATAACATCTAGGGTCCTTCCTGGGCTCCTCTAGCCTCTGTAGGGTCTATCTGGCCCCTCTCCAGCTCTTTGACTTTGTGTCTTGCTACTTCCCTGCTTGCTGATTCCACCTTAGCTGCATGAACCTTCTCTAACTTCCTGGAACATACCAGGACCTTGCAGCCCTCCCTGGGAGATACTGGTCTCCCCCAGTATCTGCATGACTCATTCCCTTGCTTCCTTCAAATCTCTTTACGTGTCACCTCGGCGAAGAAGACTTCCCTGACCACCCTAACTATACTAGCACCCCCATCACTCCCTATTCTTTAAAGCATTTGTCTCCCTTACCTTATATATTTCTTTGTTTGTTTGCTTATTGTGAGAATCTAGCATCATACCTGATAATTTTTTTTTTTTTTTTTGATATGGTGTCTCGGTCTGTCGCCCAGGCTGGAGTGCAGTGGCGCGATCTCAGCTCACTGCAAGCTCCGCCTCCCGGGTTCACGCCATTCTCCTGCCTCAGCCTCCTGAGTAGCTGGGACTACAGGTGCCCACAACCACGCCAGGCCACTTTTTTTGTATTTTTAGTAGAGACAGGGTTTCACTGTGTTAGCCAGGATGGTCTCGATCTCCTGACCTTGTGATCTGCCCGCCTCAGCCTCCCAAAGTGCTGGGATCACAGGCATGAGCCACCGCGCCTGGCCCATACCTGATAATTTCTACAACACATTTTTGTTTGCTGCTGTATCCCCAGCACTGAGAACAGTAACTGGCACATAGGAGGTGCTCAGTAAAGATCTGTGGACTGAATGAATGGATGGATGAATGATACATGTGGGCAAGACCAGTGTTTCTAACACAAGTTCTCCAGATCTCTAGAGGGCGCCAGAGGCCATCCCAGGGGTTCTGCAGCTGCTCGAAAAGGGGACCAAGAATTTACCTGGGATTAAATCCATATTGGCTATTGCTTAATAAATGAAGTTTGTTCTATAACCATCCATTCAGAAAACATTTATTGAGCCCCTACTATATGCCAGGCACAATGCCAAGCATCAGCATTACGATGCTGAGAGAAACAAGCACATTTATGCCATTTTGGAGCTGGCAATGTCATTGGGGAGCTCGTGATATTCAGAGTGGGGTCCCAGGGCGGCTGCACCAACAGGATTTCTGACTCCATCTCCAGATGGTCCTGACAGTTTTCGTCTGCATTTGGAGCAAATCTGCCTCCTTGAGAACGTTTCTTTCTTCACCCCTGCCTTGGCCTTCCATCTTATAAATGAGACATTTGTACAGGATGATCCTTAAGAACCTCTCTGGCTCCCACGTTTCCTGGCTCCCGGGGAAGAACTCAGGAAGACAGAGGCATTGGGTGCTTCTGATCTCAGGAGAGCCTGAGATATGGAGGGGCAGCTTAGCACTGGGGTCCAGATGAGGACACTCTGAGTGCCAGGCTTGGAGGATAGCTCCTCCCTGCTGCCCCCTGTGCAGGGAGATGGTTCTTTTCCTTGATCAGCATCCTGGCACAGCATGCAAGGAGCTGCCTTCCCTTGAGTGGCAAAAGCCAGGCTGAGTGCCAACTTATTAGGAATAGCTTCACCACTACCCAGAGCCAGGAGGGGCCAGGGTGGAGGATGTGGTGGTGATGTTGGGTAGGGAGAGAGGGCGAGAGCTTCCCATTCATCAGCCGTCAGCCTCTGACAGGCTGCTGAAAGGGAAGGGAGGGGTGCAGAGATGGGCTTGCCAGGAGGAGCCAGGGAGAGGCGGTGGCATTTTCCGGGCACCAGCCTCCAGGTCTCTCCTGAGAACACACCCACCCAGTGAAGCTGTTGCTGGCTGGATCCCGCTACCCCTGGAAGAAGACATTGCAACAGCCTGTGTGTGCTGAGTCCTGAAGTGAGGGATTTGGCTTGCGAGGGAAGAAGTCAGAGCAGAGCTGGAAAGGAAGACTTTTGATGGGGAGAGTGGGGAGGACTGTCTCTATAGAGCCCCACCAAAAAAAAAGCAGGAAGTGTTTAAGTCAGATACTAGGAAGAACATCTCAGCAGGACCAGTTGTCATTTTATTATCAAAGAGGACTGTGGATACCTGTGTAGAGGTTGTTGTGTCTGATTTCTGAATCATCCATATGAGCTCTGATTCATTCATTTGTTCATTCATCCATCCATCTATTCATCCATCCTTCTATCCATCCATCCATTCATCCATCCATCCTTCCATCATCCATCCATCTTACTGTGTGCCAGTGCTGAGCCCTGGGCAAAGGAGATAAATAAGACAAAGTCCCCACCCTCCAGGAGTCTGTGAGTGGGACAAGGCACATGCCTAGCTAACTAAAACACACAGCCAAAGTGGGTGGTGGCATCTTAGAAGGACCAACAGGAGATTAGAAGAGAGATGACACTTGGGACCAGGTGGTCACAGAAGGCTTCCTGTAGGAGGTGGTATTTCAACTGGGCTTTGCAGTATCTCAGAATACCCAGGAAGAGAGGACAATGTAGACACAGACTCAGAGGTGGGAGAGTGCAAGGCCCAGGCAGGAGTGTCAGCCTACCATATGGCTGAGGCATGTGGTTTCAGCAGGGGTGCTGAGGTCACCTGACCCTGGCCTTGGCAGGAAGGCTGGGTCACCTGAACCATGTCTGGCCTATCAGTAGAGTCCATTCTCCTGGCTACATGATTGGTTCCAGAATGGCATGTGATCCAAGATGTTCCAATGAGAATCAGCCATGGGATTTTTGCTGGAATCACCCTCATCCCTTATGTCATTTACAGCCAACGGAATTATCTTCTACACAGCCTCTGGTGGAGAGATAGCCAGACCAGGAACTGAGGTTTGGGCTCTGACTCTGTTCCATGCCCAATATGTAGTCTTGGGCAAACTCCTGCCTCCCTCTGGGTCTTTGTTTCCATGTTTGTAGAAGAAGGAACTCGAGGTAGATGACCTTCGAGGTGCTACTAACTTTTTAACTCTGGAGTTGTACATCGCTTAGCCCCATTTCCTCTCCATCCCGATGCCACCATCTTGTGGGGAGGTGGGTGGTTGGGGAGGAGTTCTGCTGGGTATCTGAGCACACAAACACAAAAACATCCAGCAATTGTTATTATCTGCAATTTCTTGGCTCTTCCTTGCTGTGCTTCTGCTTTCCTCCATTTTAACAAGATTGGGGGGAAATTGACGAGGCTTTGCATATTGAAAGAAGCTGAAAACCCTGCCTGTCTCTCACCCTCCCTATCTGACAGCAGCTCAGGGAGGATGGGCTGCCTGTCTGCCACTCAGCAGAGCCCAGCTCCAGCCCACAGCATGGAGGCTCAGGGGCTCTGTCTCCTCCTGGCATCTCCTCTGTCTCTCTTCCCCATAAGACTTGGGAAGTTCATTATTTCCCTGACTGGCTTTTCTGGCGAGACTCAAATTAATTTTCCATCTCTCCTTCTCTCCCAAGCTTCGCAATCATTAAATGCCAGGGAAAGTTAAATAAACAGCTGATTTACAGAAGCATTTCCTTTCTTTCTTTCTTTTTTTAAAAGCAGGAACCTCTATTAATCAGTTGTGCTGAGAGCGGTCTGATTAAGCAGTTGGTGCGCCCTTCAGAGGAGCAAGTGTGGGGTCAGGGGGCCTAGCGACTGGCAAGAGGCTCCTAATCTGGGTTAAAAATAGCGCAGGCCCCTGCCCCCTCCGTCTTCCCCCCACAGAGGGGGGAGGGGGGCAGGCCTTTTCTGCATGGAGGGACAAAACAGGGCACTTGGCTCAGACCTGAGGTCTCTCCACTATCCTGAGCTGAAAGACTTAAAAAAATATTTTCACTCAACTCCGCTGTTACACAGAGACTCAGAGAGGGGAAGGCACCTACCCTGGGTCACACAGCAAGGTCACGGCAATGCTGGGATTAGGATCCTGAATTTCAGTTTGGAACTAAGGGATGAGGAGGCTTCAAGATTTGCATGCCTTGAATAATTTGACAAGAAAAGGCAAGCATATCACATATACTGGCACTGTCAGGGAGCCATAAAGAGAACATGCACAGAAATGCTTCTGCACACATTCACACACAGAGGCATCCCCAGGTGTGTGCACACAGGCACACCTGCTCCTGGAGCTGGTACCTGAATTGAATCTCTGGAGGCTACAGTGATTTTGCCATCTGCCTGGACTGGGTGTCCCCACCCATAACCCCTTCCTGGACTGTCTCGGGTGGGTGGAGACCCTCTGACCACCCATCTCCCACCTCACTCAGTCTGGGGCTTTCAGACCTTAAACCCTGTTTCCAGCCTCATTGTGAAGCCAGCACAGCCAGGAGTTCAACAAGCAGAGTCAACAATCCTGGGTCCTGCCTGTCCCCTCGATGGCTGGTGACTCTGGGCCCCCTGAGACTCACCGAGGACAGTGAATCTCCCCTTCTCTAAAATGGACACAGAAGTTCTTATTTCTCAAGGCAGTGGTGGGAATTACATAAAGGTTTGTAAAGCACCTGCTTCTGGATTTGTTCAGCAAATATGTATCAAGGCCCCTGTTCCCCAGGGGCACTCCATCTCTGGTCTTCCTGCCTTGGCATATAGTAGGTGCTCAGCAAAGAGAAGTGGTTGTCAGTATCATTCGCCCATCAGGCATTGACTGAGAATGACCTCATGCCAGGTGCTGTGGCAGGTGCAGGTTCAGAGGCAAATGGCTAGAGGAATTTCGCCGAGTGTCTCCAGGGAGGAGCACTCAGGGTAGTAGGTGAGACACACACATAAGAAAGTGATTGCAAATGACACCGAAAATGCTATTAAAGATGAAACAGTACTCACAACAATAATTAGAGTTCACATATCTAGGTGCTTACTGTACTCCCAGGGGATGTGCCAAATGCTTTGCCTCTTTGCCTTAAGAGATTCTCACAACAACTTCATGAGGTGAGTACTGTTATTTCCATCATTTTACAGATGTGGAAACTGAGGCACAGAGAGGGCGAGTAACTTACCCAAGGTCACACAGCTGGTATGTGGTAAAAGGGGTAGTGAAAACACAGTGGAAGCATAACTAACTCCAAAAGGGGAGTCCAGGAGCGGGACACTTATGAAAGGGAGAGCTTTGAGGTGGGCCTTGAATCCTGAGACCACCCCTGTCCTTCCTTTTCTGCTCATCAATGCCATCCTGTCCTCTCACTTCTACCCCAGGGAACCAGCCCCATGCTTGACTCTCAAGGGACAGTCACATGACTGTGCTAGCCCTGGCTGATGGGACCCGGGTGCGCGTCTGACCAGTGAGACTGCGATCAGACCCAAGAATTTAAACCCACATAACCAGAGAGCGGGAGTTTTGGTGGCCTCAGACTGGAGGGTCAGAGAGGAGCTAGTGCCAAGGAGAGAAGGAGAGTAGGGCAGAGGCCAGGGGTGGGAGGAAAAGAGGGAATGCACCTGCTTTGCCTCTGATTCCTTACCATTTCTGAGTTCTAGAGGCCCAGCCATTCTTCCAGCTTCTGGGGTTCATGGGCAACCTACAGCTTGATAATCAAATTCCCTGGACTTAAGTGAAGCTAGCGTGGCCTCCAGTTTCTTGTCCCCAAATAATGCCAGCCCTAGGGCAGGTGAGTGGATAGGTTGGTACTGGCCAGAGGAAAGAGGAAAGGGCGTCCCTGGAAGGGAGAGGGGCTCAAGCAGAGGCCTGGACACCTGCAGGCTGCAGGAGGGGTGCGAGGGGGCCGTGGCAGGGTTTTTGGGAACAGATAGCTCAGAGCCTTTGGGCCTTTCTGCCTCAGAGTTTGTGCCCTCCACCTTGTCACAGAGGCCCAGTAACTCATTTTCAATCAGGCCCCATCCCCAGCACACAGGCAGAGTTAATTAAACATAGCCTTCCCTTCAGTAAGGAAATAAAAAGCAACCTCCTGATACAACAATTAGTATTTACAGCCCCGCCCTTCTCTTCCTTCTCCTGCCTTCTCCTAATACCGTGCCTTCATTATCTCAGACTTGGAACCCGCTCTGCCTGCCGTCCATAAATTAGTCTGAAGAATTTAGGAGGAGTGAGGGAAGAAGGGAGAGTGCCCTGGGATGGGGAGACAGGGCCAGCTGCAGCACTGGCGGGAGCCTGAGTTCAGCGGTGGAGAGCCAGGCTGCTGAGCTGCTGGGAACAGGCATATCAATCTTTTTGTTTTCTCTTCCGTATTACAGGGATTATACGGATATATATTAGATCCCAAACTGCACTTCCCAGTCAAAATGGCTGGTCCAGCACCAGCCTCTGAGTGATGCTGTGCCATCCCATTCACAGAAGCTCCTTTCTTTCCTTTTTTTTTTTTTTGAGATGGGGTCTTGCTCTGTTGGCCAGACTGGAGTGCAGTGGTGCAGTCTTGGCTCACTGCAGCCTCAACATCCCAGGCTCAAGGAATCCTCCCACCTCAGTTTCCCAAATAGCTGGGACCACAGGTGCATGTCTACCTTATAGGACTGTTGTCAGGATCAAATGCGATGTGTAAAGAAAGTGCCAAGCACAGTGCCTGGCATGGACACATCCAACCTGTTTTCCTCTTGCTCCCACAGCAAGTAAAGCCAGAGACCTGCGCTCTAAATCAGGAGGACCACAGCCTTGCTGTGTGACATCAGATTGCCTGCTTGGCTTCTCTGGGCCTTCACGTAAAGCATGTTTTCCAGAGAACTGGAGGGCAGGCAGAAAGGAGCATGTGTTCTCGCCTAAGACTGCTGTGCTCCAACCCTCCCCTGCTCCACTGTTCACTTGCCGTATGAACTCAAGCCAGCAGTCTTTAACTCCACGCTTCTCTTTCCTTGACTGTAGAATGGGGGTGATGCCTGCCGTCCTTGAGGGGTCAAAAGCGTTAGTGTCAGAATGTTCAGAACAGTGCTCAGCACATGATCTGTGCTTGAGATATGTCAGCTATTTGTATTCTTATTTTTCATCTGGTCCAGCCCCTGCCACCAGACAGGACTGAAGCCAAGCAATGGAGCCTGTTCTTAGAGGTTGAATCTGGAGTTTCCCTCACAAGTGATTCCAGAAAGGAGAGTCCCCCGTCTTGGACCACTGTTGTGAGATCTAAGATTGTAAAGGCTCAGGTGAGTTCTTTGGTGCCCCAGTTTCGTCTTTCGTGAAACAGAGCTGCTTATGCTTACCACGCAGGGCTGCCAGGAGGATGAAGAGGGATAAAGGTGCAAAAGTCCTGTTGTGTGGCTCTTCCCTCCATCGCTGCCACCCTCAATGGACTAACAGGCCCCTACTATCCTGAAAATCTCCAGCAAACCAGAGCACTTGTTGAGCACCTGCTGTATGTGGGCATCATGCCAGCCTCTGGGACTGGAGGCAGAAGACAAACCTCGAACTGCCTGCTCTCAAGAGCAGAGGTGCAAACCCGACATACATTAAACCAAAACAGTGGCTTCAGGCTCTGGGATATGATGAATCCTTCCTGGGGACTAATAAATCTACAGCCTAGTGGTGAGATACAGTTCCAAGCCCCAGAGGAGCTGAAGAACAAGAAAGGAGCTTCTGAGAAATGGATAGCACAGTCTCACTCAGGGGCTGGCGCTGGCCCAGCCATTTTGACTGGGAAGTGCACTTTGGGGTCTAACCTGACTCTTTCCTGCTGCAAAAGGATACTGTTTTCTCCAGATCCCATCATCCCAATGATGAATATTATGAACTAGAAGCCGGGCTGACAAATATAAGGTCAGACTAGCACATAATTAGATGGACTTCCTTGTGGGACTCAGCAATGACTCAGAAGGCAATTCCCAAAGCAGATCCGGCCATGTCCGGAGCCCTGGCAGCGCTGAGCCCCCATCATGACACCCTGGAGGGGTGGTGTTGATGGCAGTAGGTGAGCACGAGGCCATTGGTGCCAAGATCCATCTCTCTGCTTCACATGTACTCCTTGGAGATGGATTTTCATTTAAAACATAATTTTAAGAAATTTGGGATTTGCTAGAGATGGGGTCTGGACACACTCAGAAAGGACAGAATTGTTCTCAGTCTTAGCCCCCTTCCCCAGTTACTAATTATCACTGAGCTAACGATCAGTGAACATGACTGAGCTGCCCATTCAGCAGTTGGGATGAGCTGCCTTTAAACCTAGTTCAAAATCCACCCCAGTTTGGGGAAAGCATCCTTTTGGTCTGAACAAGGCTGGTGAGTAGAACAGCCCATGGTGAAATGGTTTTCTCTCCTTGCTCCCCTTTGGGATGAATGGCCCTTCCTTCCTCCCTGTCTCCTGGCCCAGCCCCTAGTGTGTTGGTTTGTTCCTGGGTGATGGGGAGGATTGTCCACTTCCTGGTCACCCCTGGGATGTGCTGCTCAGAAAAGTCCCCTCTTCCTGGCCTCTCCTGGCCGCTGCTTCCTGCTCCAGCTCTGATTCCTGCCTTCATTTCTGCATCTGGACAGCAGGCTGGGCCAAGCTTGCCAGTGGGGAGTGGTGGCTATGTGGGTGGGCTCTCAGGCAAGTGATTTTGCCTCCCTGAGCCTCAGTTTCCTCCACTGTAAAATGGAGATAATAAAGATGGTGTCTTCCATGAGAGAGATGCATTTAAGGCACTTAGAACAAGATTCAGACACAATGCAAGTGCTTATTAAATGAGAGCTGTTACTATTTCTGTTCCCTGTCTCGGGGACTGGCTGGGAGGCCTCATTCCAGGCCCAGGGGATCTGGCAGATCCCAGCCCAGGACTCCAGGAAGAGCAGGAAGGTGACAACAACCACATGGCTGCCAGTGGAGAGGCTTCTCTATGCTCTATGACCCACCCGGCCCTGCAGATAGAGAAGCCAGCGAGACCTGGGAGGTCCTGGCCCTCATGAAGTTCACATTCTAGTAGCAAGAGGAAACAGACAGCTAACACATAAGCTCCTCAGTCCTGACCCACTGCCTCCTCCATGTATCACCGTCTGCCTCACTGCAAAGTTGATGTATCTGGTGTGCTCTCTCTCCAAACACCAGACTCCAAGCTTCCTGCGGGCACAGACTCAGACTTGCTCATGCTGCATACCCAGCACCTGGTACAGTGCCTGGCACAGAGCAGGTGCTTCATAAATACTTGCTGAAGGAATGGATGGCTGCATGCAGGCAGGATGGCCTTGCAAGTCCTTCCTGGGGCATGGGATGGCCACACTCTGTGGCTTTCAGTCTCCTGACTCTGGGAGGCTCTTCCTTGCTGTAAAGTGGCAAGGCTGATCTGTTCTCGTTGCTCCTGGTCTGACTTTCAGCTGGGGCTGAAGTGCTTGGCCAGATCCCCCTCCATGGCTGTAATTCCTCTCCCTGCCACCCAGCCTGCCCAGGGTGACAGAGGAGAGCCAGTGGCTTCCCTCTGCCTCTGCCTTCCCTCCAGAACTCTGAGTGGTAGACTCTACCTCCTCCTCCCTGCATGCACCTCATAGCATTGGTGAATCCTGTGCCTGCCATTCTATGTGGAGTCTTGGTACCCAAAGGTGAATTCCCAAAAACAGACCTGGTTTCAACCCACCATTTACCCACATGTGACCTTGGCCGAGCCCCTTCATCACTCTGAGCCTCGGTTTTCTCATCTAGATAATGAATAGTAGCAATTCCAATCCCAAAGGATTGGTGTGAGGGTTAAGTCTGGAGACAGTGTCCCATGGTGGTTGAAAACCTCACCTCTGAGTATGTTAGAGGGGTTCAAAAACAGGTGTGGACAATTCTTAGCTGTGTGACTTTGGGCAAGTGACAGTATTCTACTAAACATCAAGTTATTTCTATAGAATGGGATAATAGTAAAAATAATATTGAATCCATTATTTTTCTGTGATGATTAAAAGAGATAAGGCATGGAAAGTTTATTAGTCCATTCTCACGCTGCTATAAGGACATACCTGAGACTGGATAACTTATAAAGGAAAAGAGATTTAATGGACTCACAGTTCCACATGGCTGGGGAGGCCTCACAATCATGGCGGAAGGTGAAGGAGGAGCAAAGGCACATCTCACATGGCAGCAGGCAAGAGAGCTTTTGCAGGGGAACTGCTGTTAATAAAACCATCAGATCTCAGAGACTTATTCACTATCATGAGAACAGCACAAGAAAAACCTGCCCCCATGATTTAATTACCTCCCACCAGGTCCCTCCCACGACACATGGGGATTATGGGAGCTACAGTTCAAGATGAGATTTGGGCAGGGACACAACCAAACTGTATCAGAAAGCATTTGGTACTGTGCTTGGCACATAAACAGTTTACGCCTGTTGGTTCTTCTTTGTCTCTTCGGCTGGGCATTTAGTAGGTGCAAAAATAACAATAAATACTTCAAGTTGCTCTCTTTAGAAGTCAAGGCCTTTGTTGTTGTTGTTGTTGTTGTTATGAAGATGAATATTGGGAAGATTTGAATTTGCCAATTTCTGCTGGAGGTTTACTGTCTTGGGTGTGGCTCTCCTTCTGTAATTGACTATTCCTTCTGTAATAGTCAAAAGAGCTCTTCTCGTCAAATGAATATCGACAAGAGCAGAATCCTGTCAAACAGTGTTTAGAGTCCTTCCACACCTCTTATCTCACTGTGTCCTTCACTATCCCTATTTGACAGGAGAGAACATCAAAACCCAGAGAGGTTTGGCAAGTTGTCTGGGGTCACACAGCACATGGATACAACCAACACTTCTAGGCTCTTGTTAAGCGATCAGAGTGCCAGGCCACCAGCATCACTGTTATCACCATTACCATCCCCTGTATGTGAATGGGATGTTAAGGTCTTTCAGCTATTTCCATAACTCCATCTCACATGATCCTTTCAACAGCCCTGTGAGCTGTGCAGGACAGGACCAATCACATGTTACTGCTGTTTTTCAAAGGGGAAAACCTGAGACTCAGAGGAGGCTCCGACGGGCCTAAGGTCACAAAGAGCCAGTGACCTCATGACACCCAGGCTTGTGCTGTGGCCTCCCACGCTGGTGTCGGTCTGGCTTCCGTGTGTCCCCCACCTCCCACTCTTCAGCTTCTTTCCCGCCCATCCACCCACTCCCAAACTCCACTCTGAGAGGCCTCAGCTGGGAGCATTGAAGGGCTGGGCCCCTTTTATGAGACCTCAGAAACTGCATTATGGGCCTGAGACCCCTAAACACTAACATGCAATGATTTTTCCTTCTCTAGAGGAGCAGAAAAGATTCATAGCTTGTGACTATTGACTCTGCTTTTAACCAAGTTGCGTAGAAGCAACGAGTGTCACTTCTAGGAAGATGGATGATGTCTCTGCAGCAGGGGATGAGAGCCCAGAGGTTTGCAACTTCCCTGGTAAAAGTTTTTTCTTGTTTAGAAATCACTTTGGGGTTCGAAAAATATGGATTCATTGGAGAACGTGGTGAAGCTTGTCATGGCGAGTTTTCAGTGAGTTAAAGGAGCTGGAATTTAATGTCATTCTGGCCGCATCATTTCTTCCCCAAGGAGGGCAATATACGAGGTCAGACCAGCTCCCTACACTGGGAACATGCACTTGATCAAGTCCCCGACCAGCTCTGAGCCCTGGAACCCACCAGGCTTTTCTGAGGATTAAACGAGTTGATGTAGGCAAAGCGCTTGAAACCCTGCCCAGCACATAGCAGGCTCAAGGTCAATGTAAACCATTTATTATTACTATTTAGAGTATTCCTAGGACACCAGGTGGAGGGGAGGAGCCGTGCAGATAATATAGTTATATTTGAGTTTGGTGGAGGGAATAAAAGGAGAACAAATCTCTCTTGTCTCTGTTTCTGTCTCTCAGTGTCCTGACCCTTGCACCCCAATTGCATTAAAAAAAAAACAAAAAAAAAAGAACAACAACAACAAAAAGCAAAACAGTGAGAATAGGAACAACAACAACAACAACAAAAGCAAAGCTCAGCTCAGGGAGGGGCCTCCATGTCTGGGCAGGTTCTCAGACAGAAGCCAGGGAGAAAACAGCCCAGAGGTGAAGCAGCAGTGCCAACACCAATTTCACAAACCAGCTGTTTCACCGGCCGTGGAATGTCATGGGTCTCTGGACTCCGGGCTGGGAGCCCGTAGCTAGGGCCTGCAGTGCTGTGTTTAAACATCATGGGCTGTGACGGGCTTGTGCGCAGGGAGCGGAGGGTCTGGATGCACTCAGGAAGTGTCATCTCTGAGCCTGGGGCACTCTATCTGGTCAGGAGAGACCTGAGCTGATGAGCCTTCCCCATTAGCTCCATTACCGGCTCCTCTGGCTTTGAGAGGGAGCGGCTGCATCTCCCCTCCAGGATCAAAGCCACCGCTCTCTTTCTTTCCTATTCCTGCCTTTTGTCTGCTCTTCTGTCTTGCCCAGAAATGATCTGTGGGAGAGCAGGGCTGTGTCAGGGAGTGGGGCTGAGGTGTCTACTCCAAGCTTTTGTGCTATCCAGACCCCTTCCTGCACACCCCCACCTGCTGCCAGGCTGGGACAACCTCCTTCCGGATCCAAGGGCTCTCAGCCGGAGGGCACAGGGCCATGACAACGTGTCATTAGAATGACTTTCAGAAAGTGCCTATTATGTGCCAGGCACCTACCTGCAGTGTCTCTTTCAATTCTCCCAGTAGCCTGCTGAGGAAGGTGTGATGACCCCACTGTAGAGATGAGAAAACTGAGGCTCAGAGAGATAAAACAAATTGTCCCAAATCATAGTTTGAAAGAAACAGAGTCAGGATTTGAACCCAGCTATGTGTGATTCCATTCTTAACCATGGCACTGCCAAGTGCTTTATAAAATGGAAGGCGTGGTGGCATGGTGGTGCGCGCCTGTAGTCCCAGCTACCTGGGAGGCTGAGGTGGGACAATCACTTGAGCTTAGGAGGCCAAGGCTGCAGTGGGCTATAAATGCACCACTGTACTTCAGCCTGGGCAACAGAGGGAGATCTTGTCTCTAAATAAATAAATTAGTTAAAATAAAATAAGATGGGGAATATTGAACAAATTTAGTTTTATTTTTAATTAAAAAGAAAATCCCTCCCACTTCCCTTTTTAAAACAGATTTCAAACTTTCCCCACTCGTTAATTTATTTGATCCTATGAGAAGGGCTGGGAAATTGCTTTCCCACTTTAGTGATGAGAAAGGTGAGGCCCAGAGAGGTGAAGTGGCCACCTGAGCCCCTGCCACTGGCTTCAAGGCGGCTGTGTCTCTGGGAGGAGCCATCAAGGTGCTCTGCCAGCAGAAGGAATGATTATCATAAACTCATTTCCCAAAGTATCATTCCCTTCCTTTCAGAGACTGGATTTCGGTCGTTAATAAGGGCAGCATTCCCCAGCCTTCCGTCCCCACCTCCAGTTTCTGAGCTTCCTCCCTCTGCAGCAATTTAACCAAGTTATCCATTAACTGCTATGCACCCAGAAGGTATTTATATCAACTGTGCATTTGGAAGTGTAGCAGCCTTTGAAGTGTGGGTAACAAGCTGATGACCTGCTTGGGGACCAGGTAGGATCTAGGAATCCTGCTTTGCCAGCCTCACCTTTCCGTGATCCTGAGTGTGCCGAAGATAATGGAAGCCTTGATAATGGAAGCCTCGTATCAGGCAGGGGATTGTCAGATAGGACTATTGTCATTCCCTCACTTTAACCTTTCAGTGGTTCCCCATCTTCTAACCAGCTGCCTGCCTGCCTTTCTGCCTTCCTTCCTGCCTGCCTTCCTGCCTTCCTGCCCACCTTCTTGCCTTCTTCCCTCCCTCCCGCCTTCTTCCCTCCCTCCCTTCTTTCCTTTCTTCTTCTGTCCCTCCCTTCTTTTTTCTTCCACCCATCCAGCCATTTATTCTTCCATCCATCCATCCATCCATCCATCCATCCATCCATCCATCCATCTTCATTCATTCATTATTTAATTCATTTAATGACGGCCTACCTTATACTGCTCTAATTTTCCTGTTTGCCAAAGCACTTATCACCTTTTTAACACACCCAAACAGTTATCTATCTGATATGATTTGGCTGTGTCCCCACCCAAATCTTATCTTGAATTGTAGCTCCCATAATCCCCATGTGTCATAGGAGGGACCCTGTGGGAGGCAGTTGCATCATGGGGGAGGGTCTTTCCCATGCTCTTCTTGTGACAGTGAATAAGTCACATGAGATCTGATGGTTTTATAAAGGGCAGTTTTGGGCCGGGCACGGTGGCTCATGCCTGTAATCCCAGCACTTAGGGAGGCTAAGGCTGGCGGATCACCTGAGGTTGGGAGTTTGAGACCAACCTGACCAACACAGAGAAACCCTGTCTCTACTAAAAATACAAAATTAGCTTGGCGTGGTGGTGCATGCCTGTAATCCCAGCTACTCAGGAGGCTGAGGCAGGAGAATCGCTTGAACCTGGGAGGTAGAGGTTGTGGTGAGCCAAGATTGCACCATTGCACTCCGGCCTGGGCAAACAAGAGTGGAATTCTGTCTCAAAAATAAATAAATGAATGAAATAAAATAAAATAAAGGGCAGTTCCTGTGCACATGCTTTCTTGCCTCCTGCCATGTAAGATGTGCCTTTGCTCTTCTTTTGCCTTCCGTTTCCCATGCCATGTGGAATTGAGACTCCATTAAACCTCTTTCTCTTTATAAATTATCCAGTCTTGGGTATTTCTTCATAGCAGTGTGAAAATGAACTAATTATCTATCTATCTATCTATCTATCTATCTACCTATCATCATTACTTATTGTCATTCTCTCCTCACCACCATTTTCCCTATCACACTAAAATAAAAGAGCCACAAGGGCAAGAATCTTGGTGTTATTTACTTGTGTTCTAAGTGCCATCCAGGAGGTACTTAATAAATATTTGTTGAACGAATAAATGAACACTACTATAATATTGAAGAAGACACAAATTTATAGGAATTAAGATAAACTGGAGTCTTCATAGTATATAAAGAAATGCCATTGTCTATGCCCCTATAGATAATATTTCCTTCTATCTGCCTTTAATTCTTCTTATGAGGGAAAGTTTGAGATCACCAGCCAGTAGGAAGAATTCAAGTGTTTTACCTGTCATCCAGAGTTCTCCAGTCCAACCCCTGCCATCCTCTCCTGTAATTCTGTAAAAGGTCCCCCACCCCACCTCACAGCTGGAGTTGGCTGCATGTTCCAAACACACTCTCAGGCATCTTTCCATACATCAGGCGCTTTGCATGTTCTTTCTCCTTCAGGAACTCCTCCAATCCCTTGTCCATCTGGAAAACCTTCTGCCCACTATTTGAAACTGACTTCAGATTATACCTTCTTTGGGAAGTCTTCCCAGTCTTTGTTCTCCCCAGTTAGGGCAAAATTAGACTCACACTTTCCCCCTCCTCTACTGAAGAGCATGACAGGTGGTGAATTTGCTTATTTCTGTCTGTCTTGCCCACGAAATGAGAGCTCTTTGGACCAGGAACTCTTTCCTCTGCACCTAGGACAGAGTGGTATTTGTGGAATCATTTCTTTCTTTTTTTTCTTTCTTTCTTTTTTTTTTTGGGATGAAGTCTTGCTGTGTTGCCCAGGCTGGAGTGCAGTGGCACGATCTCCGCTCACTGCAAGCTCCGCCTCCCGGGTTCACGCCTTTCTTCTGCCTCAGCCTCCTGAGTAGCTGGGAGTACAGGCGCCCACCACTATGCCTGGCTAATATTTTATAGTTTTAGTAGAGATGGGGTTTCACCATGTTAGCCCGGATGGTCTCGATCTCCTTACCTTGTGATCTGCCCACCTTGGCCTCCCAAAGTGCTGGGATTACAGGCTTGAGCCACCATCCCCAGCCAGAATCATTTCAATAATAACTATTTGTGGAATTATTATAACGTTGGTGGTTACCTACTATGTGTCAGTGACCATTCTAAGCACTTTGACATCAATACTCATAGTAACTCTGTAATATAGGAACTGTGATTATCTCATTTTTATAGATGAGAAAACAGACACAGAGAGATTGTGGTCATTTATCCAAGGTTATACAGTTAATAAATGATGGAGCCAGAAACAGAACCTTGGCAAGCTGGCTTTACAGCCTTTAAGCTGAATGTCTTTGTGGTATTGGACCACTCTTTCCACATGTCTGGGTCTCAGTTTTCCCATCCATACAATGAGTTGTTAGGGTGAGGTAATGTTTAAGAATTCTTTCAGTGAGAACTCTCTTTGGATTCTCTTCTATCCATTCTCTTCTATGGAGACTATGATGTCTCCATAGTTAGCAGCATCCTGCTTGTAGCAATGTGGTTGGGACCCTACAGGGCTGAGGAGGAGAGTACCAACAAGTTCTTATTTCTAGGACAGTTTTGGTCTAGAAGGATGAACAGGGGAATGGGTGATAGCTTGAATACGTCAGAGACCCTGGACTGTGTTAGATTATATTGTTTTCCCTCAATTCTTTCCATCTCTCCCTTGCCATGGCTTCTTGCCATGCATAGAATATACTTTCCCGCTGACTTTGGACTTGGCCATGGGACTTGCTTAGGCCAATGGAATGTGGGTGGAAGTAATTGTGTGCTAGTTCCAAGACAAGCTCTTCAGAGCCACGGCAAATTCCCAAAAGCATTCTTGATGCTCCATTCCCCACAGGAGAGCCTGAGCCTTGGGGCTTCCTAGAATCAAGACACGTGGAGCAGACCTGGTCCCTTTGAAGGCTTAGAGTTCAGCCTGGCCCAACTTAATCCAGCCAAAATCAGCTGAACTGTATTTGACCTAGAAACCTGTGAATATGAAATACATATTTTGTGGTATGAGCCACTGAGACTTTGGGACTGTTTGTTATGTATCGTTAGTATAGAGGAAACCTGACCAATATGTAGACTAAGCACCAGACCAGTGTGAGTGTAGCATCCTTGTTGAATTATATTGTTCATAGTCAGAATGAGATCTAACATTAGCAGTAACCCTTAAGCAAACAGAAAACATTCAGACTTTTCTTCCTCTCTCAGTCCTTGCTAGGCAACATCTTAGGTATGACCTGACCAGACAATAGAATGACTTTTTTTTTTTTGAGATGGAGTCTTACTCTGTTGCCTAGGCTGGAGTGCAGTGGTGCCATCTTGGCTTGCTGCAAACTCCGCATCCTGGGTTCAAGCGATTCTCATGCCTCAGCCTCCCGAGTAGTTGGGATTACAGGTGTGTGCCACACCTGCCTAATTTTTGTATTTTTAGTAGAGACAGGGTCTCACCATGTTGGCTAGGCTGGTCTTGAACTCCTGACCTTAAGTGATCCACCTGCCTTGGCCTTCCAAAGTGCTGGGATTACAGATGTGAGCCACCACACCTGGCCTAGAATGACTCTTCTTGGTTCTATTACAGCCAATGAAGCTACATTTCCTCTGATAATCAAGCATGCCTCCAAAGGAAGTACTCAGGCACAGCCTTGAAGAATAAAAGGCTTGAGTGGGCAAAGCCCATTTCCTTGCCATTTGTCCTGTCCTCTCCATCACTTGGAAATACTTAATACAGAACCAGGACCTCCATGGTTTGATCCAGGGCATGGAAGAGTCTTTTGGATGATTTGAAATATTAAGCAATGAAAGGAGATATCTCAGGAAAAAGGTTGATGTGTCCCCTCTTTCTGCCCCTTGAATCTGTTACATGGGTGTGAGTGGTTTCAGTAGTATGCTGAGAGGGAGATGGAAATGGTGGGGAAGGAACTTGGAAAACTTCTATAATTTTGGAGCTCAGACAATCTTTATGAAAATCTCTCTTTCTGATTCAGGCTTGGTTTGGGTATTACCCAACTCCCTTGATATAGCACATGCCAATAAAATCTTCTAAGATCTTGCCAGCCTGTTGTCTTTGCTCTCAGGACCTGACCCTGGGGCCCTGGGGCCCTGGGGCCGTCGCTACCATGGTGAATCGGTCCCAGTGTTCACCACTCACAGATACCATCTCACCAAACCTTGTATTCGGTTCCTACTGCTGCTTAAAACAACACACGTTCACTCTCCTACGATCTGGAGTTCAGAGGTCTGAGAGCAGTTTCACTGAACTAAAGTCAAGGTGTTGACAGGGCTGGTTCCTTCTGAAGGCTCTGAGGGAGAATTTGTTTCCTTGCCATTTCCAGCTTCCAGAAGCATCTGCAGTCCTTAGCTTTTAACCCCTTCCTCTCATCAGTCCAGCCTACCACTTTCATCATCACATCATCTACTACTGACTCGGAGCCTCCTGCCTCCTTCTTATAAGGCCTCTCGTGATTACACTGGGCCCGACCAGAGAATCCAGGGCACTCCTTGTTTCAAGATCTGCAAAGTCCCTTTTACCATGCTAGGTAACATAGTTACAGGCTCCAGGAATTAGAATGTGGATGTCTTTGGGAGGCCATTGTTCTGCCAGTCAAAGACCCTGACATTCCTTCCAGGGTAGAGAACACAGGCATTATCACCCAGTTATTTCCATTTTATAGTTGAGGAAACTGCAGCCAGTAAGTTGTAAATCCAGGACCAGAACCCAGATCTCTGACTCGTACTTTTTAAACTAGAGTTATTATTAATATTTACTCTTAATAATTTAATTAATAGTAATGAATTAGATGAATTAGAATACTTTTAATTCATCAAATGTTTGCAATGTCCTCAGCCCTGTTCCAAGACCATTTACATATGTTATGCACTGTTGTAGCTTTGATGTTACAGATGAGATAACTGAGGTTTAGGGAATTCGGGAAACTTGCTTGAGCCATTACGTGGTAGAGCTAAGATTAGAATCCAGATCTTCTAATATGACTGTGTAGTAGATGCTGTTGATGATGCTTCCAGGTCCCCTTTACCAGGCCAATGCACCCATCCCCAGCTGCTGGGAGTGCTGGCTGCTAACAGCTCACAGGTGTCCTCTTCTCCTGAGAATTTCCCTCAGCCCCCAGAAGTCATTGCATCAGGAAATGCCTGGAGGATTACAACCTCCCTGCAGGGTAGCCCCAGGAAGTAGTAGCTGATTGATCCAGGGCGTATACTGCTGATGCCCTTCACTCAAGGTGGGACAAGTCTTTGACGTCACACTGCAGAGCTCCTGTGGGATTAGGATGAGGCTAGATTTCAGCTGACCCCACCTCTTTATTTTGCTTCTTCCCCTGCCCCCGTCGTACTTTACTCACTCCTAACTTTCCTGAGAGTGCTCCTTCAATCAATCGCTTACATGGGAATTTCCCTCTCAGGCTCTTCTTGTAGAAAACCTGACCTAAGACACCATATCAAGTAGGTTTGATCCTGAAAGCAGAACTAATAGGAATGATAAAGAATAAAGAATTTGTTTTAGGGATTTGGCCTCCTGCAACCACGGGAACGAGTGAAACAGTCTATGTAAGGTTGTTGCTTCTGCATCTGGTGTTGATCCTGAAGTCAGCCAGCAGGCGACTGGGAAAAAAAAAAGATGCTTGTGAAGTGGGGAAAACAATGACTCCTGCAAAGAACAAGCTAGAACTCACAGTGATGAGCTAGAACTTGTGTGTGTCTCTCACCACCCGCCAGCTTGCAACTCCCATGATGCAGGTGACCTGCAGAAGAAGCCAGCATGCTTCATCATGGAGATGCACGGCACCCAGCCCAGGACCCAGAGATGCTGGCTGAGATGTGGCAGGAACTGGGGTTGCTGTGGGCCCAGTTGCTGCCCCACGCCAACAAGGTGAGCCAGGAGATCAGCAACCATGTGCGAGAACCATGCCTGATCCTCCCCTGACTTCTAAATGCAACATGGCTGCTGCTTCACTTCACTTTGCCTTCCAAATTTCAAGCAAATTTATCTGCTGCCAACCTAACTCAGAAGGAGAAAGTTAAAGGTATTCTAAGAAATGTTATTTCCAGCTTAGTTAAATTGACCCTGCACAAAACCACCATAGGCTACCCCCTGTCAACATGGCACACCCACACGCTTCTTTTAACCATATTTAACTTCCAAATTAAGCATGCAAAAGCTCCTAACATAATGCAACTGTCCCTTGTAAAACTGAAAACATGCTACACTAATCTTTTCAAAAGATGACACAAAGTCTCTTTTGTACCTCCTCTTTGGGTGAGGTTCATTCCTTTCCTGGCTGAGTCAAATTCCTTCTTAGACCTCTTATTTAAATTCTGAATGACAAGGTTAGCTACTGTTAACAAATCCTATGTTAGATGGTAGGGGAATGAGAGAGGAGGAGAAGAAGTAATTAACATATGCACAAAAATTTTCATATCAAAATAAGGAAGAAATACTCACTGTCTATTACTGTCCTCTTTTCTTCAACTGGTCATGTGGTTGTAGTTGGTATTTATAATCTCCTTCTTCTGCTGCCCATTTCTTATCCCATTTGCTCTCAGCAAGAACCTTGGCCTATTATGGTTCCTTGCATGATTGAGTGACTCAAACCTTCCCTATTTAAGGATCTAGGCTGTTAGCTGTCCTGAGTCTTATGGGTGGTTGTAGTTTTCATTGATGTTATCACAGGGCATGCATATACTAACAGGTGCCTGTTGGGATATCTTCCATTCAAGGCATCTTCTTACTTATTTCCATTTTATAGTAATAACCTACATTTCTCCTTGATATTCAGGATTAATCACTCCAGCTGGTATAGAGACCCCTTTCTATAACCATTGATTCACTGGCATGGGGATCCCAAAGTTTTCAGACAGCACTCCCAACTCCAGTTTAATGGGAGCAGTGTTATGTCCCCTGGTGAAGGCATTCCTCCTTTGGGAACTGAGACCTCTGGACCAACATGGGGACAGAAAGCAAACATTTAGCTAGTGGATTACATAGGATAATGGTGAGAAGAGACACTCCCATTTCCACCCCTCAAGTCCCAGACCCGGCAATTTTGGTCGTGGGATGAACAGCACCATATCTTGTTTGCTGGTTTAAGAGAATAGACTGCATCTTGGAGGGTATTGCCCCAGCACTGCAAGGTGTTGCCGCAAGGCTGGTGCCTTAACTGAGTCTTCAAAGGGCCATTCCATCGTTCCACCAGGCCAGCTGCTTCAGAATGATGAGGAACATGGTAAGACTAGTGGACGACCTGAACGTGGGCCCCCTGGTGCCCATCCTTTGCTCTGAAGATTTCCTGAGTCAGAAGCAAAGCTGTGTGGCATGCTGATGGTGAATGAGGCATTCTGCAAGGCCACAGATGGTGGTTTTGGCAGAGGCCCTGTGGTCAGGGAAGGCAGATCCATGTCTGGGCAAGGATCTAGGTAAGTGAATGAGAATGAAGCACGGGGCTTCATTGGGAGTTCAGTAGGGCCACATTGGGAGTTCAGTGTTGGGCTCTGCTGTTGGTACTTGGGCATTGGCAGTGACTGTAGCCTAGTCAGCCTAGAAGAGTGAAAGTCCTGGTTGCTGAGTCCTTACATAGTTTCCATCCCCTTCCCTGTGGCCATTTTGATCATGAGCCCATTGGATAATGATGGGGGCTGGGTCTTGGGAACTAAATGGATCATCTTGTCCACCCAATTAGTAAGATCCTCCTAAACTGAGGTCACTCTTCTGTGAATATTTACATGGGACACACATACTATCACCTTGTCTACCAATTCAGAAAGTTCTAGCTGTATAGTTCTTCTCAAGACCTCCTTCACCAATTTTCCAATTGTAGAAAATTATTTTGTAATAATTATTTTGTAGTAATAATAATAATAATTATTTTTATAATTATTATTATATTATATATAGCATAATAATTATTTCTACAAAAGAATAATTATGTAATAATTATTATTATTTCCAATTATGGCCCAAGGGCCTGACTATTCAGCCAGACCATGAGCCACAGCCTATGAAGCCACAGGCTGTGGCCGTTTCTCCCCACAGGCTAAATAAGCAATCAGGTTCACTGTTCAGTTATGCCCCTGGAGGATTGTCCGTCACCATTGTCCCAAAGTGCAGGCTGTGCTGTTGCAGTTGCCCTTCTGGGTAGCACCAGTATGTTGTGCAGAACTATGTGTCAGCCAGAATCAGTTGTGACCTTTCACAGTCCACTTATCTCAGGGCATGCCACATGGGTTATCGGTGTGGGTTGAGGGAGAGGAAGGATGCAGTCTCAAGAGTAGACGGGGCATGGGGAGTGTCGCTCATACAACTGACTTGTGTCTTCATGGCCTGTTCGAACTGATATTGTATATACCACTTCCATTTTATGATAAAATTGCTGTTGTGCATGCCTGATTTTATGGTTTGGTTGGTTAGGCAAAATCCAGTGCATGACAGGCAGCTCAGAAGACACCATAACTTGTGGCTCATAGTCAAGCTTTCAATCTCTATTAATGCCCAGTAGCCTTCCAGACGTTGTTTCTCAGAAGGAGAATAATTATTTTCAGAGAGTGTCATACTTTCCCCCCAAATCATAAGGGCCTGTGCTGTGAGTCACCCATAGGGGTCTGCCAAAGTCTCCGTACAGCATCCCTCTCAGCCACAGAATTTGTCTGCTGGTCACACAGCCCATGTGGCAGAGCAGCTTGCATGGCAGCCTGCACCTGTTGGGGGATGGATGCACAGGTCTTGCATGATAAATCCACTTCAGCATTCCAACACCCCCAAGCCTTTGGTTACCTTTCTTTACAATCTATCAAGGAGATGCTGGCATTAGAACTTTACTTAGTGTAAGCCACCTCTGCATCCAGGTTTTAGTCAATCAACCAAGCAAATAGTTAGGGACAGTCTGAGCTGCTTGAGCCAACACACTGGATCCAGAATCTCTGCGTAATGCATTCATGGCAATGAATTTGGCCTGACTGGACACCCTCAGGGGCCATTCCTAGAACTACAAAGAGAAGGGAATTCTGGGAAATGTAGTTCCAGCTGACTATCATGCCACCGTCCAAAGCATTGCCGACACACTGCCTTCCTCTACCTGGCTGTCTTTTTCAGCTTCCAGATGAAATTACATCTTGTTTTCCCTTTCAGTGGAATGGGTCTCTTTCTAGAGCTACGAAGCTAAGTGCAATGACATGCTTTCCCCAGATTAAAACCAAAGGTCACTGCCACTTCCTTTGAGGCCTCAGAGTCACTGCCGTCTTGTATTGGGAGTCCCTCTGTGGTGTGGCATGGTGGCTCACACCTGTAATCCCAGTGCTTTGGGAGGCCAAGATGGGAGGATTGCTTGAGGCCAGGAGTTTGAGACCAGCCTGGTAAAATAATAATAATAATAATAAAATAAGAGAGTCCCGCTATCTCTGTATTGATAATAGCTCCCCACCTACAAGTTGCTCTCAGCAATTGACACACACCCTGCCACTTAATTCTGACAACTTTATGATGAAGTAATTATTATCCCCATTTTGTAGATGTGGAAACTGAAGCCAAGAGAGCCAACTTGTGCAATTGACAAGGGATAGAACTGCAATTCAAAATCAGTTCCCTGCCTCTATTGCCAGGGCAGGTTGTAGGGAACTTTCTGCCCCCTCCCCCTTCTTTTTCCAGCTTGAGTTAAAATCCATTCCAGGTCATTGGAGAGGGGTTAGATATGGAATCCCAGAACCATAGATTGTCCTTGCTGGATGGGGCCCTCAATAACAATTTAGAGTTGGGAAAATTAAAGAAGTTGAAATTGAGGCAGTTTGTCCAAGGCAAGCCAATGGGACATTAACAGGACCTGGGTCAGGGGGTGATGGCCACAGCTGTGTTTAGGGGATGAGAGTGAAGTGGGGGAAAGAGCTTGCAGTTCCAAACGTGCCTGATGCTGGGATTCACATCATCCTTAGACCAACATTGTGCCTGCTCAGGGAATCACATTCTTTTTCCTGACTTACCCTCTGGTCCCAGCAGGCAGGTACAGCTGGCCAGCTTGGCTGTAACCAAGCTTCACCACCTGCCCACCTCATTGGCCAGACAGCTTTAGAGAGAGTCCCTTTGGGCCAGTCCCCAGAGGTCACTTGGATTTCCTTGGCCTCATTTGGTTCCAAGGGAGCTGGAAGTCTCTTCTTGATTTGTTTGTTCTAGAAGAGTGAGGGGTCCCACGGAGGCAGATGACCTATTTCTTGAGGACTGGCCTGACTGTGTGCTCAAATAAAAAGACACAAGCAACTTGGTCTTCTTTCAGGCTCATCTAGATCCAGCTGATGTGGACACTCCTATTCCAGTGCTGGCATCTACAGTTTAGTGGGGGACGTTCTCTGGGGTATCCAGCAAATGCATCATGGCCTGGACATGTGGGCCTTTCAGGTCTCTATCTCTACTTAGTGCTCTAGGAAACAGCAGGCACTGGCTGAATAAGGCTTAGGTGGGATTCATGCATTCATTCAGTAAACACCCTTGAGCTCCTTTAGTGCGTGGACCAGTACTGCTGGCAGAGAGGTATCAATGATAGAGCAGGAGATGCCTTGCCCTTGCAGGAATACATTCTAGTGGGGAAAGACGGGCAACTAAGCAAAAGCAAAATAAATAGCTATATTATATGCTGTGGTAGAGGTAACATGCGATATAAAAGAAACAAATACAACATGGTAAGGGGGAGCAGGGATGAGGGCAGGGGGACAAGTTGCAGAATTAAGAAGGTGGTGAGGGAGGTGGCCGTGTGGGTGTCTGTGGAGGAGCATGTCAAGGAGAGGATATAGCAAGTGCAAAGGCCCTGGGGCAGGGAAGTGCTGGTGTGTTCCAGGAACAGCAAGGAGGCCATTGTGGTTGGAGCAGAGGGAAGGAGGGGGAGACACAGGAAAGGAGGTCAGAGAGATGGGAGGGATGGGGGCAGATGCTACTTCTAATTCAACCATGGGAAGGACTCAGCTTTTTCTTTTCTTTCTTTGTATTTTTTTTCTTTTTTCTTTTCTTTTCTTTTCTTTTCTTTTTTTTTTTTTTTGAGACAGGGTCTTGCTGTGTTACCCAGGCTAGAGATCATGGCTCAATGAAGCCTGAACCTCCTAGGCTCAATCAATCCTCCCATCTCAGCCTTCTGAGTAGCTGGGACTACAGGCATGCACCACTGCACCAGGCTAATGTTTGTATTTTTAGTAGAGACGGGATTTTGCCATGTTGCCCAGGCTAGTCTCGAATGTCTGACCTCAAGCCGTCTTCCTACCTCGGCCTCCTAAAGTGCTAGGGTTACAGGCATGAGTCGCTGTGCCTGGCCTTTGTTTTTTTTTTTTTTTGAGGCAGGGTCTTGCTCTGTCACCCAGGCTGGAGTGCAGTGGCGTGATCACAGTTCACTGCAGCCTGGACCTCCTAGGCTCAATGGATCCTCCTGTCTGGACCTTCTGAGTAGCTGGGACTACAGGCATGCACCACAGCGCCAGGCCAATTTTTGTATTTTTCTGTAGAGATGGGGTTTCGCCATGTGACCCAGGCTGGACTCAGCTTTTGCTCTCAGTGAGATGGGGAAGCGTTGCAGAGTGTTGAGCCAAGGAGCGACAGGATCCGACCCACCTTTGTAAAAGGTGCCTCAGGCTACTGTGTGGAGAACCCACTTCGGGGAGTCAAGGGAGGAGGGTGTTGCAGTAACCGGGTGAGAGATGATGAGGACATAGACCAAGATGACTGTGGGGGAGCAGGTGAGTAGCCATCAGATTTGTGGATGTATTTTGAAGGTGGATCCAATAGAATTTGCTGATGGGTTAGAAGTAGGGGGGTGAGAGGAAGAGGATCAAAGATGATGCCGAGGTTTTCAGTCTGAACAACGGAATGGATGGATACCAAGTGGAACTTCCTGACTAGCTCTGCCACTTACTGACTAAGATACCTTGGACCAGTTAGTTACTTAACAGCTCTGTGCCTCAGTTTCCCCAAATGTAAATTTGGGAGAATAGCGGTCCGAGCTTCATGAGGTTATTATGAAGACTGACCTGCTACATAGTAAGTACTCAGTAAACATTAACTCTCATTATTATTATTAATTATTATTATTATTCTTGGTGGTGGTGGTGGTGTAGAATCTAGCCCTGGAGTCAGCGGACTCCAACCTGTAGGACATGTTTTTGTAAAGAATCATTGGGGCCAGGCGTGGTGGCTCACACCTGTAATCCCAGCACTTTTGGAGGCCGAAGTGGGTGGATCATGAGGTCAGGAGATCGAGACCATCCTGACTGACACGGTGAAACCCCGTCTCTATTAAAAATACAAAAAATTAGCCGGGCGTGGTGGCGGGCGCCTGTGGTCCCAGCTATTCGGGAGGCTGAGGCAGGAGAATGGCGTGAACCCGGGAGGTGGAGCTTGCAGTGAGCCAAGGTCGCGCCACTGCACTCCAGTATGGATGACAGAGCGAGACACCGTCTCAAAAAAAAAAAAAAAAAAAGAATCATTGGGCCAGGGCTATGCTCATTTGTTTACATATTGTCTGTGGCTACAGTGGACGAGTAGGAGAGCTGCAAAGCCAAAAGTATGTCCTGCCCAGCTCTTTACCGAAAGTTTGCCCATCCATGCTCTACACCAAATTGGCTCCCTTTCAGAGCATGTTTCAGCACAGATTTCTCATGCTTTTTCAGAGGTGGGGGTTGGCCCAATCCTGCACCAGGATGGGGTGAGGTTTCAGTGGATGATGTTCCTGTCCCCCTGCCCTCACCCTGAAACTGTCCCACCCAGGCCCAGAGCTCAGTGTGATGGTGGCTCTAGGAGAGATGCCTGGAGGTGCGCGTCCCCCTGTCCCCTCCCCCCAACCCTCTCCCGAGCATGTTGTTTGTGGTAATCGCATGCCCATCACAGCGCTTGGGCGACATGACACTATAGAATTACACGGCTGAGTGGAGGGATTAATAGCTGGTGGGGTGGGTGGCCCTGGAGAGTCGGATGCTGATCCGCCGGTAGCTCGGGCATGCACCCCACCCCCGTCCCTCCCTCCCTGTCATGCTCCCAGGCGCTGCAGGGGCCTCTCCAGGCCAAGGCGTTCATCAGTGATGCAGGAAGGAGACAGACCAGCTTGGGAAGCACCTGGCTGGCATCTGACGCAGCTGTGCCCCCTCACTGGCTGTGTGACCCCGAGGGAGTCACCTGGCTTCTTGGAGTGATTGTTTCGAGGATGGGAGATGATCCCATTTGTATGTGTGGCCCAGGGTGGAAACATCTCCTCAGGGAGCGTGGTGGCCTTTTGACTTCCTGACATTAAGGGCCCAACACAGAGCTTAGCATGTGACAGGAGCTCAGAAAATAAGTGCCGAGTGAGTAAAAGGCAGGAGCGCAGAGCCTGCATGGGTGTGGTGCCCAATTATCATTGCTGTTGATGATATTAATTTTATTATTAGCTGTTTTATTTAGTTGCTATTGATGATAATAACAATTTTACTCCAAGGTCGATTCTTGGAAGCCTTCCTTTGGCCAGCCTGCAGGAACAGGCATGAGTTTCCAGACACTGGTGGGGTTTTTCCAGCCGGGAGCAGGAAGAAAAGAGCTGCGGTTTGGAGGATGAGGCTGTGGAGGGTGAATGCCTTTGGATTCCCACTGGAAGGTGGGCGAGAGAGCAAAGGCATGGGTAGCTCTGACACATAGAGACAAGTGATGGATGAAAAGAAAGAAAAAAAGATTGACAGATAAATAAATAGAAGACGGAAGCAAAGGTAGACGGGCAGGTTGCCAGACAGGCAGATAAATAGATAGGTAAGTGATGGCTGGTGTCCTCTGCTCAGCCCCTCCTCCTCTCTCACGCGCCCCTCCACTGTCGCACACTCATAATAAGACAGAAAAAGAGCCTGACGTTGACTCAGCACCTTAGAGGGCTGAAGACTTAGGGGAAATTCTGAGGGCAGCTGGGCCACATCGCCTCTGTCTGCCTTTATGAGAAGGAACTAAAGATGCAGATCAAAGGGTGAGTTTGGACCAAAAGAGGCAGACTGGTAGGGGTGTGGGCTGGAAAGAGGTGCGACTGGAGGCAGGAGCTGTGGATTTGAGACTCAGCTTATCCACTGTTTTTTTTTTGAGACAGAATCCCGCTCTGTCACTGGGCTGGAGTGCAGTGGTGTAATCTCGGCTCACTGCAACCTCCGCCTCCTGGGTTCAAATGATTCTCCTGCCTCAGCCTCCTGAGTAGCTGGGACTACAAGCGTATGCCACCATGATCAGCTAATTTGTGTATTTTTTTTTTTTTTTTGAGATGGAGTCTCACTCTGTCGCCCAGGCTGGAGTGCAGTGGTGCGATCTAGGCTCACTGCAAGCTCCACCTCCCGGTTCATGCCATTCTCCTGCCTCAGCCTCCCGAGTAGCTAGGACTACAGGCGGCCGCCACCACGCCCAGCTAATTTTTTTGTATTTTTAGTAGAGACA
Source organism: Gorilla gorilla gorilla (assembly GCF_029281585.2). NCBI lineage: Eukaryota > Metazoa > Chordata > Mammalia > Primates > Hominidae > Gorilla > Gorilla gorilla. Next base: position 221,965,397 of record NC_073224.2, on the reverse strand, counting down.
GGGTTTCACCATTTTGGCCAGGATTGTCTTGATCTCCTGACTTCGTGATCCCCTGCCTCAGCCTCCCAAAGTGCTGGGATTACAGGCATGAGCCACCGCGCCTGGCTGAGACTCAGCTTATCCACTCTTTTCTTTTTTTTTCTTTTCTTTTTTACTCTACTTTTCCTCCTCTCTTCTCCTCTCCTCTCCTCTCTCTCTCTCTCTCTTTTTTTTTTTTTTTTTTATGAGACAGAGTCTTGCTCTGTCACCCAGGCCTCACTGCAGCCTTGACCTCCTGGGCTCAAGCAATCCTCTCCCCTCAGCCTCTCAAAATGTTAAGATTACAGGCGTGAACCACCGAGCCTGGCCAGCTATCCATTTTTTTTTTTTTTTTCTGATTCTGTGACCTTGAGCAAATTTATGCTTTTCTGGGCCTCAGTTTCATCTCCTGTCCTTTGAGCTGCTGTGCAGGTCATGAGGAGAGGTGCCATGCCACTGCCAGGGGTGGTGATTATGGACACCCATCTGACATTGGGCTAGGGGAGTTGAGGGACAAAATGCAAAGCATTCAGTGATGATGTGAATGCTGTGGGTGTGTGCTCACCCATGTGTGGGTCTGTCGGCCTTCCTGGGTCGGAGCTTGACTGTGACACTGGGTGATCAGCGTCACAGTCAGGCAGACTGTCCGCCTCGTGGGGGAGCTGTGCGTGTGGGATCTCGCTTCCCTTGAGTCATAGCTATTGTGGGCCCAGGCACACCGCTGGAAGCAGGGCATGCTTTGCTGGTCCCTGGTCTCACCATCACCCTGCAAAGTCACCTTGACATCTGGAGGCAGGACTGGCTGTGTAATTTGCAGAACCCTGGGCATAGTAAACACGTGGGGTCTCTTGTTAAAAAATTATTGAGAATTTCAGGATGGCAACAGCAGAAGAGTAAACCAAGTCCCTTGTGCCTGCACAGACTGCACTCCGCAAAGCCCACCCTGCCTTGGGCCACACGGTCCCTTGACTAGTGAGGTCAGGGTGAGAACAGGGGCTATGAACTGTACTCTCCTCGGTTCTCCCACTTACTAGGTCTGTGAAATTGGACAGGCCACTTAATCTCTGTGCCTCCCTTTCCTCATCTGTAAAATGGAGATGATAGTACCTACCTCCTATGCTTTTTGTGTCAATTAAACGAGTGAATACCTTCAGCACTGGCCACTGTGCCCACCACAGTTATACAATAAATATCAGTGATTGTCATCATCCTGCTGGCCAAGTTACAGAGGCAGTAGGTGACAGGGTCTGAAGACGGAACCAGAGCTGTGCAAATCCAAACCTCTCCCTCCAGGACAGATTCCAAAGTTAGCCTTTCCCAGGCTCTGGGGCTCAGAAATGGGCAGAAGTTTGCTTTTTCCCTAGAGGAGCTCATGGCTATCCCTTTAAGAGAAAATCTGTGGCCCACTGACACTGGTTATGAGCCCCCATCTAGCCTTGAATCATGGGGAGCCTGTTCCTGGTACCTTTCTATTCTTTCCTTGTCAAGGAGCCGCTGATGCTCACTTTCCCTGATCTCACCTGCATGTGAAGGTAGGGGCTGCAGAGGGGAGGCTCAGGGACAGGTGAAGGCTAATGAGGGGTGCCCGCAGTGGGAGGGGAAAGTGGAGGAGGGACAGTGGGAAGCAGGGCAGGTCTGCAATGCTCAGAGGCTCACCTATATCCAAGACCTTACCTCTGTGCTCAGAAGACTTTGGTCCAACCTTATGTATGAGACTTAAACACATACTTAGCTCATAGATGAGCACAGATTTAGATTTTAAAAAACAACAAAGAACAAACTTGGGCAGGTATTGCATATGTTGACATGGCGGATAGACCAGCCTTGGGTAGGAGCTTAGATAGGAAGCACTGAGAACTGGGCAGATCAGGGAGGACTTCCTGGAGGAGCCGCCGCTTCCATAGGCAATGTGGGGCTGGCAGCCGTTCTTGCCGTGCAGCCTTTCCCCTTCTCAGGGACAGCATGTTGCCCGTCAGCAGCAGGCACTAAGTGGGGGCACCAGAAGGTCTAGAGCACCACTCTTTGCACCTAGGAGCCCACAGGTCTGGGCAGATCTGACCCTGTGGGTGGGGACACCGTGTGGAGCAGGTTGAGAGAGGGAGAGGCTGGCGGATGGCTCCTTGGGGACTGTGGGCTGGGGCCCGAGTTTGGCTTTTAGTGTAAGTGGTAGAAGGTTTGTGCGGAGTTCTAGGCAGAAACATGACTTGATTTGATTTACACTTTAAAAAGATCACTCTGGTTATTGGTTGGAGAATGTGGGGTAAGGAGCCAGGAGTGCAGCTGACAGGCCAGTTAGAAGGTTTGCCGCATTATCCAGGCAGGAGGGGAGAGGGGCTTGGATTCGGGCGTGGGAGCTGGAGACCAATATACGTATTGGAGATTTACTTTAGACACTGAATTCCCAAGCCGCGCCGCCAGTTTTGAGGTGGGGGCTGCAGGAAGAAGGATCAGGTGTGGCTCCCAGGGAGGAATGGGGGCTGGGGGAGAGGAGGAGAGGGAGAGGAAGATAAGATCCTGTTTGGGGCTTGTGGAGCCTGAGACGTTCGTGAGGCATGGATGGGGTTTGCTGATGAGGAAGCTTGGGGTTTAGGGGTGGGGCAGACTCACTTTCTCACCCCGGGTGTTTATTCTCCTCCCTGACAATGCTTTGACTGTCATGGAGAGACCTAAAGGTGGAATTCAGGCAGCAGGCGTGGGAGGTTGAGGGACTAGTTCGGGTGGGCACTTTCTTCAGGGGCCCTCAGATCCTCTCAGTGAGCGTTCCTCTATGCTGTCATGTGGGATGGTGGATTCTGTCTCTGAAATGAAGGATTTTATGTAGTCGGGATGGGAAGAGAAAGAGAAGAGGGAACCCAGAAAATGAGACAAACAAATGAGACTGAAATGGAGGGGGATGGAATTAGGAAGATGGAGCTGGAAAGAATGAGATGGAAAGACAGAGGGGGTGGAGATGGGGTCGAGAAGCAGGTGCTGGTGGGGCAGGGAGACCGAGACGGGGATGCGGGGGGCATTGGTCAGGGTCTCTGGGGAAACACTGGGCACGCAGTCAGGTGTAACTGAAGAGAGTTTAATGAAGGGGTCTTTTACAGAGATGTGGGCAGGGTGAGGGGAAGCCAGCGAGAGAAAGTGCCCAGCGAGCCGTGACCGTGAGGAGCCATGGCCCCTTCCCCAGCAAGCCCAAAGCCCAAGGTGAGGGAGCTGCTTCTAGAACCCAGCAGGTGATGGCAGGGCCACTGGATAGGAGCTGCAGCTGCAGGATTGGCCAGTGCCTGAGGGGCCCCAGGGGAAGTACAGGGGAGTCAGGTCTGGGGTTACTTTCTCCTCTGGCCTCCAACCCACCAGTACTTCCTGGTCAACTGAAGCCAGGGTCAGGGAGCCCTGGAGATGCACCTGAGAGGTCAGCCTCTTGGGGCACAGAGCCAGGCACAGAAGGACAGGGCAGGGGTCTGGAAGGGCAAACAGAGAAAGCCCAGCACAGAGAAGAGGAGAAAGGAAGAGCAGCAGACTCATAGAAAGATGGGTTGGGGCGGACATGGTGGCTCACACCTGTAATCCCAGCACTTTGGGAAGCCAAGGTGGGTGGATCACCGAGGTCAGGAGTTCGACACCAGCCTGGCCAACATGGTGAAACCCCGTCTCTACTAAAAATACAAAAATTAGCTGGGCATGGTAGTGCGTGCCTGCAATCCCAGCTACTAGTGGGGCTGAGGTAGGAGGATTGCTTGAATCTGGGAGGCAGAGGTTGCAGTGAGCTGAGATTGTGCCACTTCACTCCAGCCTGGGCAGCAGAGTGAGACTGTCTCCAGATAAAAGAAAATAAATAAATAAATAAATAAATAAATAAATAAATAAATAAATAAATAAAGATGGGCTGGAGGAGGAGGGGAAGTTAGAAGGTAGAGACAGGAACAAGAAAAGCTGACCCAGGGCAATGGAGATTGACATTTAGGAAAGAAAAGGGCCATCAGCTGGGGATGTCACCTGTGCTGATTGGCCTTGGGTTTCGTTAGAGCCATGGGACTGGGGCCCTGCACAAAGCCTTTTTGTCCCTACAGGCAGGGCCCAGTCACCAAGCCAGAGCCTTGGGTGGCTGCAAACCCTGTTTCCCTCCACAGAGGCGTTTGTCCCCTCCCTCATGGTGACACATGCCAGACAGTTAAAATAAAATTCCTGCTTTTGGGTTTTAATCTAATTAATTGCAGGCATTCCTGCCCCATCTTGCCATTCCCTCTGGGAGCCAGGGTTGCCCTGAAGATAAGGCTTTTGTCTTCTGAGCATCCTAATGCTAGCTGGTGGCTGGACCTCCTGCCACTCTACCTGGACTGAATTAAACCTGTGGGCCAGGACCTCAAAGGTGAGCCTTCAGGATGCTGGGTCCAGAGTGCAGGCCTGGGTTTCCTAAGCCAGCTCCTGGCTGGTGATGTGGCTTAGGAGGGTCCAGGTCTAGAAGATACCCCCCGACCCCTGTGCCCCCAGGTGATATGGGGTGATCAGGGAATGAAGTTTTTGCATTCTGATGTGCTTGAAGAAATGTTTCCCCCAGGTTGTGGGGCTTCAAACTCTGTTTAAGGACTTTTGGGAAGAGAGAGAGGTGGTGGGAATCCGTGCAGGTAAGTCCAGAAAAGACCTGGGCAACACGGGGGACCTTCAGGTTGCTGCCAGCATTTTTTTTTCTTTTTCTTTCTTTCTTTCTTTTTTTTTTTTTTGAGATGGAGTCTTGCCCTGTCGCCCAGGCTGGAGTGCAGTGACACGATCTCGGCTCACTGCAACCTCTGCCTCCTGGGTTCAAGCGATTCTTCTGCCTCAGCCTGCTGAGTAGCTGGGTCTGCAGGTGCCCGCCACCACACCCGGCCAATTTTTATATTTTTAGTAGAGATGGGGATTCATCATATTGGCCATGCTGTTCTCGAACTCCTGACCTCGTGATCCACCCACTTCGGCCTCCCAAAGTGCTGGGATTACAGGTGTGAGCCACCATGCCCGGCCACTGCTGGCATTTTTTTTGGTACCACTGAAGCCCAGTGTGCGAGGCAGCTGCCCAGAAGCATCTCTGCTTCTCTCTCCTGGAGCAGCGGAGAGCACAGCCTCTCCCAAAGTAGCCCAAACTTAGTCTCAGTGAGGGGAAGAGCAGGGAAATTAACACTGATCAAGCTTTCTAGCTGGTGCTGGAAACACTTTCCAACTAGCAGGAGTTGAGTAGAGTCTGAAGCCGGATGCTCAGGGTTGAACTGGCTCTGCCTCTGACCAGCTGTGCTTCTCCTTGGGCAAGTTGCTTAGCCTCTCCGTGTCTGCTCTAAAGGATTGTGATGAACAGTGAATAAAGCACACAAGTAAAGCGTTTGGATCAGAGCCTGTTAAACTGAGATGCTAGGTCCATGTTAGCTATTCTCCTGTTTCTTCTTTTAGACGTTCCCCAAACCCCACAGGTGTGTCCTAGTAGGATCCTCATTTTATAGATGAGGAAAGTGAGGCCCAGGAGGGACATGACTCACTCAAAACCACGAAGCTGAGGAGGGGCACAGTGGGGCCACACCCAGGCCTGATCCGTGCCCAACCTGTCCCTCTCCTGCTTCCTGCATCTGCAGCTGGGTGTGGCTAAGCACAGAGGGAAGGAAGAATTGAGGGTTCTGAAGGCTCCCAAGAGGTCCTCCTTGCTCCCCCGAGTCCCTTAACTGAGGCAGTGCTGTGGCACATCCCAGACTCACACGGACAGCCTGTCCCTTGTTCACATGCCAGGCCAGCAGAGAAGGGGAGCAGCCCTTCTCCTTGCTTCTCAGACTGTCAGATGCACTCCAGCTCAGGGAGGCAAGCAGCCAGCATGGGGCTTCCCATTCCCTCACTAGAGGAGCATCTGTCCAGCTTCTCTGACAGGCTGCCCACTGTCTCTTGGCTCAGGAGCCAGGGAGACTGGTACCCGAGGATGGTTGACGGAACCTGTGGGGAGGGTGACAGGTAGTGGCCAGCCCCAGTGCCCACAGACAAGCTTTCCGCCCTGACAGCTGACTTTGATGGCCCAGCCTGGCTATCCTGACTCCAAGATCCATGAGAAAATCTCCCAGAATGGGTCAGATGAGAACGGGCTAGATGGGAAGGATGGAATTTACAGATGCTATTGTATTAGGGTGAGGATAGTAAAGCAGGCCTGTTGAGCCAGATTCCCCTTGCTGTGCCAGGAGTGAAAACCTCTGACTCTTATAATCTTTTTTTTTTTTTTTTTTGAGACGTAGTCTCGCTCTGTCGCCTAGGCTGGAGTGCAGTGGCATGATCTCAGCTCACTGCAAGCTCCGCCTCCTGGGTTCACACCATTCTCCTGCCTTAGCCTCCCGAGTAGCTGGAACCACAGGCGCCCGCCACCTAAATAATTAGGCACTAAAAAATTAGCACCGGCTAATTTTTTTTTTTTTTTTGTATTTTTAGTACAGACGGGGTTTCACTGTGTTAGCCAGGATGGTCTTGATCTCCTGACCTCGTGATCCGCCTGCCTCGGCCTCCCAGAGTGCTGGGATTACAGGCGTGAGCCACTGCATCTGGCCTTCTGACTCTTATAATCTTAGAGTTGGGAGTACGAGGTGGAGATTTCTTGGTACTATTACTTCATTTTCCAGATGGGGAAACTGAGGCTTAGAGATTGGAGACGGGTTACTTACTCAAGGCCACACAGCAAAACCTACATGACTGAGCTGGACTTAGAGCCCACATTTCTAGAGTCATAGACCAGCCTGTCTCCGAAGAGCTTTCCAGTCCTAGCCAGCATCAGGTCTCTGCCAAACCAGCCTCCCATACCCCTGCCCCACCATGCCAAAAACAGTAGCTAATATGTATTAAGCACTTACTATGTGGCAGTCTCTGTTCCAAATGCTCTATAAGTATTCAGTTACTTTATCTCACTTCTTAGGAAGTAGTGGTATTATCCCCATTTCACACATGGGGAAACTGAGTCACAGAGAATAACTTGCCCAAAGTCATCCTACTGGAAAATGGCAGAGTCGGGATTTGAACCCAGACCATAGGGCTCCAGATTCAAAGTGACTGACAGCTTAGGAAGAGACAGCTTCCCAGGAGCCAAGGCCCATTGCCCTTAAGTCGTTACCCACTTACAATCTAATTGCTTTTACGTGCTGCTGAATTCCTTTATAAAAGTCTTCTTTACTATGTCTTAATTGGAGAGTCCCAGGGCCAAAAAGTAGACAGATTCAAAGTGGTTTCATGAAATATAATACAGGAAAATGATATTCATCTGTGGGAAAAATCCTACAGCTAAAGGGAAAAAGATCAGAGCAAAGAGCCACAGAGAAAACTTTTGTCTGGTGACTGGCCTGGGACAGAAGGCGAGACAGGGATCTTCGGTGACTGCTTGGTCCCTCCTCGATGTGTAAACTTGCTGTCTTCCCACCCATCCCTGGACCTCAGGATCTGTAAAGGGGGGTGTTGATCTAAGAGATTTTCTGTTTCAAGGCCCTTCCAGCTCTGACGTTGGAGGGTGGGGTGAGCTCCTTTGGACAGTTCCTCTATTGCACAATGGGTTTGCATGAGAAAGGCCCATTGAGAATTCCCTGCCCTTTTCACAGGAATCTGCTCTCAAGTGAGGTTTTCCCACCTGTCCTGGGGCTGGACAATTCCTTTTGTAGGGAAGATCCCCTTAGGTCTAACGTAAGAGCCCCCACTCCCATTCTATCTTTCTTCTTCAAGGATGCTTTCTGTCATTTTCTTCATGTCAGACAAAACTCAGAACAGGCCTGAATTTGCCATCGTGTGCTGGGGCGTGTCCAGGCCTGTCAGAGATGCCACTGATTGCTTCATTATGCTGTTGCTGAGCAAATTGAGCCAGAAGGGGAGAGAGTGTGCTCTTTCCTTCATCCCAGTTCGAGGCGCTCCATTCCCTCCAGTCATGCAAGATGGGAGGAGCACCTAAGCCCACCTGCTGCAACGCGAACCCCTCAGCCAACTCACCCCATGACCCTGGTGAGGTGGTCAGCTCCCTTGGGGGAGAGAGGAGTTGGGATGACCTGATCTTCCTCTGCAGTTCAGCATCTGAATATAACTCAAGATGCATCGCCTCCCAGTTGCTTAAGCACCGACCTAGTTCACTCGCCGTTCTTCTATTCTTTCCTTCAATGATTTGGGAAATATTTACTGAGACCCTGCTGTGCGTCCTACTCTGAGATGGCATCTGGACTCTCTGGAGTTTGTGGAATGGTCAGAAGAAGGCTATAGCCTGGATTCAGCTGGACCTGGATTCAAGTCCTGACTCTTGCACTTAACAAGGTATAAGATTTAGGGGAGCTGCCTCCCTCCTCCAATCTTCCATGCCCTTACTTACAAAACAGGCATATTAGGATCGACCTCCTACAGTGGCTGGGAGGGGCCTGTCTGTTATCTATTTGGCACCTGGCATGGGGTTACATAAGTAACTGTTAAGTTTCTTTTTTCTATACTCTCCACCCCTGCCTTCACCCTCAACTCTACATATGTCGTGACTTTTGCAAGTATGTTTTCTACTTACTGGATCAGACAGACTCTTAGTGTGCTCTCTTCTCTTCTAACACCCCCCTGATGTGGTTTGGCTCTGTGTCCCCACCCAAACCTCATATTCAATTGTAATCCTCCCTAATGTTGGGGGAGGGGCATGGTGGGAGGTGATTGAGTCATGAGGGCTGACTTCCCCCTTGCTGTTCTTGTGATAGAGTTCTCATGAGACCTGGTTGTTTGAAAGCATGGAGCACTTCCTCCTTCGCTCTCTCTCTCTCCTGCTTTGCCATCTGAAGAGGGTGCTGGCTTCCCCTTCGCCCTTCTGCCATGATTGTAAGTTTCCTGAGGCTTCCCCGCCCATGCTTCCTGTACAATCTGAGGAATTGTGAGTCAATTAAACCTCTTTTCTTTGTAAATTACCCAGTCTCAGGTAGTTCTTTATGGCTGCGTAAGAATGGACTAATACACCCCTGAAAGCAGGATCTGAGTTTTCCTTTCAGACTGGGAGCTCCCTGAGAAAGGGAGCTCCTTCTCCCATCACTCAGCTGATGATCCCAGGAGTACTAAACCGGCTAAGCCCATAGTAAGGAATGGAACAGGAACTGACCAGGGTGCTGACTTGTTCTAGCAGCTCTCACTCAAGAGGAAGGAAATTGTACTCCACAAATGTCTTCACACTCCTGTGTAGATCCTCTGGCTTCTCTCATCACCAATATTTTCCCAAGTGTGAAAAGCTGTTTCAGACTCAGCTTGTAGAAACAGGCCTAGAGAGGTGAATGAATTGAGGTGAATGCGTTAAGGTGACCGATCAAACCAAAGGCATCAACTCCTCAGGCCCCCACTTCTCAGGTGATGGAGGATGGGGGATGATGTGAGTGGAAAACTGCAAAAAGCACAAAAAGACAACCATGAGATGATCTTCTGCCTAGTCTCCTTGTCTGTTACATGTCATTCTTTCCACTTAGGCTGGATAATGCAGCCAGATTCATTTTCTATTAGGTTAGTGCACAGAAATAATCACACCATTTATTTTTGTGCAAAGAAATAATAATATGTGCAAAGAAATAATTGCACAATTATTTTTAATGGCAAAAATGCAATTACTTTTGCACCAACACAATAGAAGTCTTCATATTATCTGAGGAAGACTCACAGAACATAAAGAGCTAGAAGAAGCCTTTGAGAACACAGAGTTTCCCTCTCTCATTTGATAGATTAAAGAATTGAGGCTCAGGGTGGCTGAGACATTTGTCCATGGCCCAAGATCCAGTGAGGTTCAGAGATGAGACCAAGACCCAAGAATCCTAAACACATCTCTTTCTTTTGTACAGGGCACGGCAGTTTTCAAATTGCTCTGTAGTGCCTTATTAACCTTTATTTCCCTAGTGCCTGGAGCAGAGTCTGGCACAGATATTTACGAATGAAGGCTCGTGATGTTACCAACTTCTCACAATTATGTTAAATAGGCAGAGGTTATGTTCCTGTGAGGCTTTGGGGCTGCTGGTGGTGGTTCGTCTAACATTACCTGTAGAATAAGTGACATTATCGGCAATACTTTTTCCAGATGCCGCGCCTTCCTCAGTGTTCTACCATGGCTTCCACTGACTGTTGAACAAGAATGAGACTCCTTGGTGTGGCAATTCAAGGGCTTGGGAATGTGGTCCTCAGGTTTCATCACTTCACACTGGATCAGAAATCTCTGATCTAGCCAGACCTCTTTCCTCATCACCCTACGCCCATGCCTTAAACATTCTCAAGTCCTGTGTGACCCACATTCTTTCTGCACACACAGGTCAGCGTGGTGCTGCTAATATGTGAGCCCACAATAAGCATTTGGGGAATGAATGCTCACTCCATCCTCCCAATTTGTGCCCTCTCCTCTTTCCTTTTCTGTTCAGATACTACCCATCCTTCTAGGCCTTAATCAAATCTCACCTCTTCCTGGAAGCTCTCCATGACCACCCTCATCCCCGGGAGTCTCTCCTTCTGAATTCCTGTATCGTGTCCATAGTCATTTGACAATTAATCACCTACTCTGGGGCATTCTTTTGCTGTTTTCCTCTGTCTCCCCAATGTGTCCATAAGCTCCCAGACAAGAAGACCCTTGTGTGCCTTGACTTCAACCCCCAGCTTGGAATTGAGAAACATCCCAGGCTTGATCAGTATCTGTGGAACAATAACAGTAAGGACTCTGGTACCCAGAAAAAGTGAATACCTTACAGATGTCCCTCAGCCAGCCAGTAGCAGTGCTTAACTCAAATACCTGTTTTCTGGACCCACAGTCTGCACCCTTTCTACCAGACTGAACCATGCCGGCACCAAGCTTGCATCCTCGCCTATTTACCATTGTTGCCTCCTCACAGTCTCACTCCAGGCTGGGTTTTATCATCTTACAGATGACCTTCAAGGGGAAAGTCCGTTGCCCGGGAGTCAAAAGGGCAGAGTTCTGATGTTGGCCTTATAGAAAAGGATACCTATCGTGAGGATCATAGATGTGGTTGCCTGTGTAAGGGAATATTTGGTGGCTGCTTCTGTAGAACCGGCTCATGGTGACACCAGGTGAATCTCCTTCCCTCTCCAGATCTCAGCCTCCTCATCTGTAAAATGTGAATGACTGATCTCTTCTGTCCTACGTATTCCCTCCTAAGAGAATATAATGAGATAAGGAAGCTGCAGACACCCTGAAGGATGCAACTCCTGCAACTTCTCTAAAACTGTTCTTGCCTCCAGACTGGCTTCTCTCCCATCTGTTCCCTGCTCAGGAGCTAAAGGGACCTTTCTATGGTGCTGATGTGTCCAGATCACCTCCTGGCCTCAAACTCTTCCATTCTTCCCACTGCCCTCAGTTGAGATCCAGGCTCCTTGCTGTGGCTTGCAAACCCTCCACGGGTTCCCTGCCAGTCTCTCCAGTCTCAGTTCCCCCTCAGTGCCCTTTGCTCTCAGGCACCACCCACAATGGATTTCTCCATGCTTCTCTTTCCCACTGAGCTCACCCAAATCTTTGAGGAGCTTGACTATGATCTTCCCCACCTTACACAAGTGGGTTCATGCCACCCCCTCCAGGTAGACTTCCATGATCACCAAGATGAGGTTGGCCCTGTGCTCTCTGGCCCCCACAGAGAGCTGCTCTCACACTGCTTCTCCCATTTAGAGGTGGAGCCAATTCCTCGCCCTTTGAATATGGGCTGGCCCTGGTCACTTGCTCAACCAGTGGAATGCTGTGGCAGTGATGCCCTGGGACCTCTGTGGCCAGGTCATAAGAAGCTTTAGAACTGCTGTCTGGGTTTCTGAGAATACTTACTCAGGGGAAGCCAGCTGCCATGTAACAAGTCTCACTGCCCCAAGTCCGCCATGCTAGGAAGAAGGTCATTTTGGCCAGGTTGGGAGAAAGAGAGAGAGAGACACCTGGCTAGCATCAGCTGATCTGGCCATCCCAGCTGCGGTGTTATACATGTGAGTAAAGAAACATCTTGAACTCCCAGTTAACCTGTAGAACTGTGGGAGATCATCATAAATTTATATTTTAATCCACTGAGTTGTGAGGGTGGTTTCTTCCATGAGAGCACATCCTCAAAACAGGTCCCCTGCTGTGTGCATTCACAGGACCCTGAGCTTCTCCTCTTAAGCATCCATCATGCGTTGTTGTGATTACTCATATTGGCAGAGAGGTTGACTATTCAACCAAGACTCTGCTTCCCTTCCATAGGTAGTGTAGTTGTTGGAAAGCGGTCACCCAGCCAGAGGCTACCTTTTCCAGCCCCCTTTGCAGCTTGGCAGGTTCTGAGTTCACCTTTGCTGAGATTGTGAGCAAAGGTGATGTGCATCACTTCCAGTCCTGGCCTACAAGCATGTCCTATGCAGTTTCTGTACTTCCTGTTTTCCTCTGTCTGTCAGTTGGATGTGACTTTGGGAACCATACATTGAAGATGAAGGTGCTTCCATCAGCCTGCGTCCCAGAGAACTCCCTTCCTCACCCACAGATGGACTTTTAGGCAGGAGAGAAATAGACTTTTACTTTAAGCCACTTGAGATTGGAGGGTGGTGGTGGTTCTACTACACATCATCTTAACAATACACGTGTTCATTGCCAATTAATCATGTACTCCGGGACATTCTTTTGCTGTTTTCCTCTGTCTTCTCAATGTGTCCATAAGCTCCCAACCAAGAAGACCCTTGTGTACCTCGACCTCAACCCCTAGCTTGGAATTGGGAAACATCCCCGGCTTGATCAGTATGTGTCGAACAATAACAGTTAAGAACTCTGGTACCCAGACAAAGGAAATGCCTTAGCAATGTCCCTCAGCCAGCCAGGACATGAGACACAGTTTAATTCTCTTGTCACCAGCTAGACTGTAAGCACCATGGTGGCAGAGACAGCCTCTGCCTTGTTCTCCATCGTATCGATGCACTAACCCAAAGCCTGGCACAGAGTGGACATTCAGTAAACACCTGGTGAGTGCATGCTCTCTTTATTTACTTTCCTGCCTGGGTTATCTGAATCACACTTCACCTCCAGGCTAAGCTTTGATGGCTTGACTATCATGCCCAGCCAGGTGGTGAAACTGAATGCAAAAATTCCTTGTAGAAAGCTGGGAAATCCAGCTTTCAATTCCTCCCATTTCTTTGGCCTGATTTTAATGACTGATGTTTTTTAGGTCTTTTTTTTTTTTTTTTTTAAGGTAGGGGAGGGTTAGGCGGTGGCAGCTTCATGTTAATCAGAAGCTAAAAGGCTCATTGGTTTTTCTGATATCCTTTGAATGGACTCCCTCTCCACAGACAGCTCCTCACAGCTGTTAGGACTTCAAATTCCTCATGCATTGATGGGAGCAGAGAAAAGATATGAAAGGCTTTTTGGCTGACACAAAAGAGGGGAAAAATGTGGAATAAAAACGACAATGTGGTTAATACATAATATGGTGAAATTTCTGGCACTCGCTGTATCATTAATCTGTCTAAAGTGGCTTTGATCTCCTCTGCTTTAATTAACTTGTAATTATAATGCGATGATTTCTGCAGCGGGCAGAATCTGGGAGCTGGGCCCTGAAAGAGACTTCAGCCTCCGAGAGGCAGCCTAACGCAGTATGTGTGGCATCCGCCTGTCAGAAAGAGTGCTTCCCACATCTGCCCTTGCACACGTGCACACACATGCACATTCAGAACCCAGGCTTCCCCATCACATGCTGTCATGGGATAGTAGCTATGTGTTCAACCAGCTGCTCAGATCCTACGTCTGAGTTGGGGGTTACTGGGCAGCATGTCGCAGGTTAAGTTGGTAGAGAAGCAGGAGATATCATCTCTGAATGCCATTTCATTCTCATGACAACTTTGGCAGGTGGTTATGATTAGTCCTACTTCCTGGATGAGGACACTGAGGCACAGTTTAGTTCTCTTGTGTAAAGCTTCCCACTGAAAAGGTGGCTGCAGTAAATTGACATGTGGACCTCGACTCCTCACCCCACCCTAGCCTTGGCCTCACTATGAATGGAATGCCCTTCTCCACTCCTGACAGTGAGTTTGGCCATGAAGCTTGTTTCAGTGGCTGGCACATTGGCGAAGGTGCCAATGGGTGCAGTTCTGAGGCTTTGGCCTTCCACGCTTGTGTGTGTTTCCATGGATTCCCTTGTGCTGCAGCCTTAGCTATGAGAATGTGCCCAGTTTTGCCTTCAGGTCCCCAAGGGGAGGGTGAGAGACAGGTAGAACACAGTTGCCCCCATGGAGGTCAGCTAGGATCAGCCACCCCCCGCAGACCTGCAGGTGCATGAGTGGGAAGAAGTAATTGCTGTTGGAAGTCGCTGAGTTTTGAGGCAGCAAGAGCTAACCAATAGATTGGAGGGATTGGAATTCAAACCCCGGCCCCTGGGTCCATCTGTCTTTAAGGTCCATGCTCTTTCCTTAATGCCATGTGTCCTCAGTGCTGAGGGCCTTCTAGGCAACCAGTCCAGTGTTTTGCAGACTGGTGAGGGTGGGGAGGAGAAGAACTTAGTTCCCAAACTCTGCCCCCATCACCCCCACACCAACCAGAGTTACTCTGCTTTGCTCTGCCTTGCACTGGCCTTCTCTGTAATACTTCATTGAGAGGATGTGTTCTGTTGCTTAAAAGAAGACATTTATGCAGCCAAAAAACACGTGAAAAAATGCTCATCATCACTGGCCATCAGAGAAATGCAAATCAAAACCACAATGACATACCATCTCACACCAGTTAGAATGGTGATCATTAAAAAGTCAGGAAACAACAGGTGCTGGAGAGGATGTGGAGAAATAGGAACACTTTTACACTGTTGGTGGGACTGTAAACTAGTTCAACCATTGTGGAAGTCAGTGTGGCGATTCCTCAGGGATCTAGAACTAGAAATACCATTTGACCCAGCCATCCCATTACTGGGTATATACCCAAAGGACTATAAATCATGCTGCTATAAAGACACATGCACACGTATGTTTATTGCGGCATTATTCACAATAGCAAAGACTTGGAACCAACCCAAATGTCCAACAATGATAGACTGGATTAAGAAAATGTGGCACATATACACTATGGAATACTATGCAGCCATAAAAAATGATGAGTTCATGTCCTTTGTAGGGACATGGATGAAATTGGAAATCATCATTCTCAGTAGACTATCGCAAGAACAAAAAACCAAACACCACATATTCTCACTCATAGGTGGGAATTGAACAATGAGATCACATGGACACAGGAAGGGGAATATCACACTCTGGGGACTGTGGTGGGGTGGGGGGAGGGAGGAGGGATAGCACTGGGAGATATACCTAATGCTAGATGATGAGTTAGTGGGTGCAGCGCACCAGCATGGCACATGTATACATATGTAACTAACCTGCACAATGTGCACATGTACCCTAAAACTTAAAGTATAATAAAAAAAATTTAAATTTTAGAATTAAAAAAAAAAAAGTTTGAAAACCACGGCCGGGTGTGGTGGCTCACACCTGTAATCCCAGCACTTTAGGAAGCCAAGGCGAATAGATCACAAGGTTAGGAGTTCAAGACCAGCCTGGCCAAGATGATGAAACCCCATCTCTACTAAAAATACAAAAAATTAGCTGGGCATGGTGGCAGGCACCTGTAATTCCAGCTACCTGGGAGGCTGAGGCGGAGAATTGCTTGAACCTGGGAGGCAGAGGTTGCAGGGAGCCGAGATCGCACCACTGCGCTCCAGCCTGGGCGACAGAGCGAGACTCTGTCTGAAAAAAAAAAAAAAAAAGTTTGAAAACCACGAATCTACTCTAACTCCCTCATTGTACAAGTGAGGAAACAGAGGCCCAGGGAGAGGCAGTGACTTGGCAAAGACCACAGCTGTTTAGTGTGGTCCTGGTGGAGCCAAGATTACAAGCTTTCCCAAGCCCCTTCGAAAATGATGTCATGAGGCTGGGCGTGGTGGCTCATGCCTGTAATCCCAGCATTTTGGGAGGTTGAGGTGGGTGGATCAATTTAGACCAGCTTGGCCAACATGGCAAAACCTCATCTCTACTAAAAGTACAAAAATTAGCTTGGCGTGGTTGTGAGTGCCTGTAATTCCAGCTACTCAGGAGGCAGAGGCACAAGAATCACTTGAACCCAGTAGGCAGAAGTTGCAGTGAGTCGAGATCATGCCACTGGCCTCCAGCCTGGGCAACAGACAAAAAAAAAAATTAAAATTAAAATTAAAGAAAATGACATCATGATATATGTCATGAATCTTCAGGATAGAAGGACTGGGCAGGGAGAGCAGTGAGGCAGCAGATTGCAAAACTAAGGCTCTGAGTGGTGAAGCCCTGGGTGTGGAGGCTTCTGCCGTCTGAGACTTTCCCAGAGCTTGTGGGAGCCAAGCTCAAATGTGAGGAAGATGAGGAGATTGCCTTTCCAAGAAGGAAGCCAACAGAAGAGAAATCCAGCTGAAGAGGTAGGAGAGATAAATCCAGCTTAGAAAGACACAGTCTGAGCCCCTGGATCAGGCTGTGCCTGAAGTCCATCCTGTCCTAGACTTATGAGTTGATTGAGCAAATAAAATCCCCCTGGCCTAGGCCAGTCTGGGAATGGGTTTTTCATCCCCAGATGAGGGGATGAGGTTTCACTGCCTCTAGGCTCCCTGGCAAACAAATGCATGTTTCTCCAGAAGAGTTTAAAATTAAAAGGGAATAATTCAAATAGTGATTTTTTTCTAGTAATTTCTTCTTGGGGTCACTTCTGATCATATGTTTAAAAATAAGGTGGGCTCAGGGCCGAGAGGATCCTGTGGTCTGTATTCTCTTATCCCACCCTCATTGGCCTCTTCGATACTCTCTGCTTGCAGTGCTCTGGGCCATGAATCAGGAACCAGAGACCAACGTTCTGCTGTTGAAACGCTGTGTGACCTTGAAAAAGTCACTTACCCTTTCTGGAGTTCAGGCTAATTGGTGCTTGTGGCTTCAAAAGGGGTCTCAGGTCCCTTCCAGCTCCCAGGCCCCTTGCCTCCAAGCCTGCTGCAGTCCATCTCGCCTCTGAGCCCCTGCAGATGGTTCTCTCTCTGCCTGAAACACCATTTCTCCCCAGCTAGCTGGAATCATCTTTCCAAATTCAGCACAGCTCACTTTCCTCAGGGAAGCCTTGCTGACTTGGCTCCTGCCCAAACTAGCGTGGGCGTCCCCTGTCTGGGCTCCCATTGGTTGCTGTTGAGCTGGGTGGCGTTCTCCTCTGTGCAACACTGACGGGACCATTCAGAGATACAACTGGAGACTCTGGCATCCTCAGTACATGCAGATTCACCCTGATGCTGGGAAAATGGGCCTCTATTTAGCAAACAACCTCTCGTGGTGGCAGAGTTTGGAGCCAGAGGTTGTGGAGGTGGCCCACGGCAATGTGCACCTGTTACTGGCATCTCTCTTCCCCAACCCCGCTTTCCTCTGCTTTCTGTCTAGCCTTTACGTATATTTCCACCTTCACTCCTTTGTCCTTGCTCTCCTCCCCTCTCCTTGTCATCCTTCCCCTTCAAATAACCTCACAGACCCAGGGCCATGGCAAGCTCAGTTCCTCCAAGAAAACTGACTCCCTGGCATTGCACCTGGCGGCCTCCAGCCCCCTGCACATCTCTTATTTCTCGCGAGAGTCAGCCTTGTTCTCCCAGCCTGACCATCAAGCACCCCTGGGCAGGACTCTGAGTCCCAGCCCTGGCTCTCCAGCATCTGGCTCAGGGCTGGGCACAAAGCTGGCTCCTGTTAAACTGTTGAATGACACATGTTTGTGTTTCTAGTTGTGCTCAGTGAAAGGCTAGGGACACATATGCAGCATCTTGCTAGTCTGCTCAGCAATTCCATGAGGTTGTCATTCACTGATTCATTCATTCATTCATTCATTCGTTCACCCATCCAACATATTTTTTGAGCACCTTCTGGGAATCAGGCACTGCATTGGGCGCTGGGATGTGGTGGGGTCCATGGCTTCCTGTGAGAAATCGAGGCACACAGCGATGAAAGGGCTTGCTCAAGGCCACACACCTGGTTTGAGGTATTTAGGATTCAGACCCAGACCTGTCTCACTCTCAGTATTGAGCTCCTAACTGCTGTGCAAACTGCATCTACAGACCCCGCTTCCCTGAGCATGCTCTTCCTTCCAGGCTCCATCTCTCTCATTTTGCCATGCTGTCGTTACTCACCCACCCACTCACTGGGTATCACTAATTCAATCACCCGTTTACTCAGCCATGCATGTATTTATTCACTCTTTCTTTCTTTCATTCTTTCATTCAAGCTCTTCCTAAACTCCTGGCCTGCCCAGACAATGTGCTGGGCATTGGGCACAGCCAACATCAATCCTAGAATCCAAGTTGGGGTTTCCAGGGGCAAGGTCCCAGCAGCATTGTGGGAGGGAGAGAGGGAGAGGGGCCCATCCCCACCAGGCCTGGGACAGCCAGGTGTTTCTCCAGGTGTGGTCAGCCCCAGATGAGGTGGGCAGGTGAGATGACAGGGCTACAGAGGACAATGTTGGGAGCCCTAGAGAGTCAGGAGCAAAACTGTGGGTGAATGTCAGTATTTTTGGACAGGAAATAAGTGCTATGCAAATGGAATGCAAAACTATGCAAATCATGAACATTCAATTTCAGTCCAAAGCTACTTTTGGTAATAAGTCTGTGGCAGGGCTGGTAATTGGCAGGGAGGGTGCATTACATGTCCCGCCTTTGAGGGGAAGGCAGAGCTGTGCTGGGGGGGTTGTACTCTGAGGCAGTCTGTGATAGCTGCTGATATAGGGGGTCATTATGGGGCTGGGCAGTGTGGGGTGCAAGGGAAAATAAAAGCAGTCGTGACTGGGGTGAGGTGGGATTTCTGGGAAGACGCAGGGTTTGAGAGGAAGATACAAGTCTGAAGCCAACACCAACCGCTGAATAAGGAGGTACCTCTCAGGCAGGGGTGCAAGGGCAAGGAGGCAAAGTGAGTGGTCACCCGGGCATGGGATTTGGAGCACATGGACATGGGGTAAAGAGAAGCCAGGAAAGATGAGCAGGACCACAGTCTGAAGAAGTTTGGCCTAGAGCCAGGGTGAAAAGCCCAGATGCCTCCAGAGGCCAGCATTAATGGGAGGAATCAACTGTTGTCTGCATTTTAAATACATGGAAATATCTATCACTTCCATAAAGAAACATGCTGTCTTTATTTTCTTAATTCATAGGCCCTCAAGGTCTATCTTTTGTTTGCCAACTTTTGACAGAGACACATACAGGGAGCTTTCTCTAAAACCACAAAGCCAAGAGCAGAAGATCCATGGTGACTGTGCTCAGACTCCTCATGGGGGAACAGGAGTTAGTGACGAGGACAGGGTCAGAGTGCGGGGATGGTGCATATCCTACTCTAGTGGGGCAGCTGCTCCTCAGACCCAGATGGGCGGTGCTGTGCAGGAGGGCAGGGTATAAGATCTGATTTCTCATTTTTATTTTTGTTTTGTTTTATTATATTATATTATATTATATTATATTATATTATATTATATTATATTATTTTTTGAGACAGGGTTGCACTCTGTCACCTAGGCTTGAGTTCAGTGGCATGATCTCAGCTCACTGCAGCCTCGACCTCCCAGGTTCAAGGGATCCTCCTGACCCAGCCTCCCCAGTAGCTGGGACTACAGGTACAAACCACCATACCTGGCTAACTTTTTTATTTTTCATAGGGAGATGGTTTCACCATGTTGGCCAGGCTGGTCTTGAACTCCTGGGTTCAAGCGATCCACCTGCCTCAGCCTTCCAAAGTGTTGGGATTACAGGCTTGAGCCCCTGTGCCTGGCCAAGATCTGATTTTTCAAAAGAAGGATTCTATGTGAGCATCCAATATTTAAATGTTGGGTCAAACTCTGTTTTAAATTTTTAGTACACTGTATGTACAAAAAGAAAAAAAAAGAAAGGAAATGGAAAGATGGGAAATCTGAAGGCCAGGAACAACTAGTTAAGGCCTTTCTGATGGAAGCTGGGTTCAGGAAGGAGAGAAGGCTGGAGTTGGGAAGGGCCGGTATCAGGCAGGGCCCACACTTATGTCCATTGGCCGCAGGTCAGCAAAGCAGCTTTGGTGATCTTGACTGGGTTGTCTCACGTATGGGACCTGACTAGGACGACTGAACTGATTGAGCTCTGCTTATTCCTCCAGAAGTCTCATCCAGGAATGTTCTCACCAGAGGTAGAAAGGCAAAGCAGAGACCAAAACTCATATAACTCTTGAGACAAGGGTTTGAAACTGGCATATACGCATGACTATTGATCAAAAAAGCTTCATGGCCAAGCCCAGATTCAAGGGCTAAGGACACAGGTTCCTACTCTTGATGGGCAGAGCTGCGAAGTCCCATTGCAATGGATGTGGATGCAAGGATAGATGGAGAAATAGGGCCATTTTTGCAGTTCATATACAACAGCAGGGCTTTGGGTAAGTCGCTCGCTCTCTCTGGCCCTGTTTTGTCATCTGTAAAACAAAGACATTGCATAGGATGTCGTTTCTAGCTCAGATGACCTGTGGACCCACTTCATCCCAGGCTTCCAGGGCCCATCTGGATTCTAGCTGGCCACAGTGAGGAGGAGGCTCTTGCCTCCGCCTCTTCTCTGCTGGGCCCAGCAAGTGCCTGCTCTGGGATCCTGGGCATCTTTCATCTGAAATCAATAGCTCTTCTTGTTTCTTAATGGGCTCCCTGATGGTCAGCAGCTGTGGTAGAGTCATGGGGAGAGATGCATTAGTGCCTCTCATGGCCCTGAGAGGCATTCATTCTTAATGGAGGAGGGGATGTGGTTGATTTGGTCTCCCCATTGTTTGAGATATTAATGAAGTTTTTATGGATGCCACCTTGGTGGGGAGGGTGACACAAAGGAGAGAACTATCTTACAGACTCAGTTTCTATATGCTGAAGCCTGTATGAAACTGCATATAAGGGATTTATTTCATGCATGTATGCATCCATCCATCCATCCACCCATGCATCCATCCACAATCATCCGTCCATCTATCCAAGCATCCGTCCATCCAAGCATCCATCCATCCATCCATCCATCCATCCATCCATCCAAGCCTCCATTCATCAGTCTTTTTTTTTTTTTTTTGAGACGGAGTCTTGCTCTGTTGCCCAGGCTGGAGTGCAGTGGCACGGTCTCGGCTCACTGCAAGCTCCACCTCCCGGGTGCACGACATTCTCCTGCCTCAGCCTCTTGAGTAGCTGGGACTACCAGCGCCTGCCGCCAAGCCCAGCTAATTTTTTGTATTTTTAGTAGAGATGGGGTTTCACTGTGTTAACCAGGATGGTCTTGATCTCTTGACCTCGTGATCCTCCTGCCTTGGCCTCCCAAAATGCTGGGATTACAGGCGTGAGCCACCACGCCCAGCCCATCAGTCTGCTTAAGGCCTTGTGTGTGTTAATCCAGCTACAGACAGTACAGAGATAAATAAAACATAGACCCAGCACTGTAGAGGGGAGGACACACAAATAATCAGTCAGTGCACCATTCTGGGTGTTGGGTGCAGCCAAGCATGGAGAAAGGAACCAGGGAGAGTAAATTCTGCCCCAGGCCTGAGAGGGAACTGTACTCAGGCTGAAACCTAGAGATAGATGTGGCTGGCTTTCTGCAGGCTCAAACCGCTGTCCTATTGATGGGTCCCATGCTGCCTTCCAACATGTAAAGGATGAAGGGTCACCTCAGGATGGAATATGAGGATCAGAGCTTTGCCCATCGTGGACCTGCATTTAAGATGCTGAACCATGAGAGTCTTCATGGATGAACACCATGGTGATGGGATGTGTACCTCTGGGAGCCTTGGTACTAAGCTTCTGACATCATCCTGTGGCCTGGGCCCCAAGGAATGGCCACTCCCTCCTACCCCTGCTGCACTTGATGAGCTGTGAATAAGCATCCC
Organism: Gorilla gorilla gorilla; assembly: GCF_029281585.2. NCBI lineage: Eukaryota > Metazoa > Chordata > Mammalia > Primates > Hominidae > Gorilla > Gorilla gorilla. The sequence goes on along the minus strand of NC_073224.2, from coordinate 221,943,548 downwards.
AAGCCCCTTGCTTTGTGGCCACCCGTGGGAAGGGCTACTGAGGAGCCAACTTCAGGTAAGAAGTCGTATAGGTGGAGTGATGGCCCTGGGCTCCATCCACCACAAAACTCCCTACAAGAGTGGGTGGAGGTGGGGGCCAGGAAGTCAAGGAGACCCTTTTCTTCAGTAAGACAGAGCCCAACCCACACTCCTAAATAGATGTGGTTAACTTCTTTTGCAGCCACAGAAAAATGTCTTTGACCTCAAAATTATGCAAATAATTTTAGAAAAACCCCTGAAGTCCACCTTGAACCTCAGGATAAGAGCTCCAACCTAAGAAGATTGGTTCAACTAATTAGAGTTCCGACTCAGACCAATAAAACTTTCTCGTATCATTAGAGAAAGCTGGTACCCAAGATGGGAAAGAAAAGGCTTTTGCCTGTAATTTTCAACTGCTGGCTCCCTGCTCCTGGGAGATGTAGCCGCCCAGGAAGACCAGGGAAAGCAGCCATTTCTTTCTGTAGCTAGAGCCAGGACATGCCAGACAAGAAGGAAATTTCACATCCAACGTGAGCCTTTTTGCCATGGAAAACCTCAGTATCGATTCATCACTTATTACCTCTCTAGTTCCAAAGATGGATTATGTAGATATGTAAAATAAGTGTAAGAAATAAAGGAAATACATTTAAAATGTACAAGAATTGGCCAATTTTGCAATATTTCACCTCAATTTTATATGCTGTCAAATACACTTGAAATACATGTGTGCTAAGCATGACAAATATATAGAAACTAAAGCTCTATTATTTTGCTGTAATGGGCCGGGGGAATAGCTCTGAAATAATATTCTTCTGTCTGCAATAAATGCTTTTCTCTGAAGCTGTCTTAATGCTGTGAACAAAGCCTGGAGATCTCTCAAGGGCTCCTTCTCTTGAATTACTGCCCCTCTCACGGCCTTCTGCCATGATAAGTTCACCAACCACCTGGCGGGTGGATAGGGACCGAGCCGGTGAAGCAGCGGGGTTGAGGGAGCATAAGCTGCCACGCACAGGCTGGTAGGGGTGGAGAGGATGGGTGAGTGTGAGAAGGCACACCCAGAACCAACAGTGTCTGGGTGGCAGTCGTGCCATGCTCAGTCCCCACACTCTGGAGACGCACCTTATCTGTCAACATCTACACTTAGGCAGCAGCCCTCAGGAACACTGGAGGTCAATTCAGCTTGAGAGCTGGACTCCTCTTAAGTGACCATGTGGCATGGGCAGCCCACTACCCAGCAGGAGGCGGGGGAAGAGTCTAAAGGCCTCAGGGAATCAGACTCTGCAGCCAGTCAGTGTCAGAGCTGCACTCTGCTGTTCACAGACTGTGCTCTGGGTCAGGTCTCATAACTTCTCAGAGACTCACTTTTTTTTTCTTTTTGAGACGGAGTCTCGCTCTGTTGCTCAGGCTGGAGTGCGCTGGGTCCATGATCGCTCACTGCAGCCTCCACCTCCTGGGTTCAAGTGATCCTCTGCCTCATTCTCTCCAGTAGCTGGGCCTACAGGTGTGTGCCACTACCCCCTGCTAATTTTATTATTATTATTATTATTATTTTGTAGAGATGGGGTCTCGCTATGTTGCCCAGGGTAGTCTGGAACTCCTGGGCTCAAGTGATCCTCCCGCCTCAACCTCCCAAAGTACTGGGATTATGTTTGATCACTGCACCAGGCCGAGACTCAATTTTTTTTTGCTATGAAATAGTCATAACAATTCCAGCCTTATTGGATTGCTGTCACCTCACCCTCCATCTCCAAGGGATGTTATTTACTTTGTACTCTAAGTAGATGATGCTCCCTGAAGTTGTGCAGTGTGCTACATGTGCAGCAGTACATGGCAGCTGTGTATGATGTAAAGACCCCAGCACACAGTAGGTATGTAATAGGTAATAGCTGTTATTATCATTGTGATTCTTATTCCTAAGTACAACTAGCTCTAGAATATAGTATTTGGAAGGGGTCCAGAGGGGGGCTGTTTCCCAGAGTGATTAAAAGAGAGGACATTGGTGAAAGTTGCTTAATCCCTCTTCGCCTTAGTTGCCTCCTCCATCAAATGATGATAATAAGAGAGCCTATGGCAGGGGTTGCTGTGAGGATTAAGTCTGATAATTCAAGTTCAAGCCTTTGTTGGGCAGTGTCTGCCACAAGGCAGATGTTGAAAATGTTAGTTCCCACAGAGTATCTGGATAATAGAGGGAGAGTGTGTCCATCACGAGGCTGAGAGCAGTCAGCAGCACCACACCAGATGCACCCACAGCATGTGGATCAACTGCAAAAATCCAGGGCTGGAACAGAAATGTCATTTAGTATCCTGAAAATGCACAGACTAAACAGCAATGTGCATTTCATAAAAGGACATACAAAGAGAATACACATAAAACATGTCAGAAGGGTTGCCTACCGAAGCGAAGGTAACGGGAGTGGAAATTGAGGATAAGGGGGAACATGTAGTTGAATAAGAATGGGATGTGACAAAACCATAATTAGCTGGTGTCAGTCTCTGGGCAGGGCTCTTTCTTGGAGCCACAAGTGGCAGATCACTTTCAGGTGCTTAGTCACTCCCTCCTGGGGTGCAGAAGCTCTGTCAGCCCTGGTGGAATTTTTCGAGTTTTCAACTAATCAGTTTGAGAGGGTGTTCCTCAGCCTATTTAAATTCAATCGGTTACTTTTCTTTCTACTTGCATGGCTTTTGTGGACTTTCCGAGCTCTGAAATTCTAGCCCCATTGAATTTCAGAGCTCGGAAAGTCCACAGAAGCCATCCAGTCCACTCAACTTCCAGACAAGAGGAAGCAAGAGAAAGACAGTGGAGTGGACAGCATGGCCCATGGGGCCAGTGACTGTGGAGAAGTTTTAATATGAACAATGCTGAATGCCTTACAGTAACCTCGCCTTGCAGGGTAACCTTCCCACCAGCACTCCACATATGGAGTTGAGCCTGCTACATGCAATGCCTCCTGTAATGGTTTTGGAGAAAATCAGGAAAATGGGACAGAGTTCTGTAGCTGGACCAGTGCAGCTGCAGGGGATGACAGAGTCTGATGGGGAGAACTCTGTGCCGGAGGTGACCACATGCACCTGCTCCCGTAAGAGAGCTCAGAAAACTTGAGGAGGGCATCAGGCTTGCCACAGAATGTCTGATAAGAGACTTGAGTCAATTACATTTTTATATTAAAGGCCAGGGGTCCTTGTCTTATACTGAGCCATAAGAGGAAGCGGGAAGCATTACCAACCAGCTTGTCCGTGGGGTTCTCCCAGCATCTTGTGGGCATGTCACCAACATTGCAAAGGAGGCAGAACTAAAACTGCTGGACTGGGCGGTGTCAGGCAGAGACATGAACGTTTTCTAGTTGAAAAATGAATGAATGAGCGGTGGATGTTCTGTGCAGCACCTGTTACCTAATTTTGTGGAAATTTTCCATTTTTCAACTAATCCGTTCGGGGATGTGTTACGTGTTCCTCAGCCCATGTTTATTCAGTTGGTTACTTTTCTTTCCACCTGTTTCTCATCCTTCTCTCCATCCTCTTTCTCCCTGCACCTGTACTATCTCCTGCCCTCTCTATCCTCCTCGCCTCCTCCTCAGCATGGAGACACTGCTCTGTGAGCCAGCCATGACCCCAGTCTTTGAAGACGTTTCACCATGTAGGAAAAAAACTAACTGCCCAGAATATCGATTTTAAAAATTTATTTATTTATTTATTGTTTATCTTTGAGACAGAGTCTCACTCTGTCACCAGGCTGGAGTGCAGTGGCACAGTCTTGGCTCATTGCAACCTCCGCCTCCTGGGTTCAACTAATTCTGGTGCCTCAGCCTCCCGAATAGCTGAGATTACAGGCACATGCCACCACGCCTGGCTTTTTTTTTTTTTTTTTGTATTTTTAGTAGAGACGGGGTTGCACCATGTTGCCTAGGGTGGTCTCAAACTCCTGGGCTCAAGCGATCCACCTGCTTTGGCCTCCAAAAGTGCTGGAATTGCAGGCGTGAGCCACTGCACCCGGCTCCCAGAAGATCCATCTGCCTCAGTTGTCCGCTCAGCCTCCTGCCTCCCAAAGGGGACAGAGGGCCTTTTGTGTCACCAATGAGCTGGCAAGGGTCCTGCATTCCAGGAGGGAAGGGCTAAGTGCCTGAAAGTGTGTACACATATGCACACTCTTGCATTCTTACAGAGTCAGAAGCATAGATGCACACACAGCAACGCAAACACGGGAACACAAACACACAAAGGCATGCCTTAGAGGCACCATGTGCATATATGCCCCCTGAATATAGATGCATACCCAGACATGTGTGCACACAACGACCCACATGTAGGTATGTGCACATATATGCATATGCACCTAAGCATACAAGTGGCAATAAATAGACACCTATGTGCAACCAGACATATACAGCCAGGTGAACCAGGAAATGGAAGAGGAAAGGTCTTTTCTACCCACCCACTTCACACAGGTACACAAACCAACATGCACCACACAGAAAGCACCACACAGGTGCTCAGCATGTACACAGCCAGTGGTCTTCTCCCTGCCCCTCCTTCCCTCCTGGCATTTGGGGGGTATGCCTGCAGTGAGTTGGGGCTACAAGAAGCCAAAGCAGAAAGATACATCATGGGACCCCTATGGAAGCTGTGATATGTTTGATCACATGAGCTCTACCTCCCTCTGCCTGATCTAAAATTGCATCCCACCACGGTTTTGATCTCTTTCCCTTGCTTCATTTTTCTCCATAACACTTCCCACCACCTACCATATGATGCACTTTACTTCTCCTTCTTGTCTGCTTCCTGTCTCTCCACTATAACATAAGCTCCATGAGAGTGGGAGTTGGACTTGCTCTGTTTATTGCTTTATTCATCCTCAGTACATAGCAGGTGCTTAATATATATTTGCTGAATGAATGAACAATCCTGTGAGGCAGGTGTTTTCAACTCAATTTTACAGATGAGAAAACTGAGGATCCTAAAAGTGCAGTGATTTGTCCGAACTCACAAGGCTGGGAGCTTGAATTTGAACCCAGGTTGATCTGGCTCAGAAGTCAAACATTGTATTTACCCCACCTGGCTACCACTTGGCTGCAGGTGACCATCTTCCAAGCACCTTGCAAAAATTCCAAACATTTGGTTGTCAAACTTTGGTGTTCACCCAAATCAGGGCAGATCCCTGCGCTCCCCATAGCCCTAATTAAGTCAAATGGATGCTGTGGAACAGCTGGGTACTATTTTCTCAAGAGACCCAAACACCCAGGATGTTACTTGCTAAACCTTCCCACCATGTTCCTGAAATCACTACCAGCAACACTGTCTTTCTGAAACTTACCTGTTTGGGCAGTGGTAGCTACACCTTATTATTATTTTTTTTAAATCTTTGAGCATGATTTTAGGAACATCAGCTGTGTTGAGGAGGCAGCCTGTTATTATAGCTGTGTGCATGGACTCTGAACTCAGACTGCCAGTCTGAGGTCTGGTTCTATCACTTTTGCTAATTGTGCACACTTTGGTGACTTATTTAACTTCTCTGCACTTCCACTCTCCTACCTATGGAATGCTGACTTTGGTGTACATAATTGTCTCCCATATTTCTATCTTTCTTTTTCTTTTAGTAATAGAATTGCTGGATTTCAGCTGGGCATATGGTCCCCTGATAAAGACTACATTTCCCATACTCCCGTATTGCCAGGTATGGCCATGTGATTATGTGCTGACCAATATGATTTCAGAGGAAATTTCAGGAGCAACTTCCAGGTCATGCCCTTAAAATAAAATGGAATATCCTCCACTTCCCCTCTCTTCTCTGCCTGTTGGTGAGAATGCTGGACCTTGAGATGGAAGCCACATGTTTTCAACAGCAGGGAATAAATTTGGAGGCCTTGTGCCTGGCATTGGAAGCTACCTTATCAGCCCTAGATCGACTGTTAGACAAGGGAGAAACTTGTGTCTTATTTAAAGCACCCCATTTTGGATTTTGTTACAGCAACTGAGTCTTTAGTTTGACTCAAACTGACTGGTTCCAGAGTGAGTGCAGCCATAATGAGACTTAAACCATAAGGCTCTGGTTCAGTGGCCAAGGAGCAGGTGGTGAAGATGGAGATATCGCAGGATAGGAAGACGGCCCTTGTTATGATGAGGCAAAACATCTGGTGTTGCCTGCGAAACCTCGGAAGCAGATCATGTGCCAATAGTGTGTGTCCCTCTCAGGGGTCTGTTGGAAATCCCAGAATGTAATATGTATTGACTTATTCTTTCTTGCTTAGCAAAGTCCCACAGGAGGGGTGATGTCAGGTTCATTAGAAAGGGATTCGGAAGAGGAAGCCTGAGCAGGGGCAGGAGAGAAGAAGACTGAAGCTCAGGCTTTTCTCAGGCACCTCAAGCCAGAACATAGAATAAAATACGGCTGCAAAGGTCCCATTAGGGTGATCTCTTCCCCAAGCCCACTATCCCACATGGCCCCAGGAGGCCACCTTCAGGTTGGGGGCTAGGCAGGACAGAGACACTAGGAAATTAAAGATAAACATTTTCAAACATAAAAACTATCTGGAAGAGATCTTGGTTGTTGTTATTTGTACATGGAACTGAGAAGAAGTAAATTCAATGAAACTCTATACAATTCTTAAGGGAATTATATTGCCAAAGAAATTGTGCATTTCTCTGGGACAAGGTGACTGCCCTAGACAAAAGCCTGCTGCTTTCTGACATGAGGCTGACAATGTATCCAGGCTCCTCTGGTCAAGCCCACTCACTCTTGGAAATGCACATTCCTGCCCTGGCAGGCTAGAGCTGGGCCTCAGAGCTCATCTGGTTCACTGCCTTCTCTCGTTTTGCATATAGAGAAATAGAGGACCAGAGAGGGACAGTGGCCAGCCACAGAACACACAGCTTTCTAGTGGATGGATTAGGGAGCAATGACCCCCGTTCCAGGATTCACCACAGGTTTCTACCTGTCATCCACTCCTTTTTGCATAACTTCAAGCACCACATGTGATGAAAAGAAATGATGCTTGTGAAAATAAAGAGTGTGGGGTGGGCACAGTGGCTCATGCCTGTAATCCCAGCACTTTGGGAGGCCAGGGTGGGTGGATCACCTGAGGTCAGGAGTTTGAGACCAGCCTGACCAACATAGTGAAACTCTATCTCTATGAAAAACGCAAAATTAGCCAAGTATGGTGGCATATGCCTGTAATCCCAGCTACTTGGGAGGCTGAGGCAGGAGAATTGTTTGAACCTGGGAGATGGAGGTTGCAGTGAGCTGAGATTGCACCATTGCACTCCAGCCTTCCAGCCTGGGCAACAAGAGCAAAACTGTCTCAAAACAAAAAAAAAAGTGTGCAAAAACGAGGGACTATGAACCAAGCTAGTGGCATCTGCATAATTGCCACCCCTTTCCTGACCCCTACTCACTCTGCCTCCTTCCAGGGCCATGGAGGATGTTCTGGCGAAGAGAAAGGAGCACCCAGGCATGAGCACCACTGCCTGGATATGAGTCCTGATCGTGACACCTACTACCCATGTGACCTTGAGCAGGTAATTTATTTCCACAGGCCCCAATCTGTAACAGTAGCACCTATCTCATGGGGTTGTTGTAAGGCTTAGACAAGGAAATAATACAAAATGCCTAGTATGGTGTCTGGCACGTAGTAAATGCTCAATTAACATCAGGTATTGTGTTAGGGTGATTAATGTGAGCTGCAAATTCTAACATTAAGTGGCTTCATGCAATTGTTTATTTCTCACTCATATCAACCTGATGCCAACCAGTGGCTCTTCTCTACCTTCTAACTAGTTAATTAACACCACTCAAGTCTTCCAGCAGGGAAGAGAGGGATGGAAGGTGTTTCTAAGGGCCAGGCCTGGAAGTGACACACATCACCTCTGCCCACATCCCAGTGGCCAGAAGTTGTCAAAGGCACCACTAAACTACAAGGGAGTCATTCACCATGTGCCTGGGGGAGAACAGAGCATTGTGGCCACCAAGGCTCCTGCCACAGTTGGGCTGTAACACTGACTGTATTCCTTGTATAGTGTGTGGAGCTTGACATGTTCAACCTTCTGAGCTTCCGTTTTCTTGTAAATGGAGCTAATGACACCAGTGTTATTATTGTGAGGTTCGCATGAGGAAAGGTAAGTTCAAGGTGCCTGGTGCATGGAAGATGCTTGGCAAATGTTTCTTTCCTTCCATTCTTTCCCCAAGCCTCCTCTTCCTCTTGCCTCCTACTTCCCTCCATCCCACCCCTTCCATCTTCTCCCCTTCCTTCCCCTGCTGTGAGCCAGGTGACAGCTGGCACGGCCTCTGGTCTGCAGCCACTAAACCTGCCCATCCATGTCCAACTAAAGGGACAAAATGGCCAAAAAAAATCAAAGGTGGTGGCACGGAGTGGGTGGCCGGAGCCACGTCCTCTGCTTCCCAATGTAAATCTTTGGGAAAACCATTAGCGGTGGGCCCTGCAGCTCAGAGAGAAATTACAAGGCAGCAGAATCAATGTTATTTTTTCCACAAGCTAAATTCATAACGGTTTATGGCAAAATCAATGCAAATCTTCATGAATAAAGTGATGGCAGGTGCACATTAGACAATAATAAGGGGGGAGGGGGAGGAGAAACCTCAGCCAATCAGCAGTGGAGGCGGGGCCCCAGAGGGAGCCGGAAGCAGGTACTCTGGAGCCAACTGCACAGCTGCCAGGGGATTTGATTCTCTCTGCGATGCAACGAGGCCCCTCCCAGCCTGGCCCCAGCCTGGCCTGAGCACCCTGGGAGGGAAGGGGCTCAGGGGTGGGAGGAAGTTAAGAGCTGACCTATTTCTTGAGAGCTTATTCCAGACTTCATGCTTGACCTCCGCGGTCCTATTGGATCCTCAGAATAGCTCTTGGAGGTAGATGCTGTCATTACCCCCATTTCACAGTTCAGGAAACAGAGGCTCAGAGAGGTGAAGCCACTCACCTGGCATCACACAGTTAATAAGTAGGAATTCCTGGAATGGAAGGCAGGTCCTCCCTATTCCAGAGACCCAGAGGCACTTGTTTAAACAAGATTTGCCTCTCTGTTCCATGCTTTTCTGCCTCAGGGGCCTCTGCACATGCTGTGTCCTCTGTCCTAGTGCCCGAGTCTTCTCTCCTCCACCTGGGAAACTCCAGAGCGGCCCTCACCATCTGGCTGCAATGTTGCAGGGAAGGCGGGGCCTGGGGGGAGGTTCTGTGATATCTTCAGCTGGCATTGTCATGCCTTTCCTGGGTGGGCCCCTTGGGACTTTGTGTTTGTGTCTAGTGTGGACTCTAGGATAGTGTCTAGGGAGTGTTTGTCCTCATGGTGCCTTACCTAGGCTGTGAGCCACTGCAGGGTTTGACTGTATCCTAACTTACCATCTCGTTTTTCAATCAATTCACTGGAATACTTGCATTGACATTCATCACTCCATCTGTCCAACCATTTATTTATCTGTCTCTCCACCCACCCACCCCCCATCCATCCATTCATCCAACCATCCATCCATCCCTCCATCCTTTTATCCATCCACCCATCCACCCATTATCCATTCATCCAACAATCCATCCATCTATCCATCCTTCCATCCACCTACCCATTATCCATTCATCCAACTGTCCATCCATTCATCCATCTCTCCATTTTCAGGTAGTTCTCAAGACTTGAAAAATTACCAGACTTTATCCTAACACATGCTACGACATGGATGAAACTTGAAGACATTATGCTAAGTGAAATGAGCCAGTCATAAAAAGGAAAATACTGTATGATTTCACTTATATGACAGTCAAATTCATAGAGACAGAAAGTAGAGTGGTGGCTGCCAGGGGCTGAAGGGAGAGGAGAATTGGCAGTTAGTGTTTAATGGGGACAGATTTCAGTTTGGCAAGATGCGAACATTCTGGAGATGGATGGTGGTGATAGTAGCAGAACGACGGGAATGTACTTAATACCACTGAACTAAAAAGGGCTTAAAAATGGCTTAGAGTGGTAAATTTTATGCTATCGATAGTTTGCCACAATTAGAAATAAATTTTTAAAGTATCAGTTTCACAAGGAGGCTACAGTATTCCCTCCGCAGAATTCCACTCCCTCTCTTCTCACCTGCTCCAGTCAGGCTGTACCTTAAGTCTTGCCTCCTGGTGCAACACCAACAGGCTGCCCCAGCCCTCTCCAGCTCTTCTGTCTCCAAATATTCTGGGTGCTCATGGTTTTCATATAATAATCATGACTGTGTAAACAACAGTTGCTAACACTTGGTGAAGGTGTCCTGGGGCAAGTTATAAGTGTTTTGCCTGGATCATTGCATGCCCACTCTGGGAACTAGGTACTGTTGTTAGATGAGGAAACTGAGGCCCAGGGAAGTTAGGTAACTTGCCCAAGCTTCCTCAGCTAGTAAGCTGCAGGGGCAGGATTCAGGCCCAGGCACTCTGACATGACCACGTCTGCTCTTAAAGCTACTACATGTGCTTCCCGCAAGCCAGTGCTTGCTTTTCTACTGCGCTAGGTACTGAGTTTACAGAAGTTTTATTTCCCTAAGACCTTGTGAATTCCCTAAAGACAGGGGTTGGGTACTTACACTCCTCATTACCCACCTTGACCTTGACCCAGGATGGACACCAAATAGAGGCTCTGTAACTCAGGGTCAGGGCTAGAGCAAGGGGAGTCTCCTCAGGGGCAAAACTTAAGGGGGCTTCCAAAGCTCAGTAATTAAGGTAAATAATATTTTAATGCAATATTTAAAAATATTGATTTAGTGTGAGAAATCTATGATGAACAAAATATTAAAATTTTAAATAAAGACAAGATCTGATCTTACATGACCCCACCTCATTGGCCCTTACCTTAATCTTGGCCCTGTGGGGCTTGCTTTTAAGATGGAGTGGTGGTCTAGCATGCTATTATGGGATCACTGAAACCACTTGCTTGAATAAATAATCACTCGCCTGGCCCATTTGGCAAGAATTCCATGCTGTGGGGCAATAGCACACAGACCCTGAAGTCAATCTTGTCTTAGAAGACCTTTTTTGTCTGGGCCTCTGTAGCTGTGTGTCTTTGGGCAAGTAGCTTAACCTTTCTGTGCGTCAATTTCCTCCCCTGTAAAGAGCGCTCTTAATAGTCCCAACTTAATCATGCAGCCTTGCAGATTAAATGAGATAAAGTGTGTAGAGAGCGTAACACAGTGTCTTCCTCTTGGCTAACTAAAAAACGTAAACTCTTGTAAAAATGATTCGACTCATAGACTAAGTCCCCAAATGAAAAGATGGTGTAACACATGAAGTTATGTTAGCAGGCATCAAAAAACCCTCAGCTTTTATTTTTCCTTTTCTTGTTTTCCCTCTGACATTTCTTGACCACCCCTGGCACAGAGGAGTTGGCAGAGGCAGGGAGGAGACAGTGAAGAATGGGCGAAGGGCTGGGAGAGGGGAAACAGTGAGTGGTTCATGGTTTATCGGTGTAAGGCAGATGGCTGCTTCCGTTCCCCACAGTCTAGGTTCTGCATGTTTATTCATTGGCTTCAATAGGAAAGGTTGTCTCTGGTTCTCCAGATGTGTGCTCTGTATAGACTGCCACACATCTGGATGAAAAAGTGCTAGGGAAAATGAGCTGTTTTATCCCTCCATGCTGCCAGGAGTGTTCAGAGAGCCAGATGTCCAGTGGCCAACGGTCACATCTGGAAGGCAAGCTGAATCTTTTCAACCAGAGGCATCAGATGTTGGGGTGACTCGGGGACACTCAAGGACCCTGGTCATGAGGAACAGCAGAGGAATAGTCCATCGGATTCTCCATGGCCTCCCCAATCCAAGGGTAGCTGTTGTCTCCGCCTCTTTCTAGTGTAGACTTTGAGTGAGATGCCCTCTCTCTACTTTCCACTGCCCCGACCCCCAGCCCCCTGGAGCTGAGGGCTTTGTCTTGACTTTTCTGTTCATGAAGTCACTGGCAGAAGTGTCCCTTGAGCAGTCAAAGGGACAAAACCAAGGCCTGCGGTGGCAGAAGGAAGAGGGCAGATCTTGCCAGATTATCCCAGGTTGTTTAGGGAGGTGCTGGCCCTTCAGCCATCTCATACATTTGTCAATCTTCAAAAGAACCTTGGGAGGGAGAAAAGTAGCAATGACTTTCTGCATATAAAATGGGGAAACTGAGGCTTGGAAAGGTTAGGAGATTGTATTGGGCCACCCAGTAATAGTGGGCAGTGCTAGAATGGGCACTATGGTTTGTTGAACAGTAGTTTATTTCCAATATGCCAGGCTGATGACCTGGCCAAGAGGGCGTGACTTTGCCTCCCAGAGACCTTGACCTGCCCCTCTTTCCTGCTGCATCAGAGGAAGTGGAGAGAGGTGGAGGAAATCCCCACCACCCAACCAGGGTGGGTGGGAGAGTGTCAGGGTCAGGCTCAGTTTTTCACAGCAGCCTCAGAATCATCCTTGTTCACAAGGCGTCTTAGCGTCTCAGAACGTCAGGGCTGGAAGGGACCCTGCTCCTTCAGTTCTGCTTCCATCCATGTTCCAATTGGAGACTCCAAGGCCAGAGAGAGGAAGCAGCCAGTTGAGGAGAAGCAGGCGTTTAATGGAAGAGCCATCATGATTACCCAAGCCCTCTGACCCCTGTGATCAGTATTCCTGACTGCACTGGGCACAGCCTCCCTGGGTAAGGCCAGACCCCCACTAGCTCACTCTATGGCTATGGGCAGGTCCCATTTCCTCTGATCTGTCATTTCCCCACATGGATGAATGAGGGTGCAAGTCCTGGCCCCATCCAACTCAAAGGGCAGCTGGGAGTTTGATTGATAGGTATAAACATAAGGGCAAAGACAGCTGACACCTCAGTTCCTACTGCGTGCTGCACCTGGGCTGGGCACTTGAAATATGAGGTCTTGATGACTCTGCAATCATATTCTCTGCCTGCCACACACCATGGACTCCCTCTCCTCTTCTGACCCTTCCTCCAATTACTTCATCTGGCTGACACCCAGTCATTACTGAGGTCTCATTAGATGTCACCTCCTCCAGGAAGCCCTCTCTAATGACCGATGTTCTGTCTTTGTGTTCCTGTGAGAGCTGTGCACCCTGGCATAGCATTGATCGCAGGCTATAATCATTGGCTTTTTAAATGTCTGTATTCTTCAGAAGACAGTGGGCTCTCAGAGGGTAGGCAGGTTCTGGGTCTTTTGGGTTCACTGTGGTATCTCAATGCTCATCAAGGTGTCTGGTACATAGTATGCATGCAATATATACCTGGCAAGTTTGACTAGTGAAGAATCTGGGATAGCAGATATGAAAACACTTCAAATTACAAGGAGTTCTTCAAAAGGAAGGATAGAGTGATATGTGATGTTGCAATTCCACAGTCTACCTACAGAGGGCGACGCCGAACCCAAGGGAATGCTCCAGTGACGGTGGCCTTTCAGCAGAGTTGGGTGCTGTGACATTTAAGGGAAAGGGAGGTCTATGACCCTTGCATCACACCACACAGTGATGATGCAGAGTCTGCTCCAATGATTCCCAAGACCCATACGGGTTAATTCCGGCAAAGGAACGATTCCCTGGGTTTTAGCTCCTGGCCAGGGAGTCACACACACCCAGCTTGTGGTCATGGGATGATCAATCATAGCTAGACCCTATTCGTTATGTTGACTGCATGTTCTTTCTCTCTCCCTTCCCGTCCCCCCAATTAGATTTAATTAGATATTGATAATAGATGCTGGTGGAATGAGTCTCTGTGGTCTCAGGCTGGACCTGTGGCAGAGAAAGGGAACAGACAGCCCCTGGGGACGGGACCTGTGGAGTCCAGGCCTTGGGAACTGAGTACCACTTCCAGTTCCTTTGTCTTTATGACCCTCTCCCTATGAAAAAGGAAATACTTCCAAGGCTCCTCCAGTCAGTTTCTGTCCTCACCCCTTCCCTCTCTCTTTTCCTTTGGGATCCACAGCCCTGGCCATGCCTGTTGGAGCTGGCCCCTCCTCTCCAGCCTGCAGTTTTATTTCCCTAAGCCTCAGGTGTTTGGATGTGGGTCTTGCCTGGAGGGAGCAGGGGCATTGAGATTACCGATCAGCAGACATGCTTCCCTTCTCCTCCCACCGTGATACCTATCACTCCTTTCCACTGATGGGGAGCTTAGCCATGTGGCTTGCTCTGGAAAATGGAAAGTCAGTAAACATAACCCAAGCAGAGGCCTTAAATAGGCATGTGTCAGTTGGCTTGATTTCTTGTGCTCTTGTGACCTAACAGGAGAAGAAGATACCCAGGGTGACCACTGCCTCACCAGACTAGGCTCAAGAATTAACACACAGGGATCAGACTTGAACCCAATCTACAGCCTACAGTGGAGCAGCCCAGCCAGGTCCAGCCTAGACCAGCCAAACCACAGCCAGCCTGCAGCCCCATGAGCATGAGAATAAATGCTCACGGTTGTAAGCCACCGAGATTTTGTGCTATTTGTTTGCATCATTATTGCTGTAAAGGTCTGGCTGGCACAGAGGGTTGGGTGGGAACTCAAATAATGATACAACAGAACTGATTATTCCAGATTACAAGGCCGGAGACCTGGGCTGTAGTCCAAAAACTGCTAACTTCCTCTATGCCTCCAGAGGAGAGGAAAGAAGCTACCATCTGTGGATCATCTGCTGGGGGCCCAGCACTGGGCTAAACACCGTCCACACATCATGCTATTGTATCACTACCATGTCTATCTTATTTTGGAACCTACTCTGTGCCAGGCATTGTGTTAAATGCTTATGATGCTAATTAGGGTTATGCTAACAATGATACTGAAATGAATAATAACTTAAAAAACAGCCATTATTGAATACATAGGATGGGTCAGGCCTGCATCTAGTTATTTAAATGCATTGTTTCAATTTACCCTCAGCACGACCAACTTGGTAGACTGTAAACTCCATGAAGCAGACATCACATCTGTTTAGTTCACTGCCATGGCCCCAGGGCCTAGTACGTGCCTGGCACATCAATGCTCAATAAATTGTTGTTGAGATGGAAGTCCTACGAGGTGGATGCTAGCGTTACATCCGCCACTGTCCATCACCTGCTCTCTTTCTGCGGCTGATGAAATGGAGGCAGGTGGGCTGGCCTAAGCAATGGTTCTAACATCTCAACTGGGGGCAATTTGGTCTCCTCAGAGGACATTTGGCAATGTTTAGAGGGATTTTTGGTTGTCATGACTTGGGGAGGGGGTGCTACTGGCATCCAGTGGGTAGTGTTCAGGAAAGCAGCTGTACATCCTACAAGGAAATCCTTCCACTAAGAATGATCTGGCCCAAAATGAAAACAGTGCTGCGGTTGGGAAACTCTGGCCTGACTATCAGGGGAGCCTGGCTATCATGGCCTGGCAGGAAATTAAAGTCAGATTTGGTTTGTTCCAAAGCACCTGTGTTGGTTTTCTGTGGCTGCTGTAACAAACTACCACAAACTGGGTGGTGACAGCAGCAGAAGCGTGTTTGCTCACAATTCTGGAGGCTGGAAACCTGAAATCACGGTGTGGGCTGGGCTGTGCTCCGCTGAAGACTCCAGCGGACATCCTGTGCCTGGGGTCTTCCGCTTCCTGGTGGTTGCTGGTGTTTCCTGGCGTGAGGCTGTGAATTAGTCTGTTCTTAGGCTGCTGATAAAGACATATCTGAGACTGGGTAATTTATAAAGAAAAAGAGATTTAATGGACTCACAGTTCCACGTGGCTGGGGAGAGCTCACAATCATGGCAGAAGGCGAAAGGCACATCTTACATGGCAGCAGGCAAGAGAGAGAATGAGAGCCAAGAGAAAAGGATTTCCCTTTATAAAACCATCAGATCTCATGAGACTTACTCACTATGATGAGAAAAGTATGGTGGAAACTGCCCCCATGATTCAATTATCTTCCACTGGGTCCCTCCTACAACACTTGGGAATTATGGGAGCTAAAGTTCAAGATGAGATTTGGGTGAGGACACAGCCAAACCATATCAGGCTGCATTACTCAAATCTCTGCCTCCATCTTCACTTCACCTTCTCCTCTTGTGTCCATCTCCAATCTCTCTCTGTCTTCTCTTATAAGACCCCTTGTCATTGGATTTAGGGCCTACCTGGAGACTCCAGAATTATCTCCTCATCTCAAGATCCCTTAACTTGAATCGCATCTGCAAGACCCTTTTTTCAAACAAGGTCATATCCACAGGTTTCTGGGATTTGACATGGATATCTTTTGGGGGAGGGACATTTTTGGGCCTTCCCCCTGCACCCCTTCTTGAATGCAGACCTATCCTGCCCTCCCAGATGTACTATGTGAATCCTCAAAAGAACCCTCTGAAGAGTTCATCTTACCTTGTTTCACCCATGAGGCACTGAGGATCAGAGAGGCTGTGTGATTCTCCAAGGAGAATCAGCGCTGGGGTCAAGATTTGCTCTCTGGCTCCGAAACTCTTGCTCTCATTCTTCAACTTTCTCCTCAAACCTCGCTGGGCTCAGAGATGCCCACACTTTCTGTGGAGCACCTGGAGATGCCCCTTGAACCAGCCTGCAACTGGCAGTCAGTGGGGCACCCCTCTGGATGCAGGAGGAAGGACACCGGAGTCACGCGCAGCCTTTTCAGGCAAGTGACTCTTTCAAGTGACTCAGGGGACATCGAGCAGAGGGAGACCCCAGGACCAGCAGCTCCCCCCGGGGAGGGAGAGCAGGCGGCATTATCCTGGGGACTTTGCTGCAAGAGTCAAGCTTGTCCAAGCCCGGACTTTCAATCGCTGCTGCTCTAATGAGCTCCTTCTTCCTGCCTTTCTCTGAACTTTTGCCAGCAAATTTCAGGGTCTCCCAGATGTGACAGCTCTGGCCAGTGTTTGATGGTTTGGATGAAGCCAATCAAAGGCGGGAGACCCTCTACGCCTTTCCCACCCTTGGTAGTGAAATCCCACAAACACCATGGAGATGAAAGTGTCAGCCACTGCGTATCACATCATTTAATCACCTCATTAAACTTTGAGTTTTCTCTCTTTTTTTGTAATAGCACCCCTGAAGCATAATTTGCACATTGGAAACTGCACATCTTTAAAGTAATACATTTGATAGATTTTGATATAAATATATACATACACACACACAACCACACCTGTAAAACCATCACCACAATCAAGATAGAGAATATATACGCCACTCCCCCAAAAATTTTCTTGTGCCCTTTTGCAACCTTCTCTTTTTCCCCTCCCCACCATCTGTCCCATTCCCAGGCAGCCACCAATCTGCTTGCTGTCGCTATAGATTAGTTTGCATTTTTTAGAGTTCTGTATAAATGGAATCATTCAGTATTGACTGTTTTTGCACAGCTTATTTCTTTCATCATAATTATTTTGAGATTCCACCACGTTGTGTTGTGTATCAGTGGTTCCCTCTTTTTATTGATGGCTAATATTCCAGCTTGTGGTTATGCTACAGTTTATACATCCATTCATCCATTGATAGACATTGGATCTTTTCCAGTTTTTGATGAGTATGAATAAAGCTGCTATGAACATTTGTGTAAAAGACTTTTTGTGGATACACGCTTTCTTTTCTTTTGAGTAAATACCTAGGAATGGCTGGATCATATGGTAAGCACATGTTTAATTTAAGGAAATGCCAGGAGTGGTGGCTCATGCCTGTAATCCCAGTACTTTGAGAAACCAAGGCAGGAGGTCAAGACCAGCCTGGGCCATATAGTAAGACCCTATCTCTACAAAAAATTTTGAAAAGTAGCCGGGCATGGTGGTGTGATGGTGCACACCTGTAGTTCCACTTAGTCAGCAGGCTGAGGCAGGAGGATCACTTGAACCCAGGAGCTCAAGGTTACAGTGAGCTATGATTGCACCATGCCACTACAGCCTGGGTGACAGAACAAGACTCTGTCTCTAAAAAAAAAAAAAAAAAAGAAAAAGAAAAAGAAAAAAGAAAAAGGAAACCACCAAACTGTTTTCTGAAGTGCTGGTACCATTTTGCATTTCCACCAGCAATGTATGAGATTTCCAGTTGCTCTGCTTCTTCTCCAAGGCTTGGCGTGGTCAGTCTTTTACTTTTAGCAACATAATAAGTATGTTAGCATCTCTTGGTGGTTTTAATTGACATTTTCCTGATGCCTAATTATGTTGAGTGTCCTTTTCTCTGCTGATTTGACATCTGTATATCTTCTTTGGTGAAATGTCTGTTCAAGTCTTTTACCCATTTTAAATTCAATTGTTTGTTTTCTTGAGTCTTGAGAGTTCTACGTATATCCCAGGTATCAGTCTTTTAGCAGGTACTTGATTTGTGAATATTTTTTCTTAGTCTTTGTCTTATCATTTCGTTATCTGAACATGATTTCAAAGATCAGGAGATTTTCATTTTGATGAAGTCCAATTTATCAACTCATTCTTTAATGGATCATGTTATTGATGATATATGCAAGAAATTTTTGCCTAACCCAAAGTCTGGAAACTCTCTCAAGGTAGTAAGCTGGGGAAGCTGAGGGGCCTACTTTATGTATTTCTTGTCTCTTAGGGATCAAGCTCCTTCACTCTCTGATGCCAAGTGTCTTGAAAACCATTGTTTTAAATATTTGTCTATGTTTTGTTGTTTCATCCAGGAGGGTAAATCTAATTCCTGTTACTCCATCTCAGTCTGAAGTCCCAATAAACCTTTAAGGTAGACATTATTTTACTCATACTACTTCCTATTTCTCCACCAAGGTAACAGAGCTCAGTGTGGTGAAGTGTCTTGTCCAGTGTCACACAGCAAAAAATGGTACCATCAGGACATAAACTCGGGCCTGCCAACTCTAAAGCGTGGTGCTACAGACCAGGCACCCTCAAAATTTTGGGATGGTGTCAAGTTCCACTTGGTGCTTGAAGTTTCAGAGTCTGGAATGCATCTAGGATCTGAAATTGGCTAGACAGGGGACTCTCATTCAGTCTTGCTGGCTTGGCCCTCTAAGATCCTGGAGCAAAGGTAACCTCTCCGAGTTTCAGTTGTCTAATCTGCTACCAAAAATGTTAATTTGGACCTGACTTGCTCTTTAAGGGGTGCAATAAAATGCAATCACAAAACCACAGGATTTCTGAGACCTTGTAGAATATAGGGTCCAACCTTCTACTCAATGCCACTTCCAGAGCAGGATTAAGAAATCTAAGATGCACCTCACCTTTCACCCAATACCCCTTCTGTGCCCATTGCAGGCATTACTAATCAATGATGGAACTCTTGATCACAAAATCCAATCTTTCTTTAATACTCAACATGCCCACCACCAATTTATTAGATTGGCACACGAGATGAAGCCCATTTGTGTTCCTATTCTTTGGTGTTCTGGTCACATAACCATCTGGCCTCACACTCACACCTCACTTAACCAAGCCTTCACCATGTCCTAAGGTAATCTGTTTCATTACTGTCCAGCTGCAGTGCCTGGAACTTTCTGGCATGTGACAACAAACCCACTGTCCAGTCAGAATTATCCATTACATTAAATTGTACCTGCTGGGGGCTCAGAGATCAGACATCTTTATCTTTTAGAAAGTCCTTCAACTATAATGTGATGGTAAAGGTCATGTCCCTTTTCATCAAGAGAAATATCTCCAGTCCTTGACATGTGACGTGGGCCCTTTAGAGTCCTGCTTTCCCTTATTTTTCCCTTTGCCTTCATCATCTTCCTTAAAATGTAAAATCCGAGTTTGAAAAAATATCCAGTGTATGATCCGATTAGAATGCAGTAGAGAAAAAGTATTATACTTTGGTCTTGACATTTTCCTTTTATTAACATAGCCTAGGATTTTATTAGCCTTTAAAACGATCATCTTATACCATTAGCTCATGTGAGAAAATGTGAGATAATTTTTACATGAACTGAGCCAGGCCAGATGCCCCCTCCCTTATAGCTGTGCAGTTCAACCTGTGAGCCCAGTGTATTACCCGACACTTGCTCCGTGGTTCATCCCATCAGTCTAACCAATGAGCATGTGAAAAGGAGCTGTACCTCCAGGCCAAGCCCAGTGCTGCTACACACAGAATAATAATAGTAACAATATTAGCTAACATGTACATAGCACTTACTGGATGCCCAACATCATTCTAAACATACTACATGTTTTTACTGATTTGATCCTTACAACAGCCTGGGGTAAGTATTATCTTATTCCCATTTTACAGAGGAGGAAATGGAAGCAGAGAAGTTAAGCAAGCTTGTAAGTGGCTGAGCTGGGATTTGAAGCCAGTTCTGAAGTTTGTGTCCAGAGTCCCTACATTATACTGTTCTGAAGGGCCTGAACACATGCATGTTCTATGAATATTTATGCTCTTATACGTAGTTCTTGGGGGAAGCTTCCTGAGGGTGGCAGGAGACAGCTGAGATGTGAAGGGTGCATTTCCTGGGCAGGCTTCCCCGCTTTGGTCCAGGCCTGTCTCTGCAGAAGTTCTGCTGATGCTGCAGACTGCAAGCAGGTGAGGGCAGATCAAAACCCAAACGTGATTTTCACACAACCTGGGTAGGTCCAGCCCACCTCTCCTGGACACCTGCAGGGCAGAGCCACGGCCTTTGAGGCTCTGTAACTCGGAGCTCTACTCTGGAGGGTGCCCTGTGTGTTCCCTTTGAGAGACGATGTCACAGGATGGAGGGCGCAAAAGGGCAGCCCCAGGCTTGAGATGAAGACTCACGTTCAGCATCAGCAAAGCCACCCTCTTCCCTGCCCAGTGTCCAGGGGAGCCATTTCTCCTCCCTCTCAGGCCCTCTGGTCTGGGTGGGGCTGACCCTGCCCCTGGTAGACATGTGATCTAGACTGAACCAATCCATGTGCACTCTCTCCCTGCTCTCTCACGTTGGTTCAGTTTCAGGCACATGGACCCAGCCTGAGCCCATGAGAGGCAGGCCTGGGATATTGATGGAAACTGTTCTTTTCTATGGATTTGAAACCAGGAGGAGGCAAACCCTGAGCTTTCTTGGCAAGAGCCTGCCTGTCTGTCACCTATACAAAGGAAGGAAGGAGACCCGAGAGGTAACTGTTTGAGCTCTGAGTCCAGCCATGCTGGACTGCTCCGTTATTTGAGCTTATGAAATTGGCCTGTGTTTCCTAAGCTGGTTGAGTTGGCTTTTCTGCAACAAGCAAGCCGATGAGCTCTGACAAGGACTGGCTATGACTCTGGCTCCAGCTGGGATTTCCTTGTCTGCTGTGTGCCAGCCCAGGGCCAGGGACTGTGAGGGGATTCACATCTGCCATGAAGCCTGAGCCCTGATGTGTCAGACCTTGGGGTACAGCAATGAATTGGACACAGTCCTTGCCCTTGAGGGGTGCACAGCCTAGTTAGCCATTAACTGCCATAGATGCCATTAATTTCCATGGTGTGGGCACATTAGAGAGGTATATGCAAGGTGCCTGGGAACTCAGGGGAAGGGACAGGCCACCCTTCCCAGAGCACAGGGAGGGAAAATGAAGCAGGTGCCCAGGGGCAGTGACATTTAAGGAAACGTCATGCAGGACCACCGTGATGAGTTGCTTGGGTCCTGCATCATTGCATGCTTTAAATCCTGGTTTGACCTTTTGCTAGCTCTCTAACATTGGGCAAATGACTTACCATTTTGGAGCCTCAGTTTCCTCGTCTGTAAAATGGGCATCTACCTCATGGGTTTGTTGAGAGAATTAAATGTGATGACATAAGTTTATCACATGTAATGTGGCTAGTGTATCACACTAGGATAGTACAGTGACCAGCGTAGAGTTAATGTTCAGTAAATTAACTCAGTCTTTTATTATTATTAATTTAATGATGGCAGGAACACTCCAGGTGGAGGAAAGAAAACGTGCTAACCATTACACATTCACAAAGTGGGTGGGTGTGTAGGGTCCAGGTCTGTGGAAGAAATGAAGGGATTCCAGATGGTGGGGCTAGTGTGGGCAATAGTGCTGGGGCAGGGAATAGCAGGGGTGGCACTCCGCACTGCCACCTGGTAGCAGGAAGCCTTCCAGGGAGGAGGCAGGAGGAGAGTGGAGTGTCTGGGTTGGCGTCAGGTTGTAAAGCCCTAGCTTGTTGCTATAAACAAAAATGCCCTGTCCGTTTTTCAGAAGAAGAATTTGCAGCTACCTAACCCAGAAGTAACTTATCCTCAATTCAGTTTGCTCAGTTCAGTTATGTTACTGGTCAATTTCAGTAGGGGAAAAAAAATCCAGTGGGGCTGTTTTGCCAAAGCAGGTACCCACTGGGCACTAGAAGTGCATGTTAGGATGTGCCATTATGTCAGCATCTAAGCAGGGCTCCCTGAGCACAGAGGGACCCCAGGAGCCCGGCCTCCAGGAGAAAAGAGAGAAAATGGTATCAGATAATGTTGCATTTACTTTTGCTTGTTGTCATGTGGGAAAGACTAGTGTTCACTTCTTTAAGCTCCTGCAACAGTGGAAATAAGTGGGCCTGGTGAGGCCAGCACCCCCTCCCACCCTGTGTCTTACACCCCCACCCAGCCTAGCTGTGAAGGAAATGGGCAATTATCTGGCAGATTGGCTATTAAGTCAGGCGTCCGTTCAAATCCCCCAGCTCCCCAACTTCCTGGATGGCCTGAGATGACATTGATCAATCTGGACGAGGCTGCCACTGCCATTTCAGGGAAAGACCACCTCTTGACCCAACTACCACCCCACTCCCCAATTCATTCACTCACTCACTCACCGGCTGACATCCTCACTCACTCATTTGTTCATGAATCAAGCACTTCAGTCATTCATTTGTTCACTCATACGTCCTCATTGTACATTCACAAACACTCTTGGGTCACCTGGGCACTGGGCCTGGTGACCGAGATGCAGGTGGCAGGAGCAGCCGTGGGGGCAAGGTCACTGAGCTGCCTGGGCTGGATGCCCAGGGCTTTACAGCCATGGCAATGACATGAGCCAACCCAGGGGCTGCTCCAGCAGGAAGCTGGGCAAGAGACCCAGGACTAGGGGCAGGCAGGTGTGCAGACTGGGGGAGGGGCATCAACTGAGTCAAGTGCAGGGAAACTTTAAACAATGTTGGGGAAGATTCTGGGCTCCGGACGCCCAAGCATCAGTGGTCTGGAGTTGTAGCTGCTCCAGACTATATCATAGTCCTCTATTCCACTATTTCTTGATATTTGAATACTTTTCTCCTTTCCCTAGGGAGTATGCTGGACCTTATGGGCACAGAGAACCAACAAGTGGTGCAGGGAGGAGGGTGAAGTCTGATCATATGATTTGGCTCTGTGTCCCCACTCAGATCTCACCTTGAACTGTAATCCCCATGTGTCCAGGGAGGGACCTATAATCCCCAAGTGTCCAGGGAGGGAGGTGATTGAATCACGGGGGCAGTTTCCCTCATGCTGTTTTCGTGATGAGGGAGTTCTCACCAGATCTAATGGTTTTATAAGTGTTTGACAGTTCCTCCTTCAAGCACTCTCTCCTACCTGCCATGTAAGACATGCCTGCTTCCCCTTCCACCATGACTGGAAGTTTCCTGAGGCCTCCCTAGCCATACAGAATTGTGAGTCAACTAAACCTCTTTCTTTTATAAATTACCCAGTCTTGAGCAGTCCTCTTTTTGTTGTTGTTGTTGAGACAGGGTCTCACTCTCTCGCCCAGGCTGGAGTGCAGTGACACGATCTCAGCTCACTGCATCCTCTGCCTCCCAGGTTCTCCCACTTCAGCCTCCTGAGTAGCTGGGACTACAGGTGCACACCACAACACCCAACTAATTTTTGATAGAGACGGGTTTCACCATATTGGCCAGACTTGTCTCAAACTCCTGACCTCAAGTAACCTGCCTGTCTTGGCCTCCCAAAATGCTGGGATTATAGACATGAGCCACCACGCCTGGCCTTGAGGAGTTCTTTATAGCATCTGACAAAGAGAAGATCAGTAAAGATAAACTGAGAAGGGCTTCATAGAAATCATAAACACCTTGGTCAGAAACACATGATTTGAGAGAAGTTTGGGCAGTCTCATTGCTTGTCTCTGTGGTTCATGGGTCTCATGAGAATACTGCAAACCAGGTATATCTTTGATTTATTTTAAGTTACCCCCAGGCCCTTAAAGGGCCACATTTACGGGAAACGGGGTCCTAGTCCCCATAAGATGAAGTTTGGGAAAGAAGAACAATACCTTCTCCATCTCAAGCACCTAGCATAGTTTGGCAATGAAGACATCCATTCATTCATTTATTTATTCAAATAATACGTATACTTACTATTTTCCTGGGGCTGCCATAACAAACTGCCACAACCTGGGTGGCTTAAAACAACAGAAAGTAATTTCTCACAGTTCTGGAGGCCAGAGTCCAAGATCAAAGTGTCCAAGGCGGTGTTAGATCTGAAACTCTGGGTAGAGCCCTTCCTTGCCTCTTCCTAGCTTCTAGTGGTGACCATCAGTCCCTGGAGTTCCTTGGTGTCCCTTGGCTCCAATCTCTGCCTCTGTCATCACACAGAGGCACACATCACACCCTCTCCCTATGTGTCTCTGTACAGATATCCCTCTTCTTATAAGGATTCCAGTCATATTGGATTAGGGTCTACCCTAATGACCTCATTTTAAACTTGATTATGTTTGCAAAGAACCCATTTCCAATTAAGGTAACTTTCACAGGTACTAGGGGTTAAGACTTCAATGCACCTTTTTGAGGGGACACAGTTCAATCCATAACACCTTCTATTTGCCAGGTCAGCTGATAGGCATTGGAGGAAAATACCTGTTGAATAGACAACTTCACTTTTCCCTCCTACTACACTCCTTCAAATGGAACACTTCACTCCTTCACCCCACCATGATCCTATTGGGAAAATGCTGGTGAGGGGCTGAGGACCCAGCTCAGTGGAAACATTCCTGGATCCCAGGCTCACTGGGAAGCCCCACCTCACTTCTGTCTCTATGAGCCCGAGCCTTACCTACCTGTTTCAGCCCCTAGCAGAGCTCTGCAGCTCATCAGTAACCATAAGAGGAGCAGTGGGCAGAATAAATCTCACTTCAAAATTAATGTAGCTGGGGAAAAAAAGTACATTTACTCATTTCAACTTCTTGTTGCAAGACTCATAAGTGAATAAATCCAAAATAAATGTAACCGGGATGAAGGGAGAAGCCACGATAAATGCAATCCCATCGCCCTAAATGAAGACAAAGGCTTTGAGACAATATTAAATTCCATCCCCAAAGGCTCATTTCATTTCAGACCCAGATTTCCACAAAATCGAGTTTTCCAGCCAAGCTAAGCCTGCTTCTGCTCCTGTCCTCCACTTGCCACACTCCCTCCCCTGATAAACAAGCCTTTGCTCCCCCTTCCCACCAGGCTGCTTGTGGTCTCAGCTGTGTAGGTTGCCTGCTCTCATGCCAGCAAGACCCCTGTATTAGTCTGTTATCACACTGCTAATGAAGACATACCTGAGACTGGGTAATTTATAAAGGCAAGAAGTTTAATTGACTCACAGTTCAGCATGGCTAGGGAGGCCTCAGGAAACTTACAATCATGGCGGAAGGGGAAGCAAACACATCCTTCTTCACGTGGTGGCAGAAAGAGAAGTGCCAAGCAAAAGAGGGAAAAGCCCCTTACAAAACCATCAGATCTTGCGAAAGCTCACTCGATATCACAAGAACAGCATGAGGGTAACTGTCCCGGTGATTAAATTACCTCCCACCAGGTCTCTCCCATGACATGGGATTATGGGAGCTACAATTCAAGATGAGATTTGGGTGAGGACACAGCCAAATCATATCCAAACTCCAAAGATATGGTGACTGCCTCAGATCCCAGCTGGACAGCTTCAGCCACATTCTGGGGACCCACAACATCTGCTTGGACTTCCAGGATTTGCATATTCTTCTCTGTATCCCCTGGACTATGAGCAGGGATGTACGCACCTCTGTGTCTCAACACATGCAGGTTGGGTGTTCAGTCCTGGAGGTGCAAAGCTGGATGCTCAACTCTGACCAGTCTTCTGGCCAAACTGGTTAAACCTGGGGTGCTGGGGCTGGAGGCAGGGCCATGCTTCGCTTGATACTGTTTCATGGCAATTCAATGACTACAGAGCTCATCCTTGCCCTCCTACAGAGCTAGCGTGTGGGTATCCTTGGGGTAAGAGACCCTAGAGTGGGGAATACAGAGAGATGAGAAATTGGCGTCTCTCTTCTCAGGAGGGTTCCCAGCTGCTGTGGGAAGACTTGTCTCCTCTGCAAAGGAAGTTGATCCAGCCGTTTTCCACAGAGGGTGAGCTCCGACGGCAGGAGCTGCATCCGCCTGTTCCTAGTGGACCCCATCCCATATGTCTGGCATGAAACCAGGCACATTCAGGACATCAAAATATACTTGTTGAATTGATTTAAGTGGCTGTAAATCAACTGGGCACGGTGGCTCACGCCTGTAATCCCAGAACTTTGGGAGGCCGAGGCAGGTGGGTCACTTGAGTCCACGAGTTTGAGACCAGCCAGGCCAACATGAGGAAATCCCATCTCTATCAAAAAATACAAAAATTATCCAGGTGTGGTTTTGCATGCCTGTAGTCCCAGCTACTCAGGAGGCTGAGGCAGAAGAATCGCTTGAACCCTGGAGGTGAAGGTTGCAGTGAGACAAGATCGTGCCACTGGCACTCCAGCCAAGGTGACAGAGTGAGACTCCATCTCAAAAACAAAATAAAATAAAATAAAAATAAAAATAGATGGCTCTCACTGACCAGTTCTTCAACTTCAGTGATGTCACCAGCCAGATGATCTTGGGTAGATTGTCTATCAAACTTCACACACTGGGCTGAGTATCTCACTGTCAGAATGACTAAACTGAATTGACTGAACTCTGAGTATGTGGTGAAAGGTTTTTAGGGAATCCAGTGAGATTCCTGATGGAGCTGACAGATGTCTGTCACCTATGCCCACAGTTAAGTCTTTGTGTCAGAATTATGCCAATGTCAAGAATTTTGTTACCTGTACCTGCTCCTATCCGCCCCCCTCCCAAGTCTAGGCTGTGGACATTGTGAACTTGCTGTTGCTTTTAGGGGTAGGTTTACTTTTTTTTTTTTTTTTTTTTTTTGTGAGACAGTGTCTCACTGTTGCCCAGGCTGGAGTGCAGTGGCACGATTATTGCACACTGCAGCCTCAATCCCCTAGGCTCAAGCGATCCTCCCACCTCAGCCTCCTGAATAGCTGGGACTTCAGGCACATGCCACCACACCCAGCTAATTTTCTGTAGAGACGAGGTTTTGCCATGTTGCCCAGGCTGGCAGGTTTACTTTTAACAACAGTGAACAATAACAGTAACAATAGCAATGCTGGCCATGTCTTAGCACCTGCCTTGTGCCCTCTCCTTTCTGCAGGCTTATGTAGCGATCCATTCAATAAATCTTGTTCAGATGCCTCCCATTTGCTAGGTCCTGCTTTAGTGGTGCTGGGATGGCTCTGGTGTCATGAAGTTTGCATGCTGGCATGGGTAGTATATTCCGTTTTATTCTATTATGCTGTAGTGGAGGTAGTTATATTATTTATGTTATGTTATATAAAATTTATATCATATTATATGAAATTTATCTTGTTTTATCATGTTATATTATATCATGGTGTATCATTTCCATTTAACCTTCATAATGGCCCTCCTGGGAAGGCATTATCATCTTCATTTTAAAGCCAGGAAGACAAGTTCAGACAGATAAGTGACTTGCTAAGTGCCCCCTGCCCGTGAGTGAGAAGGTGGTGCTGTAGGTGAGCACAGTGTGGGGCGGATGGGTTTGGGAGTGGGATGAGCCAGGGTTTGAATCTGAGAGTGTGACCTCCCCCTCTCCAAACCTCAGGATTTTCACCTATAATATGGAGATGATAGAGTTTCCCTCTCGGATGGCTGTAAGAATCACGTGGGATGACGTGTGTGCCTAGCTCAGCTCCTGCCTCATCGTTGGTGCCTGGTAAGAGCCATGTCTGCTGTGGCAATGGTCATGGTCATTCCAAGGGAGACCATGAAGCTGCTCCATGGCAGGACCCAGGGCTCTGGTCTCCTGCCCTGGAGCTGCTGCTGTTACCCCATAGTTCAAAGACTGAGGAAGAGTCCATAGCCCCCTACTCCTCACTTGCACTCCAGCCGTGGGGTGGTGGTCTGGAGGAGGGTCTGCCCCTCCAGCTCATTGGCTGTCATTTGTTCCCAGGCTCACAGGGGCTTCAAGGTGTCAGGTTAAGAGCACAGCCCTGGGCCCAGACTGAGGGTTCCAATCCTGGCTCTGCCACTTCCTCACCATGTGAAGTGGGGCAAATTACATTTGCTGTGGCTCATCTGTAAAATGAAGTTTTACGTCCCGTGGTTATTGGGAGGGTGAAGTACCTGCCAAGTGCCCAGGACAGAGCTTGTCCCGTGGAGAGTGCTGTGTAGGGGGCAGTCGTCATCAGCCTGTGGATGCTGCAGGCCAGGTGGTGCTGAAACAGGCCTTTCCCTGCTGCTGAGAAACTGGGTGAGAAGCCACTTGGCCAAGACAGGAGGCACATTCTCCATCAAAGGGAATTGCAAATTAGTCTTAAAAATGAAGCACCAGGGAGAGATGGTGGCTTTGTCAAGAAACTCAGGAGTCAGGCAGATACTTCTGCCTGGTCCTGCGCCAAACTCTCTGGGAGCAGCATGTCCAGGAGCCTCACACTTGACCCCGACTCCCCTCTTGCCTCCAAGGGACCCAAAGGGGCTCACATAGATGGTGTGGGTGGCTTCCTGTAGTGTAGTTTCCAGGATCACAGCCCCAACCACCCATTTTTCAGTTCCTTAAATCATACTTAGTTTTTAATTGATTTTTTTATTTTTAATTTTTTTACAACTCAATGGTTTTTAGTATATCCACAAAGTTGTGAAACCATTACCACAATCAATTTTAGAACATTTTATCACTCCAAAAAGAATGCCATTTAGCTATCACTCCCTCCCCGCGATCCCTCCACCCCCCCCCCCCCCCCCTCCCAGGCCCTGGCAACCACTAATCTACTTTCTGTCTCCATAGAATTGCCTATTCTAGACATTTCACATAAACGGAATCATATACTATGTGGTCTTTTGTGACTGGCTTCTTTGGATTTATTGCATAGACCTCCACATGGACAGAGTTGGGGGGTGGGGCTCCCTTAGATCATTGAACCAAATCCTTCATATTTCAGATGTGAAAGTGAAGCCCAAAGAGGGGCAGTCACTTGAGCACCCTCAGGCTCAGGATTAGAACTTGAGTCTCCAGATGCCCATTCTGATCTGTTCTTCCTCCCTTCTCTCAGGAAGCCGGTGTCAGGAGCTGTTTAAAGATATGATCCTGGGAAGGGAATGAGTTCCGTTGGTGGAGCAGTAGTTAAGCAGTTGCCTTCTGTCCTTCATTCGTTCGTTCTTTCCTTCCTTCGTCCATTCCTTCACTTGCAAGCAGTAACATGGCAGGCTCTGTTTGAGGCAATGGAAAGATGGAGGAGAACAAGACAGAGAGGCCTGGCCTGTGAAACTTAGATAGAAACAGACACACACAAAAGGAACTGTCAGATTGCAACCAGTGCTGTGCACAGAGCAAAAGAGGGAAGCTGGGGAGAGTGACTGGCCTGGGGAAGCTACTACTTCAGTTTGTGGGGGTCAGAGAAGGCTCCTGGAAAAGAGGGTATTTGGTGTGAAGAAGGCAGCCGTGCCAAGGTCTTGGGGAAAAGCATTAAGAAGCAGGAACTGCATTTAGGGGCTGAATTTGGAGTGGCACAGAGTGGTTGCAGAACAGGCCAGTGTGGCTGGGGTGTCAGTCTGGGCACAGTGGCAGGAGGTAAGGTTTTCTGTTCCCTCCACCCTCCCAAGTCCATTTACACATAGTCATGCAGTTTTTTGCTTATGATGTTATCTCCTCTGCCAGCCTGGAGGGACAGGGCCTAAATCATAGGGACCTCTTAGTGCCTGCTGCCTAGCATGGGGCATGGTTCCCACCGGGGTCTAGTCTGTGTTCGAGTTGATGCCTTCACAAGGATCCCCACCATTGGGCCAGGCACGGTGGCTCATGACTGTAATCCTAGCACTTTGGGAATATGAGGTGGGAGGATCACCTGAGGTCAAGAGTTCAAGACCAGCCTGGCCAACATGGCGAAACCCCGTCTCTACTGAAAATACAAAAATTAACCGGATGTGGTGGTGGGTGCCTGTAATCCCAGCTTCTGGGGAGGCTGAGGCCAGAGAATCTCTTGAACCAGGGAGGTGGAAGTTGCAGTGAGCCAAGATCGCACCACTGCACTCCAGCCTGGGTGACAGAGTGAGACTCCGTCTCAACAACAACAACAACAACAACAACAAAAATCCCCATTGTTGGTTTTCCTGACAGTGGGTTGACATCAATGAAGGTCAGTGGAAGGCAGCTGCAGACCCCAGAGAGGTGTCAGGTGAGGAGTCCTGGGGAAAAGGAGTTGAACTGAGCTGCCAAAGACACGCTCTGCCCGGCACTCTTGCCTGCTTCCTGTTCCTCGGTTCTTTCCCGTGCCCTTGTCCCTTCTGTCGTTTCTCCTTGAGAATCAAGTTGTTTGGAAAAGAGAAAACCAGTTGCATAACTGTGTCCGTTGGCAGGCATGTTCTAATTTTAAAAAATGTGTCACTCTCCAAGCTGCGCGTCCCTTAATCAGGCAATTACTTTATGATGTAGTAGAGTTAAGGAGGGGGGGAGCCACCAACCCTTGAAATCTCAAACAATTTCTTAGTAGAATTAATTTGGTAAATGTTTGACTTGAGCTCAAGAATATCTTTTGTTTCCATTTCTAAATGACAAAAGGGACACAAAAGAAAAGTAATAATTTGGTATTAATCAATCCTTTTCATTAAAATTAGCTCCCCAAACCAGGGATGTCATGGAAACAGCAAGTGTCAGGAGAAGGGCTTGGAGCCTGGAAGGGGGTGGGGAACAGGGTTATTAAGCGGTCATGGCTCAGGGACACAGGACAAGACAGAATAGGTATCAACGGCACTGAAAATAGTAACCATCAAGGACTGAATGCTTCCCATGTTCGAGCCCTTGTGCTGAGCCTTTTCAAATGCCCAATGGTTTTGTATCTAGAGCAACCCCACGATGTAAGTACTGCTGTGCCCATTTCACAGTTGAAGAAACCGAGCCCAGGGGAGGCTAGAGAATCTGCCCAACACTCACTTCTGGAAGTGGCAGAATCAGGACTTGAACCCAAGTCTCTTGACTCCAAGTGTCCTGCTCTATCATTGTCCCATCTTACCATCCCTAAGTGTCCTTTGCCTCTGCTAAGGAGCAGGGCTGGGGAGATTCCACACCTCAGGAGGGGCTGCTGAGAGGCCCTCAAAGGCATATGAGGAACTTTATTCAGCCAGGCACAGTGACTCATGCCTGTAATCCCAGCACTTTGGGAGGCCAAGGCGGGCAGATCTCTTGAGGTCAGGAGTTCGAGACCAGCCTGGGAAACACAGTGAAACCCTGTTTCTACTAAAAATACAAAAATTAGTCAAGCGTGGCGGTACATGCCTGTAGTCCCAGCACGCCTGTAGTCCCTGTAGTCGGGAGGCTGAGGCAGGAGAATCGCTTGAACCCAGTAGGCAGAGTTTGCAGTGAGCCAAGATTCCACCACTGCACTCCAGTCTGGGTGGCAGAGTGAGACTCCATCTCAAAAAAAAAAAAAAAAAAAAAAAGACTTTCTCCTTTCTGCCAAGGATGCAGGGAGGAGTGGGGCTCACTGCTAGCAGATTCAAGGCTCCTAAGAAGCTTCTCTCCAGTGGTGCCAGGCTTCCCGGGCGGGGGAGTCCCTATACTTCACCCAGAACTGTCTGTTCTCCTGTGAGGGCTGCATTCCAAATCTTCCCTGAGCTTCTCCCTTCATCAAAATACCTACTCAGGTCTTTCTGTCCTTCCCCTCAGCCTCCTGCGTCATGATGACTTAATACACCCTTGTTTACTGTGACCTTTGTGTTGTTAAACCCAAGAAATCACAGAAGCTCTCGGTCCAGCATCTGCCTCGGTTGGTGGAGGAAACATTCTGAGCTGGAAAGGTTGGGGCAGGGGGCAGGGCAGTTGTCAGTTTTCCATCATCTCTGACTCTATTCCCCATGGCTAATGCTCTCTCTCTAAACCTAAGCATCAGAACTCTTTCTCCTTCCTCCGATCCGCCCCAGCTCTTTCTTACGTAGAACATAAGCCATCCTGGCCCTATCTTTCCCCATTTGCTCCTTGTCTCTTTATCCAGTCTCCTATGTGGGCTGAGCACACCGGGCTGGCTGTTATGGAGGTGGAGGGGTGGGAGAGTCTCCTAGCTGGCAAACACACTTCCATTAGGGGAAGTTGAGGGTGGTAGGGAATCCTCACTTGAGAACATAACTTGTCCCTGTTGCAAGATCACATATTACAATGACTCTGCCACCTGGATTTTTAACAGCTCTTGTTATCTGCTAAGTTATAGGTGTGTCTTGAAACAGCATGAAGTCCAAGGGGCCCAACAGACTATTCCCACCAAGGGATGGTTGGTGACTGGTTCCATGAAAGGCTCATGTGCGGGGGCAATGAGTGCCTTAGCCTAGGAAGCCCCTGGAGAATCCCAAGGCCTCTGATGAGTCAAAATGGGAAGCCCTAGGCAAGCAATTGCTCCATGTCAGGCTTCAGGCTTTGGAAAGAAAAGCAATCGATTATTAAGCCCCCAGTGTATACAAAGTACTCAAGTACCCGCAAGATAGATATTATTTTCCCCATTGCGCAGATGAAAAAACTGAGTCTCAGAGAGGTTAATTCACTTGCTCAAAGCTGCACAGCTCATAAGTGGCAGAAAGAGGACTCAGTCTAAGTCTGCCTGATGTTACAACCTGTTCCTCAACTGTTACAGCCCTCTGGCTTCCCAAGAATAGGATCTATTTGCCTATCTACTGAAAGAGATACAACCTCATGACACCTTCCTGGAAGACAGCATTGGGGGACAAAGTTTGTGATGTCTTTCTTTTGGGCATTTTGGGCATGCAGAACAGGCTGGGGCTTCTCCTTGGGTTACCATTTCAATCTCTGTCTACCATTTGGTGATCGTGGTGAGAATCTGCAAGAGGCAGTACGTGGACTCATGCATTTGATCATTCAAAGTCATGTTTACCGTGTCCTGGCTGTGTGCTGGGAACTGTGACAGATGCCACAGCGGTGAACACAACTCATTTGGTCCCTGCCAGCAGACGATTGCAGTCTTGTCAGGAATATGGCATTTGAACAAGTAATTAAAACATGGTATCCGTCGGGGCGCAGTGCTGTAATTTCAGGAGGAAGGGGATTATGTGTTTGTAAAACCACAAGAAGGTCTGAAAAGGCAGGGTTCAAGGCTAAGCTTCCAGGAATGGATGTCAGAACAAGTCAGGCCCGGATCATGAAGCAGCTGGGACCACTGAGATTACGCCAATGCCCTGCTATCTGGATTTGAGCCCCTATCCTGATCCACAGCCCCCACATAGGAGGAGGTGATGGAGGGACCCTAATGCTGTGATTCAGTGATTAAGGCTCAAGAAGCTGTCCCCACCATCACTCCTTTATGACACCCAGGATGCTGGTGAATAAACCTAGAAATTGGCTGTAGGAAAATCACAGCTATCTAACCAGCAGAGAGGGTCAGTAGTCCACCTCATGTCTGCCTCCCCAGTGCTGTGCAAGTATATGGATTGGTGGAAACTTGGTTTTATCCTGAATCCAAGCTACAGAGAAATCTGGGAGATAGGGATTTCAGCCTTCCAGACCATGAGTTACAGGAAGAAACAGAGAAGGGGCTGGGAATGGAAGCTTGCACTGATGGATGCCATGCAGGGCAGCCCTGAGGGTTTCGGGAACAAAGGCCCACAGAATGCTGCGGGAGGATGAGGAGGAGGTGAATCCAGACTGTGGGGGCAGAGGCAGCTTCCCTGGGGAAGGTGCTGTCCAAGCTGCCATCGGAATGGTGCAGATGGAATACTCCAGGCTGGGGAAACAGCATGTGCAAAGGCCCTGAGACTGGGGTGGAGGGAAGCATAGATACATGTGCCCTGTGACAGTGTGGATTGTTGTTCAGCCAGTGTTCATTTCCCTCTCTGTTCCACGTGGGTGGTGTGTACTTCCCTGCCCCACTGATATTGGGCTTAGCCACGTGACTTGCTTTGGTCAGACAGGAAATTGGCAGGGCTTGGTTTGGCTTGGTTTATTGCATTCTGGTCATCTGCCGTAAGCAGAACCTCCTTAGACTCCGGGGGGAAAAATGTGAAGCAGAAGTGAGATCATTCTATAGCCTACATCAACCAAACCTCAGCCAACCTGCAGACCCATGAGCTTGAGGATAAATGCTTGTTCCTGTCAGCCACTGAGCTTTGAGAAGACTTGTTATGAAGCACTTGCAGGGCTGTAGCTGACTGACAAGATCTGAGCTATTGGAAGAAAAATTCTGTCCTGATTGGAATGGAGAGAAGGCCAGGGAGAGGGTGCAACATGAGGCTGAAAAACTCGCAGGTGCTGGAGTTTTGCAGGGCCTGATAGACCCTCTTAAAGATATTGGAAATGTTCTTGCTTTACACTGGGTAAAGCCAAGGCCAAGAGAGGCAGAGTGCCAGTGGCACATGGTAGGTTAGAGGCAGAGCCGGGGCTGGGCCCAGGCCCTTGAGGTCCCATTATACACCTGTCCTTCTTTTCTTCTGGTGATGGCAACAACAACCATTCCACAACAACATTCAGTATGATCCAGTCATGATCAATGTGTCCGGTACTACCTGATTCAATCTTGCCAACATCTGTATGTTTAGATGAAGAGACTGGGGATCAGAGAGGTTCCCTGTTCTGCTCAAGGCCACATGCTAGTTTGTTGGATCCAGTGCTCGTGACCTTCACTACTGGGCACCACTGCCCCTCACCAGCCTGGTCTCTGTGGGCTCCACTGAGCATGGGCTTCAGTGGGGCTGGGTTGAGCTGAGCTGTAGGCAGAGGGTGATATTGACCATGGGCTCTATCTTCTAACTCTGATCCTTTCTGCAACCCCCCTCTGACTTGGGTGGGCTAAATTGACACCTCAGGCAGGAGTGTGTGGGGACTGTTCGTTGTAGGAAAGTGAGAGGTTCGCATCCCAACATGTGTTCCTGGTAATTACAGTCCCCTTGGTTGTCAGGCAATAACTGAGATGTCTGTGTTGAGATTCCTTCTCAGAAGGGGGCCCTTGAGTGGACTTAGCCAGGTCTAATGGAAAATGACAAGGGCAAGGGAGGCTGAGGGGGGAACAGAAGAAGGAAGGACATGGGCAACTGCTACTCTTGGGATGTCAGCAGAAAGAGTAGGGGAAAGAACTCCAGAAATCCAAGAGTTCTCCCACTGCCGTGGCCTGGAGCCTCCTTCCCCAGTTGGGCTCTGCAGAGCCACAGGGCCTGGGGAATGTCAGTGCCTGTTCTGCAGACCAGCAAGCCCCTGGGCATGGTGCTTCCCCACATTTCCTAGCTGTGTGCTTCCGGGGCGCATGGTAGCAATGCACTGGCTGGCCCCTTTGTCCCCGAGCAAAGCCATGTGACCAGTTCTGGCCAACGTCTGCAAGGTGACAGTCCCATGCATCACTTTCTGACCAGGGTGTCTCATGGGAGACTTTCAGAAATCCTGACTGAGTTTCCCCCTGCTGGGAAGCACCTGCTGGAAAGGGGTTGTGAGTGGCTACGAGGAGCAAACTCCTCTGTCACCCTGTAGGGGACATAGATCGTGAGCAAGAAACACACCTTGGTTTTTGGAAGTCAGGAACATTTTGGAGATTATTGTTACTGCAGAATAACTGAGTCCAGCCTCACAGATAAAGTGAGTCACTGAGAATGGGAAATGCTGCAACCCCTATCTGTTTCTTGGGGATTCACAAGACATGATTATAGTGAAGGATCTGAGAGGAAAGAAAGAAGGAAGGAAGGAAAGAGAGAAAAGAAAGAGAAAGAAGGAAAGAAAGAGGGGGAAAAAGGAAGGAAAGAGAAAGAAAGAATGAAAGAAAAAGAAAGAGAGAAAAGAAAGAGAATGAGAAGGAAGGAAAGAGAGAAGGAAAGAAGAAGGAAAAAGAAAGAAAGGAAAAGAAAAAAAAAAGAACAGCATGTTTACTTTGTTTTAATTCAAGGTTTTCTGGACTTATAGACTAGCAAGCCATCCTTCCCATGAATATCCAATGGAACATCTCTGGGAAAGGCTGGTAGGGAGTGAGTGTCCGGGACAGCAGGGTGGCAGCACAAACCTTCCACGGTGCTCTCCCAGACTCAAGGGGCGCCGCTGGAAGATGTCTCATGTGAGACATGCTCATGGGCAGTGACGAGGAGGGCAGTATTGGGAGAGGATTTGAGCACTCAGAGGGGAGCTGGGAAATCTGCTTATAAACCTGGCTCTGTCACGGGCTTCCTGTCCTCCATGGAGAGTCCTCTACCCTCTCTAAACCACAATGTCCTTCCTCAACACCCAGGCTCGTAGGGAGGATGGAATAACTCTGCACAGTGGAGGTGCCAGCGTTGGCCCGTTTCAGCTGTCCCAGATGTGCCGGCAGCTGTCTGATAGGTGGACCACAGCCATGCAGTGAGCACAGAGCCAGGACAGGTTGAACCTACCAGAGAGCGATGGCAGGCTCTGGAGAGCAGGACCTGGCCATCTGTAGGCGCATCGGTAACACAACAGTCCCACTAATTACCCCTGGGAGGCCCCCCAGCTCCCCTGTCAGGGTGTTGAGTTCCACCAGAGTTTCCAGACTGAGATTCCTGAGCCAATATGCTTTCCTGCAACCCACAACCGCAGGGATGTGGAGTTTTGCCCTAGGACTCTCTGGCTGGGACTTGCCATTGGCCAGAACCCATGGAAATGGATCTGATCTTCCTACTTTCATTTGGATCTCTGGGGGGCCCTCAGGGCTCAGCTGTCTCCCTGCAGGTCCCCAGGGCCTCCCGTTTCTACATTCCCATGGACTACAGCTTCTCCCAGCAAAGCCTTTTCCCAGCCTCAGGCCCTGCAAGATGCCAAGCTGTGGCAGATGCTCCTATGTCCTGTTGGGAGCTGAAAATATACTGGCTCTAAAATGTTGCTCTTTTCTCTGAGCCTCAGTTAAATAACTGCAGCAGGGAAACATGGACCATGTCAGGCATTTTTCAAACCATTTTTTAAAAACCACGGAGGACAGGAAGCCCGTGGACCTTTTCCTTTGGATAAAACCTTAGATGGGTCTCTGATATTACACCAGGTAAGTAAGAGTGGGTAAGAGTGCTCCCCACTCACCTCCTCTCTCACCTCCATGATCACCCACAGAGGTCCCGGGCTTCTCAGTGCACAGTTTGAGTCACTGGTTGGCCGGGCACAGTGGCTCAGGCCTGTAATTCCAGCATTTTGGGAGGCCAAGGTGGGCAGATCACTTGAGCCCAGGAGTTCGAGACCAGCCTGGGCAACATGGTGAAACCCCGTCTCTACAAAAAAAATACAAAAATTAGCTGAGCATGGTGGCGCACCTGTAGTATTCCCAAGGCTACCAGCATGCACTACCATGCCCAGCCCAGGAGGCTGAGGTGGGAGGATTGCCTGAGCCTGAGAAGGTCGAGGCTGGAGTGAGCCATGATTGCACCACTGCACTCCAGCCTGGGCAGCAAAGTGAGACCCTGTCTCTAAAAAAAAAAAGAGAGAGAGAGAGAAAGAAAGAGAGAAAGAGAAAGAAGAAAGAAAGAAAGAGAAAGAAGGAAAGAAAGAAAGAAAACAAAAGAAAAAAGAAAAGAAAAGAAAAAAGAAAAGAAGAAAAAGTTACTGGTTAAACCCACTTGGAGATCCCCCAGCTCACAGGCAGGCCACAGCTCAATGAGATGGAACCCCTACTGCCTCACCCTCCTTCCCTCCTGAGGATCCCCACCCCACACTCCCTGGTGCCACGGGAGCAAGTCCTCTGCCCCTCCCTCCTATGAATCAGCCCCATGGCTCCACCTCAGTCAGACCCGGCCTCCCCTGCCTCTGATGGCCAGGTAGCTTCCCAGAGGCTGCCGCTGTTGTCCAGGGGTGCTAGGGTGCTCACAGGATGGCTGCGTAGGCTGGGCTTGGCCCCATCCCCTTTCAGGCCAGCCCCCACCCCACCACTGCCTTCAGCCAACAGGGTCTGCAGCGGTTAGATGCCAGAGGTGGAGTCAGGACAATTTCTATCCTGGTTGGGGATCCCTGTTTTTTTCACAACCTCACCTAGCCAAGTCAGAGCCTGAGCTGTGCCTCATCTCTGCAGCATCTGGGGCAGGGGCTCCATCACCCTCTTGGCTCTGGGAACCAGCGTGACAGCCTTCGAGCCTGCAGGAGTCCCCCTGGCACCAGCCCCTTTCTCACCTGCCCGCTGAAGAGGGAAGCTCATTAGTGACAAATTAGCATTATTATTCAACTCCACTGCCCTGTCAGGGGCTTACACAAGGGAC
This sequence comes from Gorilla gorilla gorilla, assembly GCF_029281585.2. NCBI lineage: Eukaryota > Metazoa > Chordata > Mammalia > Primates > Hominidae > Gorilla > Gorilla gorilla. Next base: position 221,905,265 of record NC_073224.2, on the reverse strand, counting down.
CCATCAGGAGCCTGGTCTGTGGGCCCACATGTCCTTGCTTGAGATTTTAATAATCTCCAAAGGTGTTTTTTTAACGTAGTAATAATAATGATGATGATAATCAGAGGACACAGTGGCATTCCCTCCCACAGGGCCTCTGCAAGCTGACTCATGGTGCCTGGTGGGAAAGCCTGAGGTTGGGGGTGGGGTGCAAAAATCACTCCCTGAAATCACCACAAACCGGGGTGATAACAGACATGCTAATCTGCCTCCTTCTTCTAAAATCATGTCAGCATGATTGGCGAATTCCCTGCCCAGTTTCAAATGTCTTAAGAAACACGAGTATCTTCATGAGTTCCACACAATCCTTTTTGGGGAACTCCTTGAGATGTTGATGGATCCCCTCTTGTTTCTTTTAAAATGATTTCCTTCCACCAGATCACCTGAGATTTGAGATTTCACAGGAGAGGGAACAATCTTACACTTAACAGAGCCCCCTCCATCAGAGAGAACCCTTTTGGGAGCAAGTGACAGAAAAAAATTAATTCAAGCTGCCTCAAATCACCACCACAACAGGTGATTTGTCAGAGCCAGAATGCATAAGTTTGGGTGGTGCTTCAGGTCTGGTTGGATCCAGGTCACCCTAAAAATATTGTCAGGATAAAAATATAAATATTTCATTTATACAAAATACAATCAGTCCTCAATATAAAAATGTTGATCTTTCTCTCTCCATTGCTTGGCTCTGCGTTCCTTTGTGTTCTCTATTCCCAGGCTCTTCCTTCAGGGTGGCAAGATGGCTGCCAGCACCTCCAAGCTGCCATTCCATCCTCTAAGTGGGAAAGAGTCTTCCTGTTGCCCAGCAATCCCTACTGAAGACCAGCACTGACTCCTGTGGGCTCCCATTGGCCCAGTTAGAGTCACATGCTCAACTCTGAACCAATCGATGTGGCCAGAAGAAGGAGTGGTTCTGATTGGACAGGGCTGGAACACATGCCCATTCCTGGAGCAATAAACGAGAGGATCCCACTAAAGACACCTGGACTGAGAAGGAGGGGGCTTAGCCATCCCAGGAAGCCAGAGTGATCTTATGGGAAGTAAAGGGGATGCATTCTGGGCAGACAATACCTAGTTGGATATTTATGTATATTTATGCTTTAGATGGCACCACTACATCCCCACTCTTGACCACTACCACATTCACAGCTCCCAAATTCAGAGCTGGCCCATGTTTCAGTCAACCCCAGACCAAGGCAAAGCATTTATCAGCCAGACAGTTGACTACAGCACAAGATCTTGGCAATAGTCAACTGAAATTCAGGGAATCACAGATGTTAAGTCACTAAGTCCAACCTTGCCACCACAGCCTCCCTGAGAGGCTAGCAGTACTTCTGGGGACTCGCTCCTCCTGGGCAGCTTTGTCCACTAGAAGGTGGGTTCCTTGAGAGCAAGGACTTTGTTCCTTCACTTTTTTTAAATTTCCAGGACCAAGGACAATGCCCAGTATGCATTGTTGCATGAATTTTCACAATTGGCTTTGACTTTTAAAAATATTCTCCTCGTAAATCATCATTCTCAGTAAACTATCGCAAGAACAAAAAACCGAACACCGCATATTCTCACTCATAGGTGGGAATTGAACAATGAGATCACATGGACACAGGAAGGGGAATCTCTCACTCTGGGGACTGTTGTGGGGTGGGGGGAGGGGGGAGGGATAGCACTGGGAGATATACCTAATGCTAGATGACGAGTTAGTGGGTGCAGTGCACCAGCATGGCACATGTATACATATGTAACTAACCTGCACAATGTGCACATGTACCCTGAAACTTAAAGTATAATAAAAAAAAATATTCTCCTCGTGATGAGTTCATGTCCTTTGCAGGGACATGGATGAAGCAGGAAACCATCATTCTAAGCAAACTATCACAAGGACAGAAAACCAAACACCACATGTTCTCATTCATAGGTGGGAGTTGAACAATGAGAACACATGGACACAGGGTAGGAAACATCACACACTGGGGCCTGTTGCAGGGTAGGGGGATGGGGGAGGGATAGCATTAGGAGAAATACCTAATGTAAATGATGAGTTGATGGGTGCAGCAAACCAACATGGTATAGGTATACCTATGTGACAAACCTGCACGTTGTGCACACGTACTCTAGAACTTAAAGAGTAATAAAAAATATATTCTCCTTTTATGTATGTTTAATCAAAATTAAACTTCTGGGGGCTTCCATCTTCTCAGAAACACTTTATGTTTTCCAGGGGACCACATGTCAGGCATTTGAAGACTACCAGAAGTCTCTCACCGCTACCCATCTAGTCTCTCTCTAGGCTACACAGGACTAGTTTATTCAGCTGTTCTCCATATGGTATGGTTTGGAGTCCCTCTCCCCTTTCTGGATGCCCACTCTAGATCCAATCCTGTTGGTCAATATATTGCCCAAAATATGATGCCAGTTTTCCAGGGGTGGGAATTCTGTAGTAAAACAAAATGATCACCTCCCACATGCTACCTACTCTGCCTTTATTAATATGACCAACAGCATCCTGTTGTTGTTTGGATCACCATATTTCATTAAAGACCCACAATATACTTGCTGTTTTCTAAACCCTTGTGTTTTTCACATATCCTAACTATGGCTTTCCCATTCCTTACTTATATGGTTGACTTTTTTTTTTTTTTTTTTTTTTGAGGAGTCTCGCTCTGTTGCCCAGGCTGGAGTGCAGTGGCCGGATCTCCGCTCACTGCAAGCTCTGCCTCTTGGGTTCACGCCATTCTCCTGCCTCAGCCTCCCGAGTGGCTGGGACTACAGGCGCCCGCCACCACGCCCGGCTAATTTTTTGTATTTTCAGTAGAGACGGGGTTTCACCGTGTTAGCCAGGATGCTCTCGATCTCCTGACCTCGTGATCCGCCCACCTCGGCCTCCCAAAGTGCTGGGATTACAGGCGTGAGCCACTGCGCCCGGCCATGGTTGACTTTTTATATAGCTCCTGATACCCAAGAAGAATAAGGTCATGGTGTAGAAGTTGAGGATGGAGGAAATTAATTTTTTTGGGTGTGGGGTGCTTCCTATATGCCAAGCACACCATATTTACTTCTTACAACTATTTTCTTCTTCTTCTTCTTCTTCTTCTTTTTTTTTTGAGATGGCCGAAAGTGCAATGGTGTGATCTCAGCTCACCGCAACCTCCACCTCCCGGGTTCAAGTGATTCTCCTGCCTCAGCCTCCTGAGTAGCTGGGATTACAGACATGTGCCACCATGCCTAGCTAATTTTTGTATTTTTAGTAGAGACAGGGTTTCTACATGTTGGTCTGGCTGGTTTTGAACTCCCGACCTCAGGTGATCTGCCTGCCTCAGCCTCCCAAAATGTTGGGATTACAGGCATGAGCCACCACGCCTGGCCTAACTATTTGCTTCTTACAACACTATGAGGTAGGTATAATTATCCCCAATTTATGGATGTGGCAACTGAGGCTCAGAGAAGTTCTTCACTTGTAAATGTCATACAACTGAAAGGAGGCACATTCAGGATTCAAATCCAGACTTGCCTGGTCCCCAAGCCTACACTTCTGTAGCAACACCATGAGTTCCTCCCAGGAACCAGGGTGTGACTCGAAGATATGGCAGCCAGCCCACTCCAGAGAGGATTTCATTGTGCCTATAAGTTCTCCTTGTCGTCCCAGCCCTGCTCAAACTCGTCCCATTGTACCCACTCTGACCCTCCTTCTGGATCTTGCTTCCAGCATATGGCAGGAACCCATCATACTCGTAAAGTTCTCTGCGTCCATCTGCCTGCTTGGCACAGCTGCATCTGTAGGGCACCATGGAAAGCAGATTGGGGGGTCAGCGAGTCCGGGGCCTGTGAGCCATCTTGGAAAAGGTACACAGAAGAGAAAAAGGCCAGCATGGTCGGCTGCATTCCTGCCTCCATTCACCAGCTGTCAAGGGGGCTCACCAATTAATTCGCTGCTTAGGGCTTTCAAAACCACTAATCAAACCTGCCAAAACTTTAAAAAAGGGCTTTAAAAAATTTTTCTCTTCATTTATTTTTTTAACTATGTTAAAAGGTTCATTAAAGATCTGCAAAGGATGAAGAAGCCTTTTCCAGCTTTCCTCCTCCCCCACTCAGTAATTAAGAATGTGGCTCCCCCAAACGTTACTTTTCTTGTCTCCCCCATTGGCAGCAGAAAATGCAGATGGGAGTTCAGAAGCGTCTTGTTAGCATGTCTGCCTTGCAAGGAATTGCTCGTTAATGGGAGATGCTGGGAGTTGGTAATTCTGTAAAAATTCATTGGTATTGTCAGCAGACAGCTTCCCCAGCCCTTGCCTGGGCCCTGCCTGTTCTCTTTCTTGTATTTGGAACTCAGCTGGTAAACAATCAAAGAAAAGATGCCCCCCACTGAGAATCCAGACAGAGTAGATCCCCTCAAGGAACTCTCCAGTATAAGTGGCATTTGGGAAGCTGCCGCAAGAGTCCCCCCAGAGAGAACAGTCTCCCACTGTGGTGGGAGCCAGGGCTGCACGGGAATTGTGCTAGACCTAGAGTCAGGAAACCTAGACCAGTGATCCTGTCTCAGTCTCTGAGTTACCTGGGGCAGGTGGCTTTATCTTCTGGCCTCAGTTTCCACATCTGTGAATTGGAGATCACAATATCTTCCTTGCAATATTGCCATGAGGGTTACATGGGAACAGGAGCAATTAGAATGATGGCTGCTATGAATAGAGCATTTGCCAAAGCAAGATACTCTGTGAAGACCCTCAAAACATCTATTTTACAGGAAATAAAACAGGTTCAGAGAGGTGGAGTGGCTTGACAGTCGCCACACAGCTAGGAAGTATACTGGGATTTGAAGGCAGGCATTCCTCTTTCCAGAGCCCTATATGTGCGGCCCATTTTTATTTCAATCAGATTTTATGTGCAATGGTGACCATAACCACCGTTTGTATGGAAGAGTTTCCGTGCTTGCTTGATTTTGCAGATGTGAGCTGTCAGCCTCCAGGACTGGGAAAAGTAAAAGGGACCATTATTGATTTTCAGAGATGGAGAAACAGAGGGCAAGAAGGGAGTGACTGGCCAAGGGCCCCATAGTGCACAGAGCAATGTACACTCCAGGTACTTAGAGGGACCAGATTTCACTGGGGTGCCAAGGAAGGAACAGGCCTGGCATCAAAATCCACATGCTAATGGAATAGAAAATCCAACATGGAGTAAAGGGAAAGGTACAAATAACCAGCAGAGCCTCACCTCATTTATTTGGCAGATACTCTCTGAGGGTACTAGGTGTGCACACTGGGGATAAAGCGACATTGTTTTAGACGTCTGCCTAAGGCACTTCCAAGCCATCTATTGTACAGAAGCAAAACCCACAGTCCTCCCTGAGCACCATCAGACCCTGCCACCCCCTGCAACCTCATAGCCCAGGACTCCTCCTCCTCCTCACCCTCCACCATGAGCCTTGGGCCATTGCCTCAAATGTTCCTCTACCCCCAGTGTTTCCATGATGGGCTTCTCTTTATCCTTCAGGTTTCAGATCCAATGACACTGCCTTAAAGACATCCTCCTTGATCCATCCCTAGAAAAGAGGCTCCTTCCCTCCCCTCATAGTCTCTGTCTTCCCATCCTTTTTTGTTTTCTTTACAGCAATGAACATCCTTCGCAGTTCTTTATCCTTTGTGTACTTCTTTCACCTCTTTCTCTCCAGTTAGACAGAAGTTACTTGAGGACAGTGACTGTATTAGTCTGTTCTCATGCTACTAATAAAGACATACCCAAGACTGGGTAGTTTATAAAGGAGGGAGATTTAATGGACTCACAGTTCCACAAGGCTTGGGAGGCCTTGCAATCATGGTGGAAGGTGAAGGAGGAGCAAAGGCATGTCTTACGTGTCTTACATGGCAACAGGCAAGACAGCATGAGCAGGGGAACTGTCCTTTATAAAACCATCAGAACTCATGAGACTTATTCATTATCATGAGAACAGCACAGAGAAAACCTGCCCCCATGATTCAATTACCTCCCACTGGGTCCCTCCCACAACACGTGGGAATTATGGGAGCTACAATTCAAGATGAGATTTGGGTGGGGACACAGCCAAACCATATCAGTAACAAAACAAGCCTGTCTTGTTTCCTATCACATCTCTAGGCTCTGACACTTAGTAGGTGCTCAGGAAGTACTGATTGAAATAACCACATACAAGACATATCAATTGCCCCCTGCAGAGCTTAGGAGGTCATAGGTTGTATTGGCAGGTGGTAGAAAAAAAGAGCTAATCCCGGGGAGGCTTCCTGGTGGGATGCTGCCTCCAGAGTTGGGAATGGCCTGGGCACAGCCTTGGCAGATAGAGAGGAGGGCTGAGAGCAGGGGGATCTTGGAGTTTGGGGGAATCGCTGTACATGGCAGCTGAGCTCCCTGGGTTCTCAGAGGAGAGGGTCTAGCCCTTCTCTTGCGGCCTCTGGTGACAGGACAGTGGAGGATAGTTGCCGTTAACACTTGGCCATATCATCGGCTGAGCTGATTGAGGCCAAGGAGCAGGGAGCTCAGTAGCTGGGCTGCCCACAAACCCTGATCTCAGTCTCCAGCCTGCTGCCGTAGCAGCTGGAACTCTGTTCCTAAGCCAGACAGAGAGGAGGAAAATAAAAGGAGAAAGAAAGAAACCCACACCAATTCCCTGGGAAGCATCTGAAAACAACATCTCATTGAACAAGGAATGCATGCAAGGTTCATGCGGGTGGCAGGCAGGGTAGTAAGCGACCTCATTTCTGTTGCTGACACTGGCCCACCTGCTGCCAGGCATGGCAGAGCAAGCCGCTACACGGGCCTTGCCAAGCGGGAGCTTCTGCCCAGCAAGATATTTCTTCCTGGAAGGAAGCACTGAGGCCCAGCTGGACCTGCAGGGATCTGAAGAGCATTGTTCTTTCCTGTTTTAACATCCCAGGTCAACAGCCATTCCCCAGTGACTGCTGAGTCCAAGGCTCTGAGCTTCCAGCTGAGAAAGCAGATGAAAAAGCCACAAACCTGCCTTGAGAGGCTGGTGGTCTGGAACGGGAGAGGACACAGAGAACAGACAATGGAATCAGTGCAGGAGTGATGAGGGAAAAAGGAAGGACCACCTGAGGCTGACAAGCCCTGGAACCCCAACTCTTCATTTACCGAGAAGTGCCTAAAGGTCATGGGTGGCATCCTGGGTGGTGAAGCACCTGTTACTTGGAAGTACTAATGCTCCATGGTCGTCATCACCTTGCCAAGCCCAGCTCCTCCTAGGTCCATGGTTGGATCTGCATGTCCCAGGTAAGACAGGGGATCTGCACAGATGTCATCCAGGGTTCCCTGGCCCCAGAGGCCAGGCAGACAGTAAAAATAAAGAGGCCTGGAGGGTTTTCTGCAAGGTTGGCATAGATTGTTAATTCAGGGGTAAAGAGTGGTGATGGGAGGCTGGTTATGAGTTGTGGTGCAGAAGGTTTGGTGATGGTGATGATGGGATCAGTTGTCACAGTGGCTGTGGTCGTGATACTCAAAGAAATAAGGAAGGTGCTGGCAGTGATGCAGAATCATGATAACAGTGGCGATTGTGGCAGTAGAAGAAAGGTGATGGTGATGCAGGCGGTGGCAGTGGTGATGCAGCAGGTGATGATGAGAGGAGAGAGTTTGTGATGACAATGGTGGCAGTGGTGACGCTGATGGTGCTGAAGATTGGGATGACGTCCAGATCCATCTCGCACAGGCCCATCCTTCAGAACTGGAAGTGCAGACAGCCGCAGACACCACTTGTCTCCGTCCTCAGGCAAGACTTGCTAAGATCTCTTTGTAGCAGGCTAGCTAACAATAGAGCTTGTTTCGGGGAAAACATGTTTTCCGATTCGTAGTACACATCCAATTGTCTCCACTGGTCTTTAGCTAGTGCCTGACATCCAGGCAAGGGAGAATTTCCAATGCCCCTAAAGACTTCACAGTGGCCTTCTAGAGACATAGACATGGCCTGGCCATCTAGGGAGGGTCCCAAGAAGGGGGATTATCCTGGAAGGATTATTCACAGAGAAAACAATGTCCATCAGTAGAAGAAGGCGTGGTTTTGCACACTGGGAGACAGTCCAGCTTAGGGGGTAGTGGTTGATATTAAAGATCAGGACAGGCTCTCCAAGCAATTCAAACATCAAGTTCCAGCTCCAAAGTCACCTCCTCAAACAAGACCTCCCTGATTGCCCCTGGCCTGAGGAGGGCCCTGCTGGCCTCCTGAGTACTCCCCTAGCACCTTCTTAGTCCATGATTATGTGGACAAAGTTTTATAATAATTGACCACATGTCTGTTTTCTGCATAGACTGTACCTTCTTTAAAGGCAGGGACCTGGTCTGCTTGTTGGTAGAACCCGGGGTCTGGTACACAACAGGCAGCTGATAAATGATGACAGGCACTGACACAGTGGGCTCTCCCTCTGTCCATCTCCTCCTGGTCTTGGTCAGTTCGGCTGCTATAACAAAATACCATAGATTGGGTGGTTCACACAATAGACATTTATTTCTCACAGTTCTGGAGGCTGGAAGTCCAAGACCAAATTGCCAACTGATTCAGTTCCTGGTGAGGGTCCCTTTCTTGGCCTTCATAAGGCTGTCTTCTCACTGTGTCCTCACGTGGCAGATAAAAGGACAGAGGAGAGCACATTCTTTGGCCTCATCTTATAAGACCACTAGTCCCATTCTGAGGATTCCTTATGAACTCATCTCACCTTAATTACCTCCGAAAAGGCCCCACCTTCAAATGCCATCATATGTGGGTTAGGGCTTCAACATAAGAATTCGGGGCGGGGGGGACACACACATTCAGTCCACAAAACTGATCATATCGCTGGGGAGCCATAGAGCAGTTCTTCCGAAGGGGCAGGATTAGACAAACCCAGGCCTGGTACCCAGCTGGAGAAACTGAGGCTAACGCAGGATGTTATAGAGAAGCTAGGTGAGGACATCCCCTGGGATTCTCTGCCTTGTCCTGGGCTGCCTGTCAGCGGATCTCCTCACTGGCATGAAATTTCCAGACCCTTAAGAAGTTCCAAAATGTCTTAATTAATGACCAGGGACAGTTCAGACCCTGGGGAGGGAGCTTCAGTTTCCAGGCAGGCAGAGAGAAGGTGATCATAGGGACAGCTCCCAGCAAGAGCCATCCTCTGGGATGCCTCGGGGAAGAACTGGCTCCCTGGAGGAATTTAGGGAAAATAAGGTTGCCTGCTGCCTTATTGCTGGGAACAGCCTTGGGCTTCTTGAGTGGGGGATCTTTCTTCCTTCCTCACTCCCTTCCTCACACAGTTACTGTGGGCTTCCTATATGCCAGGACCCTGGGGCAACACCATGCACTCACTCACCCACCCATCAATATTTACTGAGCGCTAGTGTATGCCAGGCACTGTTCTCAGTGAGGGAGATGCAGTGGTGGCTAAGACGGCCACTGCCGACACCCTGCAGAGCACACAGTCTGGTAAACATGCAGAGAAAATCAGGCCCAGAATCATCCCAAATGAGAGGGAGGAAGGGCTTGCCCACAAATAGCTGAAACATGAGGATGAGAGGCACCAGGGCCACGTGGCACAGTGGAAAGAACACAGGCTTTGGAGGGAGACTGGTGTGGTCCAGATCAGGTGTGCATCTCACCTCTCTGAGTCTCAGCTTCCTCATATGTAAAATGGAGATGATACCTGCTTACTAGAGCTGTTAAGAGCATTTTTAAAAGGCAACTCCAAGGCCGGGCACTGTGGCTCATGCCTGTAATCCCAGCACTTTGGGAGGCTGAGATGGGCGGATCACTTGAGGTCAGATGTTTGAGACCAACCTAGTCAACATGGCGAAACCCTATCTCTACTAAAAATACAAAAAATTAGCTGGGTGTGGTGGCATGTACCTGTAATCCCAGCTACTTGGGAGGCTGAGGCAGGAGAATCGCTTGAACCTGGGAAGTGGAGGTTGCAGTGAGCCAAGGTCGTGCCACTGCACTCCAGCCTGGATGACAGAGTGCAACCTTGTTGCAAAAAACAAAAAACAAACAAACAAAAGGCAACTTCAAAGTCTGGAAGAGAGAGGTGAAATTCAAGGCAGGCAGGACACTTTTGGCAGGTAGGATCAGAGGGGCCTTTCTTGGGGAGGTGAGTTTCTGGTGAAACCCTGATGATGGTCCACCAGAGTTTCAGTGTGGGCTTAGCAGAGTGCCTGGTAATGAGTGCACGGTGGTACAGGTCAGTGAAGCAGGCAGCTACGCAGTGCCGCAGCCACCTGTTGCTGTTCATTACCCATGTTGGTACTTGAAATTGTTGTGATTATTTGCACTCTTGCTGATTGTCCGTCTCCCCTAACTAGGTCACGAGCTCCAAGAGGGCAGCCACGTCCCCAGTGTTCAAAGCAGCACTGGTGCAGAGAGAGTGGGCATGTGACTTGCTGGTTGAATGAGTGGGCATGCAGACGGTGCCATCCTGTGGGTCCTGGGGCAGCCTGGGGAGGAGGTCATCCATCTACTTGCTCATGACCTTCTACATGTTGAGTTCCTGGGTTTTTAGGGACAGCTGGACTCCACTGAGACAAACGTATGTTGAACTAGTGAAGTTGCAAAGAGGTAGCCATGCCTATTGCTGCCCTTGAGGTATTCATGGTTACACTCGATATTAACTTTATTATCTCATTTATTCTGTCAGACAGAAATAGCGAGCCCATTCCCCAGTTCATGCAGCAAAGGAAGCAGAGGCTCAAGAAGGCGAAGTCCCTCTCAGGTTCACACGAATGGAGCTGGGCGGTGTCCCTCCCCAAACTCAGAACCTGTCTCCAAGCTCAGGACTTGTTCCAGGAGCCCCACTCGGCACTCAGGTCCTAGACACAGATCATCTATGCCCACAGAGGGGCTGCTTTATTTCTGGACTTTCACTTCTATCCGCGCACCGTGGGATGTTGTGCAAGTCACTCTCCTCCCTGAGCCTCAGTTTCCTTACCTGTGCTGTGTGCATGAAAGTTTCCACTTGCCTGCTTCACAGGAGGGTGACCACATGGGTACATAATCTGACACGGGGCCATGCAAACAGCAGGTGTTCACACCTGAGTTGCTGTTTCCTCTTTCCTATCTGGGCTACTGATGTGCAGAGTGTTACAGAGAGAAGAGGTGGCCCAAGGAGCTACTCTGACGTTGGGTGCAGAGGGCAGGCAGGGAGACCCACTGGTGGGAGTGACGCAGATGTGGGGCAGCAGGAAGGAGGCCCAAGGGCAGGAGGTGAGAATGAAAGAGGTGAGTAAGGCCACCTAGAGCCAAGCAGAGCCACTCTGCAGCAGGAGTGAGAACAGCACAGACTTGCCGTGTCATACAAATGATAAACAATAATAATAACATGTGTTTGTGTGTAATGAGAAGGACTACAGAGACCGAATTACCTTGGTAATAGCTTGAGGATGTCAGGGGCTCATTTGTTTCTTGAGGGAGGAGTTGAGGATTGCATTCTCTCTCTCTCTCTCTCTCTCTCTTTCTCTCTCCCTCTCCCTCTCCCCCTCTTTTCCCTCTCTCTCTTTCCCTCCCTCTGTCTCTCCCCTCTCCTTCTTTTTATCCCTCTCCCTCTCTCTCCTTCCCCGTCCTTCTCTTTGTCCTTTTCCCTCTCCCTGTCTTTCTCCTTCTCCCTCTCTCTCTCCTTCTCCCTCTCTCTCTCCGTCTCCCCCATTTTTTCTCTCCCTCCCTCTTTTTCTCTCCCTCCATCTCTCTCTCCCTCTTCTTCCTTTTCTCTCTCCCTCTCCCTCCCTCTATCTCTCTCCCTCCCTCTCTCTCTCTGTCTCTCTCTCTCTGATACACACACACACACACACACACACACACACACACACACACTGGATGTTGCTCAAGGTAGGGAGAGGGAGGATGGAGCCCTGGCAGAGAGCAATGCCCAAGCCTGTGCTGGCGGGTGTCGAAGGCATAGCCCTGTGGGGCTCAGAAGGGGAGTATGGTGGTCAACATCGCAGTTCATCAAACATTCCCGCTCTCACCTTAGGGCCACCAGGTGGGTTTGCATTTCCTGGCCCCCTTGTAGTTGCTGGTCCATCGAGTTTCTGGGGGAAGTGATGCATGTCGCCTATGTGCTGCAGCTCTTCATGGCTGTTGCATGACCCTGTAGATTTCCTTGCCCTTTGCTGCAGTGACTGTGGAAGTAGATGTAGACTTGACAGGTCCGTCAGCCTGGGTCCTGTAAGACGATAAGGCAGCTGAGACCCCTGTTCTGATGGATGCACAGCCGGAGAAAGAAATGTTTGTTGATATAAGCCACAGGTGGAGAAAGAAATGTTTGTTGATGTAAGCCACTGAAGTCGGGGATCATTGTCACTGCAACATGACTCATCCTGTCCTGACTAACACGGGTCCCTGCTTTGGGGCCAGCTCTAAGAAGGTGATCCCCAGGTCAAGGACTGCACAGTTGTTCAGAACCGCAGCTCCTAAACACATATTTCCTGGTCAGATGGAAACTCCCCAAACCTCCAAGGCAGAAGAGGGATCCCTCAGCCTTGAACCATTTGCTGGGCTGGTCCTGGCATTGGTTTCTTTTGCTAGCCATGACATTGCTCCAGGGGTTACAAGTCACTGCTCAGCTCAGGAAATAAAAATCAGACAGAATGTCCAGTATCATGGAGACAGAAGGTGATCCGTCAGCTGAACTTGGCTTTTTCAATTACTTTTTAGGTCATCAGATGTCAGAGCACTGTGGCTTTGGGAGACAGAGCCTGGAACATTATCCAGGTTGGTCCAAAAAGTGGTGATTGTCATTAACTATGATCTCATCTCAGCCCCTTACGATGAGGTGGGAAATTGAGGCTCATGTTTTCAAGGTCATACGGACACATTATGGTGTTTTGAATGTCCCTGGAACCTCCCTAAAGCCTCTCTCCATTTTCCCCAGCTCTGAGGTCTCCAAGAACCTGAGTATTACCTTCATATCTTATTTAGGGTGGCACAAGGGGTGAAGTGAACTTTGAGAGACAAAAACTCATACCTGGGGCTTGAGTCTCAGAGGCTGGATCACACTGCACACCCTCCTGCCAGGTGGGTAAAGATCCAGCCGGCTCTCTGCCTCCCTGTTCATCATCTGGAAGGTCAGCTGGAATCTCACCCCTAAAGTTTCTCGCTGTTTGGGGTGAGCCGGCGTCTGGGAATTCTTTTCTGTAACCTCTCCACCTCTGCTCTCGTAAATAATCCACTCTTGGCCTTTCTTGCTGGGAGGTGTTACGCTTCAGGCCTTGAATCATGACTGCAGCCTGTCTCTGGACCCCTTCCAGGTGCCACATCACTTGGCAGCTCTGCATAGATTGTGCCTTCACTGCTTCCCCTGGTCCATATATTATACACTCACGTAGTCACCCTAATAGTCCTCACCACATAAAAACATAAATCATGCTGAAAAAAGGAGCAAAGTGCTTGAGCATCTTAAGCTGGAATAATAATAACGGTAGCGAAAGCTGAGGCAGGGTTTGCTCTGCGCCAGGGACTGCTGAAAATGCTCCAGACACGTTGACTTATTTCCTCCTCGTGACAACCCCAAGGGCTGGTGTGATAATTTCTCTGCTTAGGAAATTGAGGCTCAGAGCAGTTAAGCAACTTGCCCAGGGTCACACAGGGATGAGCATCAGAGACAGTACCTAAAGCCTGTGTGCTCTGCCTTGAGTCTCCCTCCTTCCCCGGTATACTATGTGCCTTTCTGGAAGGAACCAGTGGGGTCCTCAAATTCAATTCTATTTGGAGATACAGCACAGAAAGACAAAATGACTTTCTCTCACTCCCACAGAAAGTTGGTGGCAGACTTAGGAACGGATCCACTCCCCATCAGTTCTATTCCATGAGCCCTACATCCCTCCCATGGGGCATCCTTTGATCTGTGCCAGGCTGCATGGCTCTGTCTTCTCTCTTCCCTGCTGCACCTCCAGGGCTTCCTCCTTATCCCCAAAGACTCAGCCCCCCGTGGAAGAAATGGCCTGCTCTTCCTTCCAGGAAACCATACTAAGCAATCTGCTTTTCTCCCAGGCACATCTGGAAGTGATTCAGAAATGGCACAGAACAGCAAGAGAGATGCATCCCCAACCACCGTCCTCTGTGCTGGAGCTGCCAGCCATGGAGGACATGCCAACAAGAGGGAGGGGGTTACCACCAGGCCAGGACCTGGTACAGCCGCTAAAAATTCTTCAGAAGAGACTAGAGCTGTACTCTGCTTGGTTGCACCTGGTTTCTTGCCCTACCTAAGCCCAGACTCCTGTAGTCTTCCCCTTAAACACCTCTGCTTGCCAAACAGGCAATGCTGGTCCTGAGACAGAAATTCCTACTTACCAAGGAATCCTAGAGTAGAAAAACAAAATAAAATAAAATTGGGAGCTAAGCTATTTGGACGCAAAAGCATAAGAATGCTATAATGGACTGAGCGCGGTGGCTCACGCCTGTAATCCCAACACTTTGGGAGGCTGAGGTGGGCGGATCACAAGGTCAGGAGTTCGAGACCAGCCTGGCCAACATGATGAAACCCCATCTCTACTAAAAATACAAAAATTAGCCAGGTGGCACATGCCTGTAACCCCAGCTACTCAGGAGGCTGAGGCTTGAACCCAGGAGGCTGAGGCTGACGTGAGCTGAGATCTCGCCACTGCACTCCAGCCTGAGTGACAAAGAAAAAAAAAAAAAAGGATGACACAATGGACTGTGGGGACTTGGGGAAAAGGTGGGAGGAAGGTGAGGGATAAAAGACTATACATTGGGTAGAGTGTACACTGCTTAAGTGATGGGGGCACCAACATTTCGGAAATCACCACCAAAGAACTTATTCATGTAATGAAACACCACCTGTTCCCCAAAAACCTATTGAAATAAAAAATAAAATAAAATAGATACAATGGGGTGGGGGTCTGAGGCAAAAACAGGTTCCAGCTAGGGGATAGGTAAGTCTCAAGGATCTTTTGGAAAACAGGTAAGAAGTAGAATTAGGAAGAAAGCCCCCAGAGCTCTGAATTTACCTCCTCAATGACATACCATGGAACATTAAAACTAATCAGCTATGCAATGATTTTTATTATATAAGCCAATAAAATGGGAAAATTACATTTTCACTGTTAACTGTTAGGCTGAGTTTTTTGAACCTTATATTTTATAGTCTCATGGTTCCTCAATTTTTTTTTAATATGTTCTTTCAGATTGGGAAAAGACCCTTTTAAACATTCTGCATACAGCATGCAATAGATAGCATTATTGTTCGTAAGTTTTCACTGACCCGCATTCCTCTTTGACATATAATGTACAGCAGAGAAGGCACTGCACAGCTTTCTGCACCGTTGACTTTGGGAGTGTGTATTAGTCTATTCTTGCACTGCTGTAAAGAAATACTTAAGACTGGGTAATTTCTAAGAAAAGAGATTTAATTGGCTCATGGTTCTGCAGGCTGTACAGGAAGCATAGCAGCATTTGCTTCTGGGGAGACCTCAGGAAGCTTCCAATCGTGGCAGAAGGTAAAGAGGGAACAGGCATGTCACATGGCAAAAGCAGGAGCAAACAAGAGGGAGCTGGGGTGGAGGTGCCATACACTTTTAAATGACCAGATCTCACGAGAACTCACCATCATGAAAACAGCACCAAGTCATGAAGGATCCACCCCATGACTGAAACACCTCCCTCCAGGCCCCACCTCCAGCAGTGGGGATTACAATTCAACATGACATTTGGGCAGGGACAAATATCCAAACTGTATTAGTGTGGGGCTGTGACTTGCTTGGGTGACTTGCACTATGCGGTGTGTGTTTCTACTTGTCCTTTGCAAAATTTCTGTCTTCTGTCACTAACAGGCCATGCCCCAAGTTTCCTGGTTCTGAGATGAGAGAAATGTGGAATAGACCTAAACCTAATCCACAGCTGGAGACTGGAGCCTGGAGCCCCATTGTGCCAAGTTGCAGCTGGTCCACAGACCCATGAGCACAGAGTAGGTGCTGGTTGTTAGCCATTGTGATTTTGGGTTGATATGCAGCTTTATTGCAACAAAACCTGACTAGTTTGACACATACACTTATGGGCACAGAGAATCTTAGAATCTCAAGTTTGGAAGAAATGACTTTTTATTAATAATAATGACCATCATTGATCGAGGGCTTATTAAGTGCCAGGCTCTGTACTGGATCATTTATATGCAGCATCATTTTCTATTGGGTAAATGGAAACTCTGAGGGGTCAGGTAGCTCGCCCAAGGTCACTTAACTAATTAGTGATAGAATCAGAATGTCAATCTCAGGTCTGGCTGGCTACAAACGCCCCACTCATCCTCGCTGACTTCACTTCTTGGGGTTGGCCCACCTCAACCTTCCCTGCTCCAGGCCTCTCTGACATTGACTCATCCTCCAAGATCCTTGCCAAGGTTTCCATCAGTGTGCTTTGGAGTCCTTTCATTAAATAAAAAGAAGCTTATCTCCTCCCCCACGAAGGGTACTTCATCTTTAAACATTTCTGGTTATTGGAAATTCTTCCTTGTATTGAACCAAAACCTTTGCCTCTGAAACATCTGTTCTTTGGTTCTGAATTTTTCCCCTGCTTGGGACTATGTAGAAAAATGGTGATGTCTTTTCCACATCCCAGCTTTTCAAATATTGCAAGAAAGGTTTTACATTCACCCCATGTTTTCCCTTCTCTGGACTAAACACCCCTACTTCCTCTAGCTGTCCTCAAGAAAACACATTTTTATTGTGAAATATTGCATGCAGAAAAATGCATAAAATACAAAAGCACAGTTTCATAAATAACTCTAAAGTGAGTCCCATGTAAGTCCTTTCAGGCCAGCAGATGGAATTTTGTCACCTTCCAAAGATCTCTTGTGTCCTTTTTTTGTTATTCGTGCCCCTCACCCCGCTGTGACCACTGTGTTGACATGTATGATAATAATTTCCCAGCTTTTCTTTATAGATTTTGTACTTGTTTATGCACACCTAAATATTATAGTTTAGTTCTGCCTGTCTGTGAGCCTTACGTAAATGGAATCATACTGTAGTACTCTTTTGTGCCTTGCTTCTTTTAATTTACATGATAAGGTTCATATTGTAGCTTGTAGCTATATTTCATTTATTTTCCTTGTTGTATGGTATTCCACTATATGAATATATTACAATTTACATGTCCATCCTATTGTTGATGGACATTTAGGATGTGTCAAAGTTTGTGTTTTGATACCCAGTGGTGCTATGAATGTTCTGATACAGGTACTTAGATCATATGTTTAACAGTTTCGTTTGAATCATGGGATATAGACATCTTTATCAGATGATTCCAAGCTGCTTTCTAAAGTGATGGAAACTAGTTCGTACACCCACCAGCAGCTTTTGTGAATTTCCATTCCTCTTCTAGCATAACATGGCTTAGTTCCAAGTGGCTTTTTTTTTTTTAATGGAGTTTTGCTCTTGTCGCCCAGGCTGGAGTGCAATAGTGCAATTTCAGCTCACTGCAATCTCCTTCTGCTGGGTTCAAGTGATTCTCCTGCCTCAGCCTCCCAAGTAGCTGGGATTACAGATGCCCACCACTACACCTGGCTAACTTTTTTTTTTTTTGTATTTTTAGTAGAGACGGGGTTTCACCATGTTGGCCAGGCTGGTCTCGAACTCCTGACCTCAGGTGATCCACCCGCCCCGTCCTCCCAAAGTACTGGGATTACAGGCATGAGCCACCTCACCTGGCCCCAACTGGCCTTCTTATCCTGGCTATGTGATCTTCAGATAGCCTCCACACATGCATACACAATGCATTCATATTCACAAGGTGTGCACAGATGCCCACACATGCATACTTGCCTAACGATACGCGAGTTATATGGACAGACAAGAAATCCCCCTTGACTAGGTTTTAGAAGACCTGCAATCTACTAGGAGAAATCACTGTGGCAAAGAAAAAGCTGGTTCCACTTCATCACCATCCTAATTCTGCACTTATATGAGTGGGTAAAACATAAAAGTGAGTTGCTCATCGTGGAAGACTGGATTATGCATCTGCCTCTTGACTTCCTGGCATGTTTGATAGGATTATACCTCCACACTCTTGGACATGCTTCTTTGCAATGCCCTCCCACTGTGGCATGACTGTACATCTCCATCTCTTGAGCTGGGGCTCAGTCATGTGTCTTGTTTTGGCCAACTGGAAGCCAGCAGATGTGGCTCAAGCAGTCTTGAGACGCACTTGCGCCATTCAGCCTGTGCTCTTTCCCTTCTGTCGAACCTGGGAAGAGAATGGAGGCCCACATGGAGCAGCACGACCTTGGCCGAGCCCAGCCTCGGTCAGCAATCCACAGCCGCCATGAACTAATTAAATGCTGTTGTGGGCCATGGAGATTCTGCAGTTGTCTGATATGCAGCCTTAGTTAACCAAAACCCTCATCATTGTCATCATCACCATCACTCTCTTAACAATAGCTACCACGTATGGAGCATTTCACCATCCCTCTGTAGTAGACAGCTTTATTATCTCCGTTTTGAAGTGGGAATCTGAGGCTTAGAGAGGTGAAGAGACTTTCCCAAGGCCACACAATTAGCAAGAGGAGTGATCATAGTTTATACTTAGGTCTCTCTGACTCAAGAGCTCATGCCCAGCTGGGGTAGTGGTGGGAGGAGCCTTTTAAAGCACATTTTAAAATCACTGTGTTCTATCAGTATTTGTTAAAGCTGTGATGAAAAGCATCAGAGGACGCAGATGTCACACTCACAAAACTGTTCAGTGGTCAGACTGAGATATGCAGGGGAATAGCCGAAGGGTGAGGTCTTTTACTAGGCTCACTCCTGTGTGGTCAGCTCAGGCTGGCCAGTGGATTTTCTCCCTAATGTTAGAATCTGACAATGAAACTGCTATCTTGTGTTCATGGGGCTAGAAACCATCAGAGATTCGGAACAGGTCAAAGCTGGGTTGGAGTCGTGGCTGGACCTCTTACCAGAGGCGTGTCCTCGGGCAAGTCATTGAATCACCTGAGGCTCCATTCCCTCATCTGTAAAATGGAAAGGAGAAAATCCCTCCATGCTGGTCCCCAGTTTGTTGTTAGGAACAGAGGGAATGAGGGATGCAAAGAGTTTGTAAATAATGAAACCCTCCACAGACGTTGGTGGTTGTCACTTTTCTTGTTATGATGACAGCGTGGGTCCCTCTTGCGACCAAGCAAAGATGCAAACGGCTCCAAACCAGCAGCACAGATCTCCCAGATGATCCTGTACCAAGAGGATGGGCAGGAAGGAGGCAGAGAGTGAGAGCCTGGGATGTGAAAGCAGTGAGAAGGATCAAGGTCTCTCGGGTCTCGGGACCACCCTTTGGGTTGGCTAAGCCCATGTGGGTTCTAGCGGGAGCTCGTGTTGTTTCTTTGCCTTCCCACCCCAGCCTGGGGAAGACTTGCATTTGGGAGAGGAACGTTCCCATCTCACCACTCAGAGAGAGAAGCCTGAATTGCAGAGACCATGAGGATGGCTGAGTAGACTCTGAGGCTCCAGGAGAGCCCAGTCAAATTCTACTTCTGAGGGCCAGAGCATGCTGCGGCCCCGAGAGCGGGAACATAGGGTTGGGAGGCCTTCCTGAATGTCCCGCGTGCTGCAGAACAGCCGGAAGGAGGCCTCTGCCTTGACCTTCAGCTTTTATGTGCTTTAGCTTCTGCGAAAGCTCTTTCATTTCTCCCCAGAACAGCATCTGACAGCTCTCCTCACTCCTCTGTATGCGAGGGTTTCTTTGTTTGGCTGAATAAAGAAGCTTGTTACCGGAGAAAATGCCTTGGCAAGTGTCAGTGAAGATATCTGTTTCCTTGAAGAAACTCCCATAAAACCTTTCAAGCTGCTGCTTTTGAGTCCCAGAGCCCCTTGGATCCAAAGACCTCTCTGTTTTCCACACTTTCTTTAGCCATTGCTTGGTGATTTTCCAAGTCTTTCTCCTGCCGCAGGAAAGGTGAGCCCTGCTTCTAGAATCCCTGGGGGCCCTTGGCAAGTACCTTGTCTCCATCATTTTGCTTTCCTCATGGTTGACCTGAAGCCCAGGCCCCAGTGCTGGGGCGGGAAGGACAGTGACTTTGGCTCAGGCAGGGTCAGCAGAAGGCATTCACCTGTGGTCAGCCCAGGGGTTCAGTTTTCCCAAGATTCGACTGGGTGTTCATGAAATTTCTAGCACCTAGGCTTCGCCTGGCTCTAGAGAAGGCAACACCAGCATGTCTGCCTGTGGGCTGAGGTGCCTGCTTCTCAGCAAAGATGTTTTCATCCACCCTCATTTTCCCTTCTGGTTTCTGTGCCCCTCAATCTCCACCTTCTTTGCAGCCCTGGGACCCACCTGTCTCTCTCACCTCTCAGTGCCTTTACACAAAGGACTGCCCTCCTGGGATGCTCCCTTTCTCTCATGGACCCAGCTCCAATATCACCTTCCCATGAAACCTTTCTTTACAGCCCAGGGGCCCCCCAGTCCCCTGTCTCTCTCATCTGTGCCTGCTTTTATTTTAGCACCTGCTGCATGATACCACATGACCTACTCTCACGTCCATCTCCTGCTAGGCAGAAGTTTCTTGGCTGTCAGGAGCTGGTCTCAGTGGCTGGTGCTCTGCAGGGACTGTATCAATCTGGCTTTCTAAGGCTTCAAGGATGAATCTGTCCATGTTGCCTTTGGTGAGGGGAAGGAGAGTCACTGTGAGGACAGAAAGGGCAGAGAGCTAGTATAGCTATACAAACATACTAGGTTCCAGAATGTACTAGGTTCATGAAAAACAGGAACAAATGCTCAGCAATAGTCCAGAAATACCTAGGATGACCCAACCCACCTTCTGTGCAACCCCCAGCATCTAGACCACCTGAGAGAGAGAATCTGAGGGTCCTGTTTGCTTCCATCTGGAACAAAGCATCATGACTAGGCAGGGTCCCCCCAGGTCTCCTTAGAGGTCGTAGGCTTCCCTTACAGATGTGGCCTGCCTCGTATGCTGGGGATAGCAGGGTCTCCACGCTCACGACTCAGGCCAAAGCCAGTCTGTAGAAGGATACACCTAGGATCTGGGCATGGTGGCTCACGCCTGTAATCCCAGCACTTTGGGAGGCCGAGGTGGGCAGATCACAAGGTCAAGAGTTTGAGACCAGCCTGGCCAACATGGTGAAACCCCGTCTCTACTAGAAATACAAATATTAGCCAGGCGTGGTAGCGGGTGTCTGTAATCCCGGCTACTCGGAAGGCTGAGACAGGAGAATCACTTGAACTCGGGAGGCAGAGGTTGCAGTGAGCAGAGAGCGCACCATTGCACTCCAGCCTGGGCAACAAGAGTGAAACTCCGTCTCAAAAAAACAAAACAAAACAAAACAAAAAAAAACGGTATACCTAGGATGTGTTTCCTCAAAGGGGATAGTGGCAGGGCAGGCCCCCAGTGACTCCTGGTCCCCTCTCCAGCAGCACACGCCTTTCAGAGTGGAAGGAAGGCGTCGGAAGGGGGCCTGGCTTCAAGATGGGAAAGTATCTGGCCTCACCAAAGGAACTGAGAAAGGCAGCAGGAAGGAAGTTGAGTGAAAGAAATGTGGAGTCCCCGTGGCATTCCAGAACCTGCAGGGGACCCACAGAATCCTTCTCTTGGAGTCCCAGTTCAGTGCTTCCATGGATGAAGTCTTAGTATCCAGAGTGCCCTGATTCCCAAGCAATAAAAATAACTATGGTGTGTTAAGCGTGCCATGTGTATTGGCGTGCACGATTCCATTTAATCCTCCTTGCAACCTGACGGGGTTAGGTCGTAGTCTTGTCCTACTTCACAGGTGCGCAAATGGCAGTTGGGTTGGTGAGTGGGGGTGCCCACTTGGGGGCGAAGTGACCTGCTTCAGGACATAGAAGGACCAGGCCTCTAGCCCAAGTAGACTCCGAAGCCTGTGCTCTTGACCTCTGTCTTACACCGCCCACACGGCATGTCCCAGCAGCCCTGGTTCCCAGACTCACCACTCCCCAGTCCCTGCCTCTGCCTGTCCCAGCTCCCTGAAAGCTGTCTCTTGTCTCTGGGCCATCTGAGGGGACTGTCCCACTTCATCTGCCTCGTGGTGTCCAGAGATGAGCCCCACTCTCAGTCTCAGGAATTGCCAGCCACTCCATAGTTCTTTGCTGCCCAGCAGACCTGGGACCACTCAAGGACATCTCAAGGACATGGAAAGGACATGGTCAAGTCTCAACACAACCTGCCAAAGGCTCACTGGCCCCGGGGTGGGCTTTGGCCTTAGCTGTCCTTTGGAGGTGTTTTTGTTCCTTCTCTGGGTCCTGAACTATGCCCACCCCCTGGCCCAATGGGCTGGGGTCTGATACACCACCTCCCTCCGCAGTGACTCTTGCCCACACCCTAGACAGCCCCTTTGACTCCCAGACACTGACTGCCACAAACTGCTGGGCTCTGCCCTCCACCAAGTACTTCTGAGAGCAGAGACGCTATCATAACACCAGCTGCTTTTCATGGAGGCAGGAATATGTGCCAGGCATAGGCTTGGTGGCTTCATGGTCTTATCGCTTCTAATCTTCATTGGGTCTCACTGCACAGATGAGAAAACTGAGACTTAGAGTGAGGAAATGACACTCCCAAGGTGGCAAGGCTGACATCGCAGGCTCTCTGACCTCAAAGCCCAGGCTCCCCTTATTCCCTGGACACTGTGTGTGGATGGACCACCTCCTCAAAGGTCATCTTTTGTCCTAGGCTTGGTGCTCCAGAGTGGGACTAAACTGCTCTCCAGTCAGGTGTTTTAACTTAGTATGTGTCCTGCATTGACAAGAGCTCAGAGTAAAACCACCAAGGACTCCAGCAATAGAGCCAGATTTTACCCGTGAAGTGCTGTGCTTTGGCCTGGCTCCACCCTTCTCATATGTGGGTAGACCAGCTGATAGCCATGTGCAGCATAACAATCATAGTCATCAAAATGCAGACCAACACCTAATGAGCATTTCCTGGGTGCCCAGCACTGTGCCAAGCCCTTTTCATGCTGTAAGGTTACAGAGAGAGGCATATCCTCCATTGCCTGGCATTAAGGATCCAGGGAACAGAGGGTCTCTTTGCCTTTCTCAGAAGCCTGGACATCCGATCTGTCACCAGGTCCACCCAGCCCAACCCAGCCCCATCTTCCCCCTTGCCTTTTCCAGATGACATAATTTTTGCTTTGCTGCAAAAGTGGGGAGGGGAAAAAAACACCCTCACCAACCAACAAGAAATAATTAGCGAACATTGTGTCATTAAACACTAGACTTTAATTAAATCGCATGGAGATAAATACCTCTAACGACTGGAAATGTGGGGACCATAGACAGCAAAGCACTCAGCATAATGGAGTAATAGACTCCACAAATAGCGTCAAGTCAGGGATTCTGACTTGATTAAGAATCTGCCTAAATTGGGTTGTCACCTCGCATGCTGCACCTACTACCTGAAAATTGCTCATTATCTTCCCCATTTGATCTTCTTGGAGCTAACAAGCCTTTGTGGAAATCGGTCCAGTGATCAAAGGACCCATTTATTTGGAAATCTTTCCCTTGTCGGGGTCCTCGCGGCTGGTGTCTCCTTCCTCCCTTTTTTTATTTGTGATGAATCCTCACCTGGCAACAGCCTGTGTTGAGGTCGGGCTGGAGGTGACCTCTGTGTTTTTCGAGATGACCGTCCCTTCTGTAATCCTTACTATGGGGGCCAGGGCGCCTGGCTCCAGAGGGCAACAAGGAGGTCTCTCTCTTGTCTTTTCCACCCTATCAGCAGTCAGCCACCAAATCCAATCCCTGATGCCCGCTTTGCATCTGACCTCTCTGCCTTATGTTTGCTGCTGCTGCCCAAGGTCAGCACACCCTGTGTCAGCAGAGTGTAAGAATATCCAACCACTTTCCTCATCTCTCTCTCACTCTGGCTGGAGTGACACTTCTAAAGCACTGCTCTGATTAAACAGCACGTCTTCCTCATTTCCTACAAGAAGACAAGCAAGTTCCTTAGTCGGCTTTCAGAACCTTCTCCATTCTGATCCCAACCTACCTCTCCAGTCCCCCAATGGATACGTCTACAGTTTTTTTCCGGAAAGCCTCTGTGCTCCGTCACACTGAGCTACTCATGTTCCCTAACCCTACCCTACCTTTTCGCAAACCTCTTAGCCTTTGCTCATTCTGTTCCTTCCACTCACTATGTTTTTCCTCATTGGCTCAGCCTGTCAATGTTATATGCACTCCTCAGGGCCTGCCTAGAATATTCCTCAGCCATGAAGGCTTCTGTAAAAACTGAACTCAGAAGTGTTTGCTTCAGGGTCAGCAGAAGTCTAAATTCTAGCATAATGTCATAAGCTGAAGAGGCCTAGAGTATGAGCCCGTTCATTTACCCGCACCTTGGAAAGTGCCCACTATGCACAAGGCACAGAAGCAGGCTCTGGGGATGGGACAATGAGCCAGAGAGCAGCCTCTCTGCCTGCATAGAGCCTGAGGGAATCTGGGACAAGAGAACATTGAGCCAACATGATAAAGTGTGTGGGGTGCAGGGGTTGGGGAGCTGGGGTGTTAAGGAGCCTGGGGCAGGGTCAAAAAGGGAACATTGCCCATGGGGGCAGAGGCCTTGGGGAACATCTTAGAGAGGAAGGATGGGTGTAATTAGCCAGGCACCTGGGCAGAGAGAAGTGCAGGTGAGCCCCTCTTAGAGACCTGAAGATAATTGTGGGGTTGGAGCTTAAGAGTGAGGGGTGTGGGGGCAGGGGGCAGGAAAAGAGGTAAGTGAGCAGCAGAGCCAGGAATGTCAAGGGGTTCAGACCAAATCCTTTAGACTGGACAGTGAGCCACCGAAAAGCCTCTGAGCCTCAGTGTGTCCATCTGCAAAATGGAGAATTCTCACACACAGATGATTGAGCAGGGCTGGGGCTGAAATACAACCCTGCATTGGTGGGTCTGCCATACAGGTGGTCCTTAGGAAACCTGGTTCCCAAGGTTCCCTCAGGGCGTCCCTCCCACGAGTGAGCAGGGTCCCGCTGTTTATCCCCTTGGTCATAAGCTGCTTGAGGACAGGGACTGTCTGCATCTCCCTGAACCTCTAGATGGAGGTAATGACAGGACCTGCCTTACAGGCATGAGGAGGGAGTTGGGGGGTTAATAATGGTGGCTAACAGGTATTCAGTGTCTACTGAACTAATGAGGGCATATTTTTTTCTTTCATGCATTCATTTATTAAATAAATATTGAATGAGCACCTACTACAGGCCAGGTACTTTCCTAGGTACTTGGGATATATCTATGAATAAAAGGCAGATCTCTAGCCTCATGGAGCTTATATTCCAGCAGGAGAAAGATGGACTATCTATCTATCTATCTATCTATCTATCTATCTATCTATCTATCTACCTATCTACCTTCTATCTATCTGCCTATCCATCCATCCCTCTATCTATCTAAAAAGCATGAGTAAAGTTTATAGTTTGTGAGAAGGTAATAAGTGCTATGAGAAAAGAAACCAAAAGGAGGTTCGGGTAAGGAAGATGAAAGCCCAGGACTGCAATTCTTAAAAGGGTGATGAGGATAACCTTTTTATATTCACTCATTGTATCCTTTACAACAATCTTATAAAGGAGGGCTAGTATTATACCCAAATTACAGATGAGAAAAGTGAGGCACAGAGAGGATTAGTCAAGGAGTCAACCAAGTGGAAGTTCTGGTATTTAATTCACGTACACAGCAAGTCCTCAATAAATGATAGCTTCTGATAATGATGATGATGTGATGATATTGGGGGGGTGGTTGCATGCAGTAAGTGATCATTAAATGTTTCTGTAGTTGAAATTAACTGAATTAACTCCCCCAAGGAAGACAAACAAATCTCAAAACTCCAATAGCCCCTCCCAGCTCTGGGTAGAGGAAAGCCTTGGCTACACAAATGCAGTCGTGATGGGGGAGCCCGCCCCCCCTGCGTACCCATCTGTTTCCCAGATGTCCCATTTCAAGGGCCCAGCCTCACCAAAGGGAAGGCAGTGGAGGCAGTTGCCTGGACTCGGGGAGAATGGGAAACTGGAGCCGGATGACAACTGTGAGGCCAGGGAGTGACCAAAGAAAAGACCCCACTGCAGAGCAGAGTCAATAATTCACATGGCTCCTTTAAATATTTAGGTCTCCAGCTACTTAAAATGTAGAACTGTACTTTTGAATATGTGTATGTGTATTTTGCAGTTTCATCACAGAGACATGGACACCATAGACAGGATGACAGGGGTGGAAGGGTGTGGTGGGACGCTGGAACCCTTGGGGACGAGCAAAATAGTTTTGCAGGTAGGAGGAAGAAGTGTGATATTGAAATACTAACCATCACCATCATATACCGAACACTTATGGTGTGCTGGGCATCGTGCGAAGTGCTTTATCTCTAAATCACTCATTCCTTCACTCATTTACATTCACTCATTTAGCCTTGCTGGCTCTGGAGCCAAACAGCCTAGGTTTGAATCCTGGCTTCACCTCGTGTGGCTGACTGTGTAACCCTGGACACACAACTTCACCCTCCTTTGCCCCAGTCTCCTCTGTAAAACAGGGTGATAAGAGAAATAAAGAAGTTCACGCATGTAAAGTGCCTAGAACAGTGTCTGCCATAAGAGCTCAATCAATATTGTTATTTTTACTATTGTTACTATTGGTACTATTTTTACTATTGTCAATATCATAATTCATTCACACATTCTTTCAGGAAATATTTACTCTGCTCTAATTACGTGATGGGTGCCGTGGGAGTACAGCGGTGAACTTCAAAAGACAGTTTCTGCCTTCAAGGATCCTCCACTGGGGACACAGATAATAAGGTAATAAAAAATTAACCAACAAGACAAATTCAGATTGCCATAAATGCTGGGAAGAAAGTGAACAGGCTGGTGGGACTCAGGGTAACTAGAGAGGGGAGACCCTTTTAGCCAGGTTGTCGGGGGCTATCTGAGGAGGTGGCTTTGCAGCTAAAATGTGAAATATGAAAGGGAACCCAGGAAAGGGAGTTCCAGGCAAGGGAACTGCTAGTGCAAAGGGCCTGAGGTAGAAAGTAGCTTGATGTGGTTGGAGAAAGGAAAGAAAGTCGCTGTGGCTGGAGAGTAGCATAGGCCTCTCCAGAACTCTCCAGGGGAGTGGGGACATCTCAAGGACATGGAAAAGGAAGCCCAGAGAAGTATGCAGATTTGCCTTGGGCTTCGCCACTGATAGTGATAACGACAATATAGGAAAACAGGTCTGTTCAGCTCTACAGCCTGGGCCCCTAACAAATGCACTGACTACTCCTAAGTAGGAGCACAGGCCCCCGCAAATACAGCCCAACTTCGGTAAGTCCAGTGCTAACTGGTGGTGACTCTGAGTGTCCCAAGAGAGAAGCAGCCGGGTTACCTGGGAGATCTGAGAGTGCCTCAAACCAGCCACCTACAAAATGCTGCCAAGGAGAGGCCCTGCTGAACCCTCCTTCACGAACACATCAAAGACCCTCCAATTAGCATCTCCCTGGGCATCAAACCAGCCACCCAAAGCAATGTAGAATTGTAGTATGGGCTCACACAGGCAGTGGGGAAAGAAAGCTGGGCCCTGGGGTTGGCAGGAGGGGGTGTTCATGGAGCCCCTTTGTGTACCAAGTTCTGAGCTGCTGTCTCTGCATCACTGATTCCTCATAGCCACTCAAAGCTGTAGGTATTGTCCTTCTTGTATTAGTAACATGGGGTTCAGAAATAGCAAGTAATTTGACTGCAATTACAGAGCCAGAAAGCAGGGTGGAGGAGGAAACCAGACTCCTCTATTGGCACCTATCGCTGGTACCAGCTGCCCAATGCCTAGGCTAAGAAGCTTGATGCCACCTCAATTGACCCATCTTTTCAACAGTCACTAATTGGCCAGGTTCTTTCTTGCCAGAACCTTGTGAGATGGGGTCACATTTATCCATAACCAAGGTGGCCATTGCATCTGGAATTAACAGCAAGCTTGTCCAAATTCTTAATGACATTCTAAGGGAATCCAGGAGAAGCTGGGGTAACAACCCTGAGACAAGACCAGTTAGCTTTGGGGGCACTGAATTGTCTTAATGGAATGTGGCCAAATGTGATTGGGGTAGGGGAGGATTACATCTCACCTGGAAGGGAACAAGAGTGTTTGTGGTCATACCTGGCAGTCCATGTACTGGCTCAATTAGGCACCACTTGATTGGGGCTGTAAATTCTAGAAGGGCGGAACGCATGCTTATCTTTTACACTGCGAAATCTCCCAGGCCTAGGACCTAGTACCTAGTAGGGGTTTCAATAAATAGGTACTGAATGATAACAATAACTCATGTTTATTAAGTGCTTACTAGATACCAGATACTCTGCTAAGAACTTTACAAGGGTGGTACACAACCTCAGCTGCAAATGCAGCTGCATCAGGAGATCGAAAAGATCCTGACACCTGAGTCCTGTTCCCCAAATGTTTTGCTTTAATTGGTTTAGGGTGAAAACCGGACCCTGGCATTTTTTTCATGCTCTCCAGGTAACTCTAATATACAGCCAAGGTGGTGAGTATCACTTTATACGCCTCACCTCGTTTAATTCTTCCATTAACCATAGGAAGTGGTTACTATGCTTGTGCCCATTTTGTAGATGAGAAGGCAGATGCTCAGAAAGGTTAAATAGTCTGTCCAAGGAAGTGGTGGTGTCAGAATTTGAACCAAGGCAGCTGAACTCTTGACACCTGGGGCTGAGCCATGAAACCACACAGAATGAACATAGGGAAGATAGGAAATCATTAGAGCTGCAGATACACGAAAAAGGTGTGGCAGGTGCACCTGCCTTGACCACAAGCTCCTCCTAAGGGAGGTGACTCCACCCACAGATGGGTTCCATGCTTGGCTGTTTCTGAAATAAGAGTGACACCTTTCTGTGCCTGGTAACCTGTACCTTGGGCCAGATATCTTCCTGATATGCAAAAACTTTCCCTTCTGGCATAATCCCAGTTTACACAAGTTAAATAAGCACTTGTGAAATTAATTGCTTAATATTGCATTTTACAAATCGATGAATAAATCGAAGTACTGTCCACATCTCCCTCTTTAATCCCAAATATCCACTTTCCTTATTGGATCCCCTAAGCAGCTTATGCTCTGTCCTCTGGCTGTAATGATCAGAGCCTCAGAGCAAACAGTTCATTCATTCACCCATTCATTCATTCATTCATTCATTTATTCGGTATCTTCTCTGCACCAGGCTGTCTCCTGAATGCTGGAGCATTTTCTCGTGGGTAACCATGCATCAAACAGCAATGAGAGAAGGACCTGAATTCATGTTGATTTTCACTTGCCTTAATGTAAAACAGGATTGCCTGCATTTCAGATTTTGCTAGTTTATCTTGCACGGCCAAAGCCCCAGTTATCTCTGCTTCACTAAGTCTTGAGATTGGTTTGGAACTTGAACATATATTCTTCGAAACCATTAAAAGTGGTTTAATTGGCTGTTTAGGGATGTCTTCCACTCTCCTCTTCAAATGGATCATCCCTCTCTGTCTCTCCCAAGAACTGGGAACTAGAAGCTCCTCGCCTGGATGATCCATTTCCCTGGATTTATTTATCTTGCTCTGGGCCCCAGAAGCATTAGGCTTCGCCTAGCAGATCCAGCCTCTCTTCGCAGCTGCACATCCAAATCCTACTTCAGACACCCACTGTAGCAAAACTACAGCCCTGGATGAAGGAGCAATGCCAGTCAGCATCATCCAAGGAGAAGGTCTGCTCTTTTAAAAAATTCAAACTATATCTTGATAAAACACGGTGATGAAGGCAGTCAAGGGAGGACATCAAGGAAGAAATACAGAGACAGCCACCTGGGGTTATGCAACACAGCAGAAAGACAATGACCTCGGGAATCTGTGAGTCCTGATATGCTGGTCAGCTGCCAGGCATTTTTTGGGTGCCCATTATGTTCCAGACCCAGGACCTGGTTCATATTCAGGCTCTTCTATCTCCTAGCAGTGTGACCTTAAGCAAGTCTCATAGCCCCTTTGAGTCTGTCTCATTGTTTAGTGCAGGGTCTCTGAAAATTAAGTGAGGCCATATATGTGAATGCATGTGATGATCTGCAGGTAATAGAGAAGTGCTGGTGCAATGGCTGGTTTAGAATACCAGTGGCCAGCCATTTGGAACTGGGCACCCCATGCCACCCACCCCTAGCGAGCTCCATGATGCATAATGTACATATTTGTATGCATACATAAGTATACATGCACATATAATAAATGCATAAATATGTGCATATTTTGCAAAGGTAAATAGAGAGAGAGATGGAGCTGCACTACAGAAATACAAAGACAAGCCTATTTCCAGATATTCTCTTGAATTCATTTCTAGACTATTTCTAGTTCTTAGCAAAGTGCTTGGTACATAATAGATACTTGACACATATTTGTTGAATGACCAGACATGAGAATCCATGATTTGTGTGTGTGTGTGTGAGAGAGAGAGAGACTAAGAGAGACGGAAAGAGAGAGAAATAGGGAGAGAGAGAGCATATGTGTTTCCTCAGCCTGAATGCCGCCCCTGCTGCCTTGGGAGGTTTGGACAAGCCCAGGCTGGAATACACTTGAAGGAGGGGCAGGACTTGGAGAAAGCAGAGAAGGGGGCTGGTAGGAAAGATGGAGGGACAGGATGGATAGATATAGTTATAACAATAATTCAAGAGGCAATATCATGTTTAATGCAAATTCCAGAAAATAAAATAAAATTAATAAAATACTGAATAAAATACCAAAAAAAAACCCACAAAACAAAACTAAAAAGTCTTGCTTTGTCTTTTTTTTGAGACAGTCTTGCTCCCAGGCTGGAGAGCGGTGGCATGGTCTTGGCTCATTGCAACCTCTGACTCCCGGGTTCAAGCGATTCTCATGCTTCAGCCACCCAAGTAGCTGGGATTATAGGTGTGCACTACCATGCCCAGCTAATTTTTGTATTTTTAGTAGAGATGGGTTTTCACCATGTTGGCTAGGCTGGTCTCGAACTCCTGGTCTCAAGAGATTCCATCTGCCTCGGCCTCCCAAAGTGCTGGGATTATAGGCGTGAGCCACCTCGCCCAGCCAAAAAACATTAACTCTCTAATTCCTCTTTCTCTGTCTTCTTTTTCCTTTCTAGTTAGAATTGTCAGATAAACACACAAACAGGATGCCCAATTAGGTTTGAATTTCAGATTAAACGGTAAATAATTTTATAAGCATGTTCCAAATATTGCATGCACAAATATCACATGCTACATAACATGTACTAAAAAATTATTCATCCTGTACACTTATTTGCCCAATCTGGCAACCTTATCCAGTCGTTCTAGTAAAAGTTCCTACATTCTACTTTTTAAAAATGCAACATAAGTGCTCAAAGACCTTTGATGGTTGTTCATTGTCTATGGGATTAATGATATTCCTTTAACCAGGCCTCTGGCCTCTGAGCCACAGGTCCCCTCTCTCCAGCTCCAGTCCACGTGGAAGCCTGGCCACTGATCGATGCAGGACCCCCTCCACTCATGCCTGGCCTGGTCCTATAAATACCTGTAAGCAGCTGTGGGTAGGGGCAGGTAGCTTTGGTCCATGTTTGGCTTCTATTTCACATTACCTTCATCCCCCACAAAAAGGTAAGTATCAGCTGGCCATGGAGCTCCTGCTGTCTTTTGCACAGAATCAAACCTCACACCTAAAAGAGAGAGGCCAAGCAGATTTTTCTTTACCTCTTCAGGACACCAAAAAGGTAATTCCCTTTTCCCTGGTCATGGAGGAGCTCAGAAAGAGCCTTAACAGAGATAAAGCCTTTGCAGTGGGTCATCAACCATCACTCACAGCCACTGCAGGCCCCAGCATCGGGTGATGGTGGAGCCCTGCCTGGTTTTTGTCGGGCTCTTTCAGCATTCCCACATTCCTCAGCCTGAACATCTCCCCTCCTGCCTTTGGAGGTTTGAACAACTCCACACTGGAATACACTCGAAGGAGGGGCAGGACTTGGAGAAGGCAGAGAAGGGGGCTGGTAGGAAAGTTGGAGGGGCGGGTGCTTGGAGCTCCCATTGTATCCCGGGAACTGTCTCTTGAGCCTGGGTCACCTCATCTAGAAAAACAGGAACCACAAGGTCTGCCTGCCCCTCAAGATAATGGTGAGGGTGCAGTGAGATGGTGCGTGGTAAGCCTCCCCCTGTACAGTCTGTCCTCGTAAAGTTTCACTTCCTTTTCCTAGTGTACAGCCTGCAGTGGGGCATCTAGCCTCCTAGGGTTGGTTCTAGCCAAGTTGGCATTGAGTTGAATGGTCTTCTGCCACTGAGCTGAGCCAAAGACCCCAAGCCTGGTGTCCAAAACCCCTCACTAAGAGCCCATCTTGGAGATAAGTCAGGGACTGATGCCTCTGATTAGGCTGTCCCTCCCTGTCCTGGGGAATCAAGGTGACACGAGGAAACCCTCATTCAGCTTGCATTCTCCAAAAATAGCCTATCACTCACCAAACTCTTCCCAGCTGTCATCCCGGTAAATTCCCCCAACAACCCTGAGGTTGGGCTCCATTACTAGTCACGTTTTAAACAGCTAGTCACCAGGTCTTTTGGCTGTTGGATTTCACGGCCTGTGATCTTAACCCAGAGCCCTTAAGAAATTGGAGGTGAATTTTGGCTCTAAGGGCAGTCCCTGCTGCAAGCTTGGAATTTCCATCCTTCCCTGCCTTTCATCTGGGAATAGAGAGGGGCCTGGACACCCCCACCTCCTGGTGCACTGAATGTACCCAGGCTTGCTTCAAAACCAGCCACCTGGCTCCCACTCTCAGCAGTAAGTACCCCCTCCCTCACAACCGCAATCTTTTTCCTGGGTGTTTTTTTTGTTTTTTCTTTCTGTGGCTCTGGCCTTCTCTCCCTGAAAATACAGTTTGCTGATATTAAAAACACACACACA
The DNA here is from genome assembly GCF_029281585.2 of Gorilla gorilla gorilla. Lineage (NCBI taxonomy): Eukaryota > Metazoa > Chordata > Mammalia > Primates > Hominidae > Gorilla > Gorilla gorilla. Next base: position 221,872,417 of record NC_073224.2, on the reverse strand, counting down.
CAATCACAAACACATTTTATATAGTCTTTGAAGTCTAATGGCCTCAGGCTCCTGGACTGATAAGTATGCAGATAGAGCGCAGACCAGAGCTGGGCAGACAGTACCCTGTGCAGGCGGAGGCAGGGGCCCCCGCGGGGGTGGGAAGGGACGGAGACGCCTATGGGTCCCAGAGGCAGGGGGTCCCACCCTGTTCATCTAAGCCTGAAGGAGAAAATCGGATCAGGTCGGGGAAGGCGGGATGAAGCCCCTCAGGGCTGCTGCTCCTGGGCTCTCCAAAATGAGGTCTGCTCTCTCAGAGGCTGGGCCATCAGGGGTTCCTTTTTTTTTTTTAGACAGTCTCGCTCTGTCGCCCAGGCTGGAGTGCAGTGGCGTGATCTCGGCTCACTGCAACCTTTGCCTCCTGGGTTCACGCCATTCTCCTGCCTCAGCCTCCTGAGTAGCTGGGACTACAGGCGCCCGCCACCACGCCCTGCTAATGTTTTAAAATATTTTTAGTAGAAACTGGGTTCACCATGTTAGCCAGGATGGACTTGATCTCCTGACCTCATGACCCATCTGCCTCGGCCTCCCGAAGTGCTGGGATTATAGGCGTGAGCCACCGCGCCTGGCCTATCAGGGATTCCCTCTCAAAACAGGGAGGGGAAAAGGATGTTTCATGTGCCCCAAGGCCTCAGAGGGCATCTTCGTGCCCAGGAAAAAGATTAAGATGGGGAATTGTTGAGGTTCTGGGGTCAGTGTAGTTCTAGAAAAGAGGCACGTTTATAAATTGTGGCAGGCAGGGTAAAGAGGAGGGTACAGAACAGTAACCTCTGTCAGCCCCTTCAAAGCTGCTACAAAGCTGCCTGGATAAGGACACCGCCCACCAGATACTCAGCAGAATCACTGGGGCAGTGATGCCCTCCTGGCACAGCAGCAGATGCCCAGCTCTTTGCAAACCCAGGGAAGGAAGGTGCCACCTAAAGGGAACTCCCAGGTTGATGAGCACAGGGCTGCAGGGAGAATCCAGACATTAGGACCTGATGGCCTGATGAGGTGGTGGAGGACAGAGCCCCTGACCTCCTAGGTACTGAGAGCTCCCAGGCTGAGGAGAAAGCTCCAGCTCTTGTTTCACAGGGAAGTCCCCAGTGAAGTAGGGGAAGGGGGACCTACATAAGCACAGGAAGCTCTGACGCAGAAGTCCTCTTCACTCTCAGTTCTGCAGTCACCAAACCTAGCACCTCTTACCCACCCCCAGACTTGTGCCAAGGGGTCTCACAGAGGAGCCTTCCCTACTTTCAATGCTTACTTTGTTGCTTTCAAAGCTTGGTCCCCGCATCTAGTCTGAATTCTCTGACTGCCTTGGGTCCCTCAGAAAGAGGCATCTGACCCCACCTCACTTTCACTTAACCTGCACTGTCCCATCTATCCCCATCACCCCTCTCCCCAATTCCACCTCACCCATCTGTACCACCCATCCCTGCAGCTTCTCGGCTCCCTAGTGTCCTCACCTTTGTACATGGCTTCCAGCAATGGAACCCCTGTTTGTGAGCTCATCACTTGTCGAGGGCTGGCCTCCTGATCTCATCAGCTTCATCTCTCAGCTCCTAACACAGTGCCCAGCCACTATGTTTATCTCACATTAGCTACATGGCCCGTGTATGTTATCTCATCAATACATAGGAGACCAAGGCTCTGAGAAGCCTGACAACTCACTCCTCCGTCACCCGGGGAATTCTTGTCATCCCTTATGTCACAGCCTAAATGTCCCTTCCTTGGGGAAACTCTCTCTGACACCCCCGACCACACCCCATCCTCCCCACTCCAATGCAGCATCTTGTGCATCTCTGTAGCACTAATCACAGTGGCATTTAATGAGTTGTTTCTGCAATGGTTTGCTCTCTCCCCACTCATGCATAAGCTCCTCAAGGGATGGCAACATGTCTCTATTGTTTACCACCCTGTCCTGAATGCAGGGGCCCTGACTCAGAGAAGACTCCGGGTAATTATTTACCATTTGAAGAATGAATGGCTTCCTAAGTTTGTGCACCTAGAGCTCTCTGGCCTTCAGCTGCTTCATCTGTAAGTAGGTGGAGCCTTAGGTCCCCAGGACTAGCTCACTCTTAAGATGACTTCTCATTCTTAGGTCCTAGAAAATGCTTTTTAAAATTCCATCTTCCTTTCCCAAATGGAAACAACAATGTCATACCAATTGGAAAAAAAATGAGAAATTTGGATAATGCCATGTGCTGAGTACCAGTGTCCTCGAAGAAACCTGTCAGTATTCAGGGAAATGAAGTACTGCACGCCTTCTGACCCCACCATCCCACTCCTGGAGAGACTCCGGGGAAACACTCACGTGGTCCCAGTGGGTCACCCACATGGTGGGGCATCGGAGGCAATCTAGTGTCCACCCCTGGAACAGTAGACATCTCTCGAGAAACTCCGCAGCAGTCAGAAGCATCGAATGAGATAATGCACAGCAACTCAGGTAGAACTTAAAAACATGGTGTTAAGTGAAAAAATTAAGCAACAGAATGAGATCTATAGCCCAATACAATTTATGTAAATTAAAACACATTCGCACGATAAACAACACCATATATTTTATAGGCACCATCCATATCTGAGGACATATATTAGAGATTTTAGAGTGGAGCTGCAGAGGGGGCAGTCAGGAGGGGCCAGGCAATAGCATCAGGGAGAAGGAGAAAAATCGAACAAAGCAAAACAAGAGTGAGGCTGTGTGAGATCAGGATGTTAATGGATGGTGAGTTGAACGTTGTGTTGGACTAATCCAACTCTCTTTTCAAGGTGAATGTAATGACTGATTAACGAACGAAGATTCCACCTTCCCTTCCTCTCGTGGATCCCAGCAAACTTCCAGGGCATGGGTTAGCATAGGTTTGAAGAAGGTTTCTCGGCCTCTGCACTATCTACATTTTGGGCCCGCTAAGTCTTTGTAGTTGGGGCTGGCCTGTGCATTGTAGGATGTTTAGCAGTTTCCCTGGTCTCCACCTACCAGATGCCAGTTGCGCCTACCAAGTTCTGACACCCAAAATGTCTTCAGACATCGCCAAATGTCCCCTGGGGGACAAAAATCACCCCTGGTTGAGAAGCACTGGGTTGGAATACAAGCCTGAAAAACCGCTCCCAGTCTGCCAGGTAAGTGACACACACTTGCTTTACAAAACCCCATGCACGGAGCAACAGAACCTTGGGACCTGGGACTAAGCTTGTAGCTCCGTGTTGAAAGCCTGCAGCGTCACTTGCATTTTAAATCAAGGCTCGGTGGAGATTCCAGTTACAGCCTGCAACTGCATCTGCCTTGGGCTTCCTCCTAATTTTAACCAGCAGCTGGATTTGCATAGGACATTTGCATCTGAAATTACCCATGATTCTTTGGGAGCCATAGTCTACAGCAGATGATGGCAAAAAATATATATAATTCCATTTCAGCTTGCAAAGTAGGGGGGAGGAAGGAGATGAAGACTTCAGGGAGGGAGGGTACTTTAAGAAAATTTCAGTGCTTTATATAATTGGTTAGAGAGGTTGGAAATAGATGCCCTGCTGGTCACTGGCAGAGAGAACTGTCCTGGCAATTCGTATGTGAATTAATGACTCAAAGAGTGAATGCATGAGGTCCCCTGAGACTCCCCCAGGAGCGAGCTACTGACCCAAGTGGAGGCAGGCAGAGGAGAGGGAAGGATGGTGCAGACCTGTGTAAAGAACAGCACACAGCCCAGCCCCAGGCCTCCAGGAGCCCAGCCACCCGCTAGCACTGGCCAGCCTGGGAGCCTGCCACATGCCCGAGAGCACTCACTAAGTGCCTTCCCCACGTGGGCCATTTCATCACACAGCCCCACCCCTCTTGATGAAGGCATCGTTCCCCACATTTAGAAGAGGAGGAGGTGGAGATTCCCAAGTCTCACTCTCAGTAAAGAGCAGAGCCTGAATTGGAAAGAAGGTCTGCCAGACTCTAAAACCAGTGCTCCTTCCACTAAGACCCTCAGTGGGTCATTTGCTGACTTGCAAAGTTAATACACAGGCAAAAGCATGGCAGGTCATGCCAACAGGAGCAGATGACCCCTCCTTTACAGTTCAGCAGCTTCTGCTCAACCCGAGATTTGGCCAGGCCTGGGTTCCAGAATGTAAAAGCAGACATCTGCAAGCCATGCCCTAAATTCCAGGTGAGGTGTGTCTGTGCCACATGGGCTAAGGCTTAACTGGCACCTTCCTGGTTGCCATCTGCAGACACCAAGGTTAACCACACCCTCCACTTGCTGCCCCAGGGCCTTGCAGTCCTCTGCGATTGCATTACTTATTCTTTCTACATCTCTCTCCCCTACTAGACCGTAACATCTTGGGGGCAGAGATCATGACAGGCTCATCTATCTCTCTATCCCAGAGCTCCAGAAATATATGTGCTATAAACTGAGCTAATTTGGGGCTGGGAGCAGGAGACTAACCAATCTGTATCATTTCAGTTGAAATGCTACCTTGTCCAGGAATAGTTTCTTGATTTTCCCAGGAGGAAGAACATCTTAGGTGAGACCTTCCCCTAAGCCATGGATAGCAGAAGCACTTTCCACCTTGTGCACTTGATCCCCTTGAATATGCTGAAGACTCCTCAAAGGAAAGGGTCTTGCCCAATTGTTTTTGCATTTTCAGTGCCTAGAACAGGGTTTTGCATAGAGGAAATAGAACATGAATGGATAGATGGATGGATGGATGGATGGATGGATGGATGGATGGATGGATGGGTGGATGGATAGATGGATAAATAGTTGATGAAAAAGTAAGAAGGCAGGTAGATGGTTGGATAGGCATTTGGTTGAGTGGTGATTTAGTAGTTAAGTGGATAGACAGATAGATGGATTTATGGAGGAATTGGAAGATAGACAGATGGATGGATGGAACAAGGGTTTGATGGCTGCGTGTTTGGATGTGAGAGAGTGAGCAGGCCAAAGATGATTGGATGGGTGGGTGCAAGGTTGAGTGGGTAGGTTGATGGTTTGGATGGTGAGTTAAGTGTATATTGGGTGGGTGGTGAAGATCTGGATGGGTAGATCCATGTGGTATAATAGAGTGGCTGGCTGGTGTGGTAATGGTTGCATAAAGACACAAAGTGTCTTTTCACCTTCCAATGTTATGCTCAGACTCCTAAGTAAAACAGTTCCTTTGTACTCCTTTTTTCCATATCCTACTTTTAAGTCCTCCTTCCTCTCCCACTCTCTTCCATCCTCCTAAGCAGGAGCTCTAGGATGCCAGATGGAAGCTTCCCAGGAAGTTCAGCTCCAGTCCCTGCCTGTGTGCTGAGCACTCCACATTGTGCAGAGATTTAATACTTAACTCCAGCCTCTCCCCATTCCTTACCTGCCTGAGGAGGTAGAGGCAGCGATTTGCATATTTATTAAATATCTCTTAGCAGGATCCACAAGCTGCATTGCTACATCCCGCTCCCAGAGCCTTCCTGCTGGTAGACAAGACAGTGTGCCATCAGCGCTGCATCATGGCCTGTTAAATAGCTGTTCCAGGGCCCAGGAGGCTAGGAGGGAGCCAGGGGCCATGGGGAGGGTGGGGAAGGCAGAGGCCATGCAGCCAAGGAGGGCCTAGAGGCCTGGCATGTGGCTGTCTCACACTTGCTTAATAGTGGGGGCTTCTGTCCATGGCCCAGGCAGAAAGGGCTCTGGGGGCATCTGTTTCAGACCCCTGCCTCCATGTGGGCACCCTGGAAATCAGCCCTTCCCTTAGAAAATTCCCAGAGGAGGACATTTTGAAGCATCTTTATTTTGAGTTTCTTCTGCTGCTTGGCTTATTTGGAAATTCTTCCTAGTGTCTGAACAGAAGTGTGCCTGCATTTGCACAAGCCCCGTTCTGGTAGGCTGTCTTAGGTCAAAAGGGAAAACAAACATTCATAAGCATGGCTGGGGTGTCCTCCCCAAGGCAGAGTCATCCTATGAGGTCTGGCCCTAGATCTAAATCTCCAGGGCCTTGGGCATCAATCAGTCCCTCTTCTGTCTAGAAAGGCGCTCTCGAGGGTAGAAACTGCGTGTCTTTCTGGGGACCAGGAGCTCCCTGCACTAAACTGGGATGAACCTCTTCCACTGGGCTCCCTGACTCTTCTTCCTGTCTCCTCTCACAGTTCCTAGATCAGGGTTCAAATCCAAGAATATAGTTTCTAGAGTCAAACTATCCAGATGCTAATCTCTGCCCCACCTCTTACTAGCTGGGTGGCCTTAGGTAAGCGATAGAACCTCTCAGCCTCAGTTTTGTCATCTGTAAAATGCAGACGATGACAACACCCACCTCCTGAGGTTATTATGCAGAGTAAGTACAATGAAGGGCTTTCGGGCTTAGCATAGTACCTGGTTCTGATGTAGACATTGAGAAGATGTTGTTTGTTATTGCTACAGGATTCCAGAAAGTTCTAGGTGCAAAGTGCGGCTGGCGGCCCACCTGCCTTTCCTAGGGCATGAGAAAGAGTGGAGAGGTTCCTACCTATTCTGTCTGCTGACTGTGCTGAGCATGTCTCCTCACAACAACCCTGCACAGTAATTACTTCAAACACTCCTATTTTATACATGCAAAAACTCAGTCCCAGGGGTAGAAGGGAAATGCATGAGACCACGTGAGCTGGGAACCCACATGTCTCTTTATCTCTTCCCAGACGAGTTATGAGGGATCCCCTGCCCCAGGAACAGCCTAAGATCTCAAGAAGAGGAAGAGGAAACCCACAAACAGCTTTTCCAGCTTCATCTGCCCCCGCCTCCCCCAGCCCTGGACTGGTGGGATCCAGAAGGAAGGGCCCAAACTACAGCCTCATAAACCTTCCCGAAAGCCCTCATAAACACCAGGCCTGGCTGGTGCCACGTCTGGTGCTGCAAAAAGCAAAATCTCTCGTTGTAAAGTAATCCTCATAAAAAAAGGAGAGAAAAGAAAAAAACTTATGTGATAAATACAGTAATGACCTCTAGGAAACAAGGAAAAGGAGCCCAAGTTCCTATGACTGCAAAGGGAAGCGGGGCTTCAGCCCCAGCAGACACCACCCAAAAGGTACCAAGCTCAGGGAGCCTGGTGGCCCAAGCCAGGAGAGTGGCTGGGGGTGGCTGGGTGTGGAAAATGGAAATGAAGAATAGAGCTGCTGCTGCTGCTGCTGCTGCTGCTGCTGGTGATGGAGATGGTGATGGTGATGGTGATGGTGATAGTGATGCTGCTGCTGATATTGATAATGATGGTGATGATGGTGATGCTGGTGATGGTGATGGTAATGGTAATGATAATCCTGGTGCTGCTGATAGTGATGGTGATGCTGGTGATAGTGATGGTGGTGGTGATGGTGATGGTAATGCTGATGCTGCTGGGCTGGTGGTGATAGTGATGGTGCTGATGATGGTGATGCTAGTGATAGTGATGGTGATGGTGATGATGCTGCTGCTGATGGTGGTGGTGATGCTGGTGATGGTGGTGATGGTGATGGTGGTGATGATGCTGGTGATGGCGATGGTGCTGGTGGTGTGGTGGTGGTGATGGTGGTGATGCTGGTGATAGTGATGGTGATGGTGCTGGTGGTGGTGGTGATGGTGCTAGTGGTGGTGATGTTGGTGATGGTGCTGGTGGTGTTGGTGATGGTGATGGTGATAGTGATGCTGGTGATGGTGATGGTGCTGGTGGTGATGGTGCTGGTGCTGGTGGTAGTGATGATAATGGTGCTGGTTGTGATGCTGGTGATAGTGATGGTGCTGGTGCTGGTGGCAGTGATGCTGGTGATAGTGATGTGATAGTGCTGGTGGTGGTGATGCTGGTGACACTGATGGTGATGGTGCTGGTGGTGATGGTGATAGTGTTCGTGTTACTGTTTGTTATGCTGGTGATGGTGATGGTGTTGGTGGTGATGATACTGATGATGGTGATGGTGGTAATGGTAGTGGTGCTGCTGGTGGTGATGCTGGTGAAGGTGATGGTACTGGTGGTTATGGTGATGGTGATGGTGATGGTGGTGGTGATACTGATCATGGTGATGGTGATTGTGCTGCTGGTGGTGATGCTGGTGATGGTGATGGTACTGGTGGTGATGGTGATGGCGTGGTGTTGATGGTGATACTGCTGGTGCATGTGCTGGTGATGGTGATGCTGGTGATAGTGATGATGTTGGTGGTGATGGCACTGCTGCTGATACTGATGGTGATGGTGATGGTGCTTGTGGCGGTGATGTTGGTGATAGTGATGATGACGGTGATGGTAATGGTGATGATGATGGTGATGGTGATGGCGTGGTGTTGATGGTGATACTGCTGGTGCATGTGCTGGTGATGGTGCTGCTGGTGATAGTGATGATGTTGGTGGTGATGGCACTTCTGCTGGTACTGGTGGTGATGGTGATGGTGACGGTGATGGTGATAGTGCTGGTGGTGATGGTGATGGTGGTAGTGTTGGTGGTGACGGTGATGGTGATGACAGCACTGAAGTAGCTTCTGTGAGACTTATATTCATGCCCACCCCCTCGATGGCACCTCTTAACAGTCTCTAAGTTTCCAGGCTAGGAATCCTATTGTATAGATGTAGAAACTGAGGTCAAGGAGAGCAGGAACTCTCATCCAGAGTTCAGGCCTGCTACCTGCTCTGCGACCCCACATTGCTGTTCTTGTGAGCCTGAGGAGAGATAGGGGCAGCCAGGCCCCCATGCTAAGGAATTGCCAAGACTTGAGGGGTAGGCGTGGCTATGGGATCTTAGGTGGGGGCCTGCACATCCTACAGCCTCTGTTTGTCATCTGTACATTGGGGATGTTCACTCTTACCTCACCTGGGGAGGAGGAAATGAGCTAAGAGATGGACAGGGCCTGAGGGTCTGGCGTGAGCTAGGGGGTCTGTAAATGAGACCTATGGAAACCCAGGGTGGGACACTTAGAATCAGGATGCAGTGAGGCACCCAGGCCCAGGGGACAGGGGGATGTTTTTGGGTGGGGACAGATGTCGCCAACTTAGTGCTGGCATAAAACACCTTTGCCATCTTCAGCCCCTGAACAAGGCAGCCCTGCTCAGCAGCGAGTCTCCCAACCCTGACAACTCGCCCCCTTCCTTTCCTTGTTCAGTCTTTCCATTCCCAGGCTTATCTCTTCCGTGAGCGCCTCTCCTTCTCCCTCTGCTGCCCCCTCGGCTTTTGTCTGCCAGGCTCTGGCTTCTCCATCTTTCTGCAGTACTGACAATCTCCTTTGCTCTCTCTCCCCAGGTGTGGGAGACTATTGTCCCTCTTGCTGTCAGAGGCTGGCTCTGCCTTTCCCCATTTAAGACAACACTGCCCCCGCCTCTCCTTGCTCTCTCTGGGGCCCTGTGGGGGACTTGGACTCTGCCCACATCCAGTCCAAGCCTTAGGTGCTTGGGGAAGTCTCCCTTTGGTCTCCAGCCCAAAGCCCTAGGAAGCTCCCTTTAAGTGAAGAGGGACTCCTGCCTCCCACACACCCCTTCATAGAGCCCTACCCCATCTATAGGGAGGGCTCAGTATGGAACCATCCCTGCTGCAGCACATCCACCCACCTTCTTACAAATCTGTCCCCCTCCTGTCTCCCAGCAGGACAGGGCCAAGGGACCACACTTTGCTATCTTCTTCTCTGCCCAGTGCAGGCACTTAGGAAGGCATGTTTGCATGCATGAGCCTCTCCGGTAAATGAGCCCCTGACATAGGGGCCTCCGAGGTGGAGACAGTGCCAGCCCTGCCCCTATGCTCACCTCCGCCACTCCTCACCTCCTGCCCAGACTCAAAACAAGTGCAACAAAACACAAAGCAATGTCCTCTCAAACCCCTGTCCCCCAAAACTCTGCCAAAGGATGCTGTGGAAAGGAGAGGGTCCTGCCCTGTGTGAGATGGGGTGGGAGGGGAGGTTCCAGAAGCTTTTGTCTTATCACGTGTAACATGGAATCATAGAACTTACAGGGCTGCTGGGAGGCCCAAACGAGTTCATAAATATAAAGCATTTGTAGCAGTGCTTGGCACATTGTAAATAAGCATAAGAGTGTAATACAAGTGTTTGCTACTGCCTTTTCTGGTAGTGGTGGTGGTGTTACTGGCGGTGATGGCAGTTGTTATTGGTGGTGGTGGTATTATTGGCAGTAGTGGCAGGTGTTATTGGTGGTGGTGGTGGTGTTATTGATGGTAGTGGTAGTGGTGTTATTGGTGGTGGTGGTGGTGTTATTGGTAGTGGTGGTGTTATTGGTAGTGGTGGTGATGTTATTGGTGGTGATGGTGGTAGTGGTGTTAGTCATGGTGGTGTTATTGGTGATGGTGGTGGTGATATTGGTGTTGGTGTTGGTGGTGGTGGTGTTATTGCTGGTGGTGGTGATGGTGGTGTTATTGTTGGTGGTAGTGGTGTTATTGGTGGTGATGGTGGTGGTGTTATTGGTGGTGGTAGCATCTGTGTTATTGGTGGTGGTGTTATTGGTGGTGGTAGTGGTGTTATTGGTGGTGGTAGTGGTGTCATTGGTGGTGGTGGTGGTGGTGTTATTGGTGGTGGTGGTGGTGGTGGTGGTGGTGGTGTAATTGGCGGTGATGGTGGTGGTATTATTGGTGGTGGTAGCATCTGTGTTATTGGTGGTGGTGGTGGCGTTATTGATGGTGGTGGTGATGTTATTGGTGGTGGTAGTGGTGTTACTGGTGGTGGTGCTGGTGGTGGTGATATTATTGGTAATGGTGATGGTGTTATTGCTGGTGGTGGTGATGTTATTGGTGGTGGTGGTGGTGTTATTGGTGGTGGTGGTGTTATTGGTGGTGATGTTATTGGTGGTGGTGGTGGTGTTATTGGTGGTGGTGGTGTTATTGGTGGTGGTGGTGGTGTTGGTGGTGGTGATGTTATTGGTGGTGGTAGTGGTGTTACTGGTGGTGGTGCTGGTGGTGGTGATATTATTGGTAATGGTGATGGTGTTATTGGTGGTGGTGGTGGTGTTATTGATGGTGGTGATGGTGTTATTGGTGGTGGTGGTGGTGTTATTGGTGGTGGTGGTGGTGTTATTGGTGGTGGTAGTGGTGTCATTGGTGGTGGTGGTGGTGGTGTTATTGGTGGTGGTGGTGGTGTTGGTGTTGGTGGTGTAATTGACGGTGATGGTGGTGGTATTATTGGTGGTGGTAGCATCTGTGTTATTGGTGGTGGTGGTGGTGTTATTGGTGGTATTATTCCAGCCTTCTTTCTGTCCCCAGACTCACTTCCAATCTTAGCTTCTTCTTTCCAACCCTGAAAATGCAAGATCTTCCACAAATGCAGAATCTTCACAGTGGGCTGATTTCTTTAAGGACCTGGGATAAAAATAACAATGTGAGTAACCATACTGTGAGCAGGTGCTGTTTATTGAGTGGTTACTGCGTGCCTGATGCTGCACCAGTGACCCTCTCAAATGGTCTCATGTCATCCAACCAGGAGCCACCACCATCCCCTCCCATTCCCAGGTAAAGACAGACCCAGAGAGGCACAGCGACTCTCCTGAGCCCACAGAGGAGCAGGGCTCTGGCTGAGCAGCATCTTCTGTCTTAACTCACGGAAGGATTCTGCTGCCTCGAGTCATTGGGTGGTGTTGGGCAAGTCACTTTCCCTTTATGGGCCTCAGTTTCCTCATCTGTAAGATGAAGTACCAGTGCCTGCAGGGCCTGGGGTGTGACAAAGGCCATGCTCCAGTTAAGCTTTGCTGACCGGGCTGAGGTTGAGAGCTCATGTGACCTGCCTGGAGAGGGTTAGGTGCAGAAGCCCTGAGGTCTGCATGGATTGGCCTAGGGGGCTGGGTCCTCTCCTCACAGGATGCCTGTATACATGCGAGGACCTACGTGATACACAGGGATGTGCATGTGGGTGCACGGATGTAGCATGTACATCCATCCCAACACTTGGAGGTGCAGAGATAATCGGCTTCAGTGTCGCTCCATTGTGGAGAGAACAAGGGGTTAGCGAGGCTGACCAGAAAGCCCCTGAGACCTGGATAGCATTGCCACCAGCTGGGTCCCTGGGCTCCTCAGGGGGTCTGAGAAGGGCAGAGGCAGACCGATGACAGAACCAGGGGCTCAGAACCCAGCAAATGCGGCCCCAGGCTCTGCAGATGGAGCAACTGAGGTCAAGAGCAAAGTGGGGCCTCTGACTTCCAGCCCAGTCCTGCCAGAGCCCCCACCCCCTCAGCGGCTCTAGTAATAGTAGTAATAAAAATCATACTACCCCTAATCATTATGGTAATAATAGCTACCCTGATTGAGCCCTTTCTCTGTGCCAGACACCTGCTTGATGTCTTACAAACATGATCTCATTCACCCCCATGACAGCCCCCTGGGGAGGGAATCATTTTGCCAGCCTCCCTGTAAAGGCGGGAAACATGGGCTCCAAGATTTGCCCTAGCTCACCCGGCTGTGAGTGGCAGGGCTGGTTTCGCCCCTGGGTCTGACTCCAGCCCATACTGTTTTTAAGGCACTGGACCAACTCATACAGGACCTGTTCTGACTGATTCTCTGATGATTCTGTGTCCCTCTCTAGCTTAGCACAGACCTGGGCACATTTTGGTGGGGGTCACTGTGTGAGCTGGAGTTGCACAGGCCTGGGCTCAAATCCTGATGCCCTGTAAATGACAGGATGCCTATATACATGCTAGGACCTATGTGATATGCAGGGGTGCTCATGTGGATGCACGGATGTAGTATGTAGTTATTTGGTTGATTAAGAGGTTGGTGCAGTGCCCCCACGCATCCCCCACGAGGGTAAACATTGTCTAATTTCTCCAGGCCTGGGGATCCCTCACATTTAGCTATAAACCCATTTGTATTTCAGAGCCTTCCTGCATGCATGCCTGGAATCTCCATTTCCTCTGCCTGAAATCTCTGCTATTTTCCCACCTGGTCGTTTTCTGCTCATTCTCTCAGACAGTTCTCCAGGAAGCCTCACCTGATTCCCTAGGCTGAGTTAGACATAACCCCACTTCCTTTGTGGGTCCCATAGCACCTTTAACATCTCTCTGTTCCTGGTAATTGCCAGTTACATGTCTGTCTAGAGTACTGTGAGGTTCCTGAGGGCAGGGAAGGTGTCATATTTGTCTCATGTCTCCAACACTGTGCTGCACTTAGAAGGTGCTCCGAAATGGCTGCAGAGTGAATGAACAAATAAGCAGATGAATGAATCAACAAATGAATGAGTGATGGGAGAACCAGCGCAAGCTGCCCTCCTATCCTGCCTTATTCTGGCTCAGAGACATGGATGGTAGGATCCCTCTCCCGTCCCTACTCCTTCCCCTAACACACCCCCGTCAACCACCATAACCCACCTCTTCTCAGAGTTTAAATTTGCCTGTCATCTTTGCCGATGATGCTGCCAAATCTGCCTCCTCCCCACCCCCACCCTCTTTCTTCTTCTTTGTTTTGGTCCTGCATCCAGAAGGTCAAGACCACAGTGACCTCTGGACTCCAGCCCCTGGCTAAGAATGCAATTTACCTGTCCACGGGCCAGCGTGACGCAAGATGTCAAGGGATGGTGATCACTGAGAGACCAAAGATTTCCTCTGAAATTGCCTGGATTTTCACACCACTTGATTGTTCACTGTCAAAAGGAAGAACAGGTGTACCTACAGCAACCTGGCTGCAGAAATCCACATTCTCCTTATTCTGAGAAACCCCCCAAAATACTACCACCAAAGTAGAAACCAAATTTATCCTGAATTGACATGTACCCCCTAACCCCAGCCCAACTCCATACTCCTCTCTGTCAAGGAAGCAAAATCAATTTCCTTTGCTTTAGATACCAGCATGTAGGCTTGTGGACTTCCAAATGCTGTCTTCCAAGAACTTGGAGTTTAAACACGATCCCTTGGGTGATATGTCCAAAGAAGTTCTCACTGAAATTCCCCGCATCGTAAAATGTCAGGATGTCTGCGGTCTTTATTTATAGACAGATTGCTTTTAAACTTTTCTCACTCCAACATTTCAATGTGTTATTCCTGAAGATAAATGCACATTATGATTTCATAATAGAAATTGCATTTCTCCCTTGTGTCACCTCTAAGCATGTATATACATAAATATGGCACATTGCCTCCGACAGTAATTTAAAAGGCACTTTGGAGAACATATTGATCATGACCAGAGAACGGAGCTGGCACGGTCTAGATTTCATCGAATCTGCCTCCTCCCCACCCCTGCTCTCTTTCCTTTTCTTTGTTTGGACTCTGAAGCTTGGGAACTTATGATTTCCATTTATCTTTGTATATCAGGGATGTTTGTTTATAAGCATCATGGGGTTTAGGAGAGAGGGAAAAAGTGAAATTTTATAACTCCAAAGTGTAAACAAGGAAGGAAAATGCAACCTTCCCACCAGAGTGGGTTCCCTGGAGACAGGAATTCTCCATGTCACTCCCAGACAAACTTGAGATCTTGTGTGGCGGATGCTGTGCACAGCTGCCCAAGCCACTTGGGGATGTGGCTGTCTTTCAGCTCAGGATCACATGCTCCAAGCATTCTCCCGGGCTGGCCCAGTATCCTCCTCTTGACTCCTTCATCTGCCTCTGGAGACCTTAGGCTCACCTTGGAACATTCACCATCTCTGAGCCCTTTGAGCCACTCGCCATCATTTGTGGAAGCTGCTAGAAACTCATCTCTTCCAGGAAGTTTCCATGACTACTCAGAGCTACATCCCAGCATCCCACTTTCTCCCTGGTACCATCTACACTCTGCCCATTTTAATGATGATTTATCTCCGGGCTGCTTTTAAAGATGAGATTATTCTGGGTCAGGTACCTTGATGTGTTGGAGGAAACCAAACTGAAATCGATTAAGTGTCTGCAACACACCAGGCAAGTTCCTTTAATCCATCTCATTTAGTCCCGGCAACAGTCTTGAAGGGCAATGTTTTATTTCCCCATTTTATAGAAGACCAAATGAGGCACACAAATGTTGAGCTACCCATCCCGTTAGAAGATATTGGGCCACTAAGTGAAAGAGCCTTGATTCAAACCTTCAAAACCCACTCCCTTTGATATTTCCTAGAGGTGATGGGGCTAGGGTATAGGGCTGGAGGTCAGGTTTTCAAAATATCAATTACTTTTCCAATCAAGATGGATGGTTCCATGGCTGTGCACTGATGGCAGCCATGGCAAGTGTCCTGAAATGTCCACCTCTGGTCATAAGGGACCCAAGCTGGAGTGAGCTTAGTATTTTTTTTTTTTAAGACAGAGTCTCACTCTATTGCCCAGGCTGGAGTGCCCACTGCAACCTCCGCCTCCCAGGTTCAAGCAATTCTCGTGCCTCAGCCTCCCAAGTAGCTGGAATTACAGGTGCCCGCCACCATACCCGGCTAATTTTTGTATTGTTAGTAAAGGCAGGGTTTATCATGTTGGCCAGGCTCATCTCAAACTCTTGGTCTCAAGTGGTCTGCCCACCTCATTCTCCCAAAATGCTGGGATTACATGGGGAAGTCACCACACCCAGTCCTTGAAGTGAGTTTAGCTCTGTCAGTACTCAACGCTCTTTGTCTTTTCTACTCTCTCTATTCCTCCCTGTCAGTCTTTTCTCTGCTCGCTCCTTAAACATCACTATTCTCTACATTTGGTCTTCGGCCCCCTCTCTTTGTCCTCTTTCCACTCTTCCTCAGCTCTCCCCCATCTCCTACCAGTTACAAGGACCATTTTTCTCTTGGCAACTTTCCAACCTTCACCGCAGCTCAGATCTCTCTGCTACCTAACTGCCTACTGGATGTCTCTGTTGGGATGTCTTGTAGGCCTCTGAAATGTAATATGACAACTATTGAACAAAACATTCCACCCTCTCAGTGAGAGTACTGTCACCCACCCAGGTCACTAAAGCCAGAGGCCCCAGCCATCGTATTCCTCCTCTGCGTTCTCCCATCCATTGATTCATCCCAGGCCCTACATCCTCTGCATCCTTAACACCTCCCTTCCCTCTGTGTGTCCTCTTTTTCTATGTTAGTTCAAACCAACACTCGTTCAGACCTGAGTCTCATGGCTGTGTCCGCCTGACTCATCTCCTAGGTCCCACTCTTGTCCCTTCCAGCCCATTTTGCATGCAACAGCCAGAGGGGGGCTTTATCAAGCAGAAAGCAGATCATGTCATACTCTTGTTTAGAATCCATCATGGCACCCATTCATGGCCAGTGGGGACATCTCCATTGTGTTTCCCCACTCATGTCAGGCCCACATAGTAGGCATTCAGTAAATTGTTGCCAAATGAATTTTTTTCCCGTTCTCCTTGAGTCTGTTCTCAAGGCTTGGTGCCTGCTAACTTTTCCTTCCAGAGCTTTCATGACCCATTCCGCTTCAGCATCTCAGCCCTGCCTTGGAGCCAAGACCTGGGGGCTGAGCTGGCCTTTGCCTCTGCCATTAGTTGTCTTCCCCTCTCAATTACATGGTAATCCCTGTTAAAACTACAAATTTATTTATAGTTTTTTTCCTTTCTTTTTTTTCCCCACCCGGCAATTTTTACGGCTCATCGGCCGTAACAAATTCTACTTCATAAAGCGAAGGCACGTCTTATTATTACCTTATGGAAATAGACTGCAGCAGCTGGCTCCTATTCCCGGCCAGCATGTTGTCTCCACGAATCCGTAATGGTTTCAATCAATACCCCTGTGGGATTTGTTCCGCTCTTTGAGGACGAGAACATTTAGACCTGAGAGTGGTGTTTCTGCCTCCAAGCCAGTTGGCAGTGATGCCCCACCCAGAGGCCTTGGATTTTGGGGGTTGCCCAGTGAGAAGATTCCTGCAGGGAAGTCCTGGTGTTTCTATTTTGTCCACTAATAAAGAGGTCACTCTTGTGCACAATATGTATGGAAGACACTCAGTAAATACTATTATGGTAACCATATGAGGTGGGTGCTAACTGTGATCCCATTTTCTGAGTAGGGAAAGTGGGGCTCAGAGAGAGTTTGAGCATCTCTAAGGGGCTTGCTCCTGCAGGCCCAAGCAAGAGGGCAGGAGGCTCTGAGGGTGCCCTGGGCTCCCTTTCCCACTGCACGCCTTTCCTAGACTCCGCTGTGAGGACCATTAAGTCATTCATTCATTCATTCATTCAATACAAATGGACTAGCATTTACTGAGTACTGGGCACTATAGCAGATGTTTGGATCCTGAGATAATTCAGCCATGTATGAAAAGGGTGGACGTTATCTTCTTCCCCGTCAGATCAGAGGGCACCTTTATTAATTATAATGGTACTACTAATAATCTGGAGGAAAAGAATTCTGAGGACTCAAAGATGAAGACAAAGGGGAAGATAAGGAGTGCTAAGACCAGGCACTCTGACAATTGATCCTGGTGTGTGATCTCGTGTTATCTTCATAACCCCACACATGCTAGGGGTCAAGGGGCCTAGGAACACAGTGCTTGAATGTGAATCCCAGCCCCTCTCACCCAGCTTTGTGACCTTGCTCAGGTAGTAAAGCTCACCACACCTTGTTACTTCAAGGACAAAATGGGGGTGATATTAATACTCATCTTTATCTTAGCAGGAGGAATAAAAGAAAATCACATAATTTGTGCACAGTACTTATTAAAAGCTCTCGGTAAATAGTATTCATAACCATACGTGGTAAGTGCTATTTATTATCCCATTTTACAGGTGAGGAAAGTATGGCTCAGAGCATTCGTAACTTGCCTAAGAGAACAGAGCCAGTGGGGGCAGAGGTGAGATTCTGGAGTCAGCCCCAAGGTGTGCCTTCTCACCCATCACCTCCCAAGACCCTGCATTACCACTATCCCAAGCATCGGTTTAGTCATTAGCTTTGCCAGGGCAGGGCTGGCCTTACAGTTAGGAATTCCCACAGGGTAGAGGTATCTGCCTTAGAGGAGTTACAGTCTCCTAGAGTGCAGGGCTATTAACAAGAGTTAATTCACTTTCAGCAGAGCCATGTGAACCTGTGAGCAAACAATAGTGGGTGGACACAAAAGAGGAGGGAGCATTCTTTGGGCCAGGATTAGGAGGGTGGGACCACAGGGAGATGCAAATCCTTCCATTTGAGATATGGGAAGGGAGGATCTGAGAAACTCTGGTCAGCTGAACTCTTGTCATCATCAGCATCTCCAGGCTGCTGACCAGAGTGCACCTTACACATCAGTCAGGACTCCGCTCTGGAATCAACTCCCCTAGAAATTTCCTGACCAGCTCAGACCCTGCTGGGCCCTGCACTCACCCTGGGATGTGCCTCCTCTGACAGTCATCACTATCCTCACGTCTGCAGGATAAGCATCACCCTCAACGTGACCTTCCTCTTTGGGGCATAAAATTCCTCATGCTCACTTTTCGAATCCCTTATATGTGTGTGGTCTTCCTGTGGTGTGAATAGAAGTGTTATTAGAAAAAAAGCAACTCAAGTGTGAATTATTAGATTGTTTTCATAACAAAAGATGTGATTTTTGTGCAAAGGTCTTTGCTGCAAGTTGGCCCCATTAACAAGTCCATTATTGGCCTTTCTAGGACTTGCGACTGAAGGTCAACACAAGGTGGTTAGGGGCTTCTGCAAGTGGGAACACGGGCCACCTCCTCCCATCGGACTGGGTATAGGAGGCACAAGGGGTTAGGGTAGGAACTGCAAATCATCGCTGGTGGGGACTCCACTGCTCTGTTATTTCTCCCTGCCTCTGACTGCAGGCCTGATTTTATTTGGAAAGAAAAATCATGATCATCAGAGAATGGCAAGGCATCCTATTGGTTGGGCACGGACATGGAAAGGACTAGCAGGGCACACCTCTTCCAGCCTTGCTAAGATGCCTCTGAAGGCAGGGAACTCACTACCTGCAGAGCAAGTCCATTCTTGAGCAGCGCCAACTCTCACATAGTTTTCCTTTGATGTAGTTTCAAGACGGCAACTCTGTATCTTCAGCCCATACCTCGCAGTTCAGCTGTTGGAGGCTTGAGAGCAAGTGGCATCCTTCCTATGCACGTCAGTTGCTTGGCTATTGCAGACAGAAAACGAGAGCTGGAAAGGACCTCAGAATCCACCCCTCTGCCTGTTGTGCAATGGGGCTGTGGTCATTGCATCCCTGGACAAGGTGTCTGTGCTTTACTTTCCTCATGTGTGCAGCAGGATCTGACCTATGTGGTGTTTGCTGTGGCTTGACCCCAGAGCTGGGGCTAGATCCCAGCGCCAGCCTCCTCCTTGGCTTCTTGGATCATCACCATTGGCAGAAAGTAGAGTTGGCCAGGATTGGTCTGATGCCAGTTCTGCCTGTTCCTCATAATCTTCCAATTTGCCTGGGCACATAGAGTGCAGCCCTGGCTTGGCCCGTGTGGAATGTCTAGTGCTTTGTTTCCACCATGTCTTAATCCTCTTCCATCTGACTAATATGGCTGATGGAGGGTGGCAGCCTTGGGAGGCAAGGAGGCTCTACCGTCCAGTAAACTTTTTAGTTTACTCCAAAATGTGGAAGGCGCTTGCCGACTCCCGGGTCTCTGTCTCCTGTAGCCTGGCTGCAAGCTCAAATAAATGTCCCTTTCCCTGCCTCAAAGTACAGACTCGCTGAGTCCCAGAGGCAGCCTCGTGAGTGGAAAGAAAGAGCAGGGACTCTGGAGACAGAGAGGTCAGATTCAAATTCTGGCTCCTTCTGGTAACAGCTGTCTGACTTGACTCAAAGCTTTCCCCTTCCCTTGGTCTTAGTTTCCTCCTCTGCAGAAGAGAGATAAAAAATAATCCCATCCCAAAGGGCTATTGTGGGGTTTTTAAACAAGGGAAGTTAAGGTTAGTGTTTGGCTTCATGTCCGGCACACGCTCAACTCTGGGTAAACCCTGGCCTTCCCCATCCTAGCCCCTGGCACCTGCACCCTTGTCCTCACCAAATCCCCTCAGATCTCAGCCTCCTCTGGCTCATACTAGGAAGATCACGGTTACCATGGCAACCCACAGGAAGCGGGGGCTCCCTGTCCCTGCTCACCCAGCCCCGTCCCTCTCTGACCCTGTGCCTAGCTCAGCCCAACCCAGCCCGGGCAGCTGCCAAGGCAGTCAATTTTGTCAGGCACAGCCGGTTCTTCCTCCTGGAGCTGATCCCTAACCACTTGGAGGCTTAAAGAGATTCAGGACTCAGTGGGCATGAGGGGCTTTTCTCAGCCAGCTCATGTCCTCCTGCATGAGTGGAAGCTCTGTCCTGCTGCACCCCTGACCCTGGCTCCTGCCAGGATCTGCTTTGCTCTCTAATTAGAAACGCTGGCAGGGGTCGCAGTGGTATTTTTTCCCCCATCCTTCCACGCCCTGCCTCCTCCAAGCATTTGCTGAGCACATCCTCACTCCACCTCCCCTTGGCTGGGCCTGAGTGGAAGGTTGGGTCTGAGTGAAAGGACATCTCAGCACACCGAACTGAAATGAGAGCATCCAGCTCTGCGTAATCCTGGCTCTGCACTTAGCAGCTGTATTACAGGCCAGGGCTGCTCTAACAGGGTCCCACAAATGGGAAGCTTAAGCAGTCAGAAATGTATTGACTCAGTGCTGGAGGCTTGAAGTCTGAGATCAAGGTGTCTGCAGGGTTGCATCTTTCTGAGTGCTACAGGAAGAATCTGTTCTAGCTCTCTCACTGGGTGTTTTGCTGGCACTCTTTGGCATGGCTTGACTCATAAAGGCACCATCCTGCCTGCCTTCGCTTTACGTAGTGTGTGTCTGAGTGTGTGTCTTCTCCATATTTACATTTCCCCATTTTACGAGGGCACCAGGCATGTTGGATAAGGCTTTACTTTGATAACCTCCTTTTAACTTGATTATCACTGTAAAGACCCTATTTCCAAATAAGCTCACATTTCTGAGGCACTGGGGGGTTAGGACTTGAACACGTGAATTTTGAGGGGATGGGATCCAACCTATAGCACGAGGTGTGGCCCTGGGCAAGTCACATCACCTGTTAGGTCCTAAGAAAGGTTCATCTTGAAAGTGGGGGTAAAAATTGCCACATCCTCAGGGGATTGTTGTAAGGACCGAATGAGACAAGGTGTATAGGTTGGTTAGCCCAAGGCTAGCTATAGTGGAGTTGATAATCATAGCTGCTGTGAATTTCTGCTTGAGGGAGGGGACCATGATCGTTGATGCATTTACTCTCAATGGACGAAGTAAAACGAAAGGTGGAAAGTAAACTGTCAAGCCTCTTGGGGTGCCTCGTTGCTGTAACCTGCCTCCTAGCAACCCCAATAGGGCTACACTTCTGCCATTCATTCACCAACTCCATCAATCTATTTGACAAGTGCTGTGTGCATTCTATTTCATTTAATCATTACAAAAGTATTAGGTTGGTGCAAAAGAAATCACAGTTTTGCCATAAAAGTCATGGCCAAAACTGCCATTACTTTTGCACCAACCTAATATTAATATTATTATTACCAATTAACAGATGAGGAAATTGGGGCTTTGGGTGGTGGCATGGCCTGCTCATAGTTCCACGGCACAAGGAATGGTGGGGGCCGGGCTCACTGGTTTGGTGGCGTGCATGTACGTGCGACTGCAGGGATACCTGCCTGGGGAAGCTTGGCCTTTTCTCTCCGCATGGGCTCCCCATATCCTTTGAGCCAGAGCTCCCTGACCGCCTTTGCAGCCCATCCCTGGAGGGAATTCACAGCAGTTATGATTACCAACCCCACTATAGCTAGCCTTGGGCTAACCAACCTATACACATTGTCTCATTCAGTCCTTACAACAATCCCCATGGGAACTCACACTCCCACGTTGTTGGCACTTGGCACTGCGAGCCATTGGATTGCACCCCAGCACCCAGCCCTGGGTTATAATTTTTTGTATTTATGTCTTTCCTTTGCTTGTCATCAGGCTGTTTATCGGCACGCGGCGACGCATCACTCGTATGTGTTAAATATATATACGTCTCTGTGTGTATGTGTATGCCTTCCCGGTTCTATTTATGCAGTTCCTCGGAGGATTAATTTAGCCAAATAACCGAAGTTATTTAGGTAGCTGACATTCACACTGGAAAGAATGTGGGGGCGAAGTCAGCAAGGCACTGGCTCTGCTCCCAGGCCCCCCGGACTCAGTTTCCTTCAAATTAAAGTCTGGCGTGGTGGAAAGTGCAGGAGCTCATCTAGTCAAATGTTCTAACCCAGGCCCTGTAATGGTGAGCTATGGATGCTGGGAAAAGTCCAAAGCTGAGCCTCAGTTTGTTCAGCTAAAAAGAGGCCCTTTTTTTCTTACAGAGAACATGCAAGCTTTGATTGATTTAATGAATTTAAAGCTTTTTGTTCACTGTAGGCATTTATTTGTTAGTGGCACTCTCTCCTCTTCATGTCTCTGTGTCTGTGCCAAGTGATGTGTAAGATGAAATGGAAATTCCCGGCCGGGCGGAGCGGCTTATGCCTGTAATCCCAGCACTTTGGGAGGCCGAGGCAGGTGGATCACAAAGTCAGGAGTTTGAGACCAACCTGGCCAATATGACGAAAACCCTTCTCAGCTAAAAATACAAAAAGTAGCCGGGTGTGGTGGGGCATGCCTGTAGTCCCAGCTACTCAGGAGGCTGAGGCAGGAGAATCTCTTGAATCTGGAAGGTGGAGGTTGCAGTGAGCCGAGATCACACCACTGCACTCCAACTAAGCAACAGAGTGAGACACCATAAAATAAATAAAATAAAATAAAATAAAATTCCTTGTGTTGGCACCTGAGGTTCTTGGTATTCTGACATTCTGATCCTTGTTGATCTTCCTTTCTCTGGAGTTGTTACTCTCACTGTGCCTGGACATGATATAATTCAGTTGGGATGGTTGATGCTGTTGGTGCCCTTTTAAGTCTCTTCCTGGAGCTCATTGTTCCTGTGTATGGTGATTCTATGGCTTCTACCAGCCAGCATACTGGAGGGCTTTCTTTGGTGGTCAGATCCCAACTCACATGCCAAAGGGGCAGGCTGGAGGTGGGAGCAGCTTCCACACAAAACAGCCCCCAACCACCAAAGTAGGAAAATGGTACATACACACTCCAGTCGTTCATTCATCGACTCACAGGCCTGTTCTGTGCTCTCACCTACTGCTTCCCAGCAGGCTGGAACTCTGGTTGCCCTCTGCGGAAACCTGCTCCATAACACTCTTAGTTGGCTTCCTTCTCTTCTCTTCCATGTTTCACTCCCTCATTCTCCTACAGGTGTGTCTGGAAGCCACTTAAAAGTAAACTCTATGCACTCAAATCCTTGTCTTAGGGTGTCCTTTTGGAAAATCCCAACCTAAGGCAAGGTAGGATTGTGAGCATTAATGGTCTGAACTCTGGGGTACAACCACCTGTCTTTGAATTCTGCTTCAAGAGTCAGTGAGAAGTTATTTAGCCTTTCTGAGCCTCAGTTTCTTCATTTGTAAAGTAGGGCCAGTAATGACAGTACCTGACCCAACAGAGGCATGAGATGACCCACAGAGATAGACAGGGTCCTGTCCCTCTCTGGCCACTTACCCTACTTCAGTTTGTTCCAAAACTCCCTTCACCCAGTTCACCTTGGGGATTCCATTATTTGTTGATTTGCACATTGTCTTCTTCACATAGACTGTCCCCACCTCATCTAGATGATCAATGTTGTGAGTGGGGGTCTCTGTCACTCTTGTTCACGGCTGTTTCTCAGGACCATGGACAGCGCCAAGCCCATTCTACTTTCCCAGCACGATCAGATCTCTCATTACTCTCTCAGTGGCCCCCACGAGTGCTTTACCCATTCCTGGCTCTGATTTTGCTCTAGCACTTCCTAGCACCTTGGATTCCTGTTCTATCCAACTCTATCCTTTTTTTTTTTTTTTTTTTTTTTTGAGACGCAGTCTCGCTCTGTTGCCCAGGCCGGAGTGCAGTGGCGCCATCTCGGTTCACTGCAAGCTCCGCCTCCCGGGTTCACGCCATTCTCCTGCCTCAGCCTCCCAAGTAGCTGGGACTACAGGCGCCCGCCACAGCGTCCGGCTAATTTTTTGTATTTTTAGTAGAGACGGGGTTTCACTGTGTTAGCCAGGAAGGTCTCGATCTCCTGACCTCGTGATCCACTCGCCTCAGCCTCCCAAAGTGCTGGGATTACAGGCGTGAACCACCGCGCCTGGCCCAACTCTATTCATTCTTTATAGCTCAGGAAGTGATCTCACTGTTGGTCATGGCTGACTGGATCTGGGATCAAGGCCTGAACCAAAATCATCCACCTGTAGGCTGATGGGAAGCCTGTGAGTTGGCCTGGGTTGGGGGTTCAACCCCAGCCTAGCAACAATAAGTCATTGGTATTGAGCACATTCTGCACACCAGGCACAGCACTGAGCACTCCACCACACAATCTTCCTAACTCACAGCTGTCCTTTGAGGCTGGTGCTGTTATTATCATGCCTCATTTCATAGATGTGAAAACAGACATGGGGAGCATACACAACTACACAACTTGCCTGATGTTAAGATTTGAATCAGATCTGTCTGACTCCAGAGCAGTCTCTAGGAATGCCTCCCTATCTTCTCCTTTGGGGTGGTAATTAACTAAAGCTCTCCATTCCTCCTTCTTGAACCATGAAGTTCGTAGTGCCCCTGCCTGCAAATGTGTGTATGTGTGTGCGTGTGTGTGTGTGTGTGTGTGTGTGTGTATGTGTGCATGAAAGAAAGAGAGAGAGAGAAAGAGACACTCAGGGAATGGGGAAGAGCAGATGTGGCCAAAAAGTGAGGTGAGAAGGCTGGAAGCTGAAGCCAGAGGTGAATAGATGTCTTAAGAGCAGGGACCAAGAGCTGAGAAAAGAGGAGCAACAGAAAGGAAAGACCTGAGCTATGGGGATGGTGCCTATGGGGATGGTCCAAGCCTTGCCCCATGACTGTGACCTTTCGATCTCTCACTGGGCACCCAGCGAGTGCCAGGCACCAACACTGAGCAAAGCTCCCGTTCTCCACAAGGCCTGGCCCAGCAGCAGCTGGGATGGTTTCTCATCCCTTGAGGAACCCCAGAGCATATATTCTCTGCCGTCTGAGTAGGCAGCCACGTGGCTACTCCCAATATCATCATCACGCTGAACTCTTCCATGACATCAGCCCAATAATGGGTACCTCCATCCCCCCGACCTTGTGACAACATTTCATAGATGTCTTCTCCACACCATTCATACCACCTGCATCAGCACCATCATTAATTTCTTCCTTCATCTGGCAAATATGTATGGAGCCTCTATTATGTGCCAGGTACTCTTCTAGCCACTGGGGACACAGCAGTGAACAAAATCAAGTGTCAGCTCTCGGAGTCTTCCATTCATCCCATTCATCATCCTCACTACTCCCTCCATGACCTTGACTGCCAGCACCATTACCATCACTATAATATCATCAACCATTGTTTCCTGAGCACTTCGCTTGGAGCTGAGCACATAAAAAAGTTACCCCATCCTTGCAGCCCATGTTCTGCTTCCTATCTTATCATCAGCACAGAGGGAAATCCCTCCTTACAGAGACACGCCTCCAGTTTTCCCGCAGAGTGTAGCCCCCCAAAGCCCAATGGGTGGAGGAGGGCTGTCTGACCTGCTTGGAAATTCTTTTAGTGTAAAAAGGAGCTGATGCTTCATCCCGAGACAGCTGCATTTCCCCAGAGCAGGAAATGAAATAACACAAAGACTGTGGCTCTCCCAAATAAAAAAAAAAAATGCCCATGAGATGCCAGAAAGGGACTGGGGAGAACACTGTGGCTTGTGCTGGGCTCTGGCAGCCTCTGCCCACAAGCAGCATCTCGGCAAGAGCCTCTTAAAGAGTAACTGATAGAGTAATAAGGGAGCATGGGTTGGGGGGAACAGATGATCCTTAATTCTCTGGCTGCAAATGAGTTCATCTATTCACCCACGTGGCTCCTGTTTCCCCTCCTCCCCCTGCCCAGCATCTGGCTTCCTTCTAACCTGGCATTCCATATTACAGAGGGCTCCATCAGCCCCTAGGGCTGGGATTTATTTAAATGGTGAGTGAGCTGTGTGGCCAAAGCCCATGTTAAGCAATGTTTATTACAATCAATAAATCATGGTCTCGTATCTGATCCAGAGACGGAAATAGCTCGTGAGCCCAGGATGCAAGGGAGAGTGAGGTTAGCACAGCCCGAGATAAGACAGACTCAATCGAGGTCAGTCTCTCCACCCTGGCTGCAGGGGGCTGGATGCTCTAGAGCTCTGGTCTCCTCTCCTGACATTTCCTCTCCCACCTACCCCTTTGAGAAACCTCCCCCAGGGTCTGCCTTGTCTCCACATGAGAGAAGGCTGATCTGGGAGCAGAGGCACGGCTTGGAGAGCCAGGTGGGCTCCTCAGGAGCAGCAGGATTTGGGTGAGAAAATTGCCAGGTCTCCTTTGGTGAATTCTTTCCTGGTGGGTGGAAGGGTAGCTCCATACCCTGCCACTCTGGAAAGGAAGCAGGGTAGTTAGGAGACAACTTGAAATGCCCAAATCTGCAAGTCTGCAGCTTGGAAGGAGAGGAGCACTAAGGAGGGGTAGATTCATTTGGTTTTAAGAGCACAGTTTTGGTATCACCAAGAGCCAGCTGGGTTCAAATCCCAGCTTCACCACTTCCTTCCATTAGTTACCTAACCTCTCTGTGTAAATTGGAGGAAAGAATATGACCTTCTTTATAGGGTTATTTAGGAGAAATGCAAGGAGTTGATGTGGGTAGGAGTACTTCACACCGGGGCTGGTATATGGGTTCTTCTCAATAGATGGCACTTGCTGTGGTAGGCTGAATATGCTCCCCCCCAAAATGTCCTTGTCGTAATTCCCAGAACCTGCAAATGTCACTTTTATGGCAAAAGGGACTCTGCAGAATCATGAAGGATCTTGGGATGAGGACATTATCCTGGATTATTCCAGCGGTCTCTGTGTAGTCACAATGGGCCCTGGAAAAGAACACAAGAGAATAGAGAATTCAGTGTGAGAAGAAAGCCATGCAACAAGAGAGGCAGAATCAGAGAGAGAAGATGCCACGCTGATGGCTTTGAAAATGAAAAAAGGGTCCTGAGTCAAAGAATACAAGTGGATTCTAGGAGCTAGGAAAGTCAGGAAACAGGCTGTGCTCTGGAGCCTCCATAAAAAACCAGTCATGTGAACACCTTGGTGTTAGCCCGTAAGCCTCACGTCAAACTTCTGGCTTCTAGAACTGCAGGAAAAGCAATTTGTGTTGATTTAGCCGGTGAGTTTGTGATAATTTTTTAAAGGATGAAGACGGAAAGTAATGTATCTAGGAAGACCATGGTGCTGATGATGCCAGGGTCAGCTTCTCAGATGTCTCCCAGAATCCCTCAGGTCATACATGGAACCCCACCCATCTTCTTGGAAGGAGTAAACCAGGCTAGAGAACATTCTACATGTGCCTACTTGGCATTACCAGCTCAGAGAAGTGGGAATGTGGAGCTTCACACAGATTTCTGATGCCCATGCAAGCAGTGGTCAAACCCTTTGTGGTCCCAGTCTCATGGGTCACCACAAGCTTATCAAGCAGAGCTTAATTCATGGAGTTTGTTTAGTCAATAGATGCCCTTATACTGGCTGAGGGGTGGCCAGTTGATGCATAGAGAGGGAGGAAATGCAAGAGCAAATTCTGGGGGAAGCTAAATGTTGTGCAGGCAATTAGGAGTGAGGACTTGGCAGGACCAACTGTCAATACGGAGAACTGGACAATGGCTTGATAATAGGGTGAGGTAGGAGACCCCTTACCTGGGTCGAAGGTCAGGGCAAGCCTTCCTTGATGAAGGGACAGCTGAGCTGGTCCAGGGCTCCTTACAATGCTCCTGGCTAGGAGTAGGATTGGCCCTAGGCCTCAAGGTCTGGGGAAACCTACGACAGCATCTGTGAGCAAAAACCACCCAGGGACCCAGGGAGATGGACTAAGGGACAGTGACAGTGGGAAGTTTCTCTTCCTTCAAATCATGTTCTCCTTTGGACAGATGCATGCGCTCAATCTCAGGATCTACTCTGATAAGGGAGGGGCTCCTACTCCCCAGTGAGACAGATGAGCCACCCCCAGCAGCGACTCAGGCTGCTGGAAGCAGCGGGTGGCAATTTCCTTTTCCTTTGTCTTTTTCCTAGGCGGGGCTGCCAGCTCTCCCGGAAGCTCCTTGCCTAGCCCAGAAGGACTGATGGGAGGAGTGGGAGATGGCGGGTGATGTTGGAGATGGGTGCTGGAACTGCCTCAGTGGAGACGCTGGGGAAGACGGGGAAGAGGTGTCGCCAGCTTGGATGATTCTGAGGTCTCCTCTAGTGGTTCTCTAATGACGACACCTGAACTAGATATAGCAGAATCACCTGGGGAGCTTGTCTACAGAGCGCGCTCCGGAGACCTCCTGCAACAGATTCCCACTCAGTGGTCTGGGATGGGACTTGACTTTGCATTTTTAGGCAGTAGGTTTGGGAGCCACCAGTTTGCATACTGGTTTCAGACAAGCAATGTCCACAAGGCCCCAACAGGCTTGGAGAAGAGAGAGAGGGGGAATAGGAAAAGCAGGATGAGGACAAAGGGAGAGAGGGCAAAGCCAGAGTAGAGGAGCAGAAAAGGCAATGAGTTGAGCACTCACTATTCATGGAGGGCTCTCTAGGCACCAGGCTCATTTGTTCCTCCCTGGAACCCTTCGAGTTCAGTATTGGTATTTCCATTATTCTGTTGAGGATAATGAGGCCCAGGGAGGTTATGTGACTTGCTTAAGGCCACACGGATAATGGATTGGAATTTGACCACTGCATACTATCCATATTTGTGGTCATTGTGCTTACAGAACAGCCCCTTGAGGACTTGTGTCGCCTAAGTTGAATGACAGGGAAGAAACAAAAATGATTGTGTTCTTGGGTCTCTGGAGAAGAAACAACTTCCCAGATGGAAAGCAGAGGCTTCTGTGGTGGCCCCTGGTCCTCATCCTAACCCTAGGCTTTAGTGACTTACCCAGGAGTGAGTTCTTACGGTCCAAAACAGAGCACCTCAGGGATTTGAAAGAGCCTGACCGTCTCCCCAACCTCCCAGGCCCACTCCGTCTCTAGCAGGTACCCAGCCCCTGCCTGGGGCAATCCCCTCTGGCCTTCCCATGAGCCCCTGGCCAGCTCCTGCTCCAGCTTTCTCTTGGTTCAGATCACAGCTGCATCTCTTACAATGGCCCTGGACCTCTGGATTTGGCTTCGGGAGTGGCTCTTCCCCAAGTGCTTCTGGCTCTTTCCCCCAGACTTTGCTTCCAACTCACCCAACAGGCTTGTTCTATTTCAAATGGTGAGCCCATCAGCAACCCTAACTGCATATCAGTGCAGAACAGTGGTGCAGACAGATTCTGTACTTAAGGCATCATGTGGGAACTGGGAAGGGAAAGAAGCTTGTCTTATCCTATTAGTTTTTATCTTGTGTTTGTATTGGGAGGGTTGATCACATTGTCTCTATCCTGGGATCACCAGACAGGGCCAATGCTAAAGAGCTGTGGGTATCACACTACTCTAGGTGTGATCATCATCATCAGAGGAGGAAGGAAGTTGAGAAGGAGGAGGAAGGAAGTTGAGAAGGAGGAGGAAGGGGAACAAAGATGAGGTAAAGAAATAATGGCGTGCTTCTCTCTTCCCTCCATCCCCTTATGGGCCACTTTCAGCACAGCAGCCAGAAACACAACCATGATGCATACGTTTAAAGATCTCTCTATTGGTTTCTCTGGCATTTTGGATCAGATAATGCTTTGTGTGGAGGGCTGTTCTGTGCATTGTAAGATGTTTAGCAGCATCCCTGGCCTCTACACATTTGGTTCCAGCAACACCTGCCACAGTCTTAACAGCCAAATATCTCTCCAGATATTGCCAAATTGCTCCCTGTTGAGAACCTCTGCTGAACTGTTGAAAGCCCTGCGATGACTTCTCCAGTGGGCTGCATTATTGCTCCTAATCCTTCCACACCCTTAGCCATATGCTTTTGTACCCTCTTCCAGTAGAGGCAGAGTCCATTTCCTCGTCCCAGTGATACTGGGTTCAGCCATCGACTTACATTAGCCAATGGCATGGGAGTGGAAGGGACAGTGAGTCAGTTTTGACTAGATCTTAAGAGACATCACCTGTTACCATCTTCTGCTTCTGCCATTGCCTCAAGAAGGGCATTCCTGGGGCAGTCCGCTGGCCCCAGGAAGAGGATGGGTACATGTGGCGTACACCTGGACCTCACCTAGAGTTCAAGCCAAGCCCAGCCAAGCTCCAGCAAAAGTAGACAACCCCGATCCAAGCTGAAGATGAGGGAGGACAAGTGATTGTCACTTTAAGCCATTGAGTGGCTTGTTAGGCAGCATTATGTGGAGATGGCTGATGAACACAGCTTCCTGTTGAAACTGAGAGACACTCTCAACTCCTTCTCTAACCTCTAAGGCCCTGCATGATTCAACCTCTTCCATACTCTTTCAGGGATGGGAGGAGCATATGTGGCAGAGGGAAGAGCAAGGAAAAAGACCCTGAGATGGTTCCAAGTCAGGGTTCAGAGGACAGAAATATGGCCAGTGTTAGGCAAGGAGCAGATTGTGGCTGCAGGCCCTGCTTTCTAGAGAAGCCCGGCTAAGACAGGCATAACCAGCATAAAAGTCCAGGATATTCCAATTATAGATTTCATGCCCTTAACTCCCATACTGTAGATTAAAAAAAATAATGATTATTAGAAGTAACAGTCATAGGATGGGTATGGTGGCTCATGCCTATAATCCCAACACTTTGAGAGGCTGAGGTGGGAGGACTGCTTGAGCCCAGGAGTTTGAGACCAGCCTGGGCAACATGGCGAAATCCTGTTTCTACAAAAAAAAAAAAAAAATACAAAAATTAGTCAGGTGTGGTGACATGTGCCTATAATCCCAGCTACTCAGGACACTGAGGTGGGAGAATCTCTTGAGCCCAGGAGGTCAAGGCTGCAGTGAGCTGTGATTGCACCACTGCACTCCCGCCTGGGAAACAGAGTGAGATCCTGTCACAAAAAAAGGAAAAAAAAATAACAGAAAAAGAAGTAATAGTAGTAGTATTGCTATTAAGCTTTCTCTGTGGGCCAGGCACTAGGCTAAGCACTTAACACACAGCACCAAATTCAGTCTTTCCATGCTTATGAGGGAAGTTCATTATCGTAGCCATTTTACAGATGGGGAAATCAAATCATAACTTGCCAGAACTCACACAAGTCATGGTGACAGATTGAGCATTCAAACCCAGGTCCATCTGACCATAGAACTCAAGCTCTCAAGCCATCCCTCTGTCTCTCCCCTGACTAGCTGTGAATACCCAGACATTTTCTAGAACAAATTTCTTTTCAGGGAGCAGGAGAGATGTGCTGCTTTTGAAGTGCATGACACCTTCCGGAGACAAGTGTCACCGTGGAGTCATCAAAGCCTTCAGTTACCTTCAAAGGCCAGCTGCTTGCTCTCCAGAATCACATCGTCAATGTGCCCTCCCTCTGCAGGGAGGGGTTGGCTTGTTTATTTCTTTGGGGACAAGCTTTAGGGTACACAGCCTCCATTATAGGACAGACTCCAGGATTTTTAGGCTCTGGAATTTGATCTCATGGCTGACAGGCAACTGAGAGAGGGGCAGATAGACTAGGCTAAATAAGAGGTTGATTTTGCAGAAGACTGGCCAGGGTGGAGGGTCTTGAGGAGGCCTTCAAAGCTTAGGAGAACTTTAACGAGTACAGAAGGCTGGGCTCCACCCCTAGCCTCTGATTTGAAGGTCAAAGCTGTACTTTTTTTTTTTTTGAAATGGAGTCTAACTCTGTTACCTAGACTAGAGTACAGTGGCATGATTTCAGCTCACTGCAACCTCTGCCTCCCAGGCTCAAGCAATCCTCCCACCTCACTCTTCCAAGTAGCTGGGACCACAGGCACACGCCACTGTGTTGGCTAATTTTTTGTATTTTTGGCAGAGATGGGGTGTCACCATGTTTCCCAGGCTGGTCTTGAACTCCTGAGCTCAAGCAATCTGCCTACATCAGCCTCCCAAAGTGCTGGGATTACAGGCTTAAGCCAGGGCACCTGGCCCAGAGCTGTACTTGTTTTAAGCCTTCCTCCATCCCCAAGTGATTCCAACTTGCACTCCTGTTTAAAAATATCTGCCCTGGAGGCTGTGTCCACATGGAATGCTCTCTGCTTGTCCCATCTCCTTCCTTATTATGTTTCATGGCCAGGGGTTTTGGTATCACCTCTTTCTGCATGATGCCTTCCTGGGTTCATTAGTCAAAGGCAAATGTCTTTTCTAGTCTTTTCCCATACCTGAACATTTGACTCTTAGAAGGTGCTTCAAAACCAATATACCCTCCAAAAACTCACGTTTGTCCCTAATCTACTCCCACGTCTGGGGTTTTCTGTCTCAATAAATAGCACCTCCATCCTTCCAAAAGCCAGAAAGGGAAGGTACAACTGATTAAGGACTCAGGTCCTGGGCTGCACAGTCAGCCTCCTGGGTTTACAGCTTGGTTCCACCACCAATGGCTGTGTGACCATGAGCAAGTCACTTACTCTCTCTGAGCCTCAGTTTCCTAACCTAGGAGATGGGATGAAGTACTTCTATATCCCGGGGTTGTGGTTAGGAGTCGGTGAGATGCGATATGTAAAATGCTTAGAACAGCACTTGGCACACAGTGTGCTCAATCAGTGCTGACTGTAATCATCCTGACATCTCTCTCTCCTTCCTTCCTTGTATCCAATCCATCACCAAGCTCACCAACCCATCACCACTTCTGTCTCCTCAACCTCAATTCCATCCTCT
The DNA here is from genome assembly GCF_029281585.2 of Gorilla gorilla gorilla. Taxonomy (NCBI): domain Eukaryota; kingdom Metazoa; phylum Chordata; class Mammalia; order Primates; family Hominidae; genus Gorilla; species Gorilla gorilla. Next base: position 221,839,811 of record NC_073224.2, on the reverse strand, counting down.
TCTCTCCATCTCCACCTCCATTGCCACCTACAGCATACTGTCTCTCCAGGACAACTACACCTGCTTCCTAATAGGCGTCTCTGCTCCCGCTTCCCTTCTGCTTCCAACCTATTCTCAACACAGCAACAGCAGTGGCCTGGGTGTTCTTTTAAAACACAAATGCGATGATGGGATCGTGCCCCTCCAATGCTTAAAACCTCCAGTGACTCCTCAGTGCTCTCAGGATGAAATCTAAATTCCCAAATGTGCATGAACAGTGTTCTCGACCTGGTCTTTGCCTTTCCAGCCTCCTGCCTTGACACAGTCTCTCTCCGTCTCAGTCTCTGTCTTTGTCTTGTCCTCTCTCTCCAGCCTGTCACCATGCAGATTCTTTTGCCTAATCCACTCTACCCCCCTTCTGTCTTCCTCTGTCTTCCTCTGTCTCCCTCCTACTCATCCTTGCAGCCGCAGCCGAGATGTTGCCAGCTCAGGGGGAGTCAGATTCTAGGCCAGATCCCTGGCTCTGTGCCCCACAGCCCACCCTTTGCATCCCCCGCTCCGGCACCTGTCATGCACACACCACGTTATGGTGATCTCTGGTCCAGTCTGCAAATATGTTGTTGCCTGGCACAAAGTAAACAGTCGATGGATGCTGCTGTGCTCGTCATCGTCAAGTCGTCACTATCATCATTTGCTCTGGCCAACTCCTGGTGTTTGCTGTCCTCTTAGAAGCTGTGGTATGAATTGCATGGATTGCATTCATGCGTCACCCTTCCCTGTGTCTACATCCCATGCCTGTCACTTTGCAGTTCTCCTCTCTAAAAAGGCCCACTCTGTTTCCCACTCCTTAAGTCTGGGCTGGCTTTCACCCATAGAATGCAACGGAAGTAACAGAGGCCAGTCCTGAGTCTAGGCCTTGAGGGGCCTCGCGCCTTTCTGCTCTGTCTTTGGCTCCCTGGTCTCCACCATGAGAACGTGCCCGGGCTGGCCAGCAGGAGAATGAGATGTGTGGAGCAGAGCTGAGCTGCTGAGACCATCCGAGAGAGTAGCCGGCAGCCAGCCAGCCCCCAACCTGTGATCAGCAGAGCCACTCGGCTGACCTGCAGATGAGAACAGACACACGAGCAGGCCAGATGAGCTGAACCTCATAGGCTCACAAGCTGAATAAATGCTTATCGTTGTGTGCTGCTGAGGTTTTGTGGATATTTGTTAGGCAGCCTTATAGCAGCAATTGATAACTGATACAGAAGCCACCGAAAGGAGCAAGCTAAGTCCTAGGGAAAAATGTTGCCAGGCGATCGGTCTTCTCAGAGTGATAGCTGCTCATTAGAAAGAAACCAACTTTGACTGTCACCTTCTCTGCCACTTGCACTCCGTTAAACCCAGAGACTGGCGGATGCCTTTCAGCACAGCCGCACTCTGCTTCCCCTCCCTTCCTCCCAGACTCCTGTCTGAGACAGAACAGTATCTTTTAGAACCCGAGGGCAAAATCCTCTGCAGGAGTAGGAGGCGGCTCTTAAACAGCCCCAGGCGATGTGGAAGATGGGCGGAGGCTGAGCTATTGCACTGCTCCCCAAATCCCAGTGCCTGGCTGCACCCCCACACTTGAAGCCTGCCTACCCTGGTTTAAGGCTCCCCCAGCCTTCCAGGTGAAGACCCCTCATGGATTCTTGTTACTCTCAGGATTGTGCAATAAACCCTTCTCCTTCACGCAGAGTAGACGTGACGGGAAAGTCTATTTCTGGCCTGACTGTATTGCATCTTGTTTGACACCTCCGCTCAGCTGGCATTCAGGTGGGCACTACCTGCTCATGGAAAGTCCAGGAGAAAATGGAAGAGAAGATTTTTTAGAAATCAACACACAATTCAACGTCTTTCTTTCTTTCCTTCTTTGAGAGAGAGAGACAGAGAGAGAGAGAGCAGTAGACAAGTCAATTTCACAGGGGCTGAGTATTTACACCAGTCTGAACCTGGGCTGGAAAACTGTTCACCCCAAGCACCGTGGCGAGTGGGGAAGGAGGAGGCAGCTGCCGCCTTGAAATCACCAACACAGCTTTGTTTCATTGGCCCTGAGTCAGCCAAAACATCAGACGTTCCAAATATTAGACAACCTTCCAGGCCAATGTTAGCCCCAAAGCACAACCAAAAACCAAAGAGAAGTGTCTCAAATGTTCCTGAATGTTTTTACATTTCTTGGACAACTATTCTGCTCTGAGGGAATGTGAGAAGAGCTGTCTGCTCCATGGAGGCCCCAGAGAAAATCATTTCCCATGCCAAGGCTGGAGCTGGTGGCTGTTTCCCTCTGGGGAACGGGGTGGGCTCCATCACCCTCAGACAAGCTATAAAGCAGGCTTTCAAATAGCATATACTCTGTGGGAGCAATTCCACTTCTGGAGACAGATTTTTAAAAAATCAAAAGCAAGATCTTGAAGAGATGTGTACATACTCATGTTCGTAGCAGCATCATACACAATAGCCCAGAGGTAGAAGCAACCCAGGCATTCATTGACGGATGCATGGATGAACAAAATGTGGGACATCCATACAATGGAACATTCAGCCTTCAAGAGGAAAGGGATTCTGTCAAGGATGCTGCAGCGTGGATAAGGCTTGAGGACAGTATGCCAAGTAAAATAAATCAGTCTCCAAAAAGACAAACATCAAATGATTCCACTTATGTGAGGTACCTAGAGGAGTCAGATCCACAGAGACAGAAAGTATAAAGGTGGTTACCAGGGACTGGGGGGAGGAGGGAATGTGAAGTTGTTTATTGGGTACAGAGTTTGAGTTTTGCAAGATGAAAAAGTTCTGGAGATTGTACAACTACGCGAATATACTTAACACTACTGAAATATACACTCAGAAATTGTTAAGATGCTATATTTTATGTAATATACTTTGTGCCACAATTTAAAATAATTTTAAGGTCAGGCGTGGTGGCTCATGCCTGTAATCCCGGCACTCTGGGAGGCCGAGGTGGGTCGATCACCTGAGGTCAGGAGTTCGAGACCAGCCCGGCCAACATGGGGAAACCCTGTCTCTACTAAAAATACAAAAAATTAGTCAGGAATGGTGGCATGTGCCTGTAATCCCAGCTACTCGGGAGGCTGAGACAGGAGAATCACTTGAACCTGGGAGGTGGAAGTTGCAGTGAGCTGATATTGCGCCATTGCACTCCAGCCTGGGCGACAGAGCGAGACTCCATCTCAAATAATAATAATAATAGTTTATACTATTAGCCGGGTGTGGTGGTGTGTGCCTGTGGTCCCAGCTACTCAGGAGGCTGAAGCAGGAGGATCGCTTGAGCCCAGGAGTTTGAGGTTGCAGTGAGCTATGATCATGCCACTGCACTCCAGCCTGGATGACAGAATGAGACCCTCTATGCCAGAAAACAGTGTATATTATACATGTGTTAAATGTTTTAATACACAAAATTATAAAGAAGAAAGCAAAAAAGAGGCCCTTAATTCTCATAGCCAGGACACCCTTTTGACATTTACATATTTAAAAAAAAACTCTGATATACACACATGGTCAGAATACTTAGAATTATAGAGAAACATAATTTATATCAACTTTTAAAATTTACACAGAAAGAATCTTACACCATTCTGGATCTTACCTTTTTCACTTAATATACATTAGAGACCTTTTTAAGTCAACATTATCCAGCTACCTCATTCTTTTCAACAGTTTCACATTCCTAGTAAGAGTCTCCGGCTGGGCACAGTGACTCACGCCTGTAATCCCAGCACTTTGGGAGGCCGAGGCGGGTGGATCACCTGAGGTCAGGAGTTTGAGACCAGCCTGGCCAAAATGGTGAAACCTCGTCTCTACTAAAAAAAAAAACAAGAATTAGCTGGGCATGGTAGCAGACACCTGTAATCCCAGCTACTCAGGAGGCTGAGGCAGGAGAATCACTTGAACTCGGGAGGCAGAGGTTGCAGTGAGCCGAAATCATGCCATTGCACTCTAGCCTGCCAATAAGGACAAGACTCTGTCTTAACAAAAAAAAAAAAAAAAAAAGTCTCCATGTTTGAACCCGTATTCTATTCTTATTTCCAAGTGATTAACAGGTGGTAACTCATTAAACCTTCCCAGCAACCTCTGAAGCAGATCCTGGCATCATCCTCATTTTATAGGGAAAGAAACGAGTCCACAGAGGTTAGTGACTTGCCTAGGTTCATGTAGCTCGTAGTGGTAGAGCAAGGATTCAAACCCAGACCCTTGGGCTCCAGAACTGTGCTCTTAGTTTGCCACTTAAACCAGGGGGCTTTTTATTGTACGAATAAACTGTACTCAATGGAACCAGTCTCTTATTTGTGGCCACCGAGGTTGTTTTTGCTCCTTTGCTACTGTAAATAATGCTGAATATTTGTGTCTGCGTGTGTGTGAGTGTATCTTGCATGTAAATACGAGAATGAGTCTATAGGGTATATTCCTAGATGGGTTAAAGGGGTTGGTGCATTTCAAATTTTGATATTATTGTCAAATCGCCCTCCAAAGAAGTAGCATCGATTTACACTCTCACCATTAACGGATGAGAAGCCAGCAAGAGTATCTTTTGAAGTGCACACCTGAGGATATTACAGGAATACTGCGTAGGGCTTGCAGTCCTCCTTTTAAAAACTGACTTCTCACGCTTCTGCCGTGCACTGGCCACCTTGAATGAGCTTCTTAGGGGAGATTTGGGGCCTGGATCCAGAATTGGCATAGGTGCCTGCCTAAACCCAGAGTGGTGGAGACACGGTCTGAACCACAGTAATGTCACGGCTAGAGGTTACTGAATGCTCAAGTGTGTTCAGCAAGCGACATGCTGCTGCCGGGCTTTCCTGGGTGAAGACAGAGCAGGTAGCCACACCCGGAGGATTGTGGCGAGACCTCTCAAGGTTGCAATCAGGCTAGATGAGAGAGCACCTGAATGTGAGTCCCAGCTTTCCCAAAACTTGCTCTGTGACCTTGGTCAAGTGCCTCTCCTTCCTGGGCCTCAGGCTCCCCCTCTAAAATGAGAGAATGGGACCAGGTGCTGCAGAACCTCTTTCTAGCCTCACTATTCTGTGATCCTGTGGCTCTCAACATAAGCAAGGATTTTCCATAGGCCTCTGTCACCCGCAGGTATTAATATTTCCATGAAGCATGATAGAATACTGAAATATGTGGGCCCTGAAGCCAATATGCTGGGGCTCAAAGCCCAGCTCAGGGTCATATTAGCTGTGTATCATCAAACAAATCACCTAACCTGCTTGATCCCCAGGCCCTTTATCTGAAGGTAGGAATAAAAAGAGTTTGTGAGGCTTATTTTGAGAATTATAAAAGAGATAATGCATCTATTGTGTCTCACCGTTAGCAAACACTCAGCAAATATTAGCGACGAGTGCTGCTACTACTACTGTTTTTCATTTCTTTCCATTGATATCTGGAGCAAGGAGGATGCTGGGGATGGATGGCTGCTTCCTGGACTCCAGTTGCCTGGCTGGCCTTTAAACAGAGCCCCCCTGGGGCAACTTGTGCCTTAAAATACATTTCCAAAGGAAGCTTCAGTGTCATGTGCTCCGGGCATCTTGGAGAGGTGGTGAGACATCTTTGTTGTTGCAACTAATGTTGGTAAAGGGTTTGGGGTCAACCAGGAGAGGATGCTCCAGAAAGGTAATGAGATAAACACACCTTTCCCTGCATCAGCGTCTTCGGTCCCATCCAGCCCCAGGGAGGCAGCGCGAGGGGAGTGGAGAGAGGACATTGTGGGGAGGGGGCTGCTCTGTGCCCTGCTTCAGTGGGAAAGGCAGGGTTTAGGGAACTGACAGGCATGGGGTCAAGGGTGCCTCTGACACCTAGTAGCAGCCCATGTCCTTGGGCAAACAGCCGTGCTCACAGAGCCTCTGTGTCTTCATCGCTAGAATGGGGATGGGAGTTGCTTCGAGACTGCAGTATTGAAGGTCGTAGCATAGTGCCTGGCACAGAGCAGGGGCTCAATAACTGTCAGCTTTCTCTCCTGCCCTTTTCAAAATTCAGGCAGCCCTCGGTGCAGAGCCTTGGCTTGGGCACTGTGGGTTGTCTGTGGGAAACAGCAGGTGTGAGCCTCTACCCCCAGGGAGCTCCCAGTCCAAGCGGCGTGCTGGGCCCTGCCCTTGGTGAGCTTAAAAGCTTTGGCCACCGTAGGTGTCATTTATTTGTTCTTCCTGCAGAGGAACATGGGGTCCTGCTCCTCAGAGCACCTGGCCCGGCAGCACAAGCATCCCCAGAGACCTTGTTAGAAATGCAGACTCACAGGCCCACTCCAGGCCTCGTGAATCAGCACCTGCACGTTGACAAGATCCCCAGGTGATTCATGTGTGTGGTCGTTTAAGAAGTGCAGGTGCAGGGCACTGAATGTTGTTCTCGTTATCCTGGCCCAGGCTTGCCATGGCTTCCCCTCTCCTGAGCCAAGAAGACAGTGAAGGATAGAAGAGCTGTGGCTACCCCAGACCACAGAGGAATTTGGAGATGCTCCCAAAGGGGGCCCTGCTCTGGGATGCAGATGTGCCTTCTGGGGTGGCAACTTGCCCCACTCCTCCTCCAGCCCATGGGTCCAGGTGGCCTGCAGAGACAAGAGACGGTGTGCTACCACAGCAAAGCAATCTTCAGAGGTCAGGCCAGTGGGACAAAGCCTCTGCCCCCGGCAGGCATGTTTCCCATAAACTTCCTCCCACTCCCCTTTTCCCTGTCTCGGAGGGAGCAAGTGAGCTGGGGAGACCGAGGCAGCTGGGACCAGCTGGCTGATAATGGCAGATCCACCAAACAGCTGCCACAGAAGGCGTATTAAAGATGCTTGCTTGATCCCACTTTAATAACCTGGCAGTTTGCGCGGCCAAACGCAGCTAAGAAGTTGTGGAACAAGAGGGCCGTTTCTTATTATTTTTAATACAGAGCTTTTTATAACTGATTTCGTTGGTGTCATTAACATGCCACATGTTTAATGAGACTACACGGTAACAAGGGGCCTGTCTCGTTACTCACAAGCCACAGAAGCAGCTGTGGGCACACCCACCCTCACATACCCATGTGTACCCATGCAGGTGGAGTCGTACACATGCAAACACACCAGACAGGCACACATGCAGCTTCACCCACATAGGCAAGGGATACCTGTGCACATGGGAGCACATGTTTTGACACATGCGTGCCGTCACACATGTGGGCAAGTCACACACATGCAAATATGTGAGCCTGGTGATCATGTGAGCTGCACACACATGCACATTTGACACACACACACACACACACACACACACACACACACACACACACACACGGTTTTCCAATCCATGGCATGGAGGGGAAAGGCATATGAGAAGTGTCTCCCACAGACCCACATGAGTACTCTCCAGGCGCTCTTCAGGCGGTAGGACTGGGGCAGGGCTGCACGGAGCCCCTCTCACCCAGTGTGCGTCAAACAGAAGGTGGGCGCAGCAACCCAAGCTGGTTGTGGCCAGAGAGGAGAGCGAGGCCCCAGAATCTGCCAGCAAAGGGAATTTTCAGAAGCGGGAAGGCTGTGGAGTAGCAAGGAACTCCCTGAGGGAGGAGAGGGGGAAGGAAGGGGAGGGCAGGGCAGGAGGGGAGGGGATGGAGAACAGCAATCCTGCCTCTTCTTTCAGGGATTCCCCTCCACTCCTCAGGGTCTATTTCTGGATTCATCTTGAATCTGAGACACACACACACACACGTGCACACACATAGTGGGGTAAAATAACAGCAATCGCAGACACTCACAGAGTATCCAGAGTGCACCTGGCTCTCTTCTAAGTCCTGCGTGGGCGTTCGCTCATCCGACCCTCTCAGCCTCTGTATGGTGAGTCCATGATTCTCTGCTCTTACAGTCAAGGAAATGGTACTTGAAGAAGGTAAGTCACTGGCCTAAGGTCACCCCTCCTGGAAGGGATGGGGACTCTGGTATCCCAAGTCCAGAGCCTTGACCCTGCTGTGCAAACCTTCTCTTCTAGAATCAGAGAGGGAAGAAGAGGAAGTGAGAGGTGAGGGCTGAGGATTCAGAATGAAAAGAAAAAGGACCAGGAAGAGGGGGAAAGGTATGTGCTTGGGCCTGGGGGACAAGGGTGACGTTGAGCTGGGAGGACAGGCTGCAAGTACCTTGTGCCACTTGTCTTCCTGCCCACCCTGGGAGGGAGGAATTGGTGATCTTATTTCTCAACGAAGGCCTGGGAAGTTGTCTTTCATGCCCTTGGTGAGACGGAGGAGGAGGTGCCCCACCCAGGTCTGCTGGTTCGGGGCCGACTTGCAATGTGGCCTAGTTGAGCTTCTTCCCGCCACTCAGACCCCCAGCTCTCCTCCCGCTCCTTTGTCAGCAGAGGCAGCTGCAGAACAACGGGTCAGCATCTTCCTTAGAACAGCCCCGCGCCGGGCGAGTGGTAACGAGACACCTGTCAGCCTTCTCATCCCCAGGCTTCTGTGCAGAGCAGATGAGAGGAGCTCTTTGCAGAGTCGCGCTGAGTAGGAATAAAGAGGAGGATAAGGGCAGGAGCACGAGGGGGTGGGAGGATGAGGAATAAAACCATCGACGTTTGCCAAAGAACAGATGCAGCATTTTCTGCCTTCTGATCTGTAAGCCTCTGGAAATTGGGGGTCTGCGGGGGTCCCTCCGTGTGGCCGTTTTAATTCTGGCCTCTCTGCTCCATGTGGCTTTCTGGAACTGTCATTGAACAGGCTCCCCAAAGGAGACATCGATATGCCCGGGAAAGACAAAACCATGAATCCCCCTGCCTTCTCCGGGGGCTAGAAGGAGACGGTGGGCAGTTGGGGAGTGATCGATGTTTTAATAACTGCAGTCAGCATGGCACTGGGCGGCCCAGGCCCAGACAAAGGCGCTAGATCCTGCACCTCCTGCACCCTGGCCTCCTCCCAGCTCGCTGCTTTCCTGGGCCCCTTCAGAGCTGGCCTCACACACACTGGGCCCTCATAAATGTCAGAGGCTCCTGCCTGCCAGGCCGAACTTGGCCTTGAACTTTAAAAGGAGGAGAGACTGTCAGGGGCTGGGTGTGGAGTCGATGGAGACTCAGGGAAGTGATTTGAGTAATAAGGGCTGTGGTGCTTGGGGATGGGGAGGACCCCGGGGGCAGGTGCACGGGGTGGTCCAGGGCAGGTAGCTCTGTAGTGGTCACCTCTGAAGTCAGGTGCAGCCACGTCAGCCCCTCCAGCTTATACACTGTCCTACTTTCCCAGCTCTTCATCACTACACTGTTTCCCAGATCCAACCAGCACCCCCACCATACCTCTCTGTGCACTGAAGCCAGTGATAGTAATGGATGTGTTTTGAGTGCAGCTTCAGGATCCCCCATTATTGCCCACAGTCCTGACACGCAGCTCCAACCAAGCTCTGCCAGCCCAGCAGGTCTCAGACAAAGGAAATGAAACAATGGCCAGAAACACGCTTTGTAAATTGCAAAAGGGGCTGCATGAACATGGGCCGTTTGAGTTACTACTAGGAGGGAAGGATTTTGGATGCATATGATCAGGACTATGGAGACAATAACTCCTGTGCTGAGCCAAGCATGGGGTTAAGAGGTTTACATAAACAAATATATTTAGTCTACACATGGCCCTAAAAGGTAGGCATTAGGACCTTTCTTTTACAGGTGGGGAAACCAAGTCTCAGAGACACAAAATGGCTTGCCTATGATCACACAGGCTCAGAGGCTGAGTTTGGGTTGGAGCCCAGGCTTCCTGACTTCAGATTTCACACTGTTCTGCTTTCTCCAGTTGTGGGGGGCCTGGGAAGCCTTGTGGCTCCCCCTTGCTGTCTGGCTCCCCCTTCCCCCTTGCAGGATATCCTCCCTGCCCGTCATCTGTCTCCATCCCTGACTGGCCCAGTTACCTCCAAGTGTCTCTGGACTTACTGTCACTTGCTGTGGTACCTCTTTTCCCAGAGGCTGTGAAATTTCTCCCCAGTAGAAGTGAAACAATCACAGTGAATTTGTCTCAGCAGGCCTCAGATAGGGTGACCCCACCCATAGACCCTGCCAGGAATGATGAGTGTGGTTTTTGAGCTCAGCAGCTGCCCACGGCAACACACTGAGATACTATCCCAGGGGGCTTGTGGGGTGGGGGGTGGAGAGAGGACAGGGTCTTGTCCTGAGAGTTTGAGGCCAGCAGGAGCAAGGGTCTGTCCCATGGGCACCATAAAGCAGATGAGCCCAGGCTGGACTAGGTGCCTGTATTCTTGCTCTGCTGCCAGCCCGTGGCATGGGAAGTGCATATCCCTCCAGCCGCCAGCCACATGCAGAATCAACCTCCCACATCCATCTCTGGAGGTTGAGGGGCAAAAATGGGAGACCACTTGGAGTCCATACTTGGCAATCAGCCAGACATGAGTTAACCCTAGTTTTATCTCATATTAGTGATGAGATTTGGGCAAGTAATTTCACCAAACTGGGTCCATTTTTGGACTCAGTTTTCCCATTTGTAAAATGGGGATAATAAGTCAGTCTACAGATATTGCAAAGATTAAATATACCTAATACAGCACAGACATTAAGTGAATGATATCTACTAATATGGGTGGAGAATTAGGTTCAAGCTAGTCCCCCTGACACTGCCTCCTGGAATTCTCCGCTACATTTTTGGAGAACAGGATGAGGAGCAAGGAGTGAACATTGGGAGCCATCAGCAATGCCTTGGGGGTCATGAGCAGTGGGCAGTCAGTGGGCAGAGGCCGGCTGACTACTTGGTGGCGATGCTTTGGGAGACTTCTCCCATGGGCAGGGAGGTAAAACTGGATGGCTCCTGAAATCCCATTCTATCTATACAACTCCATGTGATCAGAATCGGTTCTATTCTTCCTTCTTAGCTAGATGGAAAAAAAAGTAGCCTCTGAATGTCAATGTCTGTTCAAATGACTCATGTTGGATCAACCTGAGAACTGGGACTACCAGCTTAGGCTCTGAAATGCAGTTGTATCTACACCAGGGCTTCTGCAAAAATCTCGAGTAGTGATAATGAGGACAGATGGATAGAAGAGACCATGGGTCTGGATGAGCTGGGAAGGAAAGACAGGGATAGGAAACAATTGTTCTAAGACAATGGAAGAATAATTTACTGAACCTCGCTATTTCCCCAGGACTGGACCAGGCCTGGGGGCCCCATGGTAAGGACAGCAAAGCCCTTGCCATGTATGAGTGGGAGACAGACATTTTGGGCACCTTCAAGGTGGTAAGGCTAAGTCAGAAGTAGAAGCAGGACACTGTGGGAGCTAGTGAAGGGACATCTATCTCAGCCTGGAGAAGACAATTCCTGAGCTAGTCCCAAAGGGCAAATAAGCTAGAGAGGGTGATGGCAGAGAAATGTAAATAAAAGATTCCTTTTAGAGAGGAGAAAAAGACAAAAAGCAAAAAAAGAAAAAAGAAAAAATAAAGAAATCAAAAGCATGCTTTATAATCTATGTGTTGTTCACCATAATACTCTAGGACTTTGCACAATGCCTGGCAATAGTAGGCGTTCAATAGACATTTGCTGAGTGAATAATAAAGTTAGAACTTGCACATTGCTTATTAGTTTAATCTATTTGACAATCCTATGAGGCAGACGTTAGTAATACCTTCATCTGATAGATGGGAAATAGAGACATGGAGAGACCAAATAACTTGCTCAAGGTCAAGTAACTTGAATAAACTAGAAGGTGGCAGAGCTGGGATTCAAACAGAAGGATCCTAGCTCCAAAGCCTACATCTGAGCCTCTCTGCTCCAGTGTGGCCCTTTTCCATTCTCCTGATGCTGAGCAGTACACTGTGTCCACAAACTATGAGCAGGAGTGCGTGAGCTGGCCAGGGCTGCCATGACAAAGGACCACAGACTGGGAGGCCTTAAACAACAGAAATTAATTTTCTCATGATTCTGGAGGCCAGAAGTCCAAGATCAAGATGTTGACAGGGTTGGCTTCTTCCGAGGCCTCTCTCCTTGGCTTGCAGAGAGCTGTCTTCTCTCTGAATCTTCATATCATCTTTGCTGTTGTGTGTTTGGGTCCAAATTCCTCATCTTACAAAACACCAATCATACTGGATAAGGGTCCACTTGAACGGTCTCATCTTAAATTTATTACCCCTTTAAAGATCCTATCTCCAAATGCTGTCACATTCCTAGATACTGGTGGTTAGGACTTCAACACATAAATGCGGAGGCTGAGGGGACAATTCAGCCCGTAATGAGGGGTTTCAGGTAATGAGTGGCAGCTGAAGCTAGGGGGGGAGGCAGGGAAATCCTGCTGGGTCTATACATGGAAGGGATATACCTGGACCACATCTGAAGGGAAGGATAAGGCCCTAAGCAGGATGGCAAGGCTGTAACAGACACTCTCAGACATTTCTCTACACGGATTACATCAGTGGGACAAAAGGGTCCAATGTGTGCCCACTTTACACTTGAAAAAATAAAATTGGTGATAACAGCAAAGCATTAACATCCATGCAATTGCACACATTTGCTTTAGCCAAGGATGCCTGGATGATTCATTGCTAACTGCAACACATACACATTTCAAAATCTAATAGGGTTACCTGAACACTGTAAAGTTAACCAAACCATCCCCAACCAACTAAATTGAACTAAATCGATAGTGAAGTTGAACTATCAGGCATTGCTAATTACAAAGCAAGAGGAACAGCAGCTGAAAACCACAGCTTACTCGTGACCACCTGCTTATTTGCTGATAACAGCATCCCCTCCCCACCATGAATTGGGGGACTTGACATTCTCTGCATGACCACTGCACAGCAGGAGCTTCGTGATACTGTCACATGTGTGAGGCAGCCAGACCTCTTAAAAGTAACATAGATCCCTGAGTTTATGAATACCACATTTTGGTCACTGATGATAATTCACTGAGTAGGTTAGTAATCAATAGGTCTTTGTCTGAAGTCAAAACAAAAGCTCATGAAAACATAAGCCATTTGCCTGGAAGAATGGAAGAAAAGTTATAAATATGAATTAATTCATGGTCCAACAATGCCCTGCCTCCACCACCCATGATCTATGAACGTATTTTGAAAGTTTCTGCAGTAGAGAAACATCTCAGCTCTGCCACTACCAGCCCTGTGCCCCAGGGCCATCCACCGTAGTACAGGTCCTGATACAAACAAAACACACATAAATACATTAAACACATTCTCATTGAGAGATGCAAGCATTTTGTAAATCCATACTTAGAATCTAAAAGAAATAAAATGGCAACTTTTGACAAATTATGTTCTAGCAGAAAGAGTCCTGGACAGGCAGCCAGAAGGCTTTAGTTCTAGACCCAGCTCAACCACGAATCAGCTATGTCAGAGATTTATCTTATCCTGGAATGTGCTCATATATACAATGGGTGCCCAAGGTTCTTTTAGGTCTGTGTGCCCATGGAATATCTTCTGTTTCCTGCTCACTTTCTGTATTAGTTATCTACGGCTGCATAACAAATGACCCCACAACTTAGATGCTTAAAACACAACACGTTTTTTATCTCATAGTTTCTGTGGGTCAGGAATCCAGGGGCCACTTGGCTAGGTCCTCTGGCTCTGGGTTTCTCTCCAGGGGCTGCAGTCATCTGAAGGCTCGGCTGAGGATTGGTCTGTTTCTAAGCTCACTCCATTATCACTGGCAGGATTCAGTTGCTCACGGCCTTTTGGGCTAATGGCCTCAGTTCCTTATGAGCTGTTGTCTGGGGTCAGGAGAGGCTTCCTTGGTTCCTTGCTACATGGGCTTCTCCACAGGGCAGCTCACAACATGGTGACTTGTTTCATCAAAGCTAGCAAGGGAGGGGGCCACAGAGAGTGCTAATAAAGCTGAAGTCACAGTCTTTCCTAACCTTAGCTCAGAAGTGACATCCCATCACTTTTTCCCTTTTCTGTGCATTAGAAGTGAGTCACTAGGTCCAGCCCACACTCAGCAGGAAGAGATAACACACATGCAGGAGATGGGGATCATTGGGAACCATTGTAGAAGCAGCCCATCAGACTTTTCCCCTCATTGTTCTTGGCCTCATTGGGTCATCTGAGACTGTGGCTGTCTTGCTTAGACTTTTATAAGCTGCTCCATTAAAAAGGGGCTGAGAAGTGGGAAGTGGTGATTGGGAGAATGTGAGGTAGGCCCGCTAAGCAAACCCCTGGAGGGTTGGTGCACCGGGAGAATGAAGGAAGGGGAAATTGACAACAGATGTAGCCCTATTACATTAATGGGAGTTGCTTCAGCCAATTACCCCATGGGTGCTGCATCCTACTAATGCAACTTAGGAGAAAAGGCAGTGTCTGAGGCACATCAGATCAGTCTTTCTTTTGCTCCAGCTCCAGCCTCCTGGCCCCAGTCCTCTACCTCCAGGTTGTTGGAGCACTGGAGGGTGGCAAGACCACTGGAGCAAAGCACTGCGTTCAATCTGTTTTGTTGAGCTCAGTGGATATTAACACCTTCAGGAAGAGAAAAACAAAAAGGCAAAGCTTCTTTAAGAAGGTTCATGGAGAATCCTCTCCATTCTGAAGGAATGACTGTTTCTTTTTTTTTTTGTTGAGGGGAGTTAAGGATAAGTTAGAAGCTTTGCAAGATGTGGAAGGAAAGAAACTGAGCGTGTTTCAATGGTCTTGCCTTGACCAGTGGCAGGAAGGACCTGGGAACTTGGAGTGTAGATAGTAAAATACCCTTCCTTGACAAATGCAAAGATTTCATTTGAACTCCAGCTGCAGATTTTGGCTGTGTGAATGAGGCCTTACCACTCTACAGTCCCAGATGGCAGGGCCTGGGTAGGCCATAGTGGAGACGAGGGTGAGACATCAAGGGTACACAATTTTAGGAGACTTCATTCTCAGAAGTGCAGCAGGACCCTAGTACTGGCCCTGGCGTAGATAAATTGGTTGTGTGGTTGTTTGTTCAATGTCAGCCTCTCCGCCTACTCTGGGCATTCCATGTCTGTTTTTGTTCAGCTCCATGTTTCCTGTGTCTCCTGTGGGGTCTGGTACTTATGTGTGAGATGAATCAATCAATCAATCAATCAATCAATCAATCAATCAATCAACTCTCCTGGGTGAGATTCCATTTATCTATCAAGACACAGCTCAAAGGTTCTTTCTCCCTGAAACCTTGCCTACTGCCTGGATAGCATTGAGGGCCGCCTCTTGGGTTTCCATCAAACCCACACCCACTCCCCACCAACTACCACCACCACCACAGTGTGCTCACTGGGGTGCTGTGGGATGGTGCATAAGAGCTGGGGTTCCAGAGTTGTAGCGCTGGGATTCACATCCTTATTCCATCTCTTATTAGCCCTCTGATATGGTCTGGCTGTTTGTCCCCACCCAAATCTCACCTTGAATTGTAATCCAAATTGTTATCCACACGTGTTGAGGGAGGGACCTTGTGGGACATGATTAGATCATGGGGGCTGTTCCCCCATGCTGTTCTCATGATAGTGAGTGAGGCTCACAAGATCTGATGGTTTTATAAGTGACTTGTATTTCCACTGCTTGCACTTCTCTCTCTTGCTGCCATGAGAAGAAGGACATGTTTGCTTCCCCTTCTGCCATGATTGTAAGTTTCCTGAGGCCTCCCAGCCATGCAGAATTGTGAGTCAATTAAACCTCTTGCCTTTATAAATTACTCAGTCTTGGGTATTTCTTCATAGCAGTGTGAAAATGGACTAATACACTTTGTGACCTTGGTCTCATGCTGGACTTCTTTATACCTCAGTTTCCCTATCTGTAAATTGGGGCCACCAATAGTTGTGTTGTAAGGATTAAAGACATTAATGCATATTAAGCACTTAGGATGATGCCAAGCTTATAGTAGGTGCTCAATAGATACTTGCTATTCCCTGCATTCACTTACTCACCACCTTCTACTGTACTTATCTACCTAGTTAGACAAGACTGTGACTTAATCATTTCAGTATCCTTTCTCCTGGCACACAATAGGTGTATATACTGCATTCACTTAGGGAACCATTTTGCCTAAGGAGGATAGAACAGAGCCTTGACCTCTGAGAATAACCCTGCTATGTTTCACCTCCCCACCTCCATTCCCCAACACCCCTTCCTGGTAGAGACCCCTTGGACCCTGGAGATCTTCGAGCTCTGGGTCCCATGTTCCCCCTCCCCACCTCTTCATTAATCTTGATTAGGGAGTCTTCGCACTGGAGTTCATTTTCTTGCAGATGCGTATCAGTCATGCAGCAGGGAATCTCTCCCGTGCTAATGAGGAATCATAGTCTTGCCATGTTATCACTTCGCTAATTAGTACACAGGCTTCTTTGGGGGAAAAAGGTGAGGAAAGATACTGGCAGAAAGTTGTGATTTCTGAGTGGGCTGGGCATGGTGGTGAGGTTCAGAGAAGGAGGAAAGGCGTTGGGTTCCCAACTTCTCCATCCTGCTGGACTGGTCCCTGGAAGTCAGGCCAGGGCAGAGAAGGTTTCAGATATCCCTACCTTGAGCCAGTGTCTGCACACAACCTCAGCTTGCTGGATCTAGGTCACGAGAGCCTCTGGCTTGTGAATCGGATTCAAAGTCCTAATGAGAAAGAGGCTGAGGCAGGATGGGCAGTTCCCAAGTGCAGGAGGACTGTTTGGCTGCAGGCAGGGTTGGGGAGCATTGTCCAGGCCAGTCTGGAGACCAGGAAACCAGATCCCTCCCGTCGGCAGCTGAGCTAGAGCAGAGACGGTTACTGCTGTGGCATCTGCCTTCTCCAGGCTCTTTGTTCTGCCAAAAAACAAACAAACAAACAAAAAACCGAACTGAACAGTAGTTGAGGCTGAAAAAATGGATTTTATTCAGGACTGTTGCAATAGAGGAAAAGAGACCAGTGTAGAGCTGGGCTCATTTCTGAATACACCCTGGGAAAGTGTGAATTTTTAGCCAAGGAGCAGGTTGGGGTATAGTCTGTTATCTGCCAGTTTCTCATCTGCAGGTTCAACCAACTATGGCCAAAAATATTTGCAGAGAGTAAATACATAAAAAATAACAATATAACAACAACAAAAAATTAATAATAAAAACAATACAGTATAACAACTAATTACATAGCACTTATATTGGGTATTATAAATAATCTAGAAATGATTTGAAGTAAACAGGAAGATGGACATAGGTTATATGCAAATACTACATCATTTTATATGAGACTTGAGCATTCTCGAATTTTGGTCCTAGAACGAGTTTCCCAGGCAATACCAAGGAATGAGAAACAACACCTGGGGGATGCGGAGGATGGGGAACCTATCAGATATAGAGGATGGAGGATTCTGGTTAAACCGACTTAGCAGGATTCTTGCTAAAACTGGATTCCACAAGGAAGTGCATGAAATGGGCCTCAGAGAAAGTTCTGGAACGCGACTAAAGTTTGAACAAGCAAATAATCTTTGTCAGTTCTTCTGCTCAAATTCCAGACAGGGGGTCTGGATCACCTGCCAGCCCCTCAGTAATGGGAGGGTGTCACCGTTGCACTGACACCTTATGGAAGGGTTAATCCTTCCAAAGGAAATCAGAACCATGCTAGGAAGCAGGAATGAGTGCTGGACAGACAAGGAAAAATGCCTGCTCTGCCTCCCCCTTAAGGAAGTGCCCTTCTTTCATTCATCAAAGATGTATTAGGTGCCTATTATGTGCTGGCACCTTGGGCTGTGCTTAAGGAATTAACAGGGCGGTCCTTAGGAGGCAGCATTAGAGAGACCCCAATGCACCCCCCAGGGGCACACTATGGAGGGCATGCTAGTCACAAGGTCCCACAAGGGATGGGGGCCTGGGAAGAGATCTACAGTTTGAGGGTTGTAACATCCAAGGCAATTGCAAAGCACAGTGGGATCAGGACCAGGAAGGCAGCACAGCCTAGTGGGTCAGATAGATCTTGGCCACAGGCCATGTGACTTTAGGCAGTTCATGTCTCTGGGCCTCACCTTCTCCATCTGTAAAATGGGACGACATAAATAAAGGGTACAATAAAGGCCGGACACATGGTGGGTGCCCAGGACTTGTTGGGGTGGTGGGGGTAGGGTCCAGGGTTTGGTCCAAGGAGTAAATGTGAGTCTCTATCAGGGAACAGTGCAAAAGGTCAGGCTTCAAGGAGGAAATGCAGTAAAAGACTGGGAAGCCCAGCTCAAGACAGGATGAGGTAAGACCGTCCAGGAAAGTCCTTCAGTTGGATTTTGCCAGAGGGTATGGGGATGCATTGGCTAACTTAAAAATGGGTGCAAACTTGAGACAGCCATCTTCTCAACTAAACAGCAATGCTCTCAATGTGGGGAGTGTGCTTCCTCCATCAGATCAGGCCCTCTCCTGGGAAGGGGTTGTGCCTCCCTTGTCAGTGTAGTGTTTGACAGCACAGGCTCTGCAGACAACTGCTCCTGTTTGAATCCTTTCTCTGCCACTTCTTGGCTGTGTGGCCTTGTGGAAGTTACATGGCCCCTTTGAGCCTCAGTTTCCATATCTATGAAATGGGGATATTGGTGGTTCCTATATCATAAAATATATGTATGCAAAGCCCACATTAGGTGATTTTTAAAATTTTTCTTTATTTATCTTTTATGAAATGGGGTCCCACTATGTTGCCCAGGCTGGAGTGCAGTGTAGTGCACTACAGCTGCAAACTCCTGGGTTCAAGAGAGCCTTCCACCTCAGCCTCTTGAGTAGCTGGAACTACATGCAGCACCCTCCCCCATACCCAGCTTATATTAAGTGTTTAATAACTATTCACTTGTGTACTAGTCATCAACTACTTCATAACACGTACCCCAAAATGTAGTCGCATAAAACAACATCGCTAAAGAATTGAGGGTCAGGAATCCAGGTGTGGCTTAGCTGGGTCCTCTGGTCAGAGGTGTCCTGCAGTCCCATCGAGGTATCAGCCCAGGCTGTGCTTATGTCAGGGCTCGACTGAGAACAGATCTGCTGCCAAGCTCCCTCCACCCATGGTTGGCAAGATCAATTCCCCCACGTGTTGCTGGGCCTTAGCCTGGGAAGCCGTTGTCTTCCCTCCTTTCCTTGCCACCTGGGCCTTTGCATAGGGAAGCGCACAACATGGCGGCTTGCGTTATCAGAGCCAGCGAGGGAGGGGCCTGGAGAGAGCGCAGGAAGGACAAAGCCACAGTCTTTTGTAACCTAATCCCGGAAGGGACCTCCCATCACTTTCCCTAGTCCATTCATTAGAAGGGAGTCAGTCTGTCCAGCAGAGGGGATTGCAAAGACCTGTGAATACCAGGAAGCCTCATCAGGGCCACATTGGAAGTTGCCATTCACACCTAGACTGGGGGCTGCCTGTGAGAAGGGATGGGGAGAAGGGGCTTTGTCTTTTCCTTCACTGCTCTGTCTCTAGCACCTAGAAAAATGCCTGGCACGACACAGGAGCTCCACAAATGTTTGTGCAGTGTATCAGAATGAGGGTACCTGGGGCAGGGGCTGGATAAAGAGGAGCTTCGTCTCCCCTCTATCCCCTTCTGGGCACCCAGACAGAATATTGCAGCCCTGAGCCCAGAATAATCCCCCTGGGGAGAGCCTTCCCCACTCAGAAAAGCCTCTGGTTGCATTGCAGTGTTTTGCTCCTGACCTCCCGCTCTGAGGGAAGGCAAATTCCAACCAGAAGGAGATGTGTGAAAATTGGATTTGCTACCAGGGTCAAACTTTGCTGTGTTTTATCCCGGCTGTCACCTGCCTTTGAAACACAGAATATTTCTCCAAATGATGCCTCTCACTCGTGGCCCCTCCTTTCTGGAATCAGAGCCCATGAACTTCTACCAGCTTCCTCTGGGCCATCTCTCTGGCTGCTGCCCAGCTCAGGCCACGTTCATCTCTCTCCTTGTCCCTTGCTGTGGTCCCTTGACTGGTGTCCTCATCCCCACCCAGCCCCCCTCCTTCCCATTTTTCAAGCAGCCAGAGAGGCCTTTCAAAAACACAAATCGGAGCACGTAATTCTTCTCCTTAAAGCCTTCTCCTAGCTTCCTGTTGTTCTGGAATAAAATCCCAACTCCCACCCTGCAGGCTTTGGCCCTGCCACCTCTCCCAGCTCATCTCCTAAAAAACGTCCTAGGCCCTCCCTTGCCACAGGCATGGTCCGCCAGTTCCTGAAACATGGAAGCTCTTCTTCCCTCCAAGACTTGGCTCTGCTCTGTCTGCCTGGGCTCTTCCCCTGGCTCTTTGTAGTGCTGGCTCCTTATCCTTCTTATCTAGCTTAGTTGTCACCTCTTTAGAGAGGTCTTCCCTGACTGCACTATGCTCCCATTATTACCATTCTCATCATCTTGTTTGCCTATTTCCTGGTCCAGATTACAACTTGTAATCATTTTGGTTTAATTAATTCTATGAGGATGGAGATGCCTAATAGGTCACAGCTATATCCCTTAGGCTCAGCACAGGGTAGGACAAATGAATTTCCCCTTTCCTGCAGGATTTCAATAGCCTCCCCGCTGCCTGCCTTGCCCATGACTCACCTCCTCCAACACACTCAGGACATAGCTGCCAGGGAAAACATAGCCCTGAACGTGTCCCTCCCACCCTGGAAGCCCTCAGTGGCTTCCCATTACTCAGTAGCATCAGGGACGCTTGGGCTCAGCTTCCAGACTGGACCCAGCCAACCATTTCTTAACATTCCCTTCCATCCACCCCATGCTCTGGTCAAACTGGAATATTTGCTGCATTCCTGAGCACTCCTTGCTCTTTTCTATCTCAGGGCTTTGGCAGGGATGTTTTCCCTCCACCTGGAAAGCTTTTCTCTCCTCTGCAAGACAAAAAAATGCATCCTCATCTCAATTCATCTCCTCCTCCAGGAAGTCTCCCTGACTGCCTCTTTGGTGAAGAGGGAAGAACTTGGAAGTTGGTGTCAGTCCTGGGTCCATATCTCTGCTCTACCATTTGCAGAGCAAATTGAGTATATGACTCCCTGTGTCTGAATCTGTTCAGTGGGAACAATTCTGACTCTCGGAGTCGTTGAATGAAACACCTTATAAGAAAGCCTCTGGCCCCGAGGAGATGTCAAGCAGACGTGAGGCCCTTTCCAGGTTTACTGGTAACCTGTGATACTCCTTCATACTTCATCTTCTTCTAATGCACTTGGGGTGAACCCATTCTCCTCTGTCCCCACTGCCCCTTCTGGGCAGGACCATACCTTCTCCCTCTCCCTTCCCTTACCCTGCCCGCCAAGATATTTACTTTACGCCAAGTAGGGTCTAGGGAGAGTCTGCTGAATGTCCTTGACCTTTCCTCTTCTCTGGATATTCTTCCTTTACAGAGAAAAGCAACTCAGTACAATTTTATGCTAATTCATGCATTCATTCACTGAGATTCTATCATGTGAACAAGAGCCCGGTGGAATTTTCATTTTAGGACGTTGGAACTGCCATGATTCATTTGGTCAACAAACATCTGTCTACCACTGTCTACCATGGTTGTGTGTGCTCAGTTACCCCAGTAATGTCTCCAGCTCCCTGGTGGCAGTCATTAGCTGTTGCTCAGGGCACTTGAGTCCCTCTTTCCTACAGCTCAATCTGTCCTTAAGGGCCATTCTCCAAGGTTTCTAGACATTGTTCTTCCCCACTGGATAACTGTGGCTCTGCTCCGTGTCTATAGTGAGGCCTGCCAGATGCAGGAACCCTGCAGGCAGACAGCTGTGAAATCCTCCCTGATCCGCTGCAGCCAGTGAGGGGAATCTGGAATTCTCTGCCTCCCAGGCTCCTGTGTGTATTTCAGCCTCTCTGACCAGGCTCAGAGGCAGCTTCAGAGGCAGCCAGGGGTGCAGGGCAGGTCTCTCTCCTTAAAGAGGAGCAGTTGTCTGATCCAGCAATTTCATTTCTGGGTATATATTTCAAAACAAAGCAGGATTTCAAAGGGATATTTGTACCCCCATGTGTGTAGAGCAGGATTATACACAAAAACCAAACAATCCAAGAGTCCATCCACTGAGGAGTGGATAAGCAAAATGTAGCGTAGCCATACAATGGAATATTATTCAGCCTTCAAAAAGAAAGAAAGTCTGATGCATGTGACAACATGGATGAAGAGTCCATCTGCTGAGGAGTGGATAAGAAAAATGTAGTCTATCCATACAGTGGAATATTATTCAGCCTTCAAAAAGAAGGAAAGTCTGATGCATGTGACAACATGGATGAAACTTGAGGACATTATGCAAAGTGAATAAGGCAGTCACCTAAAGACAAATACTGTGTCACACTAGTTACATGAGGTATCTAAAACAGGAAGGGGAGAGACGGTTGCCAGGGGGTGGGGGAGAGGGGAAATGGGGAGTTGTTTAATCTGCATGGAGTTTCCGTTTTGCAAGATAATAGGGTTCTGGAGAGCTGTTTCCCAACAATGGAAATCTACTTAACACTACTGAGCTGTCCTCTTAAACATTGTTAAGACAGTGAATTTTATGGTTTGTGTATTTTGCCACAATTAAACATTTAAGAGAAAAAGAGAGAGAGGAAGAGAGAAGGCCTTCTGGGTAAGAACACCTGAGCAGGTAGGAATGGCCCTGGGGGATCTGACCTTGGCCTCTGAGCCCTACCTCCTCCCTAAGGGCCTTCAGCTTTCACTTCTTCTCCCACCAGACTCAGCAACCCTCCCTTGTTTGTCAGTGGCCTGACTATGGACACACCTTTCCTCTTACAACCACTGATCACAGCTGACTTCAGCTGTTACTTCCAGCTTTCCTAAAAAAAGAAATAAAATAGAAAGGAAATAAACATAGAACAACCAAGCTGGAATACCATGTTTCCGCCATCCAACAACAGCCAACTTGTTTCTGTGGATTCTGAGCCCTGCTCCATCCCAGAGGGGCTGCCCTCTGATGGCCTCATTTAATTCTTCATTTAGAAACAAAGATGGTTTTCGTATAGGGAAGCTATGCCTGGTTGGTATGGAGTTCTCTTACATCCCCACTGCTGGGGCTGAAGACCACCACCAGCCTCACAGGCTCTTCCTCTGCCTTTGCCATTGTATTAGTCTGTTCTCATGCTGTTGATGAAGACTAGGTAATTTATAAAGAAAAAGACCCAAGACTGGGTAATTTATAAAGAAAAAGAGGTCTAATGGACTCACAGTTCCATGTGGCTGGGGAGGCCTTACAATCGTGGTGGAAGGCGAAAGGCATCTCTTATGTGGCAGCAGGCAAAGAGAGAGCGTGTGCAGGGAAACTCTCCTTTATAAAACCATCAGATCTCGTGAGACTTATTCACTATCATGAAAAGAACATGGAAAAGACCTGTTCCCATGATTCAATTACCTCCCACTGGGTCCCTCTCATGACACGTGGAAACTGTGGGAGCTACAATTCAGGATGAGACCTGAGTGGGGACACAGTCAACTCCTATCAACCATGTTATTTGGGGTTCTCACTTCTGGCAGGCTGATGTCAGCAAGCCCCAGGCAATCTCCTTGTCCAATCCAGCCTGGTCACTGGGCCCTTCAACTTGGCACCTGCTCTTATGGGCTGCACCTCCACTGGACCTTCAAGATACAGCTGGGGCCTCCTGACCCAGGGCCTGGGGGCTGGGACAGCCCTTTGGGGATAGAAAGACAGCCAGTTCTGAGCCCTGGGGCTCTGGGTCATCCAGCTGGCCTCCTGGGATGACTCAACCTTGCAGAAAGATCTCTTCTTGATCTTCCACAGCCTGGGGTGTGGGTTCAAGAGCTGAGAGGCCAGAGCTCAGCATCCTCTAACCCCTGTCCTTGGCCATCAGAGAGCTGTAATTGCCCTAAAATCCATCTTTTTCCCAGGCACATACTCACCAAAGCCCTTGGTTCCTCTCTCTCTCTCTCTCACACACACACACACACACTCTGGGGACCCGGCAGATGAAAACCATCCTATCTCTGTTCCAACCCAACAACCCAATCCTGATGAAAGCTGGACCTGGGTTGCTGGGATGCAGCTTTCAGAGGGGGCATTGGCCTAATGAGCTTGCTTCCAGACCATGTGTTTGCTCTTCAGCCAGCGTCACTGTGGGGCTGCTCTGGGGGACTCAGCACAGTACGGCACATCCTCTGACTGGAGCACACAGACCATCCCTTGTGGAAAGCAGGCACCTGAGACAGCAACTCTATAGGCCACCTAGAGAAGAGTGTCACCCTCACCTGCCGTCAAACCTGGGCTGGACCACTCCATAGCCTTGTGGCCTGGCACTAATTCCTTACCCTTTCTGAACTTCAGTTTTCCTCATCAGTAAACAGTAATAACATGTCTTGCGCTGCCTTACTGTCATGTTCAAATGTGATTATCTATGTAAAGCACCCAGCCCTGGAGCTGGAGGTCAATGAATGCTATTTCCTGTCCTCCTTTCTAAGACAGGTGAGGAAACCTGCAATGCCTGGAGCAGGCATTGTTTGCATTACTAGATGCGGCCTTGTACTGTCTCTCACCTGCTCCAAATGAATGACTGGGGAGGAATAATGATAGGCCTTTTCCAGTTGTATATTACTGTTCTCAGAGTAATATACAAATTCTTCGTCATATTTCTTCCTCAAGGAAAAAAAACCTGGGAGGCTTCCAGGGAAGGCACATTTAACTCCACTTTGTAGATAGAGATACGAAGGCCCAGTGAGGGCAAGGACCTCATTCAAGGTCACAGAGCCAGGAAGTGGCTGAGTTAAGATGGGAACCCAGATCAGGGTGCTTTTGTTTGCTTTTGTTTTGTTTTTAAGCTTTGTTTTGGAAAGTTTGCCAAGGCCTCACCCTGTTCTCAGGAGTGTATCAGGGTAGACATCATTCTCAGGAGATGGGGCCAGGGATGCTGCCAGGCCAGGAGAGGCACCTTCGTACCCAGCAGAGCCCATGCCCTGGATGAACTAATTACCATGCTCCTTCACACTCATACCGAGCCTTCCTTCCAGAGAGACCCTAAAGTGCTTCTGAGCTGCTCGTACATATTTATATGCCTGCGTGCATGATAAAAATAAAACCACTTCACCCACCGCTGAAATGCAGCCACTCGGGGTGTGAAATATGGGGCTTATGGAACAGAGGCAAGGAGCGGCTCTCAAGGAGAGGCGTGTGTCCCTCCTGACATTGCAAGGGGGCAGCTGGAGGGAGGTGGAATTTAATTATCTTGGCGAGTAAGTGCTGGACGTGGAAGTAGGAGCCAGGAAGACTGTGGGTCCCTGGGCACCGGGGACTCCCTTGGCCTCCCTGGGATGGAGAGCTGGTCCTGCCAGGGAGGACGGTACCAGCTAAAGGAGTGCACGGGCCCCTCAGCATCCATCTCTTTACAGACCCTTGAACCCCACTCCCTGGGAGCTGCCTGCAGGTATGTGGGCTCCAGCCTTCTGCCCTCCAAAACCCAATGTGCCACCAAACACCATTTCTTCCTTTAAAGGAAGGTCCCAGGAGGCGTTCGTGAGTTAAGACCTCTTGGAGTGAGGACCAGCAACTTTGCTGCTGTCCAGTCAAGGCAGCTGTAGCTAAGAAAGGTGCCATTCTCAGAAGAAGCTGAGCTTCTTTTCTGGCCATGGCAACCTTTCAATGGTTCCTTGACTTTGTTCTGATTTCTGGTGCTGAGCCTTGCTGTACATTTAGACTTCTGCTCCTGCCTGTCCTCTTTTCCCTCCCTCCCTCCCTTCTTCCTTCCTTCCTTTCCTCCTTCTTTCCTTCCTTCCTCCCTTCCTTTCTTCCTTCCTCCCTCCTTCTCTCCCTCTTTCTTTCCTTCCTTTCTTCCTTCCTTCTTCCCTCTCTCCCTCCTTTCTTTCTTTCTTTCCTTTCTTTCTTTCTCTCTCTTTCTTTCTCTCTTTCTTTCTTTCCTTTCTTTCTCTCTCTCTTTCTTTCTCTCTTTCTTTCCTTCCTTTCTTCCTTCCTTCTTCCCTCTCTCCCTCCTTTCTTTCTTTCTTTCCTTTCTTTCTCTCTCTCTTTCTTTCTTTCTTCCCTTCCTTCCTTCTTTCCTTCCCTCCCTTTCTCTCTTCCTCCCCAGTCCCTATCTCCCTCCTTTCTCCCTCCCTTTCTCTCTCCCCCCCTTTCTCCCTCCCTCCCTCCCTCTCTTTCTCTCTTTCTCTTTCTTTCTTTCTTTCTTTCTTTCTTTCTTTCTTTCTTTCTTTCTTTCTTTCTTTCTTTCTTTCTTTCTTCTTTCCTCTCTCCCTCTTTCCCTTCTCCTTTCTTCTTCCCTGATATATTTTGGATATTTGTCACTTCCAAATCTCTTGTTGGAATTGATCTTCAGTGTTGGAAGTGGGGCCTAATAGGAGGTGTTTGGTGCCCTCCCTGAAGTAATGAGTGAGGTCTACCTCTTGAGGTTACTGTGAGATCTGATTGTTAAGAAGAGCCTGACACCTCCTCCTCTTTCTCTTGCTCCCTCTCTTGCCATGTGGTACTCCTGCTCCCCCTCTACCTTCCACCGGAGTAAGAGCTTCCTGAGGCCTCACCAGAAGCTGAGCATACGCTGATGCCATGCTTGTACAGCCCCCAGAACCACGAGCCAAATAAACCTCTTTCTTTATCAATTACCAGTCTCAGGTATTCCTTTATAGAAACAAAAAATGGACTAATACACCTGCCCTGTACTTTGCCCATCTGACCACTATAGTCTTAACCCCCTGGTGCAAGCACAGAGGCTGAAAAGGCCAAGAGAAGGCATCCAATGTAGGCTTCCTGAACTATGACAAAGAAAGCTGAGCTCTGGAGCGGGAGCAGAAATTAGCCAGCTTAAAGGATGTGTGTGGGGTGCATGGGACAGGGTAGGGGAGATGGGAGAGGGAGGGGAACTTGGATGGCTATCTCAGCACAGGGGGCAGCATGTAGAAAGGTCTGCAGTCAAGAGAGAGAGCTTCGTGAACTCAGAACTGAACATGTGAACAAAGCTGCAGAAGTGAGCCCAGGATGGAGCTGAAGACCCTTGTAAACCATTCCAGGAATGCTGGCTTTAGTGTGCAGGCCCTGGGGAGCCAGTGAAGGATTTTAAGGGGGCTATCCTGATCAGCTTGTAACCCTGGGTATACCCAGGTGACCTGGATGTGGATAGTTGAGGGTGGTGCTTTGTACAGAAAATGAGGTCCAAGGAATTGAGCAGATGTCAGTTCTGGGGAGGCTCAACTGTCCTTCCTTTATGTGGAGGCCTGAGTGAGGTGAGGTCTGGGGACACAGCAGGAGGGAAGGAGCCTGAGAGAGGCATCTGGGAAGCAGAAAGTAAGTGGATCAGGCAGTGGGTACAGCTCTGCTGGCAACGAGATCTGGTGAGCAGAGACAGGCTGTCTGCCCTGAGATGTTGGCACCCAGGTGGTCTTGATTCTGTACCGACACTTGCCAACTGTGTGCTCCTCAGGGCACAAACCATGTCCTTTTGCTTCTGTGTCCCTTGTACCCAGCTCAGTGCCTGGTCCAGAGAAGCCCAATAAACATGTGTGTTATTCGAAGCCCTCAGCGGTAGCAGTGATCCACTAGAACCACTTGTTTAGGGACCCTGGTGTAATGCTGTTAAGGATTGGGCTGAGCCTATGCCTCTCAGCTGCCATGCCCCCAGTGCCTAGGCACCTTCCTTTGAAGTCATTAAAAGCATGAACAATGCCTCCATGTTCCCAGTGCTAGCAGTCCATTAGCACTCCTTTCAGGAAAAGATAGCTTTGAAAGGTAAGTGATTTTCCCTGTGTGCCTCCCAATAGCCTTTCATTCCAGGGAAACATTCCAGTCTGATTCATCAATTGCCTCCTTGTAGGATCATCCTCTTGCCAGGGTCAATGGAGAGCAGGACAGGAGGCTGAGCGTGGGTGGAAGTCAACACAAGGAAGTCAGGGAGGGGAGATAGTGTTAGGTGACCGGCAGGGGTATGGGATTGCTTCGTCTTTAATCAGTAGTGCAGAGAGAAAGGAGGAAGAAAAAGAGCACCTTGGTGGAGATGTGAGGGCTCCAAGGATGACGAAGCATCTTCTGGGGCTGAGAAGGAACTGGTCGGTACAGAAGGATCTAATGTCGAGAGTCACCAAATCTCAAACTGGCATGTGCATCTTGCTCATTTGTTCAATGCAGTTTTCATTGTTCCTGTGCTGTCCTTCATCAGCCCTGTGTGGTTTACAATAATCCTGCCTAACCTCACAGCCTCCTCCCCCTACACCACCTAGTTCCAGCCTTCCTGGACCACCTGCTCTCTCCTGGAAGGCAATCTCTGCTGCATGCTTTTGTAAGGCATTGCACATGCAGCTCTGCCCCCAAACCTTTTCTTTCCCTGGCTAACTTGGGCATCCTTCAGAGCTTTAGGTCTCACCTCCTCCAGAAAGCCAGTCTCCCAAGTCCTAGCTCAGTGCCAGGTGCAGAGTAATCGCTTCCATAGTGGCACAGGAAGGAAGAGATGAAGAGAAGGAAAGCGGAGGTGGATTTGTGCCCAGACAAGCCATAGGTTGTCAGGGGCCTCGGAAAGCCAGCCCAGCCTTTGCCTCTTACAAATGAAAACTGTGAAGCCCAGAGAAATGAAATCACTTCCCTATCTTATAAATCAAATGGGGATTTTCTACAATGTTTCAGGGCCTAGAAACTCAAGAAGGAAAATAGGCTGAGGAAATTGTCAGGCTTCGCCGGATGGCGTTTGTAATTAATCAGAGGCCTTTTGTAACAAATACCTCTTCATTCCCAACTGAGTGATGAGCCTGGTTAGCCGGACCTTCCTTCTTTGCTCCGGGTTCCTCCAGAACCACGTGACCCAGGCCAGAGAGCGGAGCTGTGGAAGATAATAAGGAACAAAGTGAAATGGGCCCAGACTTCCCAAAGCATGGACTATTACCTGGGGAGGCAAGACACATGCGTGAACTGACCGAAGAGAGCATTGCTGCGCTATGCAGGAGGGACAAAATGCCCCTCCAAGAGTGCAGGGAGCCGACAGTCTTGCTTTGGGTCTCATCTATAGTATTATGGACCCATCCTACAATTGTGGCTAATTAAGGAGCTTAAGGATTTGTGTTTTGTAATAGCCTGCCTCACTGCAAATATAATAAAGCCGAAAGAACTCGTAAAACAGGAAGCTGATTCGGTTTTACGGAATATAGATAGGCCCTTGAACTTGAAAGGTTGTAAAAACGGAACAAATCATGTATTCGATGGCGCCACCTGTTGTCAATGTGTGATATTGCAGCTTGTCCAGGAAAGGAGGAAAGAGGCTGCTCCAAGGGTGACCTCAGAAGATCCCAGCCCCGTCTTGACAACCGTGGGGACAAGAGTCCAGAGCCAGGAATGGACTGACTAATGCTGGAAAATGCCACAGAGGAAAAACAAATCACAGGTTCTGTTCCCATTGGCTTTTTTCTTTGATTTGGAGTCATGGCCAACATCTGAGTCCCTTGAGATCTTGACCCTGGGAGTCTTTATCCACCTCTCTCCACTTAAGAATGCAGGAAGCTAAGGACAAAAAGAAGGAGCCACAGTGTGGGATAATTACAGCATCGTATGGCTGCCTTGGCTTTCAGTAAGAGTTGTTACAGCTAATGTTTATTGGGTGCTTATGTCATTTGAAGCATTGTCTTAATAAATCAACACAGCTTGATGAGGTTGGTACTCTTAGCCCCAATCCCATTTTACAGATGAGGAAATGGAAACACAGGAACGTTAAATAATTTGCACAAGTTCTTACAGAAGTTCCCTCCTTTCCTTCCTTCCTTCCTTCCTCCCTTCCTCCTTCTTCTCCCTCCCCTCCCTCCCCTCCCTTCCTCTTTCCTCCCTTCCTTCCTTCCTTTCTTCCTTCCCTTCTTCGCAACTCCCTCCCTACCTACCCCCTTCCCTCTTTCCTTCCTTCCTTTCTTCCTTTCTTCCTTCCTTCCTCCCTTCCAACCGTCATTTTTTTTTTTTGAATGCTGAAGCTGGGATTTGAGCCTAGGCAGGCCAACTCTGGAGCCCATGCATTAAGCCGGTACACTTGACTACATCTGTTGGCACGTTCTAACTATGACTAATATCTGTTGGTCCATGTCTCTCACACTTAGCAAGTGCAGCGATACAGGAAAAAGTAAAAATCTTGCTGATGCTTTCTAACCTCGGTTCATCTATCCATGCCTCCATCCATGCCCTTATCCACCCAACAATCCTTTCTCTAATCCTTCTGTCAACCCACCCACCCACCTACCATTACTCATCTGCCCACTCACCCATCCATCCATCCATTCATCCAATGATTCCCATATCCATCCATACAATCATTCTCACATCCATCCACCCATCCATTCATCTACCCACCCAGTAATTCTCATAACCAACTTCCTTCCTTGCATTTATCCAACAGTCACTTTCTTAAGCACCTACCACCTGCCAGACACAGTCAATAAAGAGATGAATCAGCTGTGTTCCCTACCCTTATGTTGGTCACATTCCCACAGATCCATAAAACAATGTTATAGGTGCTGGCCTGTGATTGGAAAGGTGAGTTACGCCTGACCCCGAGGGAGGCGAAAGAAAGGCTTCCCAACAGATGTGACTGTCAACCTTGGCCTTAATGTATGAATGGGAATTATTGGTTGGAGAAGGGGAGATGGCTATCAGACAGGAAGAACAGCACCAGCAAAGGCAGAGAGGCAACAAAACCCCTAGTGTTGGAGGGACATAGAATGATCCAGAGCATGAGGTGAGTGAGAGCAGGGGAAGGAGGGACAAAACCAGAGGGGGCTTAGGATGCAGCCAAGGGGGCATACTAAAGAGCTTGGACCTTTGACAATAGGGAGTGCTGTGAAAATAGAGAGCAGAGGAGTTGAGGTACAGACATGGTGAGAACCATGCAGGAGAAAGGTCTCTCCAACGGCAGCAGGGTGGATGAACTGGGGAGGCTGGGTCTGGAAGCAGGGACTAGTTAGAGGAGATCATCTGGGTTCAAATGCCAGCTTCACCTCTTATTGACTCTATGCCCTTAGGCCAGGGCTTGCATTTCTATGTGTCTCATTATTCTTGTTTATTCCATGGTCTAAACACAGAAACGACCTACAAGATTCTGGAAAGAATTCAATGAATAGTACAAGCAAAGTATAGCACTTGGCACGTAGTAAGCTCTCAATAAATGGCATCAATGGGCAGTAGTTGTTGTTATTATTATTACTATTTCTACTGCTATGATATCGAGGACGAGATCAGGAGGCTTGTTCAGGGCCAGAGCGGCATTTTCCACCCTGTGATTCCCAGAGCTCTTGCTCACACGATGTTAATAGATATTAATGGAAAGAGGGTTCTGAGGCCAAACAAGTGTGGACTTCAACCAAATAAAACTGGAAAATGAACATAGACAAGCCAAACACAAAAAACTGCAGGACTTCTCATAACCTTTCATAGGCTCACGTGAACTATAAACTTCTAAGTGGAGAACAGCTGAGTTTGTAGCACTTCTTGAATATATTTAGCCATGAAACCCTCTTGCAAGAAATGTTTATTACAAACCTGCAAAACAAATGGTCAGTGGGACCCAGTTTGGGGAGCAATGGTCCTCCTGGGCCCATCCCTTTTCTCTGGTCCCATAATGCTGAGGCCCCTTCCCCAGCCCACAGCTCGAGATTCCCACGCACACCTGCTGACATCTTCTACCGGGAAGATGTGATGGAACTTGAGAGTCCAGGTGGGGCTGAGGTTCATTAAGGATGGAGCATTGGACTTAATTCCAAGTGGCTGACTCCATATCAATTTGGGTCACTGGTGTTAAGATGTCACTTTCGGTTGCATTTAATTTAAACAAACAATAAAAAGCTCTGTCCTGACTGCGATGGAGGCTGGTGGAGGTTTAATTCCCAGCACAGAGAGGCAGAATGCAGGATACGAAAGCCGGAGGACTGCAGGAGTGGGCTGATTAGAGAGGGAGAGAGGAGGATAGAGAGGGAGAGAAATGTGGACCCCTGGGCCAGGGCCTGCCTGGGGAAGTCCACGCTAGATCCCTGTCCCCAGAATCCAGTATCCTCTACCCTGGCCACCTTGGGTAATTATTTTCATTTCTCTGAGACTCAGTTTCCTTATCTGTAAACCAGACATAAATGAAATTGCCACAGAGGACTTACAGGAGGATTAAATGAGATAAGAGAGGTGGAACGCACTGGATTCATGAGCTTTTATATCCAAATACTGGCTTCCAAGATGTGTGTCTGCGTATATGTGTGTGGACACGTGTGTGTGTTCCTGTGTGTGTGGACATGTGTGTGTGTTCCTGTATGTGTGTGTGGACACGTGTGCGTGTGTTTCTGTATGTGAGTGTTCCTGTATGTGTGTGCGGACACGTGTGTGTGTGTTCCTGTATGTGTGTGGACACGTGTGTGTGTTCCTGTATGTGTATGGACACGTGTGTGTGTTCCTGTATGTGTGTGGACACGTGTGTGTGTTCCTGTATGTGTGTGTTCCTGTATGTGTGTGGACACGTGCGTGTGTGTTCCTGTATGTGTGTGGACACGTGTGTGTTCCTGTATGTGTGTGTTCCTGTATGTGTGTGTGGACACGTGTGTGTGTGTTCCTGTATGTGTGTGCGGACACGTGTGTGTGTGTTCCTGTATGTGTGTGCGGACACGTGTGTGTGTGTTCCTGTATGTGTGTGCGGACACGTGTGTGTGTTCCTGTATGTGTGTGGGCACGTGTCGTGTGTTCCTGTATGTGTGTGTGGACATGTGTGTGTGTTCCTGTATGTGTGTGGACACATGTGTGTGCGTGCCTGTGTGTGAGGATACATGTTTGTGTGTGTGTGCCTGGGTGTGTGTGGACATTTGTGTGTGCATGCGCCCCTGTGTGTGTGTGGGCATTTGTGTGTATGTTCCTGTATGTGCGTGTGAACACGTGTGTGTGTGTACACATGTGTGTGCCTGTGTGTGTGGACATTTGTATGTGTGTGCCTGTGTGTGTGGACATTTGTGTGTGTGTGCCTGTGTGTGGGCATTTGTGGGCGTGTGTGTGCCTGTGTGTATGTGTGTATGCTTGTGTGTGCCTGTGTTTGTGTGTGTACACTTCTGCGTGTGCCTGTGTTGGTGTGTGGACACTTATGTGTGTGGCTGTATGTGTGTACACTTGTGTGTGTCTGTGTACACTTGTGTGTGTGTGCCTCTGTGTGTGTGTACACTTGTATGTGTGTGCCTGTGTGTATGTGTGGTGTACTGTGTCTAGGTAAGGTGTTTGGGAACTCTGGTTCTTGAGCTCTTCCTAGGTTCGAATCTGGTCCTATTCATAGCTGTATTGTACTGAGAAAGTTGCTTAACTTCTCTGTGTCTCAGCTTTCCCATCTGTAAGACAGGACTAATGATGGGACCCACCTCATACATTATAGTATGGTGTCAATGAATTTATATACATTAAATACTTTCTCAGCACCCGGCACAAAGAGGCACTTTCATAAGTGCTTCAGACTCTTATTATTGAACCTCACTGGGTGTCCTGCTGCAAACCAGCAGAGCCCATTCCCTTGGGAGCCAGGTTGGGGGAGGCAGTCATGTGCTGCGTCCCTCCCTTTTCCTGGCAGGGAGGGTGGGGACTAGAGGTCACAGAGGGGCCCTTTGACCTCTGGGGCTATTCCCTGGGGTCCGCGGAGTAGAAGTTTGCTTTGTGCTGTAGTGCACTCTGTTGGGAGAGCCTAACTCAGCACCGTGAACAGAGGGAGGCTGGGGGCAAACAGCCACACCTCCGCCAAGGACTCCAGCTCAGCCAGTGTCCGAGGAAGAGGCCTGTCCTGCCGTGACTCATGGGTCTGAGTTCCAGGACTGCAAAGTGGAGGCCCTGCCGATCCATTAGGAGACAGGAGCCAAGGGATGTTAAGCAAATTAAAAGCCCCAGGGCTGTCCCGCGTGACCTTTTCCTTTGGCTAAGGCACCCCACCCTGTGCCCTCTGCTAACTGTGCTTCTCAGTGCTCCAGAGATGTCTTTCTCTGGGACAAAGGAAAGGCTTCAAAGCTATATCTTATGAAACAGGAGCTGGAGGAGTGGGCTTCCCTGGAGGGGCCTGTGAAGGCAGCTGTATTAACCACTATGGTTACCATATGGCCATAGACATGCACATCACAGCCAGGCCCCTTTGGGCAAAACCAAACTGCGCACCTGAGCAGACACCTCCTCTCTGATGGGCCCAGTCAGAATATGTGATCCTGGTGCTCCGAGGAGGTTCACTGCCACAGGACGCCTACCAAGTGCCAGACTTGTGCAAGGAGCTGAGGAACAGAGTGAATAAGACTGAATGACCTACCCTCATTCATTCATTCATTCATTCACGCATTCATCCAACTGGTATTTATTGAGGATCCACTATGTGTCAGGCACTGGCTAGGCATAATAATAATTATAATACAGGGTGATGTTAAAGAGAGTTGAGGTGATTCAGAAGTCTTGGGGCTGAAGGAGATCTCCAACACAGCAGCCCCAATCCTTGGTCCTAGGAAGCAACCCTCCCTTGGCTGTTAGGCCTGCTTTCCTCCTCACTAGCATATCCTCAGATGCCATTCTCTAGCTCCTTCTGCTGGCTCTCTTTTCTAGCTGGTGTGAACCATGGCTGGGAAGAAACATCACTAAGGGGCCCTGGAATCCCACCTGCTCCCTGGCCCTCATCTCCAAGGGCTGGGCTGCAGGGAGCGCAGCCAGGAAGCCCCACCAATTCAGCGTTCACCTGAGGAACTGATGCTATCCACCTGCCTAGCTGCACGCCGATTTGCAGCTGGGGCCAGAGAGTAGGAATGCCCACACAGCGATGCTTGGCATTTCCCTGCACAACTCAGACCAGCACAAGGAACCACATGAACCTGATGCTGTTCCCCAGCCAGGGAGCCCCTTCCACAGAGGGTTTAGAACCTGGGATGGACTTTTGGGTTTGTTGACTTTTTCTTGGGTCAGAGTGGGGAGGGAGGGCCAGGGAGGAGGCAGTAAGGGACTGTGCCCTGCAGCCTGAGAAGAAGGTGAGGGGGAGAGGTGACCTCAAGCTGACCCTCAGCAGCCTGGAGAAGGGGAGACCTGGGTGGATGCGAGTGAGAGGGAGCAAAGAACAGCAGCCAAAGGGAGAAGAAAGGACCTAAGACTCCAGTGTTCATCAAGTGTTCAAGCCATATGCAGTCCAATCAACCTGGCAACCAATTAGTCTGATTCACAAAAAAAAAAAAAAAAAAAAAAAAAAAATCCCACGTAGGGACAAACTGTAATCAAACACCTATTTATAAGGGTTTATTATGATCATTATTATTATTTTACTGAGAGGATCATTCTAAAGCCTGTCAGGTGAACGTATGCTTTCAGATCTTCATAAATGCAAATCGCTCCTTCTGGGGCAGGTGAGCAAGCTGAGCCGCAGAGCTGCCTTGGGAGGCGATGGGGTGAGGTTCCAGAGGGCAGGTGGAGGGAGCAGTTCACTTTCATGGACATCTCTGCACAAAGCTCACCCAGAGGCAGCCCAGCAACCACCCATTGCCCACCCCACTCCCTACACTCCTCTCAGAGGGCTGCTGGAGATGGAACTGGCTATAGACCCATTGCCCATGTAGGTAAACGATGCAACATCCTGACTCAGCAACTTGCCAGAGCTAGGGAAGCTGGAGATTCTCCATAGAAGGCCTGGGTAAAGGGACCCACCTGAGTTCTGAGCAGGTTTTGCCCCTGGTTGTGCTGGTTTTTCTGGGCTTTGCCAGTCTTCTGGGTCCCTACCAATGGTGAAATTCTATCTCCTGAACTTCCTCATCTAACCACATCCCCAGCCCACCCCAAGGGCTAGAGTACCCCTCCCCTTCATCCTCACAGGAGGCCTCAAAGTCCACCGCCAGGGCTGAGGCTCAATGGTGTGTGTGTGTGTGTGTGTGTGCTCGCGTGTGTGTTGGTGGGAGAGTAATGGTAACATACAAGTCCCAAACCTGTTCTTCTCGGACCTGGGAAGAAAAGCTGTCAGGTCTGGCAAAAAGGTGGAAACTTGGTCTCTGCCAGGAGGAAACAATCAGTTCCTCACCCTTCCTGGCTGGATCCTAGCATATGGAAAAAAGACAGAACACACCCCATTTCCGTGGGTCCCTGGGGGAAGGAGCAGCCGTGATTGGGGAAGTTTCAGAACATGGAAACCCCTTAATCTTGCCCAATGAGGGCATTCATCGTTGGCAAGGCCAGAACTCCAGAGCCACACCCTGCCTGCCCTGCTCCCAGGATGGCATCTTTCCCTCTCGGGAGGGAGGCTGCCTCCTTTCATCAGGCTGAGTAGCTGGGAGGGCGATGGTAATCCCGGGGATAGGAGGGGCTAGGTAAAGTCGGATCCGATGGAGCATAGCTTCCAGGGCGGGGTGTTGGGTCACCTGGGTAAGGGTTAAGAAGCTGGAGGCAGCAAGCCAGTTTTGAGTGAGGGGGAACCTGAGTGAGGGGAGAGGGGAGGTTAGGAGGGGGTGAGCTCTCCTTCTCCCTGCAATAAATCGGCTTAGCGGACGAGAGCCGAACAGCCCAGAAAGGATTAAAGAAAAGTCTGTATAATACGCGGAGAGCGTGGCGAGGGGAGGGCGAGGAGGGCGGGGGGCGGGGAGAGGGGGAGGGACGGAGGGAGGGCGAGGGGAGGCGGGTGCTCGCGCCGCCGGGAGAGGCGAGCGCGAGGCAGAGAGCGGGATTCGGCTCCAAACTCCGGCGCTGCAGCCGATCGGACTCTGGGCCGCGGTGGGCACCGCGCGCAGCTAGGGAGCCGAGAACCGCGGCGCGCCCCGAGGACGCCCAGAGCGCGAGGGTCGCTGCGCCTCGCAGAGCCGGAGCCGAGTCGAGCCGGGCGCCCGGGCTGCCTGGCCGCGGCGGCATGGGGGCGCCCCCGCGGCTCTCCGCGCTGCCCGCCACCGCCTCGGCCAGCGGCCGGAGGCAGGAGCGCGTCTGAGCCCATGGCGAGGGGACCCGCCGCCACCGCCTCCACCCCCGCCGCCCCGCCACCGCCGCCAGCTCCCGGGCACCATGCGAACCGACCCGAGCCTCCGCCGCTGCGTCTGCCTGCTGCTCGCCGCGATCCTGGACCTGGCGCGCGGTGAGTGCGCGGGCGCCTGGCGGGAGCCGAGCGGCGAACGTGCGCGGGGACGGGGTGCCGGGGGAGGGCGCTGGCCGGGGTCGCTCCGAGAGGCTCGGGCTACGAGCACCGGTCCTGCCCGGGCTCTGTGGAGCTGGTTGGCTCGATGAGGGAGGGAGGACGCCTCTTGGAGAGCGCTCATGGGTTTGTGCCAGGGTGTGTGTGTGTGTGTATACAATTGTGTGTCTTTGTTGTGTCTCTGGGTGAGGGTGTCCGGGAAGGAGCTGTGTGGGGAGAAGGTGCGGGAGTGTATTTAGAGATGCAAGTGTGTGTGTGCGTGTGTGTGTGATGGTGTGGGGTCTGCGTGTGAGTGAGTGAGGGTCTGGATGGGTGTTAGAGTGTCTGTGTCAGTTACATGGAGAAGGTGTGTGTGAGAGAGTGTGAGCGAATGTTGGGGGGAGGGTGTGAACATGTGCCACCTTCCCTGTGAGGGTGTGAAGTGTGTGAGCTTGTGTCACTGTGGGTGTGAGGTGTTAGGGGGTGGGTATGTGAGGTTTGGCGTTTCACGCGTGTCCCGAGTGTGCAGGTCTCTAGGGGTGTACGACAGCGGATTACTATTTCTGTGTGCACAGGAGATGGGACTGTGACACTGGGCAAGAGTCTGCTTATGTGGGATGGGTTGGGGTGCAGGTGCCTGGGGGTCGTGGGCTTCATGGGGCTGGGAGTGTGTGTATGCGTGCCATGGAGCGTGTGGTTATCGTGTGCAGGGAGGTATGGACGCTTCCGGGGCTGGGGAGTTGTGAGCAGCTCAGTGTGTGTGTGTGTGTTTGTGTGTGTGTGTGTGTGTGTGTGTCCCGCCGTGTGGACTTGCTCCCGGGTTAGGCTAAGACAGCTAGAAGGAGGTTGAAGCCGAGCGGGTTCTCCGGAGCCAGTGAGAGGTGGCTCCGCAGCCCCAGGGTCCGCGGCCGGCCTCCCACCCAGGGCCGCCGCGTAGTGGGTCTTAAATGGAGCCGAACCCTTTCGCGCAGTGAGCAGAGAGCCAACGTGAGGCTAAAAGCCAGGCGGGAGGGAGGCGGGACCAGCGAAGAGCCGCAGGCACCGAGACTACAGGGTCCGCGGCCGGGATCCTCCTCGGAGCCTGGTGCCAACCTCAGCCTGGCTGGAGTCAGAGCCTGGCTCCGCCTTGGAGGGGAGCGGGACGCGAGGTGCCAAAAAGTCGTCTTTATGATCAATAAAGTCTCGACCCCGAGCCCCACTGGGTGATAGAGGTGGGCATCACCTCTGTCCTATGCCATAGCCTTGTCCCAGCAGGAGGTGCCTGCCTAGGCTCTGAGAGTGCCTGCCAGGAAGGGGTGCCCCCTTAAAAATAACCCCAACTCCTTCTACCCCGAAGTCATTGGGGAGTGCTGGGTCTGCTGATGGGAGAAGCTGCAGAATTTGAGCCCGGAAGGTGGTCCTGACAGCGAGGGGGGAGGGGTTGGTGTAACCCAGAAGGAATGCAAACCCTGTACTTTGTTCCCCTACCCTTGGAACAAGAGACTTTCCTAAGTGGATCAAAATCTCCCCCCTCAACTTTGGGAGGAGGGCTCTAGAGGGAAAGGTTATATGGGGGAGGTCCCTGTTCCAGCGCCGCCGAGAGGGCACTGGGGTTTGTTGAAAGGCACTGGAGCCCTCACCTGGACATTGCAGGGAGCGGGGGTTGGAGGCTGGGGACCTAAGGTAAGCACCCCTTTCCCTGGGAATGCGCAGAACAGAGAGACGCGGCAGGGTGAAGGAGAGGACTGATGGGAAGGGCTTGTTGGGAAACCCTGGCTCCGTCAGGACCCCACCCTGCGAGCTCTCCCTGGAACCCGGGAGCAGGGTTCTTCTGGCTGCCGGGCTGCAGAGAGCTGACCCGGCATCCTGGCGCCTCAAATCCCTTTGCCCGCCTCTGCGGGCTGCGGGAGGCGGGGGTTGGCGTGCCTGAGGGTGAGCGCATCTGGGCCGGTGCAGCCAGCGCGGCCTCGGAGCTACGCTGCTCAGGATGAAGGAAGAGCGCAGACGCGGATCGCGAATGGGAAACTTTCCGCGTCTGGGGCGCAGAGGGAGATCCGAGGCAGCCGGGAGCCCTCTCTTCTCCGCAGAGGAGAGCACACGAGGGTGGGGTCCCTCCTTCCTCCTTCCAAGTCTGTGCCCAGAATGGGGGGCGGGGTGCGAGAAGAGTCCGTGAGAGATGCAAGAGGCGGGCTGTGCCGGAGGAGGGCGCCCTTCCTGGAGGTGGCCGAGAGAGGTGCACCTGGCAGCGGCTTTGCAGGGCCACCTGCCTCCGAGGGCGCGGAGAGGAGCAACCCGCGCCGGCCTTCACGAACGTACTGGCGGTCACTGCTCGGGGAGGGGCACGGCCAGAACGCCCTCGCCGGTTCTGCGCCTTTGAGTGGCAGAGCAAGGGTGCCCGACGCTAGAGAGTCGGGTCTGGCAGGAGGAAGGAGGCCGCTGCCCCTCGCACTGGCTGGGCCGGAAGTCCTTGCCCTGGCTCCCCACTCCCCAGAATCAGACCCTCCAAAGGAGAAACCCACATTTCTTGGGACTCCTGGGCGTGTTCTGGGGCGTTTTCAACTCCTCCAGCCCCCGTGAACCGTGCCTGGGCACTTCTGGGAAGTCCTGCACTGGAGCCTGTGCGGTGGCGCCGGGCTGGGGATGGAGGAGTGGTCCTCAGCCAATGTTCAGCCCTGGGAAACGTTCCGCTGAGAGCAGGGTGGGGGCAGCCCCAGTTAGGGGTAGCCCACGGCCCCAGCCGGGGGTCTCCGGGATTGCGCGGGCGGAGGTGGGCGGCCCTGCGGGTTCTCGGGTTCTCTGTCTCCGCAGCCGCGTGTCAGCAGGTGGATGGGATGGAGGGGCTGTCTCCGCTAGGCCGCCGCAACCGCAACGCCGAGACTGCGGGGGCTGTGCGCGCGCGAGCGGGTGTGACGACTTTATATATTTATCCTCCCTTCACACGCCCCCTTCCCACCGGGCGGGGCCTCTGGCGCGGCAGGGTTTCTTCTCCAGCCCCAACCCGGAGAGTTAAGGGCCCTAATCCCTTGCAGGCTGCCCCGCCCATGCCCCTCCAGCGTGGCCCCGCCCCTAGCCATAAACTCCACCCCTCTTCCACCCCATAACCGCTCTGCAAATGGGAGTTTTTCATTTTCGTGTTTTAAGTGCAGAGAATATTCGAGCTGGAGCGACCTCGGAGATCACTCACTTCGGTGGTTTTGAAACTTGTGTGTTTTTCTTTTTCTTTTAAGTAGGAAAACCCTTTTAGAGGAAACATTATCACCCTCCTAAAATCCCAATACCTTGAGCAAGATGATAGATCTTAAAGTAAAGCTGCCCTGGTGGATGCTGGGGATGAGGCCCACATCGAGCGCTCCTTCCACACAAGTCTTTCACAACCTCAAGACTGCTCCCTTCCTCCGCAGCTAGTATTGTAGCTGGGGTTTTGTTTTTCCAATAGCCCCGATTATATGGATCAGCTGCGATGTGTCAAGCAGGATGCTGGCTGCTGCTTCGCAGTCCTCATTCATGCTGCAAGATGGATTTAAGACCTTCTTTTCACAGATTAGGAAACTGAGGTTCTGAGGTTTAAGACTTGTTAATGACAGAAGTACAGGCTCCTTCCGCTCCCTCCTAGTTCTGCCCCAGGCTCCTCTTTCTGCTGAATCTTCCTCTCTCTGGCCGCAAAGAATCCCTTGGGCAGGGCATGTGAGTAGAGAAGGACCCAGGTCATCTGAGTGATGCCTCAGATCTGCCTGCTACTCTGATATTTCAGAACGTCAGTCACAGACACACTTGAACTTCACTACACTCTGGCAAGATGGGCAGAGGACGGAGTAGGGGAAGGAGGTGGAGGAGTTTAGGGGACTTGCTTAGTTAGGTGCCTGGTTTATAGTGGTGTGTGACTTCAAAGGCAGAGACCAACAAAATAGAGGCTGTTTAGTTCTATTAACTGGGTTTCCTGGGATCTGTAGAGGTATTTAACCTAGGCAGTTGACAGCCTGGCTTACCACCTTGCCCGCCTCCGCTATAGCCCCAGGCCACCAGGAATTCATTTATTCATGCATCCAACAAATGCTTATTGTACACTATGTGCCAGACACGGTGCTGAGCATTGGGAAAACGTCCCTGAGCTTGGTAGAGGAGTCCCCTGCCTCTATGGTGTTTAAGGCTCAGTGGGAAATTGATGCTTCATTTAGAGGGAGGAAGGGGCTATTATCTCTCTCTGGCCCTAACTGAGCTAGGTGTCACGCCATGTGCTTTATCTTTCTTGTCTTACAGAATCCTTACAAGCACCCTGAGAAGTAAAATGAAGTCCATTTTGTAGATGACGAAACTGAGGCTCAGAGAGGCTAGGTGACTTTGCCAAGGCTGCAGAGTCGTTGAATGGCAAGCAGGAATTCAGATACAGGGCCGTCTGACTCCCTGGCCTGTGCTTCCTCCCTCCATGCTCTGCTGTCTCCTGGTGATCATTTCCTGAGCCCCAGCCACATGGATGTGTCCAGTCTCCTGTCTGGATGCCTGACTCCTTCCCAAACCCACACTGAAATAGAATCATCCAGGGTGTTCATCTGCACAGATGGGAGAGGGAGTGTCCCTGAAAGCTATTGCCATCACCAAGAGAATGAATAGGCATCTGCTGTGGGCAGGGCACATCTGAAAAGAGCAAGGCCTATGAGTGTGATCCTCATCCCAGGGCAGCGAGAGACTGGGCATGTTTCCGAAAAGATGAACGACAATCTATTTTGTCCATCCTCCCTCTCCACCTCCTTTCCTCCCCCATCCACTCCTGTTCCCTTCCTCTCTTTTTTCTTTTTGCCTTCTTTTTTCTTTTTAAATAAAAGGAGGTTCAGGATCTTTTGTAAGTGGAGGAACTGGGAGTTTCAAAACCAGGTCTGAAGCAATCCAGAGACAGCTGCTTTTTCATCACTGGAAAGGGAGTACAGCAGCCCTTACTACTTGTAGGAGGCTGCAAAGCTGTTCATTTCGAATGATAAATGTCAGTGGTGGTAAAACACATGAGATCACTTCCTAGGAGGTGTCCTTCTTTAGGATGAAATTCCAGGGAAGATTGGGGTGGTGAGATCCTGGAACCCACCTTTATGCTTTCAGTGAGCTCCAGGAGTGGAGGGGGCTCATGTTCACTAAGACCCCTGGCTAAGATTCCATGGATGGAGCAATAAAGGTAGTGTGTATGGGGCTGGAGATGTAGGCCCTGTTCAGTCACCTCTGCAGCCCAAAAGAGCAGGAGAGACAGGTCGTGGGCAGGGTGTGGCTTGGGGGTGGGGTTTTTCTGAGACTCAGACTTCAGTCCCCTCCCAGGAAAGGAATCTGGTGTTTGGTTTTTCCACCAGCCTTTGTTACATCTTCTGGCCACATACTAAATTTGCTTTGGGAAATCACACCAACCCCCGCACCCCCCCACCCCCACCCCACCAAACACACAAATTGCATGACATCTTGGTGGGTGAGACTACTGGGTAAGGCATCCCCAAGATGGGCCCTGGAATCTGAATATTGAGCAGAGTGTCACAAAGACTGAGAATCACTAGAATGTCCCCCTTGCCCCTGGGACCCCCAGGAAACCGTCCTTTGTTGGTTTCCTGAGACTGATAATGATGGGACCTACTTCCCAGTGTACTGAGAGGGTGGAATCAGGCATTACAAGCAGAGCTCTTAGCTCAGTCCCGTGGGCTCTGATGCTTGTTACTCGTGTTAACCATGGTAACGATGAGTACCCGCTGAAGCAGCCCCAGTCCATGTGTTCCTCGACTTTTTCATAGTGTTCTCATTGGTTACATTTTTTGGCTTGAGAGTCTAGTGTCAATTTCTGCTGCTTGCAAGGAAAGGATCCCGTGTGATACCCTCTCTAGGTGTGATGACCAGTGCCAGCCTTGGAGTTGCCAGTCAGTGCACTCTTGGTAATGCACAGAGGATGGTTCATGGCCCTCTGGCTGAGGGTGACCAATCCCACTGCCTGCCCTCTGTCTTTCCCTGGAGTCTTGAGGCCCATTGAGTGCAGTGTGAGACTCAAGTTGTTCCCCGCTAGTAAAATGTACAGATGGAAGCCAATCTTATAGTGAACTTCCAATCCCCTGACCCACTAGACCCTGCTCCACCCAGGCAGGGACCCCATCTGGTTCTGTTCACTGTTGAGTCCTCCACAAAACACATAGCAGGTGCTCAGTCAGGTTGTTTGTTTGGGTGATTAGGCAACCTCTGGCCTTGCGACATGTGCAACCTGGTTTTGAAGAAGACTGAGCATGTGGCTTTCTATTTCTATGGAAAATTGTGTGAAAAGGCTTATAGCATGTGGAATTGAGGCTGGACTTGCAGGTGGGCTTCCTGGCAGCAAAGATGTTCTGATCCTGGAACTACATTCTTTCTTTCTGCAGTTTCTCAGATAATCAAAGTAGCAGAGGTCCTGACTAGACATCTTAACTCTCTACCTGCTGGCAGTACTTGAAAATGCACAAAACACTTCCACACCCATTATTGCATTTAGACCTCACATCAGACATGGAGACAGCTAGTCTTGTACCTGTTGAACAGATGAGGGAAAATGAGGCCCGGGAAGATGAAAGGATGGCAGTAGGCAGTGGCTGGACTGGAACCCAGATTCTGTGGCTGCGAGCTCAGCCTTCCTCCCATCCTCAACCCATTGCTGGACTTCGTTTAGCCCACAGGGGTCTGGCATGAGACAGGTCAGTTTCCCATGTGCTTACAGGCCAGTAAGCTTTGACCTCAAGTGTGCACTGTGAGCTGTGTGCTGCTGTAGCCACTTTGCTGCTGTGACTTCCTCTATCCTCCACTGCTGTCCAGGTGGGTGTTATATCCCCAGTCCACAGGTGAGGACACTGACATGCCCAGGGTCACACAACTTGAGACAAGAGCTCACTGTCTCCCCTGTCTCCACAGTCTTGTCCTGCTCAGAGATTTCTGGCCTTAGCTTCTCCATCCTCCACCTCCTCCCCAACTTCCGCCCTTTCTTGGCTCAGAGAGCAGACATCTGCCCTCAGCTAGCACAGTCCCTGGCTCCCTATAAGGCTTTCTCCAAGTTTCTGCTCACCCACATCCTCCCTCCACAGCCCCCCACCACACACACACAGACTCAGGTGTGCCCTAAGCATGTTG
Organism: Gorilla gorilla gorilla; assembly: GCF_029281585.2. Classification (NCBI taxonomy): domain Eukaryota; kingdom Metazoa; phylum Chordata; class Mammalia; order Primates; family Hominidae; genus Gorilla; species Gorilla gorilla. The sequence continues at coordinate 221,795,866 of NC_073224.2, read as the reverse complement.
GCAGCAGTACTTTTGGCAACACTTTGAAAGCAGCCCTCCTTGGGGCTGGAGATGGTTGGGGATAGTCTCCCTCCTGAACAGAGCTCTTGAGGGTGAGCATCTCTGCACCCTCGGCCCTGGCACCAGGCCTGGCTCTGAGCACATAGATCCTGAAGATGTGTTTGTTGAATGAATGAATGATGTCTCCCCTGAGCCTGAGGTTTGGTTCAAACACCAGACCCAGGCTTGTTTCCTGGCCCTGCTCAGTTGCCTCTGGAAGTCCTTTCTGGTGTGAGAATGTGTCCATTGTCCTTCTCCATTCCATGGACCACAGTGGCATCACAGCTGGCATCTGGAGGAAGGGCCAACACTGCAAGGTGGTGGGAAGACCAAGGGGACTTTGTGTCCCCTCTATGTTCTCCTTGGAGAGGGGACTGTCCTAGATGGGTGATGGGGATTTGGGAAGGTAAAGAAAGAAGGAAGGAGAGAGGAAAGGAAGGAAAAAGGTTGAGAAGGGAGGGAGGAAGAGAGGAAGGAAGGAAGAAAGAAAGAAAGAAAGAAAGAAAGAGAGGGAGGGAGGGAGGGAGGGAGGAGCGAGCGTTCACTGAGCAGCTACTATGTGCCAAACCCTGTGCCAGACATGTTCACACATAACATCGTACTCAACTATCCCAGAAATGCCCATTTGGGAGATAATATTCTCCCCCTTCACAGATGAGGTAAAGAGGCTTGGAGAGATTGTGTGACTTGCCTGAGTGAGGGGCAGAGCCAGATTCACACCCAGGCATTGATTTGCACATCTCTTCCCAAATCTGAGTTTTTCCCATTGGTAGCTTGAAATAGACCATTACTGGAGTATTCACACAATGGAAATCAGCAAACTATACATTGGGGCCTCCCTCACCCGAGAATTGGTTGTTACACACTTGCCAGCACACCCCTGGGTATGCCCATCCTTCCTAATCCCTCCCTGTCTCTGTGGGGCAGCCACCTGGGGTTAATGTGCTTTGGTTTCCATCTGCAATGGGCTCATGTTGTCCACCACTTCCTAACAAAGTATCCTCGGGCAAGACACTCGCTGTCTGAGTCATAGTTTCCGTCTTTTAAAAATGGAGGGTGAGTGAGATACAGCAATAACACATGAGAGCTTTTGGCATGTAACTGGCCTCTCCCTTCCTCCTGATGGGGCCAGCAGGCCATGGAGACTCTGAGGAGAGTGGGGTCACTGTTTCTTCTCCCTCTGCTGGAGCTGCTTTGGGTGAGAAGTCCACGATCCAGTCACTTCCATTAATTAAGCAGCTGCCCCAGGCCTGATTCTGGACTGACAGAGACCTCTCGGGGAGTTTCAGGTTGTGGGCAATCCCACGTTCATTGAGAACAATTAAAAATCACATGTAATCAAATGGCCAATACAGGGCTTGAACCAAGCTTATGTCTTTGGGGATTAAAGGGAGTGGCCCAGGAAGGTTCTGAAGGATTGAAACAATCTTGACAGGTCAGGAGTGGGTTCCAGGCAGGAGAAACAGCACATGCAAAGGGCTGGGGAAGAAAGGGGAATGCCATCTGGGCAAGTGAGGGTTGGAGCTATGAGGCTCCTGGCCTTGCTTAAGTGCAGGTCCTGGTTGAGAAGCTGGGGAGGAGGATGGAGGAGTTGGCAGAGACCTGCCTGCTAGGAAAGCGGTCTGGATTTGAGCCCATGGGCTGAGGGGAATGGTTTAAAAGAGTGGAGTGGCATTCCCAAAGCAGGGCTCTAGGAAGATTAATTTGGCTTTTCTGGCCACCTGAAGCTGGAAGCTCTTTTGAACCTCCACTGGGTTATAAATGGTTGCTCTGGGTTGCCCAAAGAAACGATGGACTCCAGAAAGAAATGCCATCGTTTGGAGATGGCCCACTTCTCCCAGCACATCCTGACCTGGTGAGGAGGGAAAGCCAGGCCCTTGCCCAGGCCCTACCAAGATTGCACAGCCTTGAATGAGACTGCCCCAGCCTGAGTGTGTACCTTGGGCTTGACCCAAGACTGAAGGGAGGAGGAGCGCGGTCCTGGGGAGAAGCTTCTAGATCTCCAGTGGGCATGGGCTTTTTAGTCTAACCAGCTTTCAGATTCCACCTCCACCACTTGTCCAATTTGTGGACTCAAGTAACCTCTTCATTGTTTTATCCTTGGTTTCTTCAACCACACTTGTCACTCTTCATGGTGGCCTCGTCGGGTGGGGGCTGCTGGGAAGCGTGAATGGATAATACCAGGAGGCCATATGCACAGTGGCTAGCACACAGCAGGTGTTTGAAAAGTGATTGCTCCCTTGATGATGTTTGGCTCCCCACCATGTGGTAGGAGCACCCTCCAGGTTTGAAGGGAAAGAAGTGTTTATAACCCTTGATTCCCAGGAGGAGAGGATGCATGGCAGGTTTTCCCACGTGGATCACTGGAAGAAACTTTGGGTTTGGAATTACAGAGCATCTGAGCCAGAAGGCAGCTGGGAAATTATCTGCACTGTCTCCTCTCTCCCCATTTTACAGACAAGAAAACTGAGCCCAGAGAGAGGAATGAGTCCTTCTTTGTTGCATGCACTGAGCATGATGTGGGGGGCAGGTCTTCTCCTTCAATGTCAGGGACCTGTCCCAGGGCTTGGCCAGGTGGACCCACCACCTGAAGAGCCTGGCATGGGGAAGCCTCTGGGTCCCCTGAAATTGGGTGGGGACCTTGGCAGCACTTCAGTAGGGAGCAACCCCCAGCCTCCTACAACACAGGACAGCTTGGGAGTCGCCACGGAGAGAAGCAGCTGAGCCTTTGGGGTTTTTTTTTTGTTCCTTTGCCAAGCTGTTCCCTTTGCCCTTTTGTTTCTCTTTCTACAGAGGCGCTCAGCGCTCCTCTGATGGGCTTGTTTGTCACCAGTCGTTTGTGCTTCCTTTATCTCCCCAGCACCATCTCTTCCTCCTTTTTTCCCTAACGCTGCCCCAAAGGAAGGCGCCCATCACAGGCTGCCCTGGCATCATTCTGGGCTGGGCTGGGCTGGGGGAGGGGCAGCACAAGCGTCCGATACACTGGCAGAGGCTGGGGCAGCTGGAGGGTGGGTAGCTGTGGCATCTTGAGCTGGTGCTCACCGCCCGAGTGCTCTGGTTTTGTTGAGTGGGTATTCAGACCATACAACAGCCAAGAGCTGAAGGAAGGCCAGGTGTCTGGTTCTACAGAAGCAGGTGATGAGTTGCTAATTGTTACCCAGCACCTAATGTCCCAGGCAGGGGCGGAAGGAGTGAGGTGGGGGGCAGCAAAGGCAGTCACCTCACAAAGACTTCTTTGTTTCCATCTGCAGCAGAGAAGTGGGTCTGATCTCAGCTTGGAAGGGAAGAGGCATCAGAAGGCCAATTCCTAGGGCCTGTTGCCTGGCTGGGGAGCTTTTGGGAAGGTGGGGGGAAGAAGGACAAGTTACCCCATGGAGAGCATGGGGGTTACCTCATGGGGAAGAGTTAGTCATTCCCAGGCCAGTCTGGCTTGCAGAAAGCAACTTCTTGTTTCAGGAAGCAATATAGTCTCTTCCTCCCTCCCTCCCTTCTTTCTTTCCTTCCCTCCCTCCTTCCCTCCCTTCCTTTCTTCCTTCCTTCCTTCTTTCCTTGTCTGATTGAGGAACTGAATTTTGTTGAAATCAGCTAAATAGAGGCTAAGACACCTTACTTAGTTTTCATTTAAACATCAGTAGTCACACATGGCTATGTATTGATTGGAACAGTGCAGCTCTAGACTGTAAGCCCTAGGAGGGCAAGAACTTACCTATTCCCTTCTTTCCTTCCTCCCTTCCTCCCTTCTTCCCTTCCCTCCTTCCTTCCTTCTCTGGCTCTTGTTCATTTATGCAGCAGATATTTATTGGATGTTTCCTGGGGGTCAGGCACTGTGTTGGGTTCTAGAAATCCAGAGGAGGGCAAATAGGCAAGTTCTTGCCCCACTGGGGCTTACAGTCTAGGGCTACGCTGTTTCAATAAGTGGCCATGTGTGACTACTGACATTTAAATTAAAACTAAGCAAGTTTTCTCAGCTTCCATTTAGCTGAATTCAACACATTCAGTTCCTCAATCACATGAGTCACATTTTAAGTGCTCAACAGTGATTGGCGGCTAGTGATGACGGTATTGGACAGTGCACTTCAAAAAGCTCTACTGGACAGCGCTGGTCTAGGACAATGTTCCTCTTTGGGTGTGGCATGCCCATCGACAGGAAGAAAGTAACAAGGAATCGTAGCAAGGGGGTGGCTTTCTCTTTTCCTTTCTCAGATTGTCCTTCTGGCTGTGCCAAGGAGAAGGTCTCAGGCTGATGCCCTCAAGCTTTAATGCCCCTCTATCACATGCTGATTTCTTTCCAACATAAAGATAATAGGTCTGGGGCAACAAGCCTCCAGTGAGCCAGAGGGGGCAAGGCTTTTAATAACGGTGTTTTGTTTTCATTGTAATTGTTTTTCAGTCACTCTCTGTTTAAGGCAACTGATACCAATTTGCCATTTGGGGCAGTGATTTAAATTCTCCCTCTTTTAAAAAAATGGCTTTATTTAAGTAAAAAATGAGTCAAGTTAAAAATGTTAAGTACGTAGTGGAGCAGGTGGCATGCAGATATGGCCAATCTGTGAAGGTGGTGGATGTGAATGTCTACAGTTAGAAACCTCGATTCAGATGGAACCACATGGGCTTCTGGAGGCACCACCATTTCTATGTTCTGCGATCCGGGGAACAAGTTACTTCACTCCTTATCAATCAGGTTCTGGCAGGAAACGGCAGGCTCAGCCTGGAGCGTCTGAGGAGGGCTTGTTCAAGGGACTATTTGCATAGGATTTCTGGAAAACCGCAGGGGATGGTGCAGCCCCTTGGAGCTAGAAGAGTGGGGCACTTTCTACCTATAGCTTGGAGGAGTAGATGTAACCAGAAAGCAGGCTGGGCTGTGCCAAGAGGACTGCCAGACAGCCAGGCGGCCCTGTGTAGAGGACTGCAGCCAACTCTTGGGGGCCTGGCAGGAAGCTGGAGGGAGAAATACCCCAACTTTACCCTCTTCCTGCCTTTGGGTCCCTTGATGGTGCCACCCATTGATCAAACCCTATTGAAAGCCCATACAGATCAGCCTCCAAAGTGCAGAGCTGGTAGAAAGGGAAGAGAACGAGCTGGGGTCCAAGTAGCAGAGATCCAGCACAATTCTGCTAAGCCTCAGTTTCTCCATTTTTAAATGCTCTACGATGCTCATTGTACCTGACAGGGTTGTGGCGATGATGCAATGAGACAACATATGTATAGCTAATGATTGGTAGCTATTTATATTTATAACAACAGCAGCAAAACGGTGCCTACTCTGCAGTCCCGGGCTCCATGGTAGATTTTTCCTGAGCTAGGAAGTAGCATATGAGAATGGGGTTTTAGGGTACAAGGTCGAACTGGCTTTTCAGCAGCATGTGAAGGGGCAGACAACATTGGAGGCAAATTGCAGCTTGCAAAGCGGAAGCACTAGCGCTCTCCACAGGCTGGTATTGACCTTTGCAGTGTGTCCTTCCTACTCTGGTCTCTTCGACGTCTCCGCATCTACCCTGTGCCCTAGTCCATCTCACTGATTGATTACTTCACTCCAGGGCTTACCGATTCGTCATTCCCCAGTCTATTTTCCACCCTACTTCACACGGAGACGTTCTTTCTCCTTAGATCCATTTAGGTCATCTTTCCACCATCCCCACTGGCTCCTATCATGTGCAGCCTGGTCCACATCAGTTATGAAGAGGCTCAAAGCTGTCTCCTTCCAAATGGAAGGCAGGTACTCTCCAAGCCTCAGCTACTCCTGCCAGAGGCTACTTTTACCCTTGCAGATGGCGGAAGGGAAGATATTCTTGAGTAACTTAGCACTTTGGACCACTGGATCTTTATCCTTCACCTGAAAGCTGGAAGTGCCATTGCCACTTTTAGAGGGACCTAAAGGAGTAGCTGGAGCTCAGGGAGTAGCTGGCTTCTACGTGGAGATAAATATTGCTCGGGAAAACTTCCACCGGCAGTCCTCTTAGCTCCCAGCTACTAAGTTGGCTGAGGTGGCTTTTCTCGCGATCCTCTATTTTCCTTTGTCCAGCCCCTTTTCTCGTCTACCTGACTGTTGAAATTGACTTTGATGAGGACTAATTTTGTCTGTTGAAATTCATGAGATGCTTACCCATTTGGTGCTTTGCTGAAATTGCCGTGACAACTACCAGTGGCAATTTCTTCCCTGGCTCATTCTCTAAAGTACTCTGGGCAAGATAGAGTGCCCCTGCCCTCGCCGACATGCCATCTGTCGGCTCTGCCATCCTCCACCAGCCCTGCTATTGGCCCTGCCCCAGTGCAGGTCCATCTCAGCCCTTCCTACGTGCTCAGTGGTGTGTGACCCTTTAGGAGGAGATGGGTTGCCTAAGGGGGACAAATATGCCTTAGGGGGAAAAATTTCACCCACACCCCCATTGGCTCTCAATGTCCAAGTTGGCTGAGGTGATATTCCTTTACCCAGCCCCTGTTCCATGTACCCGACTGTCCAAATTACCTTTGATGAGGACTCATTTTCCAGTTGAATAAGGGGACACGTTCTGTAGGCCAGTCCTCCATCGCAGGCAGGTGCACCACTTCTGTCTCCTTGAGCCAGGTCCTGGGTCACCAGGATGGCTTTGGTCACCCATGAGTCTCATTTGCCTGGGTGGTAGGGGTACTGCCTTGTGGCTGGTGAGCTCCGAACCCCTTCCTGGTCTGAGCCTGGACACACTGCAGAGATTGCCAAAGAAACCTCAGTCACCCTCTTCACGACTTTTGTCATGTCTATGTCTCATCTGTGCTTTTTTCTTTTCTTTTTTTTTTTTTTTTTGAGGTAGAGTCTCATTCTGTTGCCCAGGCTGGAATGCAGTGGTGCAATCTCGGCTCACTGCAACCTCCGCCCCCAGGGTTCTCATGCCTCAGCCTCACGAGTAGCTGGGATTACAGGTGCGTGCCACCATACCCGGCTAATTTTTGTATTTTTCATAGAGACAGGGTTTTGCCATGTTGGCCAGGCTGGTTTCAAACTCCTGACCTCAAGTGATCTTCCTGCCTCGGCCTCCCAAAGTGCTGGGATTATAGGCGTGAGCCACCACGCCCAGCCACCCCATCTGTACTATTTTTTACACCATCATTTTCTTAAAATCAAATTTCAATAATGGAATCCTTCTTTTTTGGCTTGTCTGGTTCCAGGGAATAATGTATGGGTTTGTTGTATTGACTGTAGATTTTTTTTTCTTTTTTTTTTTCTTTTTTTGAGATGGGGTCTCACTCTGTCACCCAGGCTGAGTGCAGTGGCACAGTCTCGGCTCACTACAACCTCTGCCCCCTGGGTTTGAGCAATTCTCCTGCTTCAGCCTCCCGAGTAGCTGGGACTACAGGTGCATGCCACCACGCCCCAGCTAATTTTTTTTTTTTGTATTTTTAGTAGAGATGGGGTTTCACCATGTTGCCTAGGCTGCTTTTGAACTCCTGAGCTCAGGCAATCTGCCTGCCTTGGCCTCCCAAAGTGCTAGGATTACAGGCATGAGCCACTGCACCCAGCCAGATTTTTTATTAATTCATATTAAGATAAATATGTGAGTATTTGAAATTTTTGAGAAGCTTCTCTCATACCATCTTAGCATCAGCCTGTCAGCTGCTTTGGAAAATACCAGTTTGGCAGGAAGGGCACCAGCCTAGCAGTTTTGGACCTTAGGATCTGATTTTAACTTCTGCATTAATTTGCTGTGTGACTATCCCACTCTCCCGTGTCCATAAAATGAAAGGGTGAGTCCGGATGATCCCATTCTAAGATTATTCGATGGGCAATAGGATTTAGAAGGAGCACCCCACCTATGCTCAAAATGTTTTTTAAAGACTAATTTGATGCCTTCCCAGCTTCCTGCCTCTGGGATGAAGCATCTGCCTCTAGAGAACCCTGGCAAAGAAGAGCTGTGCCAGTGACAAGGGATGCTCCATTTCCTGGGAGCATAGGACCGAGCCTTATTCCAGCTCCAGTCAGCAGCCCTGCACCAAGCATCTGCTCTGGCTCGGGCCTTCTACTAGGGCTGGGGCTCCAGAGACAAATAAGACCCAGTGCCTGTCCTCAAGGAATTCATAGTCTCTTGGGGCTGATAGGCAGGCAAACAAATAAATCATGGCATAATATTGGAAATTCTAAGGTTGACATAGGTACCAAGTCCTAGGGAGAGTGCAGAAAAGGGAATGCTCAATCTGCTTGAGGTGTGGAGGAGAGTCACAGATCGCTAGAAGGGGTGATGCATGACTGGGTCTTGAAGGATGCATAGGAGTTTGCCAAGTAAAGAAGGGAGTGGAGGGATCTGAGCAGGATACAACAGCAAGGATAAAGGCCTATCAGCTGGAAAGGGCCTGGGGCACGTGGGAGAGTCGGGAGGCAGGGGTGAAGGATGTGTATTGCAGGTAAGAAGTGAGGCTGGAGGGGACACAGGGGACAGATGAAGTGCATTTGCTGGAGGTAAGCCAGTCCTGCAATTAGACAGATTCCCTAGCTGTGGGCCCCCTGGCCCACTGGCATTCACGGAGGCCTGGACTCTGCTGGCCCCACCCTGGGAAGCATGAAGCCCCCCTTTCCCACTGAAAATGCCACTGGTGCTGTTTGCCCCATGCAGACAGGAAGAGCGCTCCAGGGGGACAGGGCTTCAGAGCAAGAAGCAGAGGTTGGTCTTTTGACAAGGTGCTGCCTCCTTCTAACCCAGGCCCTGCAGCTGCGAGAGCCACACTAGTTATACAGCAGCCCCTCTCGGCTATATGGATCCAGAGAAAGATTGAAGCCAAAATAGGGGTGTGGCCAGGTCCAGGCTCTCTTCTTCCTGGACCTCCTCGTCCTCACCTGCAAAGTGATAACAGTAGCAAATGCTTATTGAACACTTGCTGTACACCAAGCACTGTGACAAGCTCCTGCTTGTATTACCTCACTCCTAAAATCTTTGCAACCGCTCAGGAGGTGCATGCCACTAGTATCCCCATTTTACAGGAGAAAGAACTAGTGCGGAGAGGTTAAACCACCGGCTGAGGGGTTGCACAGCTTATAAGTGGCCATGCTGAGTTTTGAACCCATTTGGCCTGCTTCCTGTACTCTCTGCCTTCTTGCTTCTCTGCAGAAATCCCTTCCAACTTGACCTTCTGTGATTCTGAGGCTGCTTGGACTTCCCATCCTGACCGTATGTGTCTCTTCGTGTCTCAGGGGCTCCAGCCACAGCTGGAGGTGGCCCCGGACCCCGTGGCTGGGCCACTGTGGAAGGTCACAGGGCTGCCCTTCCCTGCCTCGGCAGTCACTGGATGGCAGCTTGGCTCTGCTGTGTTGTCTCTGGCCTCGTTATTATTATTATTTCTTTCCAGCATGCTGCTAAAAGCTTCCCGCAGAGAGCACACAACCCAGCTCTTTAAAATTTAAAGGGCTTTACTTAAACAATGTTATTTCCCTCGGAAAGGAGACAGAAGAGGCATATGCGATGGTTTTATTTAGTGCGGCGTGTGGGTCTGAGCAGATGAGTGTGGTGTTTGGTGGGTGTGCAAGTGACCAGGGAGATGTCATCCATGGCGATGGGGCCAGGGCAAAGGCACTCGAGGGGAAGATGTGCCACCCGCGTCCCCTCCCTCTCCTTCCCCACAAAGTGTGGCCTCAGAGAGAAACTACTGTGCAACGTTCTGGGAAGAAGAGGAGGATGGTTGCCATCTGAGGGACTCACTGGAGAGACATAAAACTGGACAGGAGGCCCTGTCCCCCTGCCACACAGGCTCTCAGCACTGAAGACACAGCACTCCTAGCTGCCGCAGGGCCTTTGCACATGTGGTTCGAACTCTGCGGGAACCCACCTTCTTCTTCGGACTATATCTTCTTCATGATTCAGGTCTCATCTGGGACATCACTTCATTCATTCAACATGTATTTTCTGTGTACCTACTATGGTCACAACACCGTGGGGCACAAAGACCAGTTGTGACTCCTCTTCATGTCCCCTGAGTCTGGCACAGGTCCTGGTGCAGAGCGGGCATCAGTACGTGTTTAGGAAATTGACCAAGGCCTGTGTGGATGCTCTGGGGTCTGGAGGACAGATACGGCTACCTCGTTGGAAATTCACACCAGAGACATCAAGAACTCTGAATGAGCTGATTAAGGCTGGCAGAGCCATACCTGCTCAGGGAAGGAAGGGAGAGTTCGCTTCCTTTCTCCTTTAGTGCATCTATTGATTCATTCATTTATTCATTCAACTCATGTTTATTGGACCCCTGCTATGTTCCAGATAGTGTGCTGGGCACTGGCGATACAGTGGTGAATAGGCCAAAGATAAAACCTTCCCTCTGGGAGCTTACCTTCTAGAGTGTGTGACCAGCCAGCTAACACATATGTGAACAGATAACGTGAGGAAGTAGTAACTGCTATGAAGAAGACTAAGACCCAGAAGAGTAATGGTGAAGTGTGGGGGTTCAGGATTGGGGAGGGGCCCTATTGATGGAATATCTATGTTCCAGACCCTGCGCAGGCCTTGGGGCTGCCAAAAAGTCAAGAAAGGTAATCACCAACTACAGGAAATGTTCAGGAAAAAGGAGGAAGCCAGGATAACCCAGTTAGTAGTGACCAGGGGAGGCTTGCTATCAGGGAGGACTTCGGTGAGGTTCTGAGAGCTGAGTGGGGCCTTGAAGGATGGGAGGCCATAGACAGGACTTAGCAGCCGGCCTTTGGTTTTCAAACTGTGCTCCTTTGAACCCCAACTTCCCATAGAGGTGCCCCAGGGGACCACGTTGGGAGGCGAGAATGTGGCTCAAGATGATGGTTGAGGGGGTTCTCATGCCCCAATCAAGCTGAGAGCTCGCTTTGGCTGTTTCACAGATGGGGCTTCAGCTCCAGCTTCACTTTGAATGAAAATAAAATAGCCAAGAAAAGGAATTTGAAAATGAGTGGGCTGGATGATGGGGAGGAAGTGCAGGCCATCTGGGCTGGGGGAGGTTCTGGAGATTTTCTGCTTGGTTCCACCCTCCTTTCCTCCACATGTGGGGAAACTGAGGATTAGAGCGGCCTTTGGGTTGTCCCAGGTCATCAGCAGGAGGGGGCCAGATCTGGGATAAATGCCTCTGACTTCTGCCTCTTTCCAAGCTGGGAGGGAGGCCCGTGAGAAAGCCCACCTTGACTCTGACCCTGGACCCGAGGCTCACAGCTGCTGTTGGGGATCCTGACTGTGGCAGTGCCCCCCTGCTTGTGCCTCCTCCACCCCAAGCCCAGCTGCAGGACACCCCTTCTGAACCTCTCGCCTCTGCCAGCCCAACTGGCCTGCCCCACCCTCATGGGAGCCCTGAATTAAACGAAATATTTTATGATCCCACGCTTCGTTATGTTTTATTAAAAGAGCTGGTGCTGGCTTCCGCTGGCACAGCTGCTGGGCCCAGTCCTGAGGCTTCCTCCCCGCCACACCCCCTCCAGAGCCGACAGCTGCCACCCATCCTCCACCCCTACCACCAAGAACAGCCAGGGTGTCAGGTGCTGATGAGATGAAGGGAAATCCTGCAGGTGGGGACAGATTGGGGAATTTGGGATGATAATCCTGCCTGGTGTTCACACATCCCATTACATGCCCCTCACCCTGCATTTCTGACCCTCCTCACGTACCCCATGCAAATACAAGCCCAGGCTGTTGTCCCTTCCCAGGCTGCTCATGTTCCATCTACCAGTGATCACATGAAACGCCTTGCTCTCAGCTGAGTCACTGGCTAGATGGGTCATCTTGAACAGAGCACATGACCACACTGAGCCTCAGTTTCTTATCTGCAAAATGGGAGTTGGCCAGGTCAGGCAAGGGCTTTGGCCTCATGGGCTGACATTCTGGTGGATGAGAGAGGAATGAACATACAGATACATAACCTACCTCTGGCTGTGGAGCTATGTGAGGGGAGTACAGCAGGGCTGTGGGATAGTGAGGGACTCGGGAGCAGAGCAGCTTCTCTAGATTGGGTGGTCAAGGAAGGCTTCTTGGAGGAGGTGCCCTATCACCTGTCGGTTTCAATATGGAAGTCATGAGGAAAGAGTCCTGGCATCTAGGTATTTCTGGTGGAGAAGCAGTCCTCCTCCGGACAGTGCTGTGTGGTATCAGGGCCACGTGGAGAACTTAGGGTGGGGCCTACTTAGGTCTGAATGGGAGCTGAGCCACCTGCTAGATGGGTCATCCTGGACAGGGCACGTGACCTCTTTAAGTCTCAGTTTTTCATCTGAAAAATGGGGGTTGGCTGGGCACTGTGGCTCTTGCCCATAATCCCAGCACTTTGGGAGGCCAAGGTGGGCAGATTGCTTGAACCCAGGAGTTCAAGACCAGCCCGGGAAACATGGTGAAACCTCATCTCTACCAAACAAACAAAGAATAAAATTAGCCGGGCATGGTGGCACACTCCTGTAGTCCCAGCTACTTGGGAGGCTGAAGTGGGAGGATCACTTGAACCCGGGAAGTCGAGGTTACAGTGAGCCATAATTATGCCACTGCACTCCAGCCTGGGTGACGTAGCAAGACACTGTCTTCTAGAAACAAATGGGGGTGAAGATGAACATCTTTGCCCAAAGCATCTGACATCCATAGCTATTTAATCCACGGTGGGCTCCCTCACTAAAGGAGAGAGGGCATTTAATCAGGTCTTCATTCAAGGGAAGAGATTAGTGATACTCTTGCATATTATTATTATTGTTGTTAGCTAATACTAATGGATAACTTACTACTCCTTTATCAAATATTTATTGGTCTCCTACTGTGTGCCTGGGAGGTGGTTCTGAACAGGAGGCAAGAGCTTTGGCTGCATGGGCTGACATTCTGGTGGATGAGACAAGAATAAACATATGGATAAATAACCTACTTCTGGCTGTGAACCTCTGTGAGGGGAGTAAAGCAGGGCTGTGGGATTGTGAGGGACTCAGGAGCAGAGCAGCTTCTCTAGATTGGATGGTCAAGGAAGGCTTCTGGGAGGAGGTGCCTTATGAGATGAGTAGGGAAGAAAATAGCAGGAAAAGTCTGGCTCAGCCCTGGTGTTGGCGTCTCCTGGCCAGGGCGTATGTTTGTAGTTGATTCCTTCCCTGGATGGGGCCTTCTCTGGACTCTGACCCCATTGCTGGGATTCTGTCACTGGTAATTCCCTGCCACCAGTGATGCAAGCTCAGCTGGCCTATGACAGTGTCCCCTTTGGCCCTGGGGAGACCCGAGGAAAGAGCATTCCAGGCCCCAGGGAAGCAATTCTAGACCTGTTCTTATTTAATTCTTGCAGAACTCCATGTGGTGGGTCCTACTGTATTCTCCATTTGCAGATGAGGAGACTGAGACTCAGAGATGAAACTCCCACAGTTGGTTTGTGGAGGAGCTGGGATTTGACTCCATCACTACTGAGTTAGCCACTGTCTCTTGCTCATTCGCTGTGTGTGTCTCTGTGTCACATGGGAGGATGGTGGAGGGAAAAAGCCCACCCCTCACCTCCTTTTATTTCACCTTGAACCCCAGGATGCCTCTGGACAGGGTTGGAGCCTCTAGCGCTTGGGTGAGTGGGCTGAGTGGCCTGGAGCCCACAGAGTATTGATGGCTCTGAAAGCTGGCAGGCATTGGGAGGCAGAAAGGTATTAATTAGCAGTTATTCCCCAGCAGTGGGGAGATGGATAGAGATTAATGTGGCGGTCCGTGCATCCGTTTTGTAGCAGCTGAGAAGCAACAGTAAATCAGTGCTATGAATCGATGCTGTAAGAGGGAGATACGTTTTAATCTTATTAGCAGTATAGCGTTATGGGGAGAGAGGCAGGAGAATTCCTCACTCAAGGTGCCTGGGTCAGGAAAAGGGGAGAGAGAGTAACTGGGGCTTGGACCATCTGGGAGGGCACCAGGATGGCAAATTTTACTCAGATTGGGAAAAGGCAGGGGGCAGGGAAATGAGAGGTGGGAGAGGAGGTGAGAGGCGGGAAAGGAGTGCTGGGTCAGCAGAGGGGGACCCTTCCAGTCTTCCCAAGGGTGTCTGTCATGGATGCAGTTCTCTCGTGTGCCCCCTCTAGCTCCTCCCCATGAATAAGGGCTCTGAGTTGGACATTGGTTCAACCACCCCACCTCGATGAGCCTCTGACTCTGGCACTGGCCCTTCTGAGGTTATTGGCCTGGCCATGCCACCCACGGGCAAGACTCAGAGGCTGAGAAGGGGTCAGTGGGTGGAGGCATACAGGCCAGCACTGCGGGGCTGGTGAGGAGGGAGCCATCATGGAAAGCAGCCTCAGCAGGTGCAGTCTCGTATTGACCCAGCAACCCCTCATGGTAGGCATCTTGTCCCCATGCACAGAGGATATGTTGTGATTTGAATGTCTGTCTCCTCCAAAACTCACGTTGAAATTTAATTGCCATTGTAGCAGTATTAAAAGGTGGGAGTGTTAAGAGGTGATTAGGTCATGAGGGCTCCACACTCATGGGTCGGATTGGTGCTGTTATCAATGGGCGAGTCTGGCCCCTCTTGCCCTTCCGTGCACCTTCCAACATGGGATGACACAGCAAGAGGGGCCTTTTCAGATGCCAGCCTCTCCATCTTTCCAGCCTCCAGAACCATGGGCCAATACGTTTCTGTTCATTATAAATTACCCATGTTGTGATATTTTGTTAAAGCAGCACAAAACAGGCTAAGACAGAGGGGAAGAGGTGCAGGAGGTAAACAGACTTGCTGAGTATGGGCGGCACCAGGACTTGGTCCTACCTCTGAGCGACAAAAGCCCAGTGTCCTTCTGCTCTAAGCACTGGACACCACCCCCCAACCCCATCCCACAAAAGCCGTGGGAAACCCTGTGACCCTGTGAGGTCTGGCCTTTGAGTGTGACAAGGGGCTTAGAAGTGAGACACCCTCTTCTTCTCTTTCTCCCTTGCTTTAGTTCAACTCTTCACACCAGGATGAGAAGTTCCGGTGGGAAGAAGACTGGGAGGCAGAGAAAAGATAGAAATGGAGCAGTCAGGATGAACCATGAGCACCTACCATTCTGTTCCACCCAGGGCAAGGGGCTGGCTCTCTCTGGGCCTCGTTTTCCTTACCAGACCTCTGAGGGTTCTTCTAGCTAGAACATTCTCTGATTCTGTGTCTCTCTCTTCTTAAACCATCAGTTGTCCACTGTATCATGTAATCCTCTCAGTAGCCCCTGTGACGTAAACATCATTAGCCCCATTTTCAGGATAGGTAAACTGAGGAACTCAGAAAGGGTTAGTAACTCACCCCAGGTTACACAGCTAGTGAGTGTCAGAGCCCGGATTCAAATCCAGATCAGCTGGCTCTCACGAGCTCAGAACTCTTCATTACACAGCACACCTCCTTGTCTGAATATCAGGACATTTGTGGAGAAAAAAAATGGTACCTGAGAAAAAAGATGACTCCAGACCGCTTGTGGAGAGCAGCAGCCCTCCTACAGGTGTGCAATGGACCCTCCTGCCACTCACCCACCTCAGAATCTGTCCATGTCCGGCTGTCCCTGTTGGCCCCCCTGCTCTGCTCTAATGGCTGAGCCAGCCCTGGAGAATACAGCTCTCACAGCCTGGATGGGGGACCTGAGTGCCCCTCAGCTCTGACAGCCCCGGGCCGGCTGATGGAGATGTCTCTGAGGTCCGCCTAGGCTGCTGAGGACAGAGCCAGGCCCGAGGGAGCTGCATGTCTTGACCTCCTCATTTCCTCTATCCGGGGAGGAGAGAATGGAGCTCCTGTGGATTGAGAAAAACCCCTCCAGAAAGATGGCTACTGCTAGAGGAAAGGGGTCCAGCTGAGGCTTCCTGTCCCTGCTTGGGGAGGGGCATACCCAAGGCAGATTTTTGTTTTTTTCTTCATGTGTCTCAGAAGCAGAAACCACACTGGTAGCTCAGAGATAAACTCCCAACCCTAGTTTCTGAACCCAGAGGTTGATGAAGACATCGCTTTTCCATCCCAGACTGATTTTCTCATCTATACCTCCAGCTAGGAGCACACTGTCATATAAAGTGAACGGATGAAGGATGTGGGAGGCAGTTTCAAATCCTGGCCCACCGCCTACAAGCTGTGTGATGCTGGGCAAGTTACTTCACATCTCTGATGTTATGACAATTAATTGCTACATGTAATTGTTAAGAATGAAATGACATGATTTTATCTCTTTGTTCACTTACAGAAAGGTGTGTTATAAAATTTAATTATATTAGCCATGGTAACACTTGTTGCTATAACAAACCCCCAAATTTCACTGGCACAAGCTCGATAGAAGTTTATTTTTAGCTCACATCACAGTTCACTGAAGGTATCTCTGTAGGCGGGTGGTTTTCCTCCATGTGCTGACTCAGGGATCCAGGCCTCCTTCTGTCTTGTGGCTCTGCCATCTTCTGGGGCACATAGTCCTTTCCAGGCAGTGGAAGAGGAAAGGTAGAGGACTGTCTTCTACTTCTTATAAGCCTGGAAGTGGCACATGCCTTCTCCTTATGGTTCATGTACAAAGGTCGCTGGCCACACTTGCATACAGGAGAGACTGGGAAATGTATCAAGGTGGTAGGGGTGGGGGTTGAGGGGTGGTTTGCCTTCCAGAGACAACTCCATATAATGCTGAGGAGGAGAGATATGAATTTTTGGTAGCCAGCTGCTATCTCTACTTTAATAAATACCTCATTTACTTGCCTGCTTTACCCCTTCTGTGAAATCCATGAAGACAGTGTTTCTGTTTGTCTTATTGATCCTGGCTTCTTAATTTCTGTAACCCTAGCACCTAACACTGTGCTGGACACAGAATATGTTTATCCAATATCTGGATGAATGGATGGATGGATGGATGGATGGAATGATAGTAAACCAAACCACACTGACCTATGACCTATGACCTATGACCTATGACAAACACACTGACCTATGACAAGGTCATATCTATGACCCATAGATTTGACCCATAGATTTCCCCTGGATTTATGGTCAGCCCTGGGGGCATAGGGCCCTGCCTGACTCATTGACTGTCAGATTCCCATCACTGAGCATGGTGCATGGCAAAAGGCAGCTTTTCAGTGTTTGTTGAATGGAAGCCTTAGAGAAGACCTTTGGAAAGGTCAGTATTAGAATCTGGGCTCAGCCTCGGCAGCCCCAGCCTGTAGGCAGAGGGATGGCCAAGATGACTGAGGTATGAGCTAATTCCCACACTGCAAAATGACCGCAGAGATTTGCCCCATGATTGCATTCTGGGTCCTGGCCACCTCTTGGGCTGTCAGGCAAGGAGGGAGGGAAGCCCCTTTTCTTCTCCCTGGCAAAGACTGAGAGTTGAAACCTCACTTCCAGGGGCCCCACCCAATCCATCCTGTGCTCATGGGTCCCTTGGTGGGCAAGGGGGTGGGGGACCGCTGCTGGGTTTAACAGGGTCTGCAAACTTCCCCATGATGCCCTTAAAAGGTGTCCTGCCATCCCTTAAGCATCTGGCAAGCTTCCTAGCATCTCCCTGTTTTCTTCTACTGGGCGGGGTCTGGCCTGTGGGGCAGAAACAGAGGCTCTGAACAGGCGGAGGGAGTGGGGGAGGGAGGGGACGGAGACAGGGTTGAGTGTCTTCCTTTCTTCTTGCCAGACCAGTGAGAATTTGGCTTTAAATTTGTAACCTAAATAGAGTTATATTCATTCTCTCTCCCTCTAGATGCAAAGCACTTTTTTGGAGCAATTAAGGAAAAGCATAAATCAGTCCGGTTTTAAAAGCTCAGGCTGACTTTGTGGCTTGCTAAAATTAGCGTCTCCATAAAGGAAGAGGGAGGGGGAAGGGAAAGCTGGATTTGGCTTCAAGATACCCATGCACTGAGGCTGGGGGTGAAGCCAGGCCTCTGGCCCCAGCCC
The DNA here is from genome assembly GCF_029281585.2 of Gorilla gorilla gorilla. NCBI lineage: Eukaryota > Metazoa > Chordata > Mammalia > Primates > Hominidae > Gorilla > Gorilla gorilla. The sequence continues at coordinate 221,778,055 of NC_073224.2, read as the reverse complement.
CAGCCTTCCTGAGGCCCCCAGAGCATGTGAGCCAGGGCTCCGGTTCCATCTCGCCTCTGCTGAGCAGCGCAGCCTTTCTGGTCTAACCCCCATGTCACGGCTTCCCTGATTCCAATTTGGCGGAAGACAGTGGGTTTGCAGAGTGGCTGGGTCTGCACTCGGCTTCACTACACAGCCGCTGTGTGGCCCTGGACAAGTCGCTTCACCTCTCTGAGCGCCCCCGCTTCTCCGTCTGACAAATGCGGCTGTAATTTACCCTTCATGGCATTGTCCAGTGGGATCATCTGAGCAAATGTGCTTTGTAAATGGACAGGTGCTCCATGCTGCCGCTTTCAGGTAATCTACAGCCTCCTCCACCTGACTGCACTGCCAGCCCCCTTGCACCACCATCTCCTTCAGATCTTCCCCTACCAACAGTCTGCCCCATGGCACGGAGCTCAGAATACAAAGTAACCACTTTCCCCCCGTGACCCCTGCCTCGGTTTATAATGACACGTCCTCAGGCCAAATCCTTCACTATTGGACAACTGCCGATCCCTGTTATGGGGCTGGAAGCCTCCGGTGGGGGGCTTTGTTGGCTTGGTCACTGCAGGCACGTTGTAGGGGCTCGTGAATATTTACTTGTGGATGAATAAATTCATGATGACCACACGGATCAGTCACTTCACTCCTCAGCTTTCTAAGCATAAAATGAGAATAATAAGAATATTTACTTTGCAGGAGAGAATCAAATGAGCTAAATCCCTTATTTAAGAGATCTTTATCAAGTTTTGATAACGTGCCAGGCTTTGGAGACAGCAGCGAGCAGCATGGGGAGGTTCTATACCTTCAGGTAGCTACAAACTAGAGGAAGGTAATGTGTGTTTTAGCACCTAGGAGAGTGGCTTACCAGTTACTCTTAGTAGAATCATGAGTGAGTGAGTGAGTGAAGAAATGAATGAATAAAAGGAAAACCATCTTCCGTGGCCCCCCTTAACCCTCCTCTGTGGCCTTCCCATTACCTGGGGAGCTGGCATTTCTGCTGTTTAGAGGTCTGATTCTGCTCTCACCTTCTCTGAATTTTCCCCTTCTGTAAGGGGGGCAGAGAGGCTGTCATCTCAAACCCCATTTGAGCTGCCAGAGATGTTCTGATTCCTTGTGGACATGGCCTCAGAAGCTTCTGAGGCAGAAATCCTATAACCAGCCCTTTCCTCCTCTGGTTCTTCTCTGTGACCAGCTTTGATGCCAGCTCATCTCCCCGGGGGAGGGTTAATTACTCACAGGCACTATCCGCTCATCTCCCACGCCTCTTATCTGAGACATAAGCGTTTAGGCAAACACATTAGGCCAGAGCAGGGCAGAGCCTTTGGACAAACATCTCTGGGCTTTTCCTGGGCTGTGGATGCACATGGGCATTGGCCTGGCCTCCTCAGTGCCCACCCCCGCCCCCCCGCCACAGCACCCACCACAAAGACCTGTCCAGCCCACACCTTCAGGGTGGACCTCACAGGTACTGAAAAACCCCAGCACCCAAGCCCGGGTCCTCTGCCCCAGGGTCCATGGGCAGTGAGATTCCACTGTGGCTGGCTCCTCCCCCACTCAACCTGCTCAGACCTGGGCCTCAGTCAGTTACAGTGAGACAGAGAAATCCTGCATAGGGTTCCACAGCCATGCCTGGGAGATTAGAGGATTCTCTGTGATTTAGATTGAGCAACAGATTTTTCTGGAGGAAAAGGGCTGCTACTGAGCATATGCTCGCTCCAGGCCCTGGGCTTTGAGCTTCCACGCACATCAGCCCACGCCATCCTCCTGTCAGCTTAGTGAGCTGGGGTATTGAGCTCCTGTTACAGATGAGGACCCCAAACCCCAAATGTGAAATGGCTTCCTTCAGGAAGCTGGGGAGAGAAAATCACATTGACTGGGTGTTTCCTGGGGTAGGCTCTGCCCAAGATGCCTCACTGACCTGTTGTATTAGACAGTTCTTACATTGCTATAAAGAAACACCTGAGACTGGGTAATTTATTTATTTATGTACTTGTTTTATTTATTTATTTATTTTTATTATTATACTTTAAGTTTTAGGGTACATGTGCACAACGTGCAGGTTAGTTACATATGTATACATGTGCCATGTTGGTGCGCTCCACCCGCTAACTCGTCATTTAGCATTAGGTATATCTCCTAATGCTATCCCTCCCCCCTCCCCCCACCCCACAACAGTCCCCAGTGTGTGATGTTCCCCTTCCTGTGTCCATGTGTTCTCGTTGTTCAATTCCCACCTATGAGTGAGAACATGCGGTGTTTGGTTTTTTGTCCTTGAGATAGTTTGCTGAGAATGATGGTTTCCAGCTTCATCCATGTCCCTACAAAGGACATGAACTCATCATTTTTTATGGCTGCATAGTATTCCATGGTGTATATGTGCCACATTTTCTTAATCCAGTCTATCATTGTTGGACATTTGGGTTGGTTCCAAGTCTTTGCTATTGTGAATTGTGCCGTAATAAACATACGTGTGCATGTGTCTTTATAGCAACATGATTTATAATCCTTTGGGTATATACCCAGTAATGGGATGGCTGGGTCAAATGGTATTTCTAGTTCTAGGTCCCTGAATTGCCACACTGACTTCCACAATGGTTGAACTAGTTTACAGTCCCACCAGCAGTGTAAAAGTGTTCCTATTTCTCCACATCCTCTCCAGCACCTGTTGTTTCCTGACTTTTTAATGATCGCCATTCTAACTGGTGTGAGACAGTATCTCATTGTGGTTTTGATTTGCATCTCTCTGATGGCCAGTGATGATGAACATTTTTTCATGTGTTTTTTGGCTGCATAAATGTCTTCTTTTGAGGAGTGTCTGTTCATATCCTTTGCCCACTTTTTGATGGAGTTGTTTGTTTTTTTCTCATAAATTTGTTTGAGCCATTGTAGATTCTGGATATTAGCCCTTTGTCAGATGAGTAGGTTGCAAAAATTTTCTCCCATTCTTAGGTTGCCTGTTCACTCTGATGGTGGTTTCTTTTGCTGTGCAGAAGCTCTTTAGTTTAATTAGATCTCATTTGTCAATTTTGGCTTTTGTTGCCATTGCTTTTGGTGTTTTAGACATGAAGTCCTTGCCCATGCCTATGTCCTGAATGGTATTGCCTAGATTTTCTTCTAGAGTTTTTATGGTTTTAGGTCTGACATGTAAGTTTTTAATCCATCTTGAATTAATTTTTGTATAAGGTGTAAGGAAGGGATCCAGTTTCAGCTTTCTACATATGGCTAGCCAGTTTTCCCAGCACCGTTTAGTAAATAGGGAATCCTTTCCCCATTTCTTCTTTTTGTCAGGTTTGTCAAAGATCAGATAGTTGTAGATATGCGGCATTATTCCTGAGGGCTCTGTTCTGTTCCATTGGTCTATATCTCTTTTGGTACCAGTACCATGCTGTTTTGGTTACTGTAGCCTTGTAGTATAGTTTGAAGTCAGGTAGCTTGATGCCTCCAGCTTTGTTCTTTTGGCTTAGGATTGACTTGGCAATGTGGGCTCTTTTCTGGTTCCATATGAACTTTAAAGTAGTTTTTCCCAATTCTGTGAAGAAAGTCATTGGTAGCTTGATGGGGATGGCATTGAATCTATAAATTACCTTGGGCAGTATGGCCATTTTCACGATATTGATTCTTCCTACCCATGAGCATGGAATGTTCTTCCATTTGTTTGTATCCTCTTTTATTTCACTGAGCAGTGGTTTGTGGTTCTCCTCAAAGAGGTCCTTCACATCCCTTGTAAGTTGGATTCCTAGGTATTTTATTCTCTTTGAAGCAATTGAGACTGGGTAATTTATAAGAAAAGAGGTCTAATTGGCTCATGGTTCTGCAGGCTGTACAGGAAGCATAGAACTGGCGTCTGCTCCTAGGGAGGCCTCTCGAAGCTTCCAATCATGGTGGAAAGTGAAGGGGGAGCAGGTGTATTGCATGGCCAGAGCAGGAGCAAGAGAGCAAGGCGGGGAGGTGGTGCACACTTTTCAATGACCCGATCACACAAGAACTCACTCACTATGCAAAGATAGTACCAACTTGGGATGGTGTTAAATCATTCATGAGAAATCTGTCCCATGATCCAATCACATTCCACCAGACCCCACCTCCAACACTGGGGATTGCATTTCAATAGGAGATTTAGGTGGGGACACACATCCACCTGATCCCCCTGATCCCCCTGTATCACCTGTCTTCCTTAATGCTCACCCACCCTAAGAGATTGGAGCCACTGTTATTCTTGTTTCACAGATGGGGAAACTGAGGCTCTGAGACATGCAATCACTTGCCCAAGATCCCGTGGCTGGTGAGAGGCAGCACCATATTTCATAGCTGGGTGTGGGAAACTCCAAAGTCCCTCCTTTGTACAGTGCAGGACAAAGCCCACTGAGGAAAGCCACTTTGCGGGGATGGAGACATAGAGAAAGTTCATAACTCTAATATATTTGCATGGATTTCTACCACATATGAAGGATTTTCATGTGTTTATCATCTGGTGATCCTACCATGACCCTTTGTGGTAAGCAAGATAGGTATTTATTTAACAAATATTTATGTAGTGCTTACTGTGAGCTGAGAAGTCTTCTAAGCGCTTATAAATATTAATGTGTGTAATCTGCATTAAAACCGCCATGAGTTAGATTCTATTATTTTCTCCATTTTATAAGTGGAGAAAACTGAGGCACAGAGAGGTTATGTAGCTGACTCAAGGCCACACAGCGAGGGAGTAGCAGAGCTGGGATTCCATTTCCAGCAGATCTGACCTGGCGATAGAAGCCAGGGCCATCTTCTTTCTCTCCCTGTCTTTGGCCCACCGTGTCCCCAGCAACAGGGGCACGTGATCCATGCTGGGGACACATGCAGCTGCCCCAGGGTTGGGCTGAAGATAATGGGTTCGTAAGTGACAGGTGGGCTGAGCTGGGATTAACAGAGCCAGAGACAGTTTGCTCTGGAGCCCCAAGCATGGGCTACAGAACCAGTGAGCTTTAAGATCCTTATCTCATCGAGGAAATATAATAATCCCTCGCAGGACATGTGGCCTCACTTTCTTCATTTCCACAGCTTTGTCCAGCTGTTTATCTCAATCCATCCTTACGATGGCCTGAGAAGTAAGCAGGGACCAGTGGGGTGTTGCTTGATCACTTGCTTCTTTGGGGTCTAGCACGGGGGGCCGTATTCCTACTACTGCTACTGTTATTGCTTGCTTTTGGGGTTCCCTTCAAAGCAGAGCCAGAGAGAAGGATTTGGATGCAGGAGTTTATTTTGGGAATGACCCCAGGAGGTAGCAGCAGGAGGGATGTGGGCTGGGAAAAGAAAGGCAACTGAGGCAGTTTTCACTTTTGCTCTCTCAGTGGGGGAACCGCTGACAGGCAGTGTGGGACATACTCTGAATCACCTGGCAAGGGGCGAGGAAGCTGGGGTACTGATCCTCTAACCCCCACCCCTCAGTGACCTGCCCCACACATGGGCCAAGTGCTCTCACAGCAGACTTCTTTTAGGTAAAGAAGTGCAAGATGCCAGCTTGGCATCTGCTCCCTCGCCACCACCATTAACTGAGCACTTACTATGAGCCAGGATGCCCGCTAAGGCCCTTCCCTGAATTAGCTAAATGTCTTGTCAATGGACATTATTGTCCTCTTTTTACAGATGAGGAAACTGAGGCCCAGAGAGAGCCGCAAAGAGAGTCTGGGAGAGTTGGGATTCAGACCTGTCATTTTGTCTTCAAGCACTTAGTAAGCACATGCTGAGTGCCAGCCAGTGTGCTTGGTCCTGGCTTTGCCGTTAAAACCCACATCCTTACCCACTGAATTCAGAGCTGCTGGTGCAGGAGCTCTCTTCCCTCTTGGGTGCAGAGTCCATATTTTCTGGATTCTCTAGGATGGTCCCAATGGCAACTACTTTTTATTCTTTTCAATAAAGATAATTTGTGGTATATATAACCAAATGCACTCTAATGTTTAAATCTTGGTAACACTTTTTGCATGAATAAATTCACTCTTCCCTTCCCACTGGGAGTGCTGTGTCTAATGAGAAATTCTCATTTGGGCTGGGAAAATGAGGTCGCTGAACCAGAGGGATGGGAGCCGGGGCATCTGACTCAAAGCTCAGGGTTCCGGGAGGCACTGTCTATGTCACACGATGATGGGGCCAGTTGGGTTCCTGAGCACCTCCCCCTGCTGGAAGATCGTGCAGGCTCCCTGGGCGATCCATCTCACCCACCCTCCTCCCAGTGTCTTCGGCCTCCCAGAGCTTCTTGCTCCCATTCCAGAGCCCAGGGCCTTCCCCTCTGTCTTCATTTTTCACCACCCCCTGCAGTGCTGTCCTCAGGTCAGGAGTGGACCACTGTCAGGCAGTGTGGCTCAGTGGTTATGGTCAAAGGCTCTGGGACAGGTCTCTGGGTTTGAAGGCCAGCCCCACAATGTGTTGGGTGTGTGACCTAGGCCTCATTATCTGGATGCCCTAGGCTTCAATTTCCTCACCTGTGAGATGGGGTTAATATTGTAGCAGACGCTGTCAGTGCCTGGCTGTACTCTGTATTTCTCTCCACCCGCCAAAGTCTGCTTACTATGAATGAAACTCATTGCCTGAGGCAGCATCCCTGGCCAGTGCACAGGGCAGGCCAGAAGTGCAGAGAGCTAGGGCTCCTGGAAGCAGCTCTCAACCGAGGACAGACAGGGAGTTCGAGAATGAATATCCCAACTTCCTTTTTTTTAAAAAAATAAAAAAATTTATTTAGACAGGGTCTCGCTCTGTCGCTCAGGCTGAAGTGCAGTGGTGCGATCACGGCTCACTGCAGCCTCAACCTCCCCAGCTCAAACAATCCTTGCCTCAGCCTCCTGAGTAGCTGAGCCTACAGGTGTGCACCACCGTGCCTGGCTGATTTTTAAATATTTTTTGTAGAGACAGAGGTCCCATTATGTTGCCCAAGCTGGTCTCAAACTTGTAGACTCAAGCGATTCTCTCCACTCGGCATCCCAGAGTGCTGGAATCATGCAGCTTCCTTGCTGTTGGTGTTGATACTTGGAGGTGTATCTTCTACCCTGTCTCTCCTAGTTCCCCAGCAGGGTGGAGTTCTAGTTGCCTGCAGGGAAGCTGGCTTAATGCACCCAGTATCCTGCCTTGCCTTTCTGCTCCCTCACTGATGTTTCCTGGGTCACTTCCCGAATAAGCTACCTGCATCTGAATTATTTTCTCAGAGTCTGCATCTCGGGGAGCCCAAACCAAGCCTCAGTGTGCCTAGAGTAGGGGCAGCTGTGGGGATCACATGGGTGAGGATCTGGAAAGCACTGGAGGCGGCAGCACATGCATGCTGCATGGAAGTGGGCACTCCCACATCGTGGCTCCAGTTCCCCAGCCAGACCATGCTTCACAGTCGCGTGTCTGCTCCTGCTGTGCCCTCTGCCTGGTTGCCTTCCCATTCCTCTTCACCTGGCTCATGCCAAGACATCCTTCTGGACTCAGCTCAGTGGTCACCTCTTCTTGGAAGTCTTCCCTGACTACACCCTGTGCTTGGCTTGGCAGGGGGCATTCCTCTTCTGCATCAGCATAGACTCCTTCCTCTGTCATGGCATTTACACCCAGGATTACCATCCTCTGTGGGCTGCCCCTTCTCCCCACTTATTCTTTGAGGCCTGAGACCACATTTCTTTGCTGCCCAGCTCTCTGGGGGAGGAGGTAGCCCAGGTGTGAATCTTGTACACCCCTTAGCCCTCTGCTCCCTGTGGCCTTTGACCTGTGTCTGCACACAGGAACCCAGCAAACTTGGCACAATGAGGGCTTAGCATCCATCTGGGGAAAGCGCGACCAGAGTGAAGCACCCCAGTCTCCATGCCTTCCATCCTTTTCTCTTTCCTCACCACCTCGGGGGTCACCCAGCAGGACAGGATGCTGGGACAAGTGGAACTGAAGGCTGGGCATCCAGGCTGATGGGAATTGGCTTTGAGAAGGAAGGATCTTAAGCTCAAGGTCTCATCTAGTTGGGAGGAAGACAGGGAGGAGAAGAGAGAGAATTTAAAGCTCTGAGACCTTGCTTTGTCTTGTTTCTATTTATTATAATGACTACTATCATTATTATGTAATGAGGTGAATGGTGAGCCAAAGTTTTCCCCACCTGCCAATGATGAAAAAGAGACAGGTTGACTTTAAAGCAAGAGAAGCTGCAGTCAGACAAAAGAAGGAACTTCCCACTTGCTGGTTGAGCAGGGTTGGCTGTCATCAAGTTCTCAGCAGGCAGAGAACTTGCTGGAACACAGGGATGTAGGGCAGGGGGTTGGGGGAGAGGCTGACACACAGAGGACAGGGAGGATGCTGTGGATCACCAGTAGCCACTGGGGCAGGAAGAAGCATATGACTGAGAGTGAGGGGCCCGGAGAGATAATTCTCTGCTCTACTCTCAACTTGCTGGATGACGTTAGGCAAGTCGCTTTACCTCTCTGGGCCTCCATTTCCTTATTTGTAAAAACGGGGACAATAATACATTCCTGGACAACATCTCCAGCTGTTTCAGAAGTTATTAGATGGACATACACTTTATACAATTTAAAGCACAGTTCATGGCTGGGCACAGTGGCTCATACCTGTAATCCCAGCACTTTGGGAGGCCAAGGCGAGCCGATTGCTTGAGGCCAAGCCTTTGAGACAAGCCTGGGCACCATAGCAAGACCCCCATTTCTACAAAAAATACAAAAATCAGCCGGGCATGGTGGTGCATGCCTGTGGTCCCAGCTACTTGGGAAGCTGAGGTGGGAGGATTACTTGAGCCCCGGAGGCCTAAACTGCAGTGAGCCAAGATTGTGCCACTGCATTCCAGCCTGGGCAACAGAGTGATACTGTCGCAAAATAATTTTTATATGTATATGTATATATAAAATAAAGCACAGTTTGGATGAAAAATAAACAAAACCAAAACCAACAGGGTGAGGAGAGAAGGTGAGAACCAAGCACGTGCTTCTTTTTCTCTAGCAATCCGTATCAGGACAAGGGGACTCCATTTAATGAACAACTACTCTATGACTAGCACCTATAAAGGCCTTAATCCTCACAACAGCCTATGTAGGAGGCTCATCTCCATTTTACAGATAAGAAGACTGAGGCCCAGAGTGGTCAATTAACTGGTCCAACCGGGATTAGAACTCAGGCCTCTCTGACTCAACGCCCTGGCTTGTTCCGCCTTTGCCACATTATTGGAGCTGTGATGGTCAGATGTTCTACCCTTACTTGATCACCTGATGGTTCTTCTCCCCCTGCCCAAAATGAAGATTAGGAAACAAGACCCAGGAAGTCTTTCCTGGCCTTTGGGCCCTCCCTACCCCTTCCCAGATGGCCTTGGCTCAATCTGGGACTTCATCGTCCACCCAACCAGGCCTCAGCTGAGAAGGAGCCAGGCTCTGAGCCCAACAGATAAAATCCCAAGCCCCACAGCCAATCCTCGTGGCCTGGCCAGGCATTAGCTAATGCTAATTGCGCTGTCCACAGTGGAGCCTTGTTTGCATATATGCAAATTGGGGGGCTGATTAGCGCTTCCCCCAGATGGGTCAGTTCAGGCCTCTGCCTGACCCCTGTACTGCCTGGTTTAAAGCACTAGCAAGTGGGACAAATGCCCATCCAGATGGGAGATGCAGCAAGCAGGGGCGGCCTGTGGCCTGGGCAGCCTCCAGTGGCTATTGCCTGGCAGCTGAAGGGTCCAATCACGACCTGAGTGTTTGGATGGGGAACCAGAGGCTGTGGTCACATGTTCCCCAAGTCCCTACCCAAAGGGTCTGGCCTCTCCAATCTGGGGGACCCCAGGATGCCCAGAGCCTGCCCTGGGCCTTCTCTCAGGGACAGGACTCACGAGCCTGACCCCACACAGGCCTAGTAACAGCAGATGTCTGCGGTTCAGCTTCCAAGGCTCCCGCAGATGAGTGGACATCTGTAGAGGAGGACCCTGGGCCTGTGTCCTTGAGCTCAGCCGGGCAGCTGCTTGGAGTGCAGCCGTGATTTAATCTCATTGGGCCCTTCTGTCGGGCCTGGGCTCAGGATGCGGAGCTTCAGGACTTCTGTGTGCCATCCCCCACCCCCTCGGCTGTCCCCTTTCAGGCCGGGACCCTCATCTCTAGGCTGGATGACACAACAGCCTGGACCCTGATATCCTGCCTCCGCTCTTCCTCTAGACAGTCCCGCTGAGCTTCTCAAATCACAAATCTGAGCACTCTCCCTCCTGCTTAGAACTCTCCATGGCTCCCCAGTGCCCAGTCATAAAGTGCAAACTCCCGTTCCAGCCCATGCCCATGGCATGGGTTTCCAATCCTCGCTTTCCTTGTCAGTGTCCAGCTCCCCACACCACAGATGCCTTGTGGGGGTGGATGAAGTCTTGCTGGCGAATCTGTTCTCATGGCCTGGCAGAGCCTGGCTGGACTTTCAGAGGCTGGAGGAATCACCTTCCCAGGGAGGCTTCCTGAACGCTGGCTGTGCGACCCCTGGATTTCGTGTCTTTCAGAAAGTCCTCTGCACACAGGTGACCTGGTAGGCCTGTGCCTTCCCTTCTATGTCTCTGTTAAAGGGTTCTAAAGTCCCTTCTCTGGGCGAGGTCTTGTCTTTCTGTTTAGGTGTGAGCTCTTAGGTGGTAGGGGGGTGAGTGGTGCCCATCAGACTTGGATTCTTTCCCCAGGGCAGGAGCTGTGACTCCCCTATCAGATTAAGGCTTTGTGATGGCAGAAGACTGTCTCCCTGCATCAGAGTGGGAGCCCCCTGAGGTCTGTGTCCCTAGACCTTGTCACATTTCCATCTTAGGGGAATGTCAGTGTCTACTCTGTTCCGTTTTCTGTTCCTTGATGTTTCCACGTGGTCCTCTCGGGGAGGAGGCATGCAGAGGAAGGAGGACAGGCCAGCAGGAGCCTCTGCTCCTCCCATCTTCTTCCTCCCCAGGCCTGGCCCACAGCCCCTTCCCAGGACAGAGCAGCGCCTTGGTAAGCCTCAGTCGAGTTGGAAGGACTGAGTCCACAGGCGGCTCACAGACCTCCATGCCCCGCTGCCCCGGGCTAGGAGCCAAGGGCCCCATGCCCCCTTGGACTCGGTTCCCCAGGTCCCACCCAGAGGTAGGGCTGCCCTTAGTCACCTCCCTGCCCAAGCTGCCTGTGCCTGAAGCAGCTGATTGGGCTCTGCCCCTGACCCTGAAGAGATCTGGCCCACCTTTCCTTCCATTTATTCCTCTGCCCAATTCTGACCTGGCTTAGCCTGGGTCCGGAACCCTCTGGAAGCACCTAGGTCCAGTCCTCCAGTCCCCTGAAGATACCACTAGGTAGTACTAGGTGACCTGGTCTAACCAGAGAAGACTCCAGTAAATAGAGCCCCTTAGACCACCAAGAAAAGCTGCCCAGGACCCTTCAAAGCCAGAGCACGTTGCCGGTCTGAGAACGGTCAGCCAGAACCTCCCCCTTGTGTCAGCAGGGCCACTCAGACAGAGAGGGGTGAGAGCCAGACCAGAAGGGCAGAGTGAGATTCCTGCTGGGGCCCTTGTTCTTTGTGACCTTGAGTAAGATGTTTAACTTCTCCGTGCCTCAATTTCCCCATTTACCACAACTTGACGATTGTGGTAAGAATAAAGTGAGATAGCAGAAGAGGAGCTTCCCTGATGAGTGATTATGATGGGTGAGTCCCGAGTACCTCAAAAAGCCTTCCTCCCTGCTGTTTTGAATTATCTGACTCCAAAAGATAACTTTTTTTATTATTATTCCAAAAGTAATACCCGAAAGCTGGAGATAATTTGGAGTGTTTAGAAAGGCACAAAAAAGAAAATAGCATGACTCAGAGATGACTGCTGCTCGTGGCATGGTGCTGACCCTGTCAGCCTTTTCTGTGCGTGGGGACAGGGAACCGTGGAGGGAAACAGAGAGGAATTTATGGAATATTTTTTAGAAAAGTTATCCTCGGAGTCATTTTTGTGGCTAGATGGCTCCTCCTCGCCTTTGTTCCCTGACCCTTGTGTGGGTATCTGAAAGCTGCCCATTACCCTGTTCTTGCCACCAATTTCCTCAATTCACACTCCCTATAAACCACCATGGGGAACTTTATAGGCCCACAAAGGCATTCAAAGTTAATGGCAAAACCAACCATGTGAAAACTCCGCTGTAAAATCCACCTCACTCTCTCCCCAGTGCCCGAGCGCCCCCAGCCCCTTCTGGTTCCCATGAGGCAGCCTGATACCTGCCGCCCCAACTGGCACTGGGCCCTGGGACAGAGGGATGGGCAGGCAGAGAGTCCTGGGGGTGACCTTCTTTCCACCGAGGACACGAAGCACACACATCCTCTTGCCACAACACAGATGCAATAAATACGAGGACTGTAATTTATGTAGATGTTTTGAAGTTCAAACAGAAGAGTGAGGAGGGACTAATAAAACGCCATCCCTCATGTCGGCTTCTCAGGGCGGCAAATGTGGCAGGTTCATAAGGAATGCGCGGGGCACCTGCCGGCTGAGTGTGGAGGTTAGGGAAGTCCAAATGATGCCCTTGGGCTCCCCTGCCAAGGTCGACGCTCTGCCAGGGGATGGAGCCCAGAACCAGGAGGAACTTTGGTTGCTCCTTTATTCCTCCTTCCAAGAAGTGTTTCCAGGCTCTGGCTCAAACCCTCCCGGGCAGAAAGGGACAGGAGCCTAGCTTGGTCTTTTAGGGGAGAAAAGTGTGGCTTCTGCTGGGGCAGTGAATGAAGAGTGGGCTTGGCACTGACCCTGGCTCTGCTGTGTGACCTTTGGGCAAATACCTCACCCTCTCTGATCCTGTTTACATATCCATCTAAAGGAGAGAAAAAGGAGGGTATTATGAGGATTAAGTGCCATACTGTAAGGAAACAGGCAGAGAGGGAATATGTAATCAATGCCAGTTTCTCCCCACTCTCCATTAGTTTCCGAATTTCTTGCAAACTGCAAAGGACAGATCTCTTGCTATATTTGTGCCAGAACACCGAGTCCAAAGCACTGGGCCTAGCAGGGAGTGAGCGTCCATCAGTTTGAGGATGGTCCCTTCCTCTGCTTTGTACCAAGAGGAGGATGGGTGGGGTGCAGTATGGAGGTGGGGCAACGTGAGTCTATTCTGGGCCATGTCGTTGGCTCAGCGGGTGACCTTGACTGAGTCATTTCACTCTCAGGAGAGGCTGGAGCTGAGCCAGTGCACCTTCTCCTGGGCCCTCCTGGGATCACTGCTCCAACGCAGGGAGGGATTTGGACAGTGAAGAGTCAGGCTTCTCCCCACACCAGCCCAACCACATGCTGCCCACACCTCCACTCCCTTAGGGGAGAAGTGCCTCCTTTTGGTCAAGGTAGTAGGAGAGGAACTGAGCGTTCAGCCTTGTTTGATATGTGAGCAAACTGGAATTGGTTTCTGGCCAAGGTTGTGGAGCCACCGAGGGTCCCAGGTGAGACCAGAATCAGTTCTGACGTGCCCCTCTCCCCAGCCTTTCTTCCACATTTCTCTCTTCATGACACTCTCCCATCTCTGTCTTCGTGTTCTATCTTAATTGATCCTCATAACACCCCTGATATGTAGATGAGGAAAGCAAGACTCAGAGGGGTTAAGTGACATATTCAAGGTCACACAGCTGGTTAGTGGTAGGGTAAGAAATAAAACACATGCCTTGTAGCAAACACCAAAAGTAAAAACATGAAGTCACCCTGATTCCTCCTCTGCCCTTGCTCTCTACACCTGGTCCAGGAACGAGTTCTGGAGGCTCTTCCCCCAATACATCCTGCATCTGGATGATGCTTCCCTCTGACGCCACTGCCACCCCAGCCCTGGCCACCACGTGTCCACGCCTTCCACAGCCTCCCTGCTGGTCTTGCAGCTGCCACCCTCATCATCCAGCTCTCCAGGTGTCCAGAGAGATATTATTAAAATGTAAATCAGATCCAGTCGCTTCCGGGCTTGAACCCCTCCAAGGTCTGCCATCATGTTTGACATCAAATCCCATGCCTTACTCTGCTTCCTCTGGTGGTGCCTCCTCTCCCACCTCACCCTGTTTGATTCTCTCCTGTGCTCATGCCACTCCCACCACTCTGGCCCGCTTGCTTTCTCCCAAGTGTGCTTGTCCAGCCTATGGGCGTTTGAACTCAGAGCTTCCTCCGCTTGGATCACCCTTGCTGGGATGATCCTAAGATTACAACCTTCCTGTCCTGCAGGGCTGAATTTAAATAAAAAGCACCGAGAAATACCTTCCCTGACACCACCCCATTGAAATGTCACCTCCTTCCCCTATTTTCCCTTTATATGAATACATCTGAGCCATCTGTCAGGACACTGCTTGCTAGCATTAATAATTCTGTTGGTTTTTTTGCTCATCATCTGTTTCCCCACTAGAATATAATTTTTGCTGTGACTATGATGATGAAACAGTGTGTACCTCCTACATACCAGGATGGTTCTAGGTTTGCATATACATAACTTACTGAGATTTGCAACAACTTTGTGAAAGGTACTATTATTATCTCCATTTTTACTGAGGACACTTGATATGGTTTGGCTGTGTCCCCACCCAAATCTCATCTTTAATTGTAGCTCCCACAATTCCCATGTGTCGTGGGAGGGACTTGGTGGGAGGTAATTGAATCATGGGGGTGGGTCTTTCCTGTGCTGTTCTCTTGATAATGAGTAAGTCTCATGAGATCTGATGGCTTTATAAAAGGGGGTGTTTTCCTGCAGAGGTTTTCTCTTGCCTGCTGCCATGTAGGACATCTCTTTGCTCTTCCTTCATCTTTCGCCATGATTGTGAGGCCTCCCCAGCCATGTGGAACTGTGAGTCCATTAAACCATTTTCCTTTATAAATTAGTCTCAAGTATGTCTTTTTTTTTTTTTTTTTTTTTTTGAGATGGAGTCTTGCTCTGTCGCCCAGGCTGGAGTGCAGTGGTGTGATCTCATCTCACTGCAAGCTCCGCCTCCTGGGTTCACGCCATTGTCCTGCCTCAGCCTCCAGAGTAGCTGGGACTACAGGCGCCCACCACCATGCCCAGCTAATTTTTTTTGTATTTTTAGTAGAGATGGGGTTTCACCATGTTAGCCAGGATGGTCTCGATCTCCTGACCTCATGATCCGCCCGCCTCGGCCTCCCAAAGTGCTGGGATTACTGGCATGAGCAACCATGCCCGGCCTCAAGTATGTCTTTATTAGCAGCGTGAAAACGGACTAATACAACACTGAAGCCCAGAGAAGCTAAGTCACTTGCCCAAGGCCACACAGCTGGCTAGTGGTAAAGCTGGGATTTGAACTCAGGCAGTCCAGCTTCAGTGTCTAGACTCTGGACCACAACACTAGGCTGTAAATTTCATCAAGGCAGCAGCCAGGTCTCTTTTGTTTCCTGCTGCATCCCCAGTGCCTAGTGCAAGGCCTGGCACCAGGAAGGTGCACAGTAGATGTTTGTGGAGTGAGAGGATGTGTGCCACGGTGAGTAAGCATAGACCCTGCCCTCAGAGATATCATATCATCGCTTATTTCATTGCTCAGAAGACACAGGGAAATAAAAATAAGAAGTGGAAAAAACAAGCCTGTATAATTCAAAGAATAAACATGTTATCCTTGAATGCGTGAGATTGTTTGTGGTCAAGTACAGAGTAGCCCGCCTGCCCCTGCACACACAAGTTATTGTCTTACACTCATTAAAAAACCCGGAGCATAAACCCAGTGCTTGAGCTAAGTGTGCACGAGTTCTTACGGTGTCAGCAAGGCGTGCTCACCAGAGTGTGTCTGGCGGCATCCCGGAGACTCTGCCAGGCTAAGTGCATGGAGCAGTGTTCAGAGGTCTGCATGCTTTGTAGTACTCCTGCGGCCCACCTTGCCTGGACAACAGCCAGGACAGGCGTGTCACTGACATGTGTGCCTGAGCCCGTCTGTCCAGCCTGGCACAGCCCCTGCTGGCCAATGCTGGGACATGGGCCAGCAGCCTGCAGAGGGTGCGTGTGGCCATGGTGGGTAATGACACGTGGAGAGACAGAGGAGCGCTCGGTATGCAGGGGAGACCATGGGAGCAGGGACAGTCTCCGGGGCTTCAGGGCAAGGGACTGATTTAAGTGAACCATGCACAGCGGGGATGACACACACAGAGGGAGGGGGTGGCCATCCCGGCACGGTTCAGAGGCTCAGACTCATGGCTGTGCTAATCATTAGTGTCAATACCGTGAATGCTGGCGAATCACAGAGCTAATGTTGCTAATAATAAGGGGTGATATATCCTTACTCCTCAGTCCTGGCTGGGTGCCCGGCCAGCAAGACCTGCCTCCCCAGTACCGCTCAGCTAAATGGCTGAGCCACTCGTGCATGAGCTCTCTCGGTGGCAGGCCAGCCTGACAGCTTGGCCCAATAGGTCTTCGTAACATGGGCAGATTGTGGAAATCCTGGGTGTTTTTCTGAGGCTTCCTTCGGGGCAGGATCAGCCTGGCTTCACTGATCCATCTCTAGACCCTGGCTCCATCATTTTTCGGCTGTGTGACCTTGGGGAGTCATTTCCCCTCCCCCATTGTTTCTGCATCTGTAAAATGGGAATCATTCATGTCTACGATAAAAGGTAGTTCTGGGGAGCCTCTGGGATGATGTGGAACTCTGAGCAGAATGCCAAGCGCAAGTTTCACCATACGCTAATTATTATTATAATAATTACATTTTCATTTATTCAGTAGCAAGAATGTAGGCTTTGGGGCCGGGGAGTGGTGGCTTATGCCTATAATCCCAGCACTTTGGGAGGCCAAGGCGGGAGGATTGCTTGAGCCTAGGAGTTTGAGGCCATCCTGGGTAACAGAGGGAGGCTCTGTCTCTGCAAAACAAAAAATTAGCCGGGTGCAGTGGCTCATATGCCTGTAATCCCAGCTACTCAGAAGGCTGAGGTGGGAGGATTGCTTCAGCCCAGGAGCTCAAGGCTGCAGTGAGCTATGACCATGCCACTGCACTCCAGTCTGGGTGACAGAGTGAAAGAGAATTTAGGTTTTGGAACCAGGTTGAGCTGGGGTGGAATCCTCTGCTGCCACGTGCTCTAAGGCCTGGGCCTCTCTGGAAAATGGGGATAGCACCTTCCTTACGGAGGCTGGGAGGATTGGAGACAGTCCACTTGTAACACGGAGGATGGTGCTTGGCATTGCGGGGGGGTCTCAGGACACTTAAGGTAGTTTCTAGGTTTTAACCGAGTTCCTGCTGTGTGCAGTCACTGTGCCCTGCCCTGGAGATACCTGTCCCAGATTCTGTGTTAGCTGTAGGTGTTTGAGTCAGTGTGGCCAGAGACAGGAATGCTGGCCTCCGTGGAGATGGGCTTAAGGGGCTAGGTGAGACCGGTAACTTCATACCTACTTCAGGGCCAGGTAGTCCACATACATTTGACCCCTCTCTCCTCCTTGAATTCCAGAGGGGACTCAATCCATCTCAGCACCTCCCAGGGAGCTGAGAGCCCTGAAGTCAGTGTAGTGTCCTCCATCAGCAATGCCATCAAGATACCCCATCAGGGACTCCAGCACTTTCACTGGGGCAGTTGCCCCCCTCACCAAGGTCTCGCTGAGTGGGATCACAAATGCCAGTGCACTCTGGATCATTCTGCTGGTGGGGCAAGAGTGGCCCCTGAGCTGATGGGGCGGCCCTAGCCCCAAATCCCTCTCATGTCCATTACCACATCAGCCTCCCACCTTAGTGCCATCAGGAAAAAAAGCAGGGGTGGTGACTGTCCCAGTCGGCACCAGAGAAAACAAAGGCTCAGGCAGGGTATGTGACCTGAGCAAGGTCTCCGGATGGCTGTGGCTCGGCCCTGATGAATCACTGAATACCTGAGTGTCCCAGGGCCTCTACCCAGGCTGTGTCCTCTGTGTAGAGGGACTTTTCATCACTTCATTTAGGTCTCTGTTCAAATCTTCCCTTGTCAGAGAGTCCTTCATGAGCCACTTGTCACAGTCAGGGTAATTAACACTAGCTGCTGTAACAAACAATTCCAACCTCTTCTTGACGCAGCACAGTAAAAGTGTATTTTTTGCTTATGCAAAATCAAATGCATTTATTCCTGGTCAGAGGCTCCCCTGAGCACTCACATCCAGGCAATGGTTCTGGGGGCCCAGCCTCTTTCATTTTGTGCCTCTGTCATCCCTCGGAGGTTCCCCGCTGGATCCTCTGTATTCGATCTGCTGAAGAGTGAAGAGAAAGATCACATGGAAGCTCTGACCTAGAGTTTCAAGGGCCAGGTCCAGAGTGGCACATACCACCGACATCCACATTCTAGTGGGCAGAGCAGGCCACACGGCCAAATCCAACACTGATGGGGAGGGACGGTGCACGCCACATATAACAGGAGGGGGAGAGGAGTGAATAATTCACACCATGGTAGAGGATTTCACAGGATGTCTGGGGCCAGGCCTGGGCGACACTTATTCCCTGCTTCCATGGACCACAACTGACTCCCACATCCTCCCTAACTGCAGGGGGCTGTAGGGGGCGGGTCTTGGAAATACGGAGAAGCTCATGGATATTGGTGAAAACTGACAGTTTCTGCCCCACCACCTAGTAATTAAAGAGATCCTAGTAGTGCTTCTCATCATGTGGGTGACCGTATAATTCATCTTCCAAATGCGACCATTTTAAGGTGAAAGGGGTCACTAATGATTATCCTCTGAACACCGGGTTTCAAGCAGGTTGCTCCAGGGATTTGGGGCACGTGGTCACCCTACTCATCACTCTGCATCCTCTCAGCCTGCTTTATTGTTCTTTTTCACACTTAATCACTGCCTAGGAGTGGACTCCGTGAGGACAGGGACTTTTCTCCCTCTGTTGCTATATCCTCAGTGCCTAGAACTGGGCCTGGCACATTAGAGGTGCCCATTATATGCCTGGTAGATGAACGAATGAATTAACTCAACCGTCTCCCAGATTCCTTTTGAGGACCGACTGCACATTCATCCACAGTGCTCCTGCCCTCCTGGAGCTAAGCAGATGTCAAAGGAGAAAGGGTGACGTCCAAGGACTCCAGAAGGTCATGCCTGAGTCTGGAGGTGGCTTCAAGCTTTTAACTGCGTTCCACTGCGTGCAGTCATCGTGCCCTGCCCTGGAGACACCTGTCCCAGGATTCTATGTTAGCTACAGGTGTGAGGTCAGAGCAGATCCCTTGAGAAGGTGATATTTGAGCCACAGATCTTTAGAAAACACAGACCATAGACTCGGTTCCAAACAGTCTTGAGCTCACAATTTGGTTTGGCCTTTTGGATACTGTGTAAGCCTAGGTGAGTCACTTGACCTCTCTGAACCTTAGCTTGCTCATCTGCAAAGTGAGACCAGGCATCCGAACCTTCGCAGGGTGGTTGGGACCTAGCAACTGGTGTTGATTATCATAATCATGATTTCTCTTATTTAGGTTTTAGACTTGAAGCTCCATCACTATGGAGCTTGGTCTCTGGCCATGGAGGGACCACGAAGTTTTGCCCTTCTCATCATGCATTGTCCTTAGCCAACTAAGGACAGCTCCCCAATTCCTAGTGCCCAGAGCCCTAAATAACAAGATGCCGCTTCTTCACGTAGGGTTCCATGATCTGGCCTTAGCTCTGCCAGTTAGTAGCTGTGTAAGTCTGAACAGCTTAGCCTCTCTGAACCTCTGTTTCCTTGGAATAGGAATATCCAAGGCTATCTTATAGGGTACAGGTGAGGATAGAAGAGATAATGCAGTTAACAAGCCTCCTACAGCTTCTGCCCATAGCTATGATGGAAAAGCACAAGGGTTGATGTTGATTGCTTGCAGTGTGCCGGCCAACAATGGTGACAGCCCCAGGTTTGGGGGCTCAGTGTTCGAGCCCCCAAGGGCACTCAGGTTCTGCCCAGCAGCAGCCACCACAGGGTCCTGAAAGGAGAAGGTTTGCTCCCAGCCGCTCTGCTGGCTTAGAACAGGCAGTGGGTGGTAGGGAGGCCAAGAGAGTGATGGAGACATTCCCGGGCGTTGCTTCAGCTTCACTGTCAACCGTGGAACAGTTATAGATGGTTTTGTCCTCTTGGAGATGTCCATCCCATTAGCATCCGCACACGGCCCTAATGGGCTTCGGAAGGCCAATGCCAACAGCCTTGTCTTCACTCCACAGAGGAGGCCCCAGCCAGAGGGATGGAGCGGGGCTCGGAGCTGCTCAGACATCCGCAATGTAGCCCCAGGGAACTCAAAAGGCCCCAGGCCTAGGGCTGGACCCTAAGCACAGCCAAACCCAGTGACTTGGCTCAATAACAGGCAGGAAGAGCAAGGCACAGTCACTGCTCATAAAACAGCAGCAGCCACGGGGTGGATGACTGACTGGGAACCAGGTGCCGAAGGTGAATTTTCTCCTTTCATCCTCACCATCCTATGGACTTGGTGTGATGATCTCTACTTCGCAAATGAGGCAACTGAGGGTCAGGAGAGTGAAGTGATCATCTGTGGTGGTCCAGCTAGGGATGGCAGAGGTGGTGGGGTGGGGGGTTGGGGACACGGAGGGACCAGGACTTGAGTTCCGTTGGTCTGAGCCCCAAATGCATACTGTCCCCGATTCCCCACGCAGCGTCTGCGAATCCATCACCACTGAACCAGGACTGTCCGGCTGCATCTCACTTCATCAGCTGCTGTGGACTGGAGCCCCTCATGCAGCCCTGAGCCCATGTGTTCCTTTAAAAGGTGGAGACACTGAAGCCCGGAGCAGGGAAGGGTCTTGCCCGCATCACACAGTGATTTAATTGTAGGAGCCGATCCGTTCCTAGGTCTCACCACCTTATCTGCATCTGTGGGATCCACAGGCCACTGACTGGCATCCCAGCAGCCACGGTGAGCCCACTGTCTGTGTGTTTTAGTTAATTTTCTCACCTTTAGGTAGAGCATGCATTCCTCGCTTCACCCCAGTCCCCACCCTTCCCTATCGCCTTCACCTGGGCTGATTCGCTCATTTGCTTCGCTGGCCTGATACTGTCTGCATTTGCCTCTCTGCCTGGGCTCTTCTTACAGGGGACTTGGATGGGATTTGATTTGAGTGCTTTTCTCTCTTTCTTTTGTCATCTCTTTCAAGGCCGCGAGTCCCATCTCCCATTTTACATCTTTTTTCAGCCCTCTTTCCTATATCAAAACTTCCCCATTCAAAGCTTCACCTCCTCAGGTCTTCAGACTCAGTAAAGGAAAGGAGATATCAGTGGGCAGCCACTCAGTCTTCTTGGCTCACGGAGGCTGGGATCACCCCTGTCACCCCTGACCCTGTGCTGGGCCCTGCCCTGAGAGAAGCTCACATGGATCTGATGCTGAGAATGATTCTAATCCCAGGCAAGGAGGCCCAGGGCAGGGCTGGGTGAGGAGGCCCTGCCCTGGGAGAGCAGTGGCTTCTGGGTTAGAACTCACTTGAAGGATGTGGGGAGGGGTGGGGGTGGGGTGGATTCCAGGCAGAGAACACAAGAGCTAAACTATTTAGGCTCAGAGAAAATGGAGTTGCTTTGTGTAACCAAATTTGTCCTCTCCTTTCCCCTCCCTTTCCCTCTTTCCCTCCCTTCCTTTCTCTTCCTCCCTTCATTTTCCTTTCACTTCCCTTTCACTTCTCTAGAGGAGGGGTTCCTTGGAGACCCTTGCGACTGGCTGGAATCTGGAAAAATCCTGGAGGACTGTCTGGAGGAAGTGTGAATCCAGGGAGGGCAGACTGTGAAGTGCAGGAGGGGAGCAGGGGCTAGGCAAATGGGCTCACTCATGCCTCCTGCAGGTCCCAGCTGAGGCTGATATAGTCAAGAGGCCAGGGCTACTAGATTCACACTTCCTCCAGGCAGCCTTCCAGGATTTTTGTAGATTCTAGCCAGTCACAAGGGTCTCCAGGGAGCCTCTACTTCCTGGGCCCCATGGCACTGTGCATTCACTTGGATTTTGTCACTTGCCTTTGTCATTTGCACCCGCCTCCCCAGCTGTGACCCCTTGAAGGCAAGGCTGTCCTGTTACACCTGGCACCCAGCACGGGATGGGACATAGAGCCTCGCCCCTGCATGGAAGCTGTCCCATGAGTCCTCTGAGTTTTGGCCCTGGCTCTGCTGGTGCCATGTGACTTCCTTGCTGAGCCTCTGCTCCTGCATCTGTAAAATGGGGAAAAGGATACCTACTTTGTAGCGTTGCTATAGGAATAACCATCCAGCCCCTGTGTACCATGAGCTTGGCACCTCTGAGGCAGTCAACCAACTGGCTTGAGAGCAGTCAGAAAAAGGGTCCCACCCAGGCTGGCTCTCCAGCCCCCTCCAGGGGCAATTCTGCTGAGCTCACGAAGGGGAAGAATGCACAGCATGCAGGGCCCAGGGTGCCCAAAAAGCTGGGGTGCCTAACAGACGGACTCAGCCCCTCAACCAAGTCATAGGACATAGAGACCATCTTGGCAAGCCTGAAATCAAGAAAGACAGAGCCAGGCTTGGGGAACTGGTGATGAACCGCGGGTGCAGTGTCGAGGGGAGCCGGGAAGGGCTGGAAGAGGGCAAGCCAGCACCCCACTCTGCTGAAGGCCAGACAAAGGCTGGGCCTTCCAGGAGGCCTGGGCGCTGACCTGGGGTGCGCCATGCTCCCATCCCTGTGGGATCAAGAATGGGAAGCTAAGAAGTGTGGTCGGTCAGGAGGCTGAGAGCCTAATTGATTAATGTTGTACATGTTTTGACGGGCCCGGATGTGGTGCTGGCGAAAGGTGAAGTATTAATACATATAATATATAATTATGATGTGCCACCGGCCTGGCAGCCTGTGTAAATAGTTACCCAGCTGGGAGCTAATCCCGGTAAGTGGGCCAGGGCACCTCTCACACGCGACAGGCTGGCTTCTATCCTGCGGGGAGGGCCTGGGCTTCACCTGGACTTGTCTAGCCCTAGAGGAACATTCTGATAGAGTGGGTGGGCATCCAGGGCTGGGGCTGGCACTTCCAGGGGTTGGAGTGTCTGGGCTGGCATGGAATTCTCCACTATTAAGGAGGTGGTCATCAGGCAAGGAAGGAAACCAGGCTGGACCGGGCACTCCTCACTGGCTAAGCCCTGTGCCCACTGGGCACTCCTCGCTGGCCAAGC
Organism: Gorilla gorilla gorilla; assembly: GCF_029281585.2. NCBI lineage: Eukaryota > Metazoa > Chordata > Mammalia > Primates > Hominidae > Gorilla > Gorilla gorilla. The sequence continues at coordinate 221,755,057 of NC_073224.2, read as the reverse complement.
TCCGTGCCCACAACCTCACACTTCATGCCCACTCTGCGTCTCCTCCTCCTCTTCTCTCTGCAGATGGAGAAAATCAGAGAGGCTTAAGGAAGCACAGCAAGTAGGTGACAGGGCTGGGATTAAAATGCAGTCCCCTGGCTCTAAGCCTGAGTGCTGTTTCTTCCAGAAAGCAACAACAAGGCCACTGTCCCCATCCCCAGCCCCAACCAAGTTCACTCTTGCTGAGCCCCCAAAAGGATTCCCATTGATCCCCTGTACTGAGGATACGGAGAGAGGTCTGCGGCATTCTGGGTCTCTCCCCTTAATTTAGCTCAAATGTTGATAAATCAGAGAAATTTAAGGGAAGATTCCAAACAAGTTGAGCTGCCACTAACAGCCAGCTCTGAGGCTTTCGTCTCTGAGTGTTTACAGCCCAGGAAGTCTGGCATCCAGTGCAGGTGACCGGGCAGGGTGCAGGTGTGAGGCTGGAAGTGAGAGCGGAGAGTGGGACTGAAATCCGGACTCAGCAGGTCCCGTCAAAAAGATATTCAGACTCTCCCAGCACTTTGAGGGGCGGAGGTAGGTGGATCACCTGAGTTCAGGAGTTCCAGGCCAGCTTGGCCAATGTGATGAAATCTGTCTCTACTAAAAATGCAAACATTAGCCAGGCATGGTGGTAGGCACCTGTAATCCCAGCTACTTGGGAGGCTGAGGCAGGAGAATTGCTTGAACCCGGAAGGCAGAGTTTGCAGAGAGCTGAGATTGCACCACTGCATGCAGTCCAGCCTGGGTGACAGAGGGAGACTCCACCTCAAAAAAGAAAAAAAAAAAAAAAAGAGACATTCAGACTCAAAATAACTTTCTGCAACCCTCACTGCTGCTGTGCTGCTCAGTCCAGGGCTCCAGACTCCCTGGTGCCTCGTGGAATTTCGGGGGGCAGTTGGGCTTCTAGCTCTTTCTTTGGAGGGCTAACTGCCTCGCTGTCTGTCCCCTGGCCATGGTGGCTCACCTGCCTGGTGGGTACCCCAGGACCTCACCCTGTGAGCCACTCTGGGGGCAGCTCCAGGAGCTCAGGTTTACTGCTCCCCGCCAATCCCCTCAAGGTCTCGGTCATAGCCACACCATGGCCCTGTGCGTGTGTCTGTCTATAAGTGAGTAGTTTTCTCCCCTGCCTCCACGCTGCAGCCCACAAGCTGGGGACTCCCAAGGCAGGGGGTTCATTCATCTCTGTGGTCACCATCGTCCTGTTCTCAACGTGTCCGCTCTGACTTTCTGCCTCCCAGCCCAGTCTGGTACACACGTTAAGCAAGACTGCAACCTGCAAGTCCAGCCCGTCTTCCTCCCGGCTGCAGCCACTAATGGGATGCTAAGTGCCTATTTTGCAGATGAGGAAATTGCAATTAAGAGAGGTTAAACAACTTTCCCAGGGTCACATATTTGGTTCGCCACTCCAACACCATGATGTTTCCACTCCATCAGATTGCCTCTTTGCTGGATGAGTCTTGGAGGGGAGGGGTGTTTCCTCCATCTGACTCAGGGCTCCCATAGGGTCTCCTCCATCAGAGTAAGCATTTGCTCAGAGCAGGAACTCTGTCTCTCCCACTAGACTGCGAGCTTCCTGAGGGCAGAGGCTGTACACCTCCCGTCAGCCAGACCCTCGAAAGGTAGAACGTGCGTCTCCTCCATTACACTAGGAATATCCTAGTATAGGGTCCCAGGGGACACTATGGTCATATCTCCCCGATCAAACTGGGATCTTTCCCTAAGGGCAAGCTCAGTGGCGCCCCCATCAGACTGGGAGCTCCCTGAGGGCAGGGACTGAGTCTGAAGTCCTTCAGCATCTCACACACCTGCCCTGTCATTCCATCCCCAGCCTTAGGACCCCCTGCCATGGCACCCCTGATGGTGTTCACATCCTGCACAGGACTCACCCTCAGCCGGAGCAGAAGCTGCCAACATGCCACTAAACCACAGTGCACCCTCGGCATTAATTAGTGTTGCTGCTGTTAAGTGTTTCTTCCCATTTATGCAAATCAGTGAGGTAAGAGGCATATAATGAAGTGTTTGTGGTTTAATACTGTGCGGTAGGAACGAAGAGGAATTTTAATTACTGGCTCCTAATTGGATGGACGGCTTGTTAATATCCTCCTGACAGGACATCTGAGTCACTTCTGCCCACCCACCCAGGCCCGGGTGTCTGCTGCCCACTCCTGACCAGTGCAGCGTCGGGGAACGGTGCCTCCAGAAGCCATCCTTGCTGCCCTTGCCCAGGGGTCATTCCTGGCATCCCTCTGCCCTTGACTTTGGAGCTCCTGTGTCTTTCAATCTCTTTTCTTCTCTCTCTCTCAATCTCTCTGCCTTCAGAAGGCCCTGGGCTTGTGTTCAAATCCCCATTCTGCCACTTACTGTGTGACCCTGGACAAGTCACTTCCCCTCTCTGAGCCATGTTCTTCAGGCTAAGTACTGGATATGGGTGATGGGCATTGAGAAATCAGGGAGGTTATGTAGTTAGAAGGTTATGCACCCTTTCAGAGAAGGGTGGGAAGGTCCTGAAAGACACATAGCATCTTGAGGTGAAGGGAGGCCTGCCCAGGCAGAGAATCTGGAGGAGAAAAGAATGTAGGGTATGTGGGAGAGTCTGGAGATGGGCATTACCCCCAGAGGTAGGAGGTGCTGAGGGCGATTCCCTCCCGCTCATCCTTCGGGGCTCTGCTAGGGTGGCACCTCCTCCCAGACCCTCCCAGGTCCCCTGGTGCCTGTGTTGAGAGTCTCTGCCTTGGGTTTGGTCGCCTCTCTGCCCATCCCCTGACCATCACATCGTGCTGTCACTGTACCCGTTAGACTATGAGTTCCTCCAGCTGTTCTGTTCTATTGACCCACTAGCCTGGTGTCCAGCACAGCTCCAGAACCTGAGAAAAATGTGCTCAATGAAAGATGATCAGTAGGCTGGACTTGTCTGCTGAAGATGCTCCAAGTCAGGGTGCAGTTTGGATTCTAGAGAAAGCAGGCAATAGGGAGCCATGGAGGACTCCAAACGGGGCCAAAGAAATGTTAGAATCAATGGGCCCTTCACAGCTCCCTCTGCCTTCTCTCGGATTTACCTGCTGATATAGTTTGGCTGTGTCCCCACCCAAATCTCATCTTGAATTGTAGCTCCCATAATTCCATGTGTTGTGGAAGGGACTGGTGGTTCCCCCATACTGTTCTCGTGGTAGTGAGTAAGTCTCACGAGATCTGATGGTTTTATAAGGAGAAAACTCTTTTGCTTGGTTCTTGTTCTCTCTCTTGCCTGCTGCCATGTAAGATGTGCCTTTTGCCATGATTGTGAGGCCTCCCCAGCTGTGTGGAACTGTAAACCCATTAAACCTCTTTTTCTTTATAAATCACCCAGTCTCGGGTATGTCTTTTTTTTTTTTTTTTTTTTGAGAGAGAGTCTCGCTCTGTCACCCAGGCTGGAGTGCAGTGGTGTGATCTCGGCTCACTGCAACCTCCACCTCCCAGGTTCAAGCCATTCTCTGCCTCAGCCTCCTGAGTAGCTGGGATTACAGGTGCCCAGCACCATGCCTGGCTAATTTTTTGAATTTTTGGTAGAGATTGGATTCCATCACATTGGGCAGGCTGGTCTTGAACTCCTGACCTTGTGATCCATCCACCTTGGCCTCCCAAAGTGCTGGGATTACAGGCGTGAGCCACCTTGCCTGGCCCTGGGTATGTCTTTATTAGCAACGTGAGAACAGACTAGTACAGCTTCCCAATGAACATCCAAATCTTGACGTGGTCCAGGTCCTCAGAGGACAAATTCAGAAGCATTTCTGGATCCCCTAGGATGGGCAGAGTGGTGACATTTGGGCAGGGCGAGAAGGAAGGAAAAACAGTCACTTCTCACCGAACTAGTTTAAGAAGAGTTATAACCAGATAGAAAACCTCACTGGTCTCACTCTGCTGGAGTTAGAGTCTAGCTCTGGGACTTAACCAGCTTTGGGGTCCTTCTGAGCCTTCCTATACTTATCCATAAAATGGGCTAAACCTACCTTATCAGATGCGTTCAGAGAATACATGACATAAAGCACTTCAAGCGCTCACAGCATTATGCCCTCATGCAGTAGGTGTTCAACGAAAGGCAGATGTTATTATAGTTAGATTTCCTATAATGGCAGGTGGTGAGCTCTCCTGGGTGTGGCTTCCTGGTGACAAGCCCAAGTGTGACTTAAGGCACACTTGGCTCTGCACCTTCTAGCTGGGCGAACTTGTGTGTTTTGTGGTTTAAGTCATAATTTCTTTTCTGGTAACAGGATTGTACAGTACCTCCTCACAGGGTCTGGGGAAGGACTGGGCACTCAGAGTGCGCTCATTCGGTGTGACGATGGCTGCTCCTGTCATAGTCATTATAACCCACTGATGGGGGGAACTAAACCAGCAGCTTCCCCATTCTGAACTTCAGCTTCCTTGTTCTATCTGGGAATCACAGTCCCTGCACCCGCAGCCACCCAGAATCACTGCAGTCAGCAGATCCTATTGCTGACAAGCCTTCCTAAACTGTAGAGTGCTGGACCAATGTGGGCTCTGATGGTTAGGACCACAGAGGGTATGGAGGATGGTGGTGGCTGTTCCTGGAGGCTGACTTGGCCTGCTTGAGATGGGAGGTGACTGTGATCCATGTACCCCCTGCATCCTGGAAGACACTGGAAAGTCATTATGGGTGCAGGGGACCAACTGTAGAGCTTTAGGCCTCTGTTCCTGCTGGGGCCTGGCCAGGGAATCTCTTGGGCCAGAGTTTGGCCTCCTTGGCCTGCACTTGAGATCAGCAAACTCCTGAATCTCAGGGGTCCAGGTAAGGAAAGAAAACCCCGTGACTCGGCCCTCTCCTGTTTTAGCACGGCCAGCCTCCTTTCTCCACAGAGTCCCTACGGGGCCCTCCCAACCTCCACTGGCATGAAGGAGAAGGGAAAGCCAGCATTTACACAATGCCTGCTGTATAGAGCAGGTGCTTCTCTAAGCACTATTACCATCCCCATGCCACAGACGAGCAAGCAGAGGTGGCTTGCGGGGATGGTGCAGTGAATGACCCTTGGAGATAGGTCACCAGCCCAGGCCTGCCTGATTCCAACATCGTGCCCTGTATTCCGAGCCTGCAGATGCCAGCTTGAGTCCCAGAACTCTACCCAGGCCACCAAGAGCCTTATTTACCTTCCCCCCAGCCCACTTTCCTGGGCTTATCAGGCAGAGGCCGAAGCAGCTGCTCACATTGCAAGCGCCCATTCCAAGTATCCCACCGGTGACAAGAGAACAAACAAGCCTGAACCCTCAGCAATCCCCTGGCTGAGAGGCCTGCCAGAGTTTTCAAAGGCGAGAAAAACTATGAAACGGGGTTAAACAAACACATGTTTGAAAGGAAAACAGATGCCAGACAGATGTGCTCCCAACTTACACTGATACAGTCTCGCGTGGCGGTGGGAGGAGGCCAAATATTTATGAAGCATTTACTGCAAAAGGCAAAGCAGTGGAGCAAAGGCACAGAGGCTTGAAATCAAGCAGATGAAGCAGACCTGGGTTGGAATTCCAGATCCCCTTGGAGGGCTGTGTGACCTTGGGCAGGGCACTTAACGTCTCTGAGCCTCTGTTTTCTCATCTGCAAAAGGGGATCATCATACCCTTCCTATAGAGCAAACTTCTTAATATACAGATGGTCCCTAACTTACAATGATTCGATTTCCTGTTTTTCTTTCTTTCTTTTTTCTTTTTCTTTTCCTTTTTTGAGACAGGGTGTCACTCTATCACCCAGGCTGGAGTGCAGTGGCATGATCACAACTCACAACTCACTGCAGCCTCAACTTCCCAGGCTAGAGCGATCCTCTCACCTCAACCTCCTGAGTAGCTGGGACTACAGGCACGTGCCACCACGTGTGCCTGTATTTTTGTATTTTTTTGTAGAGACAAGGTCTTGCCATGTTGCCCAGGCTGGTCGCAAGCTCCTGAGCTCCAGCAATCTGCCCGCCTCTGCCTCCCCAAGTCTGGGATTACAGGTGTGAGCCACCGCACCTGGCCCAATTTGCCATTTTTCTACTTTACGTTAATGGTGTGAAAGCAATAGCCATTTGGTAGAAACCATCCTTTGATGGTTCAAACCATCCTTTGAATTTCGAATTTTGATGCAGTAGGAAACTCCCTAGCAGTGCCAGAGCATCAGGGAGCTGCAGCTCCCAGTCACCCATGCCATCAGGACAGTGATACACTGATACCCTGCAGCTTACTGTGGTGCAAAATGGTTTTGCCCAATATGTCGTTGTAAGTGTTCTGAGCATGTTTCAGGTCAGCTAGGCTAAGCTTTGATGCTCTGTAGGTTAGGTGTACTAAATACATTTTTGACTTAGGATATTTTCAACTTAAGATTGGTTAATTGGGATGTAACTCCACTGTAAGTTGAGGAGCGTCTGCATATTAGGGACATAGTGTGGGGCCTGACATATGATAGGTGCTCAGTAAATGTTAGTTTCATTCCCTTCATTAGAGGGTTTAGCAAGCTGAGATATGAGACCGTATTCACCCTCTAAACCAGGCCAAAAGGAAGGAGCCGCTCTCCTGGGGACAATGATGGTAAGTGAGGTCCAGAAGGCAGAAGGGTTGAAACCCAGAGGAGTCTTTGGACTTGGGGGACCAGGATCATGTTCTGTGAACAGTGATGGTGTCACACTGGGGGTGGTAGACGGAGGGTGAGTTGGAGTTGGCCATGCAGGATTTGGGCATGGGGAGGTTAAATTAATCCCCAGTCATTCTAGGGTGATTCTTCTGAATGGAAGATGTTTCCACGGGGCTTGGGGGCACAGTGGCAGAGGCTGGGTATCGTATTCTGGGGTCAAGACCTTGGACAAGTCTGCTTCACTTCTGTGAGCCCGTTTCCTAAACTATAAAGGGAGAATCATGATATTTACTTTCTGGAATTTTTGGGCAAAAAAGAAAAAAAAAGCAATGTGGCAGGCCCGTGGTGACTACTCAGAATAGTGGTTGTTATTGGTGGTGGTGTTAATGTCGCAGGAGGAGGTATGGCAGATGGGGTGGTGGACAGAGGATGAGTTGCAGAAGGGATAAAAGAGAAAGAGGTGAGAGGGTGGAGGGAGGAGTTAGTGCAGGATGGGAGGATGGGTGGATCTGCCTCTAAATCCCAATTTCCTTGGCACTTGCCGGGAGGCGGTTTCTTTTGCAAACCATGACACATTTGCACAGGGTTAGAGCAGATCCCCAAGGTTCTGGACAAGCCTGCACAGCTACATTTCAGGTACATCGGTCTCGTTTCCCCAGCAGGAGACAAGGCTCCTGAGATAAGCCTATGCTGTCCTTTTCATCCACTCTATTTGTGCTAGAGACCTGCATTTTTCCAACTTCCCTGCAACCCCATTGGTGCAGCCAGCATTGGTGGGTGGGAAAAGGCCCCCCAAGCTCCTGCCCAGCGCCTCTTTGGGGTGGGAGAAGGGAAGGAACAGAAGTGCCCACCAATGTCTTCTCTGACTTCACTGCGTCTTCACAGCCTAGGGGCACTGATGGATTTAGTAAAGTGCTCATAACTCCCAAAACCAAAAGTCAGGGCTCAGGATCTAACAATAACGGGTGTTTTCCAAATCCTGAAAAATGATTTATATGAAAAGGGAAATACCGTGATAGCCATCATTTATATGAAATGCAATTTAGTTACTGATTTGGTGAATCACTGGACCGCAATGAACGTGAAAAGAAGTAGAGAATCCACCAATGGGAGACTGCCCAGTGGCTGACACATGGAGGATAATGATGATGACAATAATGATAGAACAGCATACTAGCTCCATCTGTATAGCATTCTACATGGCATGTATTATGACTGCTTCCTTGTACAGATGAGGAAACTGAGGCATAGGCAAGGTAAGTAACTTGCCCAAGGGTTTAGGACTAATAAGTAGCAGAGTTGAGATTTCAGCCTGGGTTTGACTGACTCCAGGGCACAAGTTTTTCCCTCCCTTGCTCCTTCCCTCTCCCCTTTCCTTCTTTCCTCCCTCCCTCTCTTCCTTCCTTCTGACCCCCTTCTTTCCTTCCTTTCATTCTTCTCCTTACCTCCTTTGCTGTCCTTCCCTTTCCTGTCTTTCCCTCCCTCCATCCATCTTTCCTTTTTATCCTTTTCTCTCCTTTCTTTCAATCGGATATTGATAAATTGCCCTCTACAGAGGTTGTACAATTTACGCTCCCCCCAGCAATGTTGGAGAGCCTCACCCTGTTCTCCCACAGGCTTGCCAAACACAGTGTCAGCAAACACACGCCTTAGGAAATGGTGCCCGTCTGATCAGTGCCATTTTAACTGATCGTGAAGGAGGTTGAGCATCTTTTCATATATTGATGGGCAATTTGTATTTCTTTCTTCGCGATTATCTTTCATACTTTTTGCCCATATTTGTTCCTTTGTTGGTATTTTTTCTTTTATATATATATATTTATTATACTTTAAGTTCTAGGGTACACGTGCACAATGTGCAGGTTTGTTACCTATGTATACATGTACCATGTTGGTTTGCTGCACCCATTAACTCGTCATTTACATTAGGTATATTTCCTAATGCTATCCCTCCCCCCTCCCCCCACCCCACAACAGGCCCTAGTGTGTGATGTTCCCCTTCCTGTGTCCAAGTGTTCTCATTGTTCAATTCCCACCTGTGAGTGAGAACATGCGGTATTTGGTTTTTTGTCCTTGCAATAGTTTGCTGAGAATGATGGTTTCCAGCTTCATCCATGTCCCTACAAAGGATATGAACTCATCATTTTTTATGGCTGCGTGGTATTTCATGGTGTATATGTGCCACATTTTCTTCACAATTTCTAGGAACTTTTCATATGTTGAGGATAACATTCATAATAGGAGTCTGTATTTCTTGGCTAGGGCTGCCATAACAAAATACCACAAACTGGGTGGTTTAAACAACAGAAATGGTTTTTCCCACAGCTCTGGATGCTGGAAGTCCAAGATCAAGGTGCTGGCAGCGTTGGTTTCTTGTGTGGCCTCTCTCCTGGACTTGCGGATGGTCACCTTTTTGCGGAGTCCTCACATGGTCTTTCCTCTGTGCATGGCAATTTCTGGTGTCTCTTGTGCCTCCAAATTATTTCTTCTTATAAGGACACTAGTCAGAGTGGATTAGGGTCCACCCTAACAGCCTCATTTTAGGCCAATTACTTCTTTAAAGGCCCTATATCCAGTCACATTCTGAGGTCCCGGGGATTAGGGCTTCAAATAAGAATTCTGAGGGAACACTTCTCAGCCTGTAAAAAGTAAAGTAGAGGTTCTTCTTCAAAGACTTTCCTCCCCATCTAATTAAGAATAAATAGTAACTTCTCTTAGAGGCAAAATTTGTTCAAAGACCTGTGCTAACATCCTTAAATATCTGCTAGCCGTAATAAAGAAATCAATTGCACTTTATGTTCTTAGCTCCCACAATTTAGCCTAAATATTTGCCCTGGCATGTTTATACCAGTCCGAGCAAGCATTAAGTCATAGCCTGTGTCCTCTTCCTTATTTAAAAGTGTTTTTATCTTTCTCAGCATTCCACAAGTTACTTCCTCCTTCCTTTGTTCTCTTCTGCTTTTGCCTCTTTTAAAAAGTTCTAAGTTGCTAGCCAATCAGGACAAATACAAAATGTGAGGTCCCATTCCAGCCAGTAGAAACCAGACACAGCAGTAAGGTAGATGTGTCAGGTTATAAACGACCCTGTCTCCTTTGTTCAGTGTACTCTCGTGGTAAAACTGCTAGCAAGTGTACCCTTTCTGCAGAAAGTAAAAATGGCCTTGCTGAAGAAATTAAATTTATGTTCAAGTGCTATTTCTTTACAGAACCAGGGAACAAGCATTCCTAACAAGCCAATAACAGAGTCCCACATATCTTTTTTTCTGAGCTTGCTTTTAAAAAAAAAATTTACCTTGTATATTTTCTCCCTACCCTATGCAGTATAGCCTCCTCAAGTCTCCAAATTTGAATATCTGAAATCAGCTTTGCTCCAGAAAACTGAGTGTTTATCTTTGCCTGGTTTCCCCTAATTTGTCTTCAGAGACAGCTTGATCCAGAGGAAAGGGTGTGATGGGCTTTGGAGTCACTTTGACCTGCCTGGCCTGAAGTCCTGGCAATTCGCACAGCCGCAGGGTGACCTTGGGCAAGTCACTCCATCTGAGACGCAGAGTCTCTTTTCTATAAACGACGCTAATAATAGCCAGCTGGCAGAGCTGCTGTGAGGACGAAATGAGATGATATCTCTAGAACGCGTAGCTCCGTGTCTGGCCCGTCACCAGGGTTCAGTATGCTGCAACCATTGCGATTTTCTTTATGAATAACAGCTCGTATTTATCAAGCATCCATGGCACCGAGTGCCTGAGGGGAAGGGGGATGCAGAGTGGGGTCTGTCCAGGCATCTGCTCTCGGGGACTCATGGTCAAGACCACGAGCTGGAATGCATGGGCCAGGCCCTGCTGTCCTTCAAAGCCCAAATGGGGAAGGCAGACTCATATCTGAGCCTTGTAAGTGGAAGAGGATTTTCGCAGGTGGGAAGGAGGGGTGTGGGAGAGGGCATTGCAGGGGGAGGGCCCAGGATGTCCCAGAGCAGGGAGGCAGGAAAGGAGAGATCACCTTCATTGGATCACAAGGCATCTTTGTCTACTCGAGAGTTTCTGGTTTGAAAGTGGGAGGCAGCGTGGATACTCTGCTGTGGAAACAGGAACCGTCTTTACCTGAAACAGGCAGAACACACAAGTGTTTGATGGAGTTTGACTGTGAGGCCACAAGTGCTTGCAGAGGGAAGGGGCACGGGGTGAGCAGATGAGGTTCACACTACACATCGCTGGCTGAGCCTGAGCTTGCAGGGAGCAAGGGCTCTGCTGGCACGGATCGCAGAGGGCTTGAGAAGGGTGTATCTGAAGCAAGAGTGCTGGATGATCAGAGACATCCCCAAGAAGCGGGGATTGGTCCAAGGGCCCATGCTAGATAGAGGTGGCTCAGTGCCTGGCCCTTTACCTCATCTAATGCTAACTGCAAACCTGCAAGGTAGATATGACCGGCCTTATTGTACAGAGGAGGAAACCAAGACTTGAAAAGGTGAAATTGTTTACCCAAAGTCAAATTAGGAACTAGGTGGAGGAGCTGAGCTTAGAACCTGGGGAGCCTAAATTCTCTGCATGCGCCCCCATGCTGGTTAGAAAAGGGTCTTGGGTGGTGGTGACCCCAGTGAAAGTGATCCCTGTGGAAAGGCTTAGTGCCCTCCACCACCCACCTGCCTTGCCAAGTTCCCTCCTTTCCCACCGTGAGTGGATTAGGCTGAGAAGGCGTGGGGTTTATGGTGAGCCCGCTCTAGAGAAAAGGGCCCCTTCCACCCTTTCCTTCTGCTGCTGGAACCTCATTGCATGCCTCCACCCTCGTGATCTGCTGGGGTGGAGGAGCCTATTTGGGACCTCACCTCCATCCCCACTCCTGCTGTACAGGGGAGAGAAGGGTCCCCACTGAACACTCTCTGTTCCCCACAGCAAGTGCAGTTGTGTGGCCAGGGCACTCTCAGGTTCCCGGCGCCCTGGGTGCCACTCCGAAGTGTCTGGCTCCTTTCCACGGATCCCAGGACCAGCTCCTCCTTCACGTTCCTCATTCTTCTCCCTGCTCCACGTGCGCCACAAACACCTTGATCACCTCTACCGCAGGAACACCTGCTCTCCTTTTAACGATCACATTCATGGAAGGAGAACAACCAGCTTAGCATCATGGTCCAAAATATACCCCAGGGGCTGGACAGGACCTTGGGAGTCCAGCAGGACCACCCTGCTGCCTTTGGGGTGGGGGTGGGGTGAAGGCACATTCAACCCTCTGAACTGCAAGGAGGGTCTCTGTTGCTGCCAGAGCCCCCTCCTCGTCACTCTGCTCACCAAGGAAGAGCATCTGGCCGTTAACTTATATATAATAACCCTTAAACGCTGCCATTAAGTCACCTCTCATTCTGTTAAACTACCCAGGAAGGGAATTCAGGGTGATATACGGAGGCTTTTATGGCTGGTACTGGGCAGCTTAAGGACTTAGCAGCACACTGAACACACACATTGTTGCATAAATAAGAACCACTGTAATATCAAAGCATCACTCAGCTCCATGCCTGAGTTTCTCAGCAGCACAGAACCAACATCCTGCACCCTGGGTCATTGTCACTTAGACGAGGGGACCTGAGGACAGGGGCATTGCCCCAGAGCTGGACCACTGAATCCCATGATGTTACCACTGCTAGATGCACCAGGAGACCCTGTCACTTTATCTCCTGTCCCTCTCTCCTTCTTTCACTCATTCTTCTCCTTAATTACGCCTTATGTTGCAAGGGGCAGGGGATGGAAGAAGAAAGGAATCGCTCCCTGTCGGAATTAACCTGCTGCATGCCAGGCACTTTACACATATTATCTCATGAAATGCTCGATTGTACACAGTAGTAAAGGTGTTATTGCTCATTTATAGCTGGAGAGACTCAGTAACTTGTCCAAGGTCACCCAGCTTGTAAGTGACAAAGCTGGGATTTGAACCCTGCCTATGGCCCTTGCATATATGTCATTTGCGGGAAACACGGGGTTCTGGGGCCGGAGGGGAGCAGGTGCTGGTGCAGGTGGACAGCCCCGAGGGGCCCCGAAGAGCCCTGTGTGTGGAGGCTTTGAAATCAGGAGTAGGGGGCTCAGAGTGTCTGTCTGGGTTTGCAGACAAGGGCACAGCACTAACCTGTGGCTGCTCACCTGCGTGGCTATGCTCACCTAGGAGCACCCACTTGGCAAATGGACAGTGTTAATATTTAATGAGCGATGATGACTTTGGGGGAATTGCTGTTTACTCCCTCAGAGAAAGGCTCAGAATTCACATTGCACCCCAATGGCCCAGGCAGAGACTCCCCAGATCAGATCCCCACCAGCTGGATCCGCCATGGAGGCCCATCTGCGAAGTAGCTTTGGCGAGCGGGATCCAGTGTCAGGTCCTGAGGGTGGAGGAAGAGCAGGGAACTGGGAAGTAGGGCCCCTGTGCTTGGGGAATTCCACTCATGCCTGGGAGTGGTTGAAGAGGAAGCCCAGGCGTATTTCTTTCTTCCACCTTTCCTCTAACCCCCGTCTTGCCCACGCTAACTGGGATGCCAACCGTGGTGCTGGGGTCCTCTGCTCTTTCCAATTCACAAGGGCGGCCCAAGCATTCCAGGGCTAATTCCACTTCCTCATAAGACCCCAAGGAAATCACATACCCCAGCTGCTTCCGCCCCACGTGAGGATGGCGGCACAGGTGGCCGAGTTAGCGAGTGTCTTTGCTGATGGCTGAAGCCCCCTGCCCCCAGCCCAGGGTAGGGAGTTCTCACTGGCAGTCAGATGCGCCTGATTAACAGAAATGAAAGATGGGCTAATTGCTGCTGAATATGAGCCGCTTGTTTGGTAGGGAGAGCAGGGTTTTCAAATCATGGAGTCCTGGGGGTGCGGGGAAGGACTGTCCTTAGGGCTCCTGGTCCACAGTGTGGTACTTGGCCCACAGAGATGAGCTGCCTGTTGATGGGGGAGGCAGACAGGCTGGAAAGTGCGTGGACCATAAGACAGGAGTGGAGCAGGGTTTTTTGGCGGGGGAGCGGATCTCTTACTCTGCAGGAGATGGAACCGGGAGAAGTTCAACAGAGCAGCGGTGCCAACGAGGTATGGCAGGTGGCCATGAAGGCCACAGATCTTGGGACCAAGTGCATCTGTGTTCAAGCCCAGGATCTGTCACAAGCCCCAGCCCACAGCAGGCGCCCAGGAAGTGGTAGCTGTGAGTGCCGTCATTGTGGAGAAGGTAGGGAGGGCATTCCAGTTATAGGGAGCCACATGGGCAAAGGCATCACTGGACCTTGATGCTGCATTTGGGGGATCCTGTGCCAGGATTAAAGGATGCCAGTGGCAGGGGCAGGGGAGGAAGTGAGGTCAGAAAGAGAGATTCTTGGGAACCAGACATCTAGCTAAGGAATGGGGTCTTATGAAGCCAGTGACCATTTCTGAGTAGGGATTCTAGAATCCAGATTTGTATAAGACAAATCGGTGGCTCCCAGATGGCCAACTCTGAACCCCTGCTGGCTGGCTATAGGCCCCAAAGACCCCATTTGGATAATACATTAATATACAGAGTGCCAGGTCCCACTTCCAGAGAGTCTGATTCAATAGGTAAGAATGCCTAATATGTATTAAATGTCTTCTACTTGCTGATTTTATCCTATATATTTTACTTTTTTGTTTAACTAATGTAATCCTCACAAGAATCCTATGGGAATAGGTACTGTTATTGTTCCCATCTTACAGATGGAGGAAGTAAAGCACAGAGAGGTTAAGCAACTTGCTCAAGTTGGCACAGCAGCAATTGTCAGAGCTGGGATTTGAACGTACACTGCCTGACTCTGGAGCCCATGCTTTAAAGCACACTGCTATCCCGGTTCTGATGAAGGCTGAGGAAATCTCACTTGGCTGGGTACACACCCTCCTACCCTCCTGTCCATGATTCTTCCAGGCTGCAGATTTGAGACTCATGATCATTGTCGACCAGTGGTCTTACATTCAGAGAAGACAGTGGTCAGGGTAGGTTGCACCTTCAGGAAGGGCTTCATGGAGCAGGTGGACTTAAGAGGGTCAGGTTGTGGTGGATGCAGGGAATCAGAGAGGAGGACAATCTGGGTGAGAGGCACAGCATGAACAAAAGCAAGGAAACAGCAGACACGCAGGCCTGTCGGGGAGGCTGCCTGTGGAAGGACCTGGGAGTGAGGCTAGGTGTGTGGAATGAGCTTGGAAGACACTGTCTGGAGCGAGTGTCTTGGTGTCTTGTAGCATGCTGGCCTCACTCTCATGCCAGTAATTGTAAGCCCTCAAGATGCCTTCATTTCCAGAGCCACCCTAGGCTCAGTGAGAATTGAGCCATGATTAAAAGGTCAGCCCAGAGAGGAGGCATTCACAGCTTCATAATCCTCCCAAATGAAGACTCATCCTTAGGGCCTGATGGGATCCCTGGGGTCAGAGGGCTGGGGTCAGAGGGCTGCAGGGCAGAACCAAGGCCAGGGCACCCATAGCAACCTGGAGGGGAAATTGCTCCCCTCTCTGCTCTGGAACAGGAAGCGCCTGAAGGTCCACGATTCCTGGCAAGGGCTAAGTAATAATAGGTAAGGAAATAGTCATGCTGAGGAAGGGGTGTAGCAGAGCAGCTAGGAACTCAGTCCCCAGTGTCAGAAAGTTTTCATTCTGGCTCTGCTGCTCACTAGCCACGAGTGACTTTTCCTCTCGAAGCCTCAGTTTCCTCTGCTGCAAATCAAGAATTAATCATGCTAGAGTTGTCCTGCAGAACCATTGAGATAATGCACAATGCTTATCACAAGCGCTTAATAAACAAAAGCCTTCATTCTTATTTCTGGCACAAACTCCCTTGGCCACCTACTTAGCAACCATTCTCTTCTAGCAAAACTTTAATTTTGTTGAGTAATTCCCCTTCCCCCGTGTGGATATGGACTTCACGGGGGTGGCACCAACTCTAGAGCCAAGAAGTGAGTGATGATTGGTCTAAGGCTAAGCCAATCCTGGTTGACCTGTTCCCTCTAATAGTGATTGGTTAAACCATGGGCAGCTGATACGGTTCTGTTCAATTAGTCGAAATCTATAAAGGAGCTTCTGGGAAAGGTTGAAGAGGTACCTGGGAAGAAATAGTTCCTTTTCTTCTCCCCTGGACAGGATTGTGTCTGCAGTTGAGGGCTGGAACCACAGCAGCCACCTTGCAGCCATCCTTACAGGCTAAGGAAGTCAGGAAAGAAAGTTAGACTTGGGACCTTGATGAGGGCCTGGGCTGATTAATTCATCAGCCCTAGAATCCCCCTAGCTCAGGACTTCTTATGTGAGAGAATAATTTTCAACATTGTTTAAACCAAATTGAGTTTCCTGTCGATGTTTCCTGTTACCTGAGCTGGAAGCATCTACCTAATACTCTATTAATTAAAGTTTGGTAAGAGTCTGTTATTCCTGGAGCAAGGCACTTATGTACATATTACTTCTTATTACCCTCACACTAATAGAGCAGAATTAATATCCCTATTTGTCTTAGTCTGCTGTGGCTGCCATAACACATATCATAGACTGTGTGGCTTAAACAACAGAATTTGATTTCCTCACAGTTCTGGAGGCTGGAAGTCTGAGATCAGGCTGCCAGCAGGGTCGGGTTCTGGGGAGGGCTCTCCTCCTGACTTGTAGATGGCCGCCTTCTCACTGGGACTTCACATGGTCTTTCCTTGTTGCATGTGCAGAGAGAGAGAGAGAGAGAGAGAGAATGAATCTTATCCTCTTCTTACAAATCCTCCAATCCTATCAGATTAGTACCCCACCCTTGGGACCTCATTTAACCTTAATTACTTTCTAAAACCCCTATCTGCAAATGCAGTCACATTGGGGGTTAGGGCTTCAACATATGAACTTGGGAAGACACAATTCAGTCCATATCACAACTGCACACCCAAGAAAAATTAAACTCACAGATGTGAAGTGACTTGCCCAAATCACATCACCTGCAAGGGGCAGAGCTGGGCTTTGAACAGAAGTCTGCACTTTAAAGTGTGTGCTCTCTGTGCTAGTCAAGCATCCCCTCTGGTGTGTGTGTGTGACTCAATCCATAAGTCTTCTTACTATCCTACTCTGGGAAAGATTATTAATATAAAATTTTTCACATTTTAAAAAACAGCTTTAGGCCAGGTGCGGTGGCTCACGCCTGTAATCCTAGCACTTTGGGAGGCTGAAGCAGGTGGGTCACTAGGTCAGGAGATCAAGACCATTCTGGCTAACATGGTGAAACCCCATCTCTACTAAAAATACAAAAAATTAGCCAGGCGTGGTGGCGGGCGCCTGTAGTCTCAGCTACTTGGGAGGCTGAGGCAGGAGAATGGCGTGAACCCGGGAGGCGGAGCTTGCAGTGAGCTGAGATCGCACCACTGCACTCCAGCCTCAGCGACAGGCAAGACTCCGTCTCAAAAACACAAAACAACAACGACAAAAAATCAGCTTTAATTGAGGTATAATTTACCAACAAAAAAGTCCAATTAGAACTGTCAGATTAGCTGCATTTTGACGAACGTATGCAGTTGTGTAAACACCACCACAGTCAGGATATAGAACAAGCCAATCACTCCCAAAAGTCCCATCACGGACCTTTTGGAATCTCCTGCATCCTGCCCTTAGGCCCAGGCAACAACCCACCTGCTTCCTGTCCCTGCAGTTTGGTCTTTTCTAGAATTTCCTACCAGTGGAAGCATACAGTTTGTGTCTTTTGGGTCTGGCTTCGTTCACTTGGCATGATGCTTTGGAGATTTAGCCATGTGTTTACACGGACCACTCGTTCATCCCTTTTTATTGCTGTGTAGTATTGTGTTATAAGGAAATATCATGTGGATTTATTTGAGTTTTGTTTTGTTTTATTTTATGTATTTATGTATGCATGTATTTATTTATTTGGAGACGGAGTCTCACTCTATCGCCCAGGCTGGGGTGCAGTGGTGCAATCTCAGCTCATTGCAACCCCTGTCTCCCAGGTTCAAGCGATTCTCCTGCCTCAGCCACCTGAGTAGCTGGGACTACAGGCGAGTGCCACCACGCCCAGCTAATTTTTGTATTTTTAGTAGAGAAAGAGTTTCACCATGTTGGCCAGGCTGGTCTTGAACTCCTGACCTCGGGTGATTTGCCCTCCTCGGCCTCCCAAAGTGCTGGGATCACAGGCATGAGCCACCACGCCCGGCCTCTTTGAATTTTAAAATCATGCTTTCCATACATGAATGTTCCGGGAAGCTCAGCCTCATGCGTTCTGTGGCTTGCGGGGAATCACACCGCAGAGAGAGAAACACCCAGATGGCTGGGCCTGCTGGGCCCGTACTGCTTTCCAACAGCCATCCTGGGATCTTGCACCTAAATAGCTCTAGTTTCCTCATATCTCCAGAGAGCTTGCACCCCACCCCCGAGGCGTTGCAGGAAGGAATTCCATGTGTTCCCCGAATCCCGTGTCTAAGCGTCTTCACAGATGGGCAGTTCTTCTTTTATCTAGTCTCAAGCTTTCATGCTTCATTACTATTCTTCCCGCTGCTGATGAAATGAAGCTTTGAAGTGAGGGAACTGCATGGATCTGAAGGCTCGAGGAAGAGGATGACGGGAAGGCCCAGGAGTCTCTCCCATGTCCCTGGTTAGACAAAAAGCTGCCTGCTCCAGGAGCTGATGTTGTCACGACCCACCCACATCCCCTCGCTCGCTCTTGTCACTTCAAGCGTGCCAGCCGACTTCCCCCTGCCAGCTCTCTGATTTCTTTGCCTAGGGTTCTCTTTGCCTGGCAGGGCAGTTTTGCCCACCTGATTCCCATAGCCTTCTCCCCCCAGGGAAGGATAACTCTGAGGCTCACGTCTGTTCGACACTGGCTCCCAGCGTTTCCCCAGGGCTTGAGCCCCGTTGCCCACTGGGGTAGCTGCCGACGACACGCTCTGCCTGGCTTCTCCTGTGCCCTGACAGGGTTCTTGACACGGTCTACAAATAAACTACCTGCACCAGAATCCTTGCCTCGGGTCTGCTTCTGGGAAGCCCATTCTGAGCCAAATGGTAGCAGTGAGCACTGGCGTTCTCTGGGGCCCTGGGCTGGCTGCTTTATGCACTGCTTTCATCAGTACAGTCCCCTGAGGTGGGACCGTTCACTGCCATCTTGCAGATCATGGGTAACTTGCCTGAAGTCGAGCACTTAGTGGGTGGCCAAGCCAGGTTTCAGACTCCCAGCCTCTCCCCTACCCACCTCCACCCTGAAACAAACATATTCAAATGCCCGTGTGACCCTTATCTGGAGTTTGAGTAAAACTCTTGGGCTTGGGAGTCCAAAACTCAGAATTCCGTCTCTGCCTCTGTCACAGATGTGCTGTGTGGCCTTGGACAAGTCACTTCCCCTTTCTGGGCTCTATTTCCCCATTATAATCTGGAGGGACTGGATTGTGTGATGTAAACAGGCCCCTCTAGCTCTGACATTTGGTAGAAGCTAAGGTTGAAGGAAGTGATTTTAGGACAAATACTAGGCCTCCCTATCTTATCTAGCGGGGAGTGAACTGCAGAGTTAGCACCCGCAGACAGCCGGGAGGAAACGAGAAAGAGCCATTTGAAGGATTCAGAGGAAGATGCCATGGAATAACAAGGGCAGCTCCTTGAGGGATGCTGCGGGGAGAGGGGTGCAGACATCCAAGGTTAAAGGCAGGAGGGGTCAGTCTGGAACCTCCTTGTCCCTTGCTCCTGGTGGGAAGTGACCCGGGAAGAACCTGGGGTAGCGGGGGCTCCCTTCCTCTGTCCAGTCCCTTATAAAGGGTCCCTTGGGCAGAGGCTGTTCTGAACCCTCCTTCGCACGAGGACTCTCTCACCAGGAGGTCACCTGCCCTAGCACAGGGGTGGCAGGACAGGGTGGAGGGAGAGCTAGTGAGCCAGAGCCATGTTCCCTCCACCTCCAAAAGCCCAGAGCAAGGCAGAGGGAAGAGCCAGGTGAATTATGCATGTGCCTGTTAATCATGCACTGATTAAAATAATTGTACTAATATTAATTCTTCCAGCCCTCTTGGAGGAGAGGGCAGTGCCTGTTCCCTGCTCCTGGCAGTAGATCATGCCCAGCAGACCTGTGGATTTGTAGATTGCTGGCTCTCTGCCAGTCCCTGGGCATGCCGCTGGATGTGAGCTCATTGTACCCTCCGCCTTGTGAAGGAGGGAAGGCCCGGTGCCTGGCCTGGACGTCTGAAACTGCAGAATGAGGTTCAGAGATGTCAAGGGCCTTAATTACGGACACACAGCAATGAGCCTGGTTGGGAATCAGGCTTCCTGCTCCGCGGGCTGTGGGCTCTGCCTACAGGGTGAAAACAAGAAGGATTTTCAAGGCAGTGTCACATGGTTCAGCTGCTTTTAGGCAGATAACTGCAGGAGGGGACACAGAGAGGCATCCTAGCTTAAAGATATCTGACTTGCAAATGACGAGACACCTGGCTTCATTTTTCAGACACCTGAAGGTATTGTGGCAAAGTTAAGGAACGATCACAGGCTCTGGGGCCAAACAGACTTGAATTCCAGTCAGGTCTCCCCCAGGCTCTAGCCAAGTGATCTTGAGAGCAAGACTTTTCCTCCTTGAACCTTAGGGGTCCCATCTGCAAAAGGAGTCAGTCAAGCCCAGAACTGTTGTTGAGATTAAAGGATATAATCTAATAAGTAGGGCATCTCCTGGCACATAGCAGATAATCCTCGGGAGCAGTTTTCCAAGGAGTAAGCCTTTTCACACTGATGTGCCATTTTCACTAACTGGTGTTTAAGAGTATCTGCGCCCCTGCCCCTATGACCTTCTCCTTCCCACCATGGAAGACTTTCCTCCTCTTCCTTGGTGAGGTGGGAGGAGTTCCGGGGTCTCCACAGAGAATTTAGAATACAGAGCAATTCCCCAAGGAAACAATGTTACAAGTCATTGGTAACCACAAATATAAATAAAACGTTGTCAGCTCCCTTGGGGATTAGGGGGCTTTGGGGGCTACCCTGGGGCTTTAAGGACAACAGGCCAGCTGTGACTTTAGCAGTGCTATTAGTAGCCTTGCCCACTGCTTACTGAGCTCCTATTTGCTGGGCACTTGACATACAGCGCTTCCTATAATTTTTCTGGATGTATCTGAGGTTGGTGAGTATTTTTATTTCCCCCTTTAACAGATGAGGACACAGAGTGGTTTAATTCCAGGCTAAAGTTTGCCATCCTCCCAGTCTGTGCTTTTAACCATGACTTTATTGTATCCACTGACACTGTTTATCTGGGAAGATATATTGCTCAATCCAAGAAGCTGACTTAGAAGTGAACTTTACAGACAGATCCTTCCATAAGCTAAAGATTGCATAGACTCTGGTGGCCTGGAGAATCCAGAGTCAGTAATAATCCAATAATGGGCACTTTCTGAAGGACTCAGACAACAGGGCAGGTGGTCCAGGGTCCAAGGTTTTTCCTTTGCCCTGAAAAGTCCACGCAGAGCCCTGAGCATGTACCCAGAGATGGCTGAGAAGGACTGTGGTCGTCTGTGGGGATGGGGTCAGTGAGGTGTGTGTGTGTATATGTGTGTGTGTGTGTGTGTGTGTGTACATGGTTCTTGGTACATATGCATAAACCTATCTATATTCATGTGCACGTAAAACATAAACACAGGCCATTGTCCAGTCTCAGGTTCTCTCTGATGATTTTTTTTTCTGCAGTTGATTATTGCCTTGTCCTGTCCCTTCATCTCTTATTTCTTATTCACAAACACACTTACTGATGTGGTGTGCACTTCCTTAATTTGCATGGGTTTGCATAGTGCCTGGGGAATGATCAAATGTCTCATCCTCTCTCTCCACTTGAACAAGGAATTCCCCATTTAGAGCAACGACCCTGTGGAAGGGGGAGTGGGTGTGTTTGGGTGATTGGATCGAGGAGGTGGCACATATATGTTAAAAAGTCATATTCGGTATGCCCGTTGTCTTCAAAATATATCCTATGGCAAACAAGCTTCTCAGTGAGTGGAGAAGATGATGAATTTGGATCTCCTAGGGGGTGGATGAAGAGGCGCTGAGATTGGTGAGTTTATCTGAAGGGGCAGGGGTGGGATGCAAAGGTGGGCACGATGGGGCGAGTTTCTTACTTTTTTTCTAGCTCTCATTGGCCAGTGCTTAAGCCATCACATAGATTTCAATCAGCTGTAACAGATATAATCTTGAAGTGTAAGGTTGTCAGGAAAAAGAAGAAAGGAAGGCGGGGAAGTGGGGAGAGAGAGAGAAAGAGGGAGCAGGCTGGAAAAGAGAGAAAGGGAGTGTCAGACACTGTGACAACAGCGTCATTCCCTCCATCGTGTCCTGTTGACCTGCCCCAGGCCAGCCCCAAAATGCATACAGCCAGGTCTTGCCCAATCAGATATTCTTGTTATCCCGTTAATTATTCTTTACAATTAAGCTGTATGTTCTCCATTTACAGAAGAGGAAGTGAACCCATAGAGAGGTCCCTTGGCCACCGAAAGGGAGACTCGGGTTTCAGCCGAATGTCTTTCTTCCTGAGTTCAAATCCCTGATCCACCTCTTACCATAATACCATGTGATATTGAACGAGTTATCTAACTTCATGTTGCCTCAGTTTCTGCATCTGTGAAGTGGGGATAATACTGCAGAACTATTAGGGTTGTATAAGCCTTAAATGAGTTAATGTACATAAAATGCATAGAAGAGTGCCAGGTGCATATTAAATTCTGTATAAGTAAGTATTAGCTATTATTCTATTGTTATTATTCTACGAGCATAGATTGTTCAGTTAAAAATCTTGTCCCTCCCTCTTTCTTCCCAGTGCCCCTTCCTGCCAGCTTCTCCTTCCTTTTAAGAGTTAAGCCCTGGGGTCGGCTTCTCCGGCCAGCAAGTGATGTCATCCCCCCTTCCCCTTCCCCCACCCCACCCCAGGGTCTGGCCTCCCAGAGGACGGGTCTGTGCCTGTTTTCCAGACCCCCAGGCAGGCAGCAGCTCGGGGAGTGAGCGCAGGGATGCTTATTCTCCGCCCTTCCTCTCTTTGAGAATCTAAGGGCATAAGTTAGATAACCGTGACACCTGTTTTAAATTAGCCTTCAGAAGCCTCCGACAGCTGAGAAATTATTTAACAGGGAAAGAATTGAGTACATGGATAAATATTAATATTAAATCACCACTTCCCTAGATTTAAGAGGAAGGGTGGGGGACTCACCAAGAGATGGAGGCAGCAGGTGTCCTGGAGATGCCACTGTGCAGGGCTCAGAGAAGCCAGCCGTGGGGTGGGACTACGGAGCCACTGACCATTGGTCACCTGGTTCTTGTCCAAGCCGAGAGGGGACTCTGTCCATCAGGGAGGCTGGCAGGTGGCAGAGGCAACATCCAAGCAGCTCACGGCAACTCAACAGGTGCTCGTTTGAGCTCCAACCTTCCCAGGCTGCGGTCTTGGAGGGAGACAGACTCCACCTGAGAGCTGCCCAAAGTATGGAGCAGACTCCCACCCCCATCCCTCAGAGAGGGGCCACTGTCCCAACCCAGCCTGGCCCCATTGTGACTTTCATGGGTCCAGCACTGTTACCTCCGTGGGCCCCTGCCTCCATGTAAAAATGGTAAAATGCTTATTTTATGACCACATTGGAATAAAGATGTATTCCAAAGATGTAATCCAGGCTGGATTCGTAATTCTATATTCATTATTATTTTATTCATTTTTTTTCCTGATTTTAAAAGGAATCAAAATGAAAACATATTTTGGGCCCTGGGCACGGTGCCTACTGGGCCTGATGGAGGCGGCAACTCTCTGGCTGGGGTCGGGGTGGCGGATGCTTGAGCCAGGGAAGCAGGAACTGGTGAGGAGGGGTCGGCTTGGGGGTGAGGGTCTCCAGGGGATGGCAGAGCCACCCAAGGGATGTGAGGATCTGGAAACTCAGATCCCATCCTTTAGGTCCAGATCACAGATTGAAATTAAGTAAGAATCATCAATTTCTATGAATAACAAAAGTAATAATAATGAGTATGAATGAATAGCACACTCCGCTTTGACTGTCCTGACCACCTTGGCATTCTTCAAAAGCCTCCAAGCAAAAGGAAAAGAAACTGCCAAGCACATTCCAGGCTCAGGGCCTTCGCCTTAGCTCTCCTGGCCTGGCATCCTCTTTCCTGGTATTTGAATCACTCGCTCTCCCTTCTTCTTGGGTCACCATCCTAGTGAGGTTCTTCCTGACTTTTGGATCGAAATAGCCCCTCTACTCCCTTTATCCACTGTTCTTTTCCCCTCCTTAATTTTCTCCATAGCACTTCCTGCTTCCTTATATTCCACTGCGTGACACATGGAAACATAGGGTATAATAGAATATACGCTGCATGTGGCGAGGTGTAGATGTTTACCAGGTTGTAGGGACTTTGTCTCTTTCTTCTTTGTGCACTTAGCATCTAGAATAGTGCCTGCCATGCAGGGTGCTCAAAAAATCCTGAATGAATGAATGAATGAAACATGTCTGGCACATACACGGCAGTTACAACCATCTTTGTGCCTAGCGCTTTGGGTTGCTGAGCCCTCAGCCTTCAGTGAGGAGGTATTGGCCTTCTTCCACCATTGCAGAGACTGAGGCCTGGACATACAAACAAGCATGCCCCACAGTCATACAGTTAAGGTAGATCAATAGCTTCCCTGGATAAAACAAAGTGTAGACAGGTCCAAGGTTTGAGCAAAAAAGTGGTTTGGAAGGCGCAGTTACGGAAGGATAAGGGAATAAGGGGGCTGATGATTTCCCTTCCAACTCCAGGTTCAGCATTTCAGTTTCTGTCTGCACCAGAGCCTTCTAGGCTCTTTGTTGGAAACTGTGGATGTCATACTATAGCTAATACTTACTTATACAGAATTTAATATGCACCTGGCACTGTTCTATGCATTTTACGTATATTAACTCATTTAAGGCTTATACAACCCTGATGAGTTCTGCAGTATTATCCCCACTTCACAGATGCAGAAACTGAGGCAACATGAAGTTAGATAACTCATTTGACATCACATGGTATTGTGGTAAGAGGCGGATCAGGGATTTGAAATCAAGAAGAAAGACATTGGAGTTGGGGACACTGGTTTAAGTGCCTGCCCTGCAGAACCTAAGCAGATCTGTTTTCCCCTGGGCCTCAGTCTCCCCCTCTGTAAAGGAGGGAACTGGGCCACAGTCTGAGATCCCTGCATCGGGCAGGGCTGAGTGCTCCTTTCTTCTGCATCCAGGCTTCCCACCAGGGAAGGGAATGAGCCCTCCTCCTTGCTGCCTCCCCTCCTCCTAGTCCCCGGCTCAGGGCCTGATGCCTGCAGGTGGTGGTGGATCCTCGGTCGTGTGGCGGATGTGTTCTGGCATCATTTAACACCTGCCTCATATCTCCGAAGCCCCATCCTACACATAGCTGTGAGCGCATCGTTCTGCCGAACTCCAAATAGACATAAGCCACTGCCCTGCTCGGCTTCTTGTCTAATTATGGCTGCGACATTGATGTGACAGGGTGCGTTTAATTAGAGGACCATATGCACTGACCCAAACGCTGTTTTGGCCCAGAATTTTCCAGCTTGAGCAGCCCAAACCCTGTGTGCGATGATAATAATAAGGACCTTTAGATTGTGCTGGGGATTAAATGAGATAATACATGCTTCTGGCAGGGAGCAGGGCACCAGCCAGTGACCTGTGGTCAGGTCCCAGCTCCTCCTTCCCCTTCCTGCTCCTGACATGGATGCCCACTCTGCCTAGCCATGTCCTGGAAAGGTGCCCATCCTATCTTGGCTAGGCAGAATGTCAGCTCTGTCTTTTTTGAATTTGTCCTCCAAGGATTTGCAGGAGATGAGAACAGAGGAGGCCTTCTGAAGATAGTGACTCTTCTCCCAGCTCCCAGAAGCACATCTGGCTTGGCAGCATCTTTGGGCCACCCAAAGCCAGGGTCCCTCGGCCCAGGCAGCATTTGGGTCAGTGTGAGGGCCTTCAGTAAGCACATGTTCCCATCTTGACACCACTGCCATCACTAGATAAGACACTGAGAGGGACGGCAGGCTGTGTTCATTTTGTGTCTGATGAGCTCTGCTATAAAATGAGGAAAGCAGTTCAGAGAAGTTAAGCAACTTGCCCAGAGTTGTCCAGCTAGGAATTTCCAGAGCTGGACTCAGATTCAAATCTCTGAGTGTCTGCCCTATGCCAGGCACCCCCATTTGTTAGCCTTTAAATGGGATCTGAAACCTTTATTTATCGGGACAAGTCCTGAGTGTCCAGCAGACCAAGCTCTCCTTCCTTTCCTTCCACCACGAAGTGGAAAGTCTTGCCACCACTTCCAAAAGGTGTCTTTTTTTTTTTTTTCTTGTTTTTTTTAGACAAGGTCTCACTCTGTTGCACAGGCTGGAGTGCAGTGGCGTGATCTCGGCTCACTACAACCTCCACTTCCCGGGTTCAAGTGATGCTTCCACCTCAGCCTCCCCAGTAGCTGGGATTACAGGTGCATGCCACCACATCTGGCTAATTTTTTTGTATTTTTAGTAGAGACACGGTTTTGCCATGTTGGTCAGACTGGTTTTGAACTCCTAACCTCAGGTGATCCGCTCACCTCAGCCTCCCAAAGTGCTAGGATTACAGGCATTAGCCACTGCACCCGGACCCCAGAAAGTGTCTTTTGAGGGTAACTTGTTTCTTCTTTTCCTGAACCTGTGGCATATGTCACAACTCTTAGCAGCTGTCCCAGCACTGGTTCTTTTCCCTCCTGGCAGTGACCAGAGCTGTCACTAAGTGACTCATTGTGAGAGCAGAGACTGTCTCTGTCACCACTGTTGAATGAATGAATGCATGCATGGATGAATGAATGAATGAAACATGAAACTCTTTCCTGAGTTCTGTCCTTTCACTGCTCTAGCATGCTGCCCTCTGAGCACTTCCCACCCCTCGAGGGGGGTCATCCGTATAGGGGTGGGAACAGAGCCAAGGTGCCTAATGGGGTCCGAAGCCTCTCCACCTGGTGAAATTGCCTGTAGATTCCATGTCTGTGTCTGTCCACTTGACCCATGCTCCAAGCCCCTCTGCCCTCATCTCTCGTTCCCCTGATGAATCACACGAGGCCTGGTGACACAGCATCATCACTCTCCTTATCCAGCAGACGCGACATCACCCTCCTTCACCCGCTGCAAACTGGCTGCCCAGGCATTACAGGAAGCCAACCCTGCCCCCTCCTGGGCCTGGCTGCCCTCGCCTCTGTAATATCCTTTTTCTAATAGAGTGACCTGAACCCTATGTGCTGTTCTAAAAGCAGCCTCAGAAGCCCCTGAGACAGGCAGCCAGGTAATTCCCCTGGCGGAGGCACGATCTTACCTTGCCCTGCATGTCTGAACCTGCTGGCTGGCTGAAGAATGTCCGTTTTATAGAATATAATAAAATAAAACAAGTTCATTCCACGAATTTTGAGGCACCATCTAGCTCTGAGATTTGGGGGCTCTTCCTTTCCATTAAGTTGTAAACTGCATGAGAACTGGACCATGTCTGTGAATGGGTGAATTTTATTTTATGTAAATTAAACCTCAAGGTAGCTGGTAACAATGAATGCAAGTAGATAGGATATATGGCAGCTGAAATAATATTCCAGGAACAATGATAACCTTGTGCATCTGGTACCCATGAGGAGGAGGTCAGAGGTGAGCCTGGAAAGCTGGCACAAGCCCAGGTCATGGATAGCCTTGAGCAGCATTTGACATCATGAGATACGTAACAGCCATTGCTGTGTAACAGCCAGCCCCAAACTCAGTGGCTTAAATATAACCATTTATTCTCCTACCACAGATTTATGGTGGGTGGAGGTCAGCTTGCGTGAGTTGGGCTCAGCTGGGCCATTTAAGCTGCTGGTCCAGCTGGGCTTGGCTCCAGATGGTGGGTTGAACTGTGTAGTTCATTCTGAGGTCCCAGCTGAGGGAGCAGCAGCTCCCTCGGGTGGCGGGTGGTGCGGGGGGAAGCTCTTCTTGTGAAGGGGCCAGAAATGCAGAAGGGAGGGTCCCACTGGGCAAGCCTATTCCAAGCCATTGCTCAACCGAACATCCCATTGGCTAAAGCAAGTAACATGACAAAACCCCACATTGATGGGATGAAGAAGCAGGTTCTGCCCACAGAGAAGGGGAGAAGGGAGTGGGTATTTGCCGAACATCAGTTCAAGCATTCACAAGGTAACACAGGATAATGTCAAGAGAATAGGTTCTGGAGTCTGGGTTCACATTTTGATATTCATCAGCCATGTGACTTCAGGAAAGTAACTTCCCCTCTCTGTGCCTCAATTTCCCCACCGAAAAAGCAGATATCAAACACAGTCCATTCAATGACATAATCTCCATCAAGCCTTCTAGCCTTGGGCTTCTCACAGAGTGAGCACTTATGTCCACCATGATTTCAAAGATGATGAGAGATATTCCAATTTCCTCTTTGTCATCCTTTCTGGTTCCCCGCATCCTCCTTTCTTTCTGCTGGGCCAAACCACCCTCCCTTCTCCCCCTCCCCAGGGCCTCCACTCTCTTCAAATATTTGGAAACATCCCTGAGGTCCCCAATCTCGGTCATGGTTAAGCCAAGCTACACAGATTTAGTTCCTTTAATCTTTCCTCGTGAATTAATCCTTCTGAACCTTTAATCATTTTCCTCGAATGAGATTCAAATGAGACGCTTGTCTGGACTCCCACCACACACGGGCTGCAGCCTGGTGACAGCCTGTCATGCTGACAGGTTTCTTGCCCTTTGGGGAGGGTGCACCAAGCTGCCCCAGAGATAAGAAGATTGTGGGTATCAGGAACTCATACCAACAAAACAACCCAAGCTTTTGTGGGTGTCCTGCCTTTTTACCTGTGTGTTTCCTGAAGTAGGAATGGGTGGTTGATAACGTGCACCCTCCCTCCCCCAGCCCCTCTTGTGACCCACTGGCCACCAGTTATCCCTTATATGGAATGTGTGCCCTGTCTTTGTACTTGGCATGTCAAATCCTCACGATCTCCCTGAGAGGTGAGATGAGACAATAGTAAGACCGTGAGTTCAAATCCCAGTGCAGACACTTCTGAGCTGTGTGACCTTGGGCATGTGTAACTTAACTGTTTTCTCACCTGGAAAATGGGTTCATAAGAGTACCTGTATCATAGAGTTGTTGGAAGAATACAAGGGACAGCTTCAGGTAGTATTTGGCACAATAGTATTTGGTCTTTATGAATGTTGATTGTTGTAAGTCATAATTACTCATGCATGGCAGATGGAGAGAGTCATTCAGAGAAGTGAGGTGAGCTGCCCAAGTTGTAGAGATGGGATTAGAACCCCTCTCTTAATGTAGGTCCAACACTCTGGCTCAGCCTGGCAGAAAGGGTGCAAGGGATCCCTGCATAGTGGGACAATCAGTGGGATCCACAGACCTATCTAGGGACTAATGGAATGTCAGATACACGAACAGCTTGTCCTTCTCTTAGTCTCTGGGTTGTGGGTTTGGAAGCTGGCTGCTTGTTTCTATTACCTTCTAGGAAATATCCTTCTGACTGATCTTCAAGTGGTTTCCAAGTATTAAAGTCAATGGTTGAGGAGAAACACTGGAACAAAACATATTCCCTCCCAGAGTTCCGCCAGGCAGCAGGATCCACATGAATTTGTAATTCCTAATGGCATCACTCAGGCATTGCTCGGGCATTTAAGCTGCAGATTGTGCAGCCTATAGACAGCTGGAGTATTGTTACACGGACACTGGGCAGATCTGAGTTGAATTTCTTCTTCCTAATTGTGAGGGCCTGGTGTTAAAGATAGATTTTGGAGTGAGACTTCCTGGCTCAGAATCCCAGCTCTGCCTCTTACTCTCTGACCTTAGGCAAGCAACTTTACCTCTCCGTGCCTCAGTTTCCCCATCTTGGAAAAACAGGGATGATAATAATAGCACCTATGTCATAGGGTTGCTGTAAGGATGAATAAATCAAAATGTTGAAAGTGCCTCTGAGAGTACCCAGCACAGGAGAGCTGGTCATGTGTTTGTTGCAACTGTTGTTGCCATTTCACTGTATCTCTGCAGCTGGGCAAGTCATTGCCCCTCTCTGAGCCTCAGTTTCTATAAAATAGGTGCACTGGTCATTGTCTCCCAGGGGCTGGGTGAGAATCTGGTGAAATAAAGTGGTGGAAAGTGCCTAGCCAAATGCCAAAGCATTATGCATTTTGAGGGATTATTAGGGGGATGGCAACATAAGTGTGAGTGGCAGTGAGGTGAGTGATGAGCTGGGCTATTTAAATGAGAACTTTGAAGCTCCCCAGAAGCCTGTATTCCCTGTCCCCAAACACTTACTGTGTTGGAATATCTCGTAGTTTTCCACTTTCCACCTGGGAGACTGATTTGCTCAAAATTGGCTTGGGGAGGGCAAAGCTCTTTAGGGGGTTGAGCACAAAGGGACAGGGAAATTGTAAATCTTGCCCCCAACAGTGAGTTGCTAGATGATTGGGAAATGGATTGTTGAATCTCAATCTCTCTGTCTCCTACTCTTCCTCCCTCCTCTAAAGCAATTGAAGAAGAAGATGGATACCATCTGTCTCAAAGCCGGGCACCTGGAAATCACTCCTCATACCTCCTTCTTCACCCTCCGTGGCTAGTCAGTCACCAAGGCCTAGAAAGATCCCTCCAGAATAGCACTTGGAGTGACCCAATCTGTCTCCCTGGCTGGAGAGCCCAGTGTCTCTCCCCTGAATGTCTACAATGACATCTAACTGCATCTCTTACCTCCTTTCTTGTCCTTTTAGAATCCACTCTCCAAGTAGCAGCTTGCAGAGTACTTAAAAAACACTCATCTGATCGTCCCCCAATTCTTTGTTGGCTTCCCTTTTTTAAGAAAAATCCCTGTTCAAAATCCTATAAAGAAGGACCTGTTGTTACCTTATTTTGCAGAGGGGGTTCAGTCCAACTTCAGTGGCTTTGCATATGCCTTTCCTGCCCCTGGAATTCTCTTCCCTCCTCTCATGATCTCCCTGCCCACACCTAACTTCCCTGGGGTAACTTCTGCTCATTCTTCAGGTTCCCATTGCCTTGCTCACTGATGGAGGCCTTCCTGGCTGTGTCTGGGATCTATGCTCTCATAGCATCCTCTGTCTTTCTTCAACACACTTATTTTTGTAACCATCATCCCTCCTGTGACCATTGTTTTAACCTCTCCTAGGGGAGTGGTACCATAAAGGCAAGCTCGGGCTGCTATAACAAAATACTGTAAACTGCGTGGCTTCAACTATATATGTATTTTTTTTCTCACAGTTCTGGGGACTAGGAAGTCCAAGATCAGATGGCAGAAGATTTGGTTCTTGGGGAGGGCTCTCTTCTTGGCTTGCAGATGGCTGCCTACCCACTGTGTCTGAATATGGCAGAGAGAGAGAGACAGAGAGAGAGAGAGAACGAGTGAGCACACTCTGGTCTCTCTCTCTTCCTCTTGTCACAAAGACACTAATCCCATCATAAGGGCCTGTATTAGTCCGTTTTCACACTGCTGATAAAGACATACTCAAGACTGGGTAATTTATAAAGTAAAAGAGGTATAATAGATTTGTAGTTCTACGTGGCTGGGGAGGCCTCATAATCATGGTGGAAGGTGAAAGGTACTTCTTACATGGCGGCAGCAGCAGAGAATCAGAGAGCCAAGCAAAAGGGGTTTCCCCTTATAAAACCGTCAAATTTCACGAGACTTAATCACTACCATGAGAACAGTATGGGGGAAACCACTCCTGTGATCCAATTATCTCCCACTGGGACCCTCCCACAACACATAGGAATTATGGGAGCTACAATTCAAGATGAGATTTAGGTGGGGACACAGCTAAACCATATCAGGCACCACCCTCAAGACCCATCTAAACCTAATTACCTCCCAGAAATCCTACCTCCAAATACTGTCACATTAGGGATTAGGGCTAGGGCTTCAACATATGAATTTTTTCTGGGGGGGCGGGGGAGACATAAACATTGAGTACATAACAGGCAGTTATGTTCCTCTCTGCACCACTGATTCTGAGCACAGTTCTTGGTAGTAAGCGGACACTCAGAATGTTTGTTAAATGAATGAACAAATGGATAAATGAATGAATGAATGAACAAACAGTGAATACATGAAAAAAATTATAGTCCTGCTTGAACATTGAATCTGGAGGTCCCCCCTAGATTTTGGAGGAACCCTGTGAATCCACGTATGCCTCAAGAGGTCTTTGTGACAACAGGGGAGGCTCGATAAGACACTATTCAGCAAAGACTCTATCTTTTCTTAGCAGTGACCTAACTGGTAGCAAAGTTGTGGCTTGCTAGGATATTTTGACTTTTTCTGAAACAAAAATAAATTTTCGAAAAAGAAGAAGAGGAAAAAGTCACGTGGAACTGCTCCGATCTCCCAGCCGTGAAATATCCCCCTGGGATTAGATCCCCCGCTGTGAAGTATTGCCCCATGATTAGATCTCAAGCCGTGAAATATAACCATGAATTCAGATCTCCTCCTTGGAAATAGAGTTTGCTGATTAGATCGCCCCCATAAAATATGGCCTTTGGGTTAGTGCATGCCAGTAAAATATGGCCTTTGATTAGATCACCGCAGGGAAGGCTGAGGTGCTAGCTGAGACTAGGAACTCTCACCACATCCTCACAAAGTAAAATATAAATATATGGAGAGGAAGAGAAAGCAGAGGGGGTAAATTAATAACGGTGACATTTTGGAACTTGGACTTTCTTGAAGGTTGTCAGCATGAGGGAAGGGATGGGGACAGACCTGGGCGTGTAGACTCCTTCACTGGGTAACCTGTTGCTGGTGACAGCTGGTGTATGAGGCTCCCTGTGTACCCAGAACTGCGCAGAGCACTTCATGTGTGTTAGCTCCTCTAGCTCCCAAGAGGAAGGTGACATTATTATGGTCCCCATATACACATGGAAATTGAGGCACAGAGAAGCAAAGTCAGTTGATCAAGGACCCATAGCCAGAAGTGTCAGAGCTGGATTTGAACTTGGTTCCTCTGCCCCTTGAGCCTTTACCCTTAGCCACTGCCCTTTGGTTGGCCCAGCCGATGCCACTCCTGACTTGCGGTGCTAAGGCAGTGTGGCTCCCACAAACCCTCTGCTGCTGCAGGGGTGAGGAGTGAGGATCCTTGCGAGAGTCAGAGATGAGCTGGCACTGCCCCTGGGCTCACCCTGGGTGAGGAACAGAACAGATAATCCCAGAGTCAGAGCTCAGGGAAAGGACAGGGAGGCCCTTCCCCACACTTAACAGGAAGCTCAGGCCCAGAGATGGGCAGTGGCAGCAGGCCCAAGGCCTCATAGCGGGGTGCCAGCAGATCCAGGCCTAGAAGCCAATGTCGCCCGACTTTGGGGCAAACATCCCCTTCTTGCTATGTAGTTCTCTCTCTCGCTCACTGAAAGGAGCAGAAAACTAAATTTGGATCATGAGTTTATTCAGAGAGATGGCTTAGTGTCATCACCTCCCAGCTCACTTAGTAATCATGTGAGCTGGACATTGTGCTGGGCACCATGGTGCAGCCGTCTCCAACCTTTTTGGCACCAGGAACCAGTTTCGTGGAGGATGAATTTTTCCACAGACCAGGGCAGGGGCGAAGGTTTCAGGATAATTAAAGTACATTGCATTTCTTGTGCACTTTATTTCTATTATTATTACATTGTAATATATAATGTAATAATTATACAACTCGCCATGATGGAGAATCAGTGGGAGCCCTGAGCTTGATTTCCTGTAACTAGATGGCCCCACTAGGGGTGCTGGGAGACAGTGACAGATCATCAGGCATTCGATTCTCATAAGGAGCTCACAACCTAGATCCCTCACTGATGCAGTTCACAGTAGGGTCCGTGCTCCTATGAGAATCGAATGCCGCTGCTGATCTGACAGGAGGTGGAGCTCAGGTGGCCATGTGAACAATGGGGAGTGGCTGTAAACATAGATGAAGCTTGCCTGCCATTCGCTTCCTGATGTGTGGCCCGTTTCCTAACAGGCCATGGGCTGGTACCGGATTTGAACTTGGTTCCTCTGCCCTGGAGCCTTTACCCTTAGCCACTGCCCTTTGGTTGGCCCAACCAATGCCACTCCAGGCTTGTGGTATTAGGGAAGTGTATGGCTGCTGCAGGGGTGAGAAGTGGGGGCTGGTACCAGTCCATGGCCTGGGGGATGGGGACTCCTCCCTTGGTGGGCCACCCTCAGCCCCCTTCCTGGACAGAGACCCTGCTCACAGCTGATCCATGTCTGGGAATTGCCCTTGGAGGTCACCGCCAGACCCAAGGTGATGCTCTCCAGAGGTGGCCCCCATCCGTGCTGCTGGATGAGGACACAAAGCCCTGCCTCTTCCCTCAATTCAGGGAAAGCTAGTCTCAGCTTCAGAGCTCCCAGTGGATCCACAGCCAGCTCCCTCTTTGCCTGGTTCCCACTTTTCTGCAGAAGCTGTCTTGAGAGTACCGCAATCTCCTGCACACAGCTGTCTATCTCATGGTCTGTTTCCTAAGCATACTTGTCCCTCTGCCCCTCCAATTCCATCTGTGAAATGGGAATGGAACACCTAGCCAGAGGTAGTCTGGAGGCAAGCATGCCAGTGTGCATGTGATGTGTGTGCAAGATTCCTGGCACACACTAAGTGTTCATAAATATTTGCCAAAATCCCCACCAGGTCATCTGGAGCTGAGAAAGTCACAGAGAAGGGATTCTTCACCTCTATTCATCTGCAACGTGGGGCCGATAAGCCTGTCTTGTGGGTCATTGTAAACTCTGCTGGGCAGTGCTGGGGACAGAGGGGGTGAGTGGTTCCTCCTCAGACTTCATCTCTGGTCCCTCTTTCTTTCCCTGCAGGGTGCTCAGTGAAAGCCCCGGGCAGGAGGCTGGCCACTTCCTTATCTCACAGGAGCCAGCCACTGGCCAGCCGTTATCGGGGATTTGTGAGCTTGTAAAACATGGCCAGCTATCACGCCATCTCCCCAGGGCACAGTGCTTTCTCGGCTGGGCCTAATCACCGGGTGATCTTGGCCTGTGATTGAGGGGAGAGCTGGGTTACCCTGGGAAGGCAGTAGCCAAGTCCTCTGGAAAAGGCTGGGGTGGGTGGAGGAGCTGGGGGGCATCAGGGCCAGGCCTGCTGGGGCTGACACATCACTGGAATGGACCATGGCAGATTCCATGCCCCACTCTTCCTTCTTCTCTTCCCTGCAGGGAGATGGTAGAGTGTGGGGGGACCCTGCGAGGCTCCAGGGACCCAGAAGGAGATAATTCCAGAAAAAACATTCAGAACTGCATCAATGTCAGTGGCCCCCTCACCCATTCCTCGTTAAGCACTCACTCAGTGCCAGGCCCTCTGCTAGGCTATCCAAAGTGCTGGACTTTGCTGTGTGACCTCAGGCCAGTCACTTGCCCTCTCTGAGCCTCAAGTGTCCAATAGGAATAATAGTGCCCATCTCACCAGGTTACTATGGGGATCCCTTGAGGCAGTGGATATGAAAGAATTGCCTTACAAACTGTGAAGTCCTGTGCCCATAAGGATGAGATCAAAGGATAAGCCTGCATGTGGATTACAAACCTAGAGGAATGGCTTTAGAGGGATGAGGGACATCTCAGGGGGACCAGAGAAGGACTCCCGGAGCAGGAGATTATGTGAGGCTTTGCTGAAGACTCTGGGGGAAGGAGGGGTTGAAATAGAGAGGGCATTCCAGGCAAAGGGAATGGGATCCATACGGTCTGCTGGGCAGGGGATACACGGGGTGTGTATCCCCTGGCGCGGGAGCACACGGCTTGAGCTGTGTGGATCTGTGGCAGGCTTGCGGGTTGGGGAAGCCGGGCCCATCTGGCTCTGTTTTTCTGCTGTCATTTTGGATGCTTTTGTGCTGAATTCCCCTTTTGTCACTGTTTCCCTGCGATTTTCTTTTGAACCTGGCATCTGTTTGGGGCTTCATCCGGTCCCTGCCCCCTGCGTTCTGAGGCTCAGATCTGTTTGCAACCTGGTCATCTGCTCTTACGGCAGTAGGTGGTTCCGGCTGCCTCAGCAGGTCTTAGAGCCAGGGTCTGGGATGGGTGGGGCGAGGGCAGATCTTTGTGGAAGGCGCTGGCCCTGCCTGACACAAACATGTGACATCTGCCCTCCTGAGAGTCCAGTAAGAAGCTTTCTTCCTCCCTCCAGCCCTCCTGGGCGGGGGAGGGCTGCCACGCTCTGTCATGCACACCTGTCTCCCCCACCAGGCTTCAGATGGCAGAAGAGCCCAGCCTTCCCCAGCACTGGCTTTGGAGCCACGCAAGCCTGGGTGGACTCTTGGCTCTGCATTTACCACGTAAGCATCCTGAGCTAAACCTCCAGAAGCCTCTGTTTCCTGCCTCTGTGAAATGGGGATCATGCTCCCACTTTGTAGTACCATAAGGATGCAACAAGATCAGTCTTGTCTAACACCTTCTTGCCTGTGGTCAGCAGACTGGGGCATGAACACGGCTCTGGGCCGGGTCTCTGGAGTCTGTATCTTGGTTCAAGGCATATTAGTGAATCTCTCTCTGTGCCTCAGTTTTCTCATCTGCAAGATGGGAATAAGACCTGCTTCATAGAATTAATGGAAGTACTCGAGTTTGTATATCTGCAGCGTACTTTGAAGGTGCCTGAGGCACAGTTAGCGCCATGTGGGTGCTCACATTGTCATCCCTACTGGTGTTGTCCTGTGACTTCACTGGGACCCGTAGAGGGTAAGGCCATTGCCAGGCTTGCAGCTGGGCATACTGGGGACCACAAGGTTCAGCATCTGCACCGGGATCCTATGGCTGAGCTAAGATTTGAGTCTGTGTGCTGAGGGCTGGAGAGCAGTGCAGAGGGGTGATCAGAAGGCCTGGGTTGGCATCGTTCCCCTGCAATGAATTATCTTGGTGGACAATAGCCAGTTGCTTCCATACTCTGAGTTTAATTTTGGTTTCCTTCTGCCAGAAAATTGGGATAATCTCCCTCCTGAAGTCTCTGTGAGAATTAAACAAGAAAATAAACGTGAATATCCTTTGAAAGACATAAAATGCAGTGGGCTGATTCAATTCGTTTATTCGACACATATTAATTGAATATCTACTAAGTGGGAAGTGCAGCCCTGGCGCTGAGGATCTGGGGTGAATAAGGCAACACTGGAATCCTGGTCCTCACAGGCCTTCACTCCAAATGGGCAGCAGGTAGCACCCCCCAAGCAGAGAGACAAGCACACCAAGTTCATGGGGCTGAGACAAGGGGAAAGAGAAGTGGCCCACAGGGAAGGGGGTGAGGGCTGTGTCCAGGGGCTTTTGAGGAAGGGCATTTGACACCGACAGCTGAGTGAAGAAAGAACAAGCCCAGACTTGTGGGGCCAGGGGCAGTAGGCAGAGGGAAGAGCAGCATAGAGGCCCCTGTGGAGAAAAGAGGCAGTGGGAGAGCTGGTGTGGTTGGAGCTGTGGTCAGGGGCCAGTGCTTACAGGGCCCTGTGGGCCAAATTCAGAATCTGGAATCTAGTCCAAGGGAGATGAGAACCATGGGAATCTGTATTAGCCAGGGTTCTCTAGAGGGACAGAATTAATGGAATATATATATATATATATATATATATATATATATATATATATGAATTTATTAAGCATTAACTCACATGATCACAAGGTCCCACAATTGGCCGTCTGCAGGCTGAGGAGCCAGGAGTGCCAGTCTGAGCTCCAAAACTGAGGAACTTGGAGTCCTATGCTCGAGGGCAGGAAGCATCCAGCACGGGAGAAAGATGTAGGCTGGGAGGCTAGGCCAGTCTAACCTTTTCACATTTTTCTGCCTGCTTTATATTTGCTGGCAGCTGATTAGATGGTGCCCATCCAGATTAAGGGTGGGTCTGCCTTCCCCAGCCCAGTGACTGAAATGTTAATCTCCTTTGGCAACACCCTCACAGACTCACCCAGGATTAATACTTTGCATCCTACAATCCAATCAAGTTGACACTCAGCATTGACCATCACAGAGGCTTTCGATGGGGCAGGGATGGACGGGGTGGGTGTTTGTCTATTATATGCTTATGTAACATACAAATATGGTTTAGCCTACAATGGAACAAGCTGAAGGGGAGTTTCCCCCTGAGTGTGTGTCTGTGTGTGTGCTGGATGCTGCCACACTTGAGGACATTCAGGAATCAGAAAAGGGTTGGACTAGTCAGCCTCAGTGTGCCCTGTGACCTGGAGATTCTGTGGTTTTATGAAGAAATGATCATGTGGGCTGTTTCCTAAGTCCCCAGAGAGTGGAAGAGTGAATGAGTGAATTTAGGATAATAGGAATTTAGGATGTGACTGGATGTGAGAGACGCTGGAGCAAACAGGTCAGCAGGGGAAGCCACTGGAATTCCCACTTCCACAAAACAGCAGTTCTCTGCTTTTGGTAAAGGGAAGAGAAAGGAGACCCTCCTACTGAGTTAAAAAGGGAGGAGAGCGAACATGTTTCATGCAGGTACCATGTGCAGGCTCTGTGCTGACCATTTTACAAACAATCCCCCTTTGACCCTTCTTATCTTAGCTTCCTAGGGTGCTATGACAAATGATCATAGACTGGGTGGCTTAGAACAACAGAAATGTATTCCTTTGAAGTTTGGGGACTGGAAATCTGAGATCAAGGTATCGGCAGGGCCATACTCTCTCTGAAGGCTCCAGAGGAGGATCCTTTCTGCCTCTTCCAGCTTCTGGTGGTTGCCAGAAATCTTGGTGTTCTTTGGTTTGTGGATGCCTTGCTCCAAGCTCTGCCTCTGTGGTCACACAGCCAACATCTTCCTGTGTGTCTCTGTCCCTTCTCTTCTTATTAAGACCCCAGTCATATTGGCTTTAGGGCTCACCCTCATCCAGTATGACTGCCTCTTAACTAATTACGTCTGCAAAGACCTATTTCCAAATAAATTCACATTCTGATGTTCCAGGAGGACAGGGATGTTGTGGGGTTCACTAGTCAACCCAGGAGACCCACTCTTTTGACGGAGTGATAATGTCACCTTCTGTTCTCAGACTGCTAATAAAGACACACCCAAGACTGGGTAATTTATAAAGAAAGGAGGTTTAATGAGCTCATAGTTTCACATGGCCGAGGAGGCCTCACAATCATGGTGGAAGATGAATGAGGACCAAAGTCATGTCTTACATGGCAGCAGGCAAAAGACCTTGTGCAGGGGAATTCCCATTTATAAAACCATCAGCTCTCTTGAGACTTATTCACTGCCACAAGAACCGTATGGGTGCAACAGCCCCCATGATTCAATTATCTCCACCAGGCCATGCCCTTGACACATGGGGATTATTACAATTCAAGGTGAGATTTGGGTAGGGACACAGCCAAACCGTATCACGCCCCCACTTCACAGAGCATCCAGAAAGTTAAGAAACTTACTTAAGGCCACAGAGCCAGAAAGTAGCAAAGCTGGATTTGCACCCAAGAGCGTCTTTGATGAGAGTCTTCACTCACTCTACACAGCCAAGCTGTCTCCAGGGGATGCAATGTTATGCCAGCCTCGGAACAGCACAGGGAACTTGGGGTGCTCTGGGTGCCATGGATGGATTATAATGGCTGGAGCAGGCATGGAGACAGGTCAGTTGAAATGAAGTTGGAATGAGGATCAGAACAGGCTTGGAGGGGCAGAGGAACCCCTTCTTCCTCTTCCTTCTTCTCCACTTTCTGGAACCTTCTGAACCTAGCACAGAGACCACCATCCTCTAACACCTTCCCAGATTCCCCAGCTCTGTGTGAATGTGTTCCCTTGCTCTGAGCTGCCCAGCCCTGTTGTCTGTGTCTCTCTGGAATGAATTCCATTCTCTTTGCACCTGGCGTTCTCTTTGGACCTCCTCAAGGCCAGGGCTTGCTCTTTTCTCCTGCATTCCCTGCACCTAACACAGGCAGCGGCACACAACAGCTACACTGTGGATTCACTGATTCCACAGGAGTTTTTAAACACAATTATGTGTTCAAAGCAGAAAACACAGACCAGAACGAAACGAAAGACAGTCTGGTGGGGACCAAGACTCATAAACAGATGCTGGTCACTAGGGCAGTGCATGGCAATAGTAGAGCCCAGAGAGAAGCCTGGTCCAGACTGTGGTATGGGAGGGAGGCAGAGAAGGCTTCCCGGAAGAGGCAGCAGCCAGCGCAAGTGGCAGGTGCAGAGCCCTTGGGCAAAAGCGAGAGCTCAGCCTTCCGGAACTGCAAGCAGCTTGGTGATGCTGGGGGGTTGTGTGCAGAGAGACTTGGGAAGGGAAAATGTTGATGGAGAGGTCCACATGAAGAGGCTGGGGCTTCATCCTGGGGTATCCCTTCTCTTGAGATTGACAGTAGGGTTGAGGAGGATTTGAAGAGTTTAATCAGGGGGCTGAATGTGGTCGGATCTCTGTCAGATATCCAGAGGCTGGAGGCAGGGAGGCCGGGGAGGATGCCACCTTATAATCCCCGAGAAAGATGCCAGCAGGCTGAATGGATTTGGGGTTACAGGGAAGGGAGGAGTAATTTGGGTTATTACTAAATGCTCGTTGAGCTGGATTCTGTATTGACCTGCAGGAGTCCATCTGACCTCATGGCAGGGAGGAGAGGCCATGCCTTGGATACTTCCTGAGTCCCTGCAGGGCGCGTCTGCAGAATCGAAGTGTGCAGTGTGCAGCCAAGAGCTCAACAACCAACATTCTTAGATGTCAGCAAGAGAGCCCAGGGTCTGTCCTCACTGCCAAAGCTTAGCAGGGGGCTCCACAGGGTCCTGAAGGTACCCCCTGAAAAATTATCCATGTCAAGGCTGACCTTTATTGAGCACTGTCTAGTTGACAGAGTCTGTTAGAAGTGCTCTGTTTTATCTCATCGGAGCCACATAATGGCCCCATGAGGTGGTGCTCTTATTATATCTGTTTGATAGATGAAGAAACTGAGGCTCCAAGCAGGGAAGTGACTTGCCCAAGGTCACAACCCTAGGCAGTGGCGGAGCTGGGACTTGAACACATATCTTGAGCCTCTCAAGCCCAGGCCTCTGCTGCCACCTCTGGGAGATGCTGTTTTCCCAGGAAGCTGATATCTCCAGGAAGACATCCTTCTATGCCAGCCACAGAGACAAGTGGGGGAGCCGCCCCACGCCCCTGTCCAGATGAGTGAAGGAAGACGGACGAGCTGGCTTCCTCTCTTTTCCCGGCTTCCCGGTACCAAGTATATATTTTTTCTAATCGGCCCGGCTGCTGATGGTTATCTGGCTTCGCTAGAGAGCGAAAGAGACTTTGTGTCAAATGCTGAAAAATGACTTTTCAGGCAGCCTCTCTGTCTCCTGAAAGGAGGTAACGTGCTCAGAGCATACAAATCACTCAGCACTCGGGTGTCTCGATGCGAGGAAGGAGTGTGTTTGGATTGCTAAAGCCACTCCTGTCCCTTCACAAGGTCATGGGTGGGCAACCCAGTCTTGTCAGTGCCTGGAGAGCAGAGAAGCCTGGTGCTGAGAGGTGCTGTGGCCCCCAGATGGCAAGCCTGTGGGGTGTCTGGACCCAGGAGGGGTCCCTTGGATGCACAAGGTACGAGAGTCCAAGAGGGAGGCTGACCTCAGATTCTAGGTCTCCATCAGCCCACAGTAAGCTGTGTGACCTTGGATAAGTTACTTAACTTTTCTGGTCCTTGGAAATCTCGCTCCATAATTATCATCCCACAGATGCTGTTTTCAGCTAAGCCATTCACCCTGCTGGATGTTCTAATAACTGCGTTTGTCTGGTGCTGACAAATCCTCAGTGATTCCCAGGCAGCAGAAACTTGCCTGGTACCTACAGAGAAGTCACTGGGTGTGAAGGACAAAGGCAGACCTTGGAACACTCCAGAGAGGGCCTTGAATCCAGGCTCTGGAGGCAGCCTGTGGGTTCAAACCTTGGCTCTGCCACTCAACAGCTGGGTGACCTTGGGTATGTGACTTTATCTATCTGGGCCTAAGTTTCCTCATCTATCAACTGGGGAAATAACCAAGACTACCTCATATTGGGGCTATGGTGAAAGCCAAGGGCTTAGAACGATGCCTGGAACAAGAGTAAGTCTTCAGCCAGTGTCAACTCCTGTCACTGTGACTGTGTCTTAGCTGTGCTGACGTGGCCACTGGCTTCTATAAGAATCCAGTGGATTCTTGGAAAGGTGTCGTAACCTCTCCAAGGCTTGGTTTCTTCATCTGTATAGAGGGGATGGGGATTTAAAAATTCAATGTGCTTAAAAAGCTTGGCACACAGCAGTTTCTCAATCACTTGTAGACATTTCTCTGGC
The DNA here is from genome assembly GCF_029281585.2 of Gorilla gorilla gorilla. Classification (NCBI taxonomy): domain Eukaryota; kingdom Metazoa; phylum Chordata; class Mammalia; order Primates; family Hominidae; genus Gorilla; species Gorilla gorilla. The sequence goes on along the minus strand of NC_073224.2, from coordinate 221,713,278 downwards.
TCTTTGCAGAAAGATATTTTAAATAAAATTTCAGTTTTCAAGTGTATCTGATATTTTGCAATCCTTTGAAAATTTATAAAGATGATGTACACAGTATAATCTGTCTCGAAGTGAACACGGGGTTGACTGGACAATGCCATTTTCTGAGTGGTCATACCAGAGTAAGAGCCCACTGGAGATCAGAACTTGGGGGAGAGTGCCCAGAGCCAGCTCCAGGGAGTAGGACCTGCCCCAGTCGTAAGTGGCAGCTCTGGGTCCTGCCTGCCTCTCTTCCTGAGATGCCATTTATAGCTGCCGGGACCCACATGGGCCCGTAGGGTGGCCCCTGCCCATGCAGAGAGGGGAGCAGCTGTCATTGTAAGAACTGAGTGAGCCCAGGAGCCAGGCTCCCAGGGTGCCAAGGGATCGTCGTCATTCATCTCCCCCGTTTTTATTTTCTTCACTATAAAGCACAGAAAAACCACATAGCCAGACCTTAAAAAATACAGACGGTCTCCAGATGAGTCTGTGATGTTAGGCAAGGCCTGCCAGGCGCTTTCTTCATGCTGTAATAAAACTGGCTGGGGAAAAATTCTAAAATTACGGAGGAGGCCGGCAGTATAAAATGTATGGGATCGAGAGAGAGAGAGAGCAGAGTATTGCAGCAGTTCCACACTGGGCCCCAGGTGGAACTGGGCTGGGTCATGCGATGGCAGAGTGACGCCACTTCTGTCACCGCCCCCCGGCCCTACTTTACTGCTGGGGTGTTTTGAGGATCTAATAAGATGATGGGAGTAATAGGCTTTGTTATTTACAAATAATTCGAATAAAAGGACGATAGGAAGGCCTCTCCCCTGCCCCCTCTGCCCAGATGCCCCCCAAAGCAAGACTTCTAGATGGTGGCAGGTTCCATGGGCCAGATGAGGGTGGCCCCCTGGGACTCTCTGTCTTTCTCCCCTGCCCATCTCACTGGTCCCCCTTCCCCAGCGGGCCTTGGACTGGGGTGCTTTGGTGCCCGTAAATGGGGTGAATGAATTAGGCCCATGTCCTTCTAAAGCAAACTTTTAAAAAATACTCAGTTTTGCAAGGCCCCCCCAGTACATTAAACAGATAGAAGGGAGGGTGGCTCTGGTGAATAAAGAGTGGGTTGGGGCCCCTGCACCCATCAGTGACGTGCCCTGAGTTCAAATACTGTCCCTGCCACTCACCACCCAGCGGATGTGTTTCAGTGTTTCGACCTCTCCAAGCCTCTATTGCATCATCTGTAAAATGAGGATAGTGCTAGAACTCACCTCTCATGGTGGAGATTCAGTAAGACAAAAGATGCGCCTGGCTCAGAGTAAACTCCTCAGATGTCCCCACTACAACAAGGGCTACTGTGATTTGACTGCTGTTGGATACACGGACATCCAGGCGCCCCTCGGATCCTGGGCACAGGCTCTTGAAGTGCCCTCACAGAGGCCCTGTCAATCCAGGCATGCGACTCCACAGTTCTCAGCTTCCCAGCCCTGGTGACTCCACTGCCTCCTCTTTGGCCATCTGCATGTGCGTGATGGGAAACTGTGTCTGTGCCTCTCCTCGGTGGCTGCGGTAATAGAGCCCAGAGGGAGCGGGTGGCAGCCCCCCTCCCCCTTTCCTGGTCTCCCTCCCTCCCTATCTCTCACCTCGGCTGCAAAGCTCTGACTTTATTTAATCGCTTCCATTGTCTGCTCCACGCCTGGTAATCTCAGCTGGGAACACATGTTAACAAATGGGCAAAGTTTTATCGGGAGCTCAGAGCCCCTCCCCGCTTCGTCAGATAAGGTGCTCTTGCTTGGGGGCTCACACTAGGGAAGCTGCTCCCGGCGCCCCCCATCCGCGTGAGAATCCATCCCTAGGCAATTGCATTGTGTGAGCGGGGTAACAGGAGGGATGGGTAGGAGCAGGTCCAAGGGGGCTCTGGGGATCCAGACAAAGACCCCAAGCCCCTGCTCCTTCCCCACTCATGGGTTCTGCTGCTTCTCCTGCTGGCTGGAAGACCCTTGAGATTCTGCCCATTGTGGGACAGTGGGAAGGCTTGCTTTAGTTCTTGGTTCACATCCGGGCTCTTGCGTCTTCCCAAATGCATGATGGTCACTTCCATTCTCTGCATCTTGGTCACCTCGGTTATAAAATAAGAAACAAGCCTATCTGTCTCCCGACAAAGAGAGGTTAAGTGAGGTTATGTGAGTGAAATTATCTAGGGAAATGCCTGGGGCTTAGTAGGTAGACAGCGCCCCCCTTTGCTTCCTACCTGAATTAGTTTCCTAGGACTGCTGTATAACAGTGGCTTAAACCAGCAGAAGTTATTGTTTCACACTTCTGGAGGCTAGAAGTCCAAGATCGAGGTGTGGGTGGGCCACACTCCCTCTGATTCCTGCAGGGAATAATCCATCCTGGTGTCTTCCTAGCTGCTGGTGGCTGCTGCAATTCTTGGTGTTCGGTGTTCCTGGGCTTGTGCCTGCATCCCTCCGGTCTCTGCCTCTGCCATCACGTGGCCTGCTCCCTCTGTGTCTGCTTCTGTGTCCAAATTCCGCTCTTCTTATAAGAACATTATATTCAATTCGGGCCCTTCTTCATCTTAACTTGATTATGTCTGCAAAGACCCTATTTCCAAATGAGGCCACAGTTACAGGTGTAGGGCTTAGGATTTCAATATATCTTTTAGAGGGATATAGCTCACCCTACAATGCTACCTTTTGGCTAAGCCTTCCTAACTTGAGTGGCCGGGATCCGCGTTGCCGTTGGATCAGCCTCTGTCGCTGAGCTGACCCTGCTTTGAGTTTCACGTGATTTATGTCGTTGACTTTACCCCAGCCCCATGAGGAGGGATAATGAGGAGGGGTCCACCTTTGCTCTTCTGCTGCGCTATCCTGTTCTGTGCTAGGTATGGGTGTAAACAGACAATAGTGTTTACATGAGACAGGGGCCACACTAGGGAGATAAGCATTTATGGAAGCAAAGATAGTGTCCCTTTCTCACTAAGTGGAAGTGAAAATAGGAAGGCTCTCGAGAGACCCACTGAGCTGGTCCTGGAAGGGTAAAGAAGGCATTCTGGGAAGAGGAAGGAGCTTGAGCTGGGGACTGGAGGAAGAAGCGCCCCTGAGCTGTCTCAGCATGGGTGAGCAGCCCTGGGAGACTGAGTCAGGGACTGAGCGCATGCTCAGGGAAGGATGGAGCTCCCTGGAAGTCAGGCTTTAAGGGCAGCTGAGCTGACACTCAGAATGGCCAGGCTAAGAAGTGCAGACTTGATTGTGCCAGCACTGGGGAGCCAGTGAAGATTGTGGAACTGAGACATGGTAGGAGCAGAACCGTGGCTTCAAGGGCTAATCCAGCAGCAAACACATTTCAACGTTTTTGCTGAAGGAAAGCCTCACCACGGAGGGACACAACGAGCACTGGAATTTCAAGGAGCTGTGGAAGTCTATCATCCAGAAATTCCCCAGAGGAACCTCCAGCCTGGCTGGGTGGACAGCACCCATGTCGACTCAGCCTCCTGGTCCTGATTCCTCCTTCACGCTGGTGAGGGACACCAGGCATGGCCCCAGGATATCTGGGAGCTGGGACCCAGCTGCTCTCCCTTCTCAGGGAAATAGCAGGGAACAGGTATCTCTGGACTTTGCCTCCTCTGCCCTCTCATTGGGGTGTGTGTCGGGGGGTCTGTCTGTTACTGGCATCCCTCTCCCATCCTATGCCCAAGATTTTGAGCTTTATAGCCAAGTCTGAGCTGTGCTGATAGAACATCCACAAAGTCAACAGTGGGAAGGTTCCACAGGCCCAAGCATCCCTTCCTGTGCCCTACAAGTGGAATCATTTATTTCTGTCCTCTAATCTTGATTAAACCCATCTGAAAATAAGTTAGATATCAAATCTATGATTTCAGTCCTCCCTCCGTTCCTGACCCTCTTCTCCCTCTAGTTGCCCCAAAAGTGGCCAATTTTGTTCAGGAGAGCACCAAGCACTTGGAAAATTCCATTCCCAGCCTTCCCAGCTCATTTCTGCTTCCACGCACCCTGCTGCCTCCTGACAGTCTCACTTTTAACTCTATTTACATTCTGGAAAGTACATAAGATTTTTATCATGTACTTTCCTAATGTCAATTTTCCCCTGATGAGAATAAGGCTGTAAACACCCATATTTTCATAAGCCTGTTATAGTCCTCCATGTATTCAAAGTCGATGAGCAATGCAATCTCACATTCTCAGGGCTGGCTGGGACTGGCACAGGAGGACGGCTCAAGGCAAACTCTGGGAGCCAAACTCCTAGGTGTCTTCTTTGTCTTTCCTTGGGTTACCACCTTCATTACTTTTGGGGGCCCTTCTTTTATGCCTAAATCTGGGTGTTCCTTCTTTTTCACACTGCTATAAAGAAATTCTCAAGACTAGGTAACTTATACAGGGAAGAAGTTTAATTGACTCACAGTTCCTCATGGCTGAGGAGGCCTCAGAAAACTTACAATCATGGCAGAAGGCCAAGGAGAAGCAAGCACCTTCTTCACAGGGTGGCAGGAGAAAGAGAGAGAGAGACAGCCAAGGGGGAAGAGCTATTTGTGAAACCATCAGATCTCAAGAGAACTCACTCACTATCATGAGAACAGTATGGGGGAAACCGGCCCCATAATCCCATCACCTCCCACCAGGTCCTTCCCTTGCACTCACTATCATGAGAACAGTATGGGGGAAACCGGCCCCATAATCCCATCACCTCCAACCAGGTCCTTCCTTTGATATGTGGGGATTACAGGTTGAGATGAGACTTGGGTGGGGACACAAAGCCAAACCATATCAATCAGTATATCTATTTTTGGTTGGAACCATCAAAACCTGCTAGACTACTCTTAAGCTGTGGGAATGGACAAACACCAAAAATGGCACCCAGAGAAGGCACAGACTATGCATCCCCTAAACCTTGTTATCCCAGGGAAAGATGCCATGGACCTGGTCCATTAGACCCACCCCAGTCTTGGCTCTGGGTGAGGGACACCATTCGTGACACTCTACACACTTCTAAGGAAGTTGGGAGTGGCCAGGCTGCATCACGCTAGCTGGGTAACACTGGGATTTGCAAGCCCGTGAGCCTCTGGGTGATTGAGTGGGCTTTCTCTAGAGGACATCACAACTCAGTTACTGAGATGTTTTCTTATCAATCTAGTTTTACTGAAACCTCATGGTCCTTCCTGCTGAGCCCACTTGTTGCAAGGCTAGGTGGGGAAAGGCTCCAGGGATGCTGCAACAAGCAGGCCTTTGCCTCCTCAAGTCTAGGGACATGACTGGCTCCACCTCTGGCCCTTGATAACTAATTGTTTTTGTTTTGTTTTGTTTTGTGTTGTTTGAGACCGAGTCTCCCTCTGTCGCCAAGGCTGGAGTGCAGTGGCGCGATCTTGGCTCACTGTAGCCACTGCCATCCAGGTTCAAGCGATTCTTGTGCCTCAGCCTCCTCAGTAGCTGAGACTACAGGTGCATGCCGCCACACCTGGCCAGGTTTTGTATTTTTAGTAGAGACGGGGTTTCACCATGTTGGCCAGGTTGGCCTTGAACTCTTGACCTCAAGTGATCTGCCCGCCTCAGCTTCCCAAAGTGCTGGGATTACAGGCGTGAGCCACCGTGACAAGCCCCTTGATAACTAATTGTTAATGAATGAATGAATGACTGTTTGTATATCCTTGAATCTGAAGGAACTTCATTCACCAGAATGAGAGCAGCAGAGTCTGCTATGAAGGGGAACAGGTGGGGTGGGGGCGAGGGTGGTCAGAATCCTGCCTCCAGTATTAGTTCTTTCTAAGCCTGGGGTCAGCACATTTTCCTGTAAAGAGCTAGATGGTAAACATTTTGGGCTTTGTAGTCCACAGAGCAAAATCGAAGCTGTTATGTGGGTATTTGTATATCATTTAAAATGTAACTATTTATAAATATGCAAATCATTCTTAGCTGGTGGGTCCTACAGAAACAGGCTGGCCAAGATTTGATCTGGGGCCATCGCTTGCCGAGAGCTGTTCTAAGCCTTGTTTCCTTTATCTGTAAGATGTGACCAACCTCTGTTTCTGAGGGTGGTTGTGGGTATTCCATACACCAGAAAGAATGTGCCTGGCAGCGCTTAGCACATGGTAACACCATAATCCTAAAAGCCCTATGGGATGGATGGCTTACTCCCAGGCACTCCTCTGAGAATATGAACTCATAAGTTCCTCTGACCCCATAAAATAGGTACTGTTCGGTCTCCATTTTACAGATGAGGAAACTGAGCCTTAGAACGATGCAGTCATTTGCCCAAAGTTGCATGTTGGTTAAATGGCAGAGCTGGGATTTGAACACAGGGACTCAGACTTCAGAGCCTGTGCTCGCAACTTCAGTGATCAGCAGCTGCAGTAGTCATTGTTGCTGCTGTTAATTATCCTTCTCAGGGATCCAACGGAATCTAAAGCGAGCCAGGACAGGAACACTGCCAGAAAATGGATGATACAAAAATCTTCCTTCTTTGAGTGTGGCATGCGCTGCTTGGTTTTATTTGGCCACCAGTTCACCTCTTGGGTTACCATGGCTTGAATCTGTTGGTTTGACATCTCTGAATGTGTGCTCGGAGGTGGAGGGGAGATGAAGGGGAGAGGGCCTAGAGAAGGCTAGGTTGAGTAGGAGGGCCATCCAGTTTACAAACACACAAGGCAGTGTGTGTCTGATCTCCCTTGGAGCATGAGAGCTGGCTTCTCTCAGTCCTGGAAAGAGAGATTTAGGTTGGGCAGGAGCAGGAACTAGAGAAACATCCTGAGAATGGATCACATTCAATTCATGACCTGGTTTTAGCCCAGAGGCAGGGGGATGACTGAGTTGACATTTCAGGGCTACATCCTGTCTTCCTGTTGGGCTTGGGAGTTTATGACTTGCAGAGAAAAACTACTCCATAGGTACAAATACCTTCCTTACAGTTCAGGTGTTCAAAACTCCCTTTTTGTTTTTTGTTTAAAATAAACTGATGTTGGACACACAGCCTCTGAGAGGATTTCCAAAAACTCCTGGAAAAGTTTTAGATCGTTATCATGTAGGACAGAGAGGGATTACATTTACATGTCAAAAGATGCAAAGGCCACAGAGTCCTTCTAAAAAGTTGATGGGGAGAGAGAGGAATGGGGGAGAGAAGAAAGATAAGAAGGGGAGAGAGAGGGAGAGAGAGAGAGAGAGAGAGAGAAAGAGAGAGGGAGAGGAGAGAGGAGGAGAGAGAGAATTCTGCAATATTAACCATGGCTTTCTCTGTGTAGTGGTTTATAGGAGAAGATTTTTGTTTTTTTATGATTACCTGGGTTATTTTTTATTTTCTACAATAAACATATATGATTCTTGAAATCACCAGAGAGAGATGTCATTAAAGATTAAAATATTGATAAGAGTGGGTCTCTGCCTCTTCTTCCAGAGCCAGGTAGGAGTAGGAAGCTACCTTTCCAGCAAGAAAAATCATCCTGTTTATACAGGACACGTTTGTCATCCGGTGTTTCCTTGACTCCCTCTTATCTTGCTGACAAGGAGAAGGGTGGAAAAGGGACTGTGATCGAGTGAGGCCCACGGAGCGTGACTCAAACAACCCATTGTGAAGGAGGGTAATCGCAGAATCAGCTTTGGAAATCAAATAAAATGCCATGTCTTGTAGCCAAGAGACACTGCCCAAGCGTTTGATTTTAAGCTCAGCTGAAACCCTGGAGTCTGTCTTGAACTGGGAGGAGGACTGACTCAAGGTGGGACTAAGGTGATCTATATGAAGAATTCTAATAAAAATGTAGATTGGAATCAGACTTAGGAGAAATCGTGAATGATAACTGTCAGGGATTCGTGAGAAAGATTCAAAATTCTACCTACGGGGTTCTTTTAAATGCTTGCCCTGTATGATGATCTCTTTTAATGCTATGTTACAGAATGGTCGGGTTGATGTGTCATTTTCAAGAAGCAGTAGAAAGCATTTAACACTACGCCTACCTCATCATAGGCCTTATAAAATGTCAACAATTCCTGGATACTGTTTCTTCTGCTGGACACACTACAGTGAACAAAATAGACAAAACCCATCCCCTCATGGGGCTGACATTCTAGTCAAGGGGTAGATAAATTTTAAATATGGTGTCAGGCAAAGATGTAGTGCTGTAACAAATAAAGCAATTTTCAGGATAGAGAGAGAGGTTAGCTGGGAATTTTAGAGCATTTGAGACTGGGTAGTCAAGGCTTCTGTGGGTTATGACATTGAACAGAGACCAGAGCAAAGTGAACGAGCAAGCCATGTGCACAGCTGGCTCAAATGTGTTCTGGGGTTGGGTGCCGTGGCTCATGCCTGCAATCCCAGCACTTTGGGAGGCTAAGGTGTGAGTATTGCTTGAGCCCAGTAGTTCATGACTAGCCTGGGCAACATAATGACACCCTCATCTCTACAAGCAATAAAAAATTAATTGGTTGTGGTGGTGCATGCCTGTAATCCCAGCTACTGGGGAGGCTGAGGTGGGAGGATTGCTTGAGCCCACGAGTTCAAGGCTGCGGCGAGCCATGATCGCACCACTGCATTCTGGCCTAGGTAATAGAGTGAGACCCCGTCTCAAAAAAAAAAAGAAAAAAAAAGAGTGTTCTAGGAAGATGGAACAGTAAGTGCAAAGACCTTGGTGTGGGAATGAGCTTGGGATGTTTAGGAATGAGCAAAGAGTCCAATGTAGCTGGAGCAGAGTGGGCCTGAGAAAGTGGTAGAATTGAGGCTGGAGTAAGAGCTGGGTGCCTCACCGCACAGGCTTCTGGGCCATGGAGAGGACTTTGGCTCTGACTGTTCAGTATGATGGGAGCTACCTGAGGGCTTGGCACAAAGGAGCAGCATGATCTGCATGATGCTTCAGAGGACTGCTGCTATCTCAGATAAACATGTTGTATTGGTCTGCTATTGCTGTGTAACAAGTTACTACACACTTAGCAGTTTAAACACCACCTGTCTATTTTCTCACAGTTCTGTAGCTTAGAAGTCTGAGTAGGCTACACTCAGGTCTCTACTCTGGGGCTCACAAGGGCAAAATCAAGGCATTAGCTGACTGGGCTCTTATCTGGAGGCTTAGGAGCAAGAATCCACTTCCAAACCCATTTAGGTTGTTGCAGAATTCAATTCCTTGTGGGTGTAGGACTGAGGTCCCTGCTTCCTTGCTGATTGTCACTCTCTTCTCCTGTAGACTGCCTGCATTTTTCTTCAAAGACAATGAGGGCATGTTGAATCCATCTTGGACTTTGAATCTCTTTGGCCTCCTCTCCCATCCCTAGAGGGAGAAAACTTCCCACTTTTAAGGGCTCATGTGATGAGAGGAGGCCCACTGGGATAATCTCCCTATCTTAAGGTCAAGGGTGTCATGTAACATTACATGATCATGGAGTGATAACCCATCATATTCATAGGTTCTGGTGATTAGGATGCAGAACCTTAGCGAAGGGGATCGTCTTTAGAATTCTGCCCACCTCATGTGAGGCACGGTTTAGCTCTCCTTGCAGGAAAGGCATCTGGGTATGTGGAAGACTCTCTAATATGGACCATGAAATCCAGGGTTACAAAGTCGGGACTACAATACCAGTCTTTATTGCACTCCCTCAAAGAGCATTTATTAAGCACTTATGCATTTCTAAAAGTGTTTTGCATGATGAAGGATTTAAAACAACAGCAGACAATTGCATATCACTGGGGAGCTGAAACTAATGATGCAGAAAGCAAGTACTGGATTTTGTAAAATGCAAGGGAGCTCAGTGCTAAAGGATGCAAAGGCAGGAAGAATCTGGCAGGGGCTGGGATTCCCTGTTGACACCTCTCCCACCAGACCAGTCCATGTTCTGGTCTGGTGCCTGGCTCAGAAACTAGCAGGTGTTTCATAAATATTTGTCCAGCCAGTGCATGAATCAATGTGCTTCAGTTTTCATATCAGTAAATAGGAGTATTGGCCTCCCCACATGTTTGTGGGAAGATCAGATACAGAAGGGCTATACACTTGGAAGAAAAAATACAGGTTCAAAAGTCAGTGTCATTATTTTTGTGAGTGGCCCCTGGGAGAGAGATAGGAATTAACAACCACATCAAATGCAAATCATTGGCCAACAGGGGAGTTTTCCTAAGGGAAGATTTATCGGAAAAAGTTTGGGTTGGTGGAAGGAATAGCACAGATGCCTGAGGGCCCCTGGGAGGAAGGGAAGGGGCCCAGAGGCCTGGTGGGCATGCTGAAAGCAACCTTCACCTTCTTCATAACCCACCTGATCTCCTTGCCCAGAGCAGAATTCAGTTCCCCTGGGAAGGAATGTGCTGGGAAGCAATTTTTCCTTCCCCTGGGAAGGAAGGAAAATGCTGTCCAAAGGTTTCGGGTTTTGGGCAGTTCTCCTTCAGTTTAGGAATAATATATATATATATATTTTGAGACGGAGTCTCACTGTCTCCCAGGCTGGAGTGCAGTGGCGCAATCTCAGCTCACTGCAAGTTCCGCCTCCCGGATTCACGCCATTCTCCTGCCTCAGCCTCCCAAGCAGCTGGGACTACAGGAGCCTACCATCAAGCCCGGCTAATTTTTTTTTTTTTTTTTGTATTTTTAGTAGAGACCGGGTTTCTCCATGTTAGCCAGGATGGTCTTGATCTCCTGACCTCGTGATCCGCCCGCCTCGGCCTCCCAAAGTGCTGGGATTACAGGCGTGAGCCACCGCGCCCGGCCCAGTCTAGGAATAATATCTTAATACCAATAACAGACTTTTCTCATAATAGCCCCAAACTGAACGTCCTTCAATAGTAGGTGGAAGGAATAAGTGGATTGCAATATTTCACACAATGAGATACTAACCAGGACACATTTTTTTGAAAGCACAAACTCCTGATAAATGCAACACATAGAGGAATGTCAGAAACATCATGCTGAGAACATGTAGCCAGATGCAAAGGGGCACATACTGCAGGATTCCAGGTATGTGGGCTCAAGAAAAAGCAAAGCTAATCTATATGGAGAAGCCAGCATAGAAGTTATCGTGGGGGTGAAGGTAGTGACTGGGGAGGAAGGAGAAGGTGGGAACTTTCTGGGTTTCTGGGAATGGTTGAGTGGTGTCTACATGAGTGTGCACATAAGTAAAAATGCATCGAGTTGCTCACTTGAGCATTTGTGCATTTAACTATAAATTATACCTACAAAAAGGAATAAAATCATTACAGTAGTGGTAGCATCAACCACATTTTGAGTGCTACATTAGCACTATACAGCTATTATCTCCAACCTTGGGAGATAGGCATTATGATTCCTGCTTAATAGATAAAAAGACTGAAGCTTCCTGTGTCCAAGAGCATAGTTAGGAAGTAGCAGAACAAGATTCCTGGCTGCTTTCTTGGCCTGTCTCAATGCCTTTCCTATCAGGAAGGCCAGGTGACCTGGGCCCAGGGCCTACCCAATACCTGCATACAGAGGGCCCGCCTTCTTTTCTTTTCTTTCTTTCTTTCTTTTTTTTTTTTTTAGACAGAGTCTCACTCTGTCGCCCAGGCTGGAGGGCAATGGGGTGACCTTGGCTCACTGCAACCTCTGCCTGCTGGGTTCATGCGATTCTCCTGCCTCAGCCTCCCGAGTAGCTGGGAATACAGGCGCCCGCCACCACACCTGGCTAATTTTTTTTTTTTTTTTTTTAGCAGAGACAGGGTTTCAGTATGTTGGGCAGACTGGTCTCAAACTCCTAACCTTGTGATTTGCCCACCTTGGCCTCGTAAAGTGCTGAGATTACGGGCGTGAGCCACCGCACCCGGCCAGGCCTGCTTTCTTTTCTAAATGGCACTGGACAGTTGGTGGAGTGTGCCCTGCCCTGGTCCTGTCATTTCTTGTCCCTGGAGACAAACCTGCCCCAGACACGGTCCATGCATCCCTTGCCTTGAGGCCCCAGGCCTTTCTGTCTTCATGTAGAATCTGGCAGCCTGCAGCCCTGAAGAATGGGAATAAATGATCTTCTGTTCACCCCACCCCGGCCCACTTGCTCCTCACCCAACCCCTCCATTCAATGAGACGTCTACAGTCTGCACCTGGGCCTTCAGTAGGACGAAGTTAGATGGTGTGTGAATCAGGTCCAAATAGCCTTCGGGTGACATCCAGGCACTCTATAACCATGCAACTGTAATAGGCTGATGTTTATCTTGCTGGATGTAGGATGTATGCATTTAATAAAGTATTAATATGAAGACCAGATTGCTTCTCCTGTCAAGTGGAAGAATGAGATTAGAGAGGAGAGAGAAGCTGGGTGCTCCCCTGGGAAGAAGGATCCCCCCCAGACACTCTCCTTTGTGAGCCAGGACTCCTTTGCTTTGCAGAATAAATGCATCCTAACAGAGTGACTGTAAAGGGACTTTCTCATTGAATTTTTGCATTGCAAAATCAAAATATGTTCCAGAGAGCAGGAAAGATGCTCCCATGGAGTGAGTGGATCTAGTTTAGTGGCAAAGAAGTTTGGCTGAATGTCAGGTGTTAGGCATAGCTAGTGTGGGGTAACGTTTGGGGAGAAGTTTTCCAGTAATCTATACTTCCAGCTTTCGACGGCCGGTCCTGGTGTTGGAGACTCTCTCTGCTGTGCTAGGGGACTCCTGAGTCCACGTGCATACCCCCCCTGAAGTTTGTTTTCTTACCTTTATTGCAGGGTGTCTCAGCCTCAGAACTTCTGGTGCTCAGAGCCAGATGACTCTTGGTTGTGGGGCTGTCCCCGCACTGCAGGGTGTTTAGCAGCATCCCCGGTTCCTGCACACCAGATGCCAGTAGCGCAGCCCCCCTCCAGTTGTGATAGCAGAAAATGTCTTCAGACATTGCCAACTGTCCCCTGGGGGTCAAAAATCACCCCTGGTTGAGAACCACTCTGCTTTCTTGAACCATCTCTTTATTTTATTTTATTTTTTATTTTGGAGACAGAGTCTCACTCTGTCACTCAGGCTGGAGTGCAGTGGTGTGATCTAGGCTCACTGCAGCCTCCACCTCCTATGTCCAAGTGGTCCTCCCACCTCAGCCTCCCGACTAGCCAGCTAGGTTTACAAGTGTGCACCACCACACCCAGCTAATTTTTGTGTTTTTTGTAGAGATGGGGTTTCACCATATTGGCCAGGCTGGTCTTGAACTTCTGACCTCAAGTGATCCGCCCTCCTTGGCCTCCCAAAGTGCTGGGATTACAGGCATGAGCCACTGTGCCTGGCCTTCCCTGGACCATTTCTAACGGCTGCTAGAGTGGAGATGTGAAATCTCCCTGGGCCAGTTGGGCTGTTGCCCTGATAACTAAGCTGCCCAGCTTGAAGAGTCTGAACTCAAGAGCTTTGATCCTGCAAGAAGAGTCCATTCCCTTGTTCTTCAGTGGGAAAACCCTGTCACCTGAGTTCATTTAAAACTGATGCAAATCCAGAGAGCAAAGCCACGCTGCGTTCAGAACATGTCTTAAGACAATAGGTTCAAGGAAACAGCGTTGTTACTGAGCAAATTCCCTTTGCAAATTTCCAGGCCCTTCCGTGCCAAAGCGAGGTAATCCAGTTTAATGCGAGTTGCCTTTTTGGGAGAGAAAAATAAAAGGCAAAATATTTAAGGATTCCTTTATTCTGCTTTTAGCTTCTGAGCCCAGCAATTAATTCTTATGTGCTAAAGGACTTCTGTGTTTATGAGGCATTATTATTTAATGTAGGCCTATTTTAAATTGTAATTTTTTTCATTAAGTTGCCTCTTTTTACTTATTAAGACCAGTTTTATAACCTAGCATAGACTGTATTCCTTGAGTAATAACTATTTTTCTTTTAAAATATTCCTTAATAACCCATCATCCATATTTTAAATTTTATTCTGAGTCAGAGATGCCTCCCTGTTGCTCACACGTCTCTCCTCATGATTCTGAGTAATGTTGGAGGATGCAGGGCTGCCAGATCCTCTGCCAGCTTTGCTTTAAGTCTCAGTGCAGAAAGCGAAACAGCAGCCACTGGTGACTGCCCAGCCTCCACGCTCCTGAGGCCCACGTGGAGCAGCCAACAGGTTGGGCCATCTGCCCCACAGCTTCCCAACAATGTTCCGTAAGGCAGGCTTGCTGGGAGCAGCTGATGGCGGGGGAGGGGCGCAGAGAAGTGGGATAGCTGCAGGGAGCTGGAGCATGGCAGGGCAGTGAATCCCAGGTCATCTGCGGCAGCACGGCCCCCGGGTGCCGGGCACAGTGCTACGGTCCTTGCCTGGGCCATCTCTCTGCATCTCCCCTTGCCAGCCTTAAGAAGTAAAGAGAATTATCCCATTTTGCAGAAGTGGAAACTGAAGCTCAGAACAGTGGCGTGACTTATTCAGGGTTGCAAGGCTAGCTTGTGATAGAGTCAGAAGCTGTCCCCAGGTCTGTCTGATTCCCAAGCTCAAGGTTATAATCTCGCAGCACTAGTGGTCCTGACAATTCTCCTACAAGCAAGGAGACCAACTTCTCCAATAGAACATTTCAGAACACCTTCCCTGCTGTTCTCATCTTGGCATCATCATTGTCCTGAGAAATAAGCGCCACGAGCCCATTTTTCCGATGAGATGACTGAGGCCCAGAGAGGAGTAGGGACTTGCCCTTTGTGTCCATGGCAGAATGAGAGCTAGCCCGGGGTCTTCTGCTTCAAGGTCTGGGCTGCTTTCTTTTCTTCCTGCCTCAGCCTATGGTTTCCCCATTGCTGACTGCACCACCAGCCCAACCCAGGGGGGTCCTGGCCCCTCTGCTCAACATGCCCCTGGCCCTGGAGAGGGCACTGCAAAGACAGCCATGGGCTGTCCGGGCACCTCACAAGCATCCTGTGGTCACATTGGTCTCAGCCCTCCTCCCTGTCAGCAGTTTCAGCTGTTCCTTGGATGCAGGATTGACCCAAGGTTAAGAAAATGGGAATTCCCCTCACCCACCACCAAGGACATAGAGAAAGTTCCAGAGGGTGACCGCAGGCTGTCAGATGAAAGACGGTCAGAGAAAAGACACTAGTGTGGTAGAAAGGTCATAGGACTGTGCTTTAGGAGACAGGGGTCCTGGTCTTGAGTTGCCTGTTAATTGGCTCTGTGGCCTTGGCCCGGGGCTTTCTCTTCCCTGGGCCTTGATTTATCCATCTGTGTAACAAAAGGGTTTCAATTCCAGATCCTTAAGTCCCCTCCCTCTGATATCCTGCCATGGGAAACCTGCTTTGGGATGCCAATTCAGCAACAGTGTGGCCAGACCCACTGATTTATTTTGTTGCTTTTTCATTCATCTTATTCATTCATTCACTTTTTTTCCACCAAGAACGTTATTGAATTCCCACTGTATGCAATGCATTAGTGGAATGTAATAGTAGACTAACTGCTGTAACAAACCAAATTTCAGCAGCTTAACACAGTGGTATTTTATATCTTATTCATATCAGGGCTTTTGGGGACCATAGGAGGACTTGGCTCCATACAGTCATTCAAGTACCCAGGTTTCTTTCATCCTTTCATCGTATGATCCACCCTCTGCCAAGTCCTCAGAGCCCTCCCCACCCTGGTGATGAATGGAGAGAGAGGGTGTGCAGGCAGTATGGGAGGTTTCTAGGGGCCAAGCAGGAAAGTCATATTCCCCTGGCCATGATATAGTCACATGGCCCTGCCAAACTGCAAGTACTGCCTGAGTAGCTGGGAGGGAAAGGAAATGGAGTGTGGGGAGCACACGGCCATCTTCCTGGGTCTGGGGAGCACACACACAGCACAGAGCAAGGACCATGTACAAGACAGAAGCTTCAGATCCCAATTAGAGCTCAGGTGAAGGAGTCTGGGACAACCACAAGAACGTGAGGTCCCAGGTGGACCCGGAATTGGCAGGCCCAGCATTGCATCCCACAGGAATCCCTGTCATCAGCCCAGGATCTGCTGCCTAAGGAAGCTTTTCCCTAGTCTCATCACCTTCCCTGCCCAACACTTCAAAGGCATGATGACTGACTGAGCAAGTCCTGCCCTTCTCTAGCCTCATTGTCACCCATCCATAAAATGGGAAGAAAAATGACCAACATTAGCTTTGCAGGGAATTGGAGGAGCATCAGGTGTCTACAAAGGGCCATAGAACAGCCTTCCCAAGTCTTCTTATTAATAGTATAAGCATATCATTATCAATAATGAAACACAAATTAATAATAAATAAACAAACTAATGATAAATAATACATACATCATGAATAATACATTAATCCTACAAGTTTTTGAACATCTATTGCCTCTGACAGAGGGGAATTTGATTAGTTTGCTGGAGATTAGAGAGGGGGAATATTTCAAAAGAGCCCGGGAGGTCGGGGCAAGGGATGGATGCCAGAAAGCACTGGGGACTGCTCCCTGCAAAGGCTGTAAATCATTTGAGGTCCCTGGTGGTCCAGAGCTGAGCTGACCTGTTAGGGGAGGTGAGAACCAGGAATCTTGAGTGGGATGCTCCCCCTCCGATGTTCTTTCATGGCCCAAATTTAGGATGGGAAATCCATAGCTCAATAAGGCAAAAAGTATCCAGCCGCAGCAAAATTAGAGTTCATGGTCCAGGCTAGGCCAGTTGAACATACCTATTATATTAGTCCGTTTTCACACTGCTATAAAGAACTACATGAAACTGGGTAATTTATAAAGAAAAGAGGTTTAATTGACTCACAGTTCTGCATGGTTGGGGAGGCCTTGGGAAACTTACAGTCATGGAGGAAGGTGAAGGGGAAGCAAGGTATGTCTTACATGCAGGCAGGAGAGAGAGAAAGCAGGAGAGAAAGTACCGCAATTTTTTGTTTTTGTTTTTGTTTCTGTTTTTTGAGATGGAGTCTTGCTCTGTCGCCAGGCTGGCCAGGCTGGAGTGCAGTGGCGTGATCTCAGCTTACTGCAACTTTGCCTCCCGGGTTCAAGCAATTCTCCTGCCTAGCCTCCCAAGTAGCTGGGACTACAGGTGCACACCACCACACCAAGCTAATTTTTGTATTTTTAGTAGAGATGGGGTTTCACCATGTTGGGCAGGATGGTCTCGATCTCTTGACCTCGTGATCTGCCCTCCTCGGCCTCCCAAAGTGCCAAGATTACAGGCGTGAGCCACTGCGCCTGGCCAGTACCACACTTTTAAACCATCAGATCTCATGAGATCTCACTCACTCACAAGAACAGCATGGGAGAAATCTGCCCCCGTGATCCAGTCACCTCCCACCAGATCCCTCCCCTGACACGTGGGGATTACAATTCAGGATGAGATTTGGGTGGGGACACAGAGCGAAACCATATCACCTATAGAACTTATTAGTTCATTCATGGATTCATTCATAGATTCATGGATTCATTCATTCATTCAATGTGTCCTCAATGCCAGTAGTGTGGCCAGCAGCATGCAAAGCACTAAGAATGTAGTAACAGAGACAGGCATTTGGCCCGTTAGAGGCTCCCAGTCTGCTGCGGGAAACAGACTGGCAAAAAGAAGTGTCCTCATGCAATGAGTTAGGGCTATGGTAGATGCTGTGAGAGGGCCACCTAACCCAGATTTGGGAATGCTGGGCATGGGGTAGGTGAAGCTGGAGTGTACATCAGGAGTGGTCTTTGGGGTAAATGACATCTAAGCTAAGACCTGAAGGACATAGCAAAGTGATGGGGGCAAAGTGACGGTCTTCCAGGCCGAAGGAACGGCAGGTGCATAGACCCAGTGGCCCGATGCAGCCTGACATACTTGGGGAGCTCTAAGTAATTCAAGATGGCTGTGGCTCAGGGTGCAAAAGATAGAAGGGCAAGAGATGAGCAGAGCAGGAGGAAGACCCATGAGTCGTCTTGTATAGGGGTCAGGGGTTTGGACTTCATCCCAAAGGCAACAGGGAGACAAAGAAGAATTTGGATGCAGGCCAGGACATGAGCACCCTGGGCTACAGCATAATCCACATTGTTCCAGGGCTCCATGGCTCACAAAGCCCCGTAAGGTACAGTGTTCATGTCTTGGTTCATTCATTACTTTATTTGTGCAGCACACTCACTGAGCACCCATCATGTGTCAAGCATTATGCAGAGGTGCATACCGGGTCCCTGGGCTTGAGCGCTAGTCTGATGTCTGAGACAGACACATGAAGAACCACATGTTATATTACAATGGAATGTGTTTGGGCTGTGACTGAGATGTTTACAAAGGTCTATGAGCTCAGGAGAGGGTGTATCGGACTCATATCAGTCAAGAAGGGGGTGACCGTCACATTGAACCTGGAAGGATGCAAATTTCCCTAGGTGAACTCAGAGGAGAAGGGCGTTCCAGGAAGAGGAAACAGCATAGGGAAAAATAATTGGAGGGGTTTGGAAGGGCTGATGAGGCTGCTGCAAGGCGGGCAAAGGCACAATGTGAGACTGATTGAGTTGGAGGGGCAAAGAGAGGCAAGCTCATAAGGGACTCAGTTGGCCATGACAGTCTGAACTTTATCCTGAATTGGAAGGCAATGGGGCAGGGAAATTGAATGGCATTAACCAGACAGGTGGCATCATCATATTTGCATTTTAGAAATATCATTGAGACTTTAGGGGGCTGGGTACCTTAGAGGGACAAGTTTGGGGGCCAGAGACCAGTGAGCTGGCTATTGCAGAGTTCCACCGGGAGATGTGGAGGGTCCAAACTGAGGCCAGATTGGTGCAGAGTGGAGTGAAAAAGACAGTTGTGAGAGTTATTGGAGAAGCAGAATTGATCCGTCTTAGAGACTGATGACCTGTTAGCTTTCCCCCTCTTTATGGAGTGGCTTTCTTTTCTTAAGAGGCACTGCCCACTCCCGGCCCCACCTCTCACCCTTTTTTCGGCCAACAAGGAGGTAGATGGTTGGGAATTCCCATTAGTCCAGCATGGAAGAGTGTATTTCACAGAACTCTCTGTACCTGCCTAGAAGATATGGTTGCAGTAATTGGTTTGTTGTAATAATATTTATTACAATAGTAATTATGCAGCACTGGAACCCAGGGAGGATGTCCTTAGTGCCAAGATAGGGTATTTGTCTTCATGAGATAGGGGTGACCTCTTTTCTTCATGAGTGGTAGTGCGTGGAGCTCCTGTTATCACATGGAGATAAATTCCAGACCCACAGCAGGGGGAGGGTGGTGTGAGGAATTTATGTGGCCCTGACTGTCATGGTCCATCCCAGCAAGACCTAAAATCCAGCTAGTGGAGCTGCTGCCAACCACCTGACCACCCGTCTGCCCCAGGTCAAGTTGTGGCGTGGTCCACAATGGTTCTCTTAGGAGATAAGAGTCCTTGAATTCTTGTCACCACTGCTGCACTTCCAGATGCAGAGTGGGCTGAGAACCTGTCCCTGCTCTCAGGAACTCCTAGTCCAATGGCAGACACACCCGCTGCCCCCTGAGAAAAGGATGGATGACCCATGTTGCTTTTCAGTCTTCACTAGTTACTTGCTATCAATAAGTAATGGTTTGGGTGACACACGGCAGACACTTCTGGGCCAAAATAACTGGTCCTGAGCTAGGTTCAGAGGACTGTATGTCAGAGATGTGGCGGAACAAATTGGCCAGCCCAGCCACAAGTCTCTTACAGTTCCAGAAACATTCTCAGTCAAACACATCTTCCTGGCCCTCCTTGCAGACTTTGCTGGCTTTGAACTTGAAAATGGCCTCAGCCATCTGTCTTCCTGCTGCCACCTTGTGGATGCATTGTGTCCTGTGACTATAGCAGGGTGCTTGACCCTGCTACACTCCAGCAAGACTTCTTGTGTCCTTCCTAGCCCCTAGTCCCACTACCCACTACCCACTCCTATTTTCAGCTTCTCCATTTAGAAGCAAGGGGGAGTGGGTTGCCATGAGGTGGTGGGAAGAGTATCGGACTCAGAGTCAAAGGGCCTGCCTGCCAAGCCTCGTTCTCTGTGATGGTGAGAAAGTCACTCTGCATCTATGAGCCTCAGTCTCCTCACCTGTAGAATGGGGACACTATCCGACAGGGTTGCAATGGTAATCAATGAGCTAGTAATTACAGAAATCCTTTGAAAACTGCCAAGCACTAGTCACATGTTCATTTTTTCATTCCTTCAACAATTATTTATTGGGCTCCTACTAAGTGCCAGGCACTGTTCTAGATTCTAGGGATATAGTAGTGTTAGTCCATTCTTGCATTGCTATAAAGAACTGCCTGAGCCTGGGTAATTTATAAAGAAAAGAGGTTTAATTGACTCAAAGTTCTGCAGGCTGTACAGGAAGCATGGCTGGGAGGCCTTGGGAAACTTACAATCATAGCAGAAGGTGAAGGGGAAGCAGGCACATCTTACGTGGCTGGAGCAGGAGAAAGTAGGGGAGCTGCTACACACTTTTAAACAACCAGATCTCTTGAAAACTCACTCATTATCAAGAAAGCAGCAAGGGAAAAGTCTGCCTCCATTGCCCAGTCACCTCCCACCAGGTCCATCTTCCAACACTGGGTATTACGATCCGACATGAGATTTGGGTGGAGACCACAGAGCCAAATCATATCAAAGTAGTAATTAAACAATACAAAATCAAGGACTTCCAGCTCTGGTGAGATGAAGTGAAGACAAGCCTCATTTCATCTTTCACTAATTCAAATATAAAACCTAGGCAGAATATGTGGACATCTATTTGAAAAATCTGAAAAGTAAATACTAGCAGATGGATTGGGGAAAAACACTAGAATCAAGGTGCCACATAAAGAATGAAGATACATAAAACCTACAGTCTTACTAGGTAATACTTAAAAAGTGCAGAATACAAATGAAAATCACTTGATACACACACACAAAAAAAACCATGAAAATCTCAACTCACATGGGGAAAGAAAATCAGTAGACTACAACAATGAGACGGCACAGATGGTTGAAGTATCTGACAGAGATTTTGAGGCAGCTATGAAAATGCTTGAACAAGTTATCAAAAACAGTCTTGAAACAAATAATGAAATAGGCTCAGCAAAGACATAGAAGATATAAAGAAGAGCCAGTTGAAAAAGTAGAGCTGAAAAATACAATAGCCAAAATAAAAAACTCACTGACTAGACTCAGTAGCAGAATAGAGATGACAGAGGAAAGAATCAGTGAACTTGGAGGTAGATCAATAGAAATTATCCACTCTGAATGACAGAGAAAAAAATATTGAAACTCACACACATAGTCTCATGGGGTGTACAGTCTAGTTGGAGGTCAGGGATGTCAACAGACAATAAACAAGTAAGTATATGTAGGCAGTGATAAACGTCTAAGAAGGAGTAAAGCAGGGTAATAAGTCAGAGAGTGACAGGGGTGCTATTTACATGGGGTAGTTGCAAGAGTCTTCTCCAAAGTGGTGACATTTGAGCAGAGAAAGGATTGAGGGATTGAGCCATGTGGGTATCTAGGGAAAGATTGTTCTGGAAGGTGGGAGCAGCAAGGGCAAAGGCCCTGAGGTGAGGATATTCTTAGGAAGCTCAGGGGCCAGCAGCGTTCATTGTGAGTAGAGAAACTGAATGAATTCAGAGTGAGGGGAGCTGAAATCAGAGAGGTAGGGAGGACACAGGGCCAGGTGAAGGCAGAACAGGTGGGCCAGTGAGGAGATGGAGCAGTAGGCGAGGCAACAAATGATTGTGGCCAGGTGCAGGGAGATAGCAGTGGAGGGGTGAGCTAGTTGGATTCTGCATATATTTTATAGAGCTTACAGGCCTTGCTGGCTGCTTTGATGTGAGCATGAGAAAAAGAGGAGGTTCCAAGAAGTAGATTGGTGTGCTCTGAGCTCCCTGATTGGGAAATAGGGGGAAACATCACATCATTGTAGGGCCTGTTTCCTTGTGGTGCCTGGAGACAACCAAGAGGTGCATCAGGCAGTGATGGACTGCCTTACAGCAGGGTTCCCTACCCAGGACTTAGGCACGGGCATGGAGGATGTTTGCATTTCTAAGTGTGAAGTTTCCTGGCTAATCTGAGTCCATGCATCTGGGCTTGTGAGATAGCATGAAGAACCACACCCTCATATGCTGCAAGCTCCTTTGTTAGCTCCCCTCGTGGCAAGGAAATGGGAGAAGCCAGGAAGATAGGACAAAAGCTCAGCTCACTGTCACCAGGAGAAGCAGGATATTGTTCAGGATGCAGCAGCAGCTCCTCTTGCAGCCCTGAGTCTGCTGGTTCTGGCACTCACATGCTGAGGTGGGCACCAAGTTTCTTGTTCGAGGGCCCTGTTGTTATGGTGGTTCAGTTAAGTGCCACTACCTGTAGATTTGTCTGCCTTACAGTCTCTCCCTTACCACCGTGCTGTCTGCTGACGCATAGTTAATGTCTCATATCCTACCATCCTGAGTAAGAGAACCCGATTGAGTGGCCACTCACCACTCAGTGCCGATTTTCTCTGTTGGATGCAGTTCTGATGCTTGGTTTCATGGGAGGCTGTTGGATACTCCGAGCTGGCAGCAGCACCAATCCAAGCAGATGTGGTCAGAGAAGCAGGTTCAGAATACACCTGAGGTCAGGGGAGACTTTGGCTCAGGCTGCTTAGGGAAAAGCCCATTAGAAAGAGGTGCCTCTGTGAGGGCCCTCCTGGGAATTATAAAACAGTCAAGGGAATGAGTAGAATCCATTTGTTTCTTTCTTCAACACCATCTTTGATCCAGGTGCTGTTCTAGGCACCTGGGGACCATAGAAAATAGAAACAGTTTATGGCCTGTGTTGAGGTGAGCATACCCTGAATATTTCATTACAAGTAATTTTCGGTGTCCCAAGCAGTAGGAGCGGGAGAGGCAGGAGTGCTTTGAGAACTATGGAAGTTAGAGGAGTTGTTTTCTTGAGGAGGTAACATTTTTGTGAATCCTTGAAGGATGCCTAGGAAATATTGAAGTTACCCAAGTGAGGGAGAGGGCTTAGGGCAGAGGGACAGCCCGTGTTCAGGCCCAGAGGTTAGAGGAGGCTGTGTGTGCAGGACAGCAGAGGCAGCAGGCCCTGGATGATGAGTGAGAGGTGCCAGAGGAACCTCAGAGCTAGGCATGGGCCAGATCTCCCTGCTGGGAGGATGTGCAACTTTTCCTATGGAGCAATGGGAAGCTCCTGGAGACCCTAAAGAAGGCCAGGGGCGTGCATATTAGAGAAATGATCAGGGACCATGAATGGGTGCAGGAAGCCCATGTTGCATACTTTGTCACCACCACCACCACCACCATCTTCTGAGAACCCAAGAGCAGCCATGCTCTGAGGAGGGGGTTGCCATTCACTTTCACTCAGCTTTACACCGAGTCAAGGGAGGCATAGTTACTCCTATTATCCAAATAGGCACAGAGGTTTAAGTGAATTAGCCAGGGCCATCCATGGACATGGTGAAGTTATAACAAGGGTGAAAACTCATCTCGGTTTGTCAGAAACATTGTCAGTTTTAGGTGCTGAAAGTCTCTCGTCCCAGGAAACCCCCTCAGCCCTGGGCAGATAGGGACAAGTGGTGACTCTAACATAATTTATGTCTCTTTTCAGAGACAGGCCCATATCCCTCTGATGGAAGCCCTCGCTGACCCCGTCCCCTGGGGCAGACCTGAGCCATCCCTCTGGACACATCCCCTTGGAGCTGGGAAAGGCCAGGGAGCGATGTCAGGATGTTGCCAGGAGAGTTCCCGGGTGTAGGAGCTATTTGTCATCACCTCGTTAGAAGGGTGCCAGGTTCCTAAATATTGCCTGCGATTTTGCTAAATGTATCTTAACAGGAGTGGAGTAAACGCTGTCAGAGATAGAGGGGAGAGTGATGGTGCCATCCAGGATAATGAACTGCTTAGTTAAGATGGATCCGTCTCCACTCCTGATCCACTTCTGGATACCGCGCTTAGTGGAGCTCACGCATCAAGGCTGATTGGTGGCAAATTTAATGCCCTGAAAGACAGAGCTCCGTCTTCAGCTGGTGGTTGAGTAATTGGAGGATTTGCTTCTCTAAGGAATGGTATTGAGTTGTACCCAAAAGGAAGGTGGCAAGGTGGCCTCTGCTACTTCCCAGGTTTAGGTTCAGTTAGCATCTGATATGGGGTTAGTTGGAGCAGGAAGACCCCCAAAATCAAGTTCCCTTCTCATTTTACAGATGAAGAGACTGAGGCCCAGAAAGAGGGAAAACTTGCCAGGTCCCAGCGCTGGGTGGCAGTGTTGCTGAGACCAGAACTCACCTCTCCTCTGCTCTTCACCGCTGTGCTCCTGGCTTCCCCCACCCATGCCTGCTCAGCTGTGCCTCCTCATTCCCAGGGGCTCCATAGGAGGGATGAACCCCGAAGTGCTTCCATTCAGAAACCTCTCCAGGAGGGTCCCCAGCAGAAGCCTTCTTGAGCCTCCTCTCTAGTTTTATGTCCTCTGCCTCGGGGGAGGATCTCACTTTGTGGGTCTCCTGACTTTGCCCCCAGCCTGGATGAGATGTCTGGCTGAGCTGGTCATCTCTGGATCTTCTCTTCTCTCCAGTCAGCTTCCAGATGCCAGTCTCTGCTCTTTCAACCTCTACCTTGGAGCTGTCTTTCCTAGACTGGAGAGTGGAATGCCGGAGGGAGTGCAGGCAAGGGAAGGGGGTTGGCGGGAAGCATGGTGCCATCTCGCTCTGATCCAGGATGTCCTGTTTGGGTAGAGCTTGTGTTGAATGAAGCCCTGGACCATGCTTTACCACTTTGGACCCTGTGATTATTCCTGCATCCACATTACACATGGGGAAACTGAGTCCCATGGCAGTCCCATAACTTGCCCAGGTCGCTACTGAATGCTAGAGTGAGAAACTCGATTCTATCGACAGACTTCAAATTCTGGAGAGGTACATGGGTGGAGAAGAGCCAGGAAGGATGGGGAGGAGATTTTCAGGAAAAGAATCCGTGCAGGGTATGTGGAAGATGATGGAATTTTGTGAGATCAGGGCTGGGGGAACATTAATTGGACCTAGAGGAGAACTTTTCCTGTGTTTTTCTCTTGGAAACAGCTCCCTTGCTATATGAACCCTTGCCATCTCCTCTCCTGTGTGTGTCTGTGTCTCAGAGGTGTTTTCTCACCTGTGATCCAGGTGTTGATTGGTGCTGTCATAGCCTTGCCTGGCACATCTGTTGGAAAATCACCTTGCTTTCCACCTTCTCCCTCCTCACCCCGGCCAGAGAGCCCACCTCCA
Source organism: Gorilla gorilla gorilla (assembly GCF_029281585.2). Lineage (NCBI taxonomy): Eukaryota > Metazoa > Chordata > Mammalia > Primates > Hominidae > Gorilla > Gorilla gorilla. The sequence continues at coordinate 221,688,249 of NC_073224.2, read as the reverse complement.
GACCTAAGACTTAGACCCCACACATCACCTGATGTTTGTCCTGGCCTTGGATAAGAAGGGTGGAGCCCACAGCTCATTGCCAGGCTGTGACCTCAAGCCCTGAGGCAGTAGGGTCTCCCCTCTGCCCACCATCTCTCACGTGAGCCTGGCCCCAACCCCAGGTCTCTCTGTTTATGGTTCCTATCATTCAGTGTGTAATTCTGGGTCAGTCCTTTCCCCACTCACCTGGCCCAGCTCCTGCACTGGCTTCCCTGCCCTGTCTGAGAGCCAGGCAGCTGGTGAAGACTCAGTGGCAACCGATGGAGCTGCAAATTGGGGGATACCACCCAGAATTCCCAAGAGACCCCATCAAGTAGTATGTTCTGCTCCAGCCAGTAGCAAGAAGTGGTAGAAAGAAGTTGGCTTTGGAGCCAGATAGCTCTGGGTTCAGATCCCAGCTTGGCTGCTCTGTCCATGCGGCATGGAACGAGGTGCTCCATAGCTCTGAACAGTAGGTCGTTCCTGTCTGTGACAGAGGCATATTTACAGGAGGGTACGAGGACCCAAACTGCCTGTGCCCATGAACGCTCAAAATGCATTGCTTATTGTATTCATATTTTAATACTCTACTGATATTAATAGAATTCATATTCCAGAAGGAGAGGCAGATGTACAAACAGACAATTGCACTCCAGTGTGACATACTCATGGTCGTGGCATCGTACAAGGCACTGGTTGCTGCCTGAGCTGCTGAAAAAATGGGAGTGAGAGTGCTGGGAAAACTAAGTGACACATGCTCAGACAAGGAGTTTTAATCCTTAGAGCTAAACCTGTCTCTGCAGCCTGGAAACCCCACTCCCTCAGCTTCCTGCGGGGATGAGAAGGGGAGTGCCCAGCTACGAGCATTTCTCCTCCTGGCTGCTACCGTGACTCCAAGTAGGGGCATCCCTGGAATGGAAGGCACAGTCACTCCTGCCTCGGTTTACAGTGGTGTTTCCCGACATTTGTTTTCAAGGACTCCAGTGGGGCTGAGACTAGGGTTAGGCTAGCCAGGTGCACAGGGGGTAACATTCAAAGAGCCACCCACTCACTCTCAGGATGGTGCAATGAGACGGTGTCCTTTAATTTTGCACTGCAGGCCCCTCGCTTGTCTCACTCTATTCGCTCCCATTCCTGGCTCAGGTTCTACAAGATGCTCTGAAAAAGATGGGCTCCAGAGTGTAAAATATGAAGAAAAATTTCCCACTCTGGCCCAAACTTAGAGGGTCACAAGGCACTGTGAGCACACACTCCAGCTTCAGGGCCTCTGCGCTTGACATGTCTTCTGTCTGGAATGCTCTCTCCTCAATATCCCTATGGCTCACACCTTCCTTTATTCCAGCCTCCTCAGAAGGGCCTCCCAGGGCCCCTCTGGCTAAAGAAGCCCCTCCCCCATTGCCTTCTATCACTTCACTCTGCTTTGTTTTTCCTCATTATGTTTATCACCACCGGACATATTTTCCATCATTTATTTGATTATGGGCTCTTCTGCTGAACTGGCAGCTCCATGAGGACAGGGACGTGTCTATTGTTACTGATATGTCCCCATTGCCTACAACGGTGCCTGGTACGGAACAGATTCTCAATTAATTTGTTTTTCATGCATAAAGGAAAGACAGGAAGAAGGAAGGAGAGAAAGTTAAGTGAAGTCCTGAAGGGAAGAATGGGTTTAATTATACTTAACCCAGTATCTCTTAAAATTCATAGATGTTGGAAATCATGTTTTCCTGCCAGACATGGTGGCTCATGCCTGTAATTCTAGCACTTTGGGAGGCCCAGGCGGGCGGATCACTTGAGGTCAGGAGTTTGAGATCACCCTGGCCGACATGGTGAAACCCCATCTCTACTAAAAATACAAAAATTAGCTGGGTATGGTGGCAAGCACCTATAATCCCAGCTACTCAGGAGGCTGAGGCAGAATTGCCTGAACCCAGTAGGTGGAGGCTGCAGTGAGTGAAGATCACACCACTGCACTCCAGCCTGGATGACAGAGTGAGACTCTGTATCTGTCTCTCTCTCTCTCTCTCTCTCTCTCTCTCTCTCTCTCTCTCTCTCTCTCTCTCTCTCTCTCTCTCACACACACACACACACACACACACACAAAGAAATCGTGTTTCCTGAAACACTGGTGAGAAGATCCCTATTCTCTGCACACTCTGGGAAAAGCTGTCTTGTCTTAACCTGTCAGAGCCACCCCACTCCTGCACACACCTCCTGATTCACCTCTAAGACTGAGTGCGTACGCAGTGGGCTCTCTGATCTCACCCTGGCATGCCCCTGTGAATTCTACTGCCCCAGACATCTGCTGCACCTGCCAGTGCTCCTAACACTACCACCCAATCACCAGAGCTGCAACCACTCCCCTACTTGCCCTCCCCGCCACCGCCACACTTACACTTGCAATTCCCTCATGGCTTGCCAACAAATGGTGACCCTCCATCCCGCCCTGCCTGCCTCACGACACACACCATCTGCACCCACCTCGGGCTGCTCAAAGATTTATGCATCTGAGAATATGTCCTTCCCTCCTCTTTCCAGTGGGAGGAGGACCTACATGAGCCTTGATCTCATCAGCCATCTGGACTGATGATGCTCAACTCATAACTATATCTGCAAAGGTGAGAGAGAGCCCAGGGGAGGGCAGCCTCACTGGAAGATTGAGCCACGTGGCTCAGAATTGTGGCCATGGGGTCAGGTCCTCAACTCCTATCACAGTTCCTGCCACAATGCCCATCCTCCATCTTTAGGGCTGGGAGAAAAAAGTATGCAGGCTGCAGATGTACAGTGTTTGCCACTTTCTCTCACCTCTTCCGAGAGGCTGTAATAGCGTGGTGGTTGTCATGGAGCCCGAAGGTTTGGGTTTGAATTCCAGCTCTGTAACTTGCAGCTGTGTGATCTGGCAGGGGACTTCACCTCTTGGTTCGCTCACAGAAAGTGGGAATCATAATAGTTCCTCTCTCCTAGGAGTGTCCTGGTGATTAAGTGAGTAGATGCATATCATATCAAGTGCTTAGCCCAGTGCCTGGCACAAAGCAGGTGTGGACATGTGAGCCAGTATCACGATGTTACACTCGGGCTTGGCTTGCCCGGAGGTCTCCCTTTCCGTGGGGTCTGTCCTCCTGAAGGTGGCCTCCTTGTTTGTCATGCCCCATGGCTGGGATCATCCAGGCTGGATCAGGTTCCCTCTGTGCCCACTCACAGGCCCCCGTCCACCTACCTAGAGGCTGGCTGGTCACCTGAGTGGTGACTGTGTTGGGCATCTCTGTCTCACCCTCACTGCTTGTTCCTGGAGGGCCGGACAATGCCTGGGTCTCTGCTTCCCGGATCCTGGCCCCAGGCCCGCACAGGGTAGGTGGGAGTGAACTGGGGTTGAGTAAATGAGGAAAGGAGGATCCGGGTTGGTCCTTCTGATCTTGGAAGTTGGACCGAATGGTTCTGGTCGTGGCTTTGTCAGACCAAGTGGGCTCCAGGGCTATCCAGGAGCCTGACCTCTGGCCTAAGTTACAGGCCACCCTGGAGTGAGCCCCATGCCTTGCCCCTCACCCTGGAGGCTGGGTCCTGAAGCCGTGGACCGTGCAGGTCCGCTCTGACTCCAACTTCCAAATTGATCCTCTCCAGGTCGATTCTTGTTTTGTTTTGTTTTTTGTTTTCCTGGAGTGTTGTAACCATTGAGTTCCAGGCAGGGGTCAGGCCCATGGGCTCCATCTATTCAGCTTGCCTGCACAATTGAAATCTTCGAACCCATCCTGGCTAGTTTTCTCATTAAGACTATCGGACTGGGTTGATCCATTAGATCAATGACTGGACATCAGCCGGCAGGAAGCCGATCTGATGAGCCTGGATGATCAGCCCAGGAATGAGGTTCCCCTCGGAACTGCGGTGAAGGTCCAGGCCTCTGGGATGGGGCTAGTGGAGGCAGAGGAGTGGGTTAGAGGCGTCACCAGAGTGGACTTTGGTGTGGAGAGAGCAGTGTCCCCAAGGTGTGGCTACCAGGGCAAGAGTCCCAGTGTCTGCTCCAGGCACTCCCAGAGGCAGCTGGTAGTAGTCCGGGAAGCATCACCTGGTGTTTGCAATGAGTTCAGACTCCTCCCCAGATAGCGGGTCTATAATGGACTTCTCTAACATATCACCACTGCCATGGCCAAGGCTTGGACCCGACCCTCCCTTTAGGTGGCAAAGTATGTGTGGTGGGAAAGCCAATGGCGGGTGTTAAGGAAGCCAATGGTGGTTTCCCAGGGCTCTCTTTTTACCAGGAGTCATTTGTTTATGAGGTTGGAAATGGAGGAGTATGGGCACTTAGAACACCATGTCCCAGTGTGTATTTCTCAGATCCTGGCTGCGTAGGATGGTGATGGGGCTTAAGGGGTGGCTGAGCGACCCATATTCAAATAGGTTTGGAAATGCCAAGTAAATACATTTCGGCATTCATTTCCTGCAGGACCAAATAGATGAATCATGAATGCCACAACTCTAAAAAGGGGTGGAGGGGCGATGTTGGAGCACAGAAGCCTTCTCTGGGGTATCTTATAGAAATACATTGAGGCTGTTCTTGGAGGTGCCAGCAGGTCCTACCTTCAGGGAAAAATGTGTCCCAAGCAGAAGTGTTTTTGGTTTGGAGGGATCCATTGGAGCCAGGGAGGCAGCCAAAAAGGAGATGTTGAAGAGAGGGAAGAAGAGGGTGATTGGCTCCATTCGGGCCTGCAGTCACCATTCACAGAAACCACAGTGTGAACAGCGTCCCTCAAAGTTGTGCAACTACAGACCCCAAACTTCCCTCCTCTGTCTGCTGTCTCCCTGGCCCTGCCCTCATCAGCCCAGCCCCCCTGATCTGCTCGTGCCTTTACCACCCCTTTCTCCTCTCTTCTATAGGCTACCTGACAGTCAACATTGAGCCTCTCCCGCCTGTGGTGGCTGGAGACGCCGTGACTTTGAAGTGTAACTTCAAGACAGATGGGCGCATGCGGGAGATCGTGTGGTACCGGGTAAGTCACTACTACTGCCCCCTTCATGCCCATGGCCAGGACTGGTGGGAGGTCCTCAGAGCCCTCTGGACACCCTCACTGGTGTGGTTATGACCTCAGCCCTGACCCAGTCCTGAGTTGTCCTGGGCATCTGCTGGGTCCCCGCCCTCTGCTGACACCCTCCTTGGGTACTAGCCATCCCTTCTACCCTCAGGACTGATCTGGTTTCCACCTCCTTTGTGCTCCTATTATGCCCCTACGCTTGGAAAACTCCATTAGGCAAAGTAGAAGTTACTGAGAACACCCCGGACCCTGGGCGCAGTGTAATCACAAGTGATATCTGATGGTGGAATTTTGAGCGTGAGGCTTCGGAAAATGTTTTTGGCAAGGGAGAGAGAAAAACAGGAAGGCTTCCTGCCTTTTGCAAAATCAAATCACAGAGATAGTCTGCCACCTAATCTGACTACATATAGGACTAATGCTGGTGTCTGGCACCATCTGAGAAGGGAATTGGTTAGAGATGAGCAGGTACCCACCTGCCCAGGGCCCAGGTGTTGGCACCAGGAAGAACAGCTTGGAATCTTGAGCACAGGGGGCCTTTTCAACCACTGAGTGAAATCTTCTTGTGTCTGGATGGGGCATCCCAGTCTTCTATCCCTTTGCCACAAAGGAATTGGGGCTAGGCTCAGAAGGTCCAGCGGGCACTGATGCTTTTCTTGCAATGCATGCTCGAGTGTGCACAGATAAAGGCACCACCATCCTGGGGGAGAACTCCTCTTCTGTCATCTAAACAGGGGTTGGCAACATTTTTTGGTGAAGACTGAGATTGTAAATATTCTCCTGTCTGCCAAACATTCAGTCTTGGTCACAGTTACTCAACTCTGCTGGTATGGCATCAAAACAGCCATAGACAGTGTGTAAATGAAAGGGCATGGCTGTGTGTCAATGAAACTTTACTCATGGGCACCAAAGTCTGAATTTTGTACAAGGTTCATGTGTCATAATTTCGTCTTCTTTTTATTTTTTTCAATGATTAAAAAAGGTAAAAACTGTTCTTAGCTCGCTGGCTGTACAGAACAGGCTATAGAATGACTTGGTTCATGGGCCATAGTTTGCAAATCCCTGATCAGAAACCACGCTTTCCTAATCTTTGTTGCCCTTTCTTCAAATGAAACAGATGGATAGCACAGTTAGGTGGAGCTGTTCTGGAGGAAGTGATGGAGCGTGGAAGAGAGGGCAAGGAAGGTGGGGGGTGGGCACCAAACTGTGATTCAAGATCTAGAGCTGGCTCCTCTGCTCCTTGGAGCTGTCACCACATCTACACACAGAGCATGGAAACTCAGTGTTAGAGGAATCCCTGGGGCATGCTCGCTGTTCATAGTCTTGACTCAGAACAGCTTTCTTCAGTCTCCTTCTTGCTCTTGGTCCAGGTGAGCTTTGAACCAGCCTGTCTTGGCTGCTCTGCTTTGCATTTTCGGTCTCTGATTCATGGTTTGCTTGTTGTTGCTATTTTGTTGGCTGTGATCTGCACTCCTTCTAATCAAAAATCATAGTTCTCTATTTCAGCATTGCAGTCTCTCCTGTTTAGAGTTAATTCTAGTGCCCTCCACCCAAGCTCTTCAGGTAGCCTGGGCCTCACAGGTGTGAACCTGACATCCAGCACCCTAGAGGGTCCCAGCCTTAGGGAAGGGTGCCATCCTAGATAGATCAGTGGGCCTAGAGACAGTCAAGGCATATGTTAAATAGTGCCATGAACTGAATCACTAAGAGGCGTATTTACAGGATATGGGAACTGCTTGGCTGACACAGGCTGCGAGCATCTCATTAGCACCTGGCAGAAGGACAGGGATAAATTAACTCCAGCTCACTGCTGATGATGGGACCACATCTCTCCCTCAGCCATCCCATAGATGGGATCAGAGGGAGGGGTGGTGAAAGACAGATAGAAATATGGAGACCCAGTGGGAACAGTTAATGGAGCGAAATGGAAGGAAGTTTGGAGATGGGAAAATAGCAGTGGGCACCTCATTTCCTTCCAAGCTCTTGAAGCAACTGTCCTCCCTCCGGTTTGAAATCGAATGTTACCATAGTCACAGTGGTGAAAATCTCCCTGCAGAGGCTCCTGCTGGAGTTATGGGCAATGCTAGTGCCAGGCTGTGCCCAGGTGTAGAAGCCAGGAGCAGGTTTCCACATGGCTTGACTTGATGTTCTTGAAGATGGTGAGCAGGACTGGGGCAGGAGGATCCATGTCCTGGGCTGGACAGAGACTCTCCTTTTTCTTCTCCATCCTCCGGTAGGGAGACCTTCCTCTCTCCCCCACTCTTGCTGCCTAACCTTGATGCCACTGATAGTTTTAAGAATCAGTGGCATCTCTTACCATTGTCAGACGCTGCATATCGGGCCATGGTAGGCTGCACTAATTAATTTATTTTATTTCATTTCACATCCTTTGACTGAGGGCCTCTGGAGCAGTCATATGCAGATGTATGCAAATCACATGCAAATCACCCACTAGAGCCAAATGCCTGGGCCCTTGTAATTCTGTAGCTGGACAGAGGTGGTGGCTCAGCTGACTGGTTACTGTCCTCAGGTCTCAGGGAGCCCACGTGCCCTGCCTATGATGGGAAGGATGGGGGCAGAGGAAGGAAGGAAATTCCAGGGAAGGGCTCCGTGTGGCCAGTTTTTGCCTGCTGCCACTCTAGCTTTCTCTGGTGATTGTCTCTCTTCCCAAAGAGGCAGCTGAAGGGAGAGAGATAAGAGCCTACCAAGATGGGGGCTCCAGGAGTCAAGGTCAGGGCAGGGCTTCCAGAGGGAATGGGAGCAGCAGCAACAGGAGCTCCAGTCTCCTTCTCCAGCCAGACCCTCCTCTGACCCCTTCCTCCCCTGCCAGACGAACCCCCCACTGTGGCTTCCTTCCCCATCTCCCTCTCCCCCGCAGCCTGCCCCCCTCCTCCAAGCAGGGAGCTGCCGAGTGCTGTTTGTTTTCTGTACGTGTGTTTGCTTCCCGTCCCAGCTTCCTTTCTCCATCCTCCATGAATGAGCTTACAGAGCCCGGCTTGGAAGGAAATGAATAGATTACACAGGCCCAGTCAGGACTGTGTCTCCAACCCCGTTAGAAGGAAGAAGCAGGGCATTGTGATGAGGCCGCCACTGCCTGCTCAGCACAGTGGGCACAAAATGGCCCAAAACATGTGTCAAGCCCAGCAGCCTCCCCTCTGGTCCTAAATACATTATCTTAGCAAAGGGATCATCCTGAGCTGTCAGAAAACATCATGAATGCATTGGATTCTTTGGGTAAATCAGGGCAGCTGATGAAATTATCTGAAGCCATAGGGATCACCTAACCTTGGAGCTAACAAAACCTCTGGCTGGATATTTGGGAAGGTCTTGCTTGTGGACCCCTCAAGGGAGGGGAAGGAAATTGGGAGGAAGCGGCAAGAGCCTGACTCTTGGACACTTTACCCCCATGGTCTGGCCAAGTGGGGAGGAGCTCAGCCCGTTTGTAGAATAAGATGCCAAAACTGTGAGAATAGACTCAAGGAAGTATGTGTAATCATAGCCCCTTAGTCTGGGTTGTCCAATATGATAGCCACCAGTCACACATGGATGTTAACATTTAAATTAAATCAAATTAATTTTAAAATTCATTCCTCAGTCAGACTAGCCACATTTCAAGTGCTCACTAGCCACCTATAGCTGGTGGCCTCCATATTGGACAGATGAAGTATAGCACGTTCCCATCACTGCAGGAAGTTTCACTGGATAACCTGCTGTAGAACATTGAGATTTTCTTTTGCAGCCTCTGGAATACACTGTGCTCACCTGACAAGAGAATAGCAGTGAGTGCTCATTGAGTCAGTTTTCCAGGCAAACTTGCCCTGAAATGAATTTTAGTAAGATGGATCTCATTTGGTAACCTGACATCATTAGATCGTGTGTGTGTGTGTGTGTGTGTGTGTGTGTGTGTGTGCGTGTGTGTGGTGAGGGAGGGTGAAAAAAGGGAGATGGTCATCATGCTCAAATCACTTCTTTGAAAACATAAAGATGTCAAGAGAGTTGTCGTCCCTCTGAGGTGCTGGGTATCGTAGTTGTCTATTAAAGCCCTGTTCAACTTGAGGATGCTTTTCACCATCCCTCTCTGCTTTCTCCACTGTTACATGGGTTCATCTCCCAGATTTGAGTGTCCAGGCTTCATCTTCACAGCTCATGTAGATAAGCTCCAGAGAGCTTTTTTTTTTTTTTGGCTTATAGAGTAGGGGTGCAATTCCATGCTTCACCAGTAGGAGGCTGTCACCTAATAACTAATCTACCCTAGCACTTAAGTCGGGACTTGGTTCAAGAAAATGAATAATAAATAATGTTCTTTACTTAATCATTCCTATTTACATCTGTAACTGGGGACTTATTTATTAATGCTGCTTATACTAATTTGAGTGGCTGACATCATTGAGCCTTTACTATGTGTGAGCACTAGATCAAGTGCTTTACATACGTGATGACATTTCATTTTCATATTTTCACTGCAAGGTAGATACTATGATTAATTCTATTTTCCAGATGAAGAAACTGAGGCCATTTGAAGAGACTGTGTCTCGGGTCATGTTGCCTTCCCTGACTTCTCCAGAAAGCTGTAGGCACACCCCCCTCCATGAATCCTCTGTGTGGGTCTTTACACTAGTGCTTACCTCATCATGTCAAAATACCTGCTCCTGGACCATGACCATCTGAAGAGCAAAGACTATGTCTTTTTTCCTGCTGTATTCTTGACACCTAGAGCACAGTCACCTCAGTGAACATTTGCTAAATTAACAAATCATGGAGCTATAATGTGCACCTGTTGACAGACCATGCTATGTAGCCCACTTCTGTCTCATGTGGGCATCTGTGTAATGTTGATAGTATCTGTTGGTCAGGGGGTGGGGAGTGTGGGTCTCCGGATACTCAGGGGGCTTTGTTAAGTATGAAGGAAAAGGGAACATTTCTTATTAGGAAACACTGTCTGAACTCATTTGGTTGGAGGCCGCCTGCCCAGCAGGCAAAGCCGAAGGTCTGTTTATATCGTGGAACTCCATTAAACAGCCACAGAGAATCATGGGAGTTTAACCTTTTACAGCAGTTTTTATCATCCCTCCTTTGTTTTCGCTCCGTCTTTCACAATTTGTTCCCAGGAGCCACTCTGGGCCCAGGTTACAAGGCCACAGAAAAGAGAGCCAGGTAGAAAGAGAAGGAGATCTACAAACAGTGATAACACCCCTGCTTTCAGTACCCCCTTATCTCACCTTTTTCACCATGTGGGAAGATGCATACCTGGGTGTGTGTTTTGTGGTGCAGATGATGCGACCTCGCCAGGTGATCGTCCCGTCTGGGTTCTGCTGGATGCCTCTGCAATGAGGGTTTGTGGTTGCTTGGGACCATTTGAAAAGGAATTGAGACTAGAGGCTGGGAAGGCTGAGGTAGGAAGAGAGAGGACTTGGGCATCAGAATACCTGTGTGTGAGTCTGACCTTGGGTGGTGACCTAACCTTTCAGCCTTTTAGAAACTTCACCTGAAATTGGGCATGAAAACATGTATTTTGTAAGCTTAAGTGAGATAATGTCTGCAACCAAAAGACCCCATTGTTCAGCTCATTGTGGCACCTATTCAATGACAGCTATTGTCATTTCATGTCTGTTGATAGCTTACAGGATCTAGAGAGGGAAATTACAGAATAAGAGGGGAAGGTATTTGGGGAGGATCACCATGGTTAGATTCCTTGAATTCCATCCTACTACCTGCATTCCCAAGGGATATGGGCAGAGACAACGCTTTAAATGGTTATGCTGGTGAACTCACTGGGTTTCAATTCTTGGAAACCCAGTGGCTTAACACAATTAAGCCATTTCAATGGATTTTAGCTCTCCCTGAAACAGGGAGCTATTTCAAAATGGCTTTACTATCGTTGGCTCTCTCTCAGTCCCAGCCCTTCACAATGTTTCATTATTTGAAGCAAAACTGAAAATGATGATCCTAAGGAGACAGGAGACAATACAGTCCAACCATATCATAAGGGCAAGAAGGTAGGTACACTCTTGGGTGACCAATAGAGACCAGCACCAAGGTCCCAGAGGATGGGTCTAGACAACCCCTTTGGCCCTTCTTGCTTGGCAGCCACTCAACCTGGCTGCTCTTTGCTACTCTTCTGACCCCACACTCTGATCTTGAGTTCGGATCTTACAGATATAAGTCTGGAAAAGGATGTGAGTGAGGAAGACAAAAGCCAGGGTTGAGCCAACCCAACTTGCCTTGTCTAGGCCTCCTTCCCCAACCCCTGGCCTTCCAAAGAGCCAGGTTCTCCCTGATGAGGTGTGTCCAGTGCTCAGTCTTATCATATCAGTCACATGGAAAGGAAGAGAAGGCAGTCAGAGAGGGCCCACCAAACAATAGTTGATTTTACAACAAATGTAATAACACATAAAGAGGAAATAAGAACAAGTTCCCAGGTCTAATTCCATTGTAATCTGTATTCGTCAGTTCTTATGCTGCTATAAAGAACTGCTTAATACTGGGTAATTTATAAAGGAAAGAGGTTTAATTAACTCACAATTCTGCAGGGCTGGGGAGGCCTCAGGAAACTTACAATCATGGTGGAAGGGGAAGCGAACACGTCCTTCTTCACATGGTGGCAGGGAGAAGTGCCAGCAGGGGAAATGCCAGGTGCTTATAAAACCATCGTATCTTGTGAGAACTCACTATCATGAGAACAGCATGGGGAAAACCATCTCCATGATCCAATCACCTCCCACCGAGTCCCTTTCACGACACATGGGGATTATGGGAACCACAATTCAAGATGAGATTTGGGTGGGGGCACAGCCAAACCATATCACAATCCTTTAATTCAACCCCAAGGAAAACTCCACCCCTAACCACAGCTGTTAAGTTGTAACCATCCAGACTCATCACACTGAGCTCCTCCTCCTGGGGATGGGGTGATGGGAGAAACCTTCAGCTCCCTCTAGAGGCCAGAGTGTGAATCACAATCATTGCAGCCCTGATCCTTGATCTTTAATGGAAGTTCTATTGGAAACCGGCAGGGGTCCCTCACTCTGACAGCTCATTAGACTTTTCAGAGGCCACTAAAAATACACTGTTGCCTGAGACTCATTCTACAGTTATTGAATCTGAATTTCCAGGACTGGAGCCTCAGGGCATTTGTACTTTTAACGAGTTCCCCAGATGACAGTGACGCACTCAACCCAGCCAGGGAGCATGTCATGGTGTTTGTGAAACTCTGATAGAGGGAGCTGTTCCATGCACTTATCCAACATATATTTATGAAACCAGGATGGTTCTAGGCACTGGGATTTCATCAAGGAAGAAGACAAGATCCTGTGCTCACACAGTTTACCATGGGGGAGGAGTTAAAAAGATAAACAAATAAGAAAGATACCAGCTAATGATAAGCGCAGTGCATATAATTAAAATCGAGTGGTGGGATAGAAAGGGATTGTGTCGTCAGGAAAAGACATTTAAGCTGAGATCGCAAAGGCAACAGGAGACCTACCATGCCAAGGGAAGAAGGCAGAACAATCCAGGCAGAGGGGAAAGCTAATGCAAGACAGTTCTGTGGGAAAAAGCTTTGTATGTTCAAATAACAGAAAGTGCATGTGGCTGGAACAAAGTGAATAGGAAGTGATGTTGGAAAAATGGGCAGAGACCATTCATACCGGGCCCTGTGCTCTAAGAAACTGAATCTGGAGTTATTCTAAGGGCACCAGGAAGCATTGAGGAGATTAAGCAGAGAAGTAACAGGATCTGGTTTACTTTATTAAAAAGGTCACTTCTGGGTGGAGAATGGATTGCAGAGGAGGTGAGAGACTGGCAGCAGAGGGGTCACTTGGAGGTTAGAATAGTTCAGGCAAGAGGCAACAGTGGTTTGGTTGACTACCAGGATGGTGGTAGTGGAGATGATGGAAGGGAAAAATGTTCTGCTTATGATTTGCAGGTAGAAGTTAAGGGCTTGCTAACATGTGGAAGGGATGAGAGAAAGGGGGATTCAGGATGACTCCCTGCTTTGGGGCTTTGGCTGGGTTTGCAGGAGCAGTGCTGTTTAATGAGACAGGGAGGACAGGACAGGAGAAGCAGGTTGCAAGGTGATATGGTTTGGCTATGTCCCCACCCACATCTCAGTTTGAATTGTAATAATTTCCATGTGTCAAGGGTGGGGCCAGGTGGAGATAATTGAATCATGGGGGCAGCTTCCCCCATACTGTTCTCCTGGTAGTGAATAAGTCTCATGAGATCTGATGGTTTTATAAATGGGAGTTCCCCTGCACAAGCTCCTCTTGCCTGCCACCATGTAAGATGTGACTTTGATTCTCATTCACCTTCCACCATGATTGTGAGGCCTCCTCAGCCATGTGGAACTGTGAGTTCATTAAACTCTCCTTTATAAATTACCCGGTCCCAGGTTTGTCTTTATTAGCAGTGTAAGAACAGACTAATACACAGGGACAGGCGTCAAGCACTCTCTGTTGGCCATGTTAAGCTGGGAGTGCCTCTAAGACATGGAGATGGAGCTGCTGCAGCTGCTGTTGAGGCCACAAATCTGGAATGATAGGGGAGAGGTGAAGCCTGGAGACTTATACTTGGCATTGTCAGAGAATGGATGGTACCCAGTGCTAGCCCAAGGGCTAGACCCTTGGGCACTCCAATATTTAGAGATAGAAAAGTAGACCAACAGAGAGGCTGAGAAGGAGGAGGAACAGCCAGCAAGACGTGAAGACAGTGAGGAGAGTGGAGTGTCCTGGATTCCAAGAGAAGAAAGTAGTTTCAGAAATAGCATAGTCAGCTGTCAGCTAGCTGTGTCTCACACTCCAGTGAGTGACTTGAGAGCAGAGAAATGACCATGAACTTGGTAACATATGGAGCCCACTGGGGACCTGGGCAAGGGCAGATTCCTTGGAGGTCCTGGGGGCTAATGCCTAGCTAGAGTGGGCTGAGGGGTGCATTGAGATCAGCAGTAATATGGCCTTGAGATTTTGTCTAGTAAAGAGTTTTGAGCTTGAACATCTGAACAAACCTTTGCAAGTAACATGAAGACTCAATTGCTTCTATTGAATCCACTCCTATTTGCATGTCATTCATAAAATTCCAAGCCCACTGTCTTTTCCTACCATCCTTAGCCTTTCAATCTGGGACTGGTGGCAGCCTCGCTCTCCTCATCGAGAATGTGAAAGTGGCAGCCGAGAGGGTTTAGGGGATTCTAGTGTAATTAAAAAATGCATTTGGTATTTGAAAGAAAAATCCTGCTCTACCATTTAATTAACTCAGTGGCCTTGGATGACAACTATTCCCAAAACTTCCTAGGCACAGTACACAGGTCTGAAGGTATAAAGAAGGACAGGTGGGCCCACTCCCCTCGAGGGGAGCGCTTCCTGTCCAGTTGCCCATCATCAAGTTGTTAAGTTCTGATTCATCATCTGGCCAATGGGCTTGACTGCACTTTCCCTAAGGATCTCACAAAGATTTGTGCAAAACAGACGAAAAGCCCCACAGACGAGCTGCTTCTGTCCCCCGTGGCGCAGGGGAAATGGGCTTCACATATATTACTTCATCCTCTCTTTTCCGCCTGGGCAAATCTTACTCATTCTCTCCTCTGTGAAGCCTTCTGACCCCTCTCACCAAAGCAGAATTAAGAGATCACCTGCTGTGTTCTCTCAGAGTTTTGTACATTCTTCGATTAGAGAGACAGCACCTGGTAGCTTAGTTATTCATCTTTGCATCTCTTGCGGAGTTTTATTTTTCCGCTTCTCCTATGTGTCATTCATAAAATTACAAGTCCATTGTCTTTAGCCTTTCAATCTCGAACTGGTAGCAGCCTTGCACTCCTCCTTGAAAATGTGAAAGTGGCTTCCCAGAGAGTTTAGGGGATTCCAATGTAATTAAACAATATATATGGTATTTGAAAGAAAGACCCCACTCTAGCCCTTCATTTATGAATGATCCTTGGGCCAGGGATTCTATGTGGGGGCCTCAGGGTCCCTAGGAAATATGTGGATGGGCTTCTGGGGGTGCTCAAAACCCCAGAAAATATGCCTAATATGTTGTGTATGTTTTTGTGGGAGAAAGGTGCAGAATATTCTCAAAGGACTCTGTGATGCCCCCATGTCCCAACTGAAAAACCCAGGAAATGCAATAGCAGGCATGCAGGTGTTCGCTGAGTGTGAAATGTGTAGGGCATCTCATTATCTCCACTCTTGGGTCATCAAGGTCCATATTTAGGTTGGCTCTACCAGACCCTATAGCTGCGAGGTTGTGCCAGATGGCCCATGAGTGCTCCATGAGCTTCCAAGGAATGCAGTGGGGAATGGGGGTGAGAGCTGAGGCAGTCAGCCTTAGGCAGGAAGAGCTGCTGTGTGATTGAGATCCGTCCAGGCACCACAGCTCAGTCAGCCTGGATTTGCGCACAGATGCCCTTGGACGGGAAGAGGAGATAAGAAGCAGGGTGGTGGGGGAAGGCTGGCTTTGGCCACATGTCACTGTTCTCCCTGGCTTGAAGGGGAGGGGTTTTTGACCAAGCAAATCCATCTTCTCTTGGGGATTAAGATCAGTTTCTGATAATGGCAAGGAGACCACTTCCCTGGTCCACACGGGGTTGATAAGAGCTCTTGGCTTCCAAACTCTTGAGAGGGGGTGCCAACAGCTGAAGTGGACACCCAAATAACCAGGTGTTTTATTGGACCACATGCAGAGTCCACCAGTGATGGGCTCCCACACTGGATGGGTGAGAAAGACACGGCATATCTAAGGATAACACACTGATGGCTCAGCTCACTTCACTTACCAAGAAAAGAAAAGAGCAAGGGCCTGGGACACATCATCCTGCTGTGTGATCTTGAAGAAACCACAACCCCTCTCTGAGCTCCAGGATCTTCATAGGTAAAATAAAAGCGTGCAGTGAGATGGTCTCTAAGGAGTATGCAGCCTCTCTCCCACCTTGCGGTCAACCTCCCCACCCCCCCCATCTTTTCCCCAGAAGACTCAGAGCTAATGGAAGAGGTGGGTGCCTCCCAGGTCAGGGCACCCCCCAGGTGAGGCTTGAACAATGCTTTCTCAGGGGTGAGAGTCCTGGCCTGAGCTACTGTTGGGGCCTCCGAGCACATGGAATCCAGAAGTATATTAAGCCCAAAGTGTGATTTCCAGCAGATTCTTCCTGGCTTTCCTATGCCCTGTTGGGTTTAAATGACAAAGGGGCTGACTTAACTTGTCGGAAAAGGATTAAAGGTGAACTTCAGCTCCAGCACACCAGTGAAAGAAAAAGAACATGACTGAAATGAGGGATGTTTCCCAGCTCAGACTCACCATCCCTCCTAAATCCTTTCTCCCCCTCCTCTCCCCACATTTTCCTTGTTGGGTGTAAGCTCCCACAGGGCAGGCAGTCTTCCCATTGCAGACAGGCACAGCCGTGTGCTTTTCTAAAACACATATCTGACCTTACCATGACCACCCCTCCCTGCCCCACACTTCACAAGAGCTTCTCATCACCTGAAAGACCAAGTTCAAGGTCATTGGCCCAGCATACAAGGTTCTTCTTGATTCAACCTCTGTTGACTGATTTCTTCAGCCTTGCTTCCTACCACGTTCCCAAATGGGCCCACCATTCGAATCATATGGCTGATTTGCAGTTCTCAGAATGTGCCAATGCTCTTTCCCACCTCCGAGCTGGTGCATATGTGCTGTCTCTGCCTGCAATGCCCTTCTCCCCTCCTTCTGGTCAACTCCCACTTGCCCTCCAAGGCCCAGCTTCAGTGTTTCCCCCCCTCCCCGCCACCAGAGGCCTTTCCCCATCCATTTTTCCCCCTTCAATCTTCTTCCACATTCAACTGCCATGACCCAGGCTGAGTTAGCTTCTCATAACACTCTCAAAATACTAAGCACGTGACCATATGACTCAACACACTGGACTCATGTGTTCATTTTTGCAGCAGATATTTCTTGAGTACCAACTAGTGCCAAGCCTTGGGAATAGAGCACAGAATAAGAACAATGGGCTGGGCACACACAGGCTGTGGCTCATGCCTGTAATCCCAGCACTTTGGGAAGCTGAGAAGGATAGATCGCTTGACGCCAGAAGTTCAAGAACATCCTGGGCAACGTGACAAAACCCCATCTCTATAAAAACACAGAAAAATTAACCAGACATCGTGGTGCTTACACCTGTAGTCCCAGCTACACAAGAGGCTGAGGTGGGAGGATGGATTGGGCCCAGGAGGTCAAAGCTGCAGTGAGCTGTGATTGCACTGCTGCACTCCAGCCTGGAGGACAGAAAGAGACCCTGTCTCAAAAACAAAAACAAAGAAACCCAAAACAAATACGCAAAACAAGGTAGCCCTGTTTTTTGTGAAGCTTGTAGTTAAGTGGGAGGAAACAGGTATTACATGAAAGATTGTCAAATAAATGCTTCTTTCAAATTGTGGTCACCGCTTTGACAGAGAAAGACAGGTGTCTGCTTGCTGAGAGCTCATAGTAGGAGATGAACTGTAATAGTTGAATGTCTCTCTCCCAGAATGCAAACCCTTTGCTGGCAGTGACCAGGTGTCCTGTTTGTCTTTCTCTCCTGAGTGTCTAGCATGATGCTGAGCACATAGCTTAGAGGATGGATGGTTGGATGGATGGATAGATGTATGCATGGATGGATATCTTATGTGGCCCTGAGGGTCACAGAGGTAAACTTGTAGTTGATGAGGTTAATAACTTTCCCACAATTGGAGCTTTTCAACCATGGATGGGCTGTCTTAAGGACTGGTGGACTTCCTAACCCTGGAAATGTCTAAGAAAATGGCATGGCCACCTGTCAAAACTGCAGTAGGAAGTAATCCTGGGCCCAGTGCACCCAGAGCTATTGACTGTATTTGTTTCAGCTCTGGAATTCTGTGCTGCCTCAAGCTCAGCTGCGCAGCCGTGATATCATGACAAGGGGTAAGAAGCAGAGTGTCCAGCCAACCTGGCTAGTTGGGGTTGAGTGTGGGGCTTCTGTGGAAATCAGGCATCAGAAAGTTCCAGATTCCCCAGGAGTGGGGTTATGTGACTGTTCTGGGAAGCAGACATGTGTGGCTGTAAATGTCCAGAGAAAGTACCCCACCCTTGAGTGAACATTCAAAGGTGAGGCCAGGGGACACCTGGGAGCTGAGAGGAGGGAGAGGACGTGAAGGAATTTTGTAGGGTTCAGAAGTCCACTCCACAACTTATGGCCTTATACAAAGCATCTCTGTCCATGCCACACTGCTTTAAACACATCAGTGATGCCTTTCCATGGTTCTTAGGATACAGACAAATATCCCTGGTGTTGCCATGCAGGACTCTGCATTGTCTGGCCCCTGCCTGCCCCTCGAGGCTCCTCTCCCAGTGTGCACCCATAAGTGAAGATTCTGGGGATATCAGAGATCTCAGAGAGCCTTGAGAGAAGGAGGTAGAAGGACTAGAGTCAGGGAGACTGAGGTTAGGTGAGGTTAAGCAACTTGCTCAAAGTCCTGCTGCTAGATAGTGGTTGAGTCAAACTTCAAAACCCAACTCTCTGACTACAAAGTTCAGCTCTTTCTGTTAGGTCCCATTGAAGGCCATAAATACCCTGTTAGGGGTTGGAGGGATTTCCCCCTGAGCGATGGGCAGTATGAGGACTGGACCCTCGAATGCGCTGAATCCCTCTGGCTTGGGGAGCCTGTGGCAGGTAAGACAAGCCTTCCTCCCATCTCCCTCATATCATCATGAATGCCACTGCTGTAGCGGTGCGTTCAGGTCAGGTGCTGCGCTAGGTATGTTACAAAGATCACCTCACTGAATCCATACAGGAATCACAAGATGCCGGTACAATTGTCCATTTTAGGGTTGGCATTGAGGCTCAGAGAAGTTAACTAACTGACCCCAAGTCTTGCATATGGTAAGGCGGAAGGGGTTTGTCTGAGTCCCCTTAGAGCAGCCCAGCCTTCTCACTCTAAGCTGATGGAGTGGTCTGGATCCCCCTTTGGGAAGCTCTGTGGCCTCCGTGGGGGAGAGATGGAGATGGCCTGGGGGCAGAGGAGCTTCTGGACCTGGCTGCTTCAGGCTGTCCTCATCATCACCCTGCCGGAGCCATCTGTCTGCAGTAGTGCTGCGGCACAGATCCACACAGAGGCTGTCAACGTCAAATGAGGACTTGAGGGAAAACAGCTTCCACCCCGCAGAGATGACACAGGCAGCACGGTTCACCTACTCTGAGATGACACAGGCAGCATGGTTCACCTACTCTCAGCACGGCAGAGCAGACAGGTGTAAGGAAGGGCCCCTTCTCCCCCACGCTGCCTCCTTGCGTGCCCCTCCCAAGCTGGACTCTCTTTTGGTGAATGGTGGGAAATGTCTAGCAAAACTGTCCATGGCTGAGGCTGCTTCCAGGCATGGCACACAGACCTCAGGAATCCCATTAATGAGAGGGATGGCTTCTGAATTGGATACCATTCTTCAAGAAAGGAAGTTGTATTATTATTATTTTATTATTTTGCAAAGTGGTGGAGTAACTCAAATGAGTCTAAACAAGTATTGTCAAGTAGTGGTTCTTGGGGGACCTGCTGTAATGGCTATAATAGCCATTTCAATTGGCACATTAATTATATGGGAGCAGGTGCTTCTAAAATAATTGAGGGTGTAAGAAGGCTGTTTATTTCCTTACGTGCTTTCAACGTTCCCCTTCAACCCTCTTTACTCTATGAATATCAAGTCATGCAAAGCCTGTTCTTTGGAGACAGAGAAGTGAAGCCTGTCTGAAATCGCAGGCTCTAATTTAGGGAAGTCTCCAGTTTATTCGTTCATCCCTTCATCCCTCCAGGTAGAGAACTAACGCCTGCAGAAAACCTTGGCAGGGCCTTGGCTGCAGCATAGAGATGCCATCCCTGGCTCACACTCTGCTGGAGGGGACAGGTTGACCCGCACCCTTGTCTGGAGCTATTCAAGAGTGAGGAGGGGACAGTGGGCATGGCAAGTAGAGGTGAGAGCAGGTGCAAAGGCCTGGGGGTGGCCCATCTGACTCCCATCAGGCGCTCAGTGAAGGGTCAGGAAGAGGGGAGGCAGGAGGAGGAGGCTGAGGGCAATCAGGGACCTATGCCAAGTCTGGGGTGCCCTGCAATGGAGCTTGAGCTATATCCAAGGGGAACAGTCAAGCAATTTTAAACACAAAAGCATCATTCGATTTTAGGAAGCTCTGGACCCCTCCCTAGAGATGTCTGATAAGCATCTCAGACTTAACATGGCCAAAGCAAAGCTCTGCATTTCTCCCCTAAACCTACCCCTCCCTTAGTCTTCTCCACCTCAGCAAATGGCATCACCATCCACCAGTTTCCAAAGCGAAAAATCTAGGGCGTCTCTCCTATCACATCTCATCCCTTGCCCCTGCCCACTCCCAGCATCTCTTCCATCGAATCCATTCTAAAAGGCAAGCCCTGAATCCACTGCTTCTTCCCCATTCCTGGGCCTCCAAGCCAGCTGAAGCCTCTATCACTACTTCAAGTCAGCACCCTCCTGATCACACTCTCTGCTTCCACTCTTGTCCCCTCAGCCCCCA
Source organism: Gorilla gorilla gorilla (assembly GCF_029281585.2). Classification (NCBI taxonomy): domain Eukaryota; kingdom Metazoa; phylum Chordata; class Mammalia; order Primates; family Hominidae; genus Gorilla; species Gorilla gorilla. Next base: position 221,667,699 of record NC_073224.2, on the reverse strand, counting down.
AATCCAGTATCCACCAAGCAGCCAGAGTGACCTTTGAAATCAGAACAGTATTATCATTCCTCAGTTTTGCCTGATACTTAACAATAAAACCCAGGAGGCACCACGCGGTCTGGCACTGCCCCTTTCTGGCCTCGCCCACTCCACTACCTCCCACCACACCAGCCTCATTTGGGTTCTGTAAACAGGAGCCAGCCCACACCTCCAGATCCACGATGTGCAGGCCCTTGTGTTGGGTGCTGCTGGGATTTCAAAGATGAGCAGCATGAACCCTGAGGAGCGAGCATATGGACCAGCAGTGAAGACGCTGCTTCGCCAAGGTGCCTCTAGAGACAGAAAGATCCGAGAGCAACTCCTGCCTCCACCTCTTCCTCTGTCACCTCCCCCATTCTCCATATCTGTGTCTGTAAAATGGGATGGTGATAATAGCACTGACCTCATGGGAGGGCCATGACAGCAACCATGCAACCAAGCATGCCTGGAACAGTCCAGATGGCGCTTGTTATCTGAGGGTGACTGTTAAGAGCAACCCTTGTTCAGCCTCAAAAGTGCCTGATTTGGACGACAAATGACACTTTTGCCAATGCAGCATTCTGGAAGCACTTTGCAAATGTCGTTTCTCAGGATGGTGCCCTACTTCTCTGTGCACACAGACTATGGGACAGATTCAAGGGCAGCGCTCTATGCATTGCCCCCAGTCGGGAGATTTCTTAAGCTACAACTCTGGGCAATGGTAGGAAAGAGGGACGGAGCCCTAGCCTACCAGAAGAAAAGAGCTGACTTTGGAATTCACCTCCCTCTCCCTTTCCAGCATGGACCATGGGCCTTGATCCCACCTAGGTGTTGGGCTGTGATGGGCAGGACAGGAATCACGGTTTAAGGGGTTGTTGCAGGTGATGCTGGTGGGCCTTTCTCTGTGTCTGAAAGCGCGTGAAGGAAAGGCAACCCAGTCACCCAGGAGTGGACTCAATGCCGGAACAATGGATCCCTTGCACAAGTCCAGCTGCATTGCTGACCTATGTGGCCTTTCCAAACTGTGCCATACATAGAGCCTGTTGCTTCATCTTTCAGCAAATAGTTATTGAGAGCCCACTGTGTCCCAGGCCTGGTGCTGGATGCTGCCACAGAGGCCCCTGCCCTGGTGGAATAAAGGAAACTGGTAATTGCACATTGATCTTCTATGCAGACATCTTACTGACACTTATCAGTGCTAATAGATTTTTTTTATTTTGATCTTTTGCATTTTTATGTGAAAATATTATCTGCAAATAATAATAATATTTCTCTTCTCAATGCCTGAGAGACAGCATTTTTAAGTTATAAAAATGTATATCCTGGAACCAGATCACTTGGATTCAAATTCCAGCATTGCCACTTAGAAGCTGTGTGACTTTTAACAAATTACTTAACCTCTCTGTGCTCCAGTTTCCTCATCTCATGTAATGAACTTAGGACAGTGCCTGATGCTATATAAATATTGGTAGGGCTATACTTATTGAACTGATTATAATTTCTTGCCTTATTCCATTGTCTAAAATTTCCAGAATGCTTGTAAAAAAAGGTTTCCCTGTCTTATTCCTAGTTTTCATAGGAATGCATTTATAATTTTAACATTGCATGTGATACTTCCTGCTGGTTTCTGATAAATATTCTTTTTTGTTATGAATAGGAAGGTTACTTCTATTCCAATTTCACCTAGAATTTTTATAAAGAAAAATTAATTAAATGCTTCTTAAAAATCTATTGAAGTAATCATATGGTTTTTCTCCTTTAATTTACTAATGTAATGAATTATGTTGATGTTTTTCCTAATATTGAGCCTCCATTGGGTTTTTGTAATTTCTTTAAACAAATAGCTTGTGTAGCAAATTAAAAGAACTCTCAAGTATTTGTTTTTTATTATTATAAATGGGATCTTTTTCATTGGATTTTCTGTGGGCCTCTGGGATGTAAGAATGCAATTGATTTTTTGTGGCTTTATCTTGCATCCTACAAATTAGATGAATTCATTTTTTTCTCTTTAATAAGCATGTAGTGCTTTCTCTGAGTTGTCTAGGCATCCAGTCTCCCCAGCTGATATTTTTGTTTCCTTCTTTGCTGTATTTTTAGATCTGTTGCATTTAGCAATGAGCAAGCATGTGTTGAGTGCCTACTATGTGCCAGGCACTGGGCTAGGATCTGTTTCCTCTGCTGCTGTTGCTGCTGCTTGGCAGGGTGGGTGGTTGGAGTACCCTCTTCAGCTGGAATATTGAGAGCAGGGGCCTTATGAGGGAATGAATCCCAGGAGGTCCCAAACCACTTAGAGTCAGATCAGGATTCAAACACATTAACCCTCAGGTCAGGCTGCCTCCTGACCGATGACTCTCCCCTTCAAGGGGCAGGGGTAATTAACCTTGACTCAGAAGGGGAAACCAAAGCTTGGGAATGCAGCAGTCATTTCTGGCCTGGAGGTGAAGATAGATGCCCTTACCCTGCAACCTGGCCTTGAATGGTCCAGCTCTCTGACCCTCTTTTTGTTCTTGCATCTGGGACTTGCTGCTATTAAACAGGAGTGAAAGTCCCAGTTATAGTTTGTTTCTCTTGAGCAGCATCCCAGCTCTGGGGGGTGTGAGATGGCATGGCAGCATGCTGCCGTCCCAGGCCCTCCCTGAGTCTGTGAATGAGGTCCTCTTGCTTCCTGGGTGAATGTCACTAAGAGGCTGATGGCATCTCAGTGCCCAGTGGGCCCCCCTCACTGCCTGGCATGACTCTTGCTGCCTCAGGTCCCACCCCTTCCTGCCTACAGATTTGCTCTTGTTTTTTGAGCTAATTACTCCGTCTCATCACTGCACTGACTCTTCCCAGCATCTGACAGCCCTATGAGCGTGTATCTTGTAATCTCCCTTCACCTAACACAAGTCAGCTTAATTATGCATGTGGAGCTTAGGACTCCAGCCTCCAGGCTCATACTCTGCAATTATTTCTGTGGTCTTGTCCCCTCTGGCTTCCTGCAAAGATGGCAGCTGGTGTCTTGCTGTGGAGTCCCTGGAGTTACACCCTACACAGGGTGCCTGACTGAGAAGGCAGAGGGAACTAGCTCGGTATGTGCTGTAATCTCCAAACTCCATGCTTGGGACATCTTTTATTAATTCACACTAAATTGCAGTGTGGTTTGTGGCAACCTGTCTAGCATACCCTGGTGGCACCAAAGAGCTGCCCTGTCCACACCAATGACAGGCGTGGGAGCCTCCCAGGATCCCGGGAAGTCCTCAGGCTCTGCACCCTGCCCCAGGCTCTTGGCAGATTTTGTGAAGCTCAACACATCTGAGTTTGGAAGCTGCTTTGGACTCAGGGAGAAGAGAGCGAATCTTTGTTGATTATTGATGCCGAGCCAGGCACTAAGCTAAGAGCTCTCCATGCACCACCGGAAGGAGGAACTACAAGTAGCTCCATTGTATAGACAAGAAAACTGAGGCGCAGAGACGTGATATGAATTCCCAAAAGTTGCAGAGCTGGAATTTTTTTTTTTTTTTTGAGTCTTGCTCTGTCGCCCAGGCTGGAGTGCAGTGGCACGATCTCTGCACAGCTGGACTTTGAACCCAGTGCTTCTAACTCCAGACTGCCACTCTACCCGTTTTCTTGTTCCCTTGAGATGGTCAGGGGATGTGAACCTTCCACTTCACAGGGGCTGCCAGCCTTGATGACCCCAGGATGGGGCCAGCTCTGTCAGGCTTCTGGAGGCAAGACTGGGTGCCTGGCCTGTGCTGGGGATTGAAGGAGCAGGTACATCCCCTTCCTCCCCTGGGCCATCAACTCCTTCATCCCCCTGGGACCTGCTGCCAGCCTCATCCACCACGTGCCTTTTTGCCCTGGGTGGTGGCAGGGAATGAGGGTGCCATCCTTTGAGTGTGAGCTTCTGGAGCTCTTACACTCAAAGCATCAGAGATGAAAGTGGCAGGAGAGTGCCCAGCCAGGAACCATGGGCCAGGAAGCAGCCCATCCTCGGAGGTGGCAGGTCACTGGCCTGTCAAAGCCTCCATTCCCTTATCTGCAAAATGAGGGAAGTAACGCCCCTGGATGGGGTATCGCAGGGAGAAAATGACATCACTCTGGCAAGGGCTGGCAAATAATATCAATACCAATAACAAACTACTGTTTATTGAGCACTGACTATAGACCAAACGCTGTCTAAACACTTACATATATCAGCTTATTTAATCCCCATAGCAACCCTAGGGGTGGGTACTGTCATTGTCCCCATTCTATAGATGAGGAGACAGAGACACAGAAATGCAATCATTTGCTCAAGATCCCACAGGATTTGAAGTGGGATTCAAACTCTGGTGGTTTGGCTTCAGCGTCTACACTCTCATTTAGTACCTTCTTCAAAATGTTAGTTCCTCCCCCAAACTCCAGCCCCACACACACGCAGTCTGCCCAGGCAAGTAGAGCCATTAGCTGTAGGTGTGAGCACTCCAGTTAAAAATTCCAGGGATTAAAGCATCTACACTGGCAAGGATAGAAGTGTCTACACTGCAAGGAGGATTTATCCTCTAGTGCTGGAGAGAAATGTGCACGTAACACCACCAAAGGAGATGCAACCAGGTTATTGGGATTATAAATGTCCCCTAAGCTGAGCTTCTGCCTCTACTTCCCTTTTGTTTCTTCAACACTCTCCACAAGAGGCTGTGTACACAGCGGGAGCCTGGCTGATGCTGGCTAACTGGACTCTGAAGGGAGACACTGCAACACATTTCGAGCTGCCAGAATTAACCCCTCTGCACGTCTCAAAACTTTGCACAGCATAGCGGGGGCTTTGGGCAGCCTGTCGGAGGTTGATTTCTGTGATCTGGTGAAATTCTGTGGCGTGATTGATAGATTGCCTTTGTAGAAAAGTGATGCTGGGATTTTCCATTAGAACAGGGAGGCTCACTGTTGTGGCTTTCTAGAAGGTCAGAGGGTAGGAGCTGGGAAAATGCTACCCAAGCAGACAGACAGTCTCCTTCTTGGGGCCTTGAGAGATTCATTCAATGTGTTCACTTCATGCCTGCCGTGGTGCTTAGGACACAGATATTGATAAGATAATATCCGACAAGTCCATATGGTGAGTTCTCCGGTGCAAGGTGCTCTGGGTGAAAATCCTTCGTTCCTCCAACATTCCCACACCACTCCTTTGCTTAACAAATAGTTACCGGGCCCCTACAGGGGTGTCAGGCCCTGTGCTAGTTGCTGAGACTAAATATAGCGTTGAACGAGATAGGCAAGTTCTCTCTACACCCAAGGAGCTTACATCCTGTTGAGATGCAGAGGGCGTAGGCCTGACCTGCTTGGTAAGTGATGGAGGGGTACATAGCATGGACCCCCCCAAGACAGACTCGAGTGGTCAAGGTTGGCTTCGCAGGGGAAGAAAAGTATACACTAAGGTTTGAAGAATGAGTAGAACCTAGCTGGGAGCCTGCGCAGGCCTCCTAAAATGAGAGAAAGTGTGGCACCCCCGCCCAAATTAAACTGGATCATGCAGTTGGAGGCCAGACAGGGAGGAGGAAAGGAATGGATAGCAGCCAGAGAGGTGGAAATGACCCAGATCAGGTATTCACATTGGTGAGATGCTTGAACCTTACCTGGAGAACAAAGAAGAGCCATTCTTCTTAAGCAGAGGAGCAGCATGCTCTTATCTGCTTGCTAGCTGTGAGGTCCTTGAACTAGGATTAGGGGAGGGTGGGAGGTGTAAGGACAGGGCAAGGGCTCCAGGTTGAGGGCAGCTGCAGCCATTCAGGTGAAAGTGATGGCAGCCTGAGTTAGGGGATTAACAGTTGGGGGTGGATCGTGGGCAATAGGTGGGTGGCCAGGTGCCTGCTAGAAACACCGCACAGTGAACAGATGGCTGAGTGAGAACGTGGAGGCTGCTTCACCAGATGCAGAAGGTGAGGGAGAGGGAAAGGTGGTGTGGGAAGGGGCAGCTGTACATGCAAAAGCAGTGTGGGCATTGGGGGCGGCCTCTCTGGGCTTGGAGAGCTCAGCCGGCACAGTTAGATGGTCGCCCTGAATGAAGCCCAAGCTGTTTTGCCCCCATGGTGTCTCTCACCCCGCTGTGCCTAAAAATCTCTCTGGTTGGGGCCAGAGGAATGGCCCAGAGCCATGCAGCAAGAGAAGAAGTTTCAGTTTTTCAAATAACACCTGCCAACAGTTGCTCTGATTCTAGATGCTAGGTTTTGCCTCCCTTTCCTCTACTGGCCCACAGTTGTAGATGGGAAACCCATTGGCACGGGTGCCGGCAACAGTCAGACTGCACCCCAGGCCCTGGCTCTGGACCACCTTCCCTTTGTGTGTCCTCAGCCTCATTTCCTGCTGCCAGGGGAGGCATTGGCAGGATCTGACTCTGCTGCCAGCTCTGCCATGAGGCAGGTTGCTCCCCTCCTTTCCCTGGGGAGAGAGGTGTGGACACGGAGGAGGCAGTTGGGGCCCCAGTGCCCAACATGGTCTCTGTGTCTTTGTCTCTCTCTTTCTCCTCCCCTCCCTCCTCCCTCCCTTGCTCCCTCCCTCCCTTGCTCCCTCCCTCCCTCCCTCCCTCCCTCTCCTGCTCTCTCTTTGTTCAATTTGTACAGGCTTTTCAGAGACCCCAGGGAATTCACATGTGTATTGCTTTGTAAATGTTCTGACGATGCTCTCAGGTGCCAGGGCTGTGTCTTCAGCATTAGTTCGGGAGTTCCTTCAGGAGCAAATGACTGCATCTCCCTCATCAGACTGGGAACCCCTGAGGCCAAGGGCTGAATGAAGAGAAATTACTAAAGACAGAGTAAGTGCTTTTGCACGTACAGCTGCCCCTGTCCACACCACTTTTCCCTCTCCCTCACCTTCTGCATCTGGTGAAGCAGCCTCCATGTTCTCACTCAGCCGTCTGTTCACTGTGCAGTGTGTCTAACATGCACCTGGCCACCCACCCATCACCCATCGCTGTCTCTCCGTCTCTTCTTTGTGCTGTCTCATAAAGAGACATGTAATTAAAATACCTTCAAACATTATATGGCGAAAATTATAAACTAGAAAGAGGATCGCCATGTAGTTAAAGCCAGGTTGAAATCTCAGCTCTGCCATTTACTGGTTTTAACCTCTCTGGACCTCAGTTTCCTCTTGTGCTAACTGGGGATAGTAACTCCAACCTCACAGAGCCATAAAAGTTAATGTTCCCAGTCTACAAGCATTTATAAAGTGCCTGAGTGCCAGGAACTATTCTAGGCACTAGGATGTAATGGTGAATAAGACAAACAAGATCTCTGCTTTAGTGGGGTAAGGAGACAGACCATTAATTAATTAATTAGCAAGAAAATATCAGATAATGATAAGTGTGGTGTAGATAATTTCAGGTGATGTGATAGAGAGTAACTGGGGCTTCTTAGATCAGCTGGCCAGAAAAGATGCCTCTGGGGAAGTGACATTGAAGCTCAGCTCTATATGACAAGGAGTTAGCCAAGCAAAGACCTGAGGGAAGAGCATGCCAGGCAGAGAGGGTATCTATGGATGGTATGAGCGTGGTCACACTGTCAAGGGATTAGACTGTGTTCTTGGAAAATAGGCAAAGGAAAGGGGAACACAAGTCAGGGCGGTGACAGGGCTTTCTCACATTGGGCTTTGTAGATCTTATTCTTAGCATAATAGGACTTAGTGGAGAGTCTTAGGTGGAGAGTGACATGATCTAATTTAGGTTTCAAAAAAATTCTCTGGCTGTTGTGCATACACTGGACTGTAGGGGAGTGCGCTAGTCAGGAGAGCCTGTGTTGTGCCCCACTAACAAAATAATCCTCAAATCTCAATGGTTTGATGCAACAAAGGTTTATTTCTTATTCACGGAAAGTTGGATATGAGTCTGGCAAATCTCCAGAGCTACTCTCTTCCATGAAGTGACTCAGGGATCCAGGCTCATTTTGTCTTGTAGTTCCATCCTCTCAATATGCACAGTTACCATCCAAAGGGGGCACAAAACCAAGAGAGTCATGTGGATTGCTCTTATGCGCCAGTCTGGAGGTGGCTTAAGTCATTTCCACTCATTGTGTCCATCCACACGGATGCAACTGTGAGGGAGGCTGAGAAAGTGTAGTTTTACTGGATGCCCAGGAAGAGGATAATGAAACAAGATTTGGGGATCATACAGCTGTTTCTGCTAAGGACCGAAGTGTGTATATGGAGGCTCTCCCAATTTTCCTGACTAGGAGAGCTAAGAGGCTCTCCTAGTCTTCCTGATGAGGGATGATGGTGGCCTGCGTGTGAGAAGTGGCAATGAGGATGCAGGGAAGTGGACACATGTAACATTCATACAACACTTGGTACTATGGCTAAGCAGTAGGCCCCCACTACACAATAGCTCTTATTTTAATATCCTTTATAATTAAAACACCTTAGTCTTTCTTTACAAGATGAAGTCATATTTGCCAGATGGGTTTTCTCTGATTTCACAAGGTCAATAGGCTGGAACACTTTCTGACCAAGGCATTTTTTTTTTTTTTTTTTTTTTTTTGAGATGGAGTCTCCCTCTGTCACCCTGGCTGGAGTGCAGTGGCGCAATCTCGGCTCACTGCAAGCTTCGCCTCCTGGGTCCATACCATCCTCCTGCCTCAGCCTCCCAAGTAGCTGGGACTACAGGCGCCTGCCACCATGCCCATCTAATTTTTTGTATTTTTAGTAGAAATGGGGCTTCACCATGTTATCCAGGATGGTCTCGATCTCCTGACCTCACGATCCACCCACCTCGGCCTCCCAAAGTGCTGGGATTACAGATGTGAGCCACTGCACCTGGCCTGACCAAGGCTTTTTTAAAGACATGCTCATAAAACCTTGGAATGTAGTAATGGCGTTTAGAGATGTTCAAGTCTTCCTTCTGCATTTTAACAGGTAGAAAGAGTGAGTGCTTCAGAGGTGGCCGTAGCCTTGCTCCAGTCACAGAGGCAGTCGACATCTAAGCAGGGGCCAGGGCCAGGGCCCAGGTCTATGTGCCTGTCTATGAAGTCAAGTGACTTCCGGATTTCTTCTCCCCCAGCAAGTCCAAGAGTACAAACAGCTGGGGAAGGCTGGGGTAGAGTTTCTCTCCTGGTCACATCAGATAAGATCTGAGTGGAAGAGGAGGAAGGGAATCAGAGAGGACTTGGTCTTGCCCACCCAAATCTGTCTGCTGCTCTTTTTCCTTCTTGTTCCTGAGAAACAATATACGGGGGCCGGGGGTACAAAGATCATGGGTTCCAGCCCACCTCTGCCATTTCCTCACTGTTACATCTTGAGTTAGCTACTTAACCTCTCTGAACTTTAGACTTCCCTTTTAGAAAAGAAAGCTAATGATGCCAGCCTCGCCAGGTTGTTATGAGGGCTAAATGAGATAGTGTAGGTAACAAACCTTTAGCTCAGAGCTTGATACCTAGAAGATCCTCAACCCTGGAAGTAATTAATTGGAAGAAACGCTGAGCCTCCTCTCCTCACCTTCCCCCTCACACCCAGCACCCTGGGTGCTGTCCCTGTGTCACCTTGTAAAAGCTCTTCTGGAATTGGGACAAGCTTAGGAACTCACTCTACCATAATAAATGAATGTGTCCCTCTTTCCCCAAGCAGGCTGCGTTTCCCAGCATCTTCATCCGATGTGCAGGGTCTACCCAGCCCCGCGTTTCTCTGCTGTAAGATACACTATGCATCCTTGGCACCTTGCCCAGAGGGCCAGGGGGGGCCTCAGCAAACCCACACTTTCCTGAGTCATCTGATGGGCTACACTGTTTCCCGGCACCCTAATATCCTTAAATGAACTTCTGTTGTTTGCCTTGAATCAAATTCACTGGGAGCAGGGGAGCCAATGCACACCCTTGAGGACTGGGCCAGGTCCCAGGATTCTGGCCACAGCCCATCAGCCTCGCAGAAGCTGCATGGGCCCTTCGTTGCTCCTTGGTCCTGCCCGGAGAACCCCCAGGCTGGATCCTACCAGTCCCTGGGATCCAGCATGGCTTTCAGAAGTAGCTCAATAAAGAGAATGTTAAAACCTTTTAATGCTTGGCAGGGAATCTGTCCTTTGCCAAAACACCAATTAAAGGCCCAGGCCAGTTCAACATGACTTTATTACTAGCATTTTGTCTGGAAGAGGAGGGATGGGGGGAGGTAGCATTTTATCTGGAAGAGGAGGCAATGAAGCCTCTGGGACACCCCCTCTCTGCTTCCTCTGACAGGAACAACCCCGCACAGTCACTGGGTGCCTGCTTCCTAGAAGGCTCCAGAGAGAAGCCAAAAGAGAGAAATGAGATAATGGAGTGAGGTTACTCAAAGAAGCCTTTCTGAAACAGCAGATTTTAAGCTGGGCTTTGAAAGGTGGATCAAGTCAGGGGAAAGTGGAAAGAAAGTGGGGGCTTCTCAGGCAGGAGATTCTGCAGGAGCAAAGGTGAGGCTGAGGGGCTAATCCCCAGTGCTGATTGGACACTTTCATTGTCTCAGGAACTGCACTAAGCATTTTAGACGTGATCTCTAATCTTTCAAACCACCCTGGGACACAGGCTCTATGATTATCACCATTTTGTAGATGTAGAAGCTGAGGTTTAGGTGCTTCTACCCAGTTCATGCTTGTAGTAAGTTCTGGAGCCTGAACTAGGCCCAAGCAGATGATCCCAGTGCTTCCGCTCTTAACCCAAGGCTGAGAAGTGAGAGATGAGTTGGGGAGGGCTCAGGCAGATGTGAAGTGGAGAGAGTTTGTCATTCCTTGAAGTCCAGAGGCCCCCATTTCCCTCTTTTTGAGCCATTCACTGGATCTAGACCTCTATCTGAATACAGTGAATGGCTCAAAACCCTAACCCTAACCCTAACCTTATCTAGCTCCATCCACACATTCACTGGATCTAGGTATCTTTAACCCTAACCCTAGAGTTAGATTCAAAAACATAATCCTAACCCTAACCCTAACATTATTTTGTTCTACCCCCCCATTCACTGGATCTTGACCTCCTGCTGAACTTGTCCCTGGGCCCTGGTCCCTCTTGTCAGCTGTCTTCATCCTTTCTAGCCTGGTAGGTGCCATTGAAAGCCATTGCTCCCAAAGGGGTATCTCTCTGTCAGGTGGCCTTCTCAGGTTGTGGCTGATGGACTTGAAATTCCTCATCAACCACTAAATAGGCTGTTGCCTGTGCCACTCCTGGACATAGGTTGTCCAAGCCAAGTGGCTGGTGGCTCTGTCCCACTTCTGGAATCTTCCAGAAACTTTGTCAATGCTTATAGCCTATAAGAGCATAGTGATTCTTCAGTTGTTTGCCCATTCTCCTATCCATCCATCCATTCATCCATCCATCCATCCATCCATCCATTCATCCATCCATCCATCCATCCTTCCATCCATCCATCCATCCCTCCATTCATCCAGCACTTATTTTGAGCCAGTGACGTTGTCCTTCTTACACTGGGCCCTCAGCACTGTGGGCTGGGACTATCTGGAGAATGAAGGGGTTAGTTCACACAGCCCATGTGCCTTCAGGCTTTGTCAAGGGATAGGTGCTTTGAAGCCGCAAGGTGAAATACACTGACCCCAGCGAAAGTGACAAATTTGGCCCTGCCCAGATCTGGTCTTCCAGTCTCCGGCCCCTTCCTCTGTAGAGATGCGCATGAAGAAGTGTCCCAGCACCTGGATTACAGAGTGAGAAACTGAGGCTTGGAGGAGGGGGCTAAGCCTGCCTCAAGAGCATGGCAATCTAAAGCCAAACTTCACTCTGCACTCCCCTGGGTACCTGCTCAGTACTCACCCAACTTGATGCCCCTGCTGGGCTTGTGGGGGCTTTCTCCCATCCAAGCAGGATGGTTTTTGTCAAGCCCAACATTACCCATGGTCTTGTGCAGAGAGATGTGCCCTCTGCCTGTTGCAATGCTGTGATTGGGACAGACATGGACACATCCTCACAGGACACACAGATGACAAAATAAAGGCTCAAATCCCTTCTCCTGATTCTGCCATCATGCCCCTAACTTCCTCATTCCCTCACTTCTCATGGCCCTCCCTTTCTCCCACACTCCTCACTCTCATTTCTTTGGCTCTGTTCATCTCTGTTCTAAATCATTCCCTCTTTCTTTCCCTGCAACTCCCTCTTGATTATACCCTGTGTTCCTCTCTTCCTCTCTGCATCTTACACCTGCCCACACACATTGAGAGTCATCCTCAACCCCCCTTCCTACTGTTTCCCCATACGCAGGTCATCTTGCTCCAAGTCTTGTCAATTCCACTTCCTAAATCTCTCTTCAATGTGCCTGCTCCTCCCCTCCCTCCTGAGGTCCCGCGTGCTGTTCTAGTCCACCATCATCATAGTCTGAATGTCTGTCACCTCCCAACTTGCCCAGGGGTGCAGGCTTGTGCAGCCCCAGTCCATTCTCCACAGTGTAGCTAGAGGGAACTTTCAAGATGCACATCTGATGGCGTCATTTCACTGCATAAAGCCCTGCAGCAGCTTGCCATTAGCCTCAGGATGGAGTGCAGCTCTGTTCCATGTCCTACAAAGCATTACAGAATCTGGCCTCTGCCCACCCTGCACCCCATCTTTCATCAGCCCCAACCCAGGCCCTCCCACCTGATGGGCTAGCCATGCAATGGGGCTTCTTTCTATTCATCAAATAAGCCATGCCCTCCCTGACCTCTGGGTCTTTGCCTGCTGTACATACCCTCCTCTATGACTAGGGTAATTCCTACCCCCCTTTAGGCTGGAAATCTTTCCTCAACTGCCAAGTCTGGGTGAGATGCTTCTGCACTGAGACGCAACTGCACTGCAATGGTTCCCTGTGATTCCTAAATTACAGCATTTATTAAAGTGAATTCTAATTGCCTGTTTAATTGTTTGCTTTCACTGCTGGAGCCACAAGGGCTTAGGGTACAATAGGCTCCCAGTTCCCCAAGGAAAGCGTACAGCTGTCTCCCTAACGTTTGGTTTCAGGTCACCCAGGGAGCCGGCTCCCAGGGCTAGCCCTGAGAGCTGTCCGTGGTGCTGATAGTTCCCGTGTTTCAGCAAGGGGCAGCCTCACTCAGAAACCACCCTGGCGGTGCCCTGTGCGCTTCTCCTGGATGTTTCCCAAGGGGGAGGGAAAGGCCTTGGTCTGACATTCTGAACCCACGATCTGCCCTTCCCAGTGGATCGGGGCCTGCTGGTTTGCGGAGGTTCACTGGGAAGGCTTTGAGCTGCTGCTGTTACCTCCTGGTACCATATTTGCCTCTCAGCATCTGGCTATATTTCTGAGACAGGGGAGGAGACATCCCAGCCCCAAATAATTTAATAAAGACTTTTCCACCCGCCAGCCTAATCCCCTCTTCCTCCATCTTTTAGTACCAGGGACATGGAGACCAGGTCCCCTTTCCTAAAACCCTGGCCCAGTTGCCGGCAAGCGGACACTCTCTAGCCAACTTCTTTACTCCACATCATTCCAGGAACTGGCTGACTCTCTCCACAGCTCACCCATCTCAGTTGCCTCCTCTTTTCCTCTCAAACCCAGCCCTCTTGGTAATATTGGATTAGCCCACTTTCTTGAAAGCTGATTTTCTATTTGCATAATCCTTCCCTCTCAGAGTTGCTAGGGCCTCCATGATAAGCTGATGGGCCAGGGCAGTCAAGCAAATTATACTGTTTATTCTGAACGCATTGAAAGTGAGGGAAATTATTTTTTAAAGAAAACACACGCTTTATTTTCATCTCCACATTTCTTTTGACCAGGAGCATCATGCCAGTGTTGACTGCACTAGCCTATGTCTCCTGGAATACATAGATCTTTATTTTACCAAACTACAGCAGGCAGAATGGAAGTCAGACCTATGGAAGGTCTTCTTAATATTAATAGTGGAGAGAATGCATATGAAAGCCCCTTGTAATGGCAAAACATTACTCTTTATATATATAAATCATATTTCCACCTGTCATCTAATTTTTTTCCCCATCCAACACTATAGACAACTGTATAGGTACTTTCCCCATGTGACAGTGGAGGCTACGGAGGCTCAGAGAGACCGTATGTCAAGTCATGGCTGGAGTGGAAACTAGAGCTGCTGATTACAGTTTCTAGGATGACTGAGGCACTGAGCTCAATTCTGGCCAACAAACACTTAGCAGTACCCACTCTGTGGCAAAGGCACCGAGCTACAGCCACAGAAAGGCTTGGGTACAGTGAATTTCTACTGCATGCCTACTGTGCACCAGGTTCAGACATTACAACCTGGAGGATTTAGCCCAGAGCACAGACATCTACAATAAGGGGGCTGGAAGAGTAGTCAAGAGGAAGGCATCCTTTTCCTTGAGGCTCTTCTCTTTGTCCAGTACTGGACAAAGGGTAGAATGACATGGGAAACTTCTCCCTCCCCCTCATGAACCCTTCACCTGAAGTCTTCTGAGAGCCCCGTGGGCAAGGGGCCCCCTGCTGCAGTCTCCCACTCAAAAGTGAGTGATGCTCTTCATTGAGCTGAGGCAGGGCCGCTGGCTGCTGAGTTATATTTACAACTTGTAAATCATCCTGTCAGGTCCTCCTGAGAAACCCAGGCACCAATGTGCAGGAGGTAGCAGCCTCTATTGGCTTCTTCAATTCCTTTAGGACAATTGCGCTCCTTGACACTCCCCAAGTTTTTTGGCTGCTTAAGGTGACCCACCAAGGATACACAAGCAAAGACAGAAGGGATGGGAGAGGGAAAGGGGTTCCCTTCTTTGCACTGGGCTTTGTTGCTCTCTCCAAGATCTCTTCTAGGGGGTGTTTGGGGATTAAAGGGACTTCTGTCTACCACCCTGCCCACTTCTGTTCTCTTCTCTGTCTAGACTGATTAAGGAGCAGAATGTCCCAGAGGCAAGAGAAGGGACTCAGTAACCACCAATGGTAAGGTGGACCCTGTAGCCTTTGGGGCTCCAGCAACCTTGACCTTGGCAGTTGGTGCTTTTAGCAAAGCCCAGGAGGATGGTAGAAGGAGGACTGGACTGGGAGTCAGGAAACCTGGGTTTTAGTCTTGATTTTTGTCATAAGTACACTTTTGAATTTGGGCATGTCTGAGCCTCAGTTTCCTTGTGTGTGAAATGAAGCCCCTGTGTAAGAATGTTTAAGGAGAGAATCCTTCCTTAGGGTGGAGGCATGATACAGTGAAGAGCTCAGACCTGCATTCAAAGCTTGGTCCTTGCGTTTTCCAGATGTGTAACCTTGGGCAGTTTGCTTCACCTCATTGAGACTCAGTTTCTTCATCAATAAAATGGGAAGATACTTCCTTCCATGTGATCTTGTGAGAATGGAATGCACAGCAAAGCTCAGTTTCTGATACAAGGCTTAGCACCTAGTAAGTGTGCAAAAGTGCTCATCTCTCCCCTTCCGCCAAATCCAGTTTCCAGACATGCTTTCTGCAACTGATTCTGAAAGAGTAACCAGGCTTCAGTGCTCATCTGAGTTTGATGGTGGACAGAACCAGGCAAGGAGCCAGGTCCAGCCCTTTTTTCCCTCCCTCTCCCTTTGGCCTCTGCTGGGGCCCTTTTGAAAGCAGGCAAAACACAAATACATATTGAAAGAAATTAAATGGGTTTGGCCACTGGGCCTTTAGGTGAATAAATAAAACAGTAAAAGGAGACAGATTACTCTTAGGTTGGGCACCTGCCACATCCCCTCGGGGCTGAGCCACATGACTGAGGGCAGTTTATGAGAGAAATCTTAGTGGAACTTTGGGGCCAGGCCAGCTTGGGTTTGCATCTTGATTCTCCCTTTGGGCATCTTTCTGATGCTGAATGGGGTCACTCTAAGTCTCAATTTCTTCATCTGTAAAATGAGGAGATCCATACCCATCTCACAATGGTCAGGACTAGAAAGAAAGTCACCATGAACTCATTGTGGACAGTAGGTGCTCAGTACAGGCTAGTATTCCACCCTGTCCCAGAATCATAGAACAAATCAAGGTCGTTCGTTTTAACTGCAGAGGATAAAGAAGAGGTCTGAAAAAGGCCACTGGGTTTGGTCTCCATGAAGCTCCTGTTGGAAGGAAGTCCACCTACAAATGCCTTTCCTCCATTCTTTACCTCCCCAGAACCTCTTGCATTCTAGTCTTCACTCTTGTCTCTTCATGGGGACTTTCCTCCTGACATTTTATATAAAGAAGAGAGAGAAAAAAGTGTGAGGGATGAGGCTCAAGGAGGAAGGGTGTGTGAGTGTGTGTGTGTGTACACACATAGGATGAGGAATTGTACACACGTGTATAGGCTGCAGAGAAGGAGCCAGTGGGTGGAGAGAACTTGGAGGTGCAGTGATGCAAAAGTCAATGAAGAGATGAGGCCACGGCATGTGTAGGCAATGGCGGGCTTGGGAACTCAAGTGAAGGGCTCACCATGGAAAGCAGCATGAGTTCTTGGACAGTAGGGGCACAATGGTGTTCTGGAGATGTGTGTGTGGTGACAGACAAACCTGGGTTAAAACTCCAGCTCTGTAACTTGCTAGATGTGTGGCATTTGTCATGTCCCTTCATCTCTCCAAGCCTCGGCTTTCTCCCTTCTTGAATGGGTATAAAAACGTCCCCCTCATCAGTTTGGAGAGGCGGTAGATTTAAGTCAAGACTAGCACGGTGCTTGGCACTTGGAATATTCTTCACAAATGTTGGCTCCCTTTCCTCCTCATGGCTGGAGAAGCACGCAGAGGATGAGCAAAGATGTGGAGAGGGGCAAACAGGAGGGACATTGAGGATGGTCCGAGGAGAGTGAAAGCCCAATGTCTGTCGAGGGAAGGGGCAGGTGGCTGGTCCAGGGGCCAAGGCCAGCCAAGAAGCAAGAGGCCCAGAAATGGTGGCAGGAGAGCTTTGCCTTATCTTTGTGCTGCAGGGTGGGGGAGCCCCAGAATTGGAGCTTAGCCCGGGAAGGTTCTTGGCTTCACCAGGAAATAATTCAGAGGTAAGCCGATGGTGTTAGACAGCAACTTTTATTGAAGCGGCAGTGCCCAGCAGCCGCTGAGGGAATGCTCCTTGCAGAGCAGGGCTACCCCACAGGCAGTGCACCCATAGTCATAGTGCAGAGGCCGTTTTGCACTCCTGTTTATACCCACTTTCAATTACATGCAAATTAAGGTGTGAATTATGTGGCCATTTCTGGAAAAAGGGTGGTGACTTCTGGGTCATCAGGTCATTGCCATGGAAGGGGGCAGTAACGTCTGAGTGTTGGCATGACAATGGTAAACTGACATGGTGCACTGGTGGGCATGTCTTATGGAAAGTTCCTTCCATCCAGTCCCTGTTTTAGCTAGTCCTCAGTTTGGTCCAGCATCCGAGCCCTGCCTCTGGAGTCCAGCCCCACCTCCTACCTCATTTGGAACTTCTGCACAGTTGCCATAGGAATCCATCCTGGTCTTGGCTAGTGGGGGCCTTTTCCACGTGGAGGTGTTGGGGGCCACCTACCTGAGGGGAGGTATGCAGAGTGAGGGAGCAGCAGATGGAGCCTAGGTGAAGAGATGGGGGGACATCGCTTTGCCTCGAGGCCAGAAGTGACTGGAGACATTCTAATCAGTCCTATCTCTTGTATTCTGATTCAAATGGAGCCTAGGACTGCTGGAGCACCCAGCTGGGGACCCCAGGCCAACCCAGCTCTCTGTTCCTCCTCCCACTTCAGCCAGGCCAAGCATCTCTGGCTGCACCTGCTTCAGGAAGATGCTTGCAGCAACTAAATGAGAGGATGCATGGGAAGCCCTTAGCACAGTGGCTGGCCTATAAAATGTTTTCCAGAAGTGTCATGCAAGAAGAGAGAAGAGGAGACAGAGAAGAAAAGCCAGTCAGGGGTCTTAGGTAGGAGGTGGGACTTGACTTCAGAGGCAGGGTTCGGATGCTGGACCAAACTGAGGACTAGCTAAAACAGGGACTGGATGGAAGGAACTTTCCATAAGACATGCCCACCAGTGCACCATGTCAGTTTACCATTGCCATGCCAACACTCAGAAGTCACTGCCCCCTTCCGTGGCAATGACCTGATGACCCGGAAGTCACCACCCTTTTTCTAGAAATGGCCACATAATTCACACCTTAATTTGCATGTAATTAAAAGTGGGTATAAATAGGAGTGCACAACTGCCTCTGGGCTATGACTCTCGGTGCACTGCCTGTGGGGTAGCCCTGCCTGTGAGGTCTCAGGTCTTGGCCCTCTGGGCCAGAACAGAAGGACCTGGTACCTCTCAGAACTCACTCTCACCATCAGCGTCCAGAATGTCTCCCCGCCTTAGCCTTGAAGATGCCAGAGGAAGTGGAGGGACTTGGGTCTGTCCTAGGCAGGGTTTCCCCTGAAGCCCCCCCACCCCTCAGACAAGGATTTGAGTACAAATCATGTATTTTGGAGGTGATGTCGGGAAGTATTGTCAGGGGAGTGTGGATGTGAACCAGCAAAGGGAAGAAAGCCAGTGAAGTTGTAGCACTGGGCAGGTGGGGCTCAGCTTCACCAGTGAGCTCTGGGAAGTGGAGTAGGATGGAGTTGCTAAATCTCCAGTGTGTGTAAGAATCACCTGAAGAGGCTTCTGAAACCTTCCAGAGCCCCACCTCCAGAAAGTCTGATTCAGCAGGTCTGGGGCAGGGCTCAAGAATTTGCATATAACAAACTCCCAGGTGCTACTGATGCTGCCAAATCGGGGACCGTACTTTGAATAGCAGTGTAGACTACACCTCTGGGTTAATCCCCAGCCCACAAAGGGATGGGGAAGCTGGAGTATTTATCCACCCACTCCGCATCTGTCCTTGTTGAGGGCTGCTTCTGGGGGCATGAACTCTGGAGGTTCTGGTGACCGGATAAAGAACCTGAGGCAGAGAGTGCAGTGGATGGCAGCAAGTAGACACGTGAGGACAGATGGAATGAACACTGTGGCATCTGCTGCAAGCTCAGAGGGTCCGGCTTTGAATCCTGTCCCTGTCATCTATAATTTGTGGGATTTAGGTAAAATCTATAATCTCCCCAAGCCTCAGTTTCCTCATTGAAAAAATGGGGATAATAATTCCAACATCGGTGTCATTATGGAGATGTAATGAGATTAATCTGCTGCGAGTGTCTGGCACATAGTAGATGCACCATAAATGTTTATTGCATCTGTAGCAGTGCTGTTCCAGAAGCGGGATGAGAGAGGTCTGGTTCCTGGAGAAAGCTGGAGGCTGCAGGCTGGCACAAGCCCTGCATGAGTCCATGTCTGCTTGGATCTTCATTGCCTTGATAAGTAAATAATCAATTGAGAGAGATTCTTCCTTGGTGCTAAGAACCAAGTCCTTTCCATCTGCAGCCATCCAGAGGCAAGCTTTACTAGAGACCTGGCCTCAAGGGGCTGCCTGCGACCTGGCATGTTTTCCAAGGGGCTGGTGAGGCAAGTCTGCATTTCCAGGGGTGGTTGGCAACTGCAACTGCACACTGAATGCTGTGGGAATGGAATGCATTGGCCGCTTCCCCTTCCCCACCCCAGGGTAGCTCCCAGCCCATTCTTTTCCCTCCCTCCCTTGAGTATCTGGGGGATGGCATAAAAGGAAGCATTCTGGACATCCGCAGGATGGGGCAATTGGCACCTGCAAGACAAAATCAAGAATTTCAGGTGGTGGGAGGTCGTGCAGAAAGGAGGAGAGGTCAATGGTGAAAAATACGGAGGGCCACTTGGGGAAATAAAAGAACAACAACTCAGAGGGTTAACCATATCACACTGAGTTTTTCTAGTTTATAATAGCACTGGGGATTTGGATGTAGGATGCTACTCAGAGCCAGTTTCGGGAAGGACTCTTACTGCCTGGGAGCCATTTGGCTTTCTCAACCTACTTGCATCACTGCTTGTGAAACAACAATGAGGTGAGCCTGAGCAAAGGGAAGAAAGAGTGTGGGGGTCCTCCAGCCCCACCCCCACCTCTACTAGGCACCTGCTCAGCACCATTGCAGTGTAACGGGTCCAGTTTTGAACCAGGCGAATGCACATCTGAGTTTCAGGTTCATTTTTGCCTCTCACTCGTTGTAGGATCTTGGGACTCCAGTTTTTATTTGCGATGTGAATCTATTCAGTTATCTCTGGGGTCCCTTTTGCTGACAGCTTCTGGATCTTAATTTTGGGGAGGTCTCTCAGAACCAAACACTTCTCCAGCCAAGCAGGTTTAGGGAGAACCCAGAGCAACCTTCTCTGGCAGCATCACCCAGAGCGGTTGCGAAAAGTGCGGATTCCTGGTCCCACTGGGGCCCTGCAGAGTCAGACACTCTTCCTGTAAAACCCAGGAATTTTCATCTTCCACTGCATGCTCATCCCCCCTGACTCTCACACGTATTGCATTTTGAGAAGTCCTGTCTAAAAAACAAGAAAATTTTCTCGTCTTCCTTCTCTTCTGTAGCCAGTTAAACAAAGCCACCCAGCTGGGCCAGGTCACCTGATGCTGGTGCATTTAATATCTAAGTGGAAGCAACAACTCATCAAAAGGAACAGTTTACAATTGCCTGGGATAAAACTATTTTCTTTTCAATCTTCCCTGGAAAGTGACAGATAATAACCAGCCTGGAGATTGTAATATTATTAGGGCCAAAAATAAAATAAAACCCCATAACTGCTTCCTCTTACAGAGAGAAGCCAAATAGTCCTTCAACTCATTTAAATAAAGTGATTGTTTTCCTTGCTCATTATCTTAAATTCCCAGGAGCCTGCAGTCCCCTCCTTCTGTATGAGGGGATGGCCCTATTTCCCCCTCTCTCATCATTTCTTATTTCACAAGAATCCCGTTAGGACCAGCAGCAAGAAGCCACGCATTTATGAACCACTTTTAGCATGCTTGCTTCCTGCCTGGCCCCCAACCCTTAAATTAAATGAGATAATATATCTGAGGCATATAGAACAACTCCTGGCATAGAGTAAGTGCCCAACTCATGTTTACTGTCATTATTAATGGCATTTGAATACCATGATTCTGGTCTCAACAAGATAGCCTGTGCCTTCAGACAAGTCATTGCACACTGAGCCTTAGTTTTTCCAGCAGTGAAATGGGGAGAGAACACATGGACGGAGGGAGCCCAGAGCAGGGATTATTATGCTAGAATCTCATTACAGGAGGGCATGAGGACAGACAGCCCCTAGGCAAAGGGGTTAGAGTTCTTAAGGCCTTGTTATTTCCTTAACGTACCTACAGAACATACAGGAGCTATGTCTGCCCCCAGACTGGTTGGTGCAAATGTAGCTGAAGGAATCATTGAGTTTGACCTAAACCTCTGTCCTTCTAGGGACTTTGTTCCAGATGATTCTCTGAGGACAATTTACCTCCTCTATGCTCTGTCTCCTCTTATCAGTTGTGGTGACTTAGATGGCTCCCGTAACCTTGACAACCCTACCCTTCCCCTTCTCTGCCAAATGAAGAAGACAGGGCCTGCTTTGCAGGGCCATGGTGAATATTCCAGCCAGCTTAGGCTCAGGGCCACCACACTGTGCCATCCCACAAATAGCAGCTATTACAGTGGTTGTGAGCATGATGTCACAATCCCGGCTCTTTTCACAAGCCTGCAACCCCTTCCCTGCAAACCAGAAATCCAAAAAGCTCTGATAAATGAAAGATTTATTTTATTTTATTTTATTTTTTTGTAATTCATTGGATGAGAAAACTGAACCTGACCTGAACTGACTTGAACTGACTTGGTGGCAAAACCCAGCCTGGGTCGATGGGAGGATATTTATGGTATTTGTTTTTCTCACTTAGTATCACCATCCAAATGCGTCACTGCAGAAATATTAATGTTGAGTGATTACATAGTGATTCTTTGGACCCCAGTTGTGTTGTGTGATATATTGAACAAGCCCCATATCACCTTTCAGAAGTAGGGTTCAGCCTGAGCTCTGGGACACATCTGGCTCCAAGGGTTCGGGATGGTGGTTGTGGAACTAGTGTTAATGTCAGGCAAAGATTCTCACCTCTGGGTGTCCTCTGGGTGTTCCTCCTGCAAGCTTCCATTCTGGAAAAATTGTTGTTCATGCAGCGGCCTCCTCACTTGCCCCTGTACATAAATCCAGCTCAAACCCACCCACTTGGGTACACCTGCATCCTTGGGGAGCCCCTTTCTTGGAGTGCTTAGTCTCCATCCTATCACGCTGCCCACCTGCCCCTACACCAGTCCGGTTTCCAGGCCAACGCCTGTGCCCATCAGGCCACTGGAAGGGACAGCGTCCTCCCTGCCTGACCTCCACATGCTTGCCTTCCCCCATGTGGCACTGCTGGCTGAATTCTCTGCTCTTCACTCCGATTTTTGGCACCAGAGCCACAAAACCGGGATCTCAAAACAGAAAGCATGCATTTCCTAGGCAAGCCCGCTCCTTCCTTAAGCTCGCAGGCTGAGGAGCGGGCGAGGTGCAGCCAATGGGCTCTGTCCCAGTGCCTGGGCCTTCCACTGGCATTTTCTCCAGCAAGTTTTCCTCCTGAGCCACAGAGATTAAGAGCTTGGAGGCGCCCACTGAGGGAGAGGCTTTTAGGGATTTAATGCAGCCTTGATGAAGCCCGGAGACAGGGGCAAGGGGTTCTTTGCTATCAGACTGTGCAGATGAGGTGGGAATGCCCCAGAAATTTACCCTCCAGGCTCTGGAATAGCAATATTATTATGAATAATATTGATTGATCACTTTCTATGTGTCAGGCTCTGCGTTGAGTACCTTATATGAACTATCTCATTTAATCTTCACAAGACCCTAGGAGGTGGCTACCATTATTATTCTCATTTTATAGAAGAGGAGAGAGGGTCAGAGAGGCTAGGTAACTTGTTCCAGGCCACACAGCCAGTATATGGTAGAGCCAGGAGCTGATCACAGGCAGTTGGATTCAAGAGCCCAAATTCTTGACCATATGTGTATCTGTGATCTATTACTATGAAAATGCTGTGTAACACTTGGACACAGAGCGTCAGTGGTGTACAACAATAGGCACTTTTTTGCTCACACGTTCAGGTGGATGAGCTAGGTAGCTGTGCACACTCATATGTCTGAGAGCATCTGACCTTTGACTGACCCAGGCTGTCCTCACTGGGACAACAGGAGTGACCAACTCTGTCCCATGTGTCTCCCATCCTCCAGTGGGCTGGCCCAGCATGTACTCATGGCAGTGGCCCAAGAACATACGTGGAAACTTGCTAGGCCTCCAGAGGCCATGCACCATCACTCATGCATTGTCACCTCCCTGTTGGCCAGAGCATATATCACATGGCCAGCCCAGGTCCAAGGAGCAGAGAAATAGATGCTGCCTTTTTAGTGAGAAACGCTGAGTGTGGACCCAAGAAGCTGTGAAAATGGGAACCTTTTGCAATTCACTACGTGACACAGGGGCCTTCACAGCCACAGTGTGCACCTATGTCCTCCAGGGAGACGAGAGGGACCACCTGTGAGTCTCATGACCCTGGATTCCACCTCTGTGAGCTCCCAATCAAACTGAAAGGGAGACCCAGCTAATGGGGTCAACACTCTCTGCTTTCAGGAACTTCCAGGACTAATAAGGGAGATAACACTTGACTTCCAGGAGAGGCCAGCATGATGGAGGAGACTCAGTCTCTGCCCTTGGAGAGCCCATGGCCCCTGGCTGTAGAGAGCTGTATGTATGTAACTCAGGCTCAGAGAGCTCCCAGTAGGACAGGGTAAACATTGACCTCACTCTAATGGGAATGGGTTGTCTAATAGGTGAGGCAGGACACTGATATAAGCAGAAAATAAATGTCATTGTACACTGAGGACCAGCTGATTTGGGGAGATACGGGAAGAGCTTATTCAGGAGAGTCAATTTGTGTGGGCGTTTTGGAGGTGGTGAGGTTCGGCTACAGTTAAGGAAGCAGAAGCAGCTCTCAGCTGGACAAGGATTAGAAGGTGAGCATCAGGGTGCTCAGGAAAACAGGATGTGGGGAGCTCATTTTCCAGTTCCTTGGCCTTTGATGGAGACTCTTCTCTACCCTGCCCTGGCCTCCCACTTGGGCCCACCCTCTGGGAATATCCTAGATTTCCTCTGCCTCCCTCACTCCACAGCAGCCACTATGGAAAAAGACATTTCTAGGCTCAGAGGGAGAGTGGAAAGAGGTTTGGAGAAAGGCCTCAGGCCACTTTGAGAAGCTTGGAAAAAGGGGAGCATGGAGGAAGCAGGAGAAGAGGGTAGCTCTGCGGCTGGACCGGGACTTTCCCGGACACTGAGCTCTCAGATCACGGGCCCTAGGTGGAGGCTGCTTTCCTTGGACCATGCCTGGGTCCACCGTCAGAGTTGGAGGAGCTCATTCTGCAGCCTGTGTCTTCTAGAACAGGCCTCTAGGAGAGAAGGAACTGCAGCCTGCAGGCCAACTCTGGGCCACCACCTGTTTCATAAATAAGATTCTGTTTGAACACAGCCATGCTCATTCACTCATGTATTGTCTACAATAACAGACTGAGTAGTTGTGACCCAGAACATTTGGCCCATAAAGCTTAAAATAGTTACTGTCTAGCTCTTTACAGAAAATGTTTGCCAATCCCTGCTCTATCTAGAACGAGAGCACCACTAGGGCAGGGATCTTTGTCTGTTTTATTTGCTGCTGTGTCCCCAGTGCCCAGAACGGTGCCTGGCACATGATAGGTGCTTAATCAATGCATGCAGAATGCAGGAATGAACGACTTGGCCTCTCTACAAATCATGTTTTCAACCACACGGAGCAATATTACCCAACCCCTTTGTTTTAATCTACTTCGACTGATCATTTTACAGATGGGAAAACAGAACTTTGGGAAGTCAAAGTGAGCAGCATTAGTCCTCCAGCCAGTTAGTAGCAGAGCCAGCTCTGGGACACAGGACTACTGACCCACAGGGCAGGGCTCTTTCTGCTGGACATGCTGAAATGCTCCTCAACAGCTTCTTACCACAAGGTAGCCTGCACTATCAGCTAGGAGATTTTCTCCTTTGGTGTTTGGTAAAAGATTCCCAGCTGCTGTAAGTGCTTTTGGGCTGTGGCTGGGGGTGTCAGGGACTCCTGGGTCCCAGGAAGTGAAGCTGAGGCTGAGATGGGTCCCAAAGACAGGTCACCAAGCTTACATGTGATATGTCTGGAAAGACACCCAACCCCAACTCAGGTGCGCGGTGAAACCTGCAGCTGTGGTTTGCCTCATCTCTCCTCCAGCCCTAAGGTGGTCACCAATGTGCCTTGGGAGTGGGAGAAATTATTTGTCAGAACTTGCAAAACAAAAGGCAGTTTATTCCTCTGCAGATCCAGAAACAGATAGAAGGGCGGGAGGAATCACACATGTAGTTGGTCTCCCTCCTGAAGGTCTCCAGGGTTGGGGAAAGGGCTGAGAGCTGTCCCACAGGCTTATCCGGATGGAAGGCAGTCTTATGTCCCACATGTGACACCAAAAGCAGGAATCCCTCATCCCTGTCCTTGGCAGATTCTACAAGTTGAAACACATATAAGACAGGCCCACCTCACTCTTCATGATAGCTCCCAGGTATGCTTTATAGTAAATCCTGTGCCTGTAACAATTCAGGGCAATCTCTTTCCTGAGCTGGTCGATTGTTCTTGATGTCCTCAGCTCCTCGTCCAAACCTCTTAATCCAGGAGCAAATGAGCTGTAAACAACCACATCACATGGGGTGCAGGAGGAGCTGCTATTGAAGGAGGAAGTGAGGCTGCAGCAGCTTTGCAGACAGAGGGTCACTGGGGATTGGGGTGGCTGCAGACTCTGATGGGATCCCACAGCATCTGCAGGTGAGGGTGGGTGCTGATGCTGATGAGACTTGGGGTGATCCACCTGGGGCAGGTCTTGGACAAGTGTGATGCCCTGTGGGGCCATTTGGGCATTTGCCTGAGACTTTAGGGTGACTGTCCTTTCTCAGTGGATGCAGAAGGATCCAGACAGCCTTGATCCTGTGTCATTGGCATGGATGCAAGTGTTTGGGGAGGACTTGTTGGAGGAGGAGGAGGAGGAGGAGGATCAGCATCTTTGAATAAATGATACGTTTACAAGGAAAAGCTTACTGTGGGCTCCCCTCAGCCAAGAAGTGAGACTGAACAGAAGGTCTCTTCTTGGCCCAGAAGTTCCCTAAAGTCCAGAGTCTGCACCTCCTGCTGCAGAGCTGTGTCTGGGAGCTCCATAAGAGTCAGAGCTTTGTCTCCACCATCAGTCTGATGATTCCTCAAGACCAGTAAGTATGCATGTGCACCGGACCAGCAGCTCCTAGTGGGTGGGTGCTAGATACCCCCAGTCTGAAGCGCATCTCCCTCATCCCTCCAGCAGCAAGGTGAGCCCTTTCTTGCTCTCCAATGGTGATCTCGGACCTTTCTTTCCCCGCAGGGCCCATTGAGAAAGAGCAGAGTCTTCCAGGAAGGCAAGGGCAGCCACTGAGTTAGGAACTGGAATTTACTGTGTGACCTTAGGCAAGTCCTTTTCCCTCTCTGGGCCTCAGTGTCCCTCAAACAAAAACCCAGAGACTTTTCCAGTATGTTAGAAGCATCCTTCCAGTTCTCTCAGTTCCTGCCATGTGCCTTCTGGAGGTAACCTGCTAAGGACTCTGCACCAACCACCGCCCTTCACCCTCATGCTATCTCCCTTTCTCAAGGACCCCGGGCCCCGAGGCAGAGCCAGGTGGCATCTTTGCACTTACACTGGCTGACTCTACACTAGCTGTTTTGCTCCCCATTCTGCCTTCACAGCATTTCTTGTGGTTGAACTACCAGTCTTGCAGGGAAGCAAAATGAAGAGACCCCAACCCTGCCTGCCATCCACTCACTCTCCAAAGTGCAGGGAAACGGCTCTTTTGAAGACCTCAATTTAAACAAGGGAGAGAACAATTCTGAGATTTTCTTCCCACTCTCTTGGCTCCATCCCTTATAATGGTTTCCTTCCCAAGCCCCAGATATTCTGGGGAGGGAGAATGGGCAGAGGATGGGGGTGGGCCTGGATGACTCATGCCCTGCAAGGTTCTGCCAACACTCGGCATCTGGTCCTGCTTCATGCCACTCCAGGGCAGCCTCGGGCAAGAGGGAGCCCTTGGTGTCAGAATGCAGGGAGAGGGCACATGAGCACCAAGCTGGCACCTGGGTGGGAGGTGTCCAGCACATGCAGCTTCCTTCCCTGTGCAGAGCATCTGCAGCAGGACTCTTCTTGGATGCTCAGAGCCCACCATTAACTAGAGACCAGATTTCTGACCAAGGCCATGGAGGCGGCCATGTCGGCTGCACTGAAAACAGCTGGGCTCTGTGACAATGGGCTTCCTGCCCTTCGTGCAGACCCCACCAGTGGAGGGGGGTTCTTCAGCCTCCTTCACATCAGTGTCCATCAGAGATTCAAAAAGAAAAAGAAAACTGCCCAAACTGGTGCCATTGAGGCTGTCACTCACTCTCCTCCCTACGAGCCAGCCGCATGTGCGATTTGACACACTGGTAGCATTTCTGCAAATTACACATCATTCTCCCCACTGAAGCCACACCTTTGACTGCTGTAATATTTACCTGACCGTGCAAGTAATTTTCAGGCTTCACTTAGTGGGCCACTGAGGCATGGAAGAAAGCAGGGATGGCGTTGACTTTGGACAGCAGGCCCAAGAGAAGCTAAAATGTTATTAGAAGGTGTCCTAATAGCTCAGACAAGCACAGAGAGACAGCTGCTCACAGAGCTATGGGCAGAGGATTGGTTTTCATGGTTCTCTGTGAAGCATTGTTTCACTGCTGCTTACATGCCTCTGAGGATGGAGAGCTCACCACCCACCGCAGACACACCATTCCATCTCTGAGTGCCTCTGACAGTTACAAAGTACTGTATTGACACTGATGGTATCTGTCATCCCATAAATTCAACCCATTAATGCTGTCTCTGCTTCATGGGTGATGTAGAATTAAGGTGATCAGCTCATTTCGACTTGCCCAGATGTTTCCCAGTTTTAACACAGAAAGCCTCACATCCCAGGCCTCCACTTTAATGAGTAACTCAGTGTGGTTTGTCTAAACCTATCCAGATTTTAAGTCTGAAAGTCCTGCATGCTGGTAACCCTCTCAATCACAAGCAAACCTGGCCTAGTGATCACCCTATGCAGAAAAATCTATGTCAGCAAATCTGAAAATCTTTCCTCCTCCATCTGATAGCCTACCCAAGGTACAAATGCGGTTGCCGTGATTCCTCTTGCCTTCCCTCCCCTAGGCACCCCAGGGAGGCAGGAAAGATCAACCGGGAGCATCAGTGGCTGGTCCTGTCTCTAGAAGGAGCAACGTGGTGGATGGGCCAGACTCAGTCTTGGGCTCAAACCCACCTGTGCCACTTCTTAGCTGGGTGGCCTCAGCCAAAGCCCTAGCCCCTCAGGGCTGTGGAAGGGTGTCAAGGAGATTCTGGGTAGGAAGCCCCAAGACCATGGGTGAGTAGCTGGCATGGAGGATGGCACCTTGAGAGGCTAGGGATGGAGTGTGGCTCATGACGGACTAACAGGGTGTCATTGAGAGGCAGGGGAGCATGGCAGTGGTCATAGCCTGAGTTCCAAGTCCACTGTATTAGTCCATTTTCATGCTGCCGATAAAGACATACCCAAGACTGGGTAATTTATAAAGAAAAAGAAGTTTAATGGACTCACAGTTTCACGTGGCCAGGGAAGCCTCATAATAATGGCCTCACAATCATGGCAGAAGGTGAAAGGCAAGTCTTCCATGGCAGTAGACAAGAGAGAAATGAGAACCAAGTGAAAGGGTTTTCCCCTTATAAAACCATCATCTCTCGTGAGACTTATTCACTAACACTAGAACAGTATAGGGGAAACCGCCCCCATGATTCAATTACCTCTCACCAGGTCCCTCCCACAACATGTGAGAATTATGAGAGCTACAATTCAAGATGAGATTGGGGGTGGGGTGGGGGGGACACAGCGAAGCCATATCACCCTCTCTGCCACTTCCTGGCTACATGATCTTGGGCCAGTTGCTTCACCCCTCCAGGCTTCAGTTTCCTCATCTGCGTGGAATAAGAGCCCTGCTTCCTAAGGTAGTTGGGAGGATCCAGTGAGCAGGTGCACACAGGGCACTTAGCACGTGGCCTTAGATGAGTTCTGAGGAAATGGTCGCACTTCCACTGTTGTCATCGCTGCTCTCCACATCATTATGTTGATGTTAAAGATCCATCACCCATGTGACCGCGACAGACCCTTCTTCCATTTTCCAGCTTTGGAATGAGTGGTTTGGAAGAAGCTGGATCTCTTAGTAGGTTGAGTGTGTCCCCTCTGCTCTTGCCAGGGACCTGGCTGCCCTGGGGCAGTGGAGAGGGGGCCTCTCAAGCCTCTCACAGTCTTGCCCACTGGACAAAAGAGGCATTTTAATTCAAAGATGCACTTAACTTTAAAGACCCCTCCCCCAGAATTTTCCCCATTTGGCCTTTGACATGTATTCAAACCCCTCAGATGGCAGAGATATGTGGGAGGAGACAATAAAACCACAAAAGGAATGGACAAGGGGCCCAGCCTCTGTCCACTTTATGCTCAGGTGGGAGCTGGTGTCTTTCCCCATTACTGGCCAGGTCTCCTTGCCCCCACTGGGCCCTCCAATCCCTTCTCCACTAGCAGCCAGACGGATTTTTTTTTTTTTTTTTTTTTTTTTTTTTTTTTTGAGATGGAGTCTCACTCTGTTGCCAGGCTGGAGTGTAGTGGAGTGGTCTCAGCTCACTGCAACCTCTGCCTCCTGGGTTCGAGCAATTCTCTGCCCCAGCCTCCCAAGTAGTTGGGATTACAGGCACCCGCCACCACGCCTAGCTAATTTTTTGTATTTTTAGTAGAGATGGGGTTTCACCATGTTAGCCAGGATGGTCTCGATCTCCTGACCTCGTGATCCACCCACCTCGGCCTCCCAAAGTGCTGGGATTACAGGCATGAGCCACCACCGCACCCGGCCTCGGATCTTTTAAACACATGAATCAGGTCAGTTTACTCCCCTGTTCAAGACCCTACAATATCTTCCCATTGCAGTGAGATGAATATTTAACCTCCTTGCACCAGCCTTTAAGACCTTATATGATCTGATCCCAGATAGCTCTCTTAACTGTGACCCCACTGCTCTCTACCTTGCTCACTCCATGTCTGCCATACCAACCACCTTTCTCTTCCCTCAACAAAGCAAGCTTTATTCCATCTCAGGGCCTTTGCAGTTGCTCTGACCTCTGCTTGGCCAAAGCTGGCTTCTTCTTATCATTCAGGCTTTAGAGAAGCCTTCTCTGGCCCTTAACATAATCCCCAGGTCATTTTCTTTCCCCTCATCCACTGTGTGTTTTTGGTTTCGTAGCAATAATCACCACCCAAAACCATCTTTCTCTTTATATTTTGTAATTTGGTCTCTTAGTACAATGTATACTCTCTGAGAGCAGGGTCCATGTCTCTTATAAAGGGCCATGGCACAGAGTGATAACTACTGACTACATTATCACTTCATTCTTACCACAACCTTGGGAAGGAGGTATCATATTCCCATTTTACTGACAAGCAGGCTGAGGCTTCCAGAAGTTAAAAGAATGGGTTAAGTTGCTCAGTGAATCAGTGGTAGAGCTGAAATTTAGATCCAAGATTGTCTGACTCCAAATCCTGCCTTTTTTCTTTCTTTCTTTCTTTTTTTTTTTTTTTTTAAGATGGAGTCCCCCTCTGTTGCCCAGGCTGGAGTGCAGTGGCATGATCTCACCTCACTGAAACCTCCACCTCCTAGGTTCAAGCAGTTCTCATGCCTCAGACAGTAGCTGGGATTACAGGCACATGTCACCATGCCTGGCTAATTTTTGTATTTTTAGTAGAGACGGGGTTTCCCCATATTGGCCAGGCTGGTCTTGAACTCCTGACCTCAAGTGATCCACCCACCTCGGCCTCCCAAAGTACTGGGATTACAGGCATGAGCCACCACACCCTTCCCTTCCCTTTCCTTTCCTTTCCTTTCCTTTCCTTTCCTTTCCTTTCCTTTCCTTTCCTTTCCTTTCTTTCTTTCTCACTTTCTTTCTTTCTTTCTGTCTTTCTTTACTTTTTTTTAACCACTCTGCCCATAAAGTCCTTGCTCTCTGGGGACAACAAAACAAAACACAACCAGATCTATAATGAAAAGCAAATGGGTTTTTTTGTTGTTGCTGTAATAACACCAAGGGTTTGTTCAAAGCCAGGTAAAGATTTTTTTTTTAATATACTGGGTGATTTTTTATTGAACAGTTTCCTTATAATAGAAACCAACACTAGACTCTTGAACTTCCTCTCTCCCAAAGGAAATAAACCAGGCCTCCTGCAGACGAGGTGGGAGGGAAAACATGAGCACAGCTCTCACTGGGACCTGAGATAGGAGCTGCCCATGCTACCTCTCAGGCTCTATTAGGACCCCAGTGCCTAAGTCTAACTCCTGGGTGTGGCTGAAATGCACCTGGCCTGGGAGTTTGAATCCCAGCTTCGCCACTAGTCTGCTGCTCTATGTGTTGGGGGAAATCACTCGGCCTCTCTGGTAAAGACACCTACCAAGTCAAAGATGAGTCAGGGGCTCACATGGTCCAGTTAGAAGAAAAGAATTGTAAGTGTGTGGCAGAGCGTTTGGGTATTGGCTAACTTGTTTCTTTACCCCATTATTATACTAGGACTGGACATACACAGTGTTGGGCAAAATGGTTCCAGCCCCTACCCTTCTGCAATTTATAGCCAGGTACTATCAGGTATCTATGACAAAGGCCTATGAAGGCTATAAGCACACCTTCTTGCTCAACACTCCAGACCTTGTGCCTATCACAAAGCTAGCCTCTTAGCTTGGGCTCAATAAGTAAGTATGTACAGGTTCCAGTCAGGTTGGCCAGAAGAGGAGAACCTGAACTCTTCCTGGAGAGATTAGGAAAAGCTATTGACCTGAGTCGCAAAGAATGAGCCAGAATCAGACAGGTAGATGAGGAAAAGAGGGGCTTATAAGCTAGACCAGGGGTTGCCTAACTCTGGCCCATTGGCCAAATCTGGCCCACCATCTGTTTTTGTAAATAAAGTTTTATTGGAATACAGTCATGTTCATTCATTTCTGGATTGTCCAGGGCTGTTTTGTGCTATAAGAGTGGAGTTGATTAATTGTGACAGCCACTGTGTAGCCTGCAAATCCTAAAATATTCTTACAGAGAAAGTTTGCTGTCCACTGATCTAGACAAAGGAGTTAGGCCAAGGAAAGGCCCAGAAATCTCTTTCTTGCTTAGAACTAGAATTGGCCACCTAATGACTGGGCATGGTGGCTCGCACTTGTAATCCCAGCACTTTGGTAGGCCAAGGTGGGCGGATCACTTGAGGTCAGGAGTTCAAGACCTGCCTGGCCAACACGGTGAAACCCCATCTCTACTAAAAATATAAAAATTAGCTGGATATGGTGGCATGCACCTGGAATCCCAGCTACTAGGGAAGGCTGAGGCAAGAGAATCGCTTGAGCCTAGGAGACACAGGTTGTAGTAAGCCAAAATCGCACCACTGCACTCCAGCCTGGGTGATAGAGTAAGACTCTGAAAAAACAAAAACAAACAAACAAACAAAAAGAAGTGGCTACCTAATTTTGTGGCCCAATGCAGAATGAAAACAGGGGCCTCTTCTTAAAAACCGATTACAAATTTCAAATTTCAGAAGCAGAGTCTTAAACCAACTGCAGAGCCCTTGTAGGCACAGGTCTTTGTGCAGCTCTTGCAGGCTCTGGGCAGAGTTAGAAGTTGCGCTCATGCTCTTCCCTGGGAAACCACACTGGGAGTAGATCTGGGAGGCAGTCTTGACCCAGGGATCTAAGCTGGGTCTTGGCGTCTCCAATCCCCAAGCCAAACCTCCAGAAAGACCAGCCTCGGATCTACTCCCCAAGCCAAGGGGATGGAGAACTGGCCTTCCCATCTCAGCTCTCCTGTCCCATTCTTGGAGCCTGGCTGTGATGAGAAGCAGAGGTGGGCCCAGCTGCCTCTCCCACTGGGAGTGTCTTGGTGATCAGACATGCAGCAGCCATAAGAAGACACATGGCAGTTTAATGGGACCCTCTCTCTGATGATGCTGTTCTCCCCATGCTCACCTGGAACTATCTGATGGGGCAGCAGTGGGGAAAGGGACCTCACTTCACCCAACTGTGGAACAGCAAAATGAGAACAAGGGCTCATGGAAACCTTCCATGCTAGGTGTCCGCTCAACCCCAACCCCTTAGATTCCTGGACTAAAGTCTGTGTCATCTGCCCTTCCATTGCACAGACACCTGCAGGAGACAGGAAGCCAGATGGAAATGCGGCCAAAGTCTTTATTCCCCAGCTCCTCCCAGTGGGGCCCCTGGGTCCCTCCACCCAAGCTTTTGGGTGGAATTCTTCTTCAGCTGCTGCTCTCTTGGATTCAGGGAGACCTCCCACTCCTTTGCCCCCTTCCCTTTTCTCCTAAGAGGACTATAGTCCCCACCGGTCTCTGCCCCAGTGTTGCCTCATGCCTCATTGGAATTTCTCCGCCCTGCCCATATCTTTGTAAATCATCTTGGAATTAAGGTCTTCTTATTTATGATCTTTTCGTGGAATATCTGTTTCCTGCTGGGCCCTGCCTGGCACAACCATCTTCCCCCAACCCAAATGGCTTCAGTCAAATAGAGCCTTGTAACAGATGGAAGTTGCATCCACACTTCCTCTTGCAAAGGTGGGTGCTGAACAGGGCTCCTCCTTGGTAAGAAGTTGACCACTGCTCTGGCTGAGCAATTCTAATGCTTCCCCTGGTGTCCACTGGGATCACTGGGTAGTATTCAGTGGGCGGCTGATCTGGTCTGCAGGGGTCAAGGCAGCTTTACCCACCTGCAGGCATGGCTAGAAGGCTGGCTAAGCAAGGTCCCCCTCCTTCTCCAGGCGGCCTCTCTAGCACCACAATGGGATGTCTTAAGCAGCAGCTCAGGATGTACTTGTTCCCAGAGCCCTGAATGAAAGCTTCCAGCCCCTAAGGCTTGGGCTTGGAGATTGGCACACGTCTGCCATGTCCGCCAATTCTGTTGGTCAAAGCAGTCTCCAAACATGTCTAGTTTCAAAGGGAGAGATCGTAGACCCCCCGACCCCTGCCATCTCTAATGCAGGAATCTCAAAGAATATGTGCCATCTTTCATCTACCACACTTTCCTTCCTCTCATTATCATCACCTTCTTCATTTGCTGAGAGCTGGGGTCACAAGCCATTGTCTGGGGCCAAATTTGTCCTGCAGATTGTGTTAATTTGATCTACACTGGGGTTTCTGTTTTTAATTAGATGACTTGGAGCTGCATAGACTCCCTGTCTCAACACTGGTCCCACCCTTCCCGCTGCCTGCCAGGGGCTCTCTCCTTGGCTCCTGGGGCCATCGTTTGGTGGTCCTGGACTAACAGGTGCATGGGACCAGTCAGATGGGCCACACACAAGGACACTCATACATACAAATTATCAGAACTTTCATATAACTCAGCTCTCCCAGCCCAATTTCTGGAAATAAATGCTGGTTCAACAAATGTGTAGACCTTTTCTGAAGTCTCCAAGATGGTGTTGGGGAAAGAGACAGGACTGAGAGACCCAGGGCCCTGTGTTCTTGTCACCGTACTGCCTGGTGGCCTTGAATAGATCGCCTGGCCTCCCTGGGCTGTTGCTTCTGCATTGTGCAGAACAAAGAAAAGACGTCATCCCTGCATCATGCAGGACAAAGGCTGGGGTCACCCCAAGTTTGAGGCCCAGCTCCTGCCTCTTGTCTCGGGCAGATCACTCCATCACTCTGGCCTCGGTTGCCTCCTTTGAAGATTGGGGCCATAACGTGAATCCCGTGGGGTGGTTGCAAGGATGAAATACAGTGCCAGGCACGGAGCACTTGGTCCTGACAGGCCCTCCTGTACACTCTGATGCTCTGTGCCTGCGTGGGGCCTTCAGAGGCCAAACTCCCCTGCCCTAGCTGAGACTCACTCACCTCTGTGTCTAGCACAGGGGCTGACACATAGTAGGTGCTCAGGGAACCCTTGTTGGATTGGACTGACCCTTTGTCAAACAAAGCAGTAGCAAGAGAAATGAAAACGTGACTTTTTTTAAAAAAAAGAAAACTTGTGCAAGAATGTTCTTAGCAGCTTGAAGCATAGCAGAGCCCAACTGGAAACTGTCCAGGTACCTTTTAACAAAAGAACAGCTTAACAAACATAGCGTCTCCTTGACGTGGAATACTACTCAGTGATTAAAAGGAATAAACCATGGTACACACACAGCAGGGGTGGATCTAAAAAGTATTATGCTGGGAGAAAAGAGCCTTCCCTGGAATCTACGTACCGTATAATTCGTTGATACGAAATTCTAGAACAGGATAAAATGTGACAAACAGATCAGAATAACGATCGTCTCTCGGGTGAGGTTTGGCTGGGAAGGAGCGGAGGGAATTTTCTGGAGTAACGGTAGTGTTCTGCATCCTGAGAAGGGCTCAGCTTACACTGGTGCACGCATTTGCCAAAACTCAAAAAGAACCCTGAGTGGTACTCTTGAGATTTGTGCAATTCATTGTGTGTAAATTTGACCTCAAAAGAAAAGGAATTGCAAATAAATAATGAACTCTAAATAGAATGTTTAGGAGTAAACTGTACAGGTGTCTGCAGCTCACTTTGGAAGGCATCGAATAAATAAGGCTGTGTGGCTGCATCGAGAGGGATGAATGGAGGGTGGGGGGAGATATGATAAAGCAAACATGGTTGCATTTATTTATTTATTTATTTATTTTATTTTGAGACAGAGTCTCACTCTGTCGCCCAGGCTGGAGGGCAGTGGCGCGATCTCAGCTCACTGCAACCTCTGACTCCCAGGTTCAAGCAATTCTCATGCCTCAGCCTCCTGAGTAGCTGGGATTACAGGCGCCCCCGCCCCCGACACACCTGGCTAATGTTTGTATTTTTAGTAGAGATGGGGTTTCACCATGTTAACCAGGCTGGTCTCGAACTCCTGACCTTAAGTGATCTGCCTGCCTCGGCCTCCCAAAGTGCTGGGATTACAGGCGTAAGGTTTTTTGGTTTTTTGTTTGTTTTTGAGACAGGGTCTTGTCCTGTCACCCAGGCTGGAGTACAGTGGCGAGATCTTGGCTCATTACAGCCTCAACTTCCTGGGCTCAGGAAATCCTTCCACTGCAGCCTCCTGAGTAGCTGGGACTACAGGCACATACCACCACGCCTGGCTAATTTTCTGATATTTTTTGTAGAGATGGGGTTTTACCATGTTGCCCAGGCTGATCTCAAACTCCTTCACTCAAGCAATCTGCCTGCCTCGGCCTCCAAAAGTGCTGGGATTACAGGCACGAGCCACTGCACCCAGCCCATGTTCACATTTTAATTGTGGAAGCCAGGTAATAGGTATATGGGTGTTTGCCTTAAAGATTTTTACACTTTCCTGCATGTTGGGAAATGTTCGTAATCAAATGTTGGGGGAAGAAAACATGAAGCTATAGAACTAAGCTAGGGTTTGTCTCTGAGCCTCATCTGTCAAATGCAGACAGCACTACCCAGACGGGCAACCCTGGGATCAAACGAGAAGCAGTGAATAAAGAGGAGCCCATGGGGACGTGGCAGGAAGCAACTTGATTCTTCTAAGCAAGCGGGGCCCCACCTCCTCATTTGGATCTCAGCTTACATGTGACCTTCTGAGGCTGCCCTCCCCTGGCCACCCATCTCTTGTAGCCATCACCCTATGTTAATGTCTGCATGGCAGTTCTCTCTAGCTGATACATCTCTTCCATCTTCCTTAATTTAAGGTATCTGTCTCCTGACAGTAGAATGTGGATTCGAGGAGAAGAGGGACATTGTCTTATTCATGGCAATATCTCTGGCACATAGTGGGGACGCAGTAACTCTTTGTGGAATGAAGGAAGCAATGAGTAGGGCCTGCATATGCTCTATTGTAACCCCTCAAGTGCAGAATTCTGCCACCCAGAATTTGCCTATTGTTAACGCCACCCCCATAGAACAGCAGGAAGAGAACTTAGCAATCAGCCATCCCCTGGGCCCCATTTATCAGATAGGGGAGCCAAGGCCCAGAGAGGGAATGCAAATTTCCCAGCATCCACTACCAGTGAGTGGCTGAGCAGAGATGGGGCCCAGGTCTCCTGGCTCCCAGCTCAGTGTTCTTCCTCTCCAATTGGCTGCTGGGGCTCGTGGTAAAGTGCTGATTCCCAGGAACAGCCGGCAGATGGACAGACAGGCTTCATTGGGCTGGGCTGCCCTGATGCCATGTGTTAATTACAGCAGACAGGATATGCCAGCCTAGCAATGTTTGCTGGTGCACCCGCCCCTCGTTTAGCAGGTGGGCAGGCTGGCGCAGGCCACTGATCTGCCACGGGTCTGCCGGCGGCCGATCATGCTGACACAAGCCCAATTGTGCACAGTGCCTGCTAAGTGGGGTGGGCCAGGCAGACTGGCACAGCGAGGGCCCTCCCCGAGGACTGGCAGCCCCTTCTGACTGCATTGGTCAGCCAGACTGGTACAAGCTGGGCATCTGTCCCATGATGAGCCCTTGCTGGACACAACCTGTCTACACAGGTGTGCCCACTGACCGGCAGCCGGGGGGATGACACGGGGACTGAGTGCTGAGCATGACCATGGGGAGACCTTGTAGGGGGTGTCACAGGCAGGGGATGTGGGCCAGAACCTCGCACACAGGTACACAGATACTGGGATCAGATAGGACTCTGCCATGCTCCCGCCCCCCCACAGCTGCCCTGTTGACTGGTGGGATCCAAAAATCAAGTTTGCAGCCCTGAAAGAGGGGCTGGAAAAGTGGTCTCTTCTCTCCAACCCAATGCCTCTTCCCAATTGCCACTAGCTCTACTGTTCACACTGCAGCCAGGGGGATTTCTCTGATACCAATGGAGCTGATCACTCTCCTGTTTGAAGCCTTCAATGGCTCTCCATTTCCCTCCAATAAAATAATAGTAATAATAATATGCATTATTAGCATTTTACAGCTAACAGCATTCAGTTATAGCATGTGTACTATGTGAAAGACACCTTCTAAGCACTTTATAGGGAAGAACCCGATTCATCCTCCACCCTAGATGGTGGTGCTACTGCTATCCTCATTTTACAGGTAAGGAGACTGAGACAGGGAGATAGGAGATCTCAAATTGACTGGAACCTAGAGGTCTGACTCCAGAGCCTAACCACTACCAAACCCAGACTCCACATGTGTGAGCCATGACCCTCCCACACCAGGCCCTTCTACACAGCACCCCCAGAACTTGTCCTGAACCCCCCTCACTCTCTACCCAAGCCTTGCCTTCTTGTTGATGCCTGGGGACCCCCATGCTTTCCTCCTGTCTGCCCCAAAGGCTCTGCTTCAACTTCCAAAGCAGGGCTCAGGGTCCCCTTCTGGGCAGGGCCTGCCCTGGACCCTCCCTGGCAGAGCTCCCCGGCCCGCACACCAGTGCCATTTCCACTCCATGTCAGCAGCCTGCTGCTGAGCAAGCACCTACTGCTAATGTTTCTCTCCTGACCCCAACCTCCACCTCACCCATTCTGTGAACTCCCTGATGACCCCTCTGTCCACAGGCCTGGCCTGCAGGAGGTGTTTATGAATGAACAAATGAACGAATGAATGAATGAATGAATGAATGAACAGGTAAGTGAATGAATGAATGAATGAACAGGTGAGTGAATGAATGAATGAATGAACAGGTGAGTGAATGAATGAATGAATGAACAGGTGAGTGAAAGAATGGGAAGCTGAGGTCACTGGGGTTACAGGAATGCACACTGAGGGTGTGTAGTGAAGAGTGGCTTTCTGCCGGGCGCGGTGGCTCATGCCTGTAATCCCAACACTTTGGGTGGCGAGGTGGGCGCATCACCCTGAGGTCAGGAGTTCGAGACCAGCCTGGCCAACATAGTGAAACCCCGAGGTCTCTACTAAAAAAAATATAAAAACTAGCCAGTCGTGGTGGTGGGCACCTGTAATCCCAGCTACTCTGGAGGTTGAGGCAGGAGAATTGCTTGAACTCAGGAGACGGAGGTTGCAGTGAGCTGACGTGGTACCGCTGCACTCCAGCCTCAGCAACAGAGTGAGACTCTGTCTCAAAAAAAAAAAAAAAAAAAAGAGTGGCTGTCATGGAGACACAGGTGGCTGAATAAGTCCCTCCTCCTTCCTCCTCAGCCCACTCCTTCCAGAACACAAGAGGGGAGGGCATTTGTTAAACTGGGAAAGAGCCCCCGAGCCCCTCTCTTTAGGGGCGAGCCATGTGACCCTGAACCCTGTCTCTAATGCTGGGATTTTCCAAGAGCATACTTGTCAGGAGGCAGGGAGGAGGCAGCGAGGAGCTGGACATGATCACCTGGTCTGGAGGAGGGACCTGAGTATCTCAGGTGCTGCAGCTGTTCAGCACTCGGTGAACCTGTGCTTTTAGGGTCTGGATTCCAAGCATCTGGATTTGGGGGTGTGGTGGAAAGAGGATGTGCTTCGGAGCAAAGAGCCTGGCTCCCAGCTCTGCTGACTCCTCCCTCTGTGACCCTGGGCATGCCCCTCCCCTCTTTGGGCCTTGGCTTTGCCTTGTGTAAAATGAGAGCCCTAAATGGACAGTCAAGGGCGCTCCTGCTCTGAGTGACCTCCTAGGGCACCAAGGGTCCAGCAGTTGACGGCCCCCTGGGAAAGCTGCAAAGAGACCCTGGTGAGGAGTGGGCCTGGGGGTTCAGGACTGTGTCTCCGGTTGTGGTTCCTGACCCCTGTGTCCAAATGACCTGATGACGCTTGTTAAAAATGCAGAATAAGGACTGCATTCAGAAGTCACTGAGTTGGAACCTGCAGGATGGGCTTCCGGGGAAACTGACATTTTCAAACCCCACCCCCACTCTGGCCCAGGTGATTCCACTGTGCGCTGAAGTTCAAATGTCTGGCATCTATCTGAGGCCCTTTCTATTTCCCCTGCTTCCTGTGTGCTAGTCCCTAAAGCATGAAGCGGGAGCGGGGTGCTGCATGGGAGGTGGAGAAGGAGGTCTCAGAGCTCCCATGCATGTGTCTGATAGAGTTTGGGGGGCTCAGGTGTTTGGGTCGTGACTCTGGGCTTTGTGTTTGACTGGTGGGTGCCTATCTGGGCATGGGAAATGGCAAGGGAGATACAACCTTACATTTGCCAAAAACTCATCCCCTTACATACACACACACACACACACACACACACACACACACACACAAACACACACCCTTTCCCGGAGTGAGGAGCAGGGTATATAACTGCACTTACAGCTGTGGGTGCAGGCATTGTGCATGCACAACACCGTAAGTCCACAAACTGACACGCAGCCCTGAAAATGCCTGCATACACTCTCTTACACTCCCTGTGAGACCTCCTGGTCTTCCCTGTGCAAACATCTAAAACTACGTATGAACATTCTCATTATTACTTTGCCTTTCACACACATGTACAGCCTTGTAGGCAGCCTGGAAACACACCTATTTGTACAGTCATCCCTACAGATGCACAGATGCACACCCATACTCCGTTGAACACAGGCTTCCTTGTTCACAGCAGGCTCACCCACGCAGGATGGGGTCCCAGCTCACACCAGTGGCACACACCTCCTCACACTTGCAGGAGCACCTGCCCACATGTGGGGTGCGGGTCCTACAAAGAAGCTGCAGCCGCTCTCCTCCCTGCCACTCTCCCCCCAGCCCCCAGGCCCATCTCTGAGCTGCTGTCTGCCATCGCACGGTAACCGGATGAGACAGGCAATTTATGACACCAGCTGTCTCTGTCAAAACCGGATCTCCCACACGCACCAGGGGAAGCCAATTACCTTGAGCCCAGCCCTGCCAGAAACCGGGGCCCACAAGGGAGAGCAGGGACTGCCCAGAGAGGTGAGCGGCACCTGACATGAGGATTTTCTGCCTCTTCTTGTCTTTGGGCATCTGGTATCCTCTTCCCCCAGGCCCCCTTGGGGAGGACAGAGCCTGCCCTACCCTCTCTGAGGCTGCTTCTCTGGCCCAGCTCCCAGGCCTAGGAACTGCAAGAGCGGTTTCAGGGTGGAGAACAGGTGGGCAGGGAGGTTTAGGGGAAGAGTGGTCCAGGGTCGTTATGGCAACAAGAAAGGGGAGAACCCTGTGCCCCTCCCCCTACACAGCAGGCGGCCAGGCAGCTGAATCATTCTCCCAGGATTCCTCTCCGCCTTCATTCCCCTCACCTCTTCCCTCAACACCCCTGCCCTGGTTTTTCTCTCCCTAGAATACCTACTCCCTTTCTTGCCCCCCTGCCCAAAACTAAATCCAACTCTACTACCTGAGCCGCTTCCTGTCTGGACTTTGGAATCAGACCCATGTTCAAAGCTCTCCATTTCACCACCTCCTAACTGGGAATCAGGGCAAATGGCATCCCTTCTCTGGGCATGGGTTTTGCATCCAAAAGAAAAATGATGTTCATTCCTATAAAAAAAATGTTGAAAAAGAGTCTTCTAAGTACCAGACTCCATTCTATAATCGGGGATGCAACATTGAACAAAATGAAGTCCCATCCTGGGCTTCAGGCTCCACTGGAGGTGTCGGAAACCACATATTTCAGAAATTTAGAAGAGATGAGTCAGTTTTCTCACTGTCCTCATCTGCTTTGTTTACAGCCATACTCCCAGCACCAAGCACAGCTCCTGAAAGACCTCAAGCAATAGACAAACTCACAAAGGCACCAGTGGACTCAAGCTCTAGCCTGAGGTTGACTTGGTCTAGTGCCATCTTTGTGCCCAGTCTTGCAGGGAGCTTTCTAGGCATACTTTCTGAGTGGCTGGGATGGCGGCAGATCTGCTTAAGTGAACAGGAAGTCCGTTCCTTCCTTCACTGACTCATTGGTTCATTCCACAAATGCACATTGAGCATGTACTACGTGCCAGTTCCCATGCTAGGCTCCTGGGATCAAGTGAGATGGGCAAGGACTCCCACTTGATAGTTGCATGGCAGAAGTTTCTAGATTTGCTCATCACCTCCCACAGTCTAGAAGCTGAGCAATAAATTCACACTAACAGCAGTGTCCACTTGCCTTTGCATTTTGCAAGATGTTTTTACACGTTTGTTTATTTTAGTATTTCTCACAACTGTGGGGTGTGAGTTTGTTTAATATCCCTTGCATTACAGATGAGCAAACTGAGGCTTAGAAACAATCAGTGACTTGCCTGAGAACCCAGAGCCAGGGAGTGAAGCACCCACAGTAAAACTGAGTCCCTTTCTAGCCCTCATTGTCTCTTGCATTATCTAATTTAATGCCCTTTTCCCCTAACTACCATGAAAGGCAGGTATCGCCTTAGGCTGTTTACAGCCAGGGAGCACCTCTTGCCTGGGCTGGGATTGGAAGCTGTGCTGGGCTGACACAAGATCCCAGGCGCTATCCACTCCTCTATATCTAATCAGTTCATTAAAACCCTCCTTGCAAACACTCTCTCGGCTGCCTGGACACAGAGACCTCAGCTGCTCCATTTCCAGGAGAGCAAATTCCTTCCTGGCTGGAGAGGAGTTGGGATAATGTAGGCAGGCAATTTAAACAGCCGGCAAAATACACCAGCAGTTTTCACTCTCTGCCACTATTACACTTTCCAGCCGTGGCGGGATTGGCCCATAAGTGGGATATCAAGTTTATTACAGCTATTTCCAACCTGTAATTGGTTTTGTGGAACACAAAGAGAAGGAGGTTGGGAAGGTAGGGGGAGGTGATATTTTCCCCTTTTCTTTTTTTTTTTTTCTTTTTCGGGTGACAGCACCCAGGGACATGGTGAGGCAGCCGAAGTTGGAGACTTATTTGTTTTTCAAATTAAACAGCCAGGCCGCTCAGCGGGCTCTCGCACTACTGGCTGGACTAAGTCCACCGGCCACGCTTTGATGACTCTACTTGAAAAGCAACCTGGCCTGGCTGCAGCCCAGATTTGCTGGTTGGGGTCAGGGGGCAGTCCGGGCCCAGAGGTGGGGTCTGGCAGCTCTGGAGCATGAGAAACTGTGGTCTCTAGGCTGACTCTTCTAGAATCAGAACACTGCGGGCATTCAGGGCAGCAAAGAGTCCTCAGTTTCCTCATGGAACATTTAGGGAAACTGGGTCCCAGAGAGAGGAACAGTGCAGAGACAACCTTTGGGACTTAGAACCTAGCTCTCTGCCTCTCAGAAACTTCTACACAGTGTAGCTGGTCATTGGGGAATTCCTGGCTGAGATGCTCTCAGCATGGGGAAGAAAAGAGACACCTGTTCTTAAGAACCCATGTTACGGTCTGCTGCCATCATTGCAGTCCACCCACCCTGACCAACCTCCCTACTTTGGACTTAAGAAAAATACGTAATAGCTAATATGATGGAGCACTTTCTGTTACAATGACAGGAGTTGATGTTTGCAAGCAATATCTGGCACAGGGTAGGCGCCAATGTATGCCAGCTATTATTATTCCTGTCATGTTATTATTACCGCATGCCAAGCAATCCCCTGGGCTCTCTGTGTGTTCACTCTTATGCACTGAATTCTCACACATGTGCCTTACAGGGAGGCATGATCCTTCCCA
This sequence comes from Gorilla gorilla gorilla, assembly GCF_029281585.2. Taxonomy (NCBI): domain Eukaryota; kingdom Metazoa; phylum Chordata; class Mammalia; order Primates; family Hominidae; genus Gorilla; species Gorilla gorilla. The sequence continues at coordinate 221,624,341 of NC_073224.2, read as the reverse complement.
TTTTGCAGATGAGGAAACAGAAGCACACAGAACCCTCCAACATCACCCAGCAATCAACTGAGTGGCAGAGCTGGGATCTGAATCCAGAGCTGTGTGACCCCAAAAGCCTCTGCACATTTCCCATATCCCCAGCCTCAAAGTAGGTCTTCTGCTCCTTTCTTTTGGACTAATCCATGCTGAGCGGTCAGCTCTGCTGTTTACTATTACAAGTATAATACATGTGTGACCTTGGGCAGTTCACTTGCCTCTTTCTTGGCTGTGGTTCCTGTCTGCAAATGGGGATGATGACACACGTCTCTTGGTATAGTTCACTTATTCAGCATCCCTTCGTATGCCAGGCACTGTGCTAGGCTCTGGGATACAGGGCTGTTGGAGCTTACAGTCCTGAGATTCCAAAGAACAATGGAAGGGAGGTCTGGGGGACACTCAGCCTGTGTAGGCACTGGTTAGGATGCAGATTCTTTTGCATAACTACGTGCACAGCCTCTTCTGTCTGGTCCAGGTGTACGCTTTGCAGAGTTAGGATGTTTTCCTGCACAGAATAGCATTAATGCTGGGAGCTTTAAGAAAGAGAAACCCTGCTAGTTCCTTTTGGAGCCTCACATCGGGGGTGGTCTGAGGCCACTGTCCCGCCTGGGCCGGGCTACTCTTACCAGGGAGTCCCAGACAGATCAGGGTCCAGGCACAGCAGGCTGTCCTGGGGCCAGTCTGTATCGCAGAGCAGCGAGGGCCTTTTCCCTTTTCTTCATGGTATTCCCAGTGCCTGGCACATGGTAAGGTCTCAACTCATTCATTCACTCATTGACTCATCCAGCAGATATTTATCGAGCGAGTGCCATTTGCTAAATTCTGGAAACAGAGCAATGAACAGGACAGATAAAGACCCCATCTTTGGCCAGGCACAGTGGCTCACGCCTGTAATCCCAGCACTTTGGGAGGCCGAGGCGGGTAGATCACGAGGTCAGGAGATCGAGACCATCCTGGCTAACACGGTGAAACCTGTCTCTACTAAAAATACAAAAAATTAGCTAGGCGTGGTGGCAGGTGCCTGTAGTCTCAACTACTTGGGAGGCTGAGTCAGAAGAATGGTGTGAACCTGGGAGGCGGAGCTTGCAGTGAGCTGAGATCGTGCCACTACACTCCAGGCTGGGTGACAGAGCGAGACTCTGTCTCGAAAAAACAAACAAACAAAACAAAAAAACCCCACCCATCCTCATAGAGCTTATGTTCTAGGAGTAGCTCATATTCAAGGACCTGTTTGTTTGTTCATCAAAAGTCTGTTGAATATGGAGTGAATGAAATCATTCATTTCAGAAGTGCCTCTCACTCTGGGGCCAGGCAAATCCACACATCCACAGGGCTTGGCTTACCTTGTCTGCCTTGTCAGCTCTGTGGTTGTCGGTCTGCCCTGGCCTGGTGGTCCCTGCCCACTGGCACCATGGGAGCCTCTCAGAGCCCATGAGACCTGCCTGCCTCCAGGTACTCACTCAGGGCATCCCTGCACTCTGTTTTGAAGCTGCTACGATGACTACTAGCAAATTCTCGGTCCCTGCTCTCTGCACCCCACTCCTTATAGACCCAACCCAGCCTTCTGGCACCTCCCACCTGCCTCCCTCTCTGGGTGTGGGCGCCCTTCTTTCATTTACTGAATTCCACATCCTCTGGCATTTTAGCAAGAGATACTTTGCTCTCCAGCCCCATAGACAGAAAGAGCCCTGGAGGGTGGGGAGGGACACAGAAAAAGAGATGGTCCAGAAAGGTGTGAGTGCTCGTGAAAATACCCCATGAGTGAGCACTTCCCACCCACCAGGGACTCTACAAGGCTCATGTAATCCTCACAGGGAGGAACGTTGCCTTATCCCCATTTCACAGATGAGGAAACTGAGACTTGGGGAGGTGGAATGACTTCTTCAGAGCACAAAATTAGGAACCGAAATCAAACATTCAACTGGGGATGGAGGAAATCAGCCTTGCTTCATGCTCCAAAGCCTCCCATAGACAGAAAGAGCCAGCCTAGGACCAAGCACTCCCTGAAAAGGGCCTACTTCCTCCAGGAAGCCTCCCATGATCACCCTTCCCTCCAAGGGGATTCTTGGCTCCTTCAGAAGTGTCAGAACATCATTGGATAACATTTGGTAATTACCTGTTGCTGCTGCAGCCATCATCTTACTGACTCTGGAACCTCAGCTAACTGTGGACTGTGTACCTCTTGTGAATAAGGTCGTAATGGGCTACAACCATGTCTGAAATGTATTTCCTTCTCGGCTGTGAGGCTGCAACTGCCCCTGTATGTCTCAGGCGTGGAGAAATGTTTCTAGAATTAAAGACGAGGTGTCTTCCAGCACACCCACCACACCTTCTGTCCACAGCCTGTACTAATAATCCCCAACTCCCACCTGGCCTCTTTCTTGGGCCCTCTAACCACCAGGAACCACAGAATAACATCCTTGCAAATAGCTGCTCGCCCGCTGGCCCCACCTGAGCGTGTCTGAGCCTCCCATTTCCTTTGCCTTCCGGGAGGCTGAGGGAGGAAGGAGTGTGTACCACAGACAGCTGGGACAGTGAGGCCTGCCCTCCAGATCCCTCACCCTGCAGCTGAGATAAGCACTTGTCTCCAGCTGCCTGAAGCAGGTTTCACAGAAGCAGTTATTTACTCCTCTGGCTGACAGTGAGGCCCTGACACAGCCCCAGAGAAACAGATGTAAATAAAACCAAAGGAAAACTAGGCTCGTCCTTGAAACTCCCCTGTCCCTCAGCCTGAAACAGAGATTTACGACTCGGATAATTCTTCAGTGCTTTATCTGGGGTGTGTGGGTATGTGTGTGGATGTGTGGGGTGCGGGTGTATTTTCCTAGTAATAAAACCCTCAGTCTCGGCGAATAAATTTAAGGAGACAGTTTTACTGACAGATTTTTTTCTCTTTTGTGTAATAAAAAAATGGAGTGAAATTTGAGATTGGGACGATAAGGGCTGCCGCATTTTAGGAGGAGATAAAAAAGCAGTACCTGAAGGGAGGCGAGGCCAGAAGACGGGCTGCCAGTTAAACAGGCAGGATGCCTTCTGCTTTATGACTTTGGGAGAAAAATGCTCACACCTCCACTGAGATTCTGACATCCTTTCTCCTAATGAGCCTGGCCACCAGGGGTGGAAAGGGATGTTGAGAGGCATTCAGTTCAGCCGCAGTCTCTTCCAGCCTGATGGGATGGGATGTGAACTCTGGTCCAGAAGCCAGACGCTTGTCAGGAACCTAGTGTGGGGCCTCAGCCGAATCATTTTGCCTCTCCAAGCCTCAGTTTCTTTACCTGCAAAATGGGAACATTCTTGTCTATTCGGCTCTGTTCCCAGGGACCTGGTACGGCCACACAACGTGATGGGCTTAAAACTGGGTTTCTCCACCTGGGCACTGTTGACATTTGGGGGCCAGATAATTCTTGGGAGGGGGGCAAGGGGCTGTCCTGGACATCGTGGAATGGTCAGCAGCTTCCTAGCCTCTATCAGCTAGACACCGGTACCTACCAAACCGCACCTCTCCTCCCCAGTTGTGACAACCAAAAATGTCTCCTGAGCTTGCTGTATGTCCCCTGGTGGTTAGGGTGAGCAAAATCACCCCCCAAGTGAAAAGGCCCTGCTTTAAAGGTACTTTGGTGGCTGTAAAAAGGTCAAATGGGTGAGGTGGGGATGGGAAGGGGGTGCATGGAGAATGGGGAGCCCCTGGAGGGTCTTGGCCTCTACCCCAGGCTGGGACATTGGGATGTGGGGAGATGGAGGCTCTGATCCCAAGTACAGCCAACTCTCTTCTCCACCCTGTGCCAAGCTGGACACAGTCAACTCAGGGATTTTTCTGGGTGATGACGTTGGACGCAGAGTCAAGGTGTGGTTGGTTGGGGCGAGCATCTTTCTTGGGGTGAGTGCCAGCAGGGATCCCAAGAGGAGAGGAGAATCCTCCTGTCCCCATCCTCCTCATCTTCCTCCACTCTCATGGTCCCGTTTCAGAAGCTGGGCCTGTGCTGCAGAAGCAGCCAGGTGGGAGGAAGTGGTCCTCTGTCTCCCCTCTGCACATGGTCAGAAAGCGCCAAGCCCTCAGAGGGGAAGAAAGTGACGCGTGTGCATGTCACTAAGTCCCGACAGAGATAGGAGGGGTGTGGGCTTACAGAGGGGTAAGGAGAAGCCGTGCCCTGGGAAGTCTCACTGCCGCTTCCTCTCAGGGTCCCAGAGCCTGCAAAGGCCTTCTCATGATTCTAATCATCCCCGGTCCTCACAGAGGCCACCTTACTCTTTACAAAGCTTGCAGGCTATGGAAAGTGACCGGCACAGACGTAGCCTGTGTCTGCACACAGCTGGTTGCTCAACCAGTGCTGGCCAGATGTATGGAGTCTCTCCTAAACCAGTAGCAACACCACCTAGGTCAGAGAGATGTGGTCCAAGTCAGCTTGGGTACATATGTGTCCAGAGGAGCCCAGCTGTGTCTAGGGCCAGTACTCCCAGGCAGGTGACGGGGGACAGATTCACACTCCAATCCTCACCTTTTTGCCTGGGGAAGCTGCTTTCAGCATCCCCCCTACCCCAGCCCCTTGGAGACACCCGTCCCTAGCCACCCCCTCCCTACCCCTCTCCCCGCTGCCTCCACCACGCAGAGCCGCAGGGAGCTAATTCCACTTCTCTAGGCCCAGGCATGAGGCCTCCCCATTGCAGGCTGTTAGCGCAGAGCCCAGCTGAGATGCGAGAGGCTGCAAGCTCCCAGTCTATAATAGAGTTGCTGAGACAAGCGGAAAACTGCAGCCGAGTAAACAGATAAATAATTGAAACAGTGACAACACATACCTTGCTGCTTTGTGGAGTAACACTTTCATTAGCTGGAGGCAGCGCAGATGTGGGGAAGCAGGCGGGCGGCAGCTGAGGGCACGGACGCTTGGGTTCGCTTTCCATCAGCCGTGAACAGCGGGACAGCCCGGCAGCCTTGGGCTTTCAGCGCTGGCTTCATCGCCACCTCCCTGCCTTCTCCCACTTCCGCATTCTTAGGTGAAATGGGGACTTCATGTCCTCTCTCCTGGCCCATCCCAAGACGAGGGCAAGTGCCCCACGCTGTCCCCGTCTGCATCGCCCATGCCAGGATGTTGGATTCCTGGCCTCCTCCCGGGCTTCCTGCCTCTAGTCTTGCCCCTTTCGATTCATCCTCAATCTATAGCCAGAGGAGCTTGTAAATCTAATCTAAGCCTGGCCCCGGGGACCACCACCTTCAGGAGAAGCTGAGCTCCTTTGCTGTGGAAACCCTCCATGATCCGGCCCACATTTTTCTTCGCAGCCTCTTCTCATCCCACTTCCTTTCTGCTCCAGGTGCTGTGAAGGCAGCACGCTTCCCCTGAGTGCATGCTGCTCTTTTCTGCCGCAGGGCCTTTGCTGTTCCCTTTGCCTAGAAAACTCCCACCTGTTGCCAGGCTGGCTCCTACTCTTCCTTCAGGAGGCAACTTAAAACATTGCTGCCTCCAGGAAGCCCTCGGTTATTACCTTATTCTCAGGATAGGGGCTGTCCTTCTTCTGGGCTTCCTGCCTGCATCTTGTCAGTGTCCTGGGGAAAGGGGTGACCAGGGCCAGCTGAGCACTCACGTGTGGCTATCTGTGTGCTCTGTGGCAGGTGACGGATGGTGGCACCATCAAGCAAAAGATCTTCACCTTCGACGCCATGTTCTCCACCAACTACTCACACATGGAGAACTACCGCAAGCGAGAGGACCTGGTGTACCAGTCCACTGTGAGGTGAGTGCCTGGGGGCGGCGGGCCGACTGCGAGGGAAGGGCGGAGGGATGGGGAGTGGGGCAGAGGGCAGTTCTCCAGCCCTTTCACATCAATCCCTCGGTGCTCTTGGGCTTGGAAGGCAGAACTGGGGGCTCCCCTTATGGAAGTGGGACCCATTCCCTGGAGGGACATCCCCTGGAGGGAAGAGGTAGGAGAGGGCCAGGCCACCGCTTTTCTGACTGGCCTCCTCTGCCAGCTCCTCCAACAGTCCTGGAAGGTGGGTATTCCAAACTCCATTTATTTCCAAGTGAGATACTGAGGCCCAGAGAGGGTGAGCAATGGGCCTAAAGTCACACAGGCAACAATGACACCGCTGGGCGGTGAAGCAGTTCTGCCTGGCTTGGAAGCTCAAACACCACATTCTACTGTTTTTTGTGTGCTCCAAGGCCATAAGGGCCCCGAGCTTAAGAGAGAACGACCCCAAGCAACTGGACTCCCAGGTCAGAAGCAGCAGGGTGGGAAGGAGCAGTGCTCAAGTAGGAGATGCTTGATTTTCCTACCCCATCCCTGTTTTCCAGGAGGCAGGTGGCAGAATCAAGCTGACTCGATCTTCCAGAGCCTGCTGTTTTCTATGTGTGTGGCTCCATCTCCTTCCCACAAACTCCCTACAAGATCCTAGTCCTGTTTTATCCCTTTGACCCTTAACACACACTGGTCCCTCTTCTCAAAGGGCCTTTCTCCCTTTGGTCATCTGGTAAACTCCTCATCAGCCTTCAGAACCCCACTCCAGCAATTCCACCCATGGGACCCCTCACCTTAGCTGAACTGATCCCCCAAAGCTGGTCGGCTGCAACTGCCCCAGTACCCACCCCTCCTCAGAGGGAATCTCACTGCATTCATGAAGAGTGCACAGCTTTGCACACACACACTCTTCCATGCCACACCGCCAAATGCTTTGCCAGGTGCCCAGCCTGAAAGTAGTGGTCTGCTCCAAAGCTGGAGGGGGACCGTGCTGCATCGGGGACCGTGAGGGGGACTGCAGCCAGCAAGCCCACATGATGTGCACTGTGGCACCATGCTATGTGGATGTCCCAGCTAGTGCCTGGTACTGTGTTGTCTTTAGACTCTGAGCCTGGAGGAGGGGGAAGCCCTACTCTCCAGCATGGGCTGTGGGTCTCTGTGACCGTGAGCTCCAGGAGGACGAGGCACGTGCTCCTCCTTCACCTTGCATCCCCAACTCTCAGCCCAGGGCCTGGCACACGGTGGGTACATAATGAAATTTGCAAAATGAGTGGACAGCTCAGGCTACACTCCTCAGCCCTTCAGGCCTGTTTTCTATTGGGTAAAATTAGAAAGTGGGACAAGAAGATTGTAAAGGGTAAGTCCAACCCTGCACCAAGAATCTGACCCAGGCATCCTCCTCTGCCTGCTTTTGTAAAAATGGGAAGGTGAGTGTGCTCCCCAGGCAGCCTGGCTGGGTCCTCCTCCTCTCTGGGCTCTGTGCCAGGACCATGCTGAGAATGTGGATGTGAAGGTGTGTGAAGAGGTGTGTGAACAGCCGCACAAACTCCTTCATCCACCTAGTTATGATTTCTCCTGAACCTGCTTCCAAAAAGAAATTATGGTGCCTTAAAATATTAAAGCACACCTAAAACAAGCCAGTTACAATCAAGATGAAAAAGGAGATAAAAATTCATTTTGGAGAAAATAGCTATTCTGGAAACCACAGATGGTTTTGTAGTAAGTGAACTCCCAAATAATCTCCACAACTCCCGGAAACCTAATGCCACCCAGCACATCCCTGCCGGTCACTGTGTCTCTGAGAATTCCTTCCTCACCAAGCCACCCACTGCCACCAGCAAGGCCTCTAGGACTCCTTGGTTCTGATTTCTAGCTAAGAAAGAAACCCAGGGACCATCTAGAACATTCCTGAGCACCACCCTCTCCTGCTCCCTGGAGCCTGAAGGGCAAGCCCTGCTACCAGAAGACCCAGATGAAAATCCCAGCTCAGTCTCTGCCTACTGTATGACCTGGGATGAGAGCCTTAACCTCTCTCTCTCTCTGCTTCAGGTTCTTCGCCTGTAGAGCAGACTTGACATGACAGGCTTTGTACAATTGTGGAATTTCAGTGAAATTTATGTCCAACAGCCTGAGTTCAAATCCTGCCTCTTCCACATCCTGGCATTAGTGAAATCTGGGGCTGGTAACCGCACAATTGAGTTTTCTGACCTCCAAAGGAACATGACAGCACTAAGAGGCTAGCTGCAGCTTGTGAGGAGCTGATGGCGTGCGTTCAAGTGAAGTGCTGGTTTCCGGCCTCTAAGTGGTACATGTTTGCTGCCATTGCCCAGAACAACCTCTCCTTCTCCCACCATAAAACAAAACAAAAAAAACTCACCTTTTTACAAATCTCATAAAGCCTCCTTTTATGCGCTTTCTGTTTTGATCTGCACAAACAACCCCATGAATGCAGACAGGTATTATTATTATTAATCATTTTCTCTAGCCCTGTTCTTACTACAGAAGAGGTCAAAGTTCAGCAGGCCCAACAGTCTCCCTCTGGAATGACATGAACTTGACCAGACCCCTTGCTTTTCAGTTGTGGAAGCCAAGGCCCAGAGAGGGAATGAGGCTTGCCTGAGGTCACACCGCGGCCCTGACTTAAGCCTGATATCAGGAGCCAGTGCTCTTTTCTTCCCCACATAGGGGGCCAATCTCCCCCACCTTCTCCCTGAGCCTCAGTAACAGGGGCGGTCTCCCAAGCAAAGAACACCCCAGGGAGCTGAGCCGTCCTGTTTGGTGACCACCAAGGGAGAGGGAAGGAAGGAGCAGACCCTCTGGAGCCTAACGGGATCATGGAGGATTGTCGGCCCTCCCAACCAGCCATGCTGGGGGCGACTGCCTCTTCAGGCTGCAGAGCCCCATCAGGGCTGGCGACGGGGCGCGGGACTCCGCATTTACATATAAATGAAGATATTTACAAATTAATGCATCTCAACAAGAGAGAGTCCCAGCTCCACAGCTGTCTGAGCCGTTTCCTCTTCAGCTGGGGAAAGTAGGGAGAGAATGAGGCTGAGAAGATTACCAAGAATTGGCTGAGAGCAATTTCGCGGGTAGCCTAGAGGAGCCCCAAGGACTCCTGGAGCTTTTTGTCCCACTGATGGGGCCCTGGAGGGATGGAAGTCAGGTGGATCATCAGGACTTCTGCCCCCAGGGGGTGCAGGTGTGTATCCCTGGTTGTATGACCTTGGACAGATCACTGCCTCTCTGAGCGTCCCAGAGGCACATCTGTCAAATGCTTTTCTAGGTCTTAGCCCCAGAGCCCAGAACTCCCAGGTTGGAATTGACAAGAATGTATTCCCTCCAAGGCTATTTAGTTGAGCACCTACTAGGACCTTGGCTTGGTGGAAGGTGCCCAGGGATACAGGGGGAATGAGAAAAGCACGGCTTTGCAATCTAGTCGGAGAGACATGGCAAAATGTAGATGAATACATCATTCCACATTCTGCAAAGAAGTGATTCTAAACCGTGGGCGTGTAATGAAGGGGCAAGTGGGGTGCAGTACCGGGAAGGAATGAGATACTGGGTGCCATTTAGATGGGTGGTCAGGCAGGGCCATCGAGGAAGGTGGCACTTGGGTGGAGAACTGAGGGCAGGAAGGAGCCCTCTGTGAAAGGGAGGAGGCAGATGTGGCCGACAGTTATCCCACCCTGCCCACATCCTCTTACCCCTCGCTCTTCCTGGCAGTGCCAGCATCCTTGATGCTTCCACAGGGCTTTCTCAGGGCACTGGAGCCCACTCAGCCTGCACATGAGAAAGGTGAGAAGTGCCGGGGAGTTGACGCCACCCCGGGAGCAGCCTTGACCAATGACTGTTTATTGGGTGCATATCCAGCCCCCTCGTCCCTCCAGGGGGACAGTTCAGATGCATGCTCGGGAGGACAAAGTACATGCTCCTCCTTCACCTCGTATGCCCAGCTCTCAGCCCAGGGCCTGGCACACAGTGGATGCATAATGAAATGTGCAAAATGAGCAGGCAGTTCTAGGTATGCTCCTTGGCCCCTTGGGGGTGTTTCCTAATGGGTAAAATTAGAAAATGGGATAAGAAGGGGGGACATTGAGAAACTATGGGATGAATGCTGTCAACTCTCTCCCAGAGTTTCTCAGTGCCCCCCCAGAATAACCTTGAGAAGGCACCTGTATTGGCTTCCTTCCCTTCTAGCTCATTCCAACAGCTTCCTGGGACCCCTTCTCACATAAACCCTTTCCTCCTAAATCCTTGTTTCAAGGTCTACTCTTCATTCCACCCTTCTAGGTTCTTGGCTGGGTCCCCTGTAGCAAAAGACGAATTCACAAGACAAAAGGATACAAGTCTAGTTTGTATATGTTTTAGGTGATGCAGGAGACTTTATAAGGAAATGAAGACCCACAGAAGTGGTTCTAGCTGAGTTTTTTGCTGGGTTGGATGAAGGGTGGGGAGTCATGGGAAAGTGTGAAGGATAGAAGGATCTGAGCTAAGGGCAGTAAACTGGGGACACTCAGCAGGGTGGCTTGTTCAGATCCCTTGGAAGATGCTTCCTTCCTCCAGGTACAGAGAGGGAACCTCTCACGTGAAGGTCTTGTGACCTGCTTCAGGGAAAGGTCAGAGAGTCCTTCCTGCACCTGCCATTTCTCAAATTCCATCTGCTTAAAATATTCAATATACCAAGGTGCCAAATTTGAGGTGGCGTGTCCTGAACCCCCTCCCCATGGAATGTGGCCATTCCAGAGGGCAGCTGTGACCTCCTTGGAGGTCCAAGTGAATCATAGTGAGGCTTCAACCACTCCGCCCACACACATGCTGTGTCTTTCCATTTCCTGAAGCACCCTGAGGCCCTTGTCCCATTCGATCTGCTCAGGAAGCGATGAGGAACACTGGACAGATTTCACTGGCCTTAATTCACTGGTGCAGGGAATCTAGATTCGAGGGGCTCAGTGTATTCCTGCCCCCGACCTGCTATTGCAGGTCCCTCCAACACCTTGGCCAATGCTCTTTGCCAACAAGGTCCTACTTGTCCTTTCAAGTTCAGCTTAAAGGTTGCTTCCTACAGGAAGTCAGCCCCGACTGCTCAAGCTCACCGACTGATGCTATGTCTTCAGAGTCTGCCCGCCCCCCCCCCCCCCACTAGACTGGAAGCCCCATGAGGACAGGGACTGATGTTTTCACCACCATCCTCTCTCCAACCCCCAGGACAGCACCCAACCCTGGGCATGTGGTAGATGATTTGTAAATATCTGTGGGGTGAATGAGTTCATGGTGAACATGGTGGTGGAGTCCTTTCAATGCAACACTTGCTGCTGGTGGTGGATGAACAAGACACCTTAGGAAAGGAACATCCAGGCCCCCGTTCCTTCCCCCAACACTCACATCATTCATTCATCACAAAGGAATTGAGTAGTTACCATATATCAGGGACAATGATGGAGATAAAGTGGTGAACAAGACATAATCAGACCTGCTTTCGGGAGGTTTCCGATCTACTGGGTGAGGAGAGACACACTACAAAAATGCCTTTAAAATAATAAGGAAAAATAGTTACAATGTGTGATGAGTGTGGTGAAGGGAATAAGGTACAACTGTCCCTCAGGATCCGTGGGGGATTGGTTCCAGGACACCCCCAAGCAGATACCACAATCCTAGGATTCTCAAGTCCCACATATAAAATGGCACAGCATTTGCACATCACCAACGCACATCCGCCTGGATCCTTTAAAGCATCTCTAGATTACTTATAATACTTACTATCATGTAAATGCTAGGTAAATCATTGTTATACTATATTTTTATTTGTATTATTTATATTGTTGCATTATTATTTTTTTTCTCTGAATATTTTTGGTCCACGGTTGGTTGGATCTGCAGATTCTGAACCCATGGATCCGGAAGGCCAACTGAAATGTGATAGAGAGGGGTGAGAATAATGGAGTGAGGGCATTGCACAGCTCCTCATAGGAGACACCTGGAATGTATCTCCAGGAATCTGGAGACATCTGAGCACAGATCTGTAGTATAAGAAGCCAGCCAGGCAAGGTTGGGGCTTGGGAGGGCACTCCAGGTAGACGACATGGCAAGTGCAAAGGTCCTGGGGTGAGAAAGAGCTTGGTGCGATCTGGGAGCTGACAGAGGGCCATTGCTGCCAGAGCACAGAGAATGGGGAGGCCAGCTGACATTCACTCTCTGTGCCCTGGAAGCTGCTGAAGGGTATGGCATGCTCTGATATGCAGTTTGTCAAGCTCACCTTAGTTCCTGGGTAGAGAGGGTGGGTTGGAGGTGCCAGGGAACAAAGACAAAGCCGTCCACAGAGGAGCCTGGAATCTGACTTCCAGGTATAAAATATTCAATATACCAAGGTGCCGTATTTGAGGTAGCGTGTCCTGAAGCCCCTCCCCATGGAATGTGGCCATCCCAGAGGGCAGCTGTGACTTCCTTGGAGGTCCGGGTGAATCACAGCGAGGCTTCAACCACTCCTCCCACACACATGCTGTGTCTTCCATTTCCTGAAGCATCCCGAAAGCCACAGGTAGTGGGGAACAGCCGGGCGGGGCGGGGTGGACCTGGGGGCCATGTAGAGAAAGCCAATGCTGGGCTGCACCTTTTGATGCACGTTTATCAGGAGGGAGACTCGGGAGAGCTGGAGTAAATGAAAAAAAGAGGCTGAGAATGCAGGGCGCTGGAAGAAATGCCACTTCCTTTATTACTCTGAGGTGCATCGGTTCACATATACACTCAACAGTGCACAATAAGCGTTGGCTGCATCTGAGGCACAGAGCTACGGTGCACAAAGGTGGCTAAAATCAGCCCCTGCCTCTTCGGAGCTTAAAGCCTGTTCCTCTCCCTTCACACCCGTTGGCCTATAAGCTCCTCCAAGGCTCAGCTACATTTTCTTCATCTCAGTAACCCCAGGACCTACTTGGCATTTAGAAAGGAACAATAAATATTTGTGGAATGAAAAGAGAGAAAGGGGAGATAAAACATGAGATAAATAGCTAACAATTCAAGTAATAAAGTGATCGCTGTCATAGAGAAGATTCAGATATAATACAATGATGAATCAGAGATGTAGAGACTGGGGAAATCAGGGTGATGCTGGCATTTGAAGTGGTTCTAGAGGCGTCAGTGGGTTTTAGACAAAGAGGAGCTGGGAGCTGATTCTCTGGTCAGAGGGCCTCATGTGTGCAAAGACATGGCAAGAGGAAATTGACCAAGTAGCGGCAAGACCACTCCATAGGCAGACAATGGTTTCTAAGCAGAAGCTCTCTGGAATCTGTTCAAATGAAAAAAATAAGGGATTGATTTTTAAATAGGCACATTAACTGTTTGGTTCAAAGAGCAGAGGGGTTTGTTTCCCTTTGAAAAGTTAAATGATCCTTCTACAATCTATTCATGTGGAGACCAAACTCTTTTTTTACAGTTGATACAAAGAAAAGTGCCATCTGACCCTCGTTGATTTCAAAGTCTGAATTCTCCAGCTCCCTTCTTCCTCTGTATATTTTCATGAAGCATACGTCTTTTTTCTCTAAAATATACCTAACAGGTGCTGCTTGCCACATGAAGTGGTCATTCATTTATTGATTCTTTTGACCACTCAGCAAACACACGTTGTTGTTGCCAGGCACTCAGCAACAACAAACACGGGCCCTGCCCTTATGAAACTAACTCTCCAAGAATATGCTCAGTTCCTGACCTGCTGGAAACCCGTTCCTCTCTCTCCCACCCAGAATTCATCCAGGAGTGTGAATGAGAGAGAGTGGAATTGTCTATTTTATTGTTTTTAACAGATTATGCCTCTTAGTATTAGAATTGAAAGCCCCTGACTTTCAACCCCAAGTGGGAACCTGGTCCCCCTCTCAAAATCAGGGATGATTTTAGAAGACAGGGTTGCAGGTCTCCTCCCAGCCACTAGGGGATGCTCAGCAGCGTTCAGCAGCCTTTAAATTACCCATCAACTGGCCAGTGGCTCATGCCTGTAATCTCAGCACCTTGGGAGGCTGAGGTGGGAGGATCACTTGAGCTCAGGAGTTCAAAACCACACTGGGCAAAATAGTGAGACTTCTTCTCTAAAATAATAAATAAACATAAAATTACATATCAACTGAGCAACAAGCCACCCACTGGTGGTGTCTATACCACAGGCCAGCTCACTGACTGCCTGCATCAGGATCACCTTGGAAGTTGCTTTAAAATACCAATTCCTGGGCTCCACCAAGACAGAATTTGATTCAAGCCCAGAGCAAGACCTGGGGAACCTGGAATTCATTTGCTAAAAAGTCTTCCAGGTTAAGATATGGGCAGTGAGATTTGGAAAGCCCGCTTCACACAATCCCATCCACCTGCTCGGATGTGCACACTGGGGTCAAAGAATTCAATGGCCGGCACCAAGGCATAGATAATTCTAATTGCTGCTGGTCCCTATCTGCCAACAGGTGGTTATTCTAAGGCCCCTAAAGCCAGACCACTTTTAATTGAAGATGATGAAATAGCCAGGCCAGCCAGTGACCTAAGAGTCCATTCCCTGAGGCCAGAGTGAACTCACAGGCACCAGCCAGCCCTGGAGCTTGAGCTGCCTGCATGCCTGGGCTGCCAGTCATTAGCAAAGCAATAATAGCTGGCATATGTGGTGCACTCATTGGCCAGGCCCTGGGCTAAACTCCTCAGGAAGTGAGGCCTTGCCTGCAGGCCAAAGGGAAGGCCAGGAGCAAGATGCTCTTTCTGTAGCTCCCTGGCCATGACACTCTCCCCAGAGATAGAGTGTGCCCATGCTTTCCAGCTAGAAGTTCCACTGGACCCAATCCCAGGCCTCCTACCCCCAGAGCTCTAATTAGGAAAGGGGGGCCCCCCTTTGTCAGGTCCCAGAGCAACGCTCTGCTCAGACTGCAGGAATCTGCTCTCAGCCTTCCTCCCTGGTTCTCATCTCTCTGACTAGGACCCTCCCTTCTTCATCTCTGGGTCCTCCATGCTCAGCCCAGCTCCTGGGATAGATGCCCAGGGCCTCCGTAAAGATTTGTAGAATCAATGGGCTAATGGGTTGTATTCCAATGTGGAATTATCATTTCAAACAGTTAGCAAAACTCTTTCCCAACCCATCATCTGGTTTAACCTGTGGAGCACAGATCTCAGACTCATTGAATCCTGTTATTCAGATGCTGACATGGAAGAACAGAGAGGTATGGTCACTTGTCCAAGGTCACGCAGGTCATGCAGTGGGAAGCCTGGGTTAACGCCCAAGCTGTGGCACTCCATGGGCCATTGGAGCCAGGTCCACTTGTGGGGCCCCTGGGCCATGGAGCATGGTGAGCAGGTCATCCAACAAACGGTAATTTTTGTTTGTTTGTTTGTTTGTTTGTTTGTTTGTTTTTGAGACACAGTCTTGCTCTGTTGCCCAGGCTGGAGTGCACTGGCATGATCTCAGCTCGCTGCAACCTCTGCCTCCCAGGTTTAAGAGATTCTCCTGCCTCAGCCTCCCGAGTAGCTGGGGTTACAGGCACCCACCACCACACCTGGCCAATTTTTTGTATTTTTAGCAGAGACAGGGTTTCACCATGTTGGTCAAGCTGATCTCGAACTCCTGACCTCAAGTGATACATCCGCCTTGGCCTCCAAAGTGCTGGGATTACAGGCATGAGCCACTGTGCCCAGCCCCAACAAACAGTAATTGATGCCCACCGTGTGCCAAGTCACTTAGTAGGGGAGACTGACACGTGAGCTTGTCTCTCCACCCCTACACACATGTGCGTGTGTACACAGAGGATCTACCCAGGATGCTTGGTCCCTCCAAGTAGAAAGTTGCCAGCATCAGTCATCACCTTAAAATAAGCCACAGCTTGGCAGTCCCAGGCCCCTGGATGCCACAGCCAGGGAGAGCAAGTGATGCCTACTCTTGGCTCTGGGAGAGAGACCTGGGAAGCCAGTGCCCTGCATTTTCTCTGCTCTCTTGGCTGGTAGCATCAATTCCATTGACTAGATGAGAAATCTGTTTAACCTAATGTGCTTCAGATGCTCTGCCTCAGTCCCCATGGAGCTGGGCACACTCCCCTGCTCCCCATCTTCCCCTGCCCCTGCCACCTTCTCCCTGCCTCCCCCATATGGGCGTTGACCTCTCAGGTTCCCACTTCTCTCCTTCTCCAGGGGCTGCCTGGCCTTCTCTGCCTTTTCAAAGCCCAGTGGTGATCCAGGCCCAGCTCCAATGCTCGGCTTGACGCAGCAGCCCTCCGCGACCCTCTCCCCAGCGGCAGAATCGAACCTGCCTGCTGTGCCCAGGGAGCGCCCCATGCGTTCCACTTTAGCCTTCTCCTGCTGGCTCCCACCTGTCCACTCGCATGTCTACTGTCTCCACCAAGGCCATGAGCAGCCCAGGCAGGGCAGGGCTGATTCTTCTCCATGGCTCTTACCTCATGCACAGAAGCAAGCTCCACAGAGAACCGGCACCATCTCCCTAACTCGCTCCACCTCCTGTTACTGAAGGCGAACACTCTTCTCCTCTTGTTCCTTGACTTTCAGTCTTTGATTTTCCTTTTTAGAATGATATTCTTCTCTTCTTTCTCTCCCCGCTTTCCAATAGCCCACTTCCTATTGCGGTGCCCTTTTCCTGCCATCCTGTGCACACAGGCTTGCACGGTGTTTTCATTCCCTCTCTCCCCATGCATTCTTGCATCTCTTGGCTAGGAGTCCCTCTGTGGTCCTCAAATCTCCCCTGCAACACAGACTCCAGATCTTGATGCCCCAGAGGCCCCTGGAACTTCAAGGAGGCTCCCGTTTCCAATTTAGAAGGAGGGGCAGGGGTATTTCTCCTTGGTTGGGTCTTGGGTTAGTGAAGAGATTTGAGGCAGGGAATTGAGATGATCCCTGTTGCATCCACAGCTGCCACTGAGTTCTCTACCTACCTTCCCCCACTCTCTATTTGACCTTGGACCCACAAGGAGGCCACTGGAACTCCCAGAACACACCCTTCTGACACCAGCCTAGCTCCCCAGGGAGGGAAGCACTTGCAAAGCTGTCTGCTGCCCTCTGGTGATGGACTAGGGTATTGCAACTTGGGGGCTAGGGGTCGGATTTGGTGGGGGGCGTCTTGCCTGGGGCCCCCAACCACCAAGGATGGGTCTTGTTTCTCAAGGCTAGGGACCCTCCCTTATTCATCTCCAGGTTCTCAGTGCCCAGCACAGGGTCTCAGGAAAGGCTTGTTGAATTAATGAGCTGTCAGGTTATCCAAATATGGAATTATGATTTCAGCAAAACTCTTCCCCACCCATTGTTTGATCAAACCCTAGCAACCATCCTGTGCAGTGCAGATCTCAGACTCTATTTAGGGGGCTCAGGTGCAGCCCAGAGAAGAGAAGCGACTTGCACAAGAGCTGAGAGCTCCCCGTTAAGGCAGAATTTTCCTCCCCCGGCAGCCTCCCCAGCTGAGGAGGCTGAGCCCTATGCTCATGGAATAGGGTGGGGGTACTGGGGTCACCTGTTCCCACCTCTGGGTAGTGGCTTGCCTTGATCAGGGGCCTTCCAGAGACAGCATCTTCACCCAGAATCAGCCATCAGGAATTGTAGCCCAGTGCCAGGAAGCACCCTGGGCGGAGTAGTGGGAAGTTAGTTCCGATGTTGAATGCACTTTGACATGTTTCAAGCATCTCAAGTAAGGGCTTGCCTTAATTATTCATTCGTCCTTTTAGAAGTGTTTGTTTATTAACTGTAGACATCGGGAGACAGAGATGAGCAGGACAGGTAAGTTCCCTGTCCCCATGGAGCTGACATTCCCAGGGCTATGCTAGCAACACAGAGAGAGGTGGGGAGGCAGTGGGGCTCTGCCGGGAAGAGGTCAGATATGTTGGTGAGGGGGGCTCTTTCTCTTCCTCCTAGATGGTGAGAGAGATGATGCAGCCACTCAAAGTCCAGGGAATGAGCATTCTGGCAGAGGGAAAGAAAGGACCTGAGACAGGAGCAAGCTCAATATGTCAACAAAGAATAGAAAAATGTCCAGAGGGGCTGACGGAGTTGGTGAGCCCTGCAAAGAATGCAGAAGATGAGGCCAGGCCTTATGGAGCAGGCTTCTGGAACTTGACTATTAAAATGCAGATTCTCAGTGGGGCTGGGACGGGGCCCCAGAGTCTGCATTTCCAATGTCCTAGATGAGGCTGATGCTGCTGCTCTATGGCCCACCCAGGGGAACCAGAAACCTCCCAGTGCCCAAGCCAAACTCCTAGCCCTTGAAATCAGAACCTCAGCAAGGGTGAAGGACACAGGCATCCACGTATTAAATCATCCAATCTGCAGGTGAGTTTGAGGACCACTGTTATAGAACATCCTTGGTCATTAGATAGAACTTGAATTGTATTCTTAGAGTGAGGAGGAGTCATTGAAATTGACCTCGGTTTGAGTTTTACACTGCCAAATGATGAAGCAGGGAGATTGGGGTGGGGTGTGATGGGGCTGGACAGGCGGAGGTGGAGAGAAGAAATGGGGATGAATTAGGAAGCAGACCTGGCAGCACTCGCTGATGGGCTGGAAGGGGGACACCAGAAAGTGAGAGAGAAGTTAAACATGGCCCCTAGGGCCATAGCCATTGCATTTGGGAGGAGAGGGGCTCCTTCCTGAGAAGAGGTGGCTGATGAAGACTTGCTCTGGCTGAGGGTGTAGGACAGAACTCACGAGTTGTTTGAATCAGATTAGACATGTCTGTTAGACGCCTGAGCACAGCCAGCAAGTAGGTTGGTGGAAACACAGGGCGGGGGAGAAGTTGTGACCACAGATACAAATATGGGAGCCACCAACACACGGATGCCACTTAAAGCCACCATCCCCTCCAGACTCAGGACAGATCTGCTGGCAGCCTTCAGACATCACCCAGGCCAACCCTCTCATTCTCCACCTGAGAAACCAAGGCCCAGAGACTGTGGATGACTTCTGTAAGGTCACACAGCAAGCCAGCCGCAGAATCAAAAGTCAACTTCTGACTCCTAAAGGAGAACTATTTCCATTCCACAGTGCTCAATGCAGCTTCCCCCTGACCTGCAGCCTGCTGGGCAGCATTGCTGATATGGCAAATCATTTCTATGTCTGCAGTCAGGAAACCAGAGCTGTTGGAAATTATCTACACACACGCATACACACACACACACACACACACACACACACACACACACACACACTATCCTTTTCCTTCTTCTAAGTAAGAAATCAGTAACCAGGCTGTCAGCTTTATTACTAATTATGCAAGTGCTTTATTGCTGGTATTTTAAAAAATTGAAGGCTAAAAATGTCCAGGAAAGACCCAATTTAGTAAACAGTTCAGAATAAAGTATTTGTTGCCGTGGTATTTCTTCACATTAGAATTTGCTCCAGGTGCTTCAAACCCTCTTTAATATATTATGGCAATCTAATAAAATTCCCAGTTCTGGGAGAATCTTTGCCTTGGAAGATAATTGTGTTTCAGGGAGTGAGGGTTAGGTGGAATTGAGGATGATTGGGAAGGTCTGGTGAGCCTGAAGTTCCTGGGAAAGTAAGGCTGAGAGAGGGCAGAAGAAGAGTGGTTAAGAGACTTGCCTGAGGTCACAGTAAGCACTCAATAAGAGATAGGGAAGGGGATGGATGGATGGATGGATGAATGGATAATGGATGGATGGATGGATGGATGGATGGATGAATGGATAATGGATGGATGGATGGATGGATGGATGGACGATGGATGAATGGATGGATGGATGCATGGATGGTGGATGGGTGGATGGATGAACGGATAGATGGATGGATGTATGGATAGATAATGGATGGATGGATGATGGATGGATGGATGGATGCATGGATAGATGGATAGATGCATGGACGGATGGATGGATGCATGGACGGATGGATGGATAATGGATGGATGATGGATGGATAGATGGATGGATTATGGATGGATGCATGCATGCATGGATGACAGATGGACGGATGGATGGATGATGGATGGATGGATGGATGGATGGATGATGGATGGATGGATGGATGATGGATGGATGAGCTTCCAGATGAAACATCAGGTTGTTGCAGACCTAAATCTTAGTCAAGGAAAAGAAGTCATCTAAAACTTGCCATTGATAGAAATGACAGAAATAAAAGTTGGTGGACCATTGGGCCATTTGTACAAAATGTGTACCATTGCCTCTATTTGCAAATAACAGACTTCAACTGAGATAATGAAGCAACACTGCACAAAGCTGCAGGGCAGGGAAGCCTTCCTCATTTTACAAAAAGGAAGGAGATGATCGGAGACATTGAGTGACTTGCTTGAGGTCACATATCCCAGTAGCGATGGAGCTAAGCCAGGGGCCAGCCTTCCTCATGTCCAGCTAAGAGCTATCGTTTTCTTTCCAGCTCACAACTTAGGTCCTTTCTCTGTGCATCATGGCTTCTTGCCACCTGAGTTTCTTCTACACCCACCCAGCAGCCAGAGTGAGCTTTCTAAAGTGAAATCAGGTCACCTGCTGCTTGAAGCCCTCCATGGGCTTCCCACTCACTTGGGATAGAACCCAGTCTCCCATCAGGCCTAGGAGACCCTGTATGCTCGGCCCCATCTACCTGGCCAGCCTCATCTCCTACCCTCTCCCTCTCCAGCTTCATAAACATCAGCTTCCGGACACCTTGGCCTTCTCGCCAAGCTTGTTCTTACCTCAGGACATTTACTCATGCTTTTTCTCTTCTGGATAAACTCTTCTTCTACCCTGGTGTCAGATCAAATGTCCCCTCCGCAGAGATGCTTTCCCCGACTGCCTCGCCTCCACCCAGAATTTCCCACCCCTGTGTCCCAACATTCTTAACCCATTGATCCAATTTGTTTGCTTGTTTTTTAAAGCATTGATTACTACCCAGTAAGACTCATTTATTTATCTGAATATGCATTTTCCTTTTTCCCTCTCATATCAAGCACCCTGAGGATAAAGACTTGGTCCCCCTGCCCCTCCTCTGTCCCCTTAGCTTTCAGAATGGCACCAGGCAGCCCCTCCCTAGTCAGGGGCCAATGTAGATTTCATATACGGATAAGCGAATTCCTGATCAGAGGGCCTGGCTGTTGGGCCATCAGCTGGCATTGAGCGGAGAGGCCTGGGTTCTAGTCCTGATCCTGTGACAGAGCCATAGGGTGAGTTGGCCAGTCACACAATGTGTCTGAGCCTCAGTTTCCTTTTAGTCCAATGCACAAATGTGTTTGTGCTGGATGATGGGAAGCCCCCTCAGCTTCACTTATTGGCCCCTTCCTTGGTGCACGACTGAGAGAAACAGGCAATAGACCAGGCCCCAGGGTGACCGGGCTCCAGGCACAGCCAGGACTGGGGCTGGGAACCTGCAACCTGCCAGGAACCCAGTCAGCCGATTGGTTCTGCGTATTCGCATTTGGATTCTCAGGGGAGTGGCCTGCCCTCTCAATGGCAATTTCCTTGTGAGCTGGGCTGACACTCCTAATTATTATTTGGAGAGGTTTGGGGAGGCTCAGTTAATTGATTACATATTTCCTTCCTTGACAGGGCATTTGTTTGGCCATGTCTTGTTTTTTTTCCCCCTGCTTGGTTAATGTTCCTGGGCATGTTGAGTATTTTGTGGGGACCATGTGACTAAGTCCAGTCGTAACTCTCCCTCCTCCTCCCCAACCCTGCCAGGGGCTTTCGAACACTTTAATTTAACTTCCCTGGACCTCTGCTTCCCCCATGAGAGTGATGATATAGCAAGAGCCCTGAGATCTGAGGACTAATAATAACAGTGCTCACAGTAATGTTTATCAAGTTCTTAGCATGTGCCCTGCCCTGCTCTAAGAACTTTACACACATCGACTCATCTATCCTCACAATGTTACAATGAAGCACGTCCTGTTGTGATTTCTATTTGTAGATGAAAAGATGGAGCTCAGAGAGGTTAAGTGACTTGCCCAAGGTCACACAGCAGGCAAGCAGCTGAGCCGGGATTCAAACCCGCCTGCTGGGTGAAAACTCAGCAACAGGGCACAGGCTGTCCATCGCTGCCCTGTGAGTGCTCCAGCAGGCTTGGGAAAAGGGGATGCGCAATCCCCATCACCCTTGGCCACGTGCGGGCAGACAGGCAGCTGTGGTCGGCCTCTGCCAGGAGCTATCAGTGGTGACACTGGGCAGGACTCAGAGCTTCAGCTTCTTCATTGGTAAAAGGAATCACGATTCTGACTCCTAAGCTGCGGTAAGGGCTGTAGTGGTTCTCATCTTCAGGGTGCCTAAGCCAGCATCTCGTGCACAGTCCATGAAGTAAAGGAGGGCTCGACCCCAGGCCCTTGCTCATGCTGTGCTTCAGAACTTACATGCTTATTCTCCTGGATGGAATAATTGTCACATCATAAAATGCAATCGTCATCTTAAGGAGAAAAGTTCGTCGCATCACAGATGACCCTCCCAACGGCCCCTAAAGGGACACCCTGCTCCCTTGGGTGACCTCATGAGCCTCTCTCTTCCACGGTTTGGTGAATGTCCCCCTCCTCCTACTAGTCTGTGGCTCCTGGAGGGAGGGGCCATGTCCACATCTCCCTCATCACCACCAGACGCTCACCCCAGTTCCCACAGAGCTCAGCACAAAGAGGTGAGGAGGGAACAGAAGAATTAACGGGGGATCTGGCCTCTCCCTTTGCTTCTTGGGGACCGCTTCTTGGCTCCTCTCCCTGGCCAGCCTTCCCAAGTGCAGCCCCTGCCCAATCCACCTTCTGGCCTTGAGACATCACTGGACATCCTGTTCATTTCTTCATTCAGCAAACATGTAGTGAGCACCTCTGATGCACCAGAGGCCAAGTGCGGCGGGATGATTGGGTCATAGAAAAAGCCAGAGCCCCTCCACACACACACACAAAGAGTTTAGGTTTGCAGAGCACCTGTACGGTTTAAATATCTTACATGGATTCTCTCTTTGAGCTCCACAACACCCCTTGAGGCAGCTCATGCCCCATGTCCCATTTTTATAGATTAAAAAACTGAGGCCCAGACAGACATGTAATGAGGCAGTTATAGTACAGGGTGCAAGCCCCGGAATGGGCTGTGGGAGCCAAGGATATGTGTGTTCCATGCCCAGGCTTCCTCCACTTCTGACCTCCCCCAGGAGACTCAGACATGCAGCAGGAGCCCCCTTTTCTGGCTTGACCTGAGTGTGGTGGGAAGGCAGGAGGATGGCCTTGATGAACTGTGAGACCTGTGGGCCCAGCAGAGCCTGAGTCCATGCCCAGGACCTATGCAGCCTGCAGAAGAGACCCTGGATTTCAAGGTGGGCATCAGGCTAGATCAGGGCAGTGGGGCCTGGCAAGCCCAGGCCAGGGCACTCACAGGTGCAGCCTGGAGCTGCTGGGAAGTGGGAGCCACTTGGCACCTGGTGGCACCAGGTCCCCATACTCATATTGCTACCTCCAAGGAGGGGGTGCAGCTCTGCCTCAGAGCTCCACCAGCTGGGTGAGAGCCCCCTCACTGCATACCCCCATACTCCCCGCCCCCAGCTTCCCCCGAGCAGAGCCACTGAGAAACAGGAGGAGGTAGCTGTAGGGAGTTTGTCTGTGGGCCTGATGCCCTCAAAGGGCTTCCAAGTGGAAATGCTACTGTCATTGCCCTGTGGGGAATGAAAGGAAATATAAAGGCATATTTCATCTCTGTAGCCACCCTAGGGGCAATGATGCCACCGTTTGCTAATAATAGCACACACTCGGGTCTAGGGCTTACTGTGTACCAAGCCAAGTGCACTTACATGTGAGAACTCAACCATGGAGGGGATGCCACTGTTAGCCCCATTTCACAGATGGGAAACCTGAGGCACCAAAAGCTTCAATGCCCTCCCCCAGGTTAGGCACCTGGCAAGGGGCAGAGCCAGGATTTGAACCCAGGCAGTCAGGTTAGGGTACTGGCCCTTCTCCACTAGACCACACCCCCTCCTTTCCCCATTGGCGTGGAAGTTCATTTCAGGGGAACCCCACATCTGTCCCTTTGACAATGTGGGCCTCTCTGAGCCCCCGCACCGCACTTTCCATGACAGGGAGCCCAGTCCTCTGCACCTTGGGTGGCCCTTCTCTCCACCGCCTCTAGCCGCTGCTGAGGGCTGGCCTCCTTTTGCCTCTGCCCTCTGCCAGTGCGGGAGGCAGCAGTCAGCAGGGAGGTGCTGCGGTCTGACAGAGGAAATACCAGGGTGCCCTGGGAGGGCTGGAGCTGCTGGAAACGGAGCAGGACCGGCAGAGTGAGCTGATTAGGAGAGGCTGGCAGGGGAGGGAGAGACAGTCTGGACTGAGTCTCCACACCATTAGCTCTCCTGCTCTGTTTCTCCCCCACCTACCCAGACTGTGATGCCAGCCGATGAGGCCCTGGGGCGTGCATGGAGGCCCTGCCAGCTGCTCTAGCTGCTGATGGGCCAAGGGGGCTCTGGACTTGTCATAAGCTCCCTTTACACACCACTAAAGATCCCCAGTCCCGCCTGTGGCTGCATGTGCCTCCTCCTTTGCTCAACACCCCGCCACCCCCAGCCTCATGAAGGCTGACAGAACCAACAGATGCCCTGGTGAGGCCTTCCAGGCTCTCTACTGTGGAATCCCTACCAATTTATTTTCCTTTTATGTTAAAGTATAACACACACACAGTTAAGGGCTTTATAAAGGAGTTGGTATCCATGCACACACAGCTGCCCAGGTCAAGATAAACATTCTCAGCACCTCATGAGGTTTCCTTCCACCAAGAGGGAGGTGCTATTCTGACTTTTGTATGAACTTAGACTAGTTTTTCCTTCAGTCTAACTTAGACTATTAGAATGTCAGGGAGATTTCTCTATGTGGTTGCTCATAGCAGTGGCTTGTTCTTTTTCATTACTACGTAGTACTCCACTGCATGGACCTTATTAGTTTATTTACCTATTCTCCTGTGGAGTGGCATTGGAGCTGTTGCTTCCAGTTTTTGAGCCATGACAAGTAAAGCTGCTTTGAATGTAAGCATTCATTTTTCTTGGAGGTATCCCTCGGAGAGGACGTGTGGGGTGCAGGGAAGGCAAATGTTCAGCTTTCAGAGATGCTGCCTGTGCTTGTTTGCCAAGGCTGCTGTAACAAAATGCCACAAACTGGGAGGCTTAAAACAACAGAACTGTATTCTCTCACAGTTCTCAAGGCTAGAAGTCTGAAATCAAGGTGCTGGCAGGGCCACGCTTCCTCTGAAAGCTCCAAGGAAAAGTCATGCCTTGCCTCTCCTCACTTCTGGTGGTTGCCAGCAGTCCTCGGCATTCGTTGGCTTGTAGATGCATCACCGCAAACTCCACCTCCATCATCACACGGCGTTCTCCTGCTGTGTGTCTGTCTCTCTGTCCAGATTTCCTTCTTAGAAAGACACAGTCACTGGATTAGGGCCCACCCAACTCCAGCCTGACTTTATCTTAACTTGATTACATCTGCAAAGACCCTATTTCCAAATCAGGTTACATCCACAGGTCTCAGGGGTTAGGATTCAACAGATCTTTTGGGAGTGGGGAGCGCAACTCACCCCACAACACTGCCTAACAGTTTCAAAGCACATGTACACATTCATATCCCTGCCAGCAGGATATGAGAGCCCCAGGTGCCCCACATCCTGTGTGTCCCCCTCTCTTGACCCAGCTGCAAGGATGACTCCCTGTTTCTGAAAGTGTCCACCATGCCTCTCCCCATCCAGACGTTGCAGAAGCAGCACCTGCCACCTCTGCCTGGCAAACCCCTCCCCATCCGTAAGACTAATCACTGTCCCCAGGAGCCTCCCCCAGCACATCTGCCCTGGCCAAGTTCAGCGGGCCCTCCCTCTGCTTCATCTCTGCACTTTGGTCATTCTGGACAGACTCCACTGTCATTCTGTGACAGTGAAGGCTGCAGGCTCTGGAGTGGCGGAGCTGGTCTTTGAAACCATGTGAACAAGTGTCTTCACCTCTCTGCCATCCATTTCTTTACCTGGATTGTTCCAGGAGGAAGCCCAGTGTCCACATGGCTCCTGTATTAGTCTGTTCTCACGCTGCTAATAAAGACATACCCGAGACTGGGTAATTTATAAAGAAAAAGAGATTTAATGGACTCACAGTTCCACATGGCTGGGGAGGCCTCACAATCATGGCAGAAGGCGAAAGGCACGTCTTACATGGTGGCAGACAAGAGAGAATGAAAGCCAAGTGAAAGGGATTTCCCTTTATAAAACCATCAGATCATCTGAGACTTATTCTCTACCATGAGAACAGTGTGGGGGGAATAGCCTCCATGATTCAATTATTTCCCACCGGGCCCCTCCCACAACACATGGGAATTATGGGAACTACAATTCAAGATGAAATCTGTGTGGGGACACAGCCAAACAATATCAGCTTCCTCCTCTGGTCCCTCTGGGTCTCTGCTCAGGTGTCACCTCCCCAGAGAGGGCTTCCTTGACCATCTGCTCCAAAATGCCACCCCATCACCAGGTTCACCTTCCTTCTGCTTCTCCGTAGCGTGTATCTCTGCCTAGGGGCGGGCACGGCATCCTCACTTGTTTGCCCATCTCTTGTCTCCCTCTTGCACTAGAAATCAAGTTTCCTCTGGTCTCCTGATCACAGCTCCATCTTTAGCACCTGGAAGGTTGCCTGAGGCAGTCAATGCATACCTGTTGAATGAATGAATTAAATGAATCTGCAAAATGAAAACAAAAATAGCATCTACTGGCAGGAGCAGGGGTAATTGTCAGGAGATTCACTGAGATAGGTCGTGCTTAGTTAGGTTTTAGCCCAGTAGGAACTCAGTCAACGTTAACTGTTGTGTTAGCTTTTTATTGCTTCTGTAGCAAATCGCCACCAACTTAGTGGCTTAAAATAACACAAATTTAGTATCTTACAGTTCTGGATGTCACAACTTCGAGATGAGTTTCACTGGGCTAAAATCCAAGTGTTGATCGGGCTGTGCTCCTTCTGGAGGCTCAGGGGACAGTCTGCTTCCTTGCCTTTTGCAGCTTCTAGAGCCCACCCCCATACCTTGGCTTGTGGCCTCTTTCAGCAACGGCATCGCTCTGGCCTCTGCTGCCATCATCACATCCCCTCCCGCTCTGACCCTCCTGTCTCCCTCCAATAAGGACATTTGTGATTATATTAGATCCATGTGGGTAGTCCAGGATAATCTTCCCCATCTCAAAATCCTTAATCACACCTGCAAAGCCCCTTCTGCCACTAAGGAAACATTTGACAGGTTCCAGGGATTTGAACGTGGGCATTTTTGAGGCAGGAGGATGCATTACATACCACAGCTGTGGTTATCACTGTGACAATCACTCACCATGTCCAAGTTTGCCTCCTCTGTTGGACAGTGACCTTGTTGCAACACGGACTGCCTTCTTCTTTCTTTCTGTGTCTCTAGTTCCCTCTTCAGGGCCTGGCATACAGCAGGGGCTCAGGAATGTGGCCTGAGCTCCTGAAGGGCAGGAGCCCCGCTTTACTCATCCCTGTGCCCCCACCATCCAGGGCTGATCTTGGCCCTGAACATTTGTTGGACCGAGCAGACCCGCCAGGTACCGTGCACGACCGGTGAGGACAGGGCCCCAACAGAGGGACAGGGAGGACCGCAGGGAGGAAGGTGAGGGAGGGGAAGAAACTCAGGGAGGTCTCGGGCTTCAAATGAGAGAGGCTTGCACTTGCCCCACCTCAGGTGGGTCCCTCCCAGGGAACCACTCATGGAACTGGGTCTCTGCTACGGATAATAAAGCTAAAACATAAGGAACACTTCAGACAAGAGTGAGATGTTAGAGCCACCTGGAGCCAGGCTCCTAGCCTCTGAATCCCAGCTCTGCCGCTTCCTGGCTGTGGAATCCTAGGCAAGTCACTCATCTCTCCATGCCTTGGTTTCCCCATCTCTAAAATGGACATGATGATAATAGTATCTATCTTGCAGAGGGCTCATGGGGCTTAAATGAGTTAATAAAGCTCTTAGAACTGGCACAAGGTATGCAGGATAGGGGGCTGGTGATGATTATGTGCTAACATTTTCTGAATACCTGCTGTGAGCCAGATATTGTGCTGGGCTCCAGGGAGACAGCAGTGAGCAATTCTGCCTCTGGTTACACAGGGCTCTCCATCACCACCTGGATAAGGATTAATATTGCTCCCATTTTACAGATGAGAAAACTGAGGCCTAGACATGCCGAGTGCTTGCCTGAGTCCACATACTTAGAAAGCAGAGGAGCCAGTATTTAGAACTGGCCTGCACTCTGGGCCACTGCGCTCTCTCACCTTTCAGATTTGCAGTGCTGGGACCCAGAGCCCTGGAACTCTGCCCTGAATCTTTCTGGAAAACTTGGAAACAGTTTTGAAGCAGGGGTCTTTTCCTTTATTATAGCCGTCTCGGGAAGACGTGAAAATTTGGCTCTGATCAAATTAGGCCCGTGTTGTGATA
The DNA here is from genome assembly GCF_029281585.2 of Gorilla gorilla gorilla. Lineage (NCBI taxonomy): Eukaryota > Metazoa > Chordata > Mammalia > Primates > Hominidae > Gorilla > Gorilla gorilla. The sequence goes on along the minus strand of NC_073224.2, from coordinate 221,596,209 downwards.
TAACTTTCTATATCCACCATAAAGCTAATAAACTAATAAATTAGACAGAATGAAAATATCATTGGGCAAGGCTGCACACTGAAGCATTGCTGTAATTACTCTCACGGCCGGGGCCAATTTCTCAAATTTCGCCTTGGCCAAGTTTCTCAGCTCACCGTGTCCCTAATAAGGCATAACTCACTCTATAAACATTAAATTGACTTATTTATTTTAAATTACAGTGGAACTGAAACCACCTTGATAAACCTATTCTCCTGCATCTGTCTTCCTCATAAGCATAGCCCAGTGGTTTTTTTTTTTAAACAAAGAAAATATCTAGTCCGTCTCAGGACTCTTTCTCCAACCCAGACTAGCTACCCCTTTCTTACCACGATTCCAGCTTAAGAGATTTGACTCACTCCCCTGAGGTTAGCAGAGGTCGCCCATTATAGATAAAGATGATTCATGCCTAATTAATAATGATAATGGTGCTACTTTAATTGAGTGGGTTTGACTGGTATCGTGGGCCGGGCCCTCTGCTACGGCCTCTACAGGAACTCACTTAAACCTCATAATAAGCCTGCAAGGAGCGCCCTCTCATGATCCCTGCTTTGCAAGTGAAGGAGCCAGGGATCAGGGAAGGCAAGTGACTTGCCTGAGACCACACAGAGCGACTTGCAGTGAAGCTGGGACCCAGCCAGGGAGGTCTTGTGCCAAAGCCTTCGTCTTCACCACTGTGCTACCCTACCTCTCAGAAAACTTGCACCAGTGGCCTGCTGGGACTTCAAGCTGCCATGAGACATATTTATTTCTTGAGCGGTGGGAGGGGCTCAAAACCTGGTTGCGGGGAGGAGGAGGGGAAGAGCTGGATGGGCAGATGACATCCAGGCTCAGCGGCGGGTACAATGATGGGGACTCTTGCTGGGGGTCCCAGGAGGCCACAGGTATCTTCCTGGCCCAGCTGATGGAGGTGCAGGAGGGAAAGGGGTTTGGGAAGTTCATCAGAGATCATGATTGGTGCATGAGTTGGGGATGATAAGAGGACAGCATCCCAGGCAGAGGGGAGAGCAGGGACAAGGGCCAGGCAGTGCTTCCAGAGATCTGTGGCTGGAGTGAAGGGAGGAGAGTGTGGCGATGGGGCGGGGATAGGAGAGGATCTCAGCAGTGGAGAGCATTTCCACGGCCCATCTCTGCTCTCCAGGGCAGGTCTCATTTGGCCACATGCAGATAATGCAACAGCGAGCTGAGAGTTTTGCTCCTTCTCCTGATCTCTGCTTTCATGTCCCTTCCTAGGTCAGCTTTTCCTGATGTTCTAGTATAGCCTGGTCAGATCTTTCTGTTCTCAGGTCTACCAGCACCCCAGATGCCTCTGGGAACTCCTCACACTATGAATTAAACACATATTTAGGTGGTTAGTTCCATCCCTGTCTGCAACACTAGAAAGTCAGGTCCATCAGGGCAGGAATCATGCTCATCTTTCTCACTGTTATCTTCCTAGTAATTACCCCATCTACCATTGAGTGGCACATGCTAGACACTCAATGTAGAATTGTTGGATGAGTGGATGGATGATGGATGGATGGATGGATGGATGGATGGATGGATGGATGAATGGGAGGATGGGTAGATGGTGGATGGACAGATGGTAGGTGGATGATGGATTGGTAGATGGTAGGATGGATGGGTGGATGGGTAGATGGATGGAGAATGGATAGATGATGGATGGGTAGACGGTGAATGGATGGATGGTGGATAGGTGTGGATGGCTAGATGGCTAGATAGGTAGATGGTGGGTGAGTGGATGGATAGCTGGAGAGATGAGAAGTGAGTGGATGGATGGATGGGTGGATGGATGGATGGACAGATGTGCTGAAGGTTTAATGAGATGCTGTGTAGAAGCCTCAGCATATGCTTGACATAGAAAAGTCATTTGGTGTTCTTTAGGTTGGAAACACAAAGCCCCGGCCATGCTCCAGTGCAGGTATTCCCGCTTGACTCTCAAGCTTACTTTCTGGAAGGCAGAGCCCCTGATGGGAAACCAAGACCCAGAGCCAACCTCAAGCAGAGGCATCACAGAGGCCAACTGAGTTCCTTGGCCCATGCCATTCACAGGGCCTGGGCTTTGCCAGGCGATGATGCAGAGCGGTGGCAGTCAGGTGCCCCAGAGACCTTGGGCCCTGTCAGAGCAGAGCTGTCATCCTGTCCCCTCCTCCCCAGCATGAATCTGACTACTGCCGAGGCCAGAGGGAATGAGTTTTTGAGCTGATTATTGGAGAATGGAAGTCTCCCCTGCTGTTAAGGGAGCAGTCCTCAGGGCCTTCCAGAAACCACAGCTGCCCTGCCCCTTCCTAACCCTTGCTTGTGGACTCAGAGGGTCCTACTCCTGCTCAGGGCTCTGCATGGACTCTCCTTTGTATCATCCTCTCTCCAACCTTGAACTCTGGTGTGAACAATTCTCCTACTGTCTTGTGTGCAAGCCCCTGCCCCTGTATTTCATAGCAGGTCCTTAATGCAACCCCTGTCCCTAGGTCCCAGCTGTAGTCTGTCTCTGGGATGCCAATTCCTCCCGGATAAGACCCTGATTTGATTTTACCTCTTGGATTGATAGTGAGATCTCCATTCTTTTTGTGTAACTTTGGGCATCTTATTAAACCTCTCTGTGCCTCAGTTTTCTCAACTGTAAAATGAGGATGAGAGTAATAGTACATAATATAGTCATACTACCTCATGGGCAGCACAGGGTTGCAAGGGGCATAATGAGCTAATATGTGTAAAGTTCTTGGAACAGTGCCTGGTACATACTAAGTGCTGTGTGTTATCTATTATTAGTCAACAAATAAACATTGAACACCAATCCATGCCTAGCAATGTTCTCAATGCTGGGGCTGCAAGTAGACAGAGTGGCTCATGGAGGTAACCTCAAGGACAGAGTCCACCCTTTGTTTTATTTTGCAGAATTGACCGACACCTCTCTCTAACACTCCATTTGTGTGACTTTGGGTGAGTCACATAATCTGACTGTACCCTAGGTTTCTCATTGACCAGTGCCTGCCCCTATAGGCTTTGTGCAGGGCTAGAGATAGCATGGATCAAGTGCTTAGAACCAAAGCCTTCTCAGTAAATGGTGGTTAGTTTTGTTCATGCTGATTTTTCCAGGACCAGTGGTGGTTCCTCTACTCCAGGTCTGTGGCTAGAAAAAGAACATTTCATCTTTTCCCATACTACCACCTCACTCCTCACCACAATCCTGTGAGGCAGGCATCACAATACTGAATTTTACAGATTAAGAGACATTGCACAGAGAGGTTAAGCAACCTACCCAAGGTCACGGTGTTTTCAAGTGGCAGAGCTGAGGTTTGACCCCAAGTCTGTTGGATGCCACTACCTGTGCTCCTGGCTACTAAGCCACACTCCTCTCCATGGGAACCACACCTGAGAGCAGGACAAAGCCTTGCACTTCCAGGAATCATTTGAAAATGTGGATTCTTGAGGCTTGGTCTAGAGTTTGTCAAGAGCCGCATCTATGCACCTTCTCTCTGGTGCACCCAATGGCTCCACATTCCTGGGACCTCCTGGTCCTTTTCTTTTCCCCCACTCAGTCTATGGCCATGAATCCACATTCATACCCAGGCCTCTCAAAAGACAGCAGAGGAGAGCTGAGTGATTGGAAGAAAGCATGAACACCAGTGCCAATGCATGGCATGATGACAAAGCAAACACACATGTGCTAACTACGGGGCAGGCACCGTCCTAAGTGCCTTCTGTGTATTATCTCATTTAATCCTCTCAACAACCCATGAGAAAAATACTCTCATTACCCCAAATTGTAAGGTGAGGAGATGGAGACACAGAGTGGTAGAGTGACTTACTCCAGGTCACGCAGCGAGTCAGGATTCAAAGCTGGGCAGCTAGGCTCTAGAGTCCATGCCCCACTGTCTTTGTCATCCACGCTATTCATGCAGGCCCTAGCAGTGGGGGCTGAAGAATGCATGGGAAAAGTTCCCTGCAAAATGAAAGACCTTCCTAGAAGCCAGCAGGTAGTCATGGTGACTATAGATGGCTCTTCCCAAACCAGGATTGTGGGCCACACCACACCCAGCCATTGGCATTTCCTGAGCCAGTGTAACTGTTAAATGATGCAGCTGTGGGAATGAGGAAGAAGCCCTGGCCCCCCCTCCCAAATTTGCAGGTGGGTAGACAGTTATTTCCTTCCTTATTCTCACCTTGCCCTCACTACCATCAAAAAACACCTCTCCTTACGTTGTTGGCAATTGGCAGAAGGGACAGATACTGAGGGCTTTGGTTGATTGTGATGCGTCCGTTAAAATGTACCAGCTTGCTGAGCCACTGCTCACTTCTGCAGGCCTTGTCTCCACTGATAGGGTGCATGCACGTGTGCGTGCATGCATGTGTGTGTGTGTGTGTGTGCGTGCGTTTGGCAAAATGGGACTGTTTCTGCTTAGACCTTGGTGAGAATCCAAGGGGCTCACTCCAGGAATTTGAACCCACTGGGCACTCACCCATTCAGGTGGATGCCACCCCACTGCTTCCATGGCAGGATCATCCCTGAGCACCTGACGGCCCCAGCTCACTCACTGACTTGCACACTCTCTCCTTTGGGGCCCTTTCCTCACCAGACCTTGCTTACAAACCAGGGACTCACAGCCCAGAACCAGCCTGTCAACACGCTCTATTTGACTAACACTGAAAATTTTTAATTAAAACTATGTTTTTAATTAAATCAATGACAAATTATTGAAAACCAGGAGATTTTACAAACAAATCTATATGTTTGGCTTTGCTTTAAAAAGCTGAAGATGTGGCTTTTATACCGGTTATTCCCAAATTGTAGGAAACAGCCACCATAAATAATGGCTGGATTTAAACCAGGGAATGACCTCTTCCTTCCATCAGCGTCCACACCACTCTGTATTGTCTGAAATGATATCAGTGAGAACTACTTTTGGCTCCATGCAACAAAAACCCAAAGTGAGTGTGTCTTAAACTAGATAAGAGTTTATTTTTCTTTCTCCTAAGAGTCCCAGGTAGCCTGTCTAAAGGACAGAGGGTGCTCCTTGGTGTCAGGGACTCAAGCTCCTTCCCTCTTGATGTTCCACTGTGCATGGCTTCCATTCTGAAGGTCACCTTAAAGTTTAAGAAGGCTGCACCAGCTCCAGCCATTACATCTACATTCCAGCTAGGAGGAAGCAGGAAGAAAAAAAGGACACACCCCCTCCTATAAGAACCCTTTAGGAATTTGTGTGTAACACACCTACTTACATCCCTCTGCCAGAACTTAGTCACATGGACACCTGCTGCAATGGTAACTGGGAAGTGTAGTCTCTGTTTTGGGCAACCATGTGTCCAGGAAACTATCATAGTAACTATTACTATGAAAAGAAGCATAGCTGCTGAATTGTTTAACTTCTTTACACAGGCTGTAAGCCCATGAAGATGAAACTTTGTCTTTGACTTTGGCTCTGAGCTTCTGCTACTTCATTAAAAATTTATGTACTGTTGTTCCTCTCATTAAGTTGTTCCAAGGAATTCACTAGGAGATGACGAATGTAAGTATGTCTAGCAAAGTTTGTGGTACTTAATATAAGCTCAGCAATTGTGCATTTGTTTCATCTACTCTACACCAGATGTTACTTGGCTCCCCTTTGTCAGGACTTTGCTCCTCAGTGAAGCCTCCCTGACCTCCCAGCAATTTCAAATTTTAAATATAAGCGCCCCCTCCACTCCCAGCACTCCCTATCCCTGTCCTGTCTTTCTTTTTCTAAATACACCTGTAATCACCGACCTGCTATATTTTTCAAAGGTTACTTTGTTTACCGTCTGTGTCCCTCGACTAAAATACGAGTTCTATGAGGTCAGTGGTTTTGGTTTCTATTGTTCACAGCTGTATCCCTAGCACCTAGGATAGACCCTGGTACATAGTAGGTACTCAGTAACAATATGTTGGATGCATGAATGACCAGATAGCTATTGCCTTCTCAGCGCTGGGCACTGTGCTCAGTGTGAGAGACAGAACAGGAAGCAAGATATCTTCTAGTTTCCATCTCCCCATGGCACTGAGCCCAGAGCAGAACACGCTAAGATAAATACCTATTATCTTGGATGGGATCTTGGTGCCAGCAGGAGTCCAGGCATTTTAATTTTGTTTTGACAAAGGGGCTGATGGGAGAAGCTGGCTGGCTCCTCTGTCTCTCATCTGCTGGCAGCCCTGGGCACCCTGGCCTGACCTTCCCCGCCTTCAGCACCACGTAGCGCAGGACAGTCAAACATAATTGGCCTGCCCTACTTTTTAAGAGAACCCAGATTGAAGGACTGGGCTTTTGGTGGGCTGACCTGTTTAAGAGCCTTAAGAGGAAGCTCGGAGTTTCAATTTTCCACTGCCAAAGCAAAGCTGTTTTTAGCTCCGCTTTGATGAAGCGGCGGGAGTCAGGTTCGGCCCCGGGTCATCCATCAGCTGACCTGGTTGGGAAAGGCCTCCTGTGGGGGCCCCAGGCCTAACCGCAGCTTCGCAAGGAATACTCAGGTTTGCTTTGCCCAACTGGAGTCATCGGTCCTGCTCTGAAGCTGCCCCTGGTCCATCCCAAAAGACAGAGAGAGAGAGAGATCTCCAGCCATTCTCAAATATTTTATCTTGTTGATGGGCCCCTGGACTTGAGTTCCTGCCCAGTTCCTCCAGGAATTAGCTGCGTGACCTCAGACAAATTGCTTGGCCTCCCTGGGCCTCAGTTTCCTAATCTGTTCAGTGAGGTTCATCATTCTGATCTCAATGGGTGGTTGTAGGTACTAAATGATGTAATGCCGGTTGACTGCTGTGTCCATCTCAGGCTTTGAGGATATTTCACCTGGACCCTCTCCCTGCAGGAAACTGGGCTGATTGACATCCACGCGGGTGGGCCAAGTCAGCTCAGAGCTTTCTCTCTGAATTGCAGTGCTCTGGCATGCTGCCTGCTTTTCTAGGGGTCAAGGACCATCTCTTTGAACCTCTTTTCTGATCGTTTTGTCAAACTGTGGTGGAAGAGTTTGGCGTCAGGGGCTCTGGCCCCATATTGGAGGGACCCATATGATGCATTCTTGCTGGAGTTTGCTTCCAGGGAAAACATGGTCCCTGCAGACAAAAGGGTCTGCCCTTGGTCACCAGAAGCAGAGGCAGGTTGTGCACCAGGCCCCCATGTTGCTGTAGAGCCACAGTCTGATGCCTCGATGACCCCAGAGCCTCCACTCACTCTGCCTGCCCTTTATGACTCTCTCTCCAGCCTGAAAGAGTTTGTTTCTGTTCTGCCACTGACTGATTGTGTGACCTTGCAGAAGCCTCGGCCTCTCTGTGTGCTACACCCACCTCAAACAGCAACTAGCCTGTGAGTTAAGGGCACTGTCTTCATCCATTTGGAAAGCTATAACAAAATACCATAAACCAGGTGGTTTATGAACAATAGACATTCATTTCTCACAGCTCTGGAGACCGGGAAGCCCAAGGTCAAGGCAGATTCCAGGTTGGCTGGGGGCCCACTACTTGGCACATGGAGCCCTCTCACCCCATGAGCCAGAAAGTGGCTGTGTCCTCCCATGCTGGAAGAGACCAGGCAGCTCTCTGGGGCCTCTTTTGTGGGGGTGCTCATCCCACCGTAATCGCCTCCCAAAAGCCCCTCCTTCTAATACAATTCCATTGGTAATTAGGTTTCAATATCTGAATTTGAGGAGGACACAAACATTTGGACCGTAGCAGATATCAGCTCTGGAGCCTGGCTGCAGGGTTCAGGGCCCAGCTTTGACACTCTCTGGTTGAGTAACCTCAGCCAACAAGTTGTAAGCAACATCCCTGTGACTCAGTTTCCTCCTCTGTGAGGGCCGGGTGACAATAACAACACCTACTTCATGGGAGTGTTGTGAAATTGAGTTTTACAGATGGGGAAACTGAGGCATTAACTTGTCCCAGATCACTCAACTACAGCATGTTAAAGCTGGGCGGTTCTGGCCCGTGGGAAGGTCTAGAGAGGTTATTAGCTATTACTGTTCTTATTGCAAAGGGCTTTCCCTGAGAATTGAATGCGATCAGTTTTCAGTGCCTCGCACAGGGTCTCGCACACAGGAGGTGCTCAGTGAACCTCTCACTGGTACACTGATGAACGAGGCCTGCATCGGCTCCTGGAACTCAAGGGCGAGGGACCTGATGCTGACCTTGCACACAGTAGGGGCACAGCCATGTTCATTGAAAAAAGATCATAGAAACAACAGGTTGAGGAAGTCCGGGAAACCCAGAGGCAGCCACCTTCCACGCCCGTCTTCCCTCTTCTGCTGGAGGCAGGCTTGGTTCCAACAGGCTTGGGGCCTTCCTGATGCCAGCTCTCACCCACCACCAAGTAGAGAGGCAGAGGCAGAGATTCCTGTTAAATAAAGCAATCACGAACGATAAGAAGGAGGCGGCGAGCTCAGCCACGGGCCCAGCCTTCCAAGTTTGCTCACTGCCCAGCTTCTTTGGTCTCATTTCTCTTTGGCCAACCACCTGGCTCCTGGTTCCCCACCACACGGAGTCTTTTTCTGAAGAGCACGTGCCCCACGCCCCCTGCCTGCCGGTCCTGGGATGGCGTCGGGTGAAGGTAGGAAAAACACCCTGAACCCTGGACCCTCCCGCCCCTGCCCACCCCTGAATCCAGAGCCTGAGTCCAACAGGCTGACCAGTGAGGGGCTAAGTGGATCAATCAGGACATGGAGGAGGAAGTGGTTTCCATGGCAGCAGCCAGAGTCTGGAAAAGAGGCCTGGAGAGGAAGCGGGTGGAGAAGAGCGGGAGATGTTGGAATGGGTGAAGGGGAGCGGGAAGCGATGGGCCAGGAAGTCAGGGGAAGGGGTCAGCCAGTGAAAGATGGAGGGTGGGAACGGGGAAGCGGGTTCAGGGCCCAAGGTGAACAGCAGTGGCTGGACAGGGCAGGAAAGAGCGGTCGGGACCAGCGACCCCATATCTGTCACCACCCAAGGGCCTGTCACTGACTTCCTGGCTTGGATGATCTGGGATCCCAAGCTAAGCTCTCTCTGGTTTTTCTTGGGGTAATTCAACATTGGAAAATAAAACCTGATTTCTCAGAGGTGCTGTCTCACATTGGAAAAAGGTTCCTACCAGTTTGCCCACTGGTAAATCATGACTGGCAGGTCTGGGGTGTCCCTCTGGTCAGGAGTAAGGGAGCTTTCCATGGTGACCTTGTCCTGTCCCAGCTTCACCACCCAGGGCCTCAGGACAAAGGGCTTGGGGTGCAGAAGCTGAAGCTGAGAGCGATGACTTGCCTGAGGTCACACAGTCCTGGGAGGTAGAGCAGAGTGTGGTGAGCCCCACCCGTCCAGCACCAAAAGTCCCCTTGCAGTGTGAAGATAGAACTGAGAAAGATGTGGCTCAAACATGGCCCAGTGTGAGTCAAGAGTTGTCCCCTCGTTCTCACCCTTCAAGGTCAGCCGGAGGAAATGGCCAAGGAGCTGAGGCAGCTGGGCCACCAACGATCAGGCCACTTTAAGAGACGTCTGTGTCAGGGATGGAGCCTGAGACAGGTCCCAGGCTCCCTGAAGCGGGTGAGGGGAGGGCTTAGGGAGGGAGCTGGGGGCAGGGAGGAGAGGGCATCGGCTGGAGTATTCTGGAACTTCTCCCCTCTGTGCCTACTTTCTTTGGTACCCCTCCTAGCCAGCCCTGCATTCCAGTGGATGCCACAGATATTTTGTACCCAATGAGCAACTGTATGACAGAAACCATTTTCAGGTTGGGGGGCGGTGAAAATCATACTAATGGCTTTTTAAAGGCCCTGAAGAAAAAGATTTCAGGCAGCCTTGGAATGGGCGAAAACACATAAGGAGGAAGGTCATAAAATTCCCAGTGTCCAGGGGCTCAGCTCTTAGGTAGTGGGGCTTTTCCGGAGGCTCCAGGCCCCCTGTCCAGCGCTGCCCCATCCCTGCCTCTCCCCCCGGTCCCACTCCCCCATCCCACTCCCAGGCTGTACAACCTGGGAGACCTTCCATCTGTGCTGAGTGTTCTCAGGGAAGCCCACCACATTAAGAATGGCCGGGCTCCTGACTGGCTCCCCAGCCAGAGGAATGGCTGGAAGGTGGCAGGAGACCCCAGGCAGTGGGCTCCCAGCCCCATGGAATGATTCTGCCGTGTCTTTTCCCTACTTGGCTGGGGGAGAAATTGGACCCAAATTCTCCTGCGTTGTGTGGTGAAAAGAGCACCATGTATTTCTGGTTCACTGAGATACCTTGACTCACTGAGACTTCTGGCTCACAGCAGCCACAGCTGCCGATCACTGAGCACGTACTCCACATCCGCCTCTGGTTGGACGCATAGGCTTTGTAACAAGATGGCCGGATCGCCAAGCCTCCAACCGCCTGCAGGGGGCGGTCATGAGCCCCCATTTCCCAGAACCTTTGACGAATCACCTGGTCCAGGTGGCCCGGCCTCTCCTTCCCAGATCTGCTGCTGATTGCTGCCTGGCCTTGCATAAATCACCTCCCTGTCTTTAGTTTTCTTGACTGGACAAACCAGGACTAGCTGGTCACCCTGTTAAGACCAGACTCTTCTGGGAGAGCTATTAAAGGAATGGAGCTTCTCCATGTACATTCTGTGCTCACAAGACAGGTCCCTTAGCTCAAGGGAGGGTCTCCTGTGTCCCCCGGCTTTTCTGCTTGGTGCTGTCCAATGGCCCCACACCTCCCGGAGAAAGTGTGTCCCTACTGTGTCCCTGGAAAGGGCCTGACGGAGGAGAAAACCCAGGGCTTGGCCAAAAGGAGGGTAGGGGGTCATTTCAGGATTTCGGGTTATTCCGTCTTCGGTATCCTTGGAGCTGAAACTTCGCCTTCACAGGCAGGTCCCCAGGAATATATTGACTAAGGTGTCCTTAGTCAAGTTCACACCAGGGAGGATGAGACAACTTGCTCTTGAGCTAGGTCTGGAGTCTGGGTCCCACTTTCTGGGCTGAGCTCGAGTGTAGACCCATCTCCACCAGGCAGGGAAAGACAGAGAGTGCATCGCCGTCTCTTTCAGAAGCCGGAGGACAGGAAGCAGGTACAGAGCAGGGGCTGGGAGAGCAGAGCGAGGCTCAGCATTCGGTTAGTGCAGGGGCCATGTCTGTGTGTGTACAGCTTTCTGGCAGCCCCTGGTGTTTGAAAGAACCCCTGTCCTCAAGGAATGTCCATTCAACGATATTCATTAGGCAGCTGCCCTGTGTCAAAAACATCCAAGCACTAGGCTCTGGTATTTGGGGTTTGGTGAAGCCAATGGAAGGAGACCACCCAGTGTGTCTGCGGTGGGGCAGGGCAAGGGTAAACAGATGGATGGACTGAGGGGGAGGGAGAAGGACTGAGGCCCTGAGTCTTCGAGCGGGCTTCTCTGACCAGCAGCAGCGGTACCTGGTGGCTGGTTAGAAATGCTCAGGGCCCCGGAATGATTCTGCCATGCCTCTTTCCTATGTGGCTGGGGGGAAAATTAGACCACAACTCCCCAGCATTTTTTGGTGAAAAGAACATCAGCTATTTTTGATTCATTGAGACTCCAACTGTAGGCTCACCAGAATCTGCGTTGGAACCAAATCCTCAGGGGATTCTTGTACATCCCAGAACCCCCTGGGGTCTCCTGTAAGGGACCCCACCCCACCACAAGGTCTAGGGAGGCCCTTTCCTGCCTGTCTCCATCTGTTTTCCCAGGTCTGCCAGCTACCACAAATGCTACCCCCAGTAGCTAACCTATTCCCCAGTCCTGGGAGGTTTCTGCTCTCACCCAGGGACTGTGATGGAAAAGCAAGATGCCGTGAGGGCAGCCGGGGATAGGCAGCAGCCAGGGCTGGCTGAGCAGGTGCACACCTGGGCCACTAGGCCAAGCTAACTGACCTGAGCCACCCACAGCTCCCAGCCACCTCTGCCAATTACACAGGTGTGAAGAGGTGGGGGGAAGGGCAGAGACCTCTTCCCCGCCCCTGCCCCCACTTTTTTTTCCAGGGAGTAGCAAACCTTTTCCATGTGTCTTATTAGCAAACATCCCTCTAGTACCCAGAGCGGCCAGACACTTTATTGCCAGTTTTATTAGCTCTGCCTCACGGCTCTGTCCAGGTGGAGCAGGCATTCTGCAAATGTTGCCCCCATATCACAGGGCATGACCCTGAACTTGGAGAATGAGCAGGTGCTGGAGGGAGTGAGAAACAAGGCCCAGGCCTCAGGGAAGAAGCAGCCCATCAGGGATGCATGGCAGGCGCAGAAACAGTAAAACTTCATTACTTCACGCTTGGGATCTTTCCAGCAGGAATGAGGGAGGGCAGAGCCCAGGCAGGCACTTGGCTCATAAGATTGCAGGGGGTGTGTTTAACCTACTTGCAGGAACGACTCTGTCCCCAGCCCTTTAGAAGCTTGGTTTCCATGCAAACAATGGTTATACAAATGAAAAGCCTCTCTCATCTCTTCATTAAAGCACAGCCTCAAAGGACCCATCACTACCTGAATCTTCTCTGTTAGCCCAGAATGAGATACTGTGTATATAAATGAAGACGTTTGAATTACAAAATGCTTTTTAAATCGGGTAGATTATGAAAGTTTGGTCCTGAAGAGTCTTCTCCTTCAGTTGCTGAATTTTGGCAAGGATGCAAAACCACACACCACGTTCCTCCCTCCATCTGTCCCTCCCTTCCTCCTTTCTAGGTCTGGGCCACATCTGAGTTTGCAGTCAGACTGAATTTGGGCTTGCTCCCGTAGTCGATGGAAGCCGCAGGAAGGGTTTATGTTGGGAAAGGACAGGCCAGATCTTCGCTGTCATAAGGTCACTCTGACAGCAGGGTGGGGGCCTCAGGCAGGGAGACGGTGGCAAGAATGAAGACAAAAATGGAGAGGTTCTGGGCCAAGCAAGACAGTGGGGTGGAGGCGAGGAAACATCGATGAGCCTCCTGTGCCACAACATCCTCTAATCTGGGGGAAGATTAAAAGAAAAGAGGGTCAGGGGCACCCAGGCAAATGTCATGCACCCTTTTCTCATAGAGAAATCCTGTAGCTCCCCATTCTTCCTCTCCAAGCCTTTTGATCCACGTTGCACACACAATTCCAACAGGACTTGTTATTTGAAGCTCACTGCAAATTGACAGCAACACTTAGAAAGTAGGAATAAGTTGGCGGGGAGGGGCATGAGGGGCAACATGGAGTGAGCTGCTTCTAGAAGAAGGCACTGAGCAGTGTGGGCAAAAAGACAAAAACTCATGAAAAACCAAGAAGCCATCATGCAGTCACTTTAGAAGACATTTGGGCAGTGTCTTATAAAGTTAGGTATAGGACCAGCCATGCCATGTCCTCATTTGCACACACAGCACCTCTCCCTGGGCTAACAGAGATGATCCAGGTAGCTGCCAGGCCTTTGAGGCTCTGTTTTAATGAAGAGAGAGCCATCCAGGTGTCCATCAACAGGAGGATGGGTAAGTAAATGGTGTGTAGCCACGAAATGCGATGCTGTTCAGTGGGGAAAGGGGCGCCACAATTGGTAAAGGCAACAACATGAATGAATCTCAAAATAATGACGAGGAGTGGAAGAAACCAAGCAAAACATAGTACATACTTTGTGATTCCATTTGTATAAAATCCTAGGAATCATGATTTATAGTGACAGAAAGAGGATCAATGGCTGCCTGAGGATGAGGGGCATAGATTATAAAAGGGCACGAGGAGACTTTTGGGAGAGATGAGTATGTTCATTATCTTGATTGTGGCAATGGTTTCAATATATTGAAACTTATCAAATGTGGAAATGCTGAGTAGGTACAATTTATTGTTTGTCAATTATACCCCAATAAAGCAATTAATAAAATCGAAACAAACAAAGGCAAGGATCCCAGGAGACATTTAGCATCAGGATAAACTCACCTAACACATTGCAAAACCCCTAAGACTCGACAGGATGAGATTGATGTTTGTTTTAATGACCTTGATCCTGGGACAGGTTAATTAATGTCCAGCCTCCTCCCTCTAAGAAGTAGACAGATGTAGACAGGAGGCAGATTCCAGAGAAAAGGTGTCTTTATAGTGTGGTCATTTAAAAGTATAGATGTTCCTGGACTTATGATGGGATTACGTCCCAATAAGTCCATCATAAGTTCAAAATATCTTAGGTCGAAAATGCACTTAAAAATCTGATCTACAGAACATCGTGGCTTAGCGCCTAACCTAGCTTAAATGTGCTGAAAACACTTTCATTAGCCGACACTCGGGCAAAATAATCCAACACAAAGCCCATTTTGTAATAAAGAGCTGAGTATCTCATGGAATGTATTAAATACCATACTGAAATTGAACAATGGAATGGCTGTATGGCTGCTCAAAGTCTGGTTTCTACTGAGTGTGTATGACTTTCACGCTGTCTTAAGTCAAAAAATCGTAAGTTGAACCATTGTGAGTCGGGGATCTTCTGTATCGTTTTGTCTGTCTTGTTCCCTGATATATACTCAACACCACAAGCGGTGCGTGGTACATGGTGGGTGCTTAACGATTTGTTTTAAAATTTTCATCAATTAACAGTGTAAGGAGAAGAAATATGACAAGCACTCCCAGCATGCCAGGCCCTGTTGTAAGTGCACTGGTATGTGTTCATTCATTCAGGCTTCAGTTCTCAGCAAAAGTCAAATATTGGATCACTTGGTTCTTCAACAGCACAGGGAAAGCAAATCAAACTCATTTCCTGTGTCCTCACAGCTCCACCCTCCCCTCCATTGTCTCCATTCTATGAAAATCTAGGATTCTTCCCAGTGGAAAGGCAAAACCAGGAAAGTAAAGGTAAGCAGAGGCTGTAAACTCGTGTGGGGCGTGGAGAATGTGCACAGGACTTGCTCAGCAAACCTCAGTCATCAGAATTAAGGGGCCCGCCAGAAGCTTGGAGGAGGAAATTTAGGAAAATAAAAGGCCATCCTGTTTCTTCCAGCAGGGAGAAAACATATGGCTCTCATTACCTAGAGAGGTGGCAAGCCTCAGAATAGAAACACGCTCAAGAGTGATGGAGGCAAATTCAGAGACCAGAGAGCTCAAATCAATTTGCTGATAAAGGAAGATCTGGGGGCAGTGGGGGAGAGCATTCACGGGCTCCAGCCTCCATCTGGCTTGAATTCAAACCATGCCACCTACTCACTCTATGTAGCAAAGATTCAGTTAGAGAGGGTAAAATGCTCAGTGCAGTGCCTCCTACTGTAAATCTTTATACATATTGGCACCTCCCCAGATGCTGTAATCCACAAGGCAGGTGTCATAGCACCCATGTATCAGATGGAGAAACCGAAGCTCAAAGAAGCCAAAGGACCTCATCCAACATCACATGCTAGTCAGGTGCAGAGCCAAGACTAGAGCCCAGGGCTCTTGACTCCTGGTGCAGGCTGTTTCCACTAACCTCATTCATACAGGTGATACTTCTTGAGCACCTACCAAGTGACCGGGCTTCCCTCCTTGCCTGGGAGGGAAAAAAACAAGTTATACTGCAGCATGACATGGACAGGTATGTGCTCCCAGAGACAGATGCAGCCCTGGAGAGGTGGAGATGAATTATGTCTTTGGAGGGCTGGGCAGTCAAGGTAGGCTGCCTGGTGGAGGTGGCATCTGAATGTAGAGCCTATAGAGCTTAACATTATAAGCACAAGCATGAAGGCAGGGACCAAAACCTCCAGCATCTGTGTACCCACTCCCAATCCAAGCCTCAGCTTAGGGCATGGCATACTTCTGTTGAACGTGGATGGCCCACAGCCCTGGCCCCAGATTCAGCAGAAGCTGCAGCGCCCAGCGCTTGCATGGCCTTACCTAGTGAAGGCATGCAGGTCACAGGGCATGCAGCATCCGCTCTCGCTGTGCCTGGCTTTTCAAAAACACAATTACTCGCCCTTCAGAGATGCCGTCGGTGTTGGTAAACTCCAGCCGCTAAACTGCATTACACTGATCTCTCCAGAAACCTTTGCAGTTATTAATAGTTTATTGATCACAGCCCATTGCTGATGAGAGCAGGCCTCCTCAGCCTCACCCCCCTCGGGTCCCTGCTATCTGTGGAAAGCCTTCTATTCACCATGCAGATCAATGCCACTCAATTCTGGGGAAAGGGAGTCTCTGGGCCACTTAATCCACTTTAGAAAGAAAACAGAAAAGACCAAATTTTAGATGAGGTGCTGAGAAGAGGTGGATTGGTCAAAATCAAAGCTGTGACCTGGCACCTGTTTGGTCTGCCAATGAGAACTAGAATCTGCCTTGGTTGGAAGTGGGGGGATCCTGGCCATGTCAGATGGTAACAGGGGAAACCAGGTGAGGGGTATACAGCGATCTCTGTTATATTTGCAAATCTTCTGTGATTCTAAACTTATCCAAAATACAAATTTTATTTTTTTAGAAAATAACTTGGCTCATGGGAGGAATGGAAAGAATGCCACTGTAGCTGGAGGAAGGGGCAGGGGCGAGAGAGAAGGGAAGGTGGGAGACATGGCTGGAGGAAGGGGCAGGGGCATGGGAGAAGGGAAGGTGGGAGACATGGCTGGAGGAAGGGGCAGGGACAGGGGATAAGGGAAGGTGGAAGACATAGCTAGAGATGTAGAAGGAAAAAGTGTGCTGGGCCCTGTTGGCCAAGATGATGATTCTTATCTCTCTTTTTGCCATTTTTTATTGATAAACTTTATTTTTTAGAGCAGCTTTAGGTTCACAGCAAAACTGAGCAGAAAGTACAGAAAGTTCCCACCTGCCCCTGTCCCACACATGTACAACCTCTGCCACCATTGACTTCCTACACTTCAGTGACACATTTGTTACCATCAATTAACCTACATGGATACATCGTTACCACCCGAAATCCGTAGTTCACAGTAGGGTTCACTTCTGGTGTTCTGCATTTACTAGGTTTTGGCACATGTTACTACCTTTTAAAATATTTTTATCGAATTGATATTGCTGTCTCATATTTTAAAATTTACAGTTTTATTTCTATTTAGGAGATTTTTATATTCTCCATTTTATTTTATTTTATTTCCATAGGTTATTGGGGAACAGGTAGTGTTTGGTTACATAAGTTCTTTAGTGGTGATTTGTGAGATTCAGATGCGCCCATCACCCGAGCAGTATGCCCTGTCCCAATTTGTAGTCTTTTATCTCTCACCCCCTCCCAACTTTTCCCCCAAATTCCCAAAGTTTATTGTATCATTCTTATGCCTTTGCATCCTCCTAGCTTAGCTCCCACTTATGCATGAGAACATACAATGTTTGGTTTTCCATTCTTGAGGTACTTCCCTTAGAATAGGGGTCTCCAATTCCATCCAGGTTGCTGTGAATGCCATTATTTTGTTCCTTTTTATGGCTGAATAGTATTCCATGGTATAGATATATACCACAGTTTTTTAATCCACTCATTGATTAATGGGCACTTGAGCTGGTTCCATATTTTTGCAATTGCAAATTGTGCTGCTATAAACATGCGTGTGCAAGTATCTTTTTTGTATAATGTCTTTGTCATAAAAGCAGAGAGAGCCTTTGTTGGGACTTAGGTAAGGGAGTACCATTCATCTCATTTGCATTTGAAAAGATCTGGATTCTACCTGGAGAATGGATCAGGAGGGAGATTACCAGGGACAGAAAGCCCAGTAAACCTCTGCCTCCATATTCCAGGTGAGAAGAGATGCTGACTGTGGAGATGGAGGGAAGTGGATAGTTCAGGATCTATTAGGAGTAGAACACCCCGGACTTGGTCGCTGTCTGTATTTGGAGGGTGTGGAAATGGGAGATGTCAAGGAGGGTGCCCAAGAGTGTGCCTTGGGCTAATGGTGGAGGACAGGTCTGGACATTCAAGGAACTAGGGAACCTGGGCTTGCTCCTTCAATCGATGGTAGAAGGAGCATCTGGGGCTGTACGCATAGTCATCAGTGAGAAGCTGCCTTTTTCATAAAGCAGCAATCCAGGTGTACCCCGAGCTGTCTTCTATACCACCTGTGAGATGTCACCTACATGTGTCACCCAAGGATATTGCGTACGTTACTATCACCTGAGCATGTCATCAGGGTAGCAGTTGCCTAAACGTGACACCTGTGTCACTATCCTATAAACACATCTTCTGCAGCCATCACCTAGGTGGCGGTTACCTGTACGTATCTGCCTGGGTGTCCACCATGTTATTATTATCTTATTACCTCACCTGGAGAGCTGCCAGCTACACATGTCTCCCGAGCCTGTTTCTTTACAGAGCTGTCACCTGAACCTGCCACCTGCACTCCTGTCACCTCCAAAAGTTATTTAAGCAGGTTGTCTCTATAACCAACACCTATGAGTGTCACCTAGTGCAAATTCTGCTCCTACTGTTTGTAAGCCATGGGGCCTTGGGTAAGTCATGCCATCTCTCTCTGAGTCTCTCTTTTTTTTTTTATCTAAAATATGTCACTCCAGGTGACTGTCACTCAGTAATGGTGCCTGGTAGAGAGGCTATTTTTTCAGTCTAGCTGAGTTACAAACAAAGAAAATCATTCCCAGAGGGGAGACTGGTCCCCTGCTGTTCCCATGTCACTGTGCTCTTTCTTCTGAGATCAGGGAGTGGAGGGGGACGGCGTCTTCTCAACAAAGTCCCCCTGATGAAAAGCTTCCCATTCTTTAAGTCCTTCCATGACAGTCGGTAGACCAGATGTCAACCTCTGTGTGTTCTATGTAAATGAAGGTGTTTGTTTATGCTAATGTGTGCTGGGTGGTGGGAGGGATGGGCTGGCTCAGCTCAGTAAGACGACAGTGATGGAAAAAGAGGCTGGCAGCCCAGGTGTGGGGGGACAGTGAGTCACAGGGGAAAAGGAGCCAGAAGACAAAGATGGAGCAGGTAGCTAAAAGAAGAGAAGAAAAGAGCGAAGCTGAGGTTATGTTGCTCTGCAGAAGCAGGTGGGAGAGCAAAGTGGGAAGTGTGTCCAGGAGGTGGAAGGGAGGATAAGAACTGGATTGAAAGAACCTCCCTTCTCAGGGGTGGCAGATGGGTCACACGCCCAAGAGCCTGAGCGCCAACCAACTGCTGCTCTTTCCTGTCCCCAGTGGGGTCCTTGTCAGACAGGTTAGTGGGGTAGGTCCATGGGTATGGATCCCTTCCCATAGTTTTCTGCTATGACTTGAGAACTTCTAAGACTTAAACAGAACCCCAGTCCCTCTAAGTTGTAGCCAGAATAGGCTGGAACTCACATGAAGACAGACATATTTCCCCAATGCAGCAATGACATAGCCTCTGCAACTCCAGGCCAAGGCTCCTTCCCATCCAAGTGTCCAGATTCCACTTGCCAGGAATTCCCTCTCCCCACAGAGCTTCGCAGGACCCAGGAACAGCACAAAATGGCCCCTCTGTCCATTTGGGTGCGACGTTCCTGCTTACAGAAGTCCTGCAGTGACATCATTGCATTTAATCTTCACTGCAGTCACAGGAAGTAGCACCTCCACTGTTTAGGAAAGAAAATGGAGTCTCCAGGAGAGATGGACTGACTTAGCCAAGGTCCCATGATTTACAAACAGTAGGAGCAGAATTGGAACCTGGTTCTCTTTGACTCCATGTCAAGGCTCTTTTCAATATAGAGGGGAGGAAAAAGCCTCCCTGCTTGCATTTTCCATGGGGAGACAGAGCAACATACCAACTCATTTTCACATGGTCTGACCCTATAGATGCTATAGAAAGATCCAGAACAGGAGCCGTCCAACTACAGCCTGCAGGCCAAATCTAGCCCATCGCCTATTTTTTCACAACTTGTGAACTGAGAATGCTTTTTATACTTTGAAATGGTTGGAGAAAAAAACAGAAGAAGGATATTGTATGGCAAATGAAAATTACATGAAATTCAAATTTAAATGATCATAAGTAAAGTTTTATTGGAGCACAGTTGCACCAATTTGTTTACGCACCGATTGTAGCTGCTTTTGTGCTGCAAGGACAGGGTTGAATTGCAGTTGTAAAGGGCAAGAAAGCCTAAAATATTTACTCTCTGGACTTTTAGGAGAAAAGTCTGAAAGCAGGTTTGAGGGGGTCTCTCCCATCCTTAGGGATCACCTCTTCTGAGACACCCTCCCAACCACCTCAGAGGTGGAAGTGGCTGCTCCCCAACCTAAGCTCAGATAAGCTCACGCTTTTCCATGTGAGTGTGGAACCCAGATCAGCTTCTCTACCTCCTTGTCCACTGGGATGGGGGCTCCTTTGGGACCTGAATTTTATTGTCTTTCTCTTCCATGATCTCAGGACTGGGCATGAAGCGGCAGCATGGTGGCATGGAGAGGGAAATTCAAATTTCCATACTGGTTCTTATTAGCAATTGAGTTCCGTCCTGAGCCTCAGTTTCCTTGTTTATGAAATGGGAATATGGACCCTATGTGGAGGCCGTCATGAGGAAAGAGGGAGCCAATGCCTCCAGTGACAGTTTTGGGCCCATACTGCATGCAGCGACATACTAAATGCCCACACCTCTTCACCTGTGCCATCCTCACAGCTCCCTGGAAGTGGGCACCATCCCAGGCTCATGGAAGCCAACAGGCTAAATAACTGCTCCAGGACCCACTGAGCACAAATTGGGCTCTGGCTGAACACAGTCCACACCTTCACTGTCTGAGATGCCGAGCACGGGGTCTGCATACAGTCGGTGTTCCATAAATGCTCCCCTCCTCCCAGCCCAGCACACAGGCCTGTGTTTGTTAGTGGAGGCTGCACCAGTGGGCATCAGGATGAGTTTCCTTGAACGCTGCCTCACCCAGCCGCACGATGATGGGCCCTCACCCTGTCTTCTGCCTCCCCCAGGCTGCCCGAGGTCCGGATCTCGGACAATGGTCCCTATGAGTGCCATGTGGGCATCTACGACCGCGCCACCAGGGAGAAGGTGGTCCTGGCATCAGGCAACATCTTCCTCAACGTCATGGGTGAGTGCAGGGCCACTGGCCCCTGGTGTCTCAGTGAGGAGGACGAGTATGCTTGAGTGTGTGAATGTGTGCACACAGGCACTCATGCGTGCACAGAGTGGCCATCCTGGGGGCCATCCACCAGAAGTTCTGTTGTGCTGGTGTCTTCCCTTTCCTGCCCTTGTTGTGGAGGGGCAACCAGACCAAGCTGAGCCAAGGTGTGACCCGTGAAGTCTTGCCCCCCATGGGCCTCCCCTCAGGAGGTCCCCTTCTCAGCACAGGTACCCCAACAGGACCCTCCCCAGGGAGTGAAGGATAGCACCTCAGCTGAGATGCACACCTGCTGCAGAGGGAACTATTCTGCCCCTCAGCCAAAAAATTCCCCTGCACCTCCTGAGGCCTTAATGGAGAGGGCATAGGATCTGGAGATGAATTAGAAAGCGCTCATGGCTGGGATTCAGAGCTCCTGGGTTCTCACCCTCTCCCCATGCCTCCATTTATGCACATGTAAAATGGAGGTAATAATACTGGTGTCTGTCTCTAGCTGGCTGGGTCCTTGGGTAAGTCTATCCCCATCCCAGACTCAGTTTCCCCATGTGTAAAACAAGAATGCTGCTCTGCACGTTCTCAGAAGCCCCCACTGGCTCTAATGTTCTTGTCAGATACACACCTTTGGATTCTGGCTCTATTGCAAGGATGCTGGGGACTTGGCCTTGACTCCAGACTCTGTGTTCTCCGGTTTTCTTATCAAATAATATGTATCAGGGAAACAAAGCTTGCGGTACATAGGCAATCAATGAAAGCATAAAGGCCCCACTGAAAGCCGCCGCTTCTGGGGAAATTGAAAACCTCCAAAGGCCAGACCTCCAGAGGGACATTGATTCCTGCAGCACACCCATGGTGGTTCTGGCTTCCCGATGGAGCCACGATGCAGGAGGTGGCATTGCCAGGAAAAGCCCCTCTCTCGCAGTTACTCATGCACCACTCAGCTCCTCTGATAAAGGAACTAGCAGCGTTTGGGTGCCTGGCCCTGGGTTGGCCGCACCAGGGAACCTAGGAGGGACAGAACTCAGTTTGCACCATCAAGGAACTCCCAGTCTGATGAGAGACATGTACTTAACCAATCATTTATGCATCACAATGTACTGAGCACCTACCTATGAAGTGGCCGGGAATGGACCCAAACTTTTTATAGGACAAATGCTTATCTGTAGAGATTTTGCAGGAGACAAGCATGAAACACATGCATAGATGAATCAAAAAGAGCCTGCAACATGCTGGAAGGAAATAAAGCAGAGTAAAGGGATAAAGAGTGACTGCAGGTGGGTGGCTGCTAGCATAGGGAGGGGACTCAGGGAAGGCCCCTCTGCAGCTATTGGGCTGAGTGCTTTACATGTGTTATGTCATTTAGTCCTCACAACCAATCCGAGGGTACATGCTAGCATTAACTCCATTTTGCAGATGCAGAAATGGATCACAGAGAAAGCAAGCAACTTGCCTAAAGTCACACAGCCAAGATCACAAAATCCTCCTATGATATCAGGCAGCTCAGTGTTGGGCCAGAGCTCAGGCATCTTGACTCCAAGGCCAGCTCTGTCGCGTTGCTGGAGGCAGTGAAGACACTGCACTAAGGCCTCAATCTAAGGTGCCTTCAAGCAAGGCCAGAGTCCTTAAAAACCATCCCTCCATGAGGCCCACACTTCCCATTACTTCACCAAAGAACCCTGAGCAGGTTATTCTCCTTCTGTGGCCTCAATTTCCCCCATCTGTACTGTATTAGTCCATTTTCATGTTGCTGATAAAGACATACCCAAGACTGGGCAATTTGCAAAAGAAAGAGGTTTAATGGAATCACAGTTCCACGTGGCTGGGGAGGCCTCACAATCACCGTGGAAGGTGAAAGACACATCTCACATGGTGGCAGACAAGAGAAGAGAACTTGTGCAGGGAAACTCCCCTTTATAAAACCATCAGATCTTGTGAGACTTATTCACTATCATGAGAAATAGCACAGGAAAGACCGACCACTATGATTCAGTTATCTCCCACTGGGTCCCTCCTACAACACATGGGAATTGTGGGAGCTACAGTATAAGATGAGATTTGAGTTGGGACACAGCCAAACCATATCATGTATCATCAGAGGGTTGACCAGACAATCATACACTCCCTCCCAGCTCCAACACTTGTGAATCCCTTACTCCATCCACTAGGTGAGGAAACTGAGGCACAGAGTGATCTCATGGGACTCACTCAGGTTGCACAACTGGCCTGATGGTCTCTGCTGAGCAAGGGAGTGTGCTCCTGTGGGCCTCAATTTCCCCATCTGTAAAACAGGGATAAGGATGCTTCCCTCCTAGGGTGGCTGTGAGGCTTAAAGTAGATAAAGTTTGCAGAACACCTACCTCATCAAGAATATCATTGAAGAGCTCAGTTACTTGGACACTGTTGTTTTTATTATCACTGTCTCTGGTGTGCCCACTCCTGGGCACAACTGTGGCTGCCTCCCTCTTGCCCCTGGTTTTGGCCCCAGCAAAGAGAAGTCCCCCATTCACAGCTCCAAAGAGCCCTGCACTAGTCTGAGGAATGACTGCTCTGGGAACACAGCTTCATGCACCGTGGCGACCTGGAAGCCAGGGTGTGTCTCTGGGAGTGGCAGAGACAGGGGTCTCTCCTTACTCACCTTCTCTGGGCTTCTTCCCCAAAGGTCTGCATGTCCTGGCACCATGCACCTATGGAAGGAGCCAGGATATATCCCAACTGTCATAATGACGGCAATGCCCCACACTTGCCCGATCTGAGCAATTTCAGAGGGGCTTTCACATTGAGGACATCACCCAATCCTCACTGCAGATCCGCGCATGGGGGATTACTATTATCTCTAACTCACAGATGAAGAGACTGAGACCCAGGGAAGGGAATGAATTTGCTCCAGGCCTTATAGGGTGGGGGTTATCTCTGTGCCAGAGCAGCGTGGCTTCTGTAGCTCACCAAGGTCCTGAATGGTGAGGGGAGGGCCAGGGGAGGCGGCGTAGCTGAGTGTTTCTCATACAGCATCTCCTGTAACCCATCGACCACATAGGCCTGGGAGGCGGGCACCACAATGAGCCCATTGCACAGACCTGGCTCAGAGGGGCATGGGACTTGGCCGAGGTTGGAGGGTTAAATGAGATAATCTATGGAACAGAATGTTCTGGGCCTGAGGCTTGGCACATTCTGGATGATCAATAAATAGTATCTCTTAATGACAAATAGTAGTCGGGTCAGTTACAAACCAGGCACAATTAGACCAATCTCTGTGAACGTCTCCTTCAAATATGTTTCAGGGCAGGTTTCAAAAATTAAAATCGACTCATTGCTTTGGTTCATCTGCGGCATTGCGTTCACACACAAAGACCCTCTCTTCAAGTGAGCAGAGGTCACTGAACATTGGGGTCTCTTTTGTGCCACACGGGACCCTAAGGGCCACTGCAACCAAACTGGGGCAAGACAGACCCTCCCCAGTTTGGAGGTCAATGGGAAGCTCCCAGGACAGTGGGGAGAAGGAGACCCAAGGAGCCGGGGGCGGCCCAGGGCCCACCTGCCTCAAAGCACAGAGCAGTTCCACCAGAAAGCCCAGCACCCCAGTCTACCATCCACACGTCCACATCCAGCACATTCTAACGCGGCCATTTCCAGAGGCCTCCGGGTGAAGACGAAAACGCGAGTGCAGCTGTAATTTCACGCCTATAACATCCCACTGTGTGGTGGGGAAAGACATTTGGGAGCCCCGTGGGTGACACCAAGGGTGTATGCTGCACACAGTCATTAAAATGTTTTTATCCGAGCTGCAGATAAATTGTAAGCCAATTTGAAAGTTGCGTGCTGGGCCCCAGGAACGCATTATACACAGTCATGGAAGGATTTTGAAGGTTCTTCTGGGGGTGCAGGTTAGCGGGGAGGGAGCGTGTTAAGGGTGCGCTGTTACAATCAATTAAATGTTGTGAGAGCCAGGCACCCCACTCCCATCCCCACCGAAGTTAAAAGACTCTGCACTTCTGGCTCCTCTGGAATGCCAAGGGGCAGGGTTTCTCTGCCACCGAGTGGGGCCCTTTCAACCCAAAGCTAAAAAGCAAGGCCACCCTCTGCGTGCCAGCATTGAGCTCAGTGTTCAACCCACAGTTAATACCTCACAAAAGCCCTTGGATGTGGGCCTGGTCACCCCCATTTTACGGATGATGGAGCAGAGGCTCCGAGAGTTTAAGGGGTACATCCACGTGAGTGACAGAGCAGGGTGAGCAGGAGCGGGGCGTCCCACCTGGTCTGCCTGAGCCCAGAGCAGGTACTTATACAGCAGCCTGAACTCCCAAAGGAAATTTCCCTCCCCTTGACCCAAAGGCCATGAGTCACACAAACCTCAAACAAGCACTGGAGTGGGGACAGAGTGCAGAGAGTGGGGACTTCCTTGAGACCGAGCCCTAACTAGGTCGCTCAAAAACTCCGATGGTCCTGGCATGGCGGCTCACATGTCTAATCCCAGTACTTCCGGAGGCTGAGGTGGGTGGATCTCTTGAGCCCAGGAGTTCTAGCCCAGCCTGGGCAACCTGGCGAAATCCCGTTTCTACAAAACATTAGCTGGGCTGTGGTGGTATGTGCCTGTAGTCCCAGCTACTCAGGAGGCTGAGGTGGGAGGATTACTTGAGCCTGGGAGGTAAAGGCTGCAGTGAGCTGAGATCACGCCACTGCTTTCTAGCCTGGGCAACAGTGAGACCCTGTCTCCAAAAATGAAACAAAACCAAACCAATAAAACCAAACAACAACAACGAATTCTGATGGATGGGTGGGGCTGTTTGCCTTTCGGAACATGTAGGAGTCTGGAAGGAACACAGAATGTCTGTGCCCTTGCCTGCCTTCCTGTCCCCATCCCCATTTTTGGTTCTCTCATCCACTGCTATCCAGCACCTCCCCCACTTCTCAAACCCTCTGAAAGGAGCACTGAACTTGGAGTCCAGCAGACCTGGGTCCAAATCCCAGTTAGTGTCTACTTTTGACATGGACGGTCTAGTATTGAGTTTCCTTTCTGGTAAAACAGCATATCAGAATGTCTTTTTTGTTCAAATATATTATAAGGTGACTTGGATGCCCACATACATGGACATTCTAATTTGCATTTATTCATTTGTGTGTTCATTCATTTAACATATATTTATTGAGCACCTAGTACGTTGCAGGCACTGTTGTGTGCACTGGAGTTTCCAATGAACAAGAAAGACAAAAAAAAAAACCAAACAAACAAAAAACTGGTCCTCACAGACAGTGCAATAGGGGAGGCAGAAGATGAGCAAGTGAAGAGATGCGGAGACAAATGGGATGTCAGTGGGTGGTAAAGCAATGTCAGGAAAAACCCGTCAGGGATGGGGCTGTTCTAGGTCAACGTGGCCTCTCTGAGAAGGTAACATTCAAAAGAGGTGAGCTATATGGACTTCATTCATTCATGTCAGTGATTCAGTGACTTACTGAGCATTCCCCAGGTGCCAAGCACAATTCTAGGTGCTGTGGATACACTGACAATAAGACAAGGTCCTTGCTCCCTGGACTCACATTCTCTAAGGGAAATAGCTTCATGGTACAGAGGACGAAACTAGTTTCTGGGGCTTCCCATAGCAAATTACTGCAAACTGGGTGGCTTAAAACCACAGCAATGTATTGTCTCACAGTGCTAGTCCTAGAAGCCTGAAATCAAGGTGTCAGTAAGGCCATGCTCCCCATGCAAGGGAAAAGTCCTTCCTTGTCCCTCCCCTTGCCTCTGGTGTTGCTGGCAATCCTTGGAGTTCCCTGGCTTACAGATGCATCATGCCGATCTCTGCCTCTCTCATCATACGGTCTTCTCTCTCTGGCTCTGTGTTCCTGTCCCTGTGTTCAGATTTGCTTCTGCTTCTGCCCCTGCTCCTGCTTCTGCTTCTTCTCCTTCTCCTTCTTTCTTCTTTCCTCCTCTTCTCCCTCCTCCTCCCCCTCCCCCTCCTTTTTTTCCTTCTTCTTCTTCTCCTTCTTATTGTTCCTCTTCCTCTTCTTCTTCTTCTTCTTCTTCTTCTTCTTCTTCTTCTTCTTCTTCTTCTTCTTCTTCTTCTTCTTCTTCTTCTTCTTCTTCTTCTTCTCCTTCTCCTCCTCCCCCTCCTTCTCCTTCTTCTTCTCTTTTTTTTTTTTTTGTGTGTGTGTGTGACACAATCTTGCTCTGTTGCCCAGGGTGGCCTCAAATGCCTGAGTTCAAGCAATGCACTCACCTTGGCCTCCCAAAGTGCTACAGGCATGAGACACTGTGCCTACCTCAACAGATTTGCTCCTTATAAGGACATCAGTCATTGAATTAGGACTCACCCTAATCCAGTGTGACCTCATCTTACCTTTAGCACAATTGCAAGGACCCTATTTCCAAATAAGGTTACATTTATACGGACTGTGGGTCAGAACTTCAACACATCATCTTCAGGGACATAATTCAACCCACAGCAGTAACTGAGTCAGGATGTAGCACACCAAGATTCCCTGTCTGACTCTGAAGCTGACACTCTCTGCTCCCAACCCCGTGGGTCACCCTTCGTTGGGCACTGACTAATATGCAGGCGCTGTGCTAAACTCTTCTTGTGTTAACTCACTGAACACTCACAAAAGCTCTGCAAGGTGAGTACTATCACTTTCTCTTTAGCAGATGAAGAAATTGAGAGGTAATGTCACTTCCCTACATCACCCAGCCAGTGTGTGGCAGGGCAGGGGTATATAGCCATCCTGCATGTTAACATCTCTGCTCCTCTAGAAGTTTACCAATGAGTAGGAAGCCCAGACTCATAAAGTATTGGTACACATTAATAAAATGTTCTATCTTGGGATCCTTGTCTCTCTTCTGGAAGCTTCCAAGTGAGGTTGGCAGATGAAGTAGACTTTTGGAACCTGAGGCCAGAGGCAACAAACCACACCATATGCTTTGCAAGTCTGGAGCCAGGAAACACAGCTTCCACCCCAAAGAACAGATGTTAATGAACTTTACATGACGTTTCTGGTTGGTTTGTCTTTTTTCAGTATGTTCTACTGATTTTTATTAAGTGTGCCTGGTGCATTTTCCTTGTTTTTTGTTTGTTTGTTTGTTTGCTCTGTTTTGTTTTGTTTTGTCTTGAGACAGTCTTGCTCTGTCCCCCAGGCTGGAGTGCAGTGGCATGATCTCAGCTCACTGCAGCCTCTGCCTCCAAGGCTCAAGAGACTCTCCTGCCTCAGCCTCTCAAGTAACTGGGGTTACAGACATACACCACCATGCCTGGCTAATTTTTCTAGTTTTAGTCGAGACGAGGTTTCTCCATGTTGGCTAGGCTGGTCTTGAACTCCTGACCTCAAGTGATCCTCCCGCCTCGGCCCCCCAAAGTGCTGGGATTACAGGCATGAGCCACCATGCCCGGCCCTTTGGTTTTCCTAAAATATGGTTTTATTGAGATACAATTCATATAACATGCAATTCGCTCATGTAAAGTGTACAAAACAGTGGTTTTAGCATATTCACAGAGTTGTGCCTCTACCACCACAATCAATTTTAGAACATTTTCATCGTCCTCCAAAGAAACCCTGTACCCATCAGCAGTTACACACCACCCCACATTGTCCCTCTTCTCCTCAGTCATAGGCAGCCACAAACACCCTTTCTGTCTCTATAGATTTGCTGGTTCTGGATATTTAATATGAATGAGATTATACAATATGTGGTCTTTTGTGGCTAGCTTCTTTCGCTTTGCATAATGTCTTCAAGGTTCATCCATATTGTCGCAGGTACCAGTACTTCATTCATTTTCAATGCTGAATAATATTCCTTCGTATGGATAGATCACATTTTGTTTATGCATTCCTCAGTGGATGGAAATCTGGGTTGTTTCCACTTTTTGGCTATTATGAACAACGCTGCTATAAACATTCACGTGCAAGTTTTTGTGTGAACGTGTAGTTTCAGTTCTCTTGGGTATGTATCCTCGGAGTAGAACTGCTGAGTCAAACAATGACTCTGCATTTAAACTTCTGAGAAGCTTCCAGACAGTTTTCCACAGTGGCTGCACTGTGTTATATTCCCACCAACTGCATATGAGTCCCAACTTCTCCACATCTTTGTCGACACTTGTTACTATCTGTCTTTTTGAATATAGCCATCCTAGTGGATCCTAGTGAATGTGGAGTGATGTCTCTTTGTGGCTTTGATTGGCATTTCCCTCAGGGCCAATGACACTGTACGTCCTTTCCTGTGCTTCTTGGCCATTTGGACATCTTCTTTGGAGAAATATCTACTCGGAGCCTTTGGTCATTTTCAATGGCCTTATTTTTCTTTTTATGATTGAGTTGTAAGAGTTCTCTATCTGACCTACGTGTAAGTCCCTTATCAGGTATATCATTTGCATATTTTTCTCCCATTGTGTAGATTGTCTTTTTACTTTCTCCACGGTGTCCTTTGAAGGACAAAATATTTTAATGTCAATGAAATCCAGTTTATCTATTTTTTCTTTTGTCACTTGTGCTTTTCGTGTCTATTTAAGGAGGCTTTTCCTAACTCGATGTCACAACTTACTCCTGTATTTCTCTTCTAGGAGTTTGTATAGTTTTAGCTCTTACATTTAAGTTGATGATGCATTTCAAGTTTATTTTTATATATGGTGTGAGGGAGGGGTCCAACTTCATCATTTGCATGTGGATGTCCGGTTGTCCCAGCACCATTTGTCGAACACACTATTCTATCCCCATTGAATTATCTTGGCATCCTTGTCGAAAATCAATTGACTGTGAAAGTGCGAGTTTATTTCCAGACTCTCCATTCTGTTTCACTGCTCTATATGTCTATCCCTGTGCACGTCTGGTGCTTTTCTAACCATCTGCCACCTCCAGCCTGGCTCTTACTCTCCAGCTATGTGACTTTAGGCAATGAGTTTCACAGGAAGCTCTCCTGTTCAGTTTCTCGACCTTTCCCCTTAAAAGAAACTTACCCTGGGACTGGTGAGGGTTCCCAGAGGAAAAGAGAGTACAGAAGGTCCTGGGGGTAATGAAGGCTGAGTCTACTTCCAGGAGGCCCAGCCAGAACCTTGGATTTCTGGAGAGCTGGATTCTTGCTTTCTAAGACCAGATTCTTGAACGTGATTCTCTGGAATCCCAGCCTGGCACTCCCCTCTGGAAAAAGAAGCAAATTTCCAGGACCAATAATCAGAGTGCCAAGAACTTCTCTCTTTTCTTTTTCACTCTGTCACCCAGGCTGGAGTGCAGTGGTGCAACCATAGCTCACTGCAGCCTCAACCTCCCAGGCTCAAGCAATCCTCCTGCCTCAGCCTCCCTAGTAGCTGGGACTATAGGTGTGTGCCACCATGCTTGGCTAATTTTAAAAAATTTTTGTAGACACAGGGTCTCACTCTGTTGGTCAGGCTGGAAGAACTTCTTTTGACTTGGGAAGAAGAATACTCTATACCTCCAAGTGAGCTAAGGAGATCTGAGGGCTGAGGGCAGACCTCGCCCCTCTCAGAGGTCTGCTGATCTCCTGTAGGCCTGACCACAACAGAAGTAACACCACTGTGCTTCTCTGGGGGACAGCAATGGGAAAGGAGAGTTCAGTTTGCAGAATCCCCTTTCAAGAAGGCTGTCTGTGCACAGGACAGCTGTGGGGGAAGTGGGGCTTCTTCCAAGCAAAGCCGCCACACCGTGGTGTGTATGGTGGTCCAAGGGGCAGGGTAGGTCAGTGGAGGGAGGATGCCAGTCTGAGATCCCTGGGAAATCCCCAGAAAGGCAAGATTCAGAGCCTCAGCTACCTCCTTTCCCAGGATGTCTGCTGGGTGGAAAATGATCAGCTCCTTCCTCTGTCTTAGAGCCTGAGTGGATGAACCACCTGCCAGACTTGGGCTAATTACATTAACTGGCTCCAGGCGATTACTGTGGCCACAGATTCCAGGGATCCAGGCTGCTGCTCCACAGGGGAAGCGAGGAGGCTGCAGATGGAGGCATGGGCTGGCTGGGATCCAGGCCAGAGCTGCAGAGAATTCCCAGAGCACGGAGGGGGAGGAGGTATGAACACGAGCTTCCACCTCTTACCCCAGAAACCCCCAGGGTCTGAGGACCAGGCTGGGGCTACTCTTATTCCCCAAGCAAAAGCCTGGACAAGCCCATTCCCAAGCCCTCTCCCTCTGCCTGCACCCCTTCTTACCAGTCTGGGTGAGTGACATGCAGATGCCCAGCCCCTCCAAACTAGAAAAGGTGGAGGCTAGATAATCCCCCACTGAAGAATGATCTCTCTAGTAAATTAGCTTGACCATAAATGGAGTTTACTTCCTTAGAGAGTTGAGGAGTGGCTAAGGGTATGGGCTTTGGGTTCAGACATGACTTTTCTACCAGGTTCTGCAACTAATAGTAATAAAAGTGGTTAATGTTTGCTTGTTTTTTTATTTATTTATTTGAGACAGAGTCTCACTCTGTTGCCCAGGCTGGGGTGCAGTGGTGCAGTCTTAGCTCAATGCAACCTCCGCCTCCTGAGTTCAAGCCATCCTTGTGCCTCAGCCTCCTGAGTAGCCAGGATTATAGGCACGCACTACCACGTCCAGCTAATTTTTGTATTTTTAGTGGAGACATGTTTCTCCATGTTGGCCAGGCTGGTCTTGAACTCCTGACCTCAGATGATCCAACTACTTCAGCCTCCCAAGTTGCTGGGATTACAGGCGTGAGCCACCGCACCCGGCTATGGTTAATGTTTATTGAGCATTTACTACATACCAGGGACTGTTCTGCTTAACACCTGCTATATCATTTATAACAGCCTTCTAAGGTCGATTCTGTGATTACTTTATCCATTTTACAAATGTGAAAACTGAGGGGTTATAAAATGTGCCCAAGGACACAGAACTAGAATTCAAACCCAGTCAGGCTGCCTGCCAAGCGCAGGGACCCAGCCACTATGCTCCCCCACCTCTCACTGGAATGTGGCTTTTGAAAGTTTATTTCATTTCCCTAGACCTCAGTGTCCCTTTTTGCTGAACAGGGGTTACAGTACCACCTGTTGGGGCATGAAATGTAACAGACAAGTGAAGGGCTGTGTCCGTAGCTCACAGTGAGTGGTCTGGAGGAGGAAAGCTATTCTTACTTCCTACGTATTTGGCTTCATCCCTCACCCTGTAAATGTCAGTGGAGCTGAGGGTAGGGTCAGAACTATGAGAAGTGACAATGGCCCTGTGGGAGCTCTCAAAGCCAGGCAGTGACATCTGTGGCCTCCCACCCTGGGTGCTGGCAAAGGTGGTCAGGAAAGAGGATGCAGCCAGCAGCCCGGAGTCCAATCACACGCCCTCCACTGTCTTGCTGTGGCTTTTCCTTTCCAAGCCTCAGTTTCCTCCTCTGGAAACTGAAGGTAATCATGCTTTTTACCCTATGGGCTGTCTCAAGGAATGAATAAGATGGCACGTTTGGGCGTACAGGAAGTGCTTGGCCCAGATGCTGGCATCATTGTTAGGACAGGGCAGGAAGTTAGAAGAACAGAGACGATAGGAGCCAACTTAGGACAATAAATGCAGTGGCCGGACATAAGAGGCCTTTTCAAGCAGAAGCCACAGGACATGGGGACCAATTGGAAAGATGGGAACAGATGTGGAGACACGGCGGACCTGGCACTGGATGGAGATGGTCCTCTGAGAAGGTTCCAATGCAACCACGTGATCTCACTCAGCAGCCAGCGACCGCAGAAAATGGGCCGCTGGGGTGGAGAGGCCAGGGCCTACGGACCTCTACAGGCCTCCTCCCTGCCAGCCGGAGCTTCTGAGAAGGGCAACAGAATGAGAAGTGGGGGGCCTGAGACAGCTGGCTGTGCTGAGCTACCACAAGCTGGCTGGAGTGGGGGCTGCAGCCCACAGGACTGAGGCAGGAGTGGTCAGGGGCCCCTGAGCTGGATGTGAGCATGTTCAGAGACGGGACACTGTCGTCTTGAGTGCCTGGACCTGGTCAGGGAGCTGGAGGAAGGACACCCATGCTGCTCGCCTGCCTGCCACGGGCCTCCCAGCCAGCTGAGGTCACCGGCTGAGCGCCAGTTGAGAGAGGGGCCAGACAGATGGGTTTGGGGCTCGGAGGAGCATTTTGAAGCTAACTGGGTCATCTAGCAAGAACAGTCACTTCCCAGCATCAGCCCCAAAGGTCCAAGCCTGCTGACTGCCTCCTGGACAGGCTTCTAGAACCTTCCCTCCCTCCCTCTCTGAACACAGTTCTGCAAAGAAGTGCCCTTGACCATAGCCCACCCTCACCCAGGAACAGGCCCAGCTCATTCCATCAGCTGTCCCTCTAATCCCCCTACGGCCTGCAGGGCAGAGCCTGTGGTGCCTCAGTATGAGTGCCCACAGAGGTCAGGAGACATGCCCACTGTCCCACAGCAGTGAGTGGCGCTGAGATTGGAGCTCAGGTCTTCTGGTACCAGAGCCCTTGACGTTCCCACTCCATGAAGCTGTCAGGAAAACAGAGGGACATCCACCTCTCTGAGTGTGGGACAATGTGGTAGCCATATGGACCTCTGGATCAAGGGCCTCCCAACAGTCCTGGAATTCAGTGGGATGGGGATCTGTATCCCCATTTTACAGAGAAGAAAACTGAGTCTGCTAATAAAAGGAAGGCTAGAGTTTGAATCTAAATATTCTGATTGCCACTCTCCTTCCGTGGGGATCTGAGGCCCTGAGCTCAGGAGGGAAGCGAGGCCTTTGAAACCTCTGACCCATTATTGTGACTGGATAAAGCAGACAACCCAGTCAAGCAGCACACAGTTTTTGGTGCATCTTGTCCCTGGGGAATAGAGCTAGCAGATTATAATCAGCCTCTCTCCAAGGGAACTCGGAGCCTAGGGTGGAAACAGACCACTTGCTCATTCGTTTCTCATGCTTACAAATCCTTTGATTCAAGCAATATTTGTGAGCACCTACTGTGCACCTGCTGTGGGGGGAGCACTGAGAGAGTCCCATCTCCCTCAAGATAGCTATACAAATTAGAAATTCATTTTGATATAGGACAGCCAGGATACAGTCTAATAGCAATGAATTTTTCAGTTATAAGGTACCAAATGTTGCTCCAGGCACTTAAATATATAAATTCATTTAATCCTCACAATCCTTAGGAGATGGGTATTTCTAGTATTCTTATTTTAATAAATGAAGAAATTGAGACCCAGAGAGGTTAAGTAACTTGCCCAAGGTCACACAGTGAGTAAGTGGCAGCGTTTGTTTTCAAACCCAGATTG
Organism: Gorilla gorilla gorilla; assembly: GCF_029281585.2. Lineage (NCBI taxonomy): Eukaryota > Metazoa > Chordata > Mammalia > Primates > Hominidae > Gorilla > Gorilla gorilla. The sequence goes on along the minus strand of NC_073224.2, from coordinate 221,562,127 downwards.
CCTGGCTTGGGAGCTTCTCTACAGCCTCTCATGAGATGGCCCATTGAGCCCTCCTGAGCCAACTGAAGGGATTCATCTGCTTCTGGAATTATCTAGGCAGGTGTCTGAAGCCCCCTGGGGCCCTCACCAACTCCCTGGACCTTCTGTGTCTCACATACCAGGGCTCCCCTCTTGTTCCAGAGTCAGATCAGCTTCAGCCTCCCAGGCCCCGCCAGAGCAGGCCTGCAGGTGCATCATTAAACCTTGACAAGTGTGAGGTCAGTACGATGCTTTATCCTCTCCACCCCTGGGAGCTGGATTTAGTGGCTCCAGCAGAAGGTAAACTTCCCCTCCCTGGAACAGGCCCTTTAATTACTAGTGATATGTGGCTGTTGAAACTGCAGTGCCTCGGGCCCAGTGATTTAAGGGGCAGGCAGGAAGTGGAAGTTACAGGTGTTAACAGCTGTATCAGGAGCTGGGAGAGCAGGGATCACAGCCTGAGGAGGCTATAGCTGCCTCTGGAGGAATGCTGCTCACAGGCACTCTTAGGGAGAGAGAGGTGATCCTACTGCCTCAGGTACAGAAAGGGAGACTGAGGCCAAGATCACACTGCAAGTCGGCTTGGTCTGAAGCTCAGCAGCCCTGACTTTGCTGCCAACTTGCAGTGAATCCCTGGACTCAGTTTCCCCATCTGCATATGAGAAGCTCATGTGCTGTAGAGAAGCTCCCAAGCCAAGCAATCTGGGTTTGAAAACCAACTCTGAGGCAGGAAGACTTCACTCACTCCCTAGGAGCAATAATCACAATAATTTTCATAACAAAAGCTAGCACTGATTGAGTGCTCACTGAGTGCCAGGCATTATACTAAGTTCTTTAAGAGCTTTCTTTGGTTTAATTCTCACAACAGCTACTAAGGTGGTCATTCTTGTTATTCCCATTTTTACAGAAGAGGAAACCGAGGCTCAGAGAGAAGAAGCAACTTACCCAAGACCCCGTGACTTAGGGAGTGACCAAATGGAGTGTCCAAGCTCCTCTCTCTGAAGCCAGAGCTTGGCCTCTCTGCTCTGGGACTTAAGGTCCAGTGTTGGCCCTCAAGGAGTCCATGAATGATGGGTGAGAGAGAGAAGGGCACAGGTTTCCAGAATTCCAGCAGAAGAAAAATAAGGATGATGGGGGAGGACTAGGGTGCAAGCTAAGAGATGAGGAAGGAGGGAGTCCTTCCTCCAGAGGAGGGCATCAGGAAGGCTCCATGGAGGAGGTGGCATGGAGCTGGGCCTAGCAGGCTGGTGAAGAGATAGGACAGGAGGCGCTGCAGGCAGAAGGAGCTCTATATGCAACAATGAGGGGCAGAAAAGCAATGGCAAGAGGGGGCACCCCTGCATGGCAGGAACCCAAGGCATGAGAAGGGGCAGGGAGTAACATATCATCACAACAGCACTCACCACAACAACACTCACCACAGCTGACATTTATTCATCAGTTGGCAGGTGCCAGGTGTGGGTCTACATACTTTACGTAGTGCTCACAAGATCCCTAGAAAGTAGATCTTATGATGATCCCATTTCACTGATGAGGAAACTAGCCAAGCGCAGTGTGGCTCATTCCTGTAATCCTAGCACTTTGGAAGGCCGATATGGGATGATCTCTTGAGCCCAGAAGTTCAAGACCAGCTTGGACAACATAGGGAGACCCCATCTCTTAAAAAAAAAACAAAAACAAAAACAAAAACAAAAAAACTAAATTACAAAAATAACAAATCACACGACGAAAATGAGGTGCAGCAGGGATAAGTGGCTTGCCAAGGTTACCCAGCTGGTAGGTGTCCGAAGCACGATATAATCGTCAGCCCTGGCCCTGAGCCCATGGAAGGTCCACTGCTGTGCCCAGTCCTGAGGAAGCAGTGGGTGGTGAGGAAAGGGCCCTCGTTCCTCCAGGCTGTCACGGGCCCTGCTCACCCACTGTCCACTTGGCTTGGCCACAGGCAGAGAGGGAAGGAGAGACCCTGAATCCAGTGCCATCCATCCATTGGATATGGGGAGCCCATGGCCAGGATGCCTCAAGAGCCAGACGGGCCAGGGGACTCTCCCTGCAGTAGCCTGTGGGTGGGGAGCAGGAGTGAGGGTGGAGAGAGTATTTCCTAGGGAACAAAAGTGCATTCGAGGTCCCAATACCTGGGTCATGGCAAGGCCAAGGGAAGAGGCCTCAGGCACTGGGTCTCTGAGACACCCTCACTCTCAATCAAGCCCTGCCACCCTGGCCAGAAGTTGTGTTCCTTTGGGAATGAGGCCTTGATCTGCCTCACCAAGCTCTTTACAAAGATGCAATCCAAGAGATATTCAATCAAGCAAACGCAGTTCAATGTTCATTGCAGAACCTGAGTGATGGGTGCATGAATGTTCATTGTACAATTACTTGAACTGTTTGGTAGGTTTGGAAATTTGCAGAGTCCAATGTCAAGGAGAAAAAAAATGCATCCTCCTCCCACAAAAAAAATCCCCCTCCCACAAAACGCCCTTCTCTACAGCTCCTCCCCACTCACCTACCTCATCTCCCCTGGAAATTGCTTTATGAGGAGCAAGCGGCAAGAATGATTTACTTGCTCTCTGACTCGGGAAATCAATCCTAAAATGCTGATAGGACAGGAAAGACGTGGCCACAGAGCCCCCCGGGAAATCTCCCTCTTGAAGGAAGGCTCTGAGCCAGGCCATGAGTGCGGTGGGGGGGTAGGGGCTCTGCAGGGAGATCGGCAGGCGTGGCCCAGTGGTGCTGGGAGTGGTCCAGAGACTGGGAGTGGCTCAGAGCACTGAGCTGCGGAAACACATGAGGCCTTCTTACCACTGCCACATTTAGAGGACACGTGGGCCCTTCGACACCTTGTTCTGCACCTCTAACTGTCTGGATGAGGAAACCGAGACCCAGGGAGGGGGAAATGACGGCCATGTTGCAGAGAAAGTCCACGGCAACGCTGAGACGGAATCTTCAGCCCCCTGACTCTCGGTTGACACCTTTTCCCCAGACACAATAATAAACTAAAAAAGCCGTAACAACTAGAGTTGCCTTTCTGCTCGCTAAGTGGCAGTACTTCATTCCCCACCCTCGCATGAGACAGCCACCCGTGCCATCTTCATTCTATGGGTGGGGGGGTAGGGGTGGGCAGGAAGCCATCAATGGACTCAAGGACACACCACTTCTAAGCAGAAGGGCTGTGACCTCGGAGCCAGGTTTCCCAGGCCCTAGGCCTTCAAGGCCATGGTTAAGCTCTGTTCTAAGCCTCAGAAAGCCAAGGCCTGTACACGGTTTTCCTGGAAGGGACAGAGGTTTTGCACGCTGGGGGAAGATGAAGAGGGGTCTGCCCAGAGCCTCCAAGTCCAGCCCACTGCTCTCTTGGGGGAGGACGGACGAACAACAGCTTATAAGGAGCTGGTGCTCTGCTACTGGCCAGTTCTTGAATGTGCCTCCCTACCTGCCTCCCCAAGCTTCCGTGGGCTTCCAGAGGCTTCTCTCATAAAGCTGCAAGTATGGTACCTGGTGAAATTGCCCGTGTGTGTAATACTCACCTCTCAGATATATTGAAAACATCCCCCAAATTGGCTAGCTTTGCTGCTATTTAAAACAGATTCACGTTACACCCCATAGATTTCATCTCTGCAGACACGGCACCTGTCGTGGGGCTTAAACACATTCTCTCTATTGCCACATAAACTACAGAGCGGAGGCAGTTGCAGGCAGCGGCCACCCACAGGCTGCGGGGCAGGCTGCTTCCAGCCAGCAAAACTCCAGGAGCAGAGAGGATCTGCATAGGCCTAGAGGCCTAGGGGGCCAATCAGAAAACTGGAGACATTGACAAGTAGCCAATCAAGCCATAAGTAGAAAGTTGCACCGGTTGTGGGGAGTGGAGCTTTGGGGATTTGAAGTCCTTTGATCCAATCAGCGTATAGGGCCAGGGAGGCTCCAGAGGGTTCTCCCCTGTGCCCCTCTGAGGCCTGGGGTAGCCTCTGCTGAGGCCTGGGGTAGCCTGGCTAAGGTTCTGCAATTCCCCCAAGCCTTTCGTTTTCTATCAGTAATCATCTTCACTCCTGTTTACTGATCACCTACTATGAACCAAGCCCTTAGTTCACATAATTTAGTGGTTCTTAGGACCCTAATTTAGAGATGCACCAACTGAAGCTTACATAGATTAAAGCAGCGGTCCACATATTTGAACTTGGATTAGAATCTCAGGGCTTGTTAAAACTCAGGGTGGGGACTGCTGGACCCCACCCCATCCCAGGTTGGGCAGGTCTGGAATGGGGATCAAGGATTTGCGTTTCTAATAAGCTCCCAGGTGATTCGGATGCTGGTGGTCCAGGGAACACACTTGGAGAACCACCAGGTTAAGGGACTAGTCTTGAAAATAGTGCTATAATACAAATCTAGATCCAACACAAGACGTCTGTGGCTACCCACCACCCCTTTCTTTACAGGTGTGTGGCATTTTATTTCTCCACCAGCAATAGCCTCAGTTGGGTCCGCTGTGCCCGGCTTCACTGATTCACTGACTAGAAGGCTGCCTTCCCTGTCTGCAGCATCCCCAGAGCAGCCAGCCAGAGCCTCCAGTTGGGGCTGTTAATTTTATCTTCTACCACTGCGAAAGCACAACAGCTGGCAGGGGAGGGGCAAGGCAGGTGAGCGGGTGCTTCCAGGCACCTCCCTGCAGAGCAGAGGCGGTGTGGGTGGATGATGCCCGCAGCCACTGGGATCCTTCATGAACCTGCTCCACTCAGAACGGCCCCCATCTCAGATTCCGGCAATGACCTGGACCCCGGGCCCCCCACCCCTCGCCACTGCACCAAGCACAGGAGCTCCCATGGCCGCTTTCAAGTTTGGGGGTGGGGTTAGATTCAGCTCAGCAGCTGCCACATAAAAGGGCCCATTGCAGCCCATATAAGCACAGACGCAGCATTTATCTCTCCTGTCACTGATGGCGGCTCCATTTGGGGGCTTTTTATTGTTGCTTTTTTTTTTCCCTTGGCTGCTGTTACTACTCAGTTCAATATTTAATTTTCCCATAAACCAAAGAGTTGCACTTTTTTTCCCCTCTCTCTTTTTCTTGCCGGGGACTCCCTTCCACTGGTGGGATCTGTCTCTTCGGGTCTCTGCTGGGAGAGAGGGGCTTAGGATGGGGCTGGAGATTTCAGCCCTTCCAACTTGGGCAGGGATTGGAGGGAAGGATGCCTGGGCCCTTCCCTCCAATCCATTCACTCATTCACTTGGAAAATGTGTATTGAGCAAATCCTGGTGTGCCAGGCTCTTGGGTGCGGCCGCAGGTAAGAAGCCTTCCCTGACCTCGTGTTGCTTACATTCTAGTGAGGGTATCGGAGGAAAAGAGATGTGTGTGGACCAATATGTGAGATAATTATACACTGTGAGGTGCTCTGTGAAGAAAATATACAAAATGCTGGGGCCCCAAACAAAAGAGAGCTTAGCTTAGATTGAGGAGTGACATTTGAGCTGAGACTTCTTGAAAGTCCTGACAAGGCTCGGCCAGGCTAAAAAGCTGAGTGAAAGACTTCAAACAGGGGAAGCTGCACATGCAAAGGCCCTGTGGCTGGAAAGAGCTGAGTGTGTTCATAGACCCAAAGAGAAAAATGTCTCAGTGTGCTTGGCGCATGGTGATGGGACGGTGAGTATTGGTCAAGGTGTAAAGGTTGGAGAAGGGAGCAAGGTCTACAGCACTGCAGGGTCTTCTGGAATTTTCTTCCACAGATGGGCTATGTGCTTTCCTGTGCTGGGAGAAATGAAGGAAACCAACAGACATTGAAATTGAACTCCTATTGCATGGCTGGGCGACACTAGCTCTGAGGCTAGGTGGAAGAAAGACAAAGCTCCAACTTCCAGGGAACACGCACTCTAGTGGGGAGACAGATGTTGACCCAGAACAGAATAACAAGTAGCAAGGAGTATGAAAAGAACAGGGTGCTCCAGGCACCCAGAGGACAGGCTCTAACCCTGTCTGGAAAAACCTGGGAAGGCTGCCTGGAGGAGGCAACATCTGAGGTCAGCCTTAAAGGATGAGGTGGAGTTAATTAGCAGAAGGCCCAGTGTGTGCAGGGCACAGAGGAGATGAGCAAAGTGAAGAGGGAACCACAGGCAGCTCAGCATTGCTGAAGCAGGGAGGGCTTCCCAGAGGAGGTGCTCTTTTGAGCAGGTTATTGAAGGAGCAGAGAGACAGCTAGTGGAGATGATGGGGAAGAAACTAAGATGTGTGGAACCAAAAGAAAAAAAAAAAAGAAATTAAAGTAGGGAACATGGAGGGACATTTATATTCATGGACACTTTTATATTAAGAAGGTGGTTTTCTTCTTTTGTGAAATATGGTGTAATGACTAAGAGCTGATTGAAAAGGAAGGCAGTCAATAGAGCAGGCATGCTGAGAGGAAAGAATGGATTTTTTTGCAAACAATATAATTTTGAACTTGTCTCTCCCCTCCCCCATCCCTCCCCCAAACCTAATTGATTACCACCCCATGATGAATGACACTGGGAGCCAGAGTGTGCTAAGCACCTTCGTAGAGTGGTACCCAAGGAGCTGGAGAGATTTTCCCTTCCTCGAGACAATGGCTACTCCTGGGAGGGAAAGAAATTCCCCTATACATCGTTCTCAGCCAAGAGAGGGGCGTGGGCCATTGGAGAGATAATATAATTAAAGCTTTCCTGTTTGCTCAGCACTTTGCTATCCTTACAGAAGGTTTATGTTTATTTTCCATTTGCTTCTCATCTCAAAAACCCTGGAAGCTGAGAGGCTGGCAGGGTATGTCTTATTGAACTCATCTGATAGATGGGAAGACTGATGACCACAGGCATCAACTGATTTGCCCAAAGTTCTATGGGATGTTGGGAGCAGAGCCTGGGCTAGAACCTTGGTCTGACTCTATTAGAGCCAGCACCCTGGGAGAAGTGGGAGCGGACCTCATGGAAGAGTATTTAACTCTAGTACTCACAGTTTGACACAGGCGTGGGGCAGATTTCCCTCTCCAACAATTCTGAGATTTATATCAGATCAGGTTTGTGTTCCCAAATTTCAAAGGCCACGGGATGATTTACAGAGCAAAGAGGAGCTGCTGCATTGTCTCCGAAGTGAGTTACAATGACCGAAATAAAGTTCTGCTTTCAAGATAAAGACAGGCAATATTTCAGAGTTAATTTCATAAAACCGATCATCCAACCATTACCTCCCTGTGTCGATGTTAACTGTTGAGTCTAAAATAACTTCAACTCCTGCCTCCCTTGGTGGCTATGGAACAGGAGTGATGGAGGTTGGCTGTGACATGCAGCTGTGTCAGATGGGAAGCCACTTTACCTTTCCCAATGCTAGAAAAAATTATTCATGGAAACTTCTAGCAGCAATTCTCTCCTCTTAAGGCACAGTAAAAAAATAAACTAGAAAGTCAACTGGTTTGGTTGGGGGTGGGGGCAGGGATCAGTGGATTTAAGGGAGTTTTATGGTGGTGCCCTTGGTTGATCATCATGGTGGACTTATAGAATAGGGTCGGCCTTTCCTACGGCCCAGGTCTGGTGTTACACAAGTGGAATAATGTGTCTGTAAGTGGTTTATAAATTATGAAGCTCTGCCCATGTCTAGACTCTTTTTTTTTTTTTTTTTGAAATGGAGTTTCGCTCTTGTTACCCAGGCTGCAGTGCAATGGCACAGTCTCGGCTCACTGCAACCTCCGCCTTCCGGGTTCAAGTGATTCTCCTGCCTCATCCTTCTGAGTAGCTGGGATTATAAGCATGTGCCACCACACCCAGCTAATTGCGTATTTTTAGTAGAGACACGGTTTCTCCATGTTGGCCAGGCTGGTCTTGAACTCCCGACCTCACGTGATCCGCTTGCCTTGGCCTCCCAAAGTCTTGGGATTACGGGCGTCAGCCCCTGCACCTGGCCTAGATTCTTACTATTACTACTACAACTATGACTACTGTTTATTCTTCCCCAAGCAAAATATGCCTGCTTGGTGTCTCTTCACCTTAGAAGGGTCATTTCAGATGAATGGTGCTGATGAGTGTGATGAGTGTGTTTACTCACCCACCCCCACCACACACACCCCAGAGAGCATTGCACTGCCACAGGCATTTCACAAAACACAGCCTCAAAGTCCACAAAAATGAGGCACTGATGGTGGGAGCACTGGACATCATTGTCTACAGGTGATAACAGAAGAGTGGGAGGGAGATTGGTGAGCGAGGGGTCTTCGTTGATGATTCTTTGCCACCTGGATCTCCTGTGAATACAGTGGGACACAGGAAGGTGGCCTTACCTTACACTGCTCATTCTGTTACCTGACTTTGTATTTGGGATTATTCTTGCCCAGGAAGTCATGTAGAGTTGATATCTGTGTTCACAGCTGATCTTTCACCTTTGATTGAACACTTCCTGGGGCATGGGATCTATCCCAGGCATAGGACACATAAAAAGCTGCTGGCTTTTGACCTTGGCCAGAGACTGTAACAGTGATGGGAATGGCGATGAGAATGGAGATGGTATTGGGGTTGGGGATGGGATGGAAACAGAAATGAGAATTGAGTTGGAGATGAGGATAGAGATGTGATAGAGATTAAGTGTGGGGACAGGAATAGAAATGGTGACAGGAATGGAGGTGGGATAGAGATGGGGGAGGAGATGGAGTTGAAGTTGGTCATGAGATGGAGATAGAAATGAGGAGAGAATAGGGGATGGAGATTGAGGATGGGGAGGGATGGAAATGGAGCTGAATGTGAGGATAGAGACAGAGATGAGAATGGAGATGGAGTGGAGATGGGGATAGAAACAGGAATGGAGATGAGGATGGGGAAGGGGATGTGGATGCGGATGGGATGGAGATAGAGATAGAGGTGGAGATGGGCATGGGGTAAAGATAAGAATAGAGAAGGAGATTGAGATCGAGATGGGAAGGAGATTGAGATGGGGATGGGGATAAAGATGGGGGAAGAGATGGAGACGGAGATGGGAGTGGGGTTGGGGATGGGGGTAGATATGGGTTTGGAGATGAACATGGGGTTGGGGCTGGTGATAAAAACAGGGAAGGAGATGGAGATGAAGATGGAGTGGGGATGAGGGTGGAAATGGGGATAAAGATAAGGAAGGAGATGAAGATGGAGAGGGGGATGGGGATATGGATGAATTGGGGAAAGGGATGGGGATGAGGATGAGGGTAGGAATGGGGATGGGGACGGGAACGGAGATGAGGGATGAGGTGGGGATGGGGATGGGAATGAGGTGGAGGAGCAGGTGGAGAGGGGGAGTGGGGTGGGAATAGGAATATAAAAGGGGAAGCCTAAGTGAAGGAAGGCTTTTATTGGGCTATGAAACTGGCTTTTATTGGGCTATGCAGGCAGGAATGCCGTACTTGGTCAAGAGAAGGGAAAAAGAAAAATAGAAAAGAAGAGGGCAATGCTAATAGTGACGTGAAGAGTGAAGCATCTGTCAGGAGCCAGGGACTCCTGGATGGAGACGGCTCCCTGACTGCCGGCACTCAGAGCCCTCCACCAGGAGACAGGAGGTGAGATGCAGAGTGACATTTTCCTAGGACTCACTGATGGGAGTATATTGATGGGGAGGGTGTGGGAAGCCTGAGCTGTCCGTGCTGATGTTAACAGCTCTGCTATGTCATCGTCCATACAACTGAAATCTGTTATTGTCTTATGAGCTTGATTAACTGTACATATTGCTAATATAACGAGGGATGGAAACACAGCTCCAATCAGGGTCTGTGTGGGTGGTGCGTGTGACTTCGGTGCAGATCTCCAGAGAGAGAGAGCGTGTGTGTGTGTGTGTGTGTGTGTGTGAATGTTTAGGGGGGTGAAGGGTGTAAGCGCCATGCTGTGCAAAGAACCCTAGCCAGGATTTGGAAGGCTAGGGGCCATTCCAGGCTCTGCCACTGACTTAGGGTATGATTGTAGCCAAACCTGTGCCTCTCTCTGATCTCAGTTTGCTTACTTATAAAATGGAAAGTCTAGACCAGAGTTGTCCAAGAGAAATATAATGTAAAGTACATATGTCACTGTAAGTTTTCTAATAACTGCATTAAGATAAGTTTAAAAAAGAAAACGTGAAATTAATTCTAGTAATATATTTATTAAACCCAATATATCCAAAATATTATCATGTCAATATGTTATCAATATATCTTACGCTCTTCTTAAAAAATTAAGACTTCTGTTTTACACTTACAGCACATGTGAACTTGAACAAACCACATTTCAGGTGCTCCCCAGCCACATGGGGTGAGTGGCTGCTCTACGGGACAGCCCGAATCTAGGGCATTTTCTGATCTCCTCACTAAACTGTGAATGCTCCAAAGGTACGACCATGTTTTATTCTCCCAGTCCTTAGCAAGGAGGCTCAAATAAGAATGTTAGTAAATCACACTGACAATAAGCACAGCTGATATGTATTGGGTGCACTTTCAAAACACTTTGCAGGCACTACATTACTGAATCTTCACAAGTACCTTATAATTCCATTTTTCAGATCAGGAAACCAGGCTCAGAGAGGTTAAGTAACTTGCCCAAGGTCACACAGCCAGTAAGTGGTACAGCTGATCTTTGAAATCTGGCTAGTCTGATCTAGAACCCACCTCCTTAGCCATTGTCCTATACTACCTCCCTTATTTATAGTCATACACTAATTAAAATTGCTACCCTGCCTTGCAGGTAACTTACATGTGCCATCACATTTACTCTTCAAAGCAAACCTCTTAGAAGCCAGGCATACTGGCTCACACCTGTAATCCCAACACTTTGGGAGGCTAAGTTGGGAGGATCGTTTGAGGCCAGGAATTCAAGACCAGCTTGGACAACATAGCAAGACCCTAGCTCTACAAAACATAAAAAACAAACAAAAAAAAACAGGCGTGGTGGCGCACAACTGTGGTCCCAGCTACTTGAGAGGCTGAGGCAGGACAATTGATCACTTGAGCCCAGGAGGTCAAGGCTGCTGTGAGCCATGATTGTGCCACTTCACTCCAGCCTGGGTAACAGAGTGAGACCCTGCCTCAAAAAACACAAAAAAAAGAAAAAGAAAAGAAAGAAAGAGAGAGAGAGAGAAAGAGAAAGAAAAAAAAGAAAGAGAGAGAAAGAAAGAAAGAAAGAAAGAAAGAAAGAAAGGAAGAAAGAAAGGAAGGAAGGAAGGAAGGAAGGAAGGAAGGAAGGAAGGAATAGAAAGAAAGAAAGAAAGAAAGAAAGAAAGAAAGAAAGAAAGAAAGAAAGAAAGAAAGAAAGAAAGAGAAAGAAAGAAAGAAAGAAAGGAAGGAAGGAAGGAAGGAAGGAAGGAAGGAAGGAAAAGCAATCCTCTCCTCTCAGGAAGGTTCTAGGTGTCTGATCTCTGTTTGCTCAGTGAAGATAAGAAAGAATGAATGAATGATTTTAAAGGAGTCGCCTGCCTGGTTCTGAGCCTCTAGGATTCTTGGAGTGTATCCTGATTCCTATTCACCTGCCATCACGAGCCATGCCAGAGTTTTATGCTAAGCTCTAACTGCAGAGGTCACTGATCTTTGGGGTAACTGAGTAACTAGAGCCACCCACAGCATCAGTTCCTGATGGAATTTGATTATAAGGCATCCATGGAAGGTAAGTGAATGTTCCCGGTGGTTCAAATGTGTACATACATCTAAAGGCACCAATAGATACAAGCTCCCTTTTCTTCCCAAAGGTCAAGGTGGCTCAGCTTCATGTCAGAGGCTGGGCTCTGGAGTCAGACTGCCTGAGTTCAAATCCTGGCTCTTCCTCATACTGGCACCGTGAGTGAGTCTGAGCAAGTTGCTTCACCTCTTAATTTTCCCCATCTGTAAAATGGGAATAAATAAGCCCAGCTTGTAGACTGATGGTGAAGACAGAAAGAATGCACACATGTTAAGAACTCAGAACAGGTCCTGATTCCTAAGAGTTAGCTTTTGTGGATTCTTGTGTGGGATCCAGGTTTTCGGTTGAGTTTTGGAAAGGTTAGATTGCAGAATCTGCAATTTCTAGGTAATTGACGTGTTCTGCTGTATTTTTCTCTTCTCGGAATTCCTATCCCACTTACCATCTGTTTTATGCGATCTTACGCTTAATTACAATTCTCCAACTATTGTTCTCCCATTGTTTTCTGTGTGCTCTGCTTCTCGCTGACAGCATGGGTTGGCTCCCTGAATGAATGAATGACTCATACCTGATTTCATTTCACTAGGCCTTGAAATAGAGTTGCCCATGTGTCTGTCGCCCCCACCTGACTGTGAACTTTGCAATGCTTCACCTGTTTCATCATTGGGCACCTCCTGGCAGCACCTGGCATTGTTCCTGGCACCTAGTAGGTGTCAGGAAATGTTTGTCGAATTTAATTAAACTTAACTAGAGTGAAAACCCCCTGAAGGAAGGAAAGGCCCATACCTCTTTATTTCCTCTGCTTCCCTCCCTGTGCGTGTCCCAAGGCTGGGTAAATCAGAACTGACAGCTTTTCCCAAGTGAGGCTCTAAGATTCTGGCTCCTGTCCTGCTGATTATGAGGAGGTTAGGGAAATAATAGCAGAAATCACAATAATAGCAAATTCCTACCATATGCTAAGCATTTTCATATGCATTAGCTAGTTTTGTCCTGCAAAAATGTCTGCCAAGTATTAATATTATTCCCATTTAGCAAACTGGGGGACTGAGGCTCACAGTTTTGGTGACTTGCCCAAGCACGTGGAGGTGGTGGTGACCAAGCTGAGATTCAGACCCAGGTGTGCCTGATGGCCCAGTCCCTGCCCCTTGCGATGCCCCATGGTGTCTGGGAGCAAGGGTTTTGACAAACCAGCCAGGGGCAGTGGGTGAGGAGAGAAGAGAGGTTGAGTGGGTGGGAGGGGTGGCCAACAAAAAGAAGCCAACTTCCAGAAAGGATGGAAGGAAAGACTCCTGGCCACACATAGCTGTCCAGCTGCCCCCATCCAAGTGTATGGTACCATCCTCCCCAGCTGAAATTCCCACTCTGTTTTCAGTCTCTTCCAAATGCAAGTCAGATGATGTCACTGCTCTCACTGAAAACCTTCAGTGGCTCCCCATTGCTCTCAGGATAAAGAAGAAAAACCCATAACCTGTGCTTTAAAGATAAATCAGCCCTCTGGGGGCTAGGGCAGAGGAAAGGGGGAAAAGGCCCCAAAGTATAGCAGTTGCTGTTTTTTGTGATGTGAAGATACTCACTGTGACAAGTTACAAACAGTTAACTGCTGGTTCATAAAATTCCTGAAAATGTCACAACCTGCTCCAGCATGCCAGTTCAAGTCATAATCCCCCTGACAGCACGCCACATGCTCTGTGCCCTGCTCATATGCCCAGCCCCTCTGGGCACCACAGTCCCCCTGGCCTGCCCCGCTCTCTCCTGGCCAACCTACTGCCAGGCTCTGGCACAAAAATAATCCAGGAATGGTGGCACACACCTGTGGTCCCAGCTACTTGAGAGGCTGGGAATCTCAGGGCTTGTTAAAACTCAAGGTGTTAAAACTCAAAGCTCCTTCTACCTCCCACGCTGTCTCCCACCCACTCTTGTGACCTCAGATCACGGCAGCAATGTGGCTGCTTCAGCAGCGTCTGCCCAGAACTCCCAGGCTCGGGCAGAGTCCCCTCAACACACTGATGCCTCCGGGGACCTGATGCACTTCACACTTTGATCTGTGCCATCTCTTGATTCCTGTGTGTCTTCTACACTAAACTGTAAGCTCCAGGAGGGGAGGGCTCTTGTCTATATTCCCAGCAAGGACGTCTTCCTCACTGTAGTGGATGCCAATGGCACCCCCTGGAGTTTGGCAACACCTGCCCTCCCCCACCCCCGGCACCCAGCATGGACGTGGCCCATCTTAGGTCATCAGTGAACTCTTCCTGAATCTCCCAGTTGAGCCCTTGTCTTCCTGTGCTTCCTTTTGGGGCAGCTCCTCCCACCTCCATTGAAGTGGTGGCTGCTGACACACCAGCCCCCTTCAGCCGCTACCAAGCCCAGAACTTCACGCTGGTCTGCATCGTGTCTGGAGGAAAACCAGCACCCATGGTGAGTACCCCTGGAGTGCCCAGCTCCGTCCTATCTGCCAGACCACCCTGCTTTGGGGCTGGTCCAGCTGCAGGTGTCTCCACTGTGCGTGGAAAGGGAGTGGTTGGCCAGGGCTGACTCTGTCCCCATCTGCCTTGGTCTGATCCCGTTTACCCATTGGACTGGTCCAGGCATCCATGTGCCCCTGTTGCTACCCATCTCCCCGTGCCGAGAACCCCCACTCCTCCTGGAGACAAAGTCCTAGAACTCCACAGCAGGAGCAGCCTTTCGGGGAGCCCAAGACCCAGCATGCCTGACCCCAGTTATTGAGTCCCACGGAGACAAATGAAAGGGGGCCCCGAGAGGAAAAGGGGCTTGTCCCAAGTCACCATGGCACTCCTGACAGAGCTGGGTCTCAAGTCCGTGTCTCAAGCTCCAGGTTCACTGGCATTCCCAGGAGCCCACATGATCAGCAGGAAGCCCATCTGAAAGGAGGGACAGGATGGAAGGGCGAGAAGGAAGCAAGTAAGGGAGGGAAGAGAGAGGAAATTCCTTTTTGACCAACTTATTAGACCCAGCGTAGTTTCTTTGATATTTGTCAGTGCAGTTCACGAGATTTTTTATGACCTCTTGAAGGGGGTGGGGTAGGAGGTGCAGCGTCCAGAGAGCTGGGGTCCTGGCCCTGCTGTACTCACTGAGCAACCATGAGCAGGAAATGCCCCCTCCCCACTTCTGCCTCTGTTTCTGCAAGGACGTTTAGGGGGCTGGACAATATTTGTTTTTCAGCTTTTTTAGTAGCACCAGGACCCTTTTGGTCTAAATGATATACAGGGAAGCCTCATATATGTGACATTTAAAAGTGAAGAGAGGCCAAGTCACTCTCATTGCACCTGAAGCACCTCTTTAGAACCCGTAGGCTTCCATGAAACCCATTTGGAGAACGGGCTACGTACCCTTTCAATTTTGACATTTTATAATACTTTGGGTCTTGATCCTGTGAGTTTCACACAGTACTAGGATTTAGCAAGGTGTGGAGCTAGAGCAATGGGTACATAGGATTACAGTTCAAGACGGGAGCCAAATGGTTCCCCTCATTCCAGACCCAGTTGTCTCCCAGGCATGGTCCAATTGTGCGGCCTTGGGAATCTAGGCCAGCCCTGCCCTGGGACCTGGGGCAGGGTGGTAAATGGGTCTGTAGAGGTCCAGGACAGGGCAGTAAGCAGGTGCACAGAGACACAGGTGGGGCAGCGGGCAGGGTCACAGGGATGCAGAGATACAGGTGAGGCAGTGGGCAGGGATGCAGAGACACAGGTGGGGCAGCGGGCAAGGGCACAGAGACATAGGTGAGGCAGTGAGCAGGGGAGTAGAGACACAGGTGGGGCAGTGGGCAGAGGTGCAGAGTCACAGATGGGGCAATGAGCAGGGGCACAGAAGCACAGGTGGGGCAGTGGGCAGAGGTGCAGAGACACAGGTGGGGTGGTGGGCAGGGGAGTAGAGACACAGGTGAGGCGGTGGGTAGCGGTGCAGGGGCACAGGTGGGATTGTGGGCAGAGGAGTAGAGACACAGGTGGGGCACTGGGCAGGGGCACAGAGACACAGGTGGGGTGGTGGACAGAGGTGCAGAGACACAAGTGGGGTGCTGGGCAGGGGAACAGAGACAAGCCTCAGTCCCTAGGAAGTGGACCCAAAAAGGTAGCTTCAAAGCCAGTTGCTGAAAGCAGAAGCAGGACATGACCCCAGATTTTCCCCTTTGGAGGCCATAGACAGGTCCAGTCTCCCTAAAATCAGGAAAGCTGTTTTTTTCTCACAGAGAAAAAGTCCTTTCCTGAAAGGCACAAAGAAACGCTTTTCACAGCCCAGGGGCTGCAGGAAGACCCCTCCTACCCAGCCTGTCTGCCTGCCCCGACATTTGCGACACGGCAATAAAATATTCAGATATAGACATGCAAAAGAACCTCATCTCCCCAAATCCCAGGCATCTTATGTTTGCCTGAGACATCAGAACTTTAAAGTAATTCTTTGATATAAATTACAAACCTGCATTTAAAGCACTTTTCAAAAAGAAAAAAGGAAAGAAGAAAATAAATGGGGGAAAAAAACCCAACGCAGGCTATCATGTGCATAAGAGATTCTTTGTTGGCCTTACAAACTCCAACAAAAATCCTACATTTCATAACCCCATCCCCTCCCACCTCCTCCACCCCCCTGCAGTCCCTCCCTCCACACACTTTCCTTCCACTCCCCCACCTGTGTCCCAGAGAGCTGCATCCCACTCTTCCCTCTCCCGCCCCCTATCGATTTATTTATCTGATTTATTAAAAATACATCCAATCCCCTCAGGACTCTGGGCACATGTACCAAAATAAAAAGACAGCAAATTAAATTAAATGCCGCCTCACAAAACTTGAGTTCCCCATTAGCAGAGAAAGTGAGGAGATGTTTGCTCTCACCTCATCCCCGCACCTAGCTTCCTCCTACACATGCACCTGTTTTCTGCCTTCCATCTCCAAAACGCACACACAGAGATTCTTTCTTCCCTCATCCTCTCCCAACGTCTCACTTAATCCCCGGCGCCTTCCATTTTTCCCTTATCCCCAGGCCCTCCCTGAGTGGGCATGGACCACACCCTTGGACCCCAGGTGGTTGCCATGGTGTAGGCCAAAGTCCCCATTTCCCATGTGGTTCCACTGAGGCACCCAACAGCCCCATGAAGCAGGTGTCTTATTCTTCTCTTGACAAGTGAAGAAACTGAGGCTCAAAAAACCTCATCAGTTGGTAAATGATGGGATTGGGCTAAGCCTCTGCCCCGAGGGCCTGCATGTGTTCCCATTGTACCACACTGGCTCATAGTTCTTGGGGGGGTTGAAGGGAAAGGAGTGGGGTGAGGGCTACTGTCTAGACTACTATGCTCTGGAAGAACTGGCATCCTGTGCCCAGTTCATCAGAGAACCCACTGGGAGGTTGAAGTTAGTAGCACAAAATCATTTTCCCACACCCTCCTTACAATGGCAGGTTTATTTCAAACGAGATGGGGAACCAATCGACGCAGTGCCCCTATCAGAGCCACCAGCTGCGAGCTCCGGCCCCCTACAGGACAGCAGGCCCTTCCGCAGCCTTCTGCACCGTGACCTGGATGACACCAAGATGCAGAAGTCACTGTCCCTCCTGGACGCCGAGAACTGGGGTGGGCGACCCTACACGGAGCGCCCCTCCCGTGGCCTGACCCCAGATCCCAACATCCTCCTCCAGCCAACCACAGAGAACATACCAGAGACGGTCGTGAGCCGTGAGTTCCCCCGCTGGGTCCACAGCGCCGAGCCCACCTACTTCCTGCGCCACAGCCGCACCCCGAGCAGTGACGGCACTGTGGAAGTACGTGCCCTGCTCACCTGGACCCTCAACCCACAGATCGACAATGAGGCCCTCTTCAGCTGCGAGGTCAAGCACCCAGCTCTGTCGATGCCCATGCAGGCAGAGGTCACGCTGGGTAAGACTTGGTGGAGGCCCTTCTGGAGAGCCCTTGCAGACCTGGGTGTGGGGAGAGCCTTGGAATAGGGTTCCTGGGCTGAGGACAGCCATGGAGAGGGGGAGGAGATGGAGCAAACTGGAGTCAGGATGAGCACAAATGGTAGAGTCAGGTTCTTAGGGAGGTTTGCTGAGCTGGATTGGAGAAGATGGGAGGTACCCACAGGCCAAGGTAGTTTGCTGGGTTGAGCCAAGAACATGAGAGGTCAGAAGAGTTTGCTGGATAGGGTCAGGGACACAGGAGATCAGGGGAGGTCAGAGGAGTTCCTGGATTAGATCAGGAACATGGGAGGTCTGGGAGGTCTTCTGGAAGGGTCAGAAACAAGAGATTGAGGAGATTTGCTGGGTTGGGTCAGGAACATGAGAGGTTGGGGAAAAGCAAGGGAGTCACTGGGCTGGGTCAGCAACATGAGAGGTCAGGGAGTTTGCACAGTCCAGATAAAAAAGATGGAAAGTCAGAGAAATATGCCAGATTGGTGTTAAAAACAGGGGAGGTTTTCTAGGTCAAAAGTGGAACCAGGACGTTTGCTGGGTAAATAAAGTATACATGAGAGTCAGGTTTCTTCAGGAAGGGTTGCTGAGTCGAGTCAGAAGCATAGAAGGTCAGCGTGAAGACCAGGGGAGGTCAAGATTTTTCGAGTCAGCCTCAGGAGCACAAGAGATCAGGGGACATTTGTCGGGTCAAGGAGAGGAACCTTGAGGTCATGGCATGCTCAGGGGAGTTTTCTACATCACAGGTGGGAACATGGGAGGTGACAGGGAGATTTTCTGGATTGCATATGAGTCCATTGAGCTCAGAGGACAGTTGCTGCATAAGGGTTGCAAACCTGGGAGGTTGCAGGCTTGCTGGATCAGGTTCGGGAATTCTGAAAGTCATAGGAATTTTTGCCAGGTTGGGGTCAGGAACACATAGGACATGGAAGGATATCACTCCGGCTTACACTTTTAAGTACAATGAAAACCCTGTCATCTGTGGGTATGTGGGAGGCAGGCAAAGAGGACACTGGCTGCCCAGAGCCAGCTCAGCCCAAGAATCCAATCCCTGTCCATGATCTGCTCCTCTCCCCACAGAGCACCAACCCAGGGATCCCCAAAGCGGTTCCCTGGTAACTCACTCCCTTCCCCTTATACTGGTCCTCCCCACTGACTCAGGGCAGGGAAAGGGGAGATGTGGAATCTTCGCTGCTGAAAATATATAAGACTCATCTCCAGTTGTTTGTATGGACTGGGTGGGCGAGGGCAGGGTATGGGCACGATGACCTGTGCTTGTCCTTTCCCCTATGTCCTTTGAACCTTGATTTGCAGCCCCCAGCAGCTCCTCCCTGAGCCCGAGATGCCTGGGCTCATACTCCAAAACTCCTGTAGTGTTCAGGGGCTGCCTGGAGCAGTCCACAGCCTCTAACCCAGGCCACTCATGACCAAGGACTGAGAGCAGTAACTGACAAGAATTGGGACTGCAGCTTGTGTCAGGTGTTCTAGAGAGCTTCTGTTTCAGCTGGACCATCAGAAAACCCAACACCTCCTCAGTATCAAATACCAAAGAAAAGGATTTTGTACGGATAGTATGTACTATGTGCCAGGAACATCTGCAAGGATTCTCATCCGGTCCTCACAAGCACAGGTTGGCTGTGTAGTCCCATTTTGCATATGAGCAAAACTGAGGCTCAAGTTGGTAGAGTCCTTTGCCAAGTCATTAACTTTGTATGTAGCAGCGTTGAAATTTCAAGCCAAGTTTATTGGTGCCTTCTTCACTCACTACCATGCCAACCACTGAACTCACCAGCCCCAGGATGTGGTGTCTTGACTGGTTATGGGACTGGTTCCCTGAAGACCCATTACAATGGCCCTTAGATTTTCTCTCTCTCTCTCTCTCTTTTTTTTTTTTTGACAGAGTCTAGCTCTGTTGCACCCAGGCTGGAGTGCAGTGGGTGACCTTGGCTCACTGCAACCTCAGCCTCCCAGGTTCAAGCGATTCTCCCGCCTCAGTCTCTCAAGTAGCTGGGATTACAGGTGCCTTCCACCACATCCTGCTAATTTTTTTTTTTTAAATAGAGGTGGGGTTTCACCATATCGGCCAGGCTGGTCTCAAACTCCCAACCTCAGGTGATCCACCTGCCTCGGCCTCCAAAGTGCTGGGGTTACAGGCGTGAGCCACCGCACCCAGCAGCCCTTTGATTTTCACAGGCCACCTGCCCATACAGAAACTAACAATAAAGGCTAACATTTAGTGAGCACCTACTATATGCCACAGACTGTGGCTTCTCTTATATTAACCCAGTAAGACAGGCACCATTATTATCCCATGTCACAGAGGAGGAAGCTGAGGCTCAGGGAGGTTAAGTTGCCCAAGGTGAGTGGGGGAGAATTCAAAGGCTCCAGAGTCTGCTCTAAGCCTCTCACTCTGCCTCCTCATGGCGTCCCTCTGTCACAGGTGCCCACTTCCTGGGTTCTCTTTGTTCATCATTCCATAAAGATATCACAAGCAGGGCCAGGCACAGTGTCTCATGCCTGTGATCCTAACACTTTGGGAGGCCAAGGCGGGTGGATCATGAGGTCAGGAGTTCAAGACTAGCCTGACTAACGTGGTGAAACCCCATCTCTACTAAAAAAAAAAAATACAAAAATTAGCTGGGCTTGGTGGTGTGTGCCTATAATCCCAGCTACTCAGGAGGCTGAGACAGGAGAATCACTTGAACCCAGGAGGCAGAGGCTGCAGTGAGCCGAGATTGCACCACTGCACTCCAGCCTAGGTGACAGAGTGAGACTTCATCTCAAAAAAAAAAAAGTGGGGGGGAAAAAGATATTACAAGCATCACTTAAGGCCAGGCCCTGTACTAAGTGCTGGAATCTTCTCAACCCAGAGCCTGCTCTGACCCCTCTCTTGGTCCTTCTACCTTGCCAGCCCTTCACTCCTCTCTCTGGACCCTCCATCCTTCCACGGCCTCTTCCTCCCCCGACAGAGCAGCCTCCACCCTTCACCTGGTTGCTTCATTTATGAAAGCCCCCTCCTGCCCCTCTTGTGGAAGCTCTGGCTTCCAGCGGGGTGGCACCCTTGCCCCACCCCACCAAGAATAAGGAGGAGAAAGATGAAAGGCCAGATACAGACTTCAAGGCAGCTGGTGAAAAGTGAGCTTGTAGCTGACATCTTCTAGTGATGGGAGGGGGTGTGCCTCTGCTGGCCTGTGTGACCCCTATCAACAGCACCCCAAACCACATTAAAGCACTTGCCTGCTCTGTCCTGGATCCCAGGCCCTCCCTTAACTGGAGCCACCTCTGTGGGCACCCCCACTCCTTATCATCAGAGCAAGGGAAAGAAGGGCCCACTCATAAGCAGTGGGCCTGGACAGGCAGGTCTGCACACACCGGGGGATTTGGGGCATGGGGGACACAGCAGGGCCACCAAGATGAAGGGCCCTAATTGAGTGGGTGAGTAAAGAGACACCTGGGCTGACTTCCTAGCCTCCCTCGACTGCTGAGTGAGAATTCAGACTTCTTAACGTCTCTGAGTCTCAGTTTTCTGACCTGATGAAGGGGGTGAATAGTAACTGCACAAATGTTTTGAGCACCTACTCAGAGCCAGGCTCTCTGCAGGATGCTTTCCTCACCAGGTCTCCTTTAAACCTGCAGTGAACTTGTGAGGCCGCTGAGAGTTGCTATCATATTACTCCCATCTGAGAGGTGAGGGACTCAGGTTTAGAGTAACCTTTCTTAGGTCAGCCAGCCAAGGCTGTCCGGCCCCAGATCTCACATTCTTAACCACTGTGCTCTACAGCCCACCTGTCAGGGCTGTGGTAAGGCGTCACTGAGCCAGGGGATATGACCAGTGGAATGTGCCATGAGCCAAAGAGTCGTGAGTGTATGCACCTTGCACTATCAGGGCACCCTGCACTCTGGGTGAGACAGTGGGACGGATTAGATGACCTCAGAGCACAAAATCCAATCATTCGACAAGGATTTTGAAGATCAGGCCAACGAGGGTGGGGCGTGTCTCCCTGCAATGAGCCTTCGCTCCTCCTCTTCCCTTGCAGGGATGCCCTCCCCAGCTGAAATGCCACCCCTCCAGGAAGATTTCTCTGACCCTCCCCCAACCCTTTGAGCTGTTTGTGCCTCTTCTGAGTTCTTGTCTCACCAGATTTGTACCTTTCTTGTAATCTGGACCACAGATGCCTGAGCGTCCTGGCACCCATCTCACTAAATGGCAACCATGTCCTTCCCATTGATCAAACCAGAAGCCTTGCAGACCCCTCACCTTTTCCACTCTTCCCTCCTATCCCACATGCAAACCATCATTAAGCCCTGGCAGCTCAACTTCAGAATATATCCCAAATCTGCCACTCCTCACGGTCTCCTCTCCAAATACCCAACCCAAGCACCATCAATTCAAGCCCGGGTTATTAGAGTAGCCTTCAAACTGGTCGTTCTGCTTCTACTTTCACCCTATCCTATTTCCCACCCCAATTGATCTACTTAAAATATAAATCAGATCATGACACCCGCCCAAAACCTTCCTGTGGTAGACAAATAGATTGACAAAACAGGATAGAGTCCAGAAATAGACCCACATACACAGAGTTCATTGATTTTTGCCAAAGACCCCCAAGGAGGTTCAATCAGGAAAGAGAACTTCTCTTAAAAAATGACCCTGAAACAAATGAATAAGCATAAGGAAAAATTAAACCTGGACCCCTGCCTCGCACACACACAAAAATTAATTTGAAATGAATCATAGATTTAAAAGTAAAAGTCAGCATCGTGAAGCCTCTAGAACAAAACATAGCCTTTGTGATATTGGTGTAACAAAGATTTCTTAAAGTGGTCACAAAATAAAAACTAAATAAAAACTAAATGATAAATTGAAATTTGGTAAATTGGACTTAATCAAAAGTTAAATCTTCTGCTCTTACAAAGATATCCTTGAGAAAAAAGAAAAGCAAACTATAGAATGAGAGAAAATACTCTCAATACATATATCTGACAAAGGATTTGCAACAAGAATATATAAAGAACTATGACAAATCAATAATGAAAGACTACCCAATTTTTTAAAAAAGAAAATATACAAATTGCTAATAAACATGTAAAAACATACACTACATTATTAGTTATTAGAGAAATGAAGATTCCAACCTCCATGAGATACCATTTCCCATCTATTAGACTGGCTAAAATTTTAAAAACTGACAATACCAGATGTTGACAAGAAGGTAGAACAATCAGAATTCTCATGCTTTGCTGACTGGAGAATAAAATGGTACTACTACTTTGAAAAACTGGCAGTTTCTTACAAAGATAAAAATATTTCTGCTCTTATGACCCAACGATTTCACTCCTAGGTATTTACCCAATTGAAATGAAAACATATGTCCACAGCAGCTTTATTCATGGCAACAGCAAAAACAACAGAACTGTAAATAATCTAAATGTCCATAATTAGAAAAATGAATAAACGTATTTGTAGTATATTCATATAACAAAATACTTTTTATCAATACAAATGAATGAACTCATGATACCTGCATTAGCATGGATGGCGCTCAAAAACATGTTGATCAGGCTGGGCACGGTGGCTTACACTTGCAATCTCAGAACTTTGGGAGGCCAAGGCAGGTGGATCACTTGAGGCCGGGAGTTTGAGACCAGCCTGGCCAACATGGTGAAACCTCGGCTCTACTGAAAATACAAAAATTAGCTGGGTATGGTAGCTCATGCCTGTAGGCCCAACTACTTGGGAGGCTGAGGCAGGAGAATCCCTTGAACCTGGGAGGTGGAGGTTGCAGTGAGCTGAGATTGCACCACTGCACTCCAGCCTAGGCAATAGAGTAAGACTCCATTTCAAAAAAAAAAATGTTGATCAAAAGAAGCCAGATGACAGAGTACTCACTGTGTGAGTCCATTTGTTTGAAATTCTAGAACAAAAAATAAATACCCATTGATAGAAATGGGAACAGTGTTGGCCTATGAAGAATGGAAATTGACTGGAAGGAGGCCTCTGCTCGAGTCCTCTACTCAGAGGGTCCTTCCTTGAACACTCTATCTAAAGCAGCCTCTTCCTCCTGGTTCCTTCCACCCCTTCTCTTGCTTTGTTTTCTTACATAACTCATTTCCACCTACAAGTATATTCTATATTTGCTTATTGTCTGAATCGCCCACAAGGTAGGAATTAAGATTTGGTTTTAGATGTAATGGCAGTCAGGTGAACTGGCTTGAACAATTCATTCTTCATATATTTTTTAACTGTGATAAAATTTACATATTGGGAAATGCAGGTCCTTCAGTGCACAATTTGACAGATTTTAATAAATGTGAATGCTGGTGTAACCACCATCTCAATCAAACTCTGGGCATTCCCATCACCCACTAGAATTTAAATGGCACATGGGCAGGGTCTTTATCCGCCTAGTTCGCAGAGTACAGGGCTCAGAACAACCCCAACATAGTTCTTAATAAACAACTGTTTAATAGTTAATTAATTAATGCTTTTCTAGGTTGTTGAGAAGATTAAGTAAGGCAGTGCATACAAAGTGCTTATAGTGACAGGCAGAGGAAATATTCAGGAAATATAAGCCACTGTTATTATTCATCGTAGTATCCCCAGCAGTGACCGGGGATAGTGACCACCACAAATTAGGTGTACAATACAGAATTAGATGGATAGAGCAAATGAAGAAATGGATGGGTAAGCAAATTGGTAGGTTTATGGGTAGGCATGTGGATGGATTGTTGGATGTTTGAATAGATGAATGAATAAAATGAATGCTTGGATGGATGGAAGGATGGATGGATGGATGGATGGATGGATGGATGGATGGATGGATGGATGTTTTGATGGATGGATGGATATTTGGATGGATGTTTGGAGGGATGGATGAATGGGTGGATGTTTGGATGGATGGATAGATGGATGGATGGATGGATGGATGGATGTTTGGATGGGTGGATGGAGGGATGGATGGATGAGTGTTTAGATGGATGAATGTTTGGATGGATGGATGAATGGATGTTTGGATAGATGTTTGGAGGGATGGATGAATAGATGGATGTTTGGATGGATGGATATTTGGATGGATGGATGGATGGATGGATGGGTAGATGGATGGATGGATGAGTGGGTGAATGGGTGAATGATTGTCTTAGAAAGCATCCAGAATTCCTAGGGGAAACCTAGAGGAGCTTCTCCTTGAGATTCCACAGTACTATCCTTGCATCAGGATGCTCAGGAGAGGTAAGGGAGGCAACTTATATGTCCAGGATCTTTTTCATTCCCTGAGCAGATAGACATCACTTTACATTTCACATTGCAGTCTTATCTCCCTCCTCCATTGTCATTTTCAGAGTATTTCCTCAAGCAGGGTGGTAGCCTATTCTCCCCATTTACAAGTTAGAAAACTGAAGCCCAACAAGTTGAAATGACTCATCCAAGTCATGCAGCCAGAAAGTAGAGGGCTAGGTGTCAATCCTGGGTCTCTGGACTCCTGCTCTTTCTCTACGTCCAGGACTTGAGAGGCAGGAAAGTCCGGAGACTAAGAGCATTCCTTTCGGGCACTCTCAGCCATTGTGGTCTAGAAGCAGGCAAGTGGGGCCAGGTTTTGATTGTCTGGAGCTGCTAATGGGCCAGGCTCTGAGTGTCAGGAGCCTGAGGGTGGAAGGAGTGAGGAGGCTGACAGCAGCTGGCTTGGCTTCCAGAAGCAACATCTCAACACAGCAGTAAAAGAGGGAGTCAGGGACCATCTGCTGCAAACGCACTTGTCTAGTGGCAGCTGCCAGGATAGAGCTTGAAAGCAGCGAGGGAGGACCAGACCCCTCTTCTGCCCACCCTCTGTGCCCCTCAGGATCAGATGCACACAGGAGCCCAGGAGCCAGGGTGCCCTGGGTGGAAGAAGGCACCCATCTCTGCCCCACCTCCACCCCTGGGCTCTGAGCCTCCCTCTGAAGCCCTATGTGCCATCACGTCTTGTTACTGGTACTTCCTATAGCATGACCTTGGACAAGCCACTGCCCCCCTGGAGGGCCAGTTCTATGACCTGCACAATGGGTTTTGTGATAACCTGCCTCGTAAGTACCAGAATGGTGTGACTGTCCTAAAATGCCTAAAATGGAGTCTAGCGCATGTTTGACACCTGAGAAAAGTTGGTTCCTTCTTCCCTTAGAACCAGCAGGCCCAGGCCCAGGCCTGAAGGAGTAAGGCAAGCCTTTTAGAAAGCAGGGCAGTGAGGAATCTAACCTAGAAGGGAAAGGTGTCTGCCCCTGCCCTCCAGGGCGCTAGCCTTCTCCAGGACCGGGATGCCCTTCAGCGCCCTCTCCTGGCTGCAGCCAACAATGCCGCCCCCGCAGCACCTGAAGAGCCTCCAAGATGACCCAGGGGCAGACTGCCCCAGGCCTGGTTTCCCATCTGCAAAACGATGTCTACAGCACTTGAGAGTTCATTTAAAAACCCAGAAACTTACTTGGGCTCCCTGAGCCTTCATTTCCTTATGGCGACAATCTCAAAGGCTGGAAGACTAAATGAGCTTATGCATATGGCACTTCATGTAGGTCCTGGCTCTTAGGACTCGCTAAACAAATGTTAGCCATCAAACCTGCCACTGCCTGATGTTCCTAACGGCCCCGCGTGTTAGGCAAGGGGTATCATTGTTCCCATGGTGCACTTGGGAATGCGAAGGGGAGCCACTCATCCAAGGGCGCAAAGAACAGATTAGAACTCAGCTCGCAGGTATCCCAGGCCAGTAGCCCTTCCACACGACTGGCTGGCAGATGCAGCTGTAGAACCAGCCCTTCCCTTCCCAGCGATTCCCTCTCCTTGGTGCAAGCCCTGCTCTTCCCAGGGATGCTTCCCTAGACCCATGTGGCATTTCAGATGTCTTGCTTATGGTTTAATTAATAGTCCTTTGATTTCATTCTCAGAGAATGAAATTGGCAGTGCCAGGGAGACCACCCACATCTGCCAACTGCTCTGATTTCCGTTCTAAGAGCTTTGCGTCAGAAAGAGAGGTCCGGGGACCAGCAAGGAAAGGTGGGGGTAATCCCAGGGCAGCCCCAGGGCCTCAGGACAAAACTTTTCCACCCTTAGAAGATGTTTACACAGAGTAGCACAAAGTGTAGAGTACCAAACAAAACCCTCACCCCTTCCTCCGGCCCTGGAAACTCAATGGGATCTGTCTCCCAACCCCCTTCCCTCCCTGACCTGCCTCTGTCCCATGCCCTGGCTGTTCCCTGTGCCTGGAATATGCCTCATGAGCTTCACAGCTCAGCTTAAATGTCACCTCCTTGGAAGAGGCACCCTGACCACTATCTGAGGATTTCAGCCACCAATTCTGAGCCCCCTCCCTTGGTCTAGTGATCTGCATGGAGCACTGTCACTCTCATCCTGTTTTGCATATGTGTTTGTTTGCTTATGAACTCTCACCCCTACTGAAGTGGGAGCTCCATGTCAGCAGGCACTGGGTCTTGTTCACCACCATATCCTCAGCTCTGCTCCAAATGGCTGGCTCCATAATTACTGTTGAGTGAGTGAGTGAGTGAATGAATGAATCTGGGGAAAAGAGTGCTGGCGAGAAGGTCAGGAAACATGGTTAACTGGCTCTGTGAGTGACCTTGGATAAGCCTCTACATTATCCGTGGAGCTCTGTTTCTCAGCTGAAATGAAGGGAACAGACCCAATGATCCCGAGTGGCTCCTCCATCCCTGATATTCTCAGGCGTCGTTCAGAGGATAGCCATGCCTTTGGGCATCTTGGCTTTCAAGCTCAGAGATATAAAGGGACTGAATAAGAGGTGATACAAGAAAGTGAGGAAGAGAGGCAGGGAGGCTGTGCACAAGGAAGGAGGTGGTCTTTCTTCCCACACCATGTCCACCCCTACTCAGAGGTTCTAGAAAAATCCCAGTGGGAAGATTAACCTGTTAGAAAGAGCACTGACTCAGGAGTAGGAGACCCGCACCTTGATCTTGGCTCTCCTCAAGGTGTGACCTTTGGCAAATCACTTCATGACCCTCTGAGGCCCAGTTAACTCAACTGGACAATGGGGCTGATGACACCAGAAACGCACCTCCCAAGGGGGTAGCGTGGGTGGGAGTTGGGGGTACCTCAAGTCTGGCTGCTGGTGCAGGCTGCTCCCCCTCAGCAGCCTAGTAGCACGTGCCCCAGGTACGTTTCCCTCCCTGACCCCACTGTCCACTGGGCCTCTCTGATCTTGTCCCTCATGGCACTGGCTTATACTTGTCTGTTGTTTGTCTTTCTTCCCCACTGATGTGTGAACCCCCCAAGGGCAGGAATCGTGTCCTATATACACCCTTGACTCCCCAGGTCCTAGAGAGCATCTGATTCATTGCATGGGCTTAGGGAATATGTCTGAATGAATGCAGCTGTGAATGAGTGAATGAATGAATGAGCACACTGAGCTTCTCACAGAAGCAGCTGATCCCAAGGATGTTGATTGCTAGACTAGAACTTTCTCTTCCATGTACCCTGTCCCTCCTTTCCTTACTCTCTCTGACCTGGCCTTTCTCTCCCTACAGTTGCCCCCAAAGGACCCAAAATTGTGATGACGCCCAGCAGAGCCCGGGTAGGGGACACAGTGAGGATTCTGGTCCATGGGTTTCAGGTCAGCCTCTCTCTGAGCATCTGGGAGGGTGGTAGGAGGTGGTAGAGGCACCGACCCAGCACCAGCATTCCTGGCAGTCCTCTCTAACACTCTTCCTTCGATCCCCAGCCACATCCAGTGGGTTTCAGTTTCCCAATGTGTAATTGGGAGAATCGGCTCCCATGAGGAATGGCAAAGAGGTGCATGCATGTTTCACACTTTCTAGAACTCAGAGTAAATCTAGCTCTTCAACGAGACATTCTCTTAAGTCCCAGACTCCTCCTCCTCCTGGAGTTCAGGGCAGCCACTCCTAACCCATCAGATGAGAATGCTGTGCCAGCCCTGGCCAGGCAGCCCCTGACCCCTTGCTGCTCTGGCAGAATGGGCCCTCCTGTGACCCACCTCTCCCCTGATCTGGCCAACAGAACGAAGTCTTCCCGGAGCCCATGTTCACGTGGACGCGGGTTGGGAGCCGCCTCCTGGATGGCAGCGCTGAGTTCAACGGGAAGGAGCTGGTGCTGGAGCGGGTTCCCGCCGAGCTCAATGGCTCCATGTATCGCTGCACCGCCCAGAACCCACTGGGCTCCACCGACACGCACACCCGGCTCATCGTGTTTGGTATGGCGCGCTCAACTGGGGACTGGGAGAACAACCACAGGGGCGGGTCCTGGCTGGGAGGTTTCCCCAGGAGGAAGAAGCAGTAGGGGCCTAAAATTTTGGGCCTAAATCCCCCAAATTTGCCCTGAGAGGGTGCACCACTGGGAGGCAGGGTCGCTCAGTGGTTACAACTATAAATCAGCTTCGGACTCAGAAAGAACCTTAGGCAAACTGCTTAACCTCTCTCACTTTCTCCATCTGCAAAATGGGGCTGATACTATCCAGCTCCCCTGAAGGTTGTGTGGCTGCACTGAGACAGTGCATGTGATACCTCACAGCAGGTGCTGGGTAAAGGGCCATTCCTTCCCTGAGCTCTGACTGCCATCCACCCTTTGGTTCTCTTTCTGTTTCTTTCCAACAGAAAACCCAAATATCCCAAGAGGAACGGAGGATTCTAATGGTAAGTCTCTACCCTCAGGATTTTTTGCTTAAAAGGGAGTGGCTTTTGAGGTGCCAGAAAGCTCTGGTACCCCAAACTTCCCATATGCACACCCTTGCCACTCCCTGACACCTCAGGCAGGTCATTGCCCTCTAGTAGGGCAGAGTCAGGGTCCAAAGTGGGCAGAGGTGGGTACTGAGCAATAAAAAGGGACTCAGCCTGCCAAAGCAGCCAGCTGAGATTTCCGGGGCCAACTCTGCCCCATCTCACCATCCATGGCATCTCTGGCCCTCTTAGCTCAGAGCTGAATCTCACTGTCCATGGCATCTCTAGCTTTCTTAGCTCAGAGCTTGGCTGCCCTGACCTCAGAAGGGTGTGTCCAGCCTCGACTGTGGGGCTGCGTTCTGAGACTCCAGACCACTCCGTAGGGTGGTTGGGAGCATCAACGGATGTCTCAGTGCAGGCCCTTTATACTGTCCTCCCTGGGCATCCCCCAACCTGCTCTAGCCTGAGCACCACCCCAAGGGGCCCAGACGCTGCTCCCAGGCCTGCCACACCCCCTCCTACATGGAGCCAATCTCACAGTTCACAATGGAGGCTCCCACTCTTGGTCCTCACTGCAGCATCCTCATGGCCTCTAGGAAATCTGACCGCAGCCCAGCAAGCCTAGTGGTAGGGGAGGAGATCATGGACAGTTAGGTGGCCAGGTGGCAGAGCTGGGCTTCGAACCCAGTTTGTCCTGATGCTGAAATCCAGCGTCTTTGCTGGGGACCTGGAGGCTCTGCTGTTCTGGAACGGGGTTGGGTCTGCAGGCTCTGACCCTTTCCCTGCCTCCTGGCACAGGTACGGGGTTGGGTCTGCAGGCTCTGACCCTTTCCCTGATTCCTGGCACAGGTTCCACTGGCCGCACTGGCGCCCGGCTCACCTTGGTGCTCGCCCTGACAGTGATTCTGGAGCTGACGTGAAGGCACCCGCCCCGGCCACTCCATCAGGCACTGACATCTCCGCGACCGGTTTTCATTTCTTTTCTAAACTATTTCCAGTCTTGTTCTTAGTCTCTTTCCATCTGTGTCTTGGCTTCTTCAGTCGGTTTAATTAAAACAAACAGAACAATTTTCCCCACCTCGTTTTGTGGCTCTGCATTCTTTATCTGTTCAGTAGCAGCAACTGGGCCCCTCCTCCTGGCATTCAGCATTGGGACAGGCACTGAGAGGGGAATGGCAAGGGAAATGGAAGGCATGCTCTTCCCAAATGAACAGTGGACATGGAGCTCACTATCTCACTCAAGTCCTAGCATCCAGGCATGGAATGTGGCCAGAGACGAGAAATCCAAATTCCTCAGGGCTAAGTATAATAGTCAGCTATTGATACAATAATGCTGCATAACAAACCAACCAAAACCTCAGTGGCATGCAACAACAAGCACTTGTAACTATGTTAATGTTCAGGCTAAAGTGGTTCAGCTGATCTAATCTGGGCTCAGCTGGGCAGTCCTGCTTCAGGCAGCAGGTCAATTGGGCTGGACTCCAAGCTGTGGGTTGGGTTCGGGCCTCCTCCAGGGGTTGGTTTGCTCCATGGGTGTTTGTCTGGGGCCCACACTAAAGAAGTGACTACCTGACATTTGATCCTCTTATGGTAGACCACCAAAGCTCAAGAAGAAACTCAAACCATTCAAGTATGTTTAAGGCCTCTGCCTGTGTCATGTCCATGAACACTCCTTTAGCCAAAGCAAGTCACATGGCCAAGGCTGACATCAGTCAAGGTCACATGTATGTCAGTGGTACAGGTTTCTCAGAACTTTCTACTCAACCATTACAAATTCATCACGCCATTCAGCTATTAACTCAGAGAGAAGGGCCGAGAGTCTTTGGAGAGGGGTGGGTTTGGCCTCTCTGAGCCATGGTCAAGACTTGGGATTCACCAAGAAGAGCCCATGGAAGATTGTAAGCAGTCTGGATAGGGTAGGTCCTACTGCAGTAACATATTGAGCCCAGAGACTTACTGCCTTAACACAGTTGATGTGGTTTGGACCTGTGTCCCCACGATGTCTCATAGTGAAATGTAATCCCCAGTGTTGGAAGTGTGGCCTGGTGGGCGGTGTTAGGATCATGCGGGCAGATCCCTCATGAATGGCTTAGTGCCATCTCTTTGGTGATGAGTGAGTGAGTTCTCATGAGATCTGGTTGTTTAAAAGTGTGTAGCACCTCCCCACTCCCAACTGACTCTCTCTCTCTTGCTCCTGTTTTGCCATGTGATGTGACTGCTCCTGCTTTCCTTCTTGCCACAAGTAAAAGCTCCCTGAGTCCTCCCCAGAAGCTGAGCAGATGCTGGCAGCATGCTTCCTATACAGACTGCAGAACCACGAGATAATTAAACCTCTTTTCTTTATAAATTACCCAGTCTCAGGTATTTCTTTATAGCAATGCAAGAACAGCCTAAGCCAACAATAAAGATTTATTTTGGGCTCATGAGAAGCCCAAGTAGGTTAAGCAGGCCTGTTCCATCTTGTAGCTACATCACCTGGAATACGTGGCTTCCAAAATCCCCAGGGGAGGAGAAGAGAAGGCTGGAGTATCACTGTGGTAGGCAGAATAATGCCCTCTCACCAAAGATGTCCATATCTTAATCCCTAGAACATGTAAATACGTTACCTTCCATGGCAAAAGGGATTTTGCTGATGTGATCAAGTTAAGCATCTTCAGATGCAAACATCAGCCTGGATTATCCAGGTGGGTTCAATGTAATCACAATGTCCTTGTAAGAGGGAGGCAAGAAGGTGAAAGGCAGTAGAAGGAGTTGTGATGGCAGAAGCAAGAGACAGGAGTCATGCAAGGAAGGGGCCACAAGCCAAGGAATTCAGGTAGGCTCTAGAAGCCAAATGGGGCAAGAAAACAGATTCTCCCCCTGGAGTTTCCAGAAGGAACTGGCCCTGCCAACATGTTTAGCCCCATGAGACTCATTTCAGACTTCTGACTCCAAAACTAAGAGAATAAATTTGCCATATTCTTTTAAACTTAGGTTTGTGGCAATTTGTTACAGCAGCAGTTAGGAAACTAATACGATCACACAGGATGTGATTAAGGCCCAGGCCTAATAGAACATAAATCACCCCTGTCCATACCCCATTGGCCGGGAGTAGTCACATGGCCCAATCTGACTGCAAAGGAGGCTGGGAAATGCAGTTTTCCTGTGTACCCTGGAGAAGGAAATAGAATGATGACCCCAGAGCATCGCATCTGCCACAGAGAAGCTGGGACCCATTTAATGATTCATTTCCATGAAATGAAATGAATGGAAATTATTCATTCATTTATTTCACCCCATGGAAATGAATGAATTCCGCCCAGGCCAGAGTGGCCAGAGGAGGGAGGACTGGGAGGAGTCTCCATCACCAGAAATGGCTCTCATCACTTCTGCTGCATGAATGCCCTGTGCTTCTCCTCCCTTTCCAACCAGCAGAGACATCACTGAGTCATCTGTGCCTCTCTCTCAGACAGTGCAAATGTCTTAAAGAATCAGGGACATCCCTACAAAAACTCCAGGTGCCAGACACACCAAGCTGAGAATTAAGCATTGGCTCTATCTCCTTGTGGTCATCATAGCCCATTTGGCCCTGGTCAAGTCGGGTCCTGAATGACCATTTCAATCAATTTCCACATTGACTTTCAAATTTCTGACTCCCTAACTTTTCCTTGGAATTCTAGACTCAGATGTCCAACTTCATAATATGGTTCCCCTACCTCACTGGACATCAAATATGCATTTCCAACTTCATGTGGCCAAAACCCAATTTTTGGCTTTCCCTCCCAAAACATGCTCCTTCCCTAGCATTCCCCTTCTCTAGAAATAGTACCATCAACCCAGTTGCTTTGGTCAAACATTTCACTGTTATCTTTCATTCATCTCTTTCTCTCATTCTTCCACATCCAACCCAATAGCTTGTTGGCTTTCCTCTCAAAACTCATCCAGAATTTACCCACCTTTCTCTTTCCCCACTGCCAACCTAGACAAAGCTTCCTCTTGCCTGGAAAACCACCTCAGCCTCCAATCTGGTCTTCAGATTTCCTCCCCAGTCCCCAGTCCAGTCCCCCACATAGCAGCCAGTGGAATCCTTTTAAATCTGTCATGCCACAGCGACCTCCTTCTCAGAACCCTGGCTTCCCATCACACAGAAAAAAAATCTGAGCCCTTTACAGGTCGACTGGATGTGCTCTGCTCTGCCTGACCCTCTAACGTGTCTCATCCCCACTCCCTCTCTCCTGTTGCTTCATTCACACTCATCTTTCCATTCGCTGAATTCTTCAAGTCTGCTCCTGCTTGAGGACCTTTGTTCTACTTGTTCCTTCCACCTGGAATTCTCTTCTCCTTTGCAGGGCTGGCTCCTCCATGCAATTGGATGGCAGCTTAACTCCCACTGCCTCAGAGAGACCTACCTGACCACCACACCCCTCTCCATGGTGCCACCCTCGATTTAATTCTCTGCAAGGCGTGCATTATTACCCTATGCTTTTTCTACTTACTTGTTTATTTATTGGCAGTCTTTCCCTACCTTGAGCCAGAACGTCAGCCCCATGAGCACAGGGACCAGGTCTGTATTGTGCACTGCTGTATCCTCACACTTAGACCAGAGCCTGGAACATGGCTCAATAACTAATTACTGAGTGAGTGAATGAATGATGAATGAATGAATCAGTACCTCCCAAGGACCTACTATGAGCCAAGCACTGTGCTGGTCAGCAGGCTGCAGAGATGAGCAAGAAAACTTCAAGGAGCTCACAGTCCTGGGTTGGGAAAGCATCTATACAGCTAAACAACGGAAGTCAAACTGTGATGTGCACTTGGCACCAGGACCTGCTCAGGACGCTGAAGCATCAATGTGAGAGGGATGAGTCAGAGGACGCCAGTGAGAACAGTAATAAATATTTGTATGCCTGTATTTTGCAAGCTGATAGCAAGACAGAAGTAGATGATTTTCAGTTGCTGAAGGCTCTCAGATAATCATCAGTGTATAAACACCCAGGCCTGATCAGCAGGCAACAACCACAGAGTACCCCCTGCCTCCTCCGTCTACTTCCTTCTTCCCCAAAGCCCTGCTCTGTCTCATGGGAACCACCTGGCCCCTCACTGTCTGCTAGCAATTCTACATAAGCCTCTGCTGCACAATACCTTTGCCTGTTTTCTGGAGGAAATTTAAAAAAAAAGAAAGATGTGTTCCCGCTCTTTTTCTTAACAGAGGGAAGCCCATGTAGGCATGAAATTGGAATTGCCTTGCTCCATTCACAGCATGGTCATTGGGCTCCACTGACCCCTGAGGGGCATTAATATCTCAGCAGCAAGTGGATGAACCGCGCAAAGTGTCAGGGGACACGCCCGAAGAGAGCCAGCTGGGAGTCCTAAGGCTAAAGGGGTGGGGTGGCTGCCTGCTTTGGGCTTTGAATTTGAGGACTTTGAGCCCTGAGCAGGCTGAGATGGTGGCTTATTCAACCTGAAATTGAGAAGTGGGAGGACAGCGATGGGCAAAACAGAGCCCAGCCTGAAAGGGGAGATGGATGCTCATTTATTCATCCACACGCTCATTCACTCATTGGACAAACCCTGAGCATCACCCGGGCCAGGCTCTATGCCAGGCAGGAGAAGCACAAAGACAAGCAAACCAGGCCTTGCCCTTAAAGAGCTCCCATCCATCAGGAATGACAGACCTGGGGGAGAGAGCACTGCAATTCCATGTGATAAATATCAGAATTAAAGTATGAAGAGGATGGAATAGGGGCACAGAAAGGGTGAAAGGCTGTTCTGCCCAAGGACATCAGGGCAGGCTTCTAGGAAATGGTGACATTGCAGCTAGGCCTTGAAGGATAAGAGGGAGCATCAAAGTCAACTCTGCCACCAACGCAGTTCGGCCCCAGGTTAATTCAGGTGCCTCAGCTATCTCTCAGACACCAGCCCAAATGCTGCAGGTCACTAAGAGGGACAGGGCCCCAAGTTCTGGTTAGGTTTGCATTGTCACCTGAGAAGACCTCATCTTTAAAAAAATAGACTGGCCAAACACATGGCTGCTGGGCCTGGCCAGACCACCAAGTTCCCCATTCCTTGGAAACTCCACCTCAGCCCATGGCTCTTCCCAGTCATGAGTCCTGGTCACCACCCGCCATCTGCAGATTCCCCCAGGGGTACTCTGGCTGTGCAGAGGCCCCCTGGGCTGGTCAGCTGCCTCTTGGGATGGCCCAAGGTGCCCACTGATCCCTGCTGGCTGTAGGTGTGCCCCGCTGGCCGGGTAGATGCAGAGACACCTGCTGGGTCTCAAGGGGGCCACTGTCACCAACACCCACATCAGCCCAGGACTCAGCCCCCGCCTCCTGGGCAATCAGCCCTCAGAGTTGGGCTCATCAGCAAGAAGTGCCCACAGCTGGTAGTTAGCATTCTTGTGTGTGGTGGCTCTAAGACGGGCCCATCTTTTCTCTGGCCTAGGCTCTTCAAGTGTGGACATCTGGGGTCCTGCCCATCACTCTGGACACAGGAAGTCGGGGAAGCCATGCCCCTCATCCTGTTGCTGCCCCTTCCAGGAGGAAGGCTGCCCCTTCCAGGGAGGAAGGCTGGTGCTGGCTCTTTGGTGGTCCATTTGGCCAGGAGCCTGTGAGAGAATCAGAGTCTGTGGTCGCCGTCTTCTCCACAGCACTGGGGCACTGTGCTTCTGGGGCCCAACAGCCCCCACCCCAGTGGAAGTTACATGCTCCTCTGGCCCTCTCGCCTCCGCGGACTGGAGACCTTTATCCCTCTTGCTTATACCCTGGCCAGGGCTCTTGGCCAAGCAGGAGAGGATCTGGAGGCCCCGTCCCTGACAGGTCTGCTGGCTGCTGGCCCAGCAGCCAGCCTCATCTTGGGTCATGGTTACCTTGTCTGCAGGGAGACGCAGGGCAGTGAACTGTGGCTCCCATCCAAGAGGCACTGGCTGCCCTCACAAGACAGTGATGCAGGGTTTTCAGATTTACTGTCCTGACCTCAGAAAAGCTGTAGGTTTTATTAAAGGCACAAGTGTACACAGAGCTGAGAAAACAAAAACAAGACCCCCTGGGCTCTACTCTTGCCCGCAGGAGCCAGCAGCCCCAGAAAGACCCCCAAACGTGGACTTGCACATTTCTGGGGCAGAGGCAGGGATGAGGGTGGGCCAGGGTCAGGGGCTGACTCCCTTCAGAAGCACTGCAGTGCCTATGAAAATGAAAGCAAGAGGCAGGGAGAAGGAAAATCAGAGGGAGAGGAGGGGAAGGAGGAGCCTGGAAAGAGAGGGAAAGGGAGTGGGAGGGGAGCTGAGAAAGGGGAGGTGGGGAGAGGCCAGGGAGCAGAGGGAGAGAGAAGAGGGGGCAGCCAGCAGCGGGAGGCTCAGAGATCCAGGGAGATGGAAGGCTCCTCCAAGGATGCAGAGATGGGATGGAAGGGGCAGAGAAGGGGACTCACTTGGGGGAGGGGTTCTGAAAGAGAGCAAAAAGAGGCAAAAATCATCAATGAATGAGGCAAAGAGAAAATTGGAGAAGTAGGAAGTGAACAAAAACGAGGCAGAGATAGACAGACAGAGACAGAGGGGGACAGAGTACAGAGGACATAAAGAGATAGAGGGGGACAGAGGACAGAGGACATAAAGAGATAGGGACAGAGACAGAGACACACACAGAGAGAGACACACAGAGACAAAGAGGGACAGAGAGAGACACAGAGACATAGACACAAAAAGACAGAGGGAGACAGAGTACAGAGGACAAAAAGAGATAGGGACAGAGACAGAGACACACACAGAGAGAGACACACAGAGACAAAGAGGGACAGAGAGAGACACAGAGACATAGACACAAAAAGACAGAGGGGGACAGAGTACACAGGACATAAAGAGATAGGGACAGAGACAGAGACACACACAGAGAGGTACACAGAGACAGGCACCCAGAGACAGAGTGACAGAGAGAGACAGAGGACATACAGAGAGAGAGAGAGACAGAGTACAGAGACACAGAGACAGAGAGGGACAGCGTACAGAGGACATACAGAGAGAGAGAGACAGAATACAGAGATACAGAGACAGAGAGGGACAGCGTACAGAGGACATACAGAGACAGAGGGACAGAGAAAGAGAAACACACAAAGAGAGACATAGAGACAGAGACAGAGAAAGACAGAGTGCAGAGAGAAACAGAGAAGAGGGGAGGAGAGGACAGAGAGAGAGAGGGTTGGGAGAGCAAGCCTGGAAGCAGAGATAAAGGCAGTGAGACACAGAGAGATAGTAAGGAGAAAGAGACTGGCCCTGGAGCCCAGCCGGGGAGGTGGAGCTGCAGACCAGGCCAGAGCGGGGAAGTTTTCCAAAAAGCATTTAAGCTGCTGCATCAGTGATGACACCCTTGGCCTCCTCCGGGGAATGACAGTCCTGAGTGGTGGGTGGAAGGAAATAGACGTGCAAAATGCATGCATTTTTTCAAATGGGGCGGCAGGCTTAAATGTCAGCAGGCACAGTGGAGCCCTGGCCGCCAGCTGCACCTGACCTTGGGGCTGAGTTTCCATAGCCGCTTCCCCTGCGTCACCCCTGCTCTTCCCCCTCTTCCCTCCCATCCTATCCCAGCAGCTGCCAGCTCATGAGGGGCCCTCGTAGTCCCCAACCCTGGCCCCCATACTCTCCTGCCTCTTACTCCACTGGGCCTGGAGTTCCCAGAGCCACAGACAAAAGGTCCTCGGAGGAATCTTTCTCTAAACTGCTTCTCCCCTCCAACTTCCCAAATTTGACCTCCTCCAGGGACCATCCTTTTCCGACCACAGGAAAAGCCCTTCCTTAAATCCTTTAAAGCCTAGGCTTAGGGGATTGGGCTCCTGCTTTAAGAGGAGCACGGCAGAGCGATCAAGCACAGGGACCCAGCCTGCGTCTGAAGTCACTGTCAGCTCTGTCACTCACTATTTCCATGGCTTCGGCACTTTACTAACTTCTCTGTGCCTCTACTTCCTCTTCTGAAAATGGGGACGCCGAGGTCCATGGCGTTCACCTCGGTGAATTAAATAAATAAAGATGTGGAACATCCTTAGAACAGTGCCTGGCACATGGTAAGTGTTCAGTAAGTATTAGCTATTGTCATCAATATCATGCAATAGGGAGCAGTGGGTGAAAGCCTCAGAGTCACAGAAGATGCTTGGAAGTAAAGTGGAACAAGAGAGTTCCAGATCCTGCCTACTCAGTGCGCAGTCCCAGGACCGGCAGCAGCTGCATCTGCTGGGAGCTTGATAGAAATGCAGGATCTTAGGCCCCACCCTGGACCTGCAGAAACAGAATCTACCTTTTCACAAGGTCCCAGGCCATTTGTGTGCCCAGTCAAGTTGGAGAAGTCTGCTCCTGGCCTAGGTGAGCCCAGTTAGAAGCTTACTTAGGTAGTTAGAGTGAGACGCTATCAAGGTCAGTCATGGCTGGACAGGGAGGGCCCTAGGGTGCACCAGCCCTGACCTGTCTGCCGCATGCTGTGCTGAGTGCTTTATCCTGCAGAATGACCCTGCTTCCCACTCTTCAAAGGAGGGGGTAAAGCTCAGAGAGGCTAAGTGACTCTCCCAGGCACAGATGCCCCGTGTGTGCCAGGACTGATTCCAGCAAGCAGGGCTGCCAGACAATGGGGCTGGAGGAAGGCAGCTTCAGAGGGAGGCTCCCAGCCCTCTGGGAATGGAAGTTGTGTAGTCATGGGGGTGATAAGAAGCCAGAGGCCTTGGGCTTGCATAGTCGGACCGATGGGATAAAGAACCAGAAACGGGGCCGGGCCAGTGGCTCACGCCTGTAATCCCAACACTTTGGGAGGCTGAGGTGGGTAGATCACTTGAGGTCAGGAGTTCAAGACCAGCCTGGTCAACATGGTAAAACCCTGTCTCTACTAAAAACATAAAAGTTAGCAGGCATGGTGGTAGGCTCCTGTAGTCCCAGCTACTTGGGAGGCTGAGACAGAAGAATCGCTTGAACCAGAGAGGAGGAGTTTGCAGTGAGCCGAGATTGTGCCACTGCACTCCAGCCTGGGTGACAGAGCCAGACTCTGTCTCAAAAAAAAAAAAAGAAAGAAAGAAAGAAAGAAAAGAACCAGGAATGGGAACACAGGGGGATGGTGGTGATTAGTTGGATTCTGGACAAGCCATGCTCGAGGGGAAGAAGGGACATTCCATGCCACTGTCCAGCAGGCCAGGAGCTCAAGAGGCATGACAATTTGGGATGATCTGCCTTGAGAACAACAATAATTCATATTCATTAAGGATGAACCACTGGCCAGGCACTTTGTCTAACTGCCTGTAAGAACAGATGCTCCATACCCTGCAGATGAGCAAGTGGAGGCTCCCAGAGGGGAGTCATTTGCTTAAGACCACACAGCTTACAGCACAGTGCTGTGATCGGAGCCTCCCATACGCCCGGACGAAGAACTCACACTGTTTTCCGCTTCACCAAACACACGTAATCTGGTGCTTGAAGTGGCTGAGGGTCTTAGTTAGGGTTCCTCCTAAGGTAGACCCTGAGATAGGGATTTGGGTGCAAATGGTTCATTTGGGAGGAGATCCAGGAAGAACAGTGACACAGGCGAATGGGGTAGGGAAAGGAAGAAAGCTCATACAGGGTGTGCCTGACCTGGGCAATTGGGGCTTTATCCCAAGGGACCCTGAGATTTTGCATTGCATGCACCTCAGTCTGTCCCCACTAAGGAGCAAGGAAGCTGGAAGCACTGTCACCAACTGCTGGAGCATTAAATCCACTACCTGCAGCCAATCAACCAGAGAAAGTCCCTGGTAGAGAGCCATAGCATGGTAAACTGCAGGAGACCCTTGGTGGGCTTTGAGGATGGAGGTGGGGCAGGGATAGTATCTGCTAGACTGAGCCTTTTAGCCTCCCAGGGCACCCATTGCCCCCTTTGAAATCCCGAGGTAAGAGAGAGAAAAATCTTGAGGTAGAGGGATGCGGCTGCCCAAAGACTGGCACATGGTCTGAAATTCATGTTGAAATTCTAACCCTTGAGGTGATGGGATTAGGAGGTGGGACCCTTGGGAGGTGATTAGATCATGGAGGCAGAGCTATCATGAATGTGATTAGTGCCCTTATAAAAGAGGTCCCAGACAGGTCCTTTTCCCCTTCTGCCACGTGAGGTTACATTGAAAAGACATCTAGGAAGTGGACCCTCACCAGACACTCAATCTGCTATTGCCTTGATTTTGGACTTTCCAGCCTCCAAAACCGTGAGAAATGGATTTCTGCTGTCACTCAGTTTGTGGTATTTTGTTATACCAGCCTGAACAGAACTGCTGTGCAGGAAGAGAAGTGAAGATGGAGACCATCCAGCGAGCACAATGCTCAAAGGCCCAATGGATCCACTCCTGACCCTGGAGGTGACCCCAAGCCAAGCCCTGGGGATGCTCTTAGAGCTTCCTCTCCCAGCACAGGCAGCTGACTTCACCCATCTGGGAATGGTCTTCATTTTGATGAAGAGGCAGTCAGGGCTGAAAGGTGGTGTGTGGGCAGGAGCCATCTGCTGGAGCCCGGTGGCAGTGCAGCTGCAGAGCCACAGAGGACGGCTCTCAAATCTATCCAGCGACAGTGAGACCCAGGGCTTTGAAAGACTTTGAGGGTCAAACTGCAACTTTGCCACTTTCCCAATGTGGGATCTTGGGCAGCTTGCTTAACCTTTTGGAACTCAGTTTTCCCACTACAAAATGGGGATATTTACACACATATAAGAATTTACATAAGTAACAATGTTTATAAATTTAGGAATTCATCATCTACCAGATATTCTGTATGTGCCAGGCACTGTGCTAAGCACCTTGCATGAATCATTTTGTTTGATCTTGATAATAACCTTTCAATAGAGGAAGCATTATCTCTATTTTACAAATACAGAAACAGAGGCTCAGAGAGGTTTTGTAACTTGCCCCCGATCACACAGCAAGTAAGTCCTGGAGCTGGGATCTGCACCTAGGCTTAATGCACCAGGTAATTTTGCCTCCAGAGGTGAGAAGCCCAGCACAGGGTCAGGCGTAGGCCAGGCACTCAGTAAATGTTGGTTTCCTTTCCTCCTTTCTCCCTGGAAGCTCCCCGAAGGCAGATGGTTCTTTTAAATATTCTGATGATCTTGAGCTAGTCAGTGCAAGAGGCAGCACCATGAAGTGTTTAAAGAGCTCTAGAGCCAAACTCCCCTGGATTCAAATCC
Source organism: Gorilla gorilla gorilla (assembly GCF_029281585.2). Classification (NCBI taxonomy): domain Eukaryota; kingdom Metazoa; phylum Chordata; class Mammalia; order Primates; family Hominidae; genus Gorilla; species Gorilla gorilla. Next base: position 221,520,803 of record NC_073224.2, on the reverse strand, counting down.
TTGGTTAGCGATTGACTAGCTGTATGACTTCAGGCCACTTACATAACCTCTCTGTGCTTGCGTGACCCATCTGTCTAAATAATGAGGATCACAATCATGCCCATCACGCCCATTAAGGCTGTTATGAGACCTGATGAGAGAGTGCATATAAAATACTTAGAAACATGTCTGCATATACTATGCGCTCAACAAATGTTCCCTGTCATTATTACACACTTGGCACCAGGTGTTAACAGTAATCTCCGTCTTTAATACTAGATAAAAGGGATCCCCTGGGGCTGGCTGCTCTTCCCCCAAAGTCATTCTGTGCCCCCAAATCATCCCATTATAAAGGGAAGGGAATGGAGGAAGAGGAAAAGAACAAAGGAGAGAGAAACTCACATGTACTAACTCAGATTCTTTGCAAGGTTATTTCCCTGGGTCCACCCAACAACCATATAAGAAGCTATTATTGTACTCAATAAATGAAACAAGAAGTGACCCCAAGGGGAATAAAGGACATGCCTAGAATTACACAGCTGGTAAGTGGGGAGCACAGGTGAGAATCCCATCCTTTTTAAGCACGTCTCCCACTTTCTTGCCTTCAACTAATGATGCTCTCTGCACACGGCCACCTCACCACCGACCCTCTTGGAAGTCAAGCCTTAAGCTCCTGCCAGCAGGGAAGGAGGGCAGGCAGAGAGCCACACTCTCCTATGGCCAATGGCAGCTTTAGGAGGACAGAGAGCAACTCGACAGAAAAAGGAGAGAACCTTCTCCGTGGATGCCCAGGGCAGGCCCGCTTGGTATATTCCCAGACCGTCTGTCTACTATGTAGGGTCCACACCTTCATCCCAATACCAGAGAGGAGGCCTCTTCTTTCCACCTAAAGTAGAAAGGCCTGGTGAGTCTCAACTCACGTTACAGCTGGGAAAACAGAGGCCCTGAGTATCTTGCCTGGGGTTGTACCTGGGTTATACCCAGGGTTGCCCAGGCTTAGTGGCAAATTAAGGGCAGGATGCCAGGCTGGCTGACCCCCACTCCTTTTTCTGGAATTACACTCTGCTGTCTGCCCAGTAAAGAAAATAGTAATGTAGCCAGTGGGTCCCTCTTTACGTCTTTTGGAGGGTGGAAGGGAAGAATTCCAGAGAAACCCAGGCAGGGAGGGAGGGGCTACTGTAATCACAGCAGGCCTCCCCCAGGGAGAGGGACCGTGTCCCAAGTAGGGGTTGAGTTCTAAGCCTGGTGGCCCCTCCTGCTGCCACCTCCTGGAGAGGGGAATCTTCTACCAGAGAATGTAGCCCACCCTCCAAGACACAGCCCTGACTGTGCCACATGCACCACCATGACCAGGCTCCGGCGTTCTGAACACTGTTCTGGGTTCTAACAACTTTAAGGGCTTTAGTCTGGGGCTCTGGTTTAGCCTCTGAAGAGCCCAGGTTTTAAATAATAACTTTACCTTGCTGTGAACCTGCTTCCACCTTGTTCTTTTCCCCTAAAATATATATGTGTGTGATTGTGTGTGTGTGTGTGGACACCCGCGTGTTGAGGTTGTTCCTGGGGGACTATTAACTAAGAATAATTTATCCAAGAAATTTGTTATGTTAGAATTACCAATTAGATATGATTATAACTTACCCTGGCTAACACTGCACTACTGTTGGAAATCTGAATCCCATTAAAATCTAATTAGCATATATTAAGTCAAAGGCGGTTTTACTGCAGTGTGCCAGCAGGTTTGAGCTGCAACAGGCCGGGCACGTGGACTCACTGCCCACTTCAGCATGCTGGCCAGTGGCCCACAGTGCCCAGGTGGGTGCCAGGCAGCCTATGGGCAGCTTTTCTCCTCCTAAGCTGAGACCAGACGGCCCATGCTCACAGAAAGGGGCAGCTCCAGACGTGGACATGATGTTCGAGGTTCTGCCTTTGGATGAGTGGACAGCATCCATGGAAAGCCTTCCTTGCCATGTGGCTAAGCCAACCAAGGTGCTCTGGGGTCAGTGCTCTGGGCTAAGAGGATGAGGGTGGTTTTGGCAGCCTCTGGGAGCCAGTTAGCTTGGTGGCTGAATGCTAGCATCACGGAATATACCCTTCCCTGGGCTTACGGGTATGGGGGTGCTTCTGCAAGGGTGTAACTGCTATATCCTCATCTCTGGAAAAGCGCCTGGTATAATAATAGCAAACAGTTGCTTAGCACGTACAATGGGCTAAGGGTTTTATTTTCATATTCTCAACCTCGCAAAAATTCCTAGGAAAAAGTACTAGGATTAGGACCATTTTATGCACGTTGAACCTGAGGCTTAAAGAGGTTAAGGAACTTGCTCCCGGTCATGAAGTGGCAGAATCAGCATTGGAACTTAGGAGGCTTTTTCATTTTTTTAAGCTCTGTCTTCTGATAACTTGCCGGTGTGAACGAGGTCTGTGGTCCAGGTCCAGAGGCCAGGTCTTGCCAATGTTCTTCTCTGCCAGCAGGGGGCGCAGTGAGAGAGTTAGGGAGACCACCGCGAGGCTGTTGGTGGATGGCAGCTATAGCAGGGTCACGAGTGGACATTCAAGGTATAGGCTGGGGTCCTGAGGTGATGCTCCAGGGAGATTGTGGAATGCAATCATGCCAACCAGTGGTTTTTGTTTTTTCAGGGAAAATAAATCCTTTTGTGAAAAAGCTTACTGGGTGAATAGATGAGTTTACCTTCCAGGAAATATTCACTTCCTCCCTGCCATCCTGTAAGCCAAGTGTAATTGTCTCCACGATTGTGTATACCTCCTTTCCTCACTCCAGTTATGCCAGACATGGCCATGTGACTTGCTGTAGCCAATGCAATGTGCGTGGGCCCAGTGGGAGCTGGGGCTTCCTCACCTGTGCATCTGTTGTCAGTGGGAACACGCCATGGGGAGCCAAGCCCAAAGAGGAAGAGAGACACTGGCAGCCGTCCAAGGCCCAAGCTTCAGCGTGGAGCCAAGTCCAGCCGGGGTCAGCTGAAGCTGAGGGGACCATGCGTGAGAAATAAACGCTTGTTGTTGAATGCCACTGAGTTTCGGGTGGTTTGTTACACAGCAGTAGCTGACTCGTATACCAGGGGCACCTCTATGTCAAAAAGATAAAAAAGCAAGCTATTCTGATCACGTGCAGAGGAGGGGACAAAATCCCTCTCCCTGATCACACATGCCACCTTCCTGTCTATCATCGCCAGCCTTATTTCTAATTAACATCCCAGCAAATGACTTGTTTCAGCCACATTTCCTCTCTCCCCAGCCCCGTGCTGTCTATCTCTTCTAGGCTTCCTCCCACCTCCATTTGGGTTCCCCTTACCACCCCCTCCATACCTCACAAAACATGCACACAAGCTCAGCAGAGACCTGGAACCCACCGTGCTCCCACGTCACCTCCTCCTTGAAGCCTCTGGGTTTCAACCCCACCGTTGAAGCCCCCTTCGCCTTCTGCCTGCTGCTGCCCAGAGGGTGAGAGACACGAGGGAGTCCTCCTGCAGAGCTTTTCTGTCGCATTCTGCACATGCCACGCTCACAGTGCTACCTCATGGACCGTCATGCCCATGGCCCCAGAGACCCTCCATATTCTCCTCCACGGCTCAGCAGATTTCCACCCCCAGCTCCAATCTTGCAGGAGGAAGGGGAAACCCAGAGAGGTGCGGCAGTCCGGCGGGGCCACATGGAAAGTCCGCGATGAAGCTTTCTTCTGGGTGCTGGAGAACTTTAGCTCAGAGGAGAATGATGGGACCTGAGAGTCAGGGCCCGGCCCAGGAGAGAGTAGGTGTCAAGAAAGGACAAAGGATGGAGCATGGCGGGGAGGGGAGGAAATCAGAGACCCACTCCAGGGGGCCCTCCCTCCTCTGCCCAGCCCAGTGGGGGCCAGGGAATGTAGAGCAGCTCCCTCTCCTTCAGCCTCTGTGCTGAGCTAAAACTTCCACAAAAACAACCACTTAAAACTTCACTGCGCTCAGTTTGTACAAGGCTTGAGGGCAGAAGGCAGGCAATGCTCTCGGGAGAGGCAGTCCCTGTGTCCCCATCACCTGTGGGTACCAGCCTGGAGACTTGGGGGTTACCAAATACAGAGATGGCAACCAAGGAGTAGAACATACTAGTTTGCTAGGGCCCCCATAACAAAGTACCATACACTGCGGGGTGTAAACAACAGTGTGTATTTTCTCAGAGCTCTGGAGGCTGGAAGTCCAAGACCAGGGATTCAGCAGGGTGGGTTCCTTTGGAGGCCCCTGTCCTTGGCTTATGGATGCTGTCTTCATCCTGTGTCCTCCCGTGGCCTTCCCTCTGCAAGTGTCTGAGTCTTAATCCCCTCTCTCATGAGAACACCAGGTACGTTGGTGTAAGGCTCACCCTGGTGACCTCATTTTACTGAATTACCTCTGTAAAGACCCTTTCTCCAAACAGCCACATTCTGAGGTCCTGGGAGTTAGGATTCCATCATACAAATTTGGGGTTAGGAGGTACAGCCTGAGCAATCTCACCCACCCACAGGGCTCCAGTTACCTCCAAATGCAAATGACTCCCAGTTTTAAATCCCACACCCAGAACTCTTGGGATTTCTCTCCATGCCCTGAGGCATTCAGCCCAAAGGAAGCCACTGTCTTCTGCATTCTTCTCTTCTGTGTCCCCTGTGGCCAGTGGCCCCCAGCCAATGTGACTCTTCATCCTCCTGACTCTGCCCCCTCCACACCTTCCCAAAACAAATATGGTCACATTCTGAGGTCCTGAAAGTTAGGATGTCAGGCAAGGTGCAGTGGCTCCCACCTGTAATCCCTCCACTTTGGGAGGCTGAAGTGGGTGGATTGGTTGAGCCCATAAGTTTGAGATCAGCCTGGGCAATATAGTGAGACCCCATCTTTATTTTAAAGAAATATTTTTTAAAAAATAGAGTTTGGACATCAACATGTGTATTTTGAGAGACACAACTCCTTCCATAGTAGTGCCCCTGAGACTTAGAGACTCTAAGGCCAGTTCCTCTGGATCGCCAAAAGTAGGGCAGCTGGGGACCAGGGCAGCTGTGCCCTGTGACCCTGTAAAACTCTCTGCCCATCAGCAGTGGCAATGAACAAGCTGAACAAGCTGCAACTACACACGACAATGTGGATGAAGTGCCCAGGCTGGAGGGAGGGCAGAAGAAGCCAATCAGAAAGAAACTCATGCTGCCTTGGTTCCAGGCACACAGAGCCCACCGTGGTCACCCTGGGAGTGGAGGAGCCTGGAGGGATTACAAGAGCATTTTGGGATGCTGGCGATGTTCCTTCTCATTCTGGGGACTGATTATGGGGCTGTGTTCAGGTTGTGAAAATCCGCTGAGCTCACTTAAGACTCGCAGACTTTTTTTGCTTAGTGAATACTAGAGTACCAGCGTCAATTTCCTGGTTTTGACAATGTTCTGAGGCTAAGATGCCATTGGGAAAAGCTGGGTAAAGTGTTCATGGGAACTCTATGATTTTTGCAACTTGTGAGTCTTATGTCATTTCAAAATAACTTTTTAAAAAATGCGACACACACAAAAAAGAATAAAAACAGGACTTTTTATTGGTTTAAGGTTTTGTAACATTCCCAGCCCTGGAAGAGTTGAAATAAATTGTAAAATTAAAAAAAAAAAAAAGCTGTATGCACTTTTCTATGTGTATGTTACACTTCAATTAAAAGTTAAAAAAAAAAAAACACCTTTCTACCAGTCTCTGAGCTTATCCAAAGAAATGGGGGAGAATTGGTATTCACAAGAGCATATATTATGTGCCAGATATTTCTAGGCACTTAGCCCAAGTTATCCCATTCATTATTCTGAAAGAGAGAGATTATTGCCTCCATTTGCAGATGAGGAAATTGAGGCTCAGAGAGGCCAAAGGAGCCCCCCAACATCACACAGTCCCTTCAGAGCACAGCTGAGGTTCCCCCAACGACCTATGTGGTCTGCCTAAAAGCCCCATTCTTGTCTCTGCCCTTGCTGGGATCACTCTGAAAAACACCTTCCCCTCTGTCCCACCCTCCACCGCCCTGGACTGCCTTGCCCAGCCTCAGGATAAGGCACCAAGGTCCCCAATCACCCCCACTCCCACCAGCAAAGCTGCTGATGTGGGGTTTTCTAAAGAAGGCCAAGCCCACCCGCCAAGCTCCCTCACTGGGATCTACCATCGGACCATTTTACCACCAGTAATTGCAGTGCTGAGTACGCAGCTGTCCTTTGTCAGGTCTCCACAAACCCCCTGGAGCAGTTCTATGCAGGACCTATTTCCCCTACCCGCCCCCCAACACATACGTGCACCCTCAGCACCAAAGTCCCCAAGATGTTTGGAGCTTGGACAAAATTAACTCATTTATCCAACCAACCCACTGAGAGGACGCCTGCTTATTGTCATGGGCCCTAAAATTAACCTGGTTTATCATGTCTTCTGAATTTGGCTCAAGCAGCACTTTCAGGGATTTTCAGGCATCCAGGAACGAAAGAACAGCTGGAGGAACTGGAGCTAATGTCAGTAGTTCCAGCTGCAAAGATCACTTTCTAACGGACTGAGGCTGGGGCAAAGACGCAGCCACCAACCTGGGGACGTCCATGGATCTGTATTCGGTGGATATAACTGGGACTGATCTTGTCTGGGTCCTCCTAGCCCAACAGCCACCAAGAGAAAGTCACAGACCGTTCTATAGGCAGACCATTCATCATGGATGGCAGAGCAGAGACTGTAGGATGCTGGTGGGTGTTCTGCCCAAAGGACTTCCGTGAGCAAACAAACTTAAGAAAATCTCCTTGCGGCAGGACTTATCAGAGCCTTTACTATGCTAGCATGCCTCCTGAGCCTCCAAGAGGGGCCCACCTAAAACAATGTTTTCCACTCTTTTCTGGAACGTTCTTCAGAGAAGTGCCAATCTGAGGCCTTCAGCACAGATGTATCTTAGTGGTGGTTCTGGAACAAGATGGAAAAATAATGAATCTGAAGTGGTGGTAAAATGATAGGCAGGAGTATTGCTGTTTCCATGTTATAAACAGAGAAAACTGAGGCCTAGAGGGAGAGAGGAACTTGCCAGGTCAGCAGGTGAATTAGTGACAGAGCCAGCCCTAAATCTCCATCATGCGTTCTTTCCTCTGCTGCTATGGTTTTGATATTTATCCCTTCTAAACCTCATAGTGAAATGTGATTTCCAGTGTTGGAGGTGGGGCCTAATGGGCAGTGTTGGGTCATGGGAGCAGGTCCCTCATGAATCTCCTCCCGGGTCGGGGGTGAGTGAGTTCTGACTCTGTTACTTCCCATGACAGCTGTTTGTTACAAAGAGCCTGGCACCTCCCTCCCTTCTCTCTTGCTTCCTCTCCTGCCAGGTGATCTCTGCACACACCGCGCCCCTTCACCTTCTGCCAGGAGTGGAAGCAGCCTGAGACCCTCACCAGACACAGATGCTGGCACCATGCTTCTTGTATACCCTGCAGAACCATGAGCCAAATAAGCTTCTTTTCTTTATAAATTACCCAAGTATTCCTGTATAGCAACACAAAAAGACTAAGATATCTGCCCAGATCTGAGGTCAGGTAGGAAGAAATTTGCTCACAGATTTCTAGGGGTTCCATGGTGGGAAAGAGGCAATATCCACAATCTGTACCATTCTCAGAAGGAGGAACCAACAGAGATACATCATTTTATAACATGTCTGTAATATTTGCAAAGCTCTTTCAAAATTGTTCGTTAGCGTTTTTCATCTTTATAATCTTTCTCTAAATCTTAGGCAATACAGCCCCATTTTTAAAATGAGGCCCCTGAGCCTCAACCAGGAGACATGATTTGCCCAAGGTCACAGGTTTCATGTTTCATGGATGGCAGAGCAGAGATTTCCTACCTGGTGGGGTTCCTCATCTCTGGCCAGCTTTCCCTTGAGGGCAGAGTCTGGGCCTGGCTCAGCTCGGTGTCCCAACACTCCCACTCCGCTGAATAAGCTATGCTGAGGGAAGTCTGGGCTCTGATGCAGACAGCCCTAGAAGAAAGCACTAATGGGGCAATTTGGGGTCCAGAGCACCAGTTCTCATGAATCTGAGGAACTCTTCCTCCTGGCTACTTCCCTCCTTTTCCCTCATTACATCCCTGCCAAGGACAAATTCTGCCCTTTGCATGGCAGGACTCCTCCAAAGAGGGGCTTCCTCCCTTTCCATTAGTAAAGGAAGAGGTTACCTGAGACTTGACTTAACCTCCTTGGGAGGGAACATGCTTTCACTGATGCAAATTGTTAAGTCAGGTCCAGAGTGATCCAGTCACTTGTCATGAGTCATACAGTAACCAGAGGTTGAGTTGACTGAGCCAGCCTCATCCACCGGACCAGTGAGTAAGTCTCAAACCATAAAGTATGCAAGAATTGCCTTGAAAAGAAGCAGGTGGTGCAGAGGAGAGTGAGCAGAGCTGGCCTGAGACTGCTGTCCTTCAAAGACCTGCTTGCAAAGTGGGCCCATGTCTGGCATCTGGGAACTCGGGTTTCAGGAGGGCTCTCACCACCCTGATAAGAGTGGCTCACAATGTGTAAATGGTGTGTACAGACAATGTGGCTTATGCCGAACTCCTGCTTTCCTTCTGAAAGTCTGGAATCTGGGTATGTGCCAGGCAGAAAGTGCCTGTATAACCAGCCCCCAGGAGACTTCCTGGGCATTGAGTCTAATGCACTACGCTGGTAGATAGCTCTTCGCGCATGTTGTCATAGCTCATTGCTGGAGGAATTAAGTGAGTCCTGTGTGACTCCACGGGGAGAGGACCCTGGAAGCTTGTGCCTGGTTTCCTCTGGACTTCACCCTATCACCTTTTCTTCTTGCTGATTTTGCTGTCTATGATTTCTCTGTAATAAATCTTACCTGTGAGTACAACTATGCTGAGACCTGTGGGTCCTCTTAATTAATCATCAAACCTGGGGTTGGTTTGGGGGACTCCTGACCCAGGGAGATATTACAGTGCCAATTCTGGGTCTTCCACTTCCACTGTCTGAGTGTTTGTGTCCCCCAGAAATTCATACATTAAAACCTAATCCCCAATGTGATAGTATTAGAAGGTAGGGCCTTTGGGAGGTGACCAGGATGAATCGGATTAATATTCTTATAAAAGAGACCCCAGAGAGCTAGTTAGCCTGTTCTTCCCACCGTGTGAAGAAGCTCCAAAAAGACATGATCTATGAACCGAAGAGCAAGCCCTCACCAGACACCAACATCTTGATCTTGGACTTCCCAGCCTCCAGAACGGTGAGCAATAAATCTCTGCTGTTTTTAAGCCACCCAGTTTATGGTACTTTTGTTATCATAGCCAGAACGGACTAAGACACCCACCCCCTGAATTCTGATCCAGTGGGTCAAGTGAGGAAGCCCAGGAATCTGCATATTTGCACACACTCTGGGTGGTCCTGAGACCAGGCATCTGTGGGCCTCTCTTTGAGAAACACTGCTAGCTGGTTCTGTGATGGACATTTCAATGAGGAATGGGTGTCCAGGGAAGCTTCCTTCTCTGAAGACTTCCCTGTGTCATCTGTGCAAGACCGTGGAGCAGGGGAATGGGCACTTTGGAGGTGTCTCAGCGGCACTGCGTCACCACCTTTCCACTTGATTCCTCCTCAGATAAGAGCCCAGAGCCCAGCCCTGAAGCTATTAATGTAGCAGCCTCAGTGTCCTTGTCCCACTCCATCAGGCAGTCCCTAATCACCCTGGAAGCTGCCAGATGAAGAGGCCCAGACAGAGTTGGGGAAAGGAGGGCTAATTGGCTGCCAAGGAAACAGGGACTGATGAGAAGGAAATCAGGGTCTGAGCTGGCTCTTCCTCTCCAAGCCTCTCAATGCAGCAGGCAGGAGCAGACCCCTGCACAGAGCACAGGCTGGAGGTGGGGACAAGGTGAGATTTCATATGGGCTTTAAGAATAAAGGTTGTCCTCAGCGAAGTGGACATTACTCTCGAGGTGCTGATGGCAGCTGATAGAAATGACAGCTGTATCACTGCCAGCTTTGTATCCACACTGGAGAGCAGTTTGACCTCACACACACACTCAACTTCCTTCCAGTTATCCGGCTTCGGGAGCCCATGTCATTGGCTCTGCGTGTCTTAGGCTGGCGGGCACCAGCACCCACATTTTTTCTTCGGGGGCACATTGATTAATTGATTAATTCAGTGAACATTCCGTGAGCACCTGCTAAGTGCCAGGCACTGCTCTGGACTCGAGATGCGGCCAGGAGCAAAACAGACAGAAGTCCCCACCCCTCTGAAACTGACACTCTAGTAACGGGGGTAGGCAATAAACAAAACAACTAAGTTATGTTATATATTAGCAAATACATCATCCTAAGAGGAAAGATAAAACCAAAAGGGAGGCTGTCATTGTAATGGAGTGATGGAGAAGCCCCCACCACCTCTTATGATGGGAGGAAGAACCGGGCACCTTGTGTTCTAGCCTTGGCCTGAGAATCAAGCCAGGGAAGGCATGGAACCTGCAGCGTGGCTCCCCAGGAGCAGCCCAGAAGCAAAGGTGATTACTCTGAGAGATAAGCTGGGTCAATGCTTGCAAGGGAGCTCAGCAAACAGAGGTGACAGCGTCAACTAATCGATGATACAACCGCCCTGGCCTTGAGTTTTATAAAGGAAGCCCAGGATGACTCCTGTCTGGTCTGTGTGGCCCACCCAGAGGTTACAGACATCACAAAGGTGAGTGCCCATCCCCCATAAGCCTTAGCTCTCGGTCTTTTTCAAAGGTTTTCACTGTGGTACCTCCACGCAAGCAAACATTCCATAAGGCCCTGTACTGTGGCCACCAGTACTGAGCCAGCCACTCTGCCAAGTAAGTGCACCGGATGGATGCCCTGGCTGGGTACTCATGGCATAGGGGATACAGCAGGAGGTGTCCCACCTGACTTTCTTCCCAAGCACGGAGCTGGTCAAACCAGGGACATGGGAGGATCAGGGGAGTACCACCCCAGCCCAGCAGAGGGACTGAAAACAGACCCCCTCTTTCCTGGCTGCTGGTGCTCCCAGGGAGAGTGAGCATCTTCAAGCTTGGAGCTGGTCAAACCAGGGACATGGGAGGACAGGGAGAGTACCACCTCAGCCCAGCAGAGGGACTGAGAATGCAGACCCCCTCTTTCCTGGCGGCTGGTGCTCCCGGGGAGAGTGAGCATCCCCCCTGCACTTGGCAAGGGCATGACCTTGCAGTTTCCATTAACATGGAAGACAGGATCATTAATTTCCTTATCCCAAGTCCAAGAACCAAGGCAGGGAGCAGGGAAGGGCTTCTCAAGATCCCCTGGCTGCTTCATAGCAGGGTTAGGACTGGAACCCAGGGCTCTGACCCTAAGGGTCCCCTCGGCCACCCACTGACCCAGCCAGGGCTATTTCGGGGCTGCTTGCACCTGGCCTCGAAGGCTTCTCAGAACATCTCACCTCCTAGGTCTTGGGTTTCCTGGCTCTGTCTGAGACTTGGCAGGTGACTCACCTTCACGGAGCCTCCTTCATCATCCCCATTTTATAGACAGGGAAACTGACCTCGTAGTGTTGCTAGCAGAATGAAATGATGTTATGGATGCAATGTGCTTAACAAAGTGACAGAGAGTGATGTGCTCCATTACAGTATTTTTTATGATGATGATGGTGCTTATGCAGACTCTTGAGCCTCTCAGCAGGATCTTCCAGGACTTTTCTAACTCCACCATGAGTACTGCAATCAACTGACGAATCTGGCTGGCCACCCACCCTGGGTACAAGTACCATAGGATTGCAAAAAAAAAAAAAAAAGCACGACTCTCCCAAGCTGCTCTCAAGGACCCACAGTCTGACTACAGATAAATAAGACACTCAAAGGACACAATCAGTGAGCAACTGGGCAGTGAGCAACTGGGAACGTTGACCAGGAGCCATGAGAGGGTGGAGGTGGAGGAGAGGGAGGGGCTGCAGGGCTGATATAGGAGGGTGGGAAGGCTTCCAGCTTCATGAGAGGATTTGCTTTTAAGGAGCATGAGATTTACCCAGAAGGCTTATAAGAACTAGAGGCTGGGCATGGTAGCTCACACCTGTAATCCTAGCAACTCAGGAGGCTGAGGTGGGAGGATCACTTGAGCTCAGGAGTTTGAGACCAGCCAGGAAACATAGCAAGACCCCGTCTCTACCAAAAAAAAAAAAAACATAGCCAGGTGTGGTGTTGTACTTGTAGTTCTAGCTACTTGGGAGGCTGAAGTGGGAGGATCGCTGGAGCCCAGGTGGAGTCTGCCATGAATCATGATCGTGCTACTGCACTCCATCCTAGGTGACAGAGCAAGAACTTGTCTCAAAAATAAAAAACATAAATAAAGGTACCTAGTGTCTGCCCCAGGTGATCCTGACTCTATGGCCCTAGAGAAGGGCCCAGAAACCCACCTGTATAACAAGTTCCTCAGGTAACTTTGACGCAGGTGGCTCTTCCCATCGGTGCCTTGGACTACCCCCTGCTCCAGTCCCCAACCCCTGCCGGGCACTTCATCTCACACTTCCAGGACTTCACATTTGCAGAGTTCCCACCTCAGGGCCCTCCCTTCCCTGCCAGGCTCTGAACCAAGCACCTTTCAGAGCCCATTACACCCGCCCTGACACCCACAACCCCACCCCTGGGCACACCTGCACTACCACATCCTTCTTGGAAGCAAAAGCACAGGCTCAGGCATCTGGCACACTTGAGGGTGGATCCCTGCTCCTCTACTGTCTTACTGTCTGGTCTTGGCCACATAAATTCTCTGAGTTTCAGTATCTTTGGCTGTAAAATGAGTATAAAATATTCCCCGAGAATGTCTGTGAAGTTTGCAGGAAGCAATGTATACAAAGTGCTTGTTGCAGTAAGTATCCTATAAATGGTAGCTAATAGATCAGAAACATTAACAAGCATAATGGCAGCCATGGCATTGGTTGGCATGCACGTCCCTCACTCATCTGGAGATCCTCAGGGGACTGCAATAAGCCTAATGATGTCATGGAAGCAACGTGCTTAACAAAGTGACAGAGAGTGATGTGTTCCATAAGTAGAGTATTTTGTGTAACTTCTAACATTGGGCTCGATATTGAGCAGGCATTTAGTGAATGAATGAATGAATGAATGAACTAATGCACTAATGCATATAAGGAGGTTAAAGAAGTCAGGGAAAGCTTCCAAGAAGAGGTAAAGACTGAACCAGGCTAGGGAAGTCTTGGAGGATTGGGTGGTATATAGTGAACTATGGCCTCTATTACGCCCACCAAACCTCAGTGATATACAATAAAAAGCATTTTTTTGTTTTTTTGAGACAGGGTCTCGCTTTGTCACCTGAGCTGGAGTGCAATGACACAAACATGGCTCACTATAGCCTTGACTTCCTGGGCTCAGCAATCCTCTTACCTCAGCATCCCAAGTAGTTGGGACTACAGGCATGCACCACCATGCCCTACTAATTTTTGTATTTTTTGTAGAGACAGGGTTTCACCATGTTGCCTAAACTGATCTCAAATACCTGGGCTCAAGCAATCCGCCCGCTTTGACTTCCCAAAGTGCTGGGATTACAGGTGAGAGCTACCACGCCCAGCCTTCAAAAAGTGTTTATTGAGCTCCCTCATCTGCAGGTTGGCTGGGGAGCTCTGCTCTGGGCTGGACTCCTCTTGGGCAGCTGGACCAGGGCAGCTGTGCTCCATATGTTTCTCATTCTGCTTCTAGCTGGCTAGCTCGGGCACATTCTCCAGCAACTACGGCAGAGGGCCAGCGGAACCATGCAAGGCGTCTCCAGTCCTAAACTCAGAATTAGGCTCACTGCCTCACTTTGTTTTATTGGCCAAAGCCAGTCACATGGCCAGGTTCACAGTCAGAGGGTGAGAAATGCTCTCTGTCTACTAGTGGGAGGCAATGCAAAATCACATGGCCAAAGGCACAGATACCCGGAGAGCTGAAAAAAGAGAGACAAAGGCCAGTCCAGGCCTGTTATGGGATAGGAAGACCCTGTACAGATGAGTTATGAGGGTCCTTCAGGCTCCCAGGACTTTTAGAGCATCATTCACTCATTCATTCATTTGTTCAGTGAACAGTATTCATGGTGCACTTGCTGTGTGCTGGTCCTGTTTTTAGTGCTATGTAGACAACTTGAGTAAAACGAGACAAGGTCTCAACCCTCGGGATAAAGAAGAGGTTCCACTTCTTTTTTCTGGCTCTTCCACCCACTTTCTCTGTGACCTTGGGAAAATCACCTCCCCTCTCAGGGCATGGCAGCCACTGCTAATAATACCTTACATTTGTAGAACACTTTTAACTTTATCAAAACGTCTTCACATGCGTTCTCTGTGAAGCATCGGAGACCGGTTTTATTACATCTCTGATTTGACAAGTGAAACTCTAATGGATATAAAATGCACTGAGCTCCTTGGAAGTGCTCTCCTGAGAGGGCTCAGTGGGGCAAAACCCCTTATAACAAACCCTAGGATTCTCTCTCTACAACAAAGCGGGTCCCTGGGTATCTGCTGACGGTTGTCATTTCAAACAATGTTTGGGGCCACACAATCCCTGTGTGACCCAAGGACTGGGATGGCTTCCTTTATCTTTCCTTTTATTTTAAAAAGCCACCACTCTGAACATTTCAAAGATTCCCGCAGAACTTTGCCAATTTAATTTAAAAGAAAAAAATAAAAAGATTGCCTCCTCCTAACTGGCTTCACAAATGAAAATGGGATGTAAGCCAGGCCTCAGAGAACAGCCTAATCACTCCAGCTCCTCATTTAATAACCTCAGAAAACCAGGCTGCGCATTTTACGAGGAGAAAAGAGAGACAGAAGCAGCCCTTCCTCCCTGTCCCATCAAGTCGATCTCAGCTCTCGGATCTGGGGTTAAACACAAAGACAGCCTCCTTTGCCAAGGATACATGTGCTGCATCTTATAATCCTGCCTCTCCTTATGCCAGTCCTGTAAGGCATGAGCACCATTTCACAGGTAAGTAAAGTGAGGTTCAGCAAGACAGCAAGTCACCCTAATAAGAGCTAATAAGCGGTTGAGCTGGGTTTGAACTGAGATCCCTTTGAACCCAAATGCCACTTCCTTTGCTCCTTCCCCACACCACCTCTTTGCTATGTGGGGTGGTTTCATATTGCAGGGGACCTGATACCAGGTTTAGTGAATGCAAAAGGAAAGAAGGAAATGGAGAGGGAAGAAAAGAAGTGGGGGAAGGGAGGAAGGAACGAAGGGAGGACAATATTTATGGTGTGGCTACCATGAGCCCAGCACTATTAAAAGCTGACCTCCATGTGTGATGTGCCATAATTGAAGAAAAAGGCACCCTGGAGACACAGAGGAGGAGCCCCCAGTGTGGCCTGGGGGGAAGGCTTACCAGTGAAGATGCTATTGGCGGATGAATCAGGAAGGAGCCAGGAGCAAAGGTGGGGCTGGAAGGTCAGAACGAGCCCTTGTTAGGCTCCTTGATCAAGGCCTGCTGACTTCACCTCCTCAGTATCTCTTGGATCCACCTATGTCTGTCCATCTCCACACCCACCCAAGTCTGCTCTTTGTCTGGACTGTGAGATGCCCTCCTCCCCTGCCTTCTGCCTCTGCTCCTCCAGACCTTTCTCTACAAAGCAGCCAGAGTGGTCTTTCCTAAAGCAAATCAAACAAAGCCTCCTCCTCTAACTCAACCTTTCCTTGGCTCTCCGTTTGCTCTGGGGAGCCGTACTGGGGGTCTCTAAGGTCCTACATGTCCCAGGTCTCACCTTGTACTGCACTCTCCTTCCCCTCTAGACTCCAGTCACATGGGCCTGGGCACAGGGGCCTGGTACTGATCTTTCTGCCCGGGGATCTCTAGCTGCCCCTGTTCACCTGGTTAATTTCTACAAATCCTTTAGCTTCAAGTCAACTTACACTTCATCCATTCTTACATCCAATGATTACTTATGGCACACCTAGGCACTGTTCTAGATGTTGGCAGTCCAGGTGTCTGTCTTCATGAAGCTTAGTTGTTAGAAGCAGAACCTTCCAGGGTGAAGCCTTCTCTGATTATTCTCAGAGCCAGGTGACTGTAGCAGGCGCTATTGGTGCTCCGTCCCAACAACTCAGCCCACCCGGAAGTTGCCTAAGGCTCTGATAAACAGTTCTCATACCCCGAGATGATGTCCTGCCTCAAAATAGGATATCTCTCTGACTGAAGGCTTTCTCTGGACATACAAATCCAAGTGCAGGGCCAGCCGGGAACACCTGGGAGTTAACACCCCCAGAACAACCCACAACAATAAAGGATAGGAATTGGTGAGTGTATCAGTTATCTATTGCTGCATAATAAACACTAAACTTGACGGCTTATCATAGTAATCATATATCTGCTCATGACTCTGCAATTGGACTGTGCTCAGCTGGAAGGTTCTCCTGCTCATCTCGCCTGGAGCCACTCATGCAGGTGTAATCTGGTGCCTTGCCTGGACTGGATGGTCCCATATGACTTCATTCCCGTTTCTATTGTGTAGGGGCAGCTGTGAGCTGGGGTGCCTCAGTCCCCTCTGTATGGCCTCTGGCAGAACAGCCCAGGCTTCTTATGTGGTAGCAGCAGCAGTCCCAGAGGGCCAGCCCTAATTCTAAGTGTTCATCAATCCTCTGCTGGAGTCATGTTTGCTGATGTTCCAATGGCTAAAGCAAGTTGCATGGCCCCACCCAAAGTCAATGTGGGAGAAGCCTCCACAAGGGTATGGACCACAGGGAGGCCATTAATGAGCCATCTATCCAGTGCATAAGTCTGCCAGCTTCCTCAGCCCTCAGGGGGACAACTCTAAGGTGTGTTCCACTCAGGGTCTCAGAGAGACCACAAAGGGCTTGAGCCCAGTTGCCCACAGCTGTGATCCACTCACTAGCACATTTTAAAAACTTTTCTCTCTTTCCTGTTTCACTCCCCCTACTCCCTCACTGTGCTTCCTGGAATCCCCTCCCAGATAAACTACCTGCACCCAAGTCCTTTTTCAAGATCCACTTTGGGGAAACCTAAACAGGGGCCATAGCATAGCCAGGAGTTGAAATCCCAAGCACGTGTTCAATTCTGCCATACTGGCCCCATGTAGGAATACAGGAGAGAGGACAGGATAAGATGGGAAACATGGGGGCTGGGGCTCTGGGGAGCCACTGAAGGCGACATGCAGAGAGGAGCATAATCAGCAGGTATCTCTGGCCCCTCTGAGACTGGCCAGGCCTCCAGGGATGGATTCGGCTGAGTCAGAATTGGAGACCTGCCAAATCCAATAGTGACAGAAGGCTAAGACCCTGTAGGAGCACCTCTAAGTTAGGGAAGATGCCCCCCCCCCCACACACACCCCATCAGCCCTCCTGGGTCAGTCTGGTCCCCAGAGCTATTCTCACAATTTGCAGCATAAAACCAACTCCCCCCAACCCCACCACTTTTCTGAGTTCTGTTATTACGATTATGCAAATCTCCCATCCTAGCCTAAGCAAAGCAGGTGGGACATGGGGCAGCTCAACAGGATAAGATGGGCAAACGGCAGTTTACAGCCACCCACTCTGGTAAACACAAGTTTAATTGCTTTTTCGTAGGGGAGAGAGGGGAGGCAGGCTCAGAAATAAAACAAATTCCCAATCAGCTGTGTCAGGGCTGCTGAGCTGAGCTGATGGAGAGGAGCACTGGGCTGTGAGCAGCAGGCTCTGACCTGGGAAAAGGAGAAGGCAGGTGAGGGGAGGAGATGCTGGGGACATGGAGGTATTGTCCTGGGGAAAGCACTGGCCCTTCAGGTCAAGGGCAGGACATTCTGTACCGCCAGGGTTATTGTTGGGGTGGGGGGCAGTTGGGTGCCAAGACTCTCACCTGGATCTTTAATAACATCAGTGATGATAATACTATCCAGCATTTACTGAGAGCTTACTGAGTGCCAGGCACTAAGCTAAGCACTCTACACAAATTAATTGTTTAATTGTCACAACAACCGGCTGGGTGCAGTGGCTCACACCTGTAATCCCAGCACTTTGGGAAGCCGAGGCGGGAGGATCACCTGAGGTTGGGAGTTCAAGGCCAGCCCGACCAACATGGAGAAACCCCACCTTCAGCCTGGGCAACAGGAGCGAAACTCCATCTCAAAAAAAAATGTCACAACAACCTATGATACTATTATCACTCCATTTTACAGATGGGAACTGGCTGAAGACACAAGTGAAAGTGTTCTTTTGTCTACCCAGAACCTGAGGAACTATTTATTCAACAAACCCCCATTTGCTGAGCCCTTGCTCTGTGTCAGTTGCTTCATGCAATCAACAAGGAATAAGGCTGGGATCCAAACCCAGGTCTTTCTGATGCCAGTGACTATGCCTTTAACTAGTAAGCTAGACAACGTCCCTGAATACTACTACACATGTCCAAGCAACAACTCCTGTTTATCGAGCACTTATTCTGTGCAACCCCCAGGCCTACAGGCCAGACTAGAGATGAGATAAGGTCCCTGCCCTTGAGAAATTCATTATTTAATGATGAAGGAGGCACATACATGAGATATTGTAGCGGTAAGGGTTTGAATAGGTGAACAAGGTAGGGTGGGAACATAGGCAGTATGTAACTCTGCCCACAGAGGTTGAAACAGGCTTTGCAGAGGAGGCCAGGTTTGAGATGAGATGTAAAGGATGAGTAGGACTTCACTAAGCAAGAGGGGAAGGAGATGGTAGAGCAGCACAGAGAAGGTCCACAGCTGAGGCAGCAGCTAGCACCTTCTGGGGCAGCCATACAGCCTGTGGTGGCTGGAGTTTGGGGGCACGTCGTGAAGGACGTAGCCACTATGGTGAGAAGGTGGGCAGAAACCGCATCACAAGAGGCCATCACTGCCAACCTGAGGCCTGCCCCTAACCCACAGTACCAGCCTTCCTCAAATCAGCATCTGGTTTGACAAGATGCTTCTGGAACAAGGAGGTTCTGTGGCCGGGGGAGTTTGGGAAGCACCGCACAGCTGTGTCTCTTCTGGAAGCTGCATCAGGTTTCCGAGAAACCGTGTAGTAAAGAAACCTGCTTAGCTCTGCTGAGCCCAGCCTTTCCCAGACCCCTCTGACCTCAGAAACCTCCTCTGCCCACAGAAACCCCCAGGGCCCACATTCCAGGGACAAACCCTTCAGGAAGTGTGTATGTGAGACCTAAAGCAATGGCGGTGACTGGGGAGGGCCCACGGCTCCTTCCTGCATCTTCAGTCACTGAGACTCCACCCAGAGGATGGCAAGAACAAGCCCAACAACAGCTGACATGTACTGAGTCCTTACCACGAGCCAGGCCCTGTGCTAAGTCCTCTATATGTCACTGACTCTCATCTCACTGACTGCTCATGCTGTTAAAATTTCCATTTTACAGATCAGGAAACCGAGGCACGGGGCAACAGGAACTTGCCTACATTCTTTGCATTCGTAGGTGGAAGAGCCAGGATTCGAACCCTAGTCTGCCAAACGCGGAGGTCCACGCGCCTCTTGCTGCACTGTCCTCCCATGTGTGGCTTCCTGCTGTTCCGTCTGCAAGCGGAGCCCCAGCCCCACCCCGGAGGAGGTGGGAGATGACCTTCGCTTTCATATTTTGGAAAGCTTCAGTTGTCAGCCCCTCCAGGCGGGTTCTGTCGTTCCTGGGGACTGCATCATTTCTGACATAACAGAACCTAGTCAATTCAACTCAGCAAACATTTCCAAATCCCCTCTGTATGCCAGGTGCTGCCTGGGGAGGCTGGTCAGTCCCCGGTTACCCCGAATCCCACTGCCTCTGGGAGCTCTGATCCCAGAATCCTCCAGTGAAAGGGACTTGGAGGACCACACAGTTCCTAAAACTCAGATTTAGAGAAAAAACTGAGGCCACACCCCCAAATTTAGAGCAGAAAGAAGTGGAGCTGCTCTGTTTGAACTGAGGGTGGGCATTCTGGATCCTACCAGCCTAGCCTTCCCTCCCATCCTGCGGGCTCCGGAAAACATCACCTGATCGGACCTGGCCATGTCACAGGTGAGAGTGGCAGAGACAGGTACAAATAAAACCATGAAGTCACAGGAAAAGGAACTGATTTTTTTTTTTTTTTTTTTTTTGGAGACAGGATCTCGCTTTGTCACCCAGGCCGGACTGTAGCGGCGTGATCACGGCTCACTGCAGCCTCAACACCCCGGGCTCAAGTATCCTCCCACCTCAACCTACTGAGTAGCTGGGACCACAGGTGCATGCTATCGTGCCCGGCTAATTTTTTAATTTTTTTGTAGAAACAGTCTTACTATGTTGTCCAGGCTGGTCTTAAACTCCTAGACTCAAGCAATCCTCCCACCCCAGTCTCCCAAAGTGTTAGGATCATAGCTGTGAAACACCGCACCTGGTCAAGAAATAAATTTTGATGGGAAAGGCTTCTTCAAAAAAGGCGGGCTTGTTCTGGGCCAGAAAATCAGAGTGGGGGCACATTCCAGGCTCAGGCAAAGGTCTGAGGACAAAGCATTCTGGGAGTGTTTACGGAGGACCAGCTCTGAGGGATGTGGGGATGGGGGCAGAGAGAGGGGTTGATGAAAGCTCGGCTTCAGTCACACCTCAGCCCACCTCCAGCATCACGCCCTAGCCACTCCAGGGCAGGCGAGGGCAGGACAGGGCAGGAGGGCTGGTGACCAGATGTTCACAAGCCCCAGCATCCCAGACCTTGCTGCTTCCTCTGGGAAGCATTTGAAAAGCTGTTAAGAAATTGGAGACTTTCTCCTGCTCCAGGCTGACCTGGTTGTCCCGGGTAGGCCCAATCTAAAATTTCAGGGAACAAAGGAAAGGCCTGAAATGTCACTTGGGAAGGTCAGGTGCCCCGTCCCAAGGCCTGGGATTCAGCCAGGTGAGAGAGGGATGCACCTTACTCCTGATGCACACAGCAAACAGACCAGGAATGTCCAGGGCTGACACAGCCCCGGGAAGGCTCCAGAGAACACTCAGGGACTGGACTGAGGCTGAGCACCCTTAGGCCACACCCCCTACTTCCCCTCCCACCTGCAGACCCAGCTTTCAGAGGAGCCCCAGGAGCAATGACCTGAAAAGGTAGAAATGATCAGAAGATGAAAATCCCTCTTTGCTCCTCATAATTGGAAGAAAGGGAGACAAAACGCTGGAGGCAGAGGGCATGCTTCACATCCAGACATTCCAAGAGCACCTTCTCACTTTGCTCTTGTATGAGGCAGCAGAGCACTGGAAACAGCCCTGGACCTGGAGTAAACCTGCTGGGGTTTGAGCACTGCTCCCCAGCAGGTGACCTCAAGAAAGCCTCTTTCCCTTCAGATCCTGTTTCTTCCTCCAGAAGAGGGGACAATGGCATAGATTTCATGAGGTTCTTGTAAGGATCGCACTAGATAATGGATGTGACAGGGTCGTATTAATGGTGCAGGGCTTTATACAGAGTCAAGGTGCCTGGAAACATCAGGTATTATTTGGAGGAGCACATAGAATGTAGCCCCCCACATGGGGCCACCTGAATTCATGTATGAACAGCAGGACAATTCAACCCACCTGCAGCCACTTAAGACATGCCCCAGGGCAAGGCAGGTACTTAGAGGATGCTGACCTGGCCAAATGCGTGTCATTACCTCTTATGGAGCCCTAAAGCTCTTTTCTTAAAATGCCTAAGGTTTGAATCAGAACAAATGCAGACAGCATTTTAAACAAGCTCCCCAGTAACTGATGTGAAAGTCTAAGAATCACAGCTCCAGAGCAGCCCCCCAAAGACAATCCCTCTCCATTTAAGGGTAATTTAGAATTACATTGACTACTGCTTAAAAAGCGCCTACTGTGTGCCAGGTACTTTACATACGTGATTTGGAAATACTCTTCTCAGTTTATAGATAAAAACCGGGACTCCAGAACAGTTGAGTGACCTGCCCAAGGCCACACAGCTAATCAGGGGCAGGTCAGGATTCGAATCCAGGTCTCTCTGAAGCCACATCTCAGCCACTGACTACAATAGGTCACCATTTCTCTTCTTTGCAGTGTAATGGGAAGGCTTGGGGAGTTTCAGGTGAAAACTACTTCTGAGCAATCCCAGAAGCCTTCCTGGAAGGGGACAGGGACCTACCTAGGTCCTTGGGAACACCAAACTGTCCCCCTGCATCCCCAGGCAGTGCTGACCTGGCAAGGACGGACGACACCTCCGCCTGAACGTCCTCATTTGATCTTTGTCTCTTCCGCATGGATTTAAGATGCACCAACCCCAAGTGCTCCAGGGGGTTCATCTAAACACGATTAAACAGCCATTAGGCCTCTGCGACTGGGAAATGGAGATTTACAGACTTCCAAACCTCCATCTAAATGTAAATGCAGCATTTTCGCTGGGAACCAGGGATCTGAACAGCATTAAAGGCACTGTCTCCCCTTGCCTTTGCCGTCACTCCTGCCGGTTGGGCCACCTCTGGCTTGCAGCTAATCCGAGGGGTGCTGCGGGCACCTGATGGAGCCAAGCCAGGAGAGGACAGGGGCCAGGCCCACTGCAATGGACGGTGAGTCGAAGTCCTGCCTTTCTTCATCTGCAGTTGCCCTTTCTGTCCTGGGCCGTGGTGCAGATGTTGACCTCTGGCCCAAGTCGGCACATCCTCATCAAGGTCACATGTACCGCAGGGAAATCGTGGAGTCAGGACACTCAGACTCTACTCTGCCTGGCTCTGCAGCCCTAGGAAGGCCAGGCTCTGTTTTGAGTGGTGCACCCTTGTTCCTGGGACCTCCAAACAAAGGGCCTGGACATATTCACTGACTCAAATTGATAGGGGCTCAGGAAATACTCATTGAGCAGAAGGCAGAGAAGAACCTACTACTCAAATTAAGAAAATAACAACCGCGGCCTTTATCAAGCACCTACTATGTCCCAGGCAGAGAAAGTACCATTTCATACTCCCGAGACCCTAGGAAGCGGGTTTTAGGATCCCTATTTTTAAAAACGAAAAATTGAGACTTGGGAAGATGAATAGGATGTGGAGGTTACTTACGGAGAAGGTACCACAGTCAAGATTTGACTCCCAAATCCATCCTCCTAACTATCTCTCCAAGCTCTGCCCCTATGTTCCTGTGTGAACTTTGGTGAATGACTTGACCTCCCTGAGCTTCTGTTTCTGGACCTAAAATGGGTATAAGAGAGTCAGGAGAGGAACAGCTGAAGAGTGGGAAGCAGAGTCAGGGAACTGTCCTTCCAGGCTGAGCTTGGGGGCCCTACTGAAGGGGCAGGGAGGCTGCAAGCCTTGGCTAGGGCTAGGCCTGGGCCACCAGAGCTCGAATTCCAACCTGGGAAATAGAGACCATATTTTGCAGGTGATGGAAGCCCTAATGGGTTTGGCAGATTTTGGCCATGCACTGAATGTGGTGAGTGAGGAGGAAGAGGGTGCCAGGGATGACTGTTGTGAGAACGGCCTTTTACTGAACGTCTATCATGTGTCAGGGTGCTGTACTGAGTCAGTTTCACATCTGATCTTACTCGCTCCTCAGAACCCTCTTGCAAAGTTGGTTTTTATTATGTTGGGACAACTAAGTTCCTCTTCGAAGACTCAATTTTCTGATCATACATTGTAAACAATCCTACCCCTTCTTCAGTTAAGCCTAATCGTTTCTTCTTTGCCCTTCCCCCTTCGCAAATTGCGTGTTTACCCTATTTGGAAAGTTTAAGTCTTAGCCAATCAGGATCAACTTAGATTGTGCGGTCCAACCCCAGCCACTCAGGGAAGGACGCAGAAACAGAAACTGCATTAGGGTTAAAAACCCCTTCTGTCCTTTGTTCGGTGTGCTCTTGTGATTATAACTGGTGCAAGCAGCACCCTTCTGCAGAAGTAAAGGTGCCTTGCTGAGAAATTTTCTGTCTAAGTGCGAGTTTCTTTTGGCTATGCCGAGCACTTGTTTCCAACATTATTATTACATATGTTTCAGGTGAGTCAACAGTGGAAGTGTTAGGGACCATACCCAAGGTCACTTAGCCCTGGGGAGGTACAGCCAGGCTGCAGATACAGGAGGAAGCTCCTCTCCTCCCTCCTCCAGCACTGTCTCTCTCTGATGGTGAAATTTTCAGTCCAGGTGCTTGGAAGAAAGGGGACACTGGGGTGACCAACTATCCTGGCTTACTTGGAACAGTCCTGATTTTAAAACAGAGTGCCGTGTCCCTGGAAACCCCCTTGTCCTGAGTACACTGTAACGTGATGATAGCTCACCTTAGCAGTGACTCAGAAATGAGACAAAGGAACAAGGGTGTGGAAAGCTGGAAGGGAAATGGGTGGAGTTTTTGATGGGTTGAGTTAGGTACCCAGGGAGTAGGCCCAGCCATTGCATTGGCACAAGGTCAGGCCAGAGAACCAGATTTGGGACTCACCCATAGAGGCCTGGGGACCCCCTGGGACCTGCCCAGTTGCCTGAGCCATGCATAGAGAGAGGGATCCCTCCCAAGGATGGGGTCTTCCTTCCCTGGACAGTGATGGCAGAAAAGAGCACTGGACTCAGAGTATTCCTTCCAGCTGGTCTCGCTTCTCTGGATTACATCTTAGCTCCTGACCCTCCCAGGACATTTGCTTGAGGGTTAGATGAGAGAAATCATGCTCACAGGGTGGGGATTTCAGGCACCAGGACTTTCCCTTGTGGCTGGAATCTGCCCAGTCAACAAGTGGGAGCAGGCCTGTGCAATGGTGTTAAAGAGGAGAGAGGGAAACTGCCTTCTGTTTCTGTCTCCCTTCACTTCCTCCCAGCTCATGACCTCTGGCCACTGTTTGCTTCTGATGTTTGGCCTCAGAGATATATTCACAAGGGGTGACAGAAGCCCAGACCAGCTCTGTACGTGCGGCAGTAGGACTCCCAGGAAGAGACCTGGGCTGGGGTTGATAAGGAAGAGAACAGCAGCTTCCTCTTCAGTGTCGGAGTGTAGGCACACTATTGGGGCAGGATGGGATGGCTTGTCGCTCACTTGGCCTGAGATTTGGGGGGAAAGAGCACAGGTCTGGAAGACACCAAACTGTAGGTCTAGTTCTGACTGTCACTGACTTGCTCTATGACCTTGAGCAAGTCACTTCCCTTCTTTGAGCCTCAGTTTACTCATCTGTCAAAAGAAGGCCATAGCTCCTCCTCTGCCTCGTGACAAGATGGTGCACGGCCAGAGGGCAGAATCTGGCCAAAAAACCCTACGGAGTAGTGTCCCAGAAAGGAAGAGATGAGGGGACGGTGAAGGGCAGGGAGCAGAACAAGAGGGGTACAAATGAGTTAGCCAGAGGAAGGGGGCAGGCTGGGTGGAGATGACGGACAGATGGCGGAGGCAGGTGAGAGCATGTTAAAAAGGGGAGCCAGATGTGAGCTCATCAATCAGTTTTTATATCCCCTGCCTTTCCCTCCCACCCCTCCCCACCCCTCCCAGCCCCTGTGGATAATTACGAAGGACACCAATTAAGAGGACCTGGCCCCCTCAGCTTCTTTGTTTGAAGCCCTCCTGGTGAATTATGCAGGAGGCTGCGGGGAGAAGCAGGCGCTGGGATCGCTTCATTATTGATGAGAGATGACGGGCCCTCTGCTGACAGCCTGCCTAAGAGATATGATTAGCTTGTAAAAAATTAATCACCATTTTCAGGGAGGACACAGATTAAAACCCCAAGGAGTGGTGTTATCAATGTTCCCTAATTTCAGGGGACTTTGAAAAGGTTTTAGCACAACTTGGAGAAGACAATTATATTCAATTAGAATCACTAGTGCCGCAATGTCACTCCCTGACGTGAGGTGGGCCCTTGCAGGGGAGGTTTGAGGAAGGAGGGGACTGCAGGTGGCCATCGAGGAGGCCTGCCCGACGCGCTGCCCTCTTTGGAGGCTCCTCCCACACTGTTCCCTCTCCAGGTGATCTCATGTTCACCTATGGCTTCATTTCCATCCAGACTCCGATGACTCACACTTTTATGGCTCCAGCCTGGACCTCTCCCTGAAGCTCCCCATCCATTTACTGTATGCAGCTCCTGCTCAACTCCTTCTCTGGCATGTCTCAAAGGCACCTCCAGACCACCACGTGTGACCCTGAACTCCCAAACACCCCCCACATTCCCTACCCTGGTGCCTGGTCCTCCTCCAAGATTCTCTTTCTTAATGAAGAGCACCAGCCTTAACAAAATCCATCACCAAGATCTGTCGATTTAACTCTTAAACATTTCAGGGATCCATTCACTTCCCCTGTCTCCCATGCCACCGCCCTAGACCACGCCACCTTCCTCTCTCACCTGGATGACTACAGTGGCCTCCTCGCAGGTGTCAGACACTTCCTCCTTCTCCTCTCATCCTCTTGGCTTGTCCTCTGATTGCATCCCTGGCTCGAGTGGACAGCTCCCTGTGGGATACGATTCACTGCATTCTGATGTGGTCTGGTCTCACATGTGTGCCATATTTGTCTTCTCTTTCTTCCTAAGATTCCTCTGATGTTTGAGGGGCCTGTGCTCATGTACAGCCCACAGATGAACACTCTGGAGGGAAATCCTCCTCCACCAGTGAAGGCAGGACTGATGGATAGCATTTGGCCCCCCATTTAGGGTGGAAGGGCAATTCTGGGAGACCTTGTGTTGCTTCTCAGAAGGTCCTAGCAGAATGGAGCCCCCGTTGCCTGGTACAGCAACCCAGAAATCCCTGGTTCCTCACTCCTGCTCCCAGAGATTATTCCCAAATGAGCCACCTGCACCCAAGTCCTTGTCTCACTTCAGCTTTTTAATGATCCCAAGCTAAGACATCCTGCTTTCACTCTTGCCCCTCCACTCTGCCCTCCCCACAGCATTACTGACCTCCACAAATACACCTCTGATGGTGTCACCCTCCCACTTCAGTTCTTCCAGAACTTCCTGTTGCTCTCAGATAAAAGCAAAACCACAAACATGGTGATGGGGTTCAGGACATGCTACTCCAAAATATGGCATCTAGACACTGGGGAAAATGGCAGAAGTAGAAAGGTCATTCTCACTTTCCCCCTGCCATTCTTCCCTGAAGCGGGCCATACCACCTGGGAAGGACTCTCTGGCCTTCCCCTAAAGCTGTTCATAAGACCATCATTCAAGACCAGGTGCAGTGGCTCAAGCCTGTAATTTCAGCACTGTGGGAGACTGAGGTGTGAGGACTGCTTGAGGCCAGGAGCTCAAAACCAGGCTAGGCAACATAGTGAGATCCATGTCTACAAAAAAATGTTTTTAATTAGCCAGGCACAGTAGGATGCACCTATAGTCCCAGCTACTCAGGAGGTTGAGGTAGGAGGACCACCTGAGACCAGGAGGCCAAGGTTGCACTGTCAGAGACATTCGAACCAGAGCGACCCCATCTTGAATAGGCAAAATAAGGCTGAGACCTGCTGCGCTGCATTCCCAGGAAGTTAGGCATTCTAAGTCACAGAACAAGATAGGAGGTCCACAGAACTGGTATCAGAAGATACAGGTCATAAAGACCCTGCTGATAAGACAGGATACAGTAAAGAAGCTGGCCAAAGTCCATCAAAACCAAGATGGCAACAAAAGTGACCTCAGGTCCTCCTCAGTGCTCATTATACACTAATTAAAATGTATTAGCATGCTAAAGGACACTCCCACCAGTGCCATGACAGTTTACAAATGCCACGGCAATATCCAGAAGTTACCCCAGATAGTCTAAAAGGGGGAGGAACCCTCAGTTCTGGGAATTACCCACGCCTTTCCTGGAAAACTCAAGAATAATCCACCTCTTTTTTAGCATATCATCAAGAAATAACCATAAAAATAGCCAGTTAGCAGCCCTCAGAGCTGCTCTGTTTATGGAGTAGCCATTCTTTTGTTTCTTTATTTTCCTAATAAACTTCTGTTCACTTTACTCTGTGGACTCACCCCGAATTATTTCTTGGGCAAGATCCAAAAACCCTCTCTTGGGGTCTGGATCAGGAACCTTTTCCAGCAATAGCACCACTGCACTCCAACCTGGGTGACAGAGCAAGACCATGTCTCAAAAAAAGAAACAAAAAGATCTTCGTTCAAAAGGGGACTTCCCTATATCCAGAGGAAAGGAACTGGCTTATCTCCAAAGTCACTGGGACAGAGAGAAGAATCTGAATAAACAGGTCTTGCTTGCCCAGGCACGGTGGCTCACGCCTGTAATCCTAGCACTTTGGGAGGCTGAGGTGGGAGGATCACAAGGTGAGGAAATCGAGACCATCCTGGCCAATATGGTGAAACCCAGTCTCTATTAAAACACAAAAATTAGCTGGATGTGGTGGTGCATGCCTGTAATCCCAGCAGTCAGGGGGCTGAGGCAGGAGAATGGCTTGAATCCGAGAGGCGGAGATTGCAGTGAGCCGAGATCATGCCACTGCACTCCAGCCTGGCGACAGAGTGAGACTCCATCTCAAAACAACAACAACAACAACAACAACAGAAACAAAACAGACCTTGCTAAGGTCCTCCCAGTTTATTACCATTAGATCATACTTTTTTTATCCAATTATACTTCTCTACAACTATTCACTTTTTTAAATACATAGGCTTACCATTTCTTTGGGTCTTTATTTCCCTTAAAACTTATAAGTATGCTTTTCTCTTGTTAATCTCTCTTTAGTTATAGAGGCCTCAGCCATGAACCTAGAGATGGATATGTAAACCCAAAAGTATGTGAGACAGGTCTCAATCAAGTTAGAAATTTAATTTTGCCAAGGTTAAGGTGCCAAGAATGCACCACTGCACTCCAGCCTGGGCGACAAGAGTGAAACTCCGTCTCAAAACAACAAACAAACAAACAAACAAAATTCTGATTGGCAATCAATTAAAAGAATTATTATCAATAGGAAGGAATGTCTGGGTTACAATAAGGGGTCGTAGAGACCAAGGTTGTATCACGCAGAGCCTCCAGGTAGCAGGCTTCAAAGAGAACAGATTGCAAATATTTCTTATCAGACTTAAGGTCTGTGTTGATGTTAATGCTGGTTGGCTTTTCCTGAATTTCAAAAGGGAGAGGGGTTTAATGAAGCATGTCCTGCTCCCCCTTTCCATCATGGCATGAAGTAGTTTTTCAGGTTAACTTTGGAATGCCCTTGGCCGAGAAGAGGGTCCCTTTAGATGATTGGGGGGGTCTTAGAATTTAATTTTTGGTTTGCAGGTAGAAAAAGATATCTCTTCTGCTCTACAGAGGCCTCCAAGAGCATGGATTGTCTGACTCCTCCAACCTTGCCTTCCACCATGCCCTCCATTATGAGGAGGAAAAAGGGTTCCCTCTATCTTTCATAGTTGTTAACTGGGACTCCCTGTAACAAAAGACAGATTAACAAGAGAAAAACAAATAGAAGTTTATTAGCATGGATTACCTCCTTGTACACGGGAGAAAACTCAAATAAATGAGTCATTCCCTAGAGAAGATGTCAAAGAAAGAGCTTAAACTTCAGGCTTAAATACCATCATTTTTCTGAAATGAAGGAAAAAAAGACTGTTGGGAAAAGGCCCTGTTGAGATGACCAAGAAGAACACATTAAACAAAGGCAAAGTTTGTTATGCAGATGGAATTCGCTGCTTTCTTCATCATTTAAGAGTTTCTAGTGATTAAGTCAGCTTTTTCTCCCTGGTGCAGTCAGGAAGAGACTATTACAACTGGAGATTTTCTTTACAGATGTAAATTTCTCTTATAAAAGGGCAACTTTTGAGTTCCTTCTGTGTCTGCAGTTTTTCAAAATAGCCAGCTCAAAATAATTATTATGCCAAAGAGGTATATTTGGGGGTGGCATATTCTGGTCTCCTACAGTCACATTTTGGGGTGGTGTGTTCAGAGCCCCAGCACCACCTTCCAGAGCCTCATGTTCACCATGCACCTCCCAGCCACAGGGCCTTTGTCCATGCCATGCCCTCCACCTGCAATCCTTTCCCAGCCTTCTTTGCTCCTCAGCTCATCTTTCAGATCTTGCACAGTTGTGTTTGCTGGAAGTTTTCCCTGAGCCTCTCAGGGAGGTGAGATCCCTTCTCTTATGAATTCCCATTGCACCAGGCCCCTCTCCTTTTATTGCTAATTGGAACTACAATTTCACATATTTCGCATTTCTTTGTGGGATTATTTGATTAGCATCTGCCTCCATCATGTTGAGCGAGTGTCATGAAGACAGCCTGTGTCTGGTAATCCCGGAGCCAGCACAGGAATAGTTGATGGAAGAAGAAAGGAAGGAAGGGAGTGAGGGAGGAAGCTGTAACGATTCGATGGGTTCATTTTGCTTGCTGCCCAGATAGACCTGATTTATCAAAACAGGGGAATTGCAATAGAGAAATACTTTAATTCATGCCGAGCTGGCTGAACAGAAGAATGGAGTTTTATTATTACTCAAATCAGCTTACCTGAAAATTCAGACGCTAGGGTTTTTCAAGAGTAGGCCGGCAGGATGGAGACTGAATGCTGCTGATTGGTTGGGGAGGCAATCATATGGGTATGGAAATAGTCTGCTTCTGGGTGGGGCCATAGGACCAGTTGGTGGTCCAGGTGGAGCCATCATTGTCAGAAATGCAAAAACCTGGGGTCAGGCATGGTGGCTTACGCCTGTAATCCCAGCACTTTGAGAGACCAAGGCAGGTGGATCACTTGAGGTCAGGATTTCAAGACCAGCCTGTCCAACATGGTGAACCCCATCTCTATTAAAAGTACAAAAATTAGCCGGGTGTGGAGGCACACACCTGTAGTCCCAGCTACTTGGGAGGCTGAGGTAGGAGAATGACTTGAACCTGGGAGGCAGAGGTTGCAGTGAGCCGAGATTATGCCACTGCACTCCAGCCTGGGCGACAGAGTGGGAGTCTTTCTCAAGAAAAAAAAAAACAAAAAACTGAAAAGACATCTCAAAAGGTCAATCCTAGGTTCTACAATAGTGATGTTATTTGCAGGAGTAATTGGAGAAGCTGCAAATCGTGTGACCTCCAGAATCATGGCTGGTAATCATTTATGTCTACACCTTAGCAGAATTCAGGCTCCTCTCATTGTCCTAATCTGGAGGCCTTTCATTAGCCTTACAAAGGCAGTTGATTTGGGGGGAAGAGCTATTATCATTTAAACTATAAACTAAATGTCTCCCAGAGTTAGTTTAGTGTAAGCCCAGGAGTGATTAAGGGCAGCTGGAGGTTAAAAGCAAGATGGAAGTTGGTTAGATCAGATCTCTTTCACTGTCATAATGTCCTCACTGTTGCAATTTTTGCAACTTCCCTCAAAGCGATAAGGGAAAGGAGTCCACCTTGAGCTAATGACAAATCTTCCACTAGCCCACACTCTTCACTGCTTCCCCAGTGTATGTGGAGAGAAATCAAAACAACCCATTGAGGCTTTTAAGCCCGTCTGCTACAAACCCCAATTTATGTCCCACATTATTCCCCTTTACTCCATCCGTGCATCCCCGAGTTCCAGCCAATCCAAGCTGCCTGCACATCTCCATTTGGACCCCTTAGGTGAGTGCCCATTACAGTGTAAACTCCGTGAGCTGAGGGGCCTGGACACACACCAAGGGCTCCATGAAAGTTTGTTGACTGAGTAAAAGACCTTCCACATAGGCCCCCTCCTGCTGCTTACCCTGCATCTGAAAAGCTACCAGCTTTGTGTCAGGTGTTCTGTAGAGCTATTCTGAACACATTCCTTGGCTTTTTGTATTTTACAGGTGAGAAGAATTGGGGCTCAGAGATGCAAGCCATTTGCCACAGTCACCCTGCTTGAGAGCAGCAGAGACGGATATCATCCTGGGCTTTTCTCACAGGGCCCATTGTCCAAGCCCAACACCCATCATATTGTAACCACCCAGCAGGTTCTTCCTGCCCGCTACTCAAACAAAATCCATTCACCAAGACCATGGCATTGCAGTAAAGAGAGAGCATAATTGACACGAGGCTGGCCACACCACAAGGGAGATGGAGTTATTACTCAACTCAGTCTCCCCGAAGGCTCAGAAGTTAGGAGTTTTTCATAGATAGTTTGGTGAGCAGGGGCCTAGGGTAGGGGCATGCTGAGTGATTGGGTTGGAGAGGAAATCAGAGAATCTGTTCTCTTTTGCTGAGTCGGTTCCTGGGTGGGGGCTCCAGGTGGAGCTATCATCATCAGGAATGCAAAAACCTGGAAAGACATCTCAAAAGGCTAATTTTAGGTTCTACAATCATGATGTTATCTGCAAGATTATTTGGGGAAGTTGCAAATCTCATGACCTCCGGAATAATGGCTAGTAATTATTTAGAATCCAAGACTCTCTCATCCTCTTAATTTGGTGGTCTTTCATTTGTCTTACAAAAACAGTTTAGTTTTGGGGAAAGGCTATTATCATTTAAACTATAAACTAAATTTCTCTCAAAGTTAGGTTGGCCCATGCCCAGGAATGAGCAAAGACAGTGAGGCTAGAAGCACAGTGGAGTCAGCCATGTCAGATTTCTCTCACTGCCGTAACTTTGCAAAGGCAGTTTCAATATCTGGCATCCAAATTCTCACCATTCTTTTCAGTCCAGTTCAAATGCCACTGTTGGGGTTCAGAAACTGATATCCCAAAATATGATGCTTTATTTATTTATTTATTTATTTATTTATTTATTTATTTTTTGAGAGGGAGTTTTGCTCTGTTGCCCAGGCCAGAGTGCAGAGGCGCAATCTCTGCTCGCTATAGGCTCCCCCACCTGGGTTCAAGGGATTCTCATGTCTCAGCCTCCTGAGTAGCAGGAATTACAGGTGTGCGCCACCACACTGGGCTAATTTTTTTTTTTTTTTTTTTTTTTTTTTGAGACGGAGTCTCACTCTATCACCCAGGCTGGAGTGCAGTGGTGTGATCTCAGCTCACTGTAACCTCTGCTGCCCAGGTTCAAGCAATTCTCCTGCCTCAGCCTCCCAATTAAGTGGGATTACAGGCATGCACCACACCTAATTTTTGTATTTTTAGTAGAGACGGGGTTTCACCACGTTGGCCAGGCTGGTCTCAAACCCCTGACCTCAGGTGATCCGCCCCCCACTCAGCCTCCCAAAGTGCTGGGATTATAGGTGCAAGCCACTGTGACCAGCTGACCCCAAAATATGATGCTTTGACGCACTGAACTGAAGAAGCCTCAAGGTCTCTCTGACCTTTCCCTCCTGGCTCTCAATCTTCCATCTCTCCCAAAGCACAGGAGGAAGTTTTTCTCTGAAGTTCCTTTTTCTGCTTAAAGTCTGGACCTGCCAAAGAAGAAAACAGTAACCTCTGGTCCCTTCCCTGAGTTTTCATTAACAGAACTCATATCGCGGGAAGAAAGACTGAATTCTGCCAACCAACCTGGGCAGACATGTCACAAACCATTGTCTGCTCTGCGGGTCCCACAGACTTTGTCCCAGGCCATTGTATGTTCTCCATGCCCATTGAATTCCCCTCAAAATCATTTACTATCCCTCTAAAAATCATCCACAATTTCCCATCCCCCTTTCCCCTAAGAAAAAGAGCATATAACCCTCCATACCCCATTGCGTGGTGGGGTAACCACTCTGCAATTCTCCCCCATGTGTGTCAAAAAATGCATATGCCTTTCCTTCTATGTATCTGTCTTTTGTCACTTTATTTTCAGTGAACCTTCAGAGGGTGAGGGAAAACTACAGTTTTGGCTCTGTGAGCAGGGTCACCAAAGTCTCTCTGTTTGAAGCCGCAGTGAAGGAATCCAGGACCTGAAAAGCTGGCAGAAAGGAAAGAAATTCTTATCAGCCAGGCTTCCAGACTCTTTCTCTGTGGAACCTGTTTAAGCAGACAGTAAAAATCACAATTTGTTCTTGTTTCTTCTCCAAAATCTTGATTAATGGGAAAAAAAGGATTTTCGTGACTAGTCCTGAGTATAGTGACTCTGGTGTACTTTTTGGTATGAACATTCATATTGTTTGAGACATTTCCTCCCAGAAATAGTCTTTTTCTCTGTCTTTGTCTTTCTGTGTTGTTCTGTTATAAAGAGGGTACCATAGGGTAGAACACAGGCCTAAAACCCCTATATGCCTGTTGTTCAAGCTGGCCCAGTCAGGGGCGTTTGAACAAGAGTGACTCCATTTTGAATATGGGGTGGTTAAAAATAAGTCTGAGACCTACTGGGCTGCATTCCCAGAAGCTTAGACATTCTTAGACACAGGATGAGATAGAAGGTCGGCACAAGATACAGGTCACAAAGATTTTGCTGAGAAAACAGGATGCGGTAAAGAAGCCGGCTAAAACCAAGATGACTATGAAAGTGACCTCTGAGTGTCCTCACCGCTCACGATATGCCAATTTTAATACATTAATATGTATTGTCATGGCGCTGGTGGGTGATATGTTAATTATAATATATTAATATGTACTGTCAAGGCACTGACACTCCCACTAGCGCCATGACACTCCCACCAGCGCTATGACAGTCTACAAACGCCATGACAATGCCAGGAAGTTACCTTACACATTCTAAAAAAAGGAGAGGGACCCTCAGTTCCAGGAAATCTCTGTCGCATTCCTGGAAACTCATGAATAATCCTCCCCTCGTTTAGCATAAAATCATACTCAGTTGAGCAGCCCCCACTGCTGCTCTGCCTACAGAATAGCCATTCTATTATTCCTTAACTTCCTTAGTAAACTTGCTTTTATTTTACTCTATGGCCTTGCCCCAGATTCTTTCTCGAACCCTCTCTTGGAGTCTCGATCTGAACCCCTTTCCAGTAATAGCCGTATAGACTGGTCAGTTTCATGGTTCCATTCAGACCAGCAGTTAAGACAAATTTTGCTGTGGGTTCCCAAAATAAAACAGGATAAGATTCCCTCTTGTCTTGTTTTATGTCCTTGAGAGCTTGACTTGTGACCAAGCGGGAGCACTCTCTCTTGGTCTCTGCTGTCCAGCGAGCATGATTTTCGGGTCATATCTGGTGGCCAGTCTGAAAATGGCTGGGAACCCGAGACACATACGACATTGAGCAGCACGCTTTTTGTTCCAAAGGTGTCAAGCTGTCAGGGGAGTTTGTCTTAATAAAAAGTCCCATGCACAAAGGACTTTTGTTGTCTCAACCCCTGTTGTCTGGTTAGCCCTGGGGAAGCCCGATCCCAGGAGGGTCTGCTTGGTGTCATAGATTAACAGGTCTGTGACTGGTAGACCCACCTATTTATGGGGTTCTGGGGACACCATACACACAAACACCATCCTCAACCATCTGTGGCAAGAGTCTTTTGCTATCTTAGCGTAAACCTTGGAGTGAATTTTTGGAGATCATGGGGACTTCCTCTTCTATGCCCTCTCCACTGTAAACCAAAAATAAGATTCTAAGCTCCCCCACCAACTGAATGGACCCCTCCTCTTGGCCAAGGGCATTCTAAAGTAAACCTGAGGCCAGGCTGGGTGGCTCATGCCTATAATCCCAGCACTTTGGGAGGCCAAGGCAGGTGGATCACTTGAGGTCAGGAGTTCAAGACCAGCCTGGTCAACGTGGTGAAACTTTGTCTCTACTAAAAATACAAAAATTAGCTGAGTGTTGTGGTGCATGCCTGTAGTCCCAGTTACTTGGGAGGCTGAGGCAGGAGAATGTCTTGAACCCAGGAGGCGGAGGTTGCAGTGAGCTGAGATCGCGCCATTGCCCTCCAGCCTGGGTGACAGAGTGAGATTCCATCTCAACATAAATAAATAAATAAAGTAAACCAGAAACACTAGTTTAGGCCATGATGGGAATGGGTGGTCAGACATGCCTCATCATACATTCCCCACTTTGGAATTCAGGCACAGCTGACCAGCATTCACATTAAAACAGAGACCTCAATACTGACAAAACAGACTCTTTAAGCCTGATAAGACGCCTGCTACTTGGAGGCTTCATCTGCATAATAAGAACCTTGGTCTCCACAACCCCATGTTGTAACCAAAACACTCCCTTCTATTGAGTTCAGGTCTTTCAAACTCTTTCAACCAATTGCCGATCAGAAATCTTTGATTCCACCTATGACCTGGAAGCCCCTTGCTTGGAGTTATCCCACGTTTCTGGACCAAACCAGTGTCCATCTTACATGTATTGATTGATGCCTTATGTCTCCCTAAAATGTATGAAACCATGCTGTAGCGTGATCACCTTGGGCACATGTCATCAGGACCTCCTGAGGCTGCGTCACAGTCATGTGCTTAGCCTTGGCAAAATAAACTTCTAAATTGATTGAGACCTGTCTCAGATACCTTTTGACTTACACCAGGAACACCACTTACTTATATGGTAGAAACCTATTCTAAACCTAGAAAATTACTTCCTGGGCTTTCCATGAAGAGGTTTATTGAATTGAGTCACTACTGGAATAAGTACACCATTGGAAATTATTTATGTAACTTTTGACTTTTGAGGGTACTCATTTGTTATTGATCCTTTTTCCTTCCATGGACAGCTTTTGATTTCCTATCTCCCATCTGTAGGGCATATGGGCCGTTTGGACCTTTGTGTGTAGATGGTCAGCTGAGAAACTGAGGCCCTAGAGAATATGGCAGGACAGAAACATGGATAGGACCCCGTTTGTGGCTAGGGAAACTTGCTTTTCTTTGAGCTATCTTTGGGGGTGGTTCTGGATCTTGTGAAGACTGATTTGTACCTCTTTGTAGATGCCTAGTGCGTCCTTGGTCAAGTTATAACCTTAGTTAAGGCTTATTGGTTTGGTGAGTCATTTGGTAAGGTATCTTTTGTTTAAAAGCAAAAAAAAAAAAAAAAAAAATGTTCAAAAGCCAAGAATATTGGGTGTCCTGGCTGAAATCTGATAACAAATTTTTAAAAATTCTTTTAAAGATCTCTATAGTCAGAAGTCAGCTTAATTAAAAGCTAATACTCAGGCTAGTATTTTTTTTTTAAAAGGCTTTCTTGCTTTTTCTCCTCTGGATCCTATTGCTGGGAAGCTTTTTAGTTGATTGAAACCACTTTTTAATATATTTGGTCCCTCTGTTTGCTCCTTTTCTTGTTGGAATGACTTTTGCTGAGAAAAATGTCAAACTTCATTGGCATTTTAGAAAGCTTAAAATCTTCCCAAATTGGCTCCTCTAAGAATTGTCGTCTCATTTACTTCTACTTCTACTTCCTCTGTGCCATCTTTGATAGCTCATAAAGAAAGCTAGAGGTGATTTCTAGTGTCCCTGAGACCCCTTGAGGAACACAGAAAAAGGAAGACAGAAGACCCCACACACCCTTCTTGGGGTCTTCTGCCCTCCTTGCGTAGTCTCAAGATTTAACAGCAGTTTCCTCTCCAGTCTAAAGCTCTACTCTCATTTGCTAGTTATCTGATCTCTTTGGCCTTGGGGAATACAGGGGTTACTTTGTACTGTACAAGAACACAGTCTTTGGGTGTACAGTGGCCAGAAAGCCACCTGTGAGGGATGCAGTTTTGGAAGTGGCTGACTGCATTTGCAATGGATGGTTATTACTACAGAGGGCTACTTGTTTCTTTGCCCATTTAGATAAGAAGGGCACAGTTTGAACACGTGGAGACTGCAGGAACAGGCAGATTGTGTCACCCACCAGCCTCAGGAAAATGTCTTTCCAGCAACTGCACTGTGGAAGCATTGAGCAGCCTGTTTCCTCTTTTTGGGGGACCTGAGACTCATTGTAAAAGTGAGATCTTTGATTTTTAATGATTTAAATTATCTGCTTTCCAGCTGCACCTACTTTTCATATATTTAAATATTAGCACCTGCAAATCTCAAATGCTTTGTTTGTTCTGTTTGTTGATGAGCTCCACTCTGAGCTCCATGGTCCAGCTGGAAAACAGAGACTAAATGAGAAGCTACCTATCTAAATGAAATTGGTCTTCTTATAAAATCCTATGATGCTGTGGCATGGTGGCTCACATCTGTAATCCTAGCACTTTGGAAGACCGAGGTGGGAGGATCACTTGCACCCAGAAGTTCAAGATCAGCCTGGGCAACATAGTAAGACCCTGTCTCTACAAAAAAATAAGAAAAAAATTAGCTAGGCATGGTAGTACATGCTTGTAGTTCCAGCCACCTGGGAGGCTGGGGCAGGAGGATCACTTGAGTCTGAAAGGACAAGGCTGCTGTGGGCCATGATTGCACCACTGCATGCCAGCCTGGGTGACAGAGCAAGATCCTCTCTCTCAAAGAAAATATATGTATATTCTATGATGCATTCTTATGATTTTGTATTCCCTTGGCATCCATTTTTAATCTTCCTCTAAATAACAAACCCAGTTTCTATCTTGAAATAGCTTAAATTCTCTCTCTGCTTTGAGATATAAATTTTCTACCAGTTCTCTCTAAAACTTAGTAAGGGCTTCCACCATGTAAAAGGGATTAACTTATTCCATTTACAGAGTCACCATTTCACCCAACTGTCCAGCCAGTGAGTTTTATCTGACTCAGGACTGAAAATTTAAAATCAATGCTATAATAACTTTGCACCTGTCTGTATTTTATTTGTACATATCTGTATTTGTATATTGTCTACCTGGTACCAAATTGACTTATAAATAAATGAATACTCATAAATTAGTAAGCCCAAATGCTTTTCAAATTCATATGATGTTAGTTATCTTTCATGAATAACACTAGTTTTAAAATTGTTGGTAAAATAAAATATAATGTTTTTAGAATTTAAGACATTTTTGCCTGGGTGTACTGGTTAGACCAATTTATACTGTCTTTATGGGATGTTTTAGGGTCATATAACTGTGACTTCTATGATATTTTTGTATTTGTTTGATTTGTTTATGTGCTTATGCTTTGATTTTGACCCTTTGGATTCTGGGGTCTACACAAGTGGCCATGGTGAGGACTGGGGACATATGTGTGTCCCCACAGCCTGGACCGCATCCTCTCTGCCCCAGCTGTGCCTCTTGGTCATGCCTGGAAGGATCTAATCCCTTAGACATGGTCTTCACAGCTCTGTCCTCTGTCCTAGGCTCCAAGTCTGGTATATAACAACTCAAAATGCTTACTTCCTAGGTTTTTCACTAAAAATTACAGTTACTAAGAGTTAACATTGTAATTAATATATATATATACAATTAAAACTACT
Source organism: Gorilla gorilla gorilla (assembly GCF_029281585.2). Classification (NCBI taxonomy): domain Eukaryota; kingdom Metazoa; phylum Chordata; class Mammalia; order Primates; family Hominidae; genus Gorilla; species Gorilla gorilla. The sequence goes on along the minus strand of NC_073224.2, from coordinate 221,481,956 downwards.
AGCTGTAAGAGAAGCAATTCTATATGCAAAGTATATAATAAAAGTAGAATGTGTTTTTCATTTAAAAAAGGATTATAAAAACATGAGAATGTGGTTTTTGTTAAAGGGAAAGTAGTTTTGCCTAGTTTAGAGGCTATTTACATGTTGTTTTAAATTGAAGGAATTTTTTAAATGATAGATAAAACTGAATGGATATGAAATGCTTGGAAAAGAAAAAGAGAAAAATTGTAGGAGTTTATAAAAAGTTTATAGAAACCTTGCGTGGTCAATGCTGATTGAGATTGGATGGATGTATTAATAAGGTTTTTTAAAAATTAGCTTTAGTATTAATAATACATTGATATGAGGGCAGAATTTGATTCTCTCTCTCCCGCTCTCTTTTTAGAAACAGGAGCTCACTTTGTCATCCAGGCTGGAGTACAGTGGCACAATTAGAGCTCACTGCAGTTTTGACGCCCTGGGCTCAATTAATCCTCCTGCCTCAGCCTCTCAAGTACCTAGAACTACAGACATGAGCCACCATGCTTGGCTAATTTTTAAAATTTTTTGTAGAGACAAGTTCTCACTATGTTTCCCAGGCTGGTCTCAAACTTCTGGCCTCAAGGAACCCTCCTGCCTCAGCCTCCCAAAGTCTTGGGATTACAGGCAAGAGCCACTGTGACCAGCCTGATTTTCTCTTTTGAACAAGATTTTCATGTAGTATTAGTAAGAGGTAAAAGATTTTTGTTCACCTTTTGAATAATCTGCAAAAAAGTACAGAAGGGGAGAGAGGGAGAGGCAGATTCTGTTGTTGTCATAATGTCTTTATTAGGTGTTTTGATTGTTTGGAAAATTGAGTCTCCTCTCTATCAAAGAGCAACATTTTTGCTTTTTGAAATATTCGAATTATCACTTGGCTAAATAAATGACTTTTTTTTAACAGTGATCTATGATCCTGTTTTGATCAAGTGTTTTAAACTTTTCTCATTTTGATATCAAGTGTGTTAAGCCCTTGATATTTAATATGCTTCCCCAAATCAAATCTTAAATCCTAAAATTTAGACTTTTTGACCCCAAACTAATTTGGATATTCCATACAGGGTCACTGGAAGTCCAAGAGAAACATACTAGGCTTACTTGGTATGTTAAAATCACACCAGAATTATTGTCAAATAAGAAATGGGGTTTGACTTTTTTTGAGTTCTACTTTTATGGATATGTTATTAACCCATTTATGCCTGAGGTTGCAATTTTTTGAATTTTTGCCATCAGACCTTGGTGATGACCTTGAGCAGTATGATATAAATAACCCATGTGCTTAGTGTTCCAGTAATGGAACACTAGGCATAAATTGGTTTAATATGTGTTCCAAAATTGCATGACATTTGTGATATGTCTTAGTATAGGCAGTAAATTGCTTTAGTTTGATGCTTTACTTTCTAAAAGCACTTGGCAGATCCTAAAGTATTGAGTCTTCAAGGAAATTCATGGAAAGGACTCTGACAAGTACTCTTGAATACAGGTTTCCAATAACTTTGGAGATTATACTATTGGACTAGATAAAAACTTCCAGAACTGTAGTAAAAAGAAAAACAAAACCTGATGAGTTCATGAAGATTCCTAATTCAAGATCAAGCAGAACTAGAATTAATTACATTGGATTGAACTGATAGAGAATTAAAATCATTCTTATGGCTTTGGTTTGAAATATTGCGGATCCTTTTTGTGTTTTGTTTTCTAGAGTCAAGAAATTCTCTTTTTTCTTTTGAGCTATTTATAGCATATAGCAATTGTGTAAAATATACTTTTGTGAACAAAACTGAAACATTTACCCTCCTCTCTACCTGATTTCTCCAGAATTCAGGAATTATAAATATCCTTATTTTTTGGCAATATAGTTACCTCCATAAATTCAATAAGAATCTATTTTCTTACGTAATAGGACATGTTGGAAACACTGGTTATCTTACTAAAGTTTTGACTGAATATCATACTTTCAAATATGATCAGACTGCTTTGAGGGATTAAGGTTGACTTTTTAAAGCCAATTGGCTTGGGAAAATATCGACCTGGTATCTTGTCTACACAGTTCCCTTACAGGATGCCTGACCTTGTGATAAATATAAAAATTTTTGACAGACCCGTGAGCCTCATAATATTTGGGGAACCTCAAGAAGAGAGGAATTTGCTCAATTCATACAGGTATTACAGGCATAGTCTGGTGGCAAATTTTTGACTTGGCTTTCTCTCAAGAGACTTCTAAAAGTCTAATCTGAGATTCGTTACAAAAAAGTTCCAGCAAACCCCACTTAAACAGAGCCTTTTTAAGGTTCTATATGGCCAACCACTATTCTTACCACGCTTTATGGAAATAATCAGGCCAAACATAATAAGACTAAAACTTATTGCACAAATAAATTGGTCCTTCTATAATGTGTCTTCAGTAGAAATGGAAACTGAAGAGATAAAAATTATGTTTCAGAAGAAAACTACAGTACACCTGTTATTGGATTCTAACCCTGACTATTTTTTTTTTTTGAGTTTGTTTTATTTACCTACAATTTGGACTGGATCCTGAATTTTTTCCTGTCTGCAAGTCTCCAAACTGATGTTTCCAAATTTGTCTTCCATTTTCTGACTTGGACTCAATGAAATTGCTATTACCATTTTTCCTGAGGCCCTGCAAGCTGAAGCTCATATATAAACAACTTGTGACATGCAAACTACAGATAAGAAAAATATATCAGATGGCCACTGCCTACTTCCACTTTAACTGAAGATGCTCCTAATCTAACATCAAGAAACCTCAACTGACTGCCCTCCAGGCTCTAAGGAAACAGGTTTTTAGATTGTTCGAAACATTAACCTCTGTTTTCTTTCTGAGATTCTGTCTGCAGCACCAGCTCCTGAAATGAAACAGGACTGGCCGATTCCCAGAAATGGGAGACTTTGCATACTCAACTCTTAACGCGATTTTTCTCTCCACAGCCACAGACTCAGCTTTTAGTGTGCAAAACTTCTAGGGAAGTTTCAGACAGGGGAATGTTGGGGCTTAGAAACCAAAACCCCAAAATACGGCACGTTGATGTGCTGAACTGGAGAAGCAGCCTCAAGTTCTCTCTGACCTTTCCTTCTCTCCTGTCTCTTGATTCTCTGTCTCCTTCAAAGCACAGGATAAATTTTTTCTGTGAAGTTCCCTTTTCTGCCTAAAGTTTGACCCACCAAAGGAGAAAACAATGACCTCTGGTACCATCACTGAGTTTCACGATCAGAACTCATATGACAGAAAGAAAGACTGAAGCCTGTCAACACCGCTGGACAGACGTTTGTTACAAACTGTTGTCTGTTCTGTGGACCCAACAGACTTTGTCCCAGGCCATCATATGTTCTTCAAGCCCATTGAATTCCCCTAAAAATCGTATGTTATCTCCCTAAAATCACCCACACTTTTCCATCTTCCTTTCCCTTAAGAGGAGGAGTATATAACCCTTTATACCACACTGAGTGCTGGGGATCACTCTGTGATTCTTCTCTGTGCACATTAATAACTGTGTGTTCCACTTCTACGAATTTCTCTGCTGTCAGTTGATTTTCAGTGAACTTTCAGAGGATGAAGGGGAAGTTTTCCTGTCACCCCTATACCACCTCTTCCCAAGAGCCTGCTGTGATCAACCACTTCCTTGGACATCACAAGTGTTCACTATGCTGAAAGGTCACTGGAGTCTTTCTTTTGGGGGTTTGGCTTTACTTTAAGAGTTCTATTGAGCTATAATCTACATATCATAAAAACTCACCCGTCCTAAGTATACAATGCGGTGATCAAGGCTTTGGTTTTTCTGTTTGTTTGGTTTTTTTGAGACGGAGTCTCGTTCTGTCACCCGGGCTGGAGTGCAGTGGCGCGATCTCAGCTCACTGCAAACCTCCACCTCCCAGGTTCAGGGGATTCTCCTGCCTCAGCCTCCTGAGTAGCTGGGACTACATGCACACATCGCCACACCTGGCTACTTTTTGTATTTTTAGTAGAGACAAGGTTTCACCATATTGGTCAGGCTGGTCTCAAACTCCTAACCTCATGATCCACCTTCCTTGGCCTTCCAAAGTGCTGGAATTACAGGTATGAGCAACCGCACTCAGCCTGTTTTGTTTTGTTTTGTTTTTTGAGACAGGGTCTTGCTCTGTCACCCAGGCTGGAGTGCAGTGGTACGACCATGGCTCACTGCAACCTCCTCCTCCCAGGCCCAAGTGATCCTCCCACCTCAGCCTCCCGAGTAGCTGAGATTATAGGTACACACCACCACACCTGGCTAGTTTTTGTATTATTATTTCTTGTTGCTGTTTGAGAGATGGTGTCTCGCCATGATGCCCAGGCTGGTCTCGAACTCCTGGGCTCAAACCATGATGACAGGCAGGAGCCACTGCATCCAGCCAAGGTTTTGTTTTCCTACCTCAACCTGAACATATATTGATTTCTAGCTATGGCCATTATTCACACACCTCTCTCAGTTTCCTCTTGAGCTTGGGACCAGGGTATTCTCACCTCTGAGTCCCCCACTAGCAGGGCATGCATCCACCGGGTGCTGAGCAAGGCGGGTTCACACACACGTGCATTATTTCCCTTGGGGGAAAGAGCATTTGAGAAATAATAAGAGCTGGCATTTCATAGCAGCTGCTAGATCCCAGAGCCTGTACAAAGTGCTCTACACGCACGACCTAGCCAAACAATCAGGAACCCCATGAGATGAGATGTATGACCCTTTTTTTACAGATAAGAATACTGAAGCACAGAAAAAGTCAATAACTTGCCCCAAGTCACACAGTTAGCAAGTAGCAGAGCTAGGCCTCAAACCAAGGGAGTCTGGCTCTAGACCCTTGCTTTTAACCAAAGTGCTCTAATGTTAGGGTGACCCAACCCCATTAACAGGGCTTCTATGGGGCTGGAGTTTATCAGGACAAAGCCAATAGGAAAAGAAACTACAGGAGGAGGAGGAGGCGGCCCTTCTGCTCACTGTCAGCTTTCTGAGTAGCCGCAGCTATGAGCCTTCTCACATTGCCCATCTGCTCAGCGGGTCCCTGCCACTTACCAACTCATCCTAAGGATCTGGATAGTTTGCTAAGCAAGTTTGCATCCATTGTTTGATGGGAGCTCACAGCAGCCTGAGGAGCTGTGCAGGCTAGGAATGATTACCTTCATTTTATCACCAGGAAACTCAGAGAGGTGTGGTAACTTGCCCAGAGTCACACAGCTTAAGAAGTGGCACAGATGTGGTTCACAATGAGGCCATCAACAGCATGCTCTTCACCACTCCTCCCCACTGAAGTGGGGGAATACAGCACAAGCCTTGGCCAGGCCTTGGGGCCAGCCTGGAGGCTTGGGGCTTCTGTAGAGGAATTCGTCCAACCTGAGGTATAAGAGGATCAAACACACACTGAGGTCAGCCATGGAACTGCACAAATGTGAAGCAGTCCCGGAGAGATGAGCAACCCACTTTGAAAGCCAACTAACTGTGAATATTCAAGTTCCCAAATTAACTGAACCTAGATTTATAAAAGAAGTGCCCTCCTCCCATGGGCTCCTGCCCTCTGGGTTTCCAGTCCTTCCCCAGACTCATCATTTTGGGGGTGAGATTCTAGATTCCTACTCCTTCTCCCTCTGTGCTCTCACCCCCCAGAAACTTCCTTTCCTCCCTTGAACTTGCCTCTGGTAATAGCACCCAGGATACCGCATATGAGAACAATGTATGTGGCCAACACGTGTAGAGCAGCTCACAGGTAACTCTGTGCCAGGCACTGGGCTACGAACTTCTGGATGTTTTTCTCACGAGTTCCACAACAATCCCTTCACATGTATTGTTACACAGACATGCCAGACACACAGAGGAGGCCTGTGGCTTAGGGTGTTGAGAATTTGCCTCCCTCCCTCACTGACAGCTTCTGAATCCTCTTGGGACCCATCCTCAGGACAAGAGAAGGCCAATTCTTCTCCATTCGGATTATACAAGGTGGGAACCAGGAATCTGCATTTTTAGAAAATCCCCTGGCCAGTCATTGTTCTCTCCCTGGGGAAACTGAGTCTTGAGGCAGGGGGTGGTGGTATGGTTTGGCTCTGTGTCCCCATCCAAATCTCATCTTGAATTGTACTCCCATAATTCCCATGTGTTGTGGGAGGGACCCAGTGGGAGATAATTGAATCATAGTGGCGGTTTCCCCCATACTGTTCTCACGGTAGTGATTAAGTCTCACGAGATCTGATGGTTTTATCAGGGGTTTCCATTTTTGCATCTTTCTCATTTTCTCTTGCCGCTGCCATGTAAGAAGTGCCATTTGCCTCCCGCCATGATTCTGAGGCCTCCCCAGCCATATGGAACTGTAAGTCCAATTAAACTTCTTTTTCTTCCCAGTCTCAGGTATGTCTTTATCAGCAGAAAACGGACTAATACAGGGAGGTTAAGAACCGACTCAGGGGCCAGGTACAGTGGCTCATGACTGTAATCCCAGCACTTTGGGAGGCCAAGATGGGCATATCACTTGAGGTCAGGAGTTTGAGACCAACCTGGCCAACATGATGAAACCCCATCTCTACCAAAAATACAAAAAATTAGCCAGGTGTGGTGGTGGACACCTGTAATCCCAGCTACTCAGGAGGTTGAGGCACGAGAGAATCGCTTGAATCCAGGAGGCAGAAGTTGCAGTGAGCCAAGATTGCATGACTGCACTCTAGCCTGGGCAACAGAGTGAGACTCTGCCAAAAAAAAAAAAAAAAAAAAAAAAGAACCTACTCAGAGTCACCCAGCTTACAGGCTGCAGAGCTGAGGCTCAGAGGCCAAAGTCCAGCCCACCATCACCTGATGGCGACCTCATCTCCCCTGCAACTGAGTAACAAGCACACGTGTGGTACCCAATTTTGGCTGGTCAGGAACTCCGGTGCTCAGGCTGGGAGGGCCAAGGTGAGAATCAGTGCTGCCCAGACCCTAACAGCAGGCTCAGGCCTAGATCTGAGTGCTGCATCCACTCCATCCTCCCAGAGGCAAAGAAGGCTGGAGGAGAACGACTGAGATCCACCTCCCAGAGCAGCCAGGAAGGAGGAAGTTTCATTTGCTGGAATTGGAGCAGCACCACCCACCTGCTTGAGGAGCTGCTAATGGCTGAGTTTCAATGAATTAGCAGTGACAATGTTACAGATCAAGGGTTCTCCTGGAACTGAGTGCATTAGCCAGAGATGGTATCCTGAGCATCTTTGCTTCAGGGCTGGGGAGAGGAGGCTAAAGGAGGGAGGGAGAAAAGATACCAAGGGTGGAGGTTTGCTACAAACGGGGGAGAGATCTGAAAAGGAATCACTGGGCACTGAGAACTTTAGGCTAAGGGAAGCAGGACAGCAGAGAATCACACGCTCAGATTCCCAGGCTGCCACTTGACCTCAAACTGATATCCTCCATGTAGAGTAAGATTAGCTGACAATAACAACAGCGATGAAATAGTAATAATGACTGGCTTTTACTGAGCAATTGTTAGATGCCAGGCGCTGCTCTCAGTGCTTTCCATACATTAACTAATTTAACCTTCACAACAACTCTACAGGTGAGTACCTGCAGCTATTATAAAACATGACTGCAGTCCGGGCACAGTGGCTCAAACCTGCAGTCCTAGCACTTTGGGATGCTGAGGCAGGAGGATCACTTGAGCCCAGGAGGAGATTGAGGCTGCAGTGAGTCATGATTGCACTATTGCATTCCAGCCTGGGCAACAGAGCAAGAAGCTCTCTCTCTCTAAATAAATAAAACATGACTGCAAGTTCTTTTTCCTTCAGTCCACTGGGAGATATGGTCTCTGTAATTTTCCCTTGAGTCTGGGCAGGCCTATAACTAGTAGAATACAGTGGAAAGTGATGTCATGTGACTTTCAAAGCTGGACAAGCAAAGGCAAAGCAGTTTCTGCCTTGTTTATGGGAGCACTGGCTTTTGGGGCCCTGAGTTTCCACATGAGAAGTCTCGCTACCCTGAGGCCACCATGCTGTGAGGAAGCTCAAGCTACATGGGGAGGCACTATATGAAGGTGCTTCTGTCCACAGTCCCCCAGGTGAAACTGCAGACTACACAGAGCAGAGACAAGCCATCCCCACCATGCCTTATCCAAATTCCCATCCTGAAGAATCATTAGCATGATAAAAATGGGGGCTGTTCTATGCCACAAAGTTTTGGGGTGGTTTTCTACACAGCAGTAGATAATCAGAACAGTATTATTATCATCTCCATTTCCTGGTTGAGGAAGCTGCTGCACCACAAATGATAAAGATGACATCAAGCCCAGGTCTGGTCTCAGAATCCATGGGCTTAAAAGCCCTCAATAAATGATAGTGGTTATAATTACTACAGCCCTGTCATTATTCATAATACTTTTGTGGCCTAATCGCAGAAACTATGTTGACTCCAAAAACCCACTTCGGCAGCTAGAGATAATTAAAAGTAATTACATTCTTTACCAAAGTCTCTCAAGGTGACTCAAAAATGTAGTCCCCAACCTTATTAACATCCTTTTCCCTCTCCCATCCACCTCCCTCATAGCCCACTCTCTCAGCACGCTTTTCAGATTTACTCCCCATAAACCCTCCTCCTCCGCAGGCTGTGCCAGTCTCAGCTTCTCCACCCAGCCCTCAACACCTTATTTCCCAGGTAGAAAGGATTCTTCTGCCTTAAAAAATGGGTCCAGGACACATCGCCTGACAGTTCTGGAGTTCTCCACTACAAACAGGTGAAGTGTAGACAGTCTGGCAATGCTCCCACCTCTCACTTGGGCCATTTTTGTCCCCCTCCCCCATTCCTGGAAGACCCTGGCCTTTCTGGTAATTTCAGAAGCTCTGATGAATATCAAGAGTTCGGCCAGGCACGGTGGTTAATGCCTGTAATCCCAGCACTTTGGGAGGCCGAGGCAGGTGGATCAGCTGAGGGCTGGAGTTCGAGACCAGACTGGTCAATATGATGAAACCCTGTCTCTACTAAAAATGCAGAAATTAGCCAGGTGTGGTGGTGCGCCCCTGTAATCCTAGCTACTCAGGAGGCTGAAGTGGGGGAATTGCTTGAACCCAGGAGGTGGAGGCTGCATTGAGCCGAGGTGGTGCCACTGCCCAGCCTGGGCAACAGAGCGAGACCCCATCTCAAAAAAAAAAAAAATTAAGAGTTCCCCAGAAGCTCCCAGTTTTGGGTTAAAGAAGCCCCAGTATTCCAGGAAGGTAGTGGCTTTCAAAAGATGACATCTTTACCCAGTTGTTCCCAGAGGCATGAATGTTCAAATGTCCAAAATTGGAACTCCTCCCACCTCGTAGCTGACCAACCTCTCCCACGTCCCATCTCAGGGATAGTGGCACCCCTCCACCCAGCCAATAACAGCAGCAACCCAGAGTCATACCGGGTGCCTCTTCCTAAGCTAAGGTCCTGTGGGTTCTCCACCCACACATCTCTCGGATTCTTCCCCAATGCTCTGTCACCTCTGTCCCCAGCATCCGCTCTCCCTTTCCACAGGTGCCCAAGCCAGGAATTCAGGTGTCCTCTTTCTCTCCTTCTCCATCACAATTCTGGTTGATTCTATACCCTTAAAATCCTCTCCTTCCAGCCTCCTCTCTCCATCCTCGCTGTCCCATTATCCAGGCCCTCACCTTCTCTGGCAGGTCTCCCAGCCTCTGGTGTCTCACCTCCCCTGAGTCTTGCTTCAGGCCACTGGAAGGTGAGCACCCTGCTTGTCAGTTTATTGTTGTTTTCCTGGAGCCTAGGACAGCCTGTAGTGATGAAGCTGTGACTGCACTCAGCTCTGGCCCCATCCCAAGCCCACCATAGAGAGGTTGTGGTTCCCATCCCTAGAGCAGCTGAATCTCCATTTCCATATCTTCTGCATCTGTGGATGCCTCCATGCCACCCTGATTCCTGGGTCCTGGATGTTGGGACCTTTCCCCAGAGTCCACTTCAGCTGCCTTTGTTCTTTAGGAGCTTGACGCACACCTCAACTGGCCACCCAAATTCCAGCCCTCCTAAGCCCCCTCCTCCACAACAACCTAGGCCAGTTACAGCTCACTGAGTTCGCCACACCCCCCAGGAAGAACTGCGAGTCCTTTCTCTCCACTTGCTTAATGATAATCCCTTCGTTGGCAAAGACTGTTGTTTACAGGCCTGTTTGCTGCACTGTTCTTTTTCTTCTTTTTTTGTTTGTTTGTTTGTTTGTTTGAGACAGGGTCTCACTCTGTTGCCCAGGCTGGAGTGCAGTGGCACAATCATGACTCACTGCAGCTTCCATCTCCTGGGCTCAAGCAATCCTCCTGCCTCAGCCCTCTGAGTAGCTGGGACAACAGGTATGCATCACCATGACTGGCTAGTTTTTTTATTATTATTTTTAATAGAGATGAGATCTTGCCAGTTGCCCAGGGTGGTCCTGAACTCCCAAACTCAAGTGAGCCTCCCACTTCGGCCTCTCGTAGTGCTGGGATTATAGACGTGAGCCATCGTGCCTGGACTCCCTTATTGTTTTTTAAAGAACATTTGTTGAGGCTCCTATATGCCAGGCACAAAGCAGGGTGTTTTCCCCATCATCTCCCTGAAATCCCCACCATTCCCCAATGAGGTTGACATTCTGATCCCCGTTTACTGATGAGAGCATGGAGTTCCCTGGGAAATTCTGTGTTAATAAGAAAATAAGGGGCATGCATAGGCAATTTGCCAAAGAAGGACTAGAAATGCCCAATCAACACATGAAATGGCATAAATCCTGTGTAGTCAGTGCAGGGTGGCAAGAGGTGCTTTATGAAGTGGGTTAGTCTTTTTTTTGTTCTGTTTTGTTTCTGAGATGGAGTCTCACTCTGTCACCCAGGCTGGAGTGCAGTGGTGTGATCTCGGCTCACTGCAACCTCCGCCTCCCGGGTTCAAGCAATTCTCCTGCCTCAGCCTCCCAAGTAGCTGGGACTACAGGGGCCCGCCACCACACCTGGCTAATTTTTGTATTTTTAGTAGAGACAGGGTTTCACCATATGGGCCAGGCTGGTCTCGAACTCCTGACCTTGTGATCCACCCGCCTCAGCCCCCCAAAGTGTTGGGATTACAGGCGTGAGCCATTGTGCCCGGTTGAAGTGATTTAGTCTTTAAACTCCGAGACAGAGAGCTCTGGGCTCAAATCCCTGTTCACAGCACCATTTGGCTGTGCAACCTTGATCCATGTGTTTAACCCTTTATACCCAGGTTTCCCCACCTGTTAAACAGAGCCAATAATAGTACCTCCATGGGTAGAGCACTGCCTTCTACATGAAACTCAGTAAAGGATGACTTTAAAAATTGCATGTAATTGACACATAAGTAAATCTTCCATTAGCTGTTAGTCAGTAAACAAAGTCAGCAATAATATCTTACCTTTTAGCTATTAGATCGATGGGGAAAATTAACATTGTACAGCTTTGGAAAGAGCTCAAAGGGGAGTGGCATCCTCTTTTGCTGTTGGTAGACATGTAAATTGGCACCATGCTTCTAGAGAACAAATTTGCCCGCTTATATCAAAATTCTGTTATATACAATTTGCTTTGTTTATTCTCTGTTACCTCCTGGCACCTGGGACTGCTTTCCTCATGGCTGTGACCCCTGTGCCTAGGATCATGCTTGGCATGTAAACAATTCTCAATACGTCTTGTTGAATGAATGAATGAATGAATGTGCCAAATTGACTTAAGACTTCTGCTCCTAAGGATCAATCCCAAACCAGTAGGCAAAGCGGTAGGTGTGAAATACTTAATGAGCATGATTTATAGTAGCAAAAAAAAATGGAAATGGCCTCCTGTCCACCCACCCATGCTGGATGAACTACATGAGGGTACAGCCAAAAAGTCCTGTACAGTGGTCAAAAAGTGACACATGTCTACATTCATTGATACCCAAGTTTCTCTGCTACCGTCAATGAATAAAAGAAGCAAACGGCCAAGCAGAGTTTAATTTGACGCAATTTGTGTAAAAGTGTGTGTGTGTGTGTGTGCGTGCACAGGTGTGTTTGTATGTGTGTTTGAAGGTCTGGAATGGTAGTTACTTGTTTCTGGGTGACAGGATTCCAGGGAATAGTTTTTCTTTCTCATGCCTTTCTGAATCTTTTGATTTTTTTAAAATTGAGAATATGTAAACTTTGCAAGCAGATAAACTAAAAACAAATTAAAGGACAGAATATTAAAAGGGAAACAGAAGGAAAGGGAACAGAGAAGAGAAAGGTGAGATGCAGAAGCCAGGATATTGAAGCCTGAGGGGCGTGCATGCAGGTCCGGCCCTGGGCAAGCTTTCTTGTCCCCACCCTTCCCAACTCTTGCCTGCCTTTCTCTCGCCCTCCTCAGGGTGGGGTGGGGGGTGGGGCAGCAGGGTCAGGGGTGCTGCTGCAGTTATTCCTGCCATGGGAAAGGCAAGGGCATCATCTATGGTGGAAATACAGCATATAATGCTCTACTTCCATCTCGTTTTTTAGAGGGAAGTGGGGAGCACCCCATAATCACCAGCATTATGGACAACTGAGGAAGGGACAGGACCACTTGTCATAATGGCAACAGCAGCAACAACTGTAGAGTGTAAGCACAACAGGCACTCTAACAGGCATCGCATGCCTATTCTGTACCTGGCTGCAGGCTCTGCATCATGCATTACCAAACCTAATGCTCACCACTACCCTTGTCGGGTGGTACAGCTGTGGATATCTATTCAGTTCACTGTCATTGGCACGGCTAATAATGAAAACCATCAGCATGCCTGTGTCTATGATGGGCTTTATATCCTACATACACATAAAGTGCCTTAGATGAATTAACTTAGGTGATTACTACAGCTACCTATGAGATCCATACTATCATCCCCATTTTATAGATGAGGAAACTGAGGCACGGAGAGGTTTAACTTGCTCAAGGATATCAAACTAATAAGAGGCAGACATAAAAATCAAACCCAGGTTATCTAACTCCAGACTCCAGAATCGTGCCCTCTAGGCTGTACTGAATCTGAGGTTCAGGAACCATAAATTGGCAGCCAGGGTCTCACTGTCAGCAAAGCTGCAACGGATCGGAAACACCAGACTCAGGGCCTCTTGGTGCCTCTGTTTCCCCAGTTTTCTCTGCAAGGCTGATTGCTCCCTACCCCACCTCCCGGTAGCGCTCAATCTAATTAATGCTTGTGAAGCTGCCGGGCAGCTTATTTAACAGGTGTTCCCAGAGCACAAATGTTTTCATCTTTCCTCCTCAAATGCTCCAGACAAGTAAGCACTTCCCAGCTCAGAAACGTGTATTAACCACCATATGTTCTTATTTTCTGTATTCTTGATGGTTTGACATCTTAAGGGTCTTGCCCAGCTGGGGAAAGACTACCCTTCCCAGGGCCAGCTAATTCCTAGAGATGAGTGTGCCTTTCATATGCAAACCAACAAGTCCACCTCTTAAACAGAGATAGTAATGGTACCTCCATGGATAGAACACTGCCTTCTACATAGTACTCAGTAAATGATGGCTTTAAAAAATGCATGTAATTGACACGTAAGTAAATATTCAATAGCTGTTAGTCAGTAAACATAAATGTACTGTGCCCAACTATCTCCTTTATGGAGCTCACATTGATCACCCCTGCCCTAATCACCCCAGGTAACAGGCAACTAAGGGCAGTTCATACACCTCAGAGCCTGCTGGAATTATTCAAATTAGCCGGTCCTAAACAAGCTTAGCCTGTTTGCTCTGCCTCGCCCGTTCCTTCCTGGGAAAACCACAATAAAGGCTTTCACCCTTACTTTTCCCTCACCCCTTCTGCCTCCTGGCTGACCCTGTGTCTCCCTGTGTGGCCCTGCAAAGGGTGGCATGCCCCCTTCTCCTGGGACCTGTGAGTAACAAACAGTCTTCTCAATGGCAGGCATCTCCTGGTCTGTTGGCTTCATCATATCTGAGTGATAGTGAGACACATCCCAGCCTGCCTTGGGGAAGGGTGGCCTAGTCAGGGGGGCACCTATGACATCATAAATCTCTACCTAGGAGTCCCCTCTCTCTATGGCCTGCAAAGTCCCCTTCTACCTAGCACAGCCCCTCAGACTCTGCTCTTCTTATATTTGCTTCAATGAGAGATTTTGCACCATGGTTGCTGAGAGTGTGGGTTCAAGGCCCTGCTGTGCCATTTCCAGGCTGCGCTCCCCTGGGCCAGTTGTTTAACCTCTCTGTACCTCAATTTCCCCATGTGTAAAATAGGAAAATAATTCGAACCTTCATTGCTGCCTGGGACTCCTGAGAAGGGAAGAAGGAACCAACATTGGTTAATACCTATGACAAGCACCCCATGAGGCAGGCATCAGCACCCTCATTTTGCAGGCAAAAGGACCAAAGTTCTGAGAGATGTATGTTTTCTGCAGGTCTGGCAGAAAGAAACAAATGGAGCCATAGTATAAGCCTATTTTATTGCATCTCTCTTCTCCCATTAAGAGGGTTGGTACTAGGATGCAGCAAGCAGAATACTGGGGGTGCAAAATGTCAGAAGCCACTCACTCGCAGGTTTGAGCACTTGGGAACAGGTGTGTGTGCTTAAATTTTAGACCCTAGATGCCTCGTCTGCCTCACTCTAACCCCTGCCCTGCCCACCGAACACTCATGCCAAGGCTAACTTTCTCTCCCAATCCTACCCCCAGTATAAGTCTGGGGAGCTCATCTTAACTAACCTACAGGGAAAGAGAGGGCCTCCTGGGAACAATCTTTTACTAAACAAAGAAAGCTAAGGCTGGGCTTGGTGTGTGTGTGTGTGTGTGTGTGTGTGTGTGTTGGGGGGAGGCAATCTAATATTTCCAGGGCCCAGGAAGCAGTTGGGGGTCAGGGTACTACAACAAAAGAGGGACCCTCCCTCCAACCTGTCAGCCCAGAACTCTACCCACCACTAAGAATGGAAGTGCGGGTCCCAAGAGCATCTTCTCCATGCTTTTTCCCACTTCATCGTTGGGAAGAGTTCCTAATAATAATAGCTACCCCTTGTTGCTGGCTTATGTGTGTAACCCTAGCACAATGGCAGCCCCCATGTTCTGGTCTCAAGGCAACATTATGGCTAAGGAACCCAGCCCAGCAATCAAAAAGGAATTTCAACATAACTCAAGTTCCCATGTGTATTTCTCCATCCACAGGATTCCTAGATCACAACAGCAATTCCTTTTTCTTTACCATCATCACCTCCTGTAGACTCCTAGGATCTCTCTTCTCCCCATGCCTCCTAGTGTCCCTTCTCCTAAATGGCTGAACCTTTTCCCTCTCTCTTTCCTCCCATTCCACAGCAAAGAAGCCCAAGAAATCAGTCTGGCCACTGCACAGCCTGCCTCAAAGGTAGAGTTTAGGCCGGGTGTGGTCATGCATGCCTGAATCCCAATGCTTAATCCCAGCACTTTAAGAGGCTGAGGCAGGAGGATCACTTGAGGCCAGGAGGAGCTCAAGATCAGTCTGGGGAACCTGGCAAGACCTCACCTCTACTAAAAATAAAAATTAAAAAATTAGCCGGGTGTACTGGTGCATGTCTGAAGTCCCAGCTACTCCAGGGGCTGAGGTGGGAGGATCTCTTGAGCCCAGGAGGTCAAGGTTGCAGTGAGCCATGATCACACCACTGTGTTCCACCCTGGGGAACAGAGCAAGACCCTGTCTCAAAAAGTAACATTGAGCTTTAAAAGACTTTAACAGGTACAGGCAGAATTCTCTGACAGATTGAAAACAAGCAGAGGTTAATAATTTCCACTTGTCACTCAAATGTACCCTCTTCATGTCTTTACAACAGACCAATTCCTACTGCTGGTTACCCACTTCCATACAGGGCAATGCCATCACCCAGCAGCTCAAGCCAAAACCCCAAGGAGTTTGATTCATCCATTTCCCCACATCCTACATGTGATATATCAGGACATCTGGAGCTTGTGCCTCCAAATATACTCTAATTGTGTGTCCACCTCTTGCCTTCTCTGCTGCTGCTATGACAGTTATACTGCAGCAGCCTCTGCCACTGCAACAGCCTCCTCACTGGTCTCCCTGTTATCGGAAAAAGGGTCTTGATCCAGATTCCAAGAGAGGGTTCTTGGACCTCGTGCAGAAAAAAAATTCAAGGTGGGTGTCAGAGTACAGTGAGAAGAGATAGTTTATTGAAAGCTGCTTTGTTATAGAGTATAGCATCCTCCAAAAGCCGGCAGAGGAATACAATGTCTTTGGTGTAAGCTTTTCTTATATAGGGGTCTTGTCTATGTAAAGACTACGCTAAGCTGTGCCTACGTGCGGGTAAGTAGACAGCATCACAAAATGTGTTATTCTATTGATTTAAAGAAAACTATCCTTGACATTCCCCTGTGTGAGTACATCAAAGCATAACTACAATTATCTTGAAGGAATATGTTGTTAAGGCTGTTAGGATGTGTGGACTTTCTGCTGTTGAGGGAGTGTGTCCTTGTAGGTATCTTTAGGTTGTTTCTTCAACTATAAACATCTTATGACCCTGAGTCGTGACTGGTAAAGAATGTGCCTCGCTAGTTTTAAGATGGAGTTGATTTTAAAATGGTGTCACTCTGGCTCTCCTAGGCTCCAGCTTCCCTAACATTTCTGCTTCTGCTATTTCCCACAGGTGGAGTCCATTGTACACACAGCAGCCATGGTGACTGCATACAAATGCAAATCAGAGCACGCCATTCCTCTGTTTAAAACTTTGCAACAGGCCAGGCACCGTGGCTCATGCCTGTAATCCCAGCACTTTTGGAGGCTGATGTGTGCAGATCCCTTGAGCCCAGGAGTTTGAGATGAGCCTGGCCAACATGGCAAAACGCTGTCTTTACTAAAAATGCAAATATTAGCCAGGTGCAATGGTGCATGTCTGTAATCTCAACTACTCAGGAGGCTGAGGCATGAGAATCGCTTAACCTGGGAGGCGGAGGTTTCAGTGAGCCAAGATCACACTACTGCACTCCAGCCTGGGTGACAGAGCAAGATCCTATCTCAAAAGAAAAAAAAAACAACAACTTTGCAATAGCCTCCCATGTCCCCAGAATAAAATCCAACCCCCACCCCACAGTGAGCTACAAGGTTCTCCATGATCCAGATCCTTCCAGTTCCTTCCCATTCAAGCTTCCCCTCCAACGCTGCCTCCTCTGAGACCCCAGTCTGATGATTTCCTCTGATGCCAAGAATTCCCCTGCCATGGTGCCCTCTCGTTCCCTTGTGTATCACCCCAGTTCCTGTAGTCCCTGTCATTGATGGCTTTTGTTTTGTTTTGTCCCTCATTTACCACCTGTCTCCCCAACTAGAGAATAAAGTCCATGTGAGAGCCCCTTCCTCACCTGCTGCTGCCTTTCCAGTGCCCTAGTATGTTGTCTGGCCAGTGATCACTTAAATACTTATTGACTAAATATATGAACACACAAATCAGCAATCCACTAAAAATACATTTGCATCAGTTTGCCTGCAGTAACAGAAAAGGAATCAGCCTGGCTTGAGCAATGAGGACTTTTTTTATTCCCCATAACAGGAGTCCAGAGGTCAGGTGGGCTCTGAGTGTAGTATGATCAGGGCTCTGGCTCAATTTTTTTGTGGTTATCTCAGCTCTGTCTTTCTCCAAGTGTTAGATTTATCCTCAGACTGGCTGCTCTTATGAGCACACGTCGGCCACCAGGAGCAACTGGAGCAAGAGGCTTCACTGTTCCCATCCAGTAGGAGAGAAAAAGACCCTACCACCACCACCTGCCCCAGACAAGACGATTGGCCACCCACTTGGAATGCCATACACCGATTGGCTTAAGTCTGGACTCCTAGCCAATCACTGGCAATCCTGACCATGCTTGAGGACTCTAACTAGGATCATCCATCCTAGCCCTGGGGATAGATCCTGCTTCCCATACATGTAAATGGCTTCATCAGGGAGGGGCGAATGTTTGAGCAAGACAGGAGTCCCCTTAGGAAGAAGGAATGGGGAGTGAGTGTTGCAAAGGTGCCCTACAAAATTATTATCCCCATTTTACAGATGAGGGAGCCTCTGCCCAGAAAGGTTGGGTTATATGCCTGATAAGGTTTGGATCTGTGTCCCTGCCCAAATCTCATGTCGAATTGTCATCCCCAACGTTGAGGGGTGGGGCCTGGTAGGAGTTGCTTGGATCATGGGGGTGGATTTCCGCCTTTGGTGCTGTCCTCATGATAGAGTTCTCACAAGATCTGGTTGTTTAAAAGTGTGTGGCATGCCCCCCAACCCCCCAGCAACTTTCTTCCTTCTGCTCCAGCCATGTAAGACGTGTCGGCTTTCCCTTCACCTTCCACCATGATTGAAATTTTTCCCGACGCCTCCCCAGAAGCCATCAAGCTTTCTGTAAAGCCTACAGAACCATGAGCCAATTAAGCCTCTTTTTTTTTTTTTTTTTATAAATTACCCAGTCTGAGGTATTTCTTTATAGCAGTGCAAGAATGAACTAATACAGTGCCCAAACTCGGAGTTCTTCTGCAAGGAAATCTAGATTTGAACCCAGACCTCCCTGACTCCAGGGCTTGTAGTGGCCAGGTTCGAAGCTCTCCAAGCCTGCTTGGATCAGTGTGCCCCTACTGGGGAATGGCCAAGGGGCATGCTGGGGAATGGCCAAGTCTGGTTTCCCAGTGATGCTGAATCACTAGAGGGGTCCAGTGGAGGTGGGATTAAGATTCCACCTCATCCTCCCAGGTTTTTTTTTTTAAATCCTCCCCAGTCTTGAAGGTCTGGTCTTGGTCCCCAGGTCCAGGGAACATCCACAGTCAACCCAGTCTTGAGGGTGTTCCCACCTCTACGTTCCTAAGCTGCAGTCCCCCGACGTGGGATTCATCTCTGGGGGTAAACTCCCCATCCCCTGCCTCCCTGAGACTGCCACCTGTGTAAGGTAGAACCCACTGGGATCCACCACAGCCTCCCTACTCACCACACTCCTCCTTGAACCTTCTGTTCCAGCCCGGCTCCCTCTCTCTCACCTCCGTGATTTTGCATGGGCTGACCATTCCCTCCGCTTGATACACTATATCCCTGCTTCTCTTCTTTCTCTCCCCAGTGCTCACCTCTTCATCATTGTCCCTCACTTCTTAGCTTATGACCCTACAAGTCACCTCCCCCTGCTTCAGTTTTCTTATCTGAGAAGCAGAATTAATAATAGAATTTTTGTGGAAAATAAATGAGAAAATGCACGTAACATGCTTAGAACCCTGTTTGGCATGTAGTCAAGTGTTTATGAAAAGTTTGCTATTATGATGATTATTATCCATCTCATCCTTTAGGTCTGAGTTTACACATCACTTCCTCCAGGAAGCCCTCTCTGAATATCTCTCCCAAGTCAAAGTTATTTGCCCTGCTCTGTGCTCATACACATCCTGTGTAGGGCAAGAGGCTATCACTTGTCACACCAAAGTAATCATTTACTCATCCCTGGCAGCAGAGATGACAGTGTCTGTCTGGTTTACCCTTATGTTCTAGGTGCCTAACACATTGCCTGCCACACTGTCACGAATAAATAGACACTTATGGGTAAGAAAATCAACGAACAACCGAAGTAGCAATAAGTCTCTGTACACCTGAGTCATTGGGCCACCAGTAGTTTCTCAACAGTGATGACAAGGATTTTCATCTGCTCTGAGAACTTCCTTTCCCTCCCTGCCCCCTGGTGAACACCAGCCCAGAGTTTAGCATTCAAGCCGTGATTAGTGCTTTCTCTTCTCCCCAGCCTGCCTTTCAGAACAGATGCCTCTCCCTCCCAATCAGTCCCCTCTACTGCTGCACCTGGTGTTTCATCAAAGGACCCTGATTTCCCTCCCGCCGCCCAAATCCATCAGACACATTTTGGCTGCCAATAGGGGCTGACCCTCCCCACCAGGGCCAGGCCCTACCCTGGCAGAGAAGCAAAGCCTGGGCTCCATGGCCCCACCACTCCTGTCCCTTCTGAAACCACGTGCACTGTTCACAGATACAGATAATCCACGCAGGCAAATGGGAAACCAGGCAAAGATAATCCAAAACCAGCCGAGGATCCAGAAGTCATTTCTATTTGGCTTTGAAGTGCATTCAGTTAAACTTATTTTTCCCCTACTATAGATTTAACTTCTTAATCCTCTTTTACTTCAGCTAATATTGAAATGAGTTTGCCTGCCCTATGCACACACTGTGTGTGTGTGTGTATGATGGGGGTTGGGGGACCCCAGGATGCACCTAATGATTGCAAGGAATGCAATCAGAGATTTGAAGCTGGTCAATGCAAGGAGCCAGGCCTGCTGGAATCCAAGGACCTGGGGTGCAGCAACCCCGGATACAGACCCTGAAGAGGCCAACAGAGGTCAGCAGGTCAGCTAGGCCTCTGCCCTGCTGTCTGACACGGGAGGCCCTCTGGCTGCACAGCAGTCCAGCCTCCAAAGAAACAAAGGGCGGCCCCTCTCCACCACCCCCAACACATACGCGTGCAATTACACACATACATATATACACACACATACACACATGCACATACACACACACACACGAGCACATATACACACACGTGCATGCACACAATACACATATGCACACACATACATACATGTGCACACATGCACACTCGCATGCATACACACATACATGTGCATACATGCACACACACATGCACACACACACATGCACACACACATACACATATGTGTGCACAGGTACACACATGCACATACACTGCACCAGCGTTTCCCAGGGTGGAAAAATTAATGCTTTTCTCAGGAAAAAAAGAAGTCAAAAATAACTTCTCATTTACTTGGGGGAAGTTCTCAGAATCCTGATCTACGACAGAATTCCCTGCATTCCTAAGAGGAGAGGAAGCTCCCAGTCACACCTCCACCCTCCCATCCTCCTGGCCACTGGGAACGCCCCCTCTTTCTGGGTAGAAGGGGTGGGTTTAGAGGCAAAACTCATCCCCTGTCAAGTGGCTCACCTGGAGCACGCCATGTAACCTCTCAGAGTCTCAGTACTGTTTGAATGAATGCTAATGCCTGGTGTGTTACCTGATCAGGTGGCTGTGGGGAAGTGTAGACAATGGCGTTGAATATGGAGTCACCTGAGGATGCCGTCTTAGTCGCCCACCACCATGATGGCAGATGATGTTAGCTGAGTGCTTACTTAACACCAGGCCCCATTCACAGAGTTTTGAGTAGATTAGCTTACTGAATGCTTCAACAACTTTACAACACAAGTAGTATTATTCTACTCTCTTTCTACAAACGCAGACACGAAGGCTTAGAACACTTACTGAGCAGCCTCAGGTCCTCCAGAGCCAGGATTCCAACCCATGCCGAGTCCTGGACCACAGCGAGATACAGCCATGTCCACAGGCCCACAGTGTAGTGGGGATGTAGGGATGGAGAGATGGATAGGACCCATCTGCTCCTAAGGAAGCCAGCCCTGTCTTTGGAAATGAAAACAGCCAGGCTGCTTAGGCCAGCCAGAGAAGGACAGAATGCACACAGTGACCCCAATGATGACCCCAATAATCCTGATGACCCAGACCTTAACAAGAAGGAGAAATCACCCAACTTTAGACAAACACGGGTACCTCAGCCCTCGCTTTATCCCTATCTCCAACTGCCTTGGACATTCCTTCAGTCCTTTGACAAGCCTTCATTGGAGCCCTACTGTGTGCCAGGCCCTATAGGAGGTCCTGGGCACTGTCAGGCTCACCTGAAAATCACCTACCCCCTCCCTATCAATGAAACCGAGAAAGTCCCAACTGAGGCAACCAACACTCCCTGAACAGTTGGTTAGACTTGCCTGACCCCTGCCTCTAGTCCTAAGCTAAGCTGGGGGTTTTCAAGGGATGTGGGCATTGGGTCCTTCTGTGGGGGAAGCCCTTGCTGCCCCTCTGCAATGCCCTTCTCATGAGGAGCCAGCAGCAGATTGAGGCATGAGGCTGTGCCGCAGAGAGCAGCTGGGGAGGGCCTCCTGGTGGTGTGGGTTTAGTGCACGTAGGCGTGAGGAGTAAATTCTGTCTCCACAGGAGCCCTGGATGTCTCTCTTCAAAGTCATTCTTGACAAATAAGGGTCAAAGCCTCTTTTTCCAGCAGATGATTCTCCTTTCCTGATAACTTTGTTCCTCTTCAAATCCCTTGTCAAACAAGATAATGGAGAGTTCAGGACAAGAAAGTCAAAAGATGTGTTTTAACATTGAATATGCCGCCAGTTAATTAACTGCGTAACCTTGAGTGAAAAGTCTTCTCGGGGCCTCAGTTTTCTCATCTGTGCAATCAGTTAGCAATGCCATGCCTCTTCCATGGCTGTGCCCAGGCAGGCACGCTAAAAGGTCGTTTATTCATCCAGCAACTTTTATCATCACAGAGTATGCCCTATGTAGCAGGTGGTGTCCTAGGTACTGGAAATATAGTAATTTACAAGATAAAGAAGTTCTCTGCTTTAATAGAACTTGCATTCACTTTATTCGGATTCACTGAATCTAAATGTGGCCTCAGAGTTCTTCTGAACACAGCCTTCAAGGCAGCCTCTACTAATTAGATTAGCATGAAAGAGGATCTCTGTATCAGTCAAGGTTCTGTTGTTTCCTGACGTTTTCCTCTGAGGGTTCTCCAGAGAAACAGAACATTTCATGTATAGAGAAAATGAGAGAGATGGATTTTAAGGAATTAATTCAGGCAGTGTAGGGGCTGGCAAGTCTGAAATTTTTAGGGCAGGCTGAAAACTCGGCAGGATTTCCATGTTACAGTCTGAGTCTTGAGGCAGAATTACTTCTTCCTTTTTCCTTTTTTTTTTTTGAGATGGAGTCTTGTTCTGTTGCTCAGGCTGGAGTACAGTGATACGAGCTCAGCTCACTGCAAACTCCGCCTCCCAGGTTCAAACAGTTTCCTGCCTCAGCCTCCCAAGTAGCTGGGATTATAGACGTGTGCCACCATGCCCGGCTAATTTTTGTATTTTTAGTAGAGACAGGGTTTCACCATGTTGGCCAGGCTGGTCTCGAACTCCCAACCTCAAGCGATCTGCCCACATTGGCCTTCCAAAGTACTGGGTTTACAGGCGTGAGCCACTGCGCCCAACCAGAACTACTTTCCTGGGAAACTTTGGTTTTGGTTCTTAAGACCCGGAAATTCAGAGACTCAAGACAATAAAGTTTTATTCCTCTCTGATGTTATGTGTCTGCTGCAGGTTGGCAGGTGGCTCTGTCCCTGAGTCACTCAGGAACCCAGATGGGTAGAGGGACTCTGAAGGATGCTATTATCTCAACTTCTAGAGTCTTTGTGAGCATTTCAGAGAGATTGTGAAGAATTCACACATGCGTCTAACCGATTGAATGAGAGCCCCCTACAATTACCCCATTACTGAGGGTAATCTGTACTTAAAGTCAACTGGCTGCAGGTGTTTATCACATCTACAAAATACCTTCATAGCAACGTCTAGACTAGTGTTTGACCAGACAACTGGGCACTGTAACCTGGCCAAGCTGACACATAAAATTGAACCATCACAGGCTCATTTTCTCATCTGTAGGAATAACCTCTAAGCCAACATTCAGCACTGACAATCTAGGACTCGAAGTTTTCAATTCTGTATAGATCTTGGGGAGAGTACTGTCTGCTGGCAGTTGGCTGAATCATCAGAGTCCACTTAAGTCTCAACAAGAGAAGTTAGGAAAGCGTATTTCTGAGAGGACGGTTTAGACAATCACCTCCACAGAACTCTCTCAGGATGCTTTGTTAAAATGATCTGTTATTATCAACCAAGAGCACTTTCTTCTCGTTCAACTCAGAACTTGGGAATGCAAACGTGACAAAAACAAGCAATGGGGAAAGGATTCCCTATTTAATAAATGGTGCTGGGAAAACTGGCTAGCCTTATGTAGAAAACAGAAACTGGACCCCTTCCATACACCTTATGCAAAAATTAACTCAAGATAGATTAAAGACTTAAATGTAAAATCCAAAACCATAAAAACCCTAGAAGAAAACCTAGGCAATACCATTCAGGACATAGGCATGGGCAAAGACTTCATGACTAAAACATCGAAAGCAATTGCAGCAAAAGCCAACATTGACAAATGGGATCTAATTAAACTATAGAGCTTCTGCACAGCAAAAGAAACTGTCATCAGAGTGTACAGGCAACCTACGGAATGAGAGAAAATTTTTGCAAGCTACCCATCTGACAAAGGTCTAATATCCAGAATCTACAAGGAACTTAAACAAATTTACAAGAAAAAACAACCCCATCAAAAAATGGGTGAAGGATATGAAGAGACACTTCTCAAAATAAGACATTTATGTGGCCGACAAACATGTGAAAAAAAAATCATCAATGGTCATTAGAGAAATGCAAATCAAAACCACAATGAGATACCATCTCATGCCAGTCAGAATGTCAATTATTAAAAAGTCAGGAAACAACAGGTGCTGGCAAGGTTGCAGAGCCATAGGAACACTTTTACACTGTTGGTGAGAGTGTAAATTAGTTCAACCATTGTGGAAGACAGTGTGGCGATTCCTCAAGGATCTAGAACCAGAAATACCATTTGACCCAGCAATCCCATTACTGAGTACATATTCAAAGGATTATAAATCATTTTACTACAAAGACACATGCACACATATTTTCATGGCAGCACTATTTACAATAGCAAAGACTTGGAACCAACCCAAATGCCCATCAATGATAAACTGGATAAAGAAAATGTGGCACACATACACCATGGAATACTATGCAGCCATAAAAAAGAATGAGTTCATGTCCTTTGCAGGGACATGGATGAAGCTGGAAGCCATCATTCTCAGCAAACAAACACAGGAACAGAAAACCGAACACCACATGTTCTCACTCATAAGTGGGAGTTGAACAATGAGAACACATTGACACAGGGAGGGGAACATCACACACTGGGACCTGTTGGGGGGTGGGGGCAAGGGGAGGGATAGCATTAGGACAAATACCTAATGCATTTGGGGCTCAAAACCTAGATGATGGGTTGATAGGTGCAGCAAACCACCATGGCACATGTATACCTATGTAACAAACCTGCACATTCTGCACATGTATTCCAGAATTTAAAGTAATTTTTTTTAAAAAGACAAAACAAAGAGAACTTGAGAATGTACAGCCCTTGGCCTTTTCAGAAGGCTCCATCTTAGAGCAAAAGGAACTTTCCAGGTCAGTGAAGTTTTTTCCACATTACCTGCCCTTTCTACATTAGCATGTGACTTACACTTCTCTGAGCCACTGAGGGAGGGGACAAGGAAAAAGCATAAGCCTCTGCCATAGACCAGGCCCTGTGCTTGGAATGTGTATCAATCAGGAATAGCCTAGGGACAGATCAACCCAGAAATCTCAGGGACTCAAGGCAATAAAGTTTTATTTCTCTCTGATGTTATATGTCTGCTGCAGGTTGGCAGGTGGCTCTGTCCCAGAGTCACTCAGGGTCCCAGATGGGTAGAAGGACCCTGGGTGATGCTGTTATCCCAACTTCTAGAGTCTTCATAGACAGGTGAGGAAGAGTGTGAATAACTCACACATGCTTTTAAATGTCTTGGTCTGGAAGTGGCACATATTATAGCTGCTTGCATACCATTGGCTAGAACTAGTCACATGACCCCCACATGACTGCAAAGGGGTCTGGGAAATGTAGTCATCTGTATGCACAGGAAGGAGAGAAGAATCAGATCTGAGCGTAATTCTTCTTCATTACAGTGCCTTTTAATCTGCAAACATTGCCTATTCTCATGCTTAACTCACAGCAATATTCAGCAGCAGATATTGTGCTTATTTAACAGATTTGGAGTCTAGGGGCATCTCCTATGATCCAAATGCAGGAGCTTTAGTGTAGGGATTTTCAAGGGCTACTTTTGGCAGCCCAAGATCTTTTATAAATTCATTCCTGGTTCTCACCTCTATTCTTGGCCAGTGGTTCTCAGTCTGGGTGCTATAACACGCCAGGAGGGTTCCCCAAAGATAGGATACCAAAAAATGCAAATTATTTGCTTTGTTAAAACAAACAAACAAACAAAAACAAAGCACAGGCATTAGAGTGAGTTCAAGGTTAGCCCTAGAATAGCAACAGTCTGCGAGGGTACAAATGGAAAGAGTGTAAGAACAGGTGCAAAGACACACAGAAATATTTTTCCCTCAGGAATTTGCATCTCATCAGACAAAAGGCTTAGGAGCCACTGATCTTGGCTGTTGAGTTTTCCAGTCAAATGCCCCTTACAAAGCAGCAGAATTTGTATGTGACCATTTGAGGGGAGACAGCAACAGTCATTACATTGGATAGACCTGTGGTCTTCCTGCCACACCCATGAGGGAGCAGTGTGGGGCAGAGAGGGGAGCATGACCCGAGATTCAGGCTGATCTCAATCATAACTGTGGCTCTGCTCAGCACCAAGCCTGTGACCTGGCTCACTGACCTCCTGAGGCTTGGTTTCCCCCTCTGTGAAATGAGGAGAACAGTGTCCATCTCCCAGATTGTCGAGGGAACTGAACAGGAAAGTGCGCAAGAATCTTCAAGCAGGTGCTTGGCTCTCTTTTTTACCCTCCCTTCCCCTGACAAATGAACATTTGGTGTGAGGGCCAGATGTGTTGGTATATGCCACTACAAACCCAGAGGGAGCTGCCACATCCACCTTCACCTGCCAGAAGGTGTTTCAAATGCTGTACTGGGGGGGAAAAAGGAAATGAGTTAAATCCTCAAGTACAGGAGCTTGGTTAAATAAACTCATTCAGATTAATGAAGATTGTGTTGCCAAATGTTTACAAGAAGCTTGAAGTAGCAAAGGAAATGTTTATGATACAATCTGAGAAGGAAAAAATAGGACACAATATGGTGTATACAAAATGGTATCAACTATGCAAAAACAGAGTTCCTGGCCTAGGAAAAAGTCTGGAAAGATATACTCCATAATACAGTATGGGTCTACCAATGAGCATTATCCTTTTCTTTACATATTGGATTTAATTTGATGTTTATTTTTGTTGCAATTTCAATGTTTTGTATTTTAATCTCATTTAAAATATGATAAATTATTATGAGAAAGATCTCTTTTTAAAATAATGTGAATATGGAATTCCCATAGGTACCAGTTGCACCAGTATGTCAGAGATCTGGCTTGTTAGGTGTTGCGTGTGATTGCGGCTAGCAGGGTGTTGCATAGAATGAGAAGCAGCAAGCACTTTGGGGAGAGCAGAGCTGAACTCGAATCCTGTCCTACTCCTTTCTAGCTCTGTGACCTTGTGCAAGTTGCTTCAATTCTGAGCGCCAGGATGCTCTCAGGTCAAATGAGGATGAAAATTCTCACCTCATGGAGAACTCATATAAAGTCCCTAGCAAAAATCTTTGACACAAAGTAGAAGCCTATAGCAGGGGCCCAGTAGATGCTAGTTCTTTTTTTTCTCTACATCCAGTGGGCATTCTGGGGTGGGTTCCTGACCACCACCCAGGTTGGGACACTGGGAACTGCTGCCAAAGCCTCTTGCCCAAGATCAATGGGCCAGAACTGACTCACAAACTCAGAATCCCTCATCCGTCTCTACTTCCCCCCAACCAAGGCTGGTCCATGCATCCTGAGTGATTCCCCCACGACTCCGGATCTCCTGAAACTTGTCTGCAACTCTCTGTGCAAGTCACGAAGTATTGCTGTCAACAGATTCCTCTTCAAAGGGACCTTGAGTTAAAGAGCAGCTTCTTCCTTTGCTGAAAGCCTTTGAAGTCCAGGCCCTGGTAAGCAGAGTGATTAGGCAAGATGGCCTTGACAGGTTCCTTCCAACCCAGGGGTCTGAGATTCTCTTCCCGCTCCTTCATCATATGCTCTGAGAGGTAAAGTGGGCTGAGCTGGGCTGGTGGAAGCTGTTGCCATAGCCTGGGATGTCCACCTCCCTCCTGTGTACCCTCCAAGCACACAAGCAACTCCTCTTCTAGAAGCCCTCCTAACCTCACCACTCTCCTTCCAGATTGGCTGGAGCCCTCTCCCCTAATCCTATTCTGTATCCTTCTCAGTAGTGTAACTTCCTTGCAAATGACTGTCACCACTCTGGATGCTGGGCTCCTTGAGGGCACAGACTGAGTCTTGTTCATCTTCATATTCCACCCAAGGCAGGATCTGATGCAGGGCACTTGCTCAAGAGATGTTTGCTGAATTAATTAATCCCACTTGCCCCCAGAAATAAAGTCTCACCAATGAGGTTAAGGCTTAGTTGTGACCCCCTTAGAAGGAACTAGCATGTATGAGTGTATAATCTCTGAACTAGGCATCCTGCTAAACCTTTTTATTACCCCTTTTTAATGCCCAAAAGTACTCTAGGAGGTAGATGTTATTGTCCCCATTTTACAAATGAAGAAACTGAGGCCAAGAGAACTTAATTGACTTACCAAACAAGCGACCGAGTGGCAACTCAATCCCTGGCTGTGGTCCAAAGATTGGGCTTTTGTTTTATATTTATTTCTTTATTTTGAGACAGAGTCTGGCTCTGTCACCCAGGCTGGACTGCAGTGTGCCGCCATAGCTCACTGCAGCCTCGACCTCCTGGTCTCAAGTGATCCTTTCCCCTCAGTCTCCTGAGTAGCTGGAACTACAGGTGCACAACACCAAGCCCAGGTGAATTTTGTTTTGGGTAAAGATGGGGTCTCATTATGTTGCCCAGGCTGGTCTCAAACTCCTGGGTTCAAGCGATCCTCCCACCTCAGCCTCCCAAAGTGCTGGGAGACACATTACAAGTGTGAGCCACCATGCCCAGTCAGATTGGCCTTTTCCACACTTTCTCTGTCACCTCCCTGTCAGAGGGTTAGAAGCTGTCTCCAAAAATTTCTTAATTATTTCCCTTTGAAGACCTGCTATGGTCTAAAAATATATCTATTTTTTAACAACTTTATTGAGGCATAATTAGCGTACCATAAAATTTGTCTAAGTGTACAATTCAATGACTTTTTAGTAAATTTTACAGAGGTTTAACAATCACTGCAATCTAATTTTAGAATATTTCCATCAACCTAAAAAGAAACCTTGTGCCTATTAGCAGTCACTGTCTGTTCCCACTCCCAGCCTCAGGCAAGCACTAATCTACTTTCTGCTCAATAGATTTGCTTTTTTTTGACTTTTCATGTAAAAATGGAAATAGACAGCATAGACTCTTTTGTATCTGGGTGTTTTTTTTCCACTTAAATATTGGACACTTGGGTTGCTGCCACTTTGGGACTATTATAATATTGATGCTGCTGTGAATGGTCACATACAAGTCTTTGAGTAAGCTTAAGTTTTCATTTTTTGGTTTTTGAGATGGAGTTTTGCTCTTGTTGCCCAGGCTGGAGTGCAGTGGCGTGATCTCAGCTCACCACAACCTCCGCCTCCCGGGTTAAAGCAGTTCTCCTGCCTCAGCCTCCCAAGTAGCTGGGATTACAAGGCACCCACCATGCCCAGCTAAGTTTGTATTTTTTTAGTAGAGACGGGGTTTCTCCATGTTGGTCAGGCTGGTCTCGAACTCCTGATCTCAGGTGATCTGCCCACTTCAGCCTCCCAAAGTGCTAGGATTACAGGCGTGAGCCACCGCGCCCAGCCAAGTTTTCATTTCTTATGGATGGAACCCGAAGATTACAATTGCTATGTCATATGAAGTTACTTTTAAGAAACTGGCAAACTATTTCCAAAGTGGCTGCACCATGGTCCATTCCCACCAGCAATGTGTGAGGGTTCCAATTCCCCCACGTCCTCACCAACACTTGGGATAGTCTTTTTTTTTTTTTTTAATTATAGCCACTCTAATGGGTGTAAAGAGTATTTCATTGTGGTCTTAATTTGACCTTCTGTAACGACTAATGATGTTGAGCGTCTTTTCATGTGTTTATTGGCCATTTGAATATCTTCTATGGGGAAATATCTATTATAATTTTTTGCCAATTTTTGTTTTTTAAGGCAGGGTCTCACTCTGTTGCTAAGGCTGGAGGGCAGTGGCGTGATTAGAGGTCACTGCAGCCTCGATCTCCCAGACTGAAGTGATCCTCCCACCTTGGCCTCCCAAGTAGCTGGGACTATGGGTGTAAACCACTATGCCCAGCTAATTGTTGTATTTTTTGTAGATCGGGGTCTGTCCATGTTGCCCATGCTGGTCTCAAACTCCTGGTCTCAAACGATCCTCTTTCCTCAGCCTCCCAAAGTGCTGGGATTACAGGTGTAAGCCACCGCGCCCATTTTTAATTGAGTTATTTGTCTTTGTGTTGTTGAGTCATAAGAGCGTATTTCTCCTCAAGCCACATTATCATAATTGCTTTTGGGAGAAGACAAGAGGGGCTTATTTGGTGGGAAAACAGATCCAAGCATAAATCTTGGTTTTGCCACTTTCAGGGTCTGGGGTTTCAACAAATACCTTAAGGACTTGCCAAGAAAGGGACAGAGTGGCAACTCACTCCCTGGCTGTGGCTTCTGCCTTCTCTGCTGTTTCTGTCTTCTTTGCTTGCAGAGTAGTGATAATAACACTCTCTTGAAGGGCCGTGGTGTACATCGATTGCAATCATCCAAATAAAGCATCAGGCACATAGTAGGTCCTCATCTTTTATTTACTCAACAAGTAGGTATTGAGCCCCGTGTTGTGCTGGGCATGACTGCTGGAGCTGGGTAGACTGAGGGAACAAGCCAAACAGCCAAGCCCCTGCCCTCATGGAGCTTACATCCTAGAGAGGGAAACAAGACAATATGCAAACAACAAAGTAAATGTACGATATTACATCAGGAAGTGATAAGTATAAAATAAAGCAAGATGAGGGGACGGAGTGTGGCCAGGAGTGGCATGGAGCCCCCTTGGATAAGGTGGTTAGAATATATTAGTTAGAATACAGGTTTGTCTGAGTGTAAGAATGGTCCAGAATAACAGGGGCTTACACAAAATAGAAGTTTCTTCTTTCTCACTTATCACCAGGACTGGTTTGATGGCACCACTTCTCAAGGTTAATCAGGCACCCTGGCTCCTTCTAGAGTGTGGTTCTGACTCCCCTAGAGCACAGTCCACCTCCATGCCACCTCGTCCACACTGCACAACGCAAGAGGGAGGAAGCCAGGAGAAGAGGCACACACCCTCCCTTCTGGAAGTGCCTGGAAGTTGCGCACATACCTTGCCCTCATATTCTATTGGCCAGCACTTAGTCACATGACTGCATCTCACTGCAAGGGAGACTGGGAAATATACTCTTTATTCTGGTGCCCAGCCAGTCATCCAGCTAAAACTCAGGGGTTCTATCACCTAGAGCTAAGAGGGAGAAGATGTTTAAAGATATCAACTGTCTCTGCTATGGTTGGTCAGGGAAGATGCCTCAGAGGAGACTGCTGAGCAAAAACCCAAGTGAAGTGAAGAGGGGAGCCATGCAAGATTCTTGGGGGAGAGCATTCCACAGCAGAGGAAACAGTGGTTCCAATGTTCCTGAGTCAGGAGGAAGTGTGGAGTGTTGGAGGGAAAGCCGAGCTCAGTGCAATCCATGTACCCCATGAGGCTGAGCAGGTGTTGAGGCATTGATTGAATCACTGTGTTGCTGCTGACTCTGGGTCAAGTCTTGCAATGTTTCTCCAGCCTCTGCCTGGACATATACACACACGCATATGCATGCGCACACATACACATGGTCCCCTGGCCTCTTTCCTCTGCTGGTTCTTCATCTCACAGTAGGAGCCCAGCAGGGGGTTCAGCCTGTCAGGCTAAAATAGCCACAACTCTATCATCTTCAAAGGAACAGTATACTTTTCCATTAGTGGCGCACAGACATCCAGAACTGCTTTTTGCACAGCGGGAGATTCTCTCCAAGCCGTCGGTTTAGCCTGCAGCTCTTGGTCCTATCAGCATTCCTTTGCAGGAGGCTGTGGCATTCCCCGACCTTTCTGATGGGGGCTTGGGGATCGGGGGGCCCTCCTAGGGCACATTACGTTGCATGGTGCCTTGCACACTGGAGCTAAACAATAAAAGCATCTGGGAGTTCAGTGAATCTTCCCCAGATACCTGCTTTGCCTGGAAGTCTCCTTTCTGCCTAGAAGTCATTCTTCCCCTCAGGGATTGTATATCCTGGTGGTTTAGAGCAAGGGCCCTAGATCCAGACTGCCTGGGTTCAAATCCTAGCCTGACCCCTTACCAGCTTTCTGTCACTGGGCAAAAACCTTAATTCCGTGTTCCTTCATCTTAATTCCATACATTTCCATCTCTTCATCTGTTAGACTGACGATCTTAAGAATACACAGCACAAAATATTCTAGTGATGATGAAGTGCTTGTGTTGGTGCCTGGCACATGTATTAAATGTTGAATGATAGTACTATTATGCTGATGAACTCTCTTTCTGAGACTGATCCTGACAGAACCCCTCTCTGCCTCTGTACAAACCACACGGTGTGTGTATTCATGTCTCCCTTTATTCATCATTCTATTTCAGGGTTTTTCATGACCTACTTAAACTTTGGTTTGCCTTCTGTCCTCAGCTTTTTCCACACTCCCTCTTTCTTTCTCTTCTCCAGCCACTCTGGCTCTCCTTTCTGCAGAAGTTATACTCCTACAGCAGGGCCTTTGCACATCCCTCTAAGTGGGAAGCTCTCTGCCCAAGAATAAGACATCTCGCTTATAAAAATGGCTGATATTTGTTAAGCTCTGACTTGCACTTGGTGTTTGATGCTAAATATGTACATCTTCCATGTGTTCACTTGTGAATTCCTCACGACAATCCTAATGAGATAGATGCGATTATTGTTGACTGCAGTAGAGGCTGTGGTGTTCCACGCCCCCACCCTCCCCTGACAAAGTTAGATCACCCCTTTCAGGGCCAAGACGCCTATTCCTTCAGCTGCCAGGAATGTTGTTAGCTCACAGCTGAGTCCCTCCCCAGGCTTCCCCTCAGCTTGGGAAGACCCTACCCTAAAGGCTACATCCTTTCCTCCAGGAAGCCCGTCTCTAATGACCAGTCGGATCAGGGGCACTGATGCTCAGCCCTTTTGCTTCAGTTTGGGATAAGCCTGCAGGGCCACCCTAGCATCATAGCCCCCTGGGAGGCAGGCTGGGGCCTCTGTTAAGGCAGAGTCATAGTTCAACTCCTCCTTCTGCCCAGTTCTACGTCCTTCACTCCCCTGATGGCTTGATCCAAAAGGCATTTCCCTGTAAACTAGTTACTTTCTAAA
Organism: Gorilla gorilla gorilla; assembly: GCF_029281585.2. Taxonomy (NCBI): domain Eukaryota; kingdom Metazoa; phylum Chordata; class Mammalia; order Primates; family Hominidae; genus Gorilla; species Gorilla gorilla. Next base: position 221,448,869 of record NC_073224.2, on the reverse strand, counting down.
GGAATCCAATCTAGGAAATTGATGCCTCATGAAATTTAAGTAATTAGGCTAATATGCCCAGTGGTACAAGTGGCAGAGCCAGAATTTGATCTCAGGTCATCTGGCCTCAGAGACAAAACACTAATCCACTGCACCAACAGCCTCGCTCCTTCCTTCCTCTCTGTCATGGCATCATGAAACCCACCCTTAGGACACTTCCCTCAGGTGTATAAATATCCCACGAAGGTCTGTCTACCCCCGACTGTGAGCTTCATGAAGGCTGGACTGAAATCCATTTTGCCACAGCATTCCTGGTGCCCAGCCTGTGATGAGCAATGCATATTGAATGAATGAATGAATGAATGAATGTCTATCTCTCTCTGCTATGTATGAGGTTTCCAAGAGCAAAGACTGTCTTTATCTCTTTATCCCCAGTGCTCCACAAAGTGTCCTGCAAGGGAAGTCATCAGTGTGCCCATTGAATACAAACTGACCTGTCTTTCCAGCATGTTCACCAGACACGCTGCCTCCTGTGCCCACTCACACATACAAGTGACCAGCCATTCCCCTAGTACCCAGGTGTGTTATGTCTCTATAACTTGTTCATTCCGTTCCCGCTTCCTAGAATTCCCTTCTGTCTTCTTCATCTGCTGGAAACCTCTTCACATCCTTCAAGGCTGTGGGTAAGCAAGTCCTCTTCAATCCTCCCCTCCTGGGCAGATTTTGGGCTCTGTCCTTTGCACTCCATGGCATGTTTGTATCACTGCTTGTGCCCTACAAAATGGTAGTGTGGCTTATTTCCTGCTCAACCATGAGCCTCCTGAGGGCAAGAGTCATGTCATATTCATTTCTACACCCCCAACCTGGAGGCCTGGCACCACGGGTTCCCAGAGGATGTGTAAGATGCAAGAGATGAATGAAAGAACAATATTACTTGGTAACCCTTTGAGCACTACGCAGGAGCAGGCACACTTTTAAGGTATTAACAACAGAATTCTCAGGAGGCAGGTACTGTTCTTAGTCCCATTCTACAAAGGAGAAAACAGAGGCACAGAAGTGTCTAGCAATTTATCAATGAATGAGAGAATTCTCCCAACTTGAGGGGCTGCTGTGGGTGTGAGTGTTGCCATCCTGAATGGCCTAGAGATTTGAGAGGAGTTGGAAGACACTAGTGTTGTTCTTCCTCTACTCTCTCTGCAGGTCATTCTCTGTTCAGAGCAGCGAGGAGAGTCCCTGCCAACCAGGAGCATCCAACCCCACAAGCGGCCCTGCAGACGAACACATCTCTCTGATGTTTCTCAGGTTGAGACTCCAGTGGCCTCCCAGCTGCTGGCACCAGAGCCTGCCTTTGTTTGTGGCGATAAGCAAATTCCCGGAGTGTACAGCAGGAGCAGCTTGCTCTTGGGTGGGAATTTGGAGCTGGCCAAAAGGGCAGGGAAGGATTCCCAGGGAACGTGGCCCTTCTGGGACACCCAAGCAGCAGCTCATGTTCTGTCCTCGTGGAGGTGCTGAAGCCAGGAAAGCTCACCAGAGCATCCACGCCCGGATGATTCACAGGCCCAGATGGTCAGGGACGAGACCCTGAGGGCCAGGTTTTCAGAGTCTAAGCAGCTTCAGGGGAATCTGTGTTTTCTGCTGAAATATGTGGGGTGAGAGGGGACCAGAATTTGGAGAGCGATTATGGAAATGGGATTCAGGAATTGAGATAGCCAAGCTGAGTCTCTGCTTCCTAGAAATATGAGCCTGGCAACCTACAGAATGGGAGAAAATTTTTGCAATCTACCCATCTGACAAAGGGCTAATATCCAGAATCTACAAAGAACTTAAACAAATTTACAAGAAAAAAACAAACAACTCCATCAAAAACTGGGCAAAGGATATGAACAGACACTTCTCAAAAGATGACATTTGTGCAGCCAACGGACATATGAAAAAATGCTCATCATCACTGGTCACCAGAGAAATGCAAATAAAAACCACAATGAGATACAATCTAATGCCAGTTAGAATGGCGATAATTAAAAAGTCAGGAAATAACAGATGCTGGAGAGGATGTGGAGAAATAGGAATGCGTTTACACTGTTGGTGGGAGTGTAAATTAGTTCAACCATTGTGGAAGACAGTGTGGAGATTCCTCAAGGATCTAGAACTAGAAATAGCATTTGACCCAGCGACCCCATTACTGGGTATATACCCAAAGGATTATAAATCATTCTACTATAAAGACACATGCACACGTAGGTTTATTGCAGCACTATTCACAATAGCAAAGACTTAGAACCAACCCAGATGTCCATCAGTGATAGACTGGATAAAGAAAATGTGGCACATACACACCATGGAATACTATGCAGCCATAAAAAAGGATGAGTTCATGTCCTTTGCAGGGACATGGATGAAGCTGGAAACCATCATTCTCAGCAAACTATCACAAGAACAGAAAACCAAACACCGCATGTTCTCACTCGGAAATGGGAGCTGAACAATGAGAACACTTGGAAACAGGGCGGGGAACATCACACCCTGGGGCCTGTTGGGGGTGTGGGGCAGGGGGAGGCATAGCATTAGGAGAAATACCTAATGTAAATGACGAGTTGATGGGTGCAGCAAACCAACATGGCACACGTATACTTAAGTAACAAACCTGCACGTTGTGCACATGTACCCTAGAACTTAAAGTATAATAATAATAATAATAATAATATTAATAATAATAATAATAAAGAAATATGAGCTTGGGACAAAGGGGTAGAGTAAACCAGGAGAAACAAAATGTGAGCAGCTTCTCCTGCACCTCCATTGACCCTCGGGCTCCATGGGAACACTTCCACTTTCCCGTGCCAGGCCCAGAAGCGGGCTCCTCCCCAGAGGAGGTGCCACTCGAGGGAACAGTGACAGAGTCTGGGGCCTCAGCCTGGCCCAAGTCCCTCCCCAATCACTTTTGCTCAACACCCCCGTGTGAGCTCCTGATTGCTACTGCTCCACGTTACTGTGGACTTACTGACTCAAAACAACACTCTCTTACAGTTAGTTCTGGAAATCGGACGTCTGACATGGCTGTCACTGGACTAAAATCAAAGTGCCAGTAGGGCAGGGTTCCATTCTAGAGGCTCTTGGGGAGAACCCATTTTCTGCCACTTTTTCCAGTTTTTTGAGGCGGCCAGCGTCCCGGGGCTCCTGGCTCCATCCTCTGTCTTCAGAGCCAGCAATGGCCTGCTGAGTCCCTCTCACATCTCATTACTGAGACAGACTCTCCTGCCTCTCCTTCTGCTTTTAAGGACTCCTGTGATCTCACTGAGCCCCGCAAAACAACTCAGGACAGCCCCCCTGTTTTAAGGTCAGCTAATCAGAAACCTGTTTCCCACCTGAAGCCTTCATTCCCCTTTTCTGTGTAGCTGGACACAGTGTAGGTTCCGGGCATTAAGACACGAACATCTTTGCAGGGTCGTTACTCTGCTACCACACCCCTCACCCCAGATCCAGTGACTATTCTAGGGACACCTCCTGTGTTCCAGGGACCTTCACACACAGCCATCTCACTTCCTCCTCCCAACCACCCTGGCAGGTCAGGGATATTACACCAGACCATGTGTGATTTTCAGGGGCTCTGAGCACTTTTGCCTTGATTCATTAAAAAAATAAAATAAATTTAAAAATAAAAAGTGCTCAGGGTCTCTGAGCACTTTTGCCTTGATTCATAAAAAGAAATTCTATTTTCCTACAGTGGTATAAACAAATATAATCTAGGCTGGATTATATTATTTTTTAGTTTCTGATTTTGAAAAGAAATTAAGACATTTCATTGGCCCCTAAAAGTGCCTCGGCCCCCAGTCATGTGCCTGCTGTGGTCAATGTTGGCCCTGGGAAGAGGCAATGTGACTGGCCCAGGCCAGCAAGAGGCAGAGCTAGGGCCATTCCCAGGGGCCCTGCCACTAGGACAGAGCTTACTTCACCAGCCACCTGCTAATCTTCAGCAACAAAACAGCTCCTGGCAGAATCAGACTCAGCCATGGGGACACTGGAGGTCATTTGGCCCAAGGCCCTTATCTTACAGATGAGGATCTAAGTGCTCAGAGATGGCATACTGCGCTCTTAGGGACACACAGCGAGTCAATACTGTAGCCAGGACCAGGACCTGGTCTCCTGATTGTCCATCTAGCACTCTTCCCTGCCCTCAGCTCCTCCCCTCTGCTCTGCACACACACACATACACACACACGCACACACACACCCTTCTCCCTGTCATATGCGTGCAGTGTCAATATTAACTTTGGTAACAGTTGTGTTGACTGTTCTCTACATCTGAGCTATTTAGGATCTACTCAGTGCACTTATTTTACAGGGGAAACTGAGGCTGGAACAGCAATGGCCTAAGCCAAAGCTACTCAGCAGGTATCAGGAAAGTCAGGGCCCAGCCCAGTTCTCCCGACTCCCGATCCTCTGCTGCTTCTGGCTCTGCCGCACCCTTGCCCACGCAGGTACAGCCGATCACAGATGTCAGCACCAGCCTCCCTTTTACTTCACCAGCCTACAGAGGCAGAAGACTGTGTGACTGGAAGGTTCTGGAAGAGCAGGTTCCACGTCCTCCTCGTCCAGACTTGGAACAGTGGCTGCCTCAGACTCAGATCTGGAGCAAGAAAAGCCAGTTCCAGGAGGCTGCTCTGGGGCTACTTGGGGTCACCTTCCGGCCTTGACTTTAACTCTGCCATGGGGAGAGGCAGTGGCCGGGTGCCCAGGCTGGGTGAAGGGTTACTGGGCGGAGCCTGAGGTTCAGGCCTTGCACTGCAGAGGAGTGATGGCCCTCCCCTAGGTACTTCTGGTTTTTACTCTATGTCATTTAGCCCCTCTGAACCTCATTTTTCCCACCTAGGAGTAATAATTATATCTACTTGTCCAGGCACGGTGGCTCACACCTGTAATCCCAATGCTTTGGGAGGCTAAAGCAGGAGGATCGCTTGAGGCCAGGAGTTCGAGATCAGCGTGGGCAACATAGTGAGACTTCATTTTTCCAAAAAAAAAAAAAAAAAGAAAAGAAAAGAAAGAAAAAAGGAATAAAAAAAGCCAGACATGGTAGTGCACACCTGTGGTCCCAGCTACTCAGAGGATAAGGCAGGAGGATTGTTTCAGCCCAGGAGTTCGAGTCTGCTGTGAGCCATGATCACACCACCACTGCAGTATGGGCAATAGAGTGAGACTCTGTTTCAAAATAATAGTAGTAATAATAACAACACCTCTCAGGGTTGTTGTTGAGCATTAAATGAGGTGCTTAGCACAGTGCGTGGCACATAGTGAGGGCAAAATAAATGTTCGTGACAATTTTCATTGTTAGAATTAATAGTGATTAGTTGCAGGACATGAAGTAGCCAATGCTTGAACTGTCTCCAGAAGACCAAGAGGAATGGATGGCCTAGGAAAGGAATAGCACAGCCTCTTAGAGGAATGGTGTAGGAGCAGAAGCCAAGGCCAGAGGGGAAGCAGAGGATGGAACACTGACCAGAGAACCACTGTGTGGCCTCCAGCACCACAGAGAAGGCCTTGATGGGGCCTCAGGGTGACAGAATCTTAGATCTCCAGCCACCGTCCTCTGCAGCTTCCCACTGGCGGAACATACGTTCAGGATCTTGCATCACAGGAGAGAAATTTCCAATTCCCCACCCATTTTACAGATGGGGAAACTGAGACCCAGAGAACAGGACTCACTTATCCAAAAACACACAATGATTTCATGACAATGCCAGACCCCAGCCCTGCTTCCCCTGAGTTTTGAAGGAAATGATTGTTCACTTTGTTTTTGGAGATTTCAAGTCTTCAAATCACTCAGCTATCCTAAGAACAGTTTTTCTTTTCTTTTTGTTTTATTTCTAAGCCTTATCTGACATCTAACTCAACACAATCCACTTGACCCTGTAGCCCTGAGAACAGCTTTAAGAAAGAATGTTGTTCTCCTCCCTGTGTCCATGTGTTCTCATGGGGGGAAGAGCATTAGGGAAAAGAGCTAATGCATGCTGGGCTTAATACCTAGGTGATGGGTTGACAGCTGCAGCAAACCACCATGGCACCTGTTTACCTATGCAGCAACCCCGCACATCCTGCACGTGTACCCCAGAACTTAACAAAATAATAATTTTTTAAAAATAAAGAAAGAATGGATTGCTCAGCTCAGAGACTGCAGCCAGCTCCACTCCAACTGACAGCCCCTGCTCCAGCCACATCACTGACCTTCCAGCAAATGCAGCTGCTCGTTCCTACCTCAGAGCCTTTGCTGGAGCTACCCTCCCTCCCAGAACGCCCATCCTCATGAATCTCTCAGCAAAGCCACGTCCCCTCCCTCCAGATGGAGCCTCAGCACCTCCTCTGTCCCCTCCACCTTCCAGAGGTGGCCCTGATGGATCTTGGCCCTGATGACACCAGCTCGTAGCCTCTCGGAAATTAAACGAATGAACCTCTTTCTGTACTGCATTCATTTGCTCTTGTTGACAAGGCAATTTTTAAAATGTCTCTCAGTCTATTCTCATTTATTCATTTATTTACTCAACAAATGTTTATTGGGCCCCAAGTGGGAGCCAGACCGTGTCACACACACTGCTTGCCCTCACGCCTGTCACCTCCCTCCTCTGCGGAGGGCAGCCACTGAGAAGGGAATGATGTAGGAATCTCACTGCAGCTGTACTGGGTCCAGGAGCTCCGCCTTTGTCTCAGGGTGTCTTCCTAACCGACAGCCTTGCAAGGTAAGAAAGGGTCTCTCTCATCATCACAGATGCTACCCAGAGATGAGGACTGGTTTCAGAACCATCTTGAATTCCCTACTGGGTGGCAGCAGGGCTCAGTGGACAGCATGTGGGCTCTGGAGTCAGACAGACCGGCTTCAAATCCCAGCTCTGCCATCTCCAAGCTGAGGAACTTGGACAAGGTCACTTCCCAATTGGGTCTCAGTTTCTCCTTTGTGAAATAACACTGGGGCCTCCCAACTCATCAGTCTACTTTCGGCTGGGGTAGCAGCCGAGGGGAGCCTCCAGCCTACAAGCACGTGGGGGAGTGAGGACAGTTTGCAGAGTGCAGGGTCCTGAAGCTGACTTTTCAGTCCTATTTATTTAGAGACAGAGTCTCGCTCTGTTGCCCAAGCTGGAGTGCAGTGGTATGATCTCAGCTCACTGCAACCTCTGCCTCCCGGGTTCAAGCAATCCTCCTGCCTCAGCCTCCTGAGTAGCTGGGATTACAGGTGCATACCACCATGCCTGGCTAATTTTCATATTTTTAGTAGAGATGGGGTTTCACCGTATTTATTAGGCTGGTCTCGAACTCCTGACCTCAGGTAATCCACCCGCCTCGGCCTCCCAAAGTGCTGGGATTACAGACATGAGCCACCATGCCCAGCCTTCAGTCCCCTTTATGCTGACTGGGGGGTAAGTCACCCCTGTTGTCCCACCTTTGATGTGAGAAAGTTGGACCAGGGCTCTCCAAGGCCTCTCTCAGCTCTGAGAAGCTCTGATTACTGGAAAAGCAAGCCGGCTGCCCAGAAACAGTGGAGGCCCAGGCTCTGCCTTGAAACACTTGCGCTTCACCTCTTCTCTGGGCTCTCAGGCAGTGGCTGTGTTAGTCTATTTTGTGTTGCTGCAAAGGAATACCTGAGGCTGAGTAATTCATAACAAAAGGAGGTTTATTTGGTTCACAGTTCTGCAGGGTGTACAAGCATGGCACCAGCATCTGCTCAGCTTCTGGTGAGGCCTCAGGAAGCTTCCAATCATGGCAGAAGGTGAAGTGGGTGCAGGCATGTCACGTGGCAAGAGACAGAGCAAAAAGAGAGAGGTAGGAGTTGCCGGGCTCTTTTTACACAATCAGATTCTAGTGAACGAATAGAAAAATAACTCACCCATTATCATGAGGACAACACCAAGCCATTCACGAGATATCCACTCCCGTGATTCAAACATCTCCCACTAGGCCCCCCCAACAGTGGAGGTCACATTTCAACATGCGATTTGGAGGTGACAGGACATCCAAGCATATCAGTGATGGAAACGGAAACATAGCACCTCCGAAGACAGAGAATAAAATACGCAGCCTTCACCCATTGCCAATTAGACAGATGTGACTAAAACCATGTGACAGACAGCCCCACCTCCTTCCAGCATAGTGCCCAGAGCCAGAGTACAGAGCTGGGACACGATCTTGCATGATGGAACCTGGGAAATCAGAGCTTGGAACGCAGACCACAGAAAAGAATTGTGCTCCCGCAGCGTGGAGGGACAAAATAATGGGGTTACACCTGGGGGACATAGACAATGAATCACACAGCTTAAGCTCCTCTCTCTCCAAACGTTCGCTCTGTCACTTCCTCCCGGTTCTTGGTGACTGCTGATGAGGGGAGCGACCGAGCTGGCATTATCTGGAATGTTCCAATCAAAGGAAGTCCTTCCCAGATTCTTATCTCCATCTTTCTTGTCTTAAATCCTACAATTCACTTGCTCTCCATGTGGAAATTTCTGGCCACTTTAACACCTCATTCCCTTTCTAGTGCTTAGAGCTCCGCCTACATGTAGACCTGTGCATTGTGGTCTCCAGCCCCAGAGCCCTTGTACCCAGTGGACTCTGCTTCAACTGCCTTTTCCCCACCTTGTCTCCCAGCCAAGTCCCTCAACTCAGCTCTAAGAGCCTTTCCCCAAAGCCCTAGTTCTTTCCTCCCTGTTTCCACAAAGCCCTCCATCATGGTTCATTATAATTTGCTCTGATGTATTCCCTCCGAGCTAGACTGTGGGTTTCTGGAAGGCTGGGAGTGGGCCTGATAAGGCAGATGGGAAGGTTCCACTGCAGATCTGAGGCTGAGCCTACCAATTGGGTGAGTTTCGGCCTCTTGGAACCTCAGGGTTCCCATCTGCAAAGTGGGAACGATCACTTCCACCCAATGGAATGTATATTAGTCCAGGAAATGGACACTAGCTTCTGCAACCAACAAACCCTGGAATCTCAATGGCTTAACCCAATACCAGTTTATTGTCACAATTGCTGGTGAACTGGGTGGCCCTGGTCCATCTGGGACATGTGGCCTCTAAGATCACCATGGCAGGGAGAGAGAGGAGGAGGCAACACGCTGGTTCTTTACATCCTGGATTCAGAAGCCACTGGTCACTTCTGCTTGCCCTTCCTAAGCCATAATTTAGCCAAATGCCACCCTTGCAACTTCAGGGGAGACTGGAGAATATAGTTTTACTGGGTGCCCAAGAAAAGGAAACTGAACCAGAGTTTAGTGAACACATAGCCTGTCTCCACCACAGATTTGTTATAAAGATGAAATGACAAGGAATGTGACGTTCCTAGCTGAGTGCCCCTCACATAGTAAATGCTCGACAAAGCTGCTAATTCTCCATTTGTTTCTTCATCCCCAGGCCCAGGCTCTAAGGAATCTGACTCCTAACAGAGGACGTGTGAATGCTGGGTGCTGCCCTCCAGTCCCGGGTCCAGGTGTACCTGGCTGTCTCACCCTGTAGCCTCCCCTCCCTCCTCCAGCTCTCTCCAGCCCTGGCTGGGGCAGCTCTCACCACCTTTTGCCCCTGGGCGGCTATCTCTTTTCAGAGCATTGATTTGTAATCGGCCAGCGCAGCTCTAATGGGCCCGCAAGGCCCCTGGCTGCTCTATGTTAGCTCCATTTAGAGGCTCAGGGCTGTGGAACACAAACCTCCCCTGCCTCTCTGGAGCCAGCACCGGCTCTGGAGTCTCTGGGAGAGGCAAGAGTCAGATCAGTTCTGAGGGCTGCCTGCCGGGGCTCCTTACCCAGCAATGCCCACCCTCACTCCCTCCCACAGCCTGTCTCTCCTGGCTTGGGCAGAGAACTGGGAGCTGCAGCCACACTCAGCTAGGCTCTCAGTCCATCTGGGTCCCCCCTCCCCACTGAAGGTAGACAGTAGAGGGTCTCTGCTTCTCTTCCTATTGGGGGTCTCTTGAAAACAGCACAGGACACAGGGGCCTAAAGGACAGTGTGGTCCTCGATGCACCTTAAGTCATTCCATCATCACTACAGCTTATATCAAAGTAGGTCTTATTGGCCCCATTTTACTGATAAAGAAATTGAGGCTTGCAGATTGCAAAGCAATGTTTTCTAAACATATTTGGCCAGACAACCCACCCACTTTTTTTTTGCAGGGAGTAAACCCAAAGCACCCACTTCAAAGCATGCCAATCATGGCGACCTATTTCTCACCCACAGCTGATCCAACACATGCTTCCCAGGAGCCCAGTGTGTGCCCTCCTTTAGCTCAGGGGTTCTGAGCCGGGACTTCAAAGGCCTGGGACCTTCCAGCATTCGCATGTGAAACATTATCTGAATGTGCATCTTTTCAGCAAGGGTCCATAACTTCCAGTAGATCCTCAGAGGCTCCTAGGACCTGGCATAAGTGAAAAGCCCTTGCCTCGGCTTGAGTCCCTGTAGACAAGGCCCAGTTTTGATCTGGGGTTTTGCAAAAGCAACCTGAATAGCAGAGATTCAGGGAAGAGCTCCATGACAGTGGGAGAAATGGCCCATATTACAGCAGGGACGAGAGGACAGTAAACCGATGAGCTTGGCTGGAGCAGAACAGGTGTTTGGGAACAGTGACAAATGAGGCTGGCGCATCGAGGGGACCTCGGAGAATGGGCCAAGGCATTTAGATTTGATTGGAGAGACCACGGGGAGCCACTGGCCATTCTGGAGCCAGCAAGTGGCAGATCGGGAATCAGGTTTGCAGGAAAGGCCGGCAGGAGTGTAGAGGGGTAATGTGCTATGAGGACGGGGCTCCATGGGCAACTGGATCCAGGGAGATTCCTGCTGCTTTAGGGGTAAAAGCAGGGCTGGTGACTGTCAGGAGTATTGCAATGGAGGACAGAGTGGTGATGCCATGGGGAGACAGCACGGCTGGGAGCAAGGTCCTTGGATCTGAAGGCTCGTGGTTTGAATTTCAGGTCAGCTGTTTCCTAACTGTGCAACTTTGGGCAAGTAACTTATCCTGTCCTCTGTGCCTGGGTTTCTTCCTTATAAAACAAGGATAACTGTGCCTGCTTGGTGGTTGTGAACATTCACTTAAATAAGAGAAAATGCACCTGAAGAAGCCCTTAGCTAGCAGCAAGGCACACTCATCAGCACTTGACAACGGTGGGGTCTGTTATGACCCCTCAATCCATCCTGTAAACACTTACCAAATCCCTGCTAGGCACCAGGTGCCCTCCTGGACATCCTAGCATGTTTGCTGACTATAACTCAATGAGATGGATGGCATCATGCCTACTTGACAGATACGGAAACTGAGGCACAGAGAAGTTTTTCATAATCAGTAGTGACATCTGTTAGGGTTGATCCAGAAGCTCAAATGTTAAGAGGTCAGTGACAAAAGTGTGACCTCTCTCTGACCCAGGGTGAGAGAAAACATGCTCTTGATGTTCAAGGTCATACAATTGATAGATTCTTGGGATTGTGGGTGAATGGGGTGCTGATCCAGGCACTGACAGCATCTCACAAACTGTAACATGCCCAAGAATCACCGGGGATGGGATGCATGTGAAAGTTCTGACCTTTTGAGGCTGGGGTGGGGCTCAAGACCCTGCATGCTAACCAGCTCCTAAGTGATGCTTCTTTTTTCTTTTTCTTTCTTTCTTTTTTCTTTTTTTTTTTTGAGACAAAGTCTGTCTGTGTCACCCAGGCTGGAATGCAATGGCACAGTCTCAGATCACTGCAATCTCCGCCTCCCGGGTTCAAGCGATTCTCCTGCCACAGCCTCCTGAGCAGCTGGGATTACAGGCATAAGCCACTGTGTCCAGCTAATTTTTGTATTAGTAGAGATGAGGTTTCAGTATGTTGGTCAGGCTGGTCTCAAACTCCTGACCTCAAGTGATCTGCCCACCTCGGCCTCCCAAAGTGCTGGGATTACAGGTGTGAGCCACCATGCCTGGCCAGTGATGCTTTTTTGAGTAGCAAGGATTTCCAAAGAATGGATTTGGGGTCCACAGACTTGACCTTGGACAAGAGACTGAGCCTCAATTTCCTCATCTGTAGAATGGGTACATCTTATCAATCTTGCAGGGCTGCTGTGAAGATTAAAGGAGATGATGTCTGCAGCCTTAACTCTTATTAGTAAATACTGGGCAGCACTTACTATTAGTAAATATCAGTAAATAGTAATTAGTAAATTAGTAAATACTAACTAGTAAATAGTAATCAGTAAATAGTACATTAGTAATTAGTAAATAGTATTAGTAATTAGTAAATACTGGCCAGTATTTAGTAATAGTAAATTAGCATTACTAATTACTAGTACTAATTTACTATTACTAAATAACAAGTTTATTATTAGTAAATACTGGCCGGTATTTATTAGTTACTAACACTATTAGTGAATACTAATATTGGGGTATTGCAAAGGAGGAGAGAGAAGAATAATACTAAAGCAATTTAGTAATACTAATTTACTATTAGTAAATACTGGCCCGCATTTACTAATATCAGTAATTAGTAATGTATTATTATTCATATTTACTGTTACTATTACTATTGGCTCTGAGCCCTCTATGAAAGTCTGTCTCTGTATGCAGGGAGACAGAAGGTCATTCCCACATATTCAGACCTCAGGATGCTCCTTTAGTTCTGCAACTCCTTCCACCCCAGGAGAAAAAAAATCAGGATGCATTCTGCCATCTCAAACAGCACCCACGAATCGTTTCACATTCAATTTCCCCATCAAATTCACAGGCACGAAGCTCATGCTATTATTCCATTTCCTAATGATCTGTGTGGTGGCAATTGTAAGTAGGACATTTCTTCATGCCCTTGGCACTCCCAAATCTTTGAAACTCCCTTTCTAGGCCAGACCCCCTTCCTGGCAGCTGCGGTATGCCTCTCCCCTTCCAAAATCCTGACACCACCTGCCCCTGGTTTCTGCTTATCCAGAACACAAAGGAGCAACAGTAACGTGTCTCTCTGGGGAACAACAGTGGTTCTCCCTTGTGTTCCACGGAGGTGAACTTTGGCAGCAGGCAGCAGGGCAAGCTGAATAGAAGTAGGTTCCAATGTCAAAGAGAAAACTGTGTGAGCACCCCCTGCATGCCATTTACAGGCTGCGAGACCTTGGGCGAGGAGGTCACCTTGCCTCCAGGAAGCCTCAGTGTCCTCATCTGTAAGATGGGGATGATAGCCACACAGGGTGGCAGAATCAAAGTGTCTGGTCAAGTGCTCTGCCCCTAATAACCATGACAGCTATTTGTTGAGGTTGTGTGAATGGATGGTGTGATGAGATGCCCTGGAATGAGCTGCTATCTGGTCTCAGCAGGCGGCATTCCTCATGGACGGTCCACTGCTGTACCGGTTTGGCCTCACCTTTGCAGCCTCAGAATACCAACTGAGTTAACATCATCAGAATAACTATTCCTGCACCAGCATCTCCCTAGACAGAACAAAACAGGGGCCTGGGGGAGGCAGAGGCGGAGAGCTATTCAATACATTCACCACTATGTAATGCATGAGACTGACCTAACTGAATAAGGCGGGGTTTGGAGGACCCTTGCAATGCCAAGCATTGGCTTCTAGTTCATAAGTAGGGGGGAGGTCTGAAGGGGTCCTGGGGGAGTGCCAGCCAGGCTGCTGGAGTTGGGGCAGTACCCATTTACCAACCGGAATGGAAACTTCCCAGCATTTTAACAACCAGTACGGATGGTGCGCCACACACCAGCTGGGGCTGCGGCACTGGGATGTGAGGTTTAACGAGCCAACAAACCCCAAGACACATCCAGGAGAGTTTATCTAGACAGGCCCCCTGTGTGAGTGCAAAAGACTACACCTAATCCCAGCACTTTGGGAGGCCAAGACAGGTGGATCGCCTGAGGTCAGGAGTTCAAGACGAGCCTGGCCAACATGATGAAATCCCGTCTCTACTAACAATATAAAAATTAGCTGAGTGTGGTGGCGCCTGCCTGTAATCCCAGCTACTCGGGAGGCTGAGGCAGGAGAATCGCCTGAACCCGGGAGGCAGAGGTTGCAGTGAGTCCCGATCACGCAACTGCACTCCAGCCTGGGCAACAGAGCAAGACTCTGTCTCACAAAAAAAAAAGACTACACCACATACTTACTGAGCACCTTTTGGATAAGTAGGAATTCATCTTTGACCTCCTCCTCCACCCCCCAGACCCAGCCAGGTGCCCTGTATTCTAGTCACAGCTAGACTGGACTCTCTCTGTCTCTCTCTGTCTCTGTTTCTGTCTCTCTCTGTCTCTCTCTCTCTGTCTCTCTCTCTCTCTCGGCCTCAGTCTCCCCATTGGTCAAACCAGAATCCAGTTATCTCTGACCCTCCTGGACTCAAAAGGTGAGATGTGTGGGTGTGCGTGTGGGTGTGGATATGTACTTGTGCGTGTGTACATGTGCACACAGGTGCATGTGTGTATATGTGTGTAAAAGGCCACACACCTCCCTCTCTGATGTCTCCACCCCTCAGAACCCACCTCTCCTCTCCCAGGTGCTCTCACCCATGTCCTCTCAGCCTCTTACCCTCCACTCAAGGCCTTACCTGACACACCTACCTGGAGTCTGACCTCACCTTGGAAAACACAGCCCCTTAGAACAAGCTGACTGGCGAGGGGACTGGTACGATGGAACACAAAGCTAATCAGACAGAGATGGGCCTGTTTATTTGCATGGCACGCATTTGTCTCTGACTGTTTTATCCACCCCCTGAGCCAACTGAAGAGTTCTCAATTTATCCTGCCTGCACGGAGAGACCAGATTGGCGGCAGGCACGCACATTCACAGAAGCCCGATATAGACTTCCAATTATCTTTTAATTTCGCTCCTGTCTTTATTTGTTCATTTCACTTTTTCCAAACAGGGACTTTAAAATTAAAAAAAAGCTGTAATTTATGGAGTTTGAAGTCAACTAGCAGGAGCGTCGTGTTCACCTGCCGGATGGAATGAGACCTCAGGGTAGAGACAAAAGCTCACTTCCCAGCTGCCCTGCAAGGAAGATGTCTGCCTGTCAGGGGCCACAAAGTCCCTGTTCTTGTCTGTTCTTCTGTCTGTCTGTATTAACTATATTTTCATCTCTTTTTTTTGAGACAAGGTCTTGCTGTGCTGCCCAGGCTAAAGTGCGATGGTGCAATCAAAGCTCACCGCAGCCTTGACCTCCTGGGCTCGAGCCATCCTCCCGCCTCAACCTCCTGAGTAGCTGGGACTACAGGCATATGCCACTGTGCTCGGCTAATTTTTTAATTTTTTTTATAGAGATGGGGTCTCACTCTGTTGCACAAGCTGGCCTGGAACTCCTAGGCTCAAGCAATCCTCCCACCTCAGCTTCCCAAAGTACTCAGATTACAAGCGTGAGCCACCACGCCTGGCCTATTTTCCTATTTTCTATATCCTTGATGTTTTACATCTGGGGCCTCTCTGACCAGGAGAGACTGCCCCTCCCAGGGTGAGCTAGTTCCTAGAAATAGCAAGTGGCTTACCCGGGAGTGTATCTCTCACATGCAAACCAACCAATCCAGAGCCCATACCCCCCAACCACCTCCTTCATCAGATTCCCAAGGCCTCTCATTCTCTGGGCCAGTATTCCCCGCCTCTAATCACCCCAGGCCCAGGTACCAGACAACTAAAGACAGCCAGCCCTGAGCCTGCTGAAAGTATTCCAACTCGCCAATCTGAATCCTGCTTACCCTGCCTCTCTCACTCCTTCCTGCAAAAACCATCATAAAGCGTCTCTCACCCACGCTTCTGCCTCACTCCCTCTGCCTCCTGATTGACCCAGTGCTTCCCCACGTGATCCTGCCTGGTGCAGTGTGCCCCCTTCTCTTGGGACCCGTGAGTAAAAAACCACCTTTCAATGGCAGTCGCCTCCTGATCTGTGGGCCTCGCCAGACCTGAATAATAATAATGAAACCTACATTTTCACACACTGTCAGGTGGCTGTGTTCACCGAGAACTGGAATGCAGGGCAGACAGCAGGAAGCCTCATTTAATGAAGACATCTTCTATGCTCAGCTGTTTCACAGGCATTACTTCTGCCCTCAGACAAGGGAAGGTCGCAGGAAGCGCCAAGCCAGGGCTCAAATCGGGGGCATCTGGCCCCACCTCTCGCCCTGCACCCAGCCCCAAGCTCCAGTCTAGAGTTCTCCAGGCTTTGTTGTTCTCACATTCTCCTGTGCTATTTCCGCCATTCCCAACATGTCAAATACCATCTCCACACCCTCTCGTCCTAGCCTGGTGCAGGGACTCCTGTTCCGAACTCCCATGGAAGCCCTCCCGAACCAGCATCTGCACCCCCCTACCATCTCCCTGCCTGGTGTCTCCTAGACCACAGCCTCCATGGGCACAGGAGCCATGGCAGTCTCCTTAACCTATGTCATGACATCACAGCACATGGCCTGGTAGGTGGTAAGCATCTTGTAAATATTTTTTGAATCCATCAATCAATCAGTCTATGCCTCTTCCTCTCTTTATCAATACCCAATTCCAAACACTTCTTTCTGGAATCCTTTTTCCTGACCTCTATTCTGATAAACCACCTCATTCATCTCTCCTTTGTGGTGCATGGCAGCTTGATCATATCTCAGGCTTATGCCCCGTCTTCTGGACCAGGGACAAAATAAGTTCCCCTGGGACGTGGACTGTCTTCTGCTCCCAGTGATCCTTGCACCTCCCCACACCCCAGGGCTGGTTTGGGCACATCCAGTGCCCAGGAGCTTTTCAAATGGAAATGCTGATTGTTTGAATTGAAGGGTTTAAGCTGGAGCCACAGAGAGAGGGCTCTGGGACACGATGGAGCCTTTATCAGGTGGGAAGCAGCATTCAGAGGGGCTGAGACCCTTCTAACTTGGTGGCATCTGAGAGGACAATGTGAGGTCACATCTCACCAAGGGGGCATTTCATATGTCTCCCCTTCTCCAAGGGTAAAGACATATGACATATGAACATATGACAGCCACCAGTGGGACAGGCTGAGGACACCTACTTCCTAAGAGGTCACACCTGCTGGATGAAGTCAGGTCTGTAAAACTCTGGACTCTGCAAACAAGGTTTTGGGTCCCCATTTACAAGCCAGTTGACATAATCTTGGAGGTCCAGTTACCCCTGCTGTCAAATGGGGATAACAATCATGTCTCTCCCCAAAGGGGCTGTGAGCATGAGATGGGATGAGATGAGCTTCATACCCCTACCAATGGAATGGTAGCCTGGCCCCTCATCAGCCTCAACAAAGTATTTTTCACCCCTGGAAAAATCATTTTTATTGCCCCAAACACCTCATTCTCTAGTTTCTAGACGAAGACAATGGGCTGTGCAGCAAGAAACATTATAAATCAGGATTTGTCACTCTCAGTCCATTGGCATTGTCTCTCTTAGCCTCAATGTCCTGATCTGTAAAATGGGGACAATGATAATAACCACCTCTCCAGATTACTGGGAAAATTAAATAATTTTACTTATACAAAGCACCCAGGACTTCATTCCCATTCTATTACTCACCTTGAGTATGTAACCAAGAGGAATTGATTATGTAACTTGAGAGGAACTGCTCATCCACCATCCAAGAATGAACAGGAATTTTCAGCAGACAAGTAGAAAAGCTAACTTATTTTTAATTCCTAGACTCACTAAAAACTCCTGAGATGATTGTTAAAAATGGAGGTTTCCTGGGACCCACCCAGCCCACTGAATCAGGACATCTAGAAGGTAGAGCTTAGAAATTTGCATCCCTGGCTTGGCGTGGTGGCTCACATCTGTAATCCCAGCACTTTGGGACACCAAGGCGGGTGGATCACCTGAGGTCAGGAGTTCGAAACCAGCCTGACTAATATAGTGAAACCCCATCGCTGCTGAAAATACAAAAATTAGCCAGGCGTGGTGGTGTGCACCTATAGTCCCAGCTACTCAGGAGGCTGAGACAGGAGAATTGCTTGAACCCGGGAAGCAGAGGTTGCAGCAAGCCAAGATCATGCCACTGCACTCTAGCCTGGGTGACAGAGTAAGACTTCGTCTCAAAAAAAAAAAAAAAAAAAAAAAAAAACCCAGCCTAGTCAACATGGTGAAACCCCATCTCTACTAAAAATACAAAAATTAGCTGGGCGTGGTGGTGCATGCCTGTAATCCCACCTACTCAGGAGGCTAAGGCAGGAGAATCATTTGAACCCTGGAGGCAGAGGTTGCAGTGAGCCGAGATTGTGCCATTGCACTCCAGCCTGGGTGACACTCTGTCTCAAAAAAGAAAGAGAAAAAGAAAGAAAGGGAGAAAGGGAGAGAGAGAGTTAAGAAGGAGGGAAGGAAGGGAGGGAGGGAGGGAGGGAGGGAGGGAGGGAGGGAGGAAGGAAGGGAGGGAGGGAGGGAGGGAAGGGAAGGGAGGGAGGGAGGGAAGGGAAGGGAGGGAGGGAGGGAAGGGAAGGGAGGGAGGGAGGGAAGGGAAGGGAGAGAGGGAGGAAGGAAGGGAGGGAGGGAGGGAGGAAGCAAGGGGGGAAGGGAAGGGAGGGAGGGAAGGGAAGGGAGGGAGGGAGGGAAGGGAAGGGAGGGAGGGAGGAAGGAAGGGAGGGAGGGAGGGAGGAAGCAAGGGAGGAAGGAAGGAAGGAAGGAAGGAAAGAAGGAAGGAAGGCAGGCAGGCAGGCAGGCAGGCAGGCAGGCAAGCTGCATCTCTAACAAGCACCCCTTGTGATCCTTGTGCACATTGCTTTGATAGGCACTCTTTTGACCAGGATGGAAAGAAAGGGAATTCAGGGGACCCCTCTTGACAGCCACCAGTGGGACAGGCTGAGGACACCTGACTTTCTAAGAGGTCACACCTGCTGGATGAAGTCAGGTCTGTAAAACTCTGGACTCTGCAAACAAGGTTTTGAGTCCCCATTTACAAGCCAGTTGACATAATCTTGGAGGTCCAGTTACCGCTGCTGTCAAATGGGGATAACAATCGTGCCTCTCCCCAAAGAGGCTGTGAGCATGAGATGAGATGAGATGAGCTTCATCCCAAGTGTCCACCCCAATCCACTCAGTGTAAAGACAATCCCTGCTGGCTATTGTCCCAAATGGTGCAGGGCCTCACATAGGCTTAGGGTCCACAGCTGAGCCAGCTACAGCCTCTGTCCTCAAGGACTAAGAATGCAGCAGGAGACCAGATCTTGCACACCATGCACTTTACGATGCAGCAGCTGTGGCCAAGGCTAAAAGAGGAGCATCAGAGAACACGAGACCCAAAGGAAGAAAAGGTGATCTTGGACGGGTGAAGGCACCAGGGAAGAAGGCCCAGACACAGCCTTTCACCCAACTCTGATGGGCCAGAGGGATGTCCACCAGCCTTCCCTGCCAAGAAGTCACCCTGAGCCGGGTTTGCTAGGCAGTGATCAGGAGATGAATCTGGAAGAGTAAACCGAAGCTGGTACACAGAGAGTTGTGAACGTCGGCATAGGGAGTCAGGACTGTCTCCTACAGTCAAAGCCTTCAGAGCCAAATTCCTCCCATGCGTGTGCTTCCTGTGGCCCACAGTGATTTTCAGTTTCATTTTTGAATCAGATGCCAACATTTTAAAATTGACAGTGATTATGTCACTACCGGGATTCTAAGCTTTTTGCAGCAGTGGGAGGATGAGGCAATGCTGGGCCTGATACCATCGGCTGGGGTGGGGCGGACAGACCTCCTTACTTGTTCACTTTACCTGCCCAGCCCCCATATGCAGCAAGAGTTTGAGACCCCTGCACAGGACTTTGGGGACTCTTTGAGGACCTTGGTCAGGAGAAGGGTAGAATTAGTTCTGTGCTTTGGAAGGTCTTCTGATGACAATTGATACTAGCGATGATGGTGCCGATGATAAGAAAGAGGAAAAGGAGGAAGAAGCAGAGAATAGTTCATATTTACTAAGCTTTCATGATGGGGGCTCTGCCCCAGTGTTTATTCCTAGTAGCCCATTTAGTTCTCCCCACAACCTGATGAGGTGCGTATGCTGTCATCCTCCTTTTTCAGACAAAGCACAGAGCGGTGAGGTCTCTTGCCTAAGGTCATATAGTTGGTAAGTAGCAGAGCCAGGTAGTCTGGGTCCAGGACCCACAGCACTGGTGATGGGGGAGGGGAAATGGTGAGGGGGGTCTGGGAGACGTGAGTCTTCCCTCAGTCTTTCGCCGTAGGAGATTGTCTGGTTTTAAAAGAGAAGATGTGTCCACATCTAACCCCGATCTGAGCACTAATGCAATGTCTTTCTCCACTGTTCTCAGAAAGGCTGGTTTCTCTTAATAAACTTGTCAGGCAGGGAAGGAGGGCAGAGGCACTCAAGGGCCGGGTCAGGTGGCTTGGCTGCATGCCCTGGCTCCAGACTCCACTCCCATGTTCCTGTTCCCTGCTTGGCCAGCATAAAGCTGACCCCACTGTGAGGACCGGCAGACCTCACAAGAATGACCCCATGCACGCCTACTGGGGCTCCACCTGCCCATGACTCACCACACCCAAGCCTCTGAGCCCAGTGGATTTGCAAAAGAGAAAATAAAGCACACACATAAAGAATAACCAACCCCATGCATTTCCTGGCATCGGGTGACTGTTTGGTTAAGAGCTTCCTCCTTCTTTGTATGCCCACTGGATACTCCTAGCATCCCCTAGCTGCTGACCACAGAGCTGGCTCAGGTGGCTGATCACAAGCTCAGCCCCTGGGCAGGCCCCCCACCCCAGCCAGCAGGGGAGCATCGAAGGAGGCCAGCCGCTGGGATCTGCCAGCTCTGGGCCCCAGCGGCCACCCTCTGCAGCTCAAAGTCACCTTTGCTCCTCTCCTCTCCTCAGCTGGCCAGCCAGAACCAGCCCAGAACTCCCTCCCCTCCGCTCAGCAGGACCCAGGAACTGGTCCCTACTGGGCAATTATTAATCAGATTCTTGACATTCCTCAGCCCCAGGTTGGCTGGAGAAGCATGTTCCCCAGAGGAGCAGAGGCCCAGGACTGGCATTTGGATATGCAGCTGACCGGCAAGGTGGTGCTGTCAGCCGCTGCCCTGCTCCTGGTAATTGTGGCCTACAGGCTGTACAAGTCGAGGCCTGCCCCAGCCCAGCGGTGGGGTGGGAATGGCCAGGCAGAAGCCAAGGAGGAAGCAGAGGGCTCAGGGCAGCCTGCTGTACAGGAGGCTTCTCCTGGGGTGCTCCTGAGGGGGCCAAGACGCCGGAGGAGCAGCAAGCGGGCTGAAGCACCACAGGGCTGCAGCTGTGAGAATCCAAGAGGCCCCTATGTCCTGGTCACGGGGGCCACTTCCCCAGACAGGAAGCCCCAGAGAAAAGGCTCAGGTGAGGAGCGGGGCGGGCAGGGCTCGGACTCTGAGCAGGTGTCTCCTTGCTGCCGCGGCCAGGAAACCAGAACAGCTGTTGGCGGTAACCCTGACCCTCCCCATCTCCCCCGCTTGGGCAGCGAACCGAAGAGCTCCCCAGCTGGACTCATTGCAGCAGCCGACGGCAGCTGTGCCGGTGGTGAGCCTTCTCCATGGCAGGACAGCAAACCCCCTAAGCATCCAGGGCTGGGGCAACTAGAACCTCCCCACTGTCACCACGTAGCTCCCTTGCAAGGCAGCAGTGACATGAACCAGAGCTGGGTCTTCACCCGTGTGATAGGGGTCAGCAGAGAAGAGGCTGGGGCTCTCGAGGCTGCCTCCGATGTTGACCTGACCCTGCATCTGCAGGAGGGCGCCCCCAACGCCTCCTATACCTTCTCATCCATAGCCCGCGTCCGAATGGAGGAGAATTTCATACAGAAGGTGGAGGGGGTTGAGCCCCGGCTCAAGGGCAAGGTGTACGACTACTACGTGGAATCTACCTCTCAGGCCATCTTCCAGGGCAGGCTGGCTCCCAGGACAGCAGCCCTGACTGAGGTTCCATCCCCTAGGCCACCGCCAGGGTCCCTGGGAACAGGGGCAGCCTCCGGAGGCCAAGCCGGTGACACAAAGGGTGCAGCCGAAAGAGCCGCCTCCCCGCAGCCAGGGCCGTGGCCCTCCACCCGAGGCTTCAGGCGGAAGGAGAGCCTTCTGCAGATAGCGGAGAACCCAGAGCTGCAGCTGCAGCCAGATGGCTTCCGGCTCCCCGCTCCACCCTGCCCAGACCCGGGCGCCCTGCCTGGCTCAGGCAGAAGCAGCCGGGAGCCCCATGTGCAGCTGGTGGCCGGGACCAATTTCTTCCATATCCCGCTCACCCCTGCTTCAGCCCCACAGGTCCGCCTGGATCTGGGCAATTGCTATGAGGTGCTGACCTTGGCCAAGAGGCAGAACCTGGAGGCCCTGAAGGAGGCGGCCTACAAGGTGATGAGCGAAAACTACCTCCAGGTGCTGCGCAGCCCGGACATCTACGGGTGCCTGAGCGGGGCAGAGCGCGAGCTGATCCTGCAGCGCCGGCTCCAGGGCCGCCAGTACCTGGTGGTGGCTGACGTGTGCCCCAAGGAAGACTCCGGCGGCCTCTGTTGCTATGACGATGAGCAGGATGTCTGGCGCCCGCTGGCTCGCCTGCCCCCCGAGGCCGTGTCCCGGGGCTGTGCCATCTGCAGTCTCTTCAATTATCTCTTCGTGGTGTCCGGCTGCCAGGGGTCCGGGCACCAGCCCTCCAGCCGCGTCTTCTGCTACAACCCGCTCACGGGGATCTGGAGCGAGGTGTGCCCGCTGAACCAGGCCCGGCCGCACTGCCGGCTGGTGGCCCTGGACGGGCACCTGTATGCCATCGGCGGAGAGTGTCTGAACTCGGTGGAGCGTTACGACCCCCGCCTGGACCGCTGGGACTTTGCCCCGCCGCTCCCCAGTGACACGTTCGCCCTGGCGCACACGGCCACGGCGTGTGCCAAGGAAATCTTCGTCACCGGCGGCTCGCTGCGCTTCCTGCTGTTCCGCTTCTCTGCGCAGGAGCAGCGCTGGTGGGCCGGCCCCACCGGGGGCAGCAAGGACCGCACGGCGGAGATGGTGGCGGTCAACGGCTTTCTCTACCGCTTTGACCTCAACCGCAGCCTGGGCATCACCGTGTACCGCTGCAGCGCCAGCACCCGGCTCTGGTACGAGTGCGCCACGTACCGGACGCCTTACCCGGATGCCTTCCAGTGCGCCGTGGTGGACAACCTCATCTACTGCGTGGGACGCCGGAGCACCCTCTGCTTCCTAGCAGACTCTGTCTCACCCAGGTTTGTGCCCAAGGAGCTGCGGAGTTTCCCGGCCCCGCAGGGCACCCTCCTGCCCACCGTCCTGACCTTGCCCACCCCCGATTTGCCTCAGACCAGGGTCTAGCAGTCCCTCAACTGAGCTCCTCATGCAAAGCTGGGGGCCACGGGGCTCCACTGCCAGCCGTCCCTCTGGGGGCCATTTCTAGGCAATCAGGCAACCCAGGAATGTGGCCATCAAGAGGTGAATTCCGGTCCTTTCTCCTCCCCTAGCTGGGGAGAGAGGGATCTTAGATGAGTCTTACCCTTCATGGGCTGCAGAGGCCCCACTGCAGAAAAGAGGACCAGGAGCTGGTGTTCCAAGGCAGAAGGCATTCGTGTCTTCAGGGATGACCGCCCTTGCTTCAACTCTGAATTCTTGGGGGGATACACCGGGACCCCACCAAAGCTTAGGGGGCATAGTCTTTTTGCAATCACAATTCTAGGAGCCAGTTGACCCCAGCAGCCCCTCACTAGTTGCTCTGGAGAGGGGTTGGCTCTCTGAGCCATCAGTGCCCCTTCCTAAACATCAGCCACTGGGCCCCACCTCCACAGTTCCCAGAAGCACCAGGACACACAGGTGGGAAAGATGGAGGCAGGTGACTTGGGCAGGACCAGGAAGGAGCCGAGGGAGCCCCAGGGACCCTGGCCAGAGGGAGTGGTGGTTTGAAAAGTAGAACAGCTGAAGCTGGGGCCAGCCTAGGAGACTCTTGCTTGCGAGAAAATGTACCAAAGCCCACATTACTTTTCTCCTTATTGGAAGAAAGAGAAGCAGCCATTGTACCAAGCTATCTTCTGGTGGAGGTCTACTAAGGATACACGGAGGTCTCAGCAAAGGGAAGAAACTATGTGATCCAAGGGCCACCCTGCTCCTCGGCCCTGCCCATGTTAACTGACCATCGCACTCATTCTCAGATCTGTAGCCGTCTTCCTGTCTGGAAGCTGGGGCAGCCACCACCAGTCAGCACTTCAGGGTGACAGCATAATTTGCCCTCCTCGTGCCAGGTACGGTCTCCTGGTTTGCCGCATTCACATTTTCAGGTGGATGACCAAGCGGAGGAACTAGAAGAGTCTAGTGAAGCATCCAGAGACTGGATCTCCTTTCACATCTGGTTTGATAAACTCCGAATGAAGGAGACCCCCAGCCTCAGGAAAGCACCTGTCCTTCCAGGAGGGACGGGAGAGAGCCTGACCCAGTGTATTACCACAGCCCTTGTTCCACCTCTGAGGGAGACAGTGACAGATGGGAAGGCAGTGATGCTCTTGGTCCCAGCCAGAAGCCAGGGGAGATGGGAGGTACACCAGAGCAGGGCCTGACAAGGAAGAAAATAAGGATGCTTTGGACCTCAGTGTCCTTGTCTTGAAAATGGGAAGGACAATTCATGTCCCTGTCTGCCCTGGGGATAAATGAGAGGATAAAAGAGAAAGTTCTTCCCAGTTTCCCAGGTGGTCCCAGCTAGATCCTGTGTCCACTGAAGCTGCTGGTGCCCAGGCTGTGGGTCTTGTTGGAAGAAGCAGGACTGGAACAAAGGATGAAAAGGAGGTTGGCATGGACATAAGAGGAGAGCTTGCACTGGACCACCAAAGACCACCATTCCTGGTCTGGGCTCTGGCACCAGGCTCCGCCAATGGCAGCTCAGAGGCCACAGGGTGACACTGGCCACACCCCCACCCCACTTCCCTGGCCTGGGCCTCGAAAGATGAAGCAACTGAATTTATTCCTAAATCAGAGACCAGGAAGGGAAAGTCAGCTGGGGCCATGGCTACCTTCTTGGGAGAGTGACCCCTGAACCCAGCCAAGGCCACGTTCAAGCTCAGTGTCAACACTAGGCATGAACCTCCAAGGGACCTGTGGGCTGGGGCAGAATGGCTTCAGTGACAAGACTCAAAGGAGTCACTAGCATTGTGCTGCTGGACTGGGGGAAGGACTTGCTTGGGAGGAGAACGCTACATAGGAGCTGGGGGCAGGTGGACCTAGATCAAACCTTCAACCCCTAGGGAGGGGCCAGGCAGAGGACAAGGCAACAACTAAGCTAGGTAAAGTTCTGGAAAGTTTCCAAGCCCAGGAGGAACAAGGACCACTCTGGAAAAACATTCCAAAGCCCATTGCATACCTGTGGTAGAGACTAGGGGAGTGATTCCAGGGATAAGACGGACAAATGTGTTCCAGGCCCCAACTGATGGTGGGTGTGGTCTTCATAATGAGAGGGGGAGCTGAGATTTGGGCCTGGGCTGGGAAGAGGAGTACACAGTCCATCTGATCCACCTCTCTTATGGTTCCATTGGCAAAATCATTCATCAGTCGTCATATCTTTTCCTGGCGAGCGCTCACAATGGCTTCATAAGTGTTTCAACACAGTGTCCCAGGCAGTCACTACCTATAGATTAGAGCTGATGTGCTGGCCTGGGGCTCTAGAGCTGGGCTTAGGAAGAAAGTGGTCAGGGCCATCAGGGTGGAACAAGGTAGCTCAAGACCTTGGAAAGACACCCTGAGGGCACAATGGTCCTTGCAGTTTAAGATGACACTTTAAAAATAAATTCTCTCTTAATGATGGCTTGAGTCCTGCCACTCAATGGGAGCATCAGCGGAACCTGTAGCATCTTATTTGGAATTGACATTCTCTATTGTAATTTTGTTCCTGTTTATTTTTAAGTTTTCTTTTTGTTTCATTGGAAAGGAAAGATGATGCTCAGTTTTAAACATTAAAAGTATACAAGTTGCTTTGTTACAATAAAACTAAATATGTACACACATCAAAAAAAAAATGATCAGGATGCATTCATTCACTCCTGAAATAAACATTTACAGAATATTTGGGCTGGGCAGTGTTCTAGGTGCTGGAGATGCAGCAGATCCCTGCCTAAATGGAGCTCACATTCTAGCAAAGGAAAATGGACACTTTTAAAAGGAAATACATAGAACCTAGTACCTAGGCTGCATATACACTAAGGAGAAAGCTGAGGCAGGGACATGGGATCCTGAGTGCCGGAGGAAAGGGGTTGCTCTTTTAAATCATGTGATCAGGCCTCCTTGATAGGATGACATTTGAACAGGGACCTGAATGGAAATCTGGGAGATGCACAGACCAGGACTGGTCCAAGGAACCGGAAGGGTGGCCTTGCAGCCAGAAGGACTTTGCTCCCTGTGCCCACCAGGGAGAGCAGGGCTGCTTCTGAGGAGCGCCATCTTGGGGTAGGAAGAAGGACTGGGGCCCAGCTATTCTGTTTAGCCTTTGTTGTAAGGGAAAAAAACTCAATTACACCTACATTTACAACATATAGGAGTGAGAGCCAGTGTCGTTACCAGAATGTTGCAGACCCTATACTCAGGTGTGCAGCTGAGATGACTTCATGGGGCCAGAGTCTCAGATTTCTACTTGACTTTACTTAATAGCCTGGGGTCTGTTGGCCTCCTGCCCTTAGCCTCAGAGTGACATCTGTGTCACTTGGCTTCTTGCTTTTCCAATAGGAATTCTTTCTTCTTCAGAAAAACAACAAAAAAATTAAATTTGGGTCGCTTTCCACTTTAAACCAACCATGCCTATTATAGAAAAAAAATAGAGAAAGGTATTAAGAATCTCCCCAATTTTGCCACTCAACGGCACCCCCTACTGTGGTGTGTGTCCCTCTGGTCTTTTTCTTCTGTGCAAAGTTTTTGTTTGGCTTGATTTTTGCTTAGGTGTGATTATGCTAAATATACAATTCAGTTTCTTCCTTTTTTCACTTAGCATTTTATAATAAGCATTTTCCCGTGTTATTACAAATCCTAGGTAAACATCATTTCAATAGTTGCACAATATTCCATGGAGTGAATGTATCAAGGTTTATTTAAACATCTCCCCTCCTGTTGGGGCTGCCTGTAGATTTTTGTTTTCTGTTGGGTTCTCTTTCTATCATAAATAAAACGTCCTTTGTTTTCTTATTCCTCCCTGTCTGGGGCCTTCATCAATATTTACAAGAGAATGCCAGTCTAGGTCCCGTCTGCAATAGTGGAGTTGTTGAAACAACCACAGAAGCCACAGCATTTGCCTAGGGCTGGGGCCTGGCCCCTCTGTGACTGTAGGACAGAGCTGTCCTTGGAAGCCTACGGCGAGAGAGGCAAGGCTGGCTGGAGGGGCCATCCAGGGGCACCACATTCACTGGGCCCCTGCTCTCCTCTGCGTGCTTTTATATGCATCTCCTCACTGATCCTCACAACAACCCTATTTTACGGGTGAGAAAGCTGAGGCTCAGAGAATTTAATGAAATTTGCCTTCATGGCAAAATCCAAAGACCTTTTCTGTTTTCATTAAAAGTGCTTGAATCCAAGGCCAGCCAGAGTGGCTTATGCCTGTAATCTGAACACTTTGGGAGGCCCAGGTGGGAGCATCACTTGAGGTCAGGAGTTCAAGACCAGCCTGACCAATATGGTGAAACCCCGTCTCTACTAAAAATACAAAAATTAGTTGGGCATGTTGGTGCACGCCTGTAATCCCAGCTACTCAGGAGGCTAAGGCAAGAGAATCGCTTGAACCCAGGATGCAGAGGTTGTAGTGAGCCAAGGTTGAGCCACTGCACTCCAGCTTGGGCGACAAAGTGAGACTCTATTTAAAAAAAAAAAAAAAAAAAGTGCTTGAATCCAGCCTTACTGCCTTGCATGCAATACTCTCTCCACTCCTCTATGCTGAGGCAGTGGAGGCCAGGACCCAGCAACAGCCTTGCCTCCAACCCTGTCTCCACCCACACCAATCAATTGTGCTCCATCTTTGAACTTTGAACTCAAAGGACATATTCTTAAATTCTCTGATCCTCGATACCTGCATCTGTGAAATGGGTTTGCCACTGCCAGCCTCAAGAGGATATTGTGAGAACTAACAAAATAATAGAAGGAAAGCTCCCGGCCCAGGAACTGCTACTACTACATCTTGTACTACTTGCAGTCATGCCTGTACTCCCAGCACTTTAGGAGGCCAAGGTAGGAGGATTGCTTGAGCCCAGGAGTTCAAGACCAGCCCGGGCAATGTGGCAAAATCCCATCTCTACAAAATATACAAAAATTAGCCAGGCGTGATGGTGTGTGCCTGTGGTCCCAACTACTTGGGAGGCCGAAGTGGGAGGTTCACTTGAGCCTGGGAAGCAGAGGTTGCCTTGAGCTGAGATCATGCCACTGCACTCGAGCCTAGGTGGCAGAGTGAGACCCTGTCTCAAAAAATAAAAATAAATAAAAGTAAAATAAAAATAAAAATTTGTTAAAGTAGGTCTTGGAAGAACAGTTGTCGCCTGCAGCGGGGCTGCCCTAAGCCAGTTCAGAGGAGGAGGTTTTCTTTTACCATCCTCACCACCTCCTGCTCTCTTTCATCCTGGCCCTGGAGGAGGAAGGTTGAGAATTAAGCTGCAGCGGCCTCTTCTTGTCTCAGAAGGTCTGGGGCAGGGGATGCTCAACGTAAAAGTTACTCATATTTTACACCATCCAGGTTTTGAGACTGTGAGACTCCACTCTGCTCTTCCAGAGTAGTTCAGGATTGACTGACTGGCTGATTTGAGTTTCCTCAGGCTGAAAGCATTAAGCAATTTCCAGGGGGTGTCAGTCAGAGCTGTGGAGCTTCAGAAGCTGCTCAGAGGCCCCTGGGAACCCTGAGAAAATGCGAGATGGAGGGGGCTCCCTTCTTTCACAGATTGGGAGAAATCGCCACTTGGGGGAACTGGGAGTGTGCTGGGCTGTGTCTGAGCTGCAAATATTAAAGGCCACAGACAGAGGCAGCCAGCACTTCCCATCTTTGTAATCCTTACTGGAAAGGGCCTTGTGGCCCTAGGGTGCCCCTCGGATCCCCCTGAAGCTGTGGCTTCAGCCAGGAGCAGCCCCTAGGCTGGGGCAGAAGGCAGAGCATGAAACACAAAGGGAGGAGGTACCTTCAGGGAGCGAGAAGAAAGGACAGCCTGGAGGAAAGTCTCCACAAACAGCTCTGACCCTGGGGTTTTTTGAAATGTGAGATGTGAAAACAAAAATGAAAAAGCGATCAAGTTTGCATTGCTTTTTTGTGTGCAGGGAGGAGACGCAAATTTTATACCATAATAAATAGAGTTCCTCTCACCAGGCTCTGTGCAAATACTTTACTGTTCTTCCCTCACTCTTCCCTCAATACATCACTGTCTGACAGAGCAATTATCTTCATGATATAGAAGAGGAAGTGGAGACAGGACCCTGCACAAAAATTACCTATTGATTTAATGATTATTAGTAATTATAACACCTACTTTTTACTGCTAAAAAACTGGAATAAGGCATGTAATCATTGTCAATACATTTATAAAACACAAGACTAATAAGAGCTTTACTTATATTGTCTCTGGCCAAATTCTCCCTTTCCCATCAATTTTTCCATGTCTTGAATCTGGTCATGTGACTTGCTTTGGCCACTGTGGGGCAGTAACAAATTTGACATAAGCAGAGGCTTGAAAATTGCTAGGGCATTGGATGTGCTCTCTTGTGGCTCTTAGAAATCACGAGACTGCCACCATGTGAACAAGCCCAGACTAGGCTGTGGGATGATGAGAGACCCATAGACCAGTTACCCCAGTCAACAGCCAGTTACCAGTTACCCCAGTCAACAGCCAGCCAAACCCCCAACCTGTGAGTGAGGCCACTGACCACCAGCTGACCAACCGCAGATACCTGAAAGAACCCAACCAAGACTGGCAGAACCTAACCAAGACTGGCAGAAGAACCACCTAGCTGAACCCAGCCCCAGTTGCCAATCCACAGGCTCATGAGAGAAATAGATAGTTGTGGTTTTAAGCCAGTCAATTTTGGAATGGTTTGCAACACCACAATAGGTAAGTGACACAACAATCCTGTGATATATCATCACTTTGCAGTTGAGGAAACTAGAGTTCAAGAAAGTGAAATCTCATTCCCAGGGTCACGTGCCTATAAGATAGAAGAGCTGGGAGACCGACCCCACACCTCCACCGCCCAGGTCTGCCTGACTCCAAATCCTGGGTTCTTCCTTATTCAGTCATAGGGACCTGGCTCTGGTCTAGCCAGACTAGGGCACTGGGGACCCCCTGGGTGCCTGCCTGGCCAAGGGGCTTGGTGCTAGCCCTCAGCTGGGTCTTTTCTATGACCCAGGAACCAATGTCTACAGGGGGAAAACTCTGAGCCACCTCAGAGGAGGATCTTTACAAAAAGCTCAAGAGATTAGCTCCTTGAAAAGCAATCACTGACACCTATTGAGCACAGCCACTCTATCGGCCAACTATCTTGGGATAGAGCACCTGCAGTCTGCCCCCAAGAGCCTCCCCGCTGCTGAAAGGTGTTCTGTTGCCATTACCTGGGGATTGTTGCTACCTAGAGGATCCCCGAACCAATGACAGGCAGGAGTTGGTGTGTAAATACCCCAGCTCCCTCAACCCTGGGGTGAGATAACTCCTAGGTTCATGTTCTGCACTGGCTCCCAGATTTCCTGGTAGGACTGAGCCCCAGTTTCCACCAGCAGTACCTACCTTGATAACATCCCTGTAATAATATCACTCCAGTCTTCCTGGCTGGTGCTCCTACCTACTCCTCCTCCCTTTGTGAGACCATAGAGGAGCTGCACCCTTCTTTCCCCTCAAACCTGCCCCTCTCTACCTTCTTGAGGGCTTCACACCACAGACAGCCCTACACAGGCACCGACAATCCTCCACTAGCTCCTGGACGATTCCAAGCGGCATTCAGATGGGCTCTGGAATCTTTTATCTTAAAAGAAAAGCCACTTCCACATGACTTGCTTGGTAGTACAATAAATAAAAACCATGAATATACTTTAGAAGGTTAAAAACACTACACAGATATAATGTATCTTATTTGCAATGAGTGTCAAAGTGATGTGGTTTCTTTGTGTTCTTGAAAACAGTTTATCCTCTAAAGATTTTTGATTCTTTCTCCTGCAATCATGTTTATACGATCACATTCAGCAATCTTCACTTTGTAGATAAAATGAGGGTCAGCTTTAACCTGGCCTCAATTTGAATCAGAATACGTTCTGAGTGAATTCTTTTAAAAACAAAACAAAAACTCCTGTTATAGAATCAGATTTGAGGGAGCCAGTATCAGGCACCACACACACCCTGGGGTTAAGTGTTTAGCTTCCTCAGTTGTACCCAGAAACATTTAAACCCATATCCGGTACCTTTTGACCACTTGCTTTCAGTTCCTAAATTTGGTCTCTCTCCCCTGGATGACGCAGTGGGGTGGATGGTGGAAGATGGTGACAAATTAGGATAATATCAACCTCAAAAGCCCAGGCAAGTAATGTCTTTCGTACAGATTGTCTTTTTAAAAAAAACACTATTGTGGCATAATACATATAACACAAAACATACCATTGTAAACACTTTTAAAGCATGCCATTCAGTGGCATAAAGTGCATTCACAACAGTGCATCTATTTGTGTTGTATGTGATTACAAAAGATACACAAACATTTATTGTAGAATATGCAATTGGAAAAATCCAGAGAAGCCCAAGAAGACAGTAAAAATAATTTCCTCCCAGAAGTAATTTGTTATTGTTTTGACTTCATTTCCAGTTTCTTATTACCCATAATTTTAAAAATAAAAAATGGGATCTTATACATAAGATAAAATTTACCACTTTTGCTATTTTTAAGTGTACACACTTCAGTGGCAATAAGGACTTTCACATGGTCATGCAACCACCATCATTATCCATCTCCTTTTTCATCATCCCAGGCTGAAACTCTGCACGCATTAAAGGATACCCCTCTGTCTCCCGCTCCCTCCATAAGTAAAAGTTGTCTTTAACTTTGCAAAGCATCCTTCATGAGGATGAGGAAGTTCTTTGCTCAGTCAGCACAGAAAATTGGAAATGTGCCTTAAGCACAAAGACATACTGGTTTTCATTCATTCTGGAAAGTTCCACAAACAACGCGGCACCCAGCTCAGTGGGATGCTCCAGGGCAAGAGAATCTGCCCTCTCCAGAGGACATGATGAATAGCTTTCTTCTCTAAGTCACCAGCGCTCCCTCCTTATTGCCATGGGGAAAGACAAAAGGAAAATCACCCTCTCTGTTCTCCAGGTACTCCCTCCATCCTCTTGCTACATGAATTACTTTTGGTGTTGTAACAAAAATATAGGTTGGAAATGATAGAGGTATAAAATATGGGGATGATTTTGTTCCATCGTGCGTCCTAATTATGCAATGACAGGCACTTTTGGGTACGTGGAACTAAGTAACTGCGATCATGGAGTAAGAATCGCTTCAAGGTTGTTTGACACCCAGGACAGGGACTGTATTTAAGAAGCATCACGTTGCTTTAACCACAGGGATGAATGGGAGTACGGAGGATTGGAAGACGAAGGCTTGGGTGCAAAGTGGGCATCAGGGAAGGTTTCCAGAGGCAGCAAGGTCCACAAAGGGAGTGACAAGCCTAGCACATCTGCCTGTCAAATTGACAGGCATGGGTTCCACCCTTCATCCATCAGATGTTCATTAAACCAGTACTACTTGCAAGGTGCCAGGGGAACTGTTGTGAATGGCTGAGCCCATTGTGCTAGGGATGCTGAGAATTAAACAGGTGAACAATTACAGAAAATGATGGGAGATTGGCACAGATTCAGTGCAGGAATCAAATGTAATGCTGGGGTGGAGAGTGACAGAGGGGGTACACTTAAGATAGTTCTCAAGGTGGCTTCCCCAAACAGGTGGCATTTAAGCTGAGATGTGAACAATAAGGAGGACTTGGCCAAGAGGGAGGAAGTGTGGGGTGGGGGAAAGGGAGGGAGGGAAGATGAGAGAGAGAGAGAGGCACAAGAGGAAGAGCACTCTAGGGGAGGGAACACCAAGAGCAAAGGCCCTGTGTCCTAGCCCAAGTGAAGGCCAATGTGGCCAGAGAGGGGATAGGAGACCAGGTTACACAGGTGTTGTCAGCCAAGATAAGAAGGGTGAATTTTATTCCTAGTCCACTGAGAAGCCTTCAGCAGATTTTGTTTACTTAATTTTTACAATAAATATCTTATTTTACAATAGTTTTAAATGTACAGGAAAGTTTCAAGGATAATACATTGCACATACCCCACACCCAGTTTCCCCTGTTGCAAGGGTCCTCAACCCCTGTTGGGGTTCTGGTACTGGTTCATGGCCTGTTAGGAACCAGACCGCATAGCAAGAGGTGAGCGATGGGCGAGTGAGCATGACTGCCTGAGCTCTGCCTCTTGTCAGATCAGCAGCAACACTGGATTCTCATAGGAGAACGAACCCTATTGTGAACTGTGCATTCAAGGGATCTGAGTTGCATGCTCCTTATGGGAATCTAATGCCTGGTGATCTGAGGTGAAACAGTTTCATCCTGAAACCATCCCCTGCCACCCCAGTTCATGGAAAAATTGTCTTCCACGAAACCGAAACCGGTCCCTGGTGCCAAAAGGGTTGGGGACCGCTGCCCTATTGCTAACATGTTGCATTAGGATGGTTCACTTGTCACAACTAAGGAGCCAGCATTGATACATTATGATTAACTAAGGTCCATGCTTGATTCAGATTTCCCTTTTATCTGATGTCCTTTGTACTCCAGTGTTCCATCCAAGACACTGCATTACTTCTAGTTGTCATGTCTTCTTAGGCTTTTCTTGGTAGTGATGGTTTTGATACAGGGCAGGCAAACCTCCAAGTTGGGGCTTATCCTGGGAGGGTTCTTCACCCAGGAAAGAATTCAAGGGTGAACCAATGGTGATAAACAGCAACTTTTATTGACGCAGCAGTGCACAGCAGCAGCAGCAGCGGTAATCCTCTCTGCAGAGCAGGGCTACCCCATAGGTAGTGCACCCAGAGTAGCAGCTCAGAGGCAGCTCCATGCTCATATGTATACCCACTTTTAATTACATGCAAATTATGGAGTGGTTTGGCAGGGCACAGTGGCTCATGCTTGTAATCCCAGCTGAGGTAAGTGGATTACTTGAGGTCAGGAGTTCCAGACCAGCCTGGGCAACATGGCAAAACCCCATCTCTACTAAAAATACAAAAATTAGCTGGACATGCCTGTAATCTCAGCTACTGGGAGGCTGAGGTGGGAGGATAGCTTGAACCCGGGAGGCAGAGGTTGCAGTGAGCCAAGATCATGCCATTGCACTCCAGCCTGGGCGATAGAACAAGACTCCACCTCAAAAAAGAAAATGGGGTGGTTTATGCAAAAATTTCTAGGAAAAAGGGTGGCAACTTCCAGGTTGTTGGGTTGTTGCCATGGAAATGGGTGGTAACTTCCAGGTGGCCATGGTAAACTGACAAGGCACACTGACGGGCGGGTCTTACAGAAAGCTGCTTCCACCCTGACCTGTTTTAGCTAGTCCTCACTTTGGTCTAGTGTCCGAGCCCCACCTCTAGAGCTAAATCTCATTTCCTACCTCAGTTTTCCAGAGCTTCCTTGTTTTTGGTGTTCTTGACAGTTTTGAGGACTGCTGGTCAAGTGTTTTGTAGACTGTCTTTTCAACATGGTTTTGGCTGATGTTTTTCTCATGGAGTTATGGGTTTCTTGACTGGGCTTACGGGTTTTAGGAGGAAGACCACAGAGGTAAAATGCCCTTCTCCTCATATGATATTAAGAGTGCATGCTACTAACACAACTTATTACTGTTGATGTGGACCTTGATCACCTGGCTGAGGTGGTGTTTGCCACATTTCTCTGCTGTGAACCTATTCTTTTTTCCCCTTTCCATACTCTACCCTAGAGAAGGAAGTCACTGTTTGCAGCTTATAGGGTGGAGTGTCATGTTCTGCCTCCTTGATGCAGGGAGTATCTACAAAAATTATTTGGAACTCGTCTGTGTGGCAGATTCATCTATTCTTCCTTATTTATTTACTTATTCAATCATCTATTTATATCAGTACAGACTCATAGATATTATAGATACAGATATCAGAAGATATTTCCTTTATACTTTGAGTTATACTGCAATACTACATTGTTTAATTCCTTAGTCAGATTATCTAGTTTGGGCCATGAGGAGCTCTTTCAGTTGGCACCTCTGTCCTTTTGGTACACCCTCACTGATTTCTTTTTAGCATTTTCTTACTCTCTGACGCAGACTCATCTTCAGTATTTCCAGCCCAGTCTTAGGACCAGACATTTCTCCAGGTAGCAGTGGTTATTTTTTTAGAGAAGAATATTGAAAACCAAACTCTGTACACTGGGTCTTCAGAGGTTTTGGCGCACACTGGTGGTCTAGGGAAGAAAACACAATTTTTTTTCTTTCTCTTCTTAGGCCCATAGTTGAGATACTCTCCTGAAAACAAAAGTCAGATTAACAGAAGAAAAACAAACTGAAGTTTATTAACACATCCTATACCCATCATGTGGGTGAGGCTTCAGTTCAAAAGTATTTCTCTCTTAAGGCAGTGGCTTAGGAGTTTTGCCTGAATAGTATTTTAACAAAGACCCATAAATCCTATGTTGGAGAGAAATATTTTGGTTTCCTTCAGTGGCATTGTCTAGTTTCAGTTTTAAATGTGTCCTCTGGTTGCCATGGAGAGAATGTATTGGGGGGTGGCCAGAGAGGAAGTCAGGATACCAGCGAGAAGAATACAGAGGTCATCCGGGCAAGAGGCAATGGCCTTGATGCCACAAGGACACAGGGGCAGGCAGAGGTGAGTCTGAGTAGTGGCAGCGTACCTACAAGATGGCTCCTGCTGCCTGGCCTGCCTCTGCCCCTAACCTCTCCAATACATCTGTTTTGTATCAATTATCCTGAATTTATTTCTGTTGCTTACAACCAGGAGCTCTACCCAACAGAGTTCAGCAACTCTCACCTTTGACTTCTACAGTGGGCTCCTAGAAGATAGGGTCTGGGTGTGGTTTATTCCCCAACTCTTGCACAGAGCCCAGCACAGGGGCTGTGTTCAGGAGATGCTTGATGAGCTGGATTTGTGCTCTTCAATGAACAAAACAGTTGGCTGTGCAATGGAGCCCCCTACACAGGGCTATAGGGGGCACCATGGTAACCCACTTAAGGAAATAAACTGTTTGCAAGATCTTTCCCCACATTCATTTGCATGGAAACAATTAGTGTGCTAATTAAAATGGAGTCTTATCTGTTCATTAAAGTAGGCCCAGCAGGACATCCAGTTGGCAAGACTTCGTTGGCAAAAAGTTTGAGTTTCTCCAGGTGGTAGAAAAGAAGCCATTTTCATCTCTCAACAAATGCTTAATAATTCAGGTGATGCTGAATCTGGCTGGCCCTCTGTTCCATGGGTTCCCATTAGTGAGTTTGGCAAGCACTTGTCAACACCTCCCTGTCTCATCTCAAATGAGTGACAATTTGTAATCCTTCTCCCAGCCTGGCCTGGCTGGAGTTTGTCTTGCTCCATAAAAAAAGAATTTGGGCCAGGCACGGTGGCTCACGCCTGTAATCCCAGCACTTTGAGGGGGCTGAGGCGGGTGGATCACCTGAGGTCAGGAGTTCAAGACCAGCCTGGCCAGCATAGTGAAACCCTGTCTGTACTAAAAATAAAAAATTAGCTGGGTGTGGTGGCGCATGCCTGTAGTCGCTACTGGGGAGCCTGAGGCAGGAGAATCGCTTGAATCCAGGAGGCGGAGGTTGCAGTGAGCCAAGTTCACGCCACTGCACTCCAGCCTGGGCAACAGAATGAGACTCTGTCTCAAAAAAAGAAAGAAAAAAAGAAGAGTTTGTTGCTCGAATTAATAGTATAAACAAGATTACAGAAGGGAATGTTTAACCTACTTAAGAGAACACACTGTTTTCAAGCTATTAGTACCATTTGCACACAATGAATGAGCTAATTGCAGATAAGCCTTATTTCTCCAGTTAAGGAGGATCCAGCAGGACCAGTGCTTGGCAACACTTTGCCAACAGTTAGTTTGTATCACCACATGTTCTTGAAAGGAATAATGTAGCAATTCACCGAAAGCAGTCCCCTATATTCAGATATTTAGGTAATTTTCATTAATTCTCACTAGGCCTTAATTTTGGCATCTACAAAGTAGGGGTAATGCCTATCTCATAGAGTTACATGAAGAGTTAATGAGTAAGTTTATGTCTGTAAATGGGAGGTAGATTCACTCTGGCCTTCCCCCAGATTTGATCGAATGAGGAGATAGACTCTAGGCTCAGCGGAGGCTTGGGAGGACCAGGCATCCTGCTGACTGATTCAGCCAACACTGTATTTGTGGAATGAGAACAGCATCGCCTTGAACCTGGTGTATTAGTCGGTTTTCATGCTGCTGATAAAGACATACCCGAGACTGGGAAGAAAAAGAGGTTTAATTGGACTTACAGTTCCACATGGCTGGGGAGGCCTCAGATTCACAGCAGGCGGTAAAAGGCACTTCTTACATGGCAGCAGCAAGAGAAAATGAGGAGGAAGGAAAAGCAGAAACCCCTGATAAACCCATCAGATCTCATGAGAGTTATTCACTATCACAAGAATAGCATGGGAAAGACCCGCCCCCACGATTCAGTTACCTCCGCCTAGGTCCCTCCCACAACAAGTGAGAATTCTGGGAGACACAATTCAAGTTGAGATTTGGGTGGGGACACAGCTAAACCATATCACCTGGGCTCTGCTACCAACTAGCTGGGCAACAGGGGGCCAAAGTTCTCTAATCTCAAGTGTCTTCTGACAAATAAGCTGGGTGCATTTGCTTTGCGGTTTTAAGCTTTAAAAAAAATTTTTTTTCTTTGCTTGTTTATATTCTGCTGGAGAGGAAAAACTTTTCCTCTACTCTCTTTGGTTCAGTGATTGGAAGTCTGCAAATTAAAGTAACAAAAAAGATAGACTCACAAGAGGAATGATACCATTTTTATTAATATTCATGTACCCAGGAGTTCACAGAGAATTGAAACTCAAAGAAGTGGTTAGACTTGGGGACTTATATACTCTTTTAAGAGAGGAAAAAAGGTTGGGGTTCAAGGGATAAGAAGTTATGGGAAGTAACTAGAAAATATATGGGGAAAATGACAGAAGATAAAGACTATTTGAGTGAAATCTGTTTATGACAAACTCATCTTGGTGTCAACTCCCAGTCTTTGATGATAAAAAGTCCTCCTCTCTCCTGGAACAGGAGTGTGAGGGAACCCATTACTCAAAGAGAAATTTATGCCCTGCTTTTAGGCAGATAAGGGGAGGCCAGAGAACGCTTCCTTCATCTGTTGAGTCTCAGTTTTCTTCATGTTTTGGAGTGGCATTTTTTTTTTTTTTTTTTGGTAGACATGCGGTCTCACTCTGTTGCCCAGGCTTCAATGCAATCATGGCTCACTGCAGCTTCCAACTCCTGGGCTCAAGTGATCCTCCTGCCTCAGCCTCCCAGGTAACTGGGACTACTGGTGTGTACTGCCATGTCTGGCTAATTTTAATTTTTGTAGAGACAGGGTCTTGCTGTGTTGCCCAGGCTGGTCTCAAACTCTTGGCCTCAAGCAGTTCTACCTCAGCCTCCCAAAATGCTGGGATTATAGGCATGAGCCACTATGCCCAGCCTTGGAGTGGCATATTCTGATCTCCTTCAATTTCAAGTGAAACTACAACCTGTATAGCCCAGAGTTTTACTGGGTTGAGGGGGTCTGGCCCAGAGACAGAGTCCCCCAGCTGAGCTTCTCCCTTGACTAGTGGGTGGGACCTTGAAGCAATGCCATGGACCTCTGGGAATCCAGATGGAAAAACACTCTTCTCTCATTCATTTCACTAATACTCACTGAGCACCCACCCAGCTTCAGATCCTGTTTCAAGCACAGAACAAATAAATAAAGAAAGAAGACCATTTTGGATAGTCAGAAATGCTATGAAGACAATAAATAGGTGACACAACAGAGAGAGTCTTCAATTGGGGTTCCCAAGAACAGACTCTGACAAAAGGGTTTGAGTGCAAAATAGTTCATGAAGGAGGTGATTCTGATATAGGCAGGAGGCAGGAGGCAAGGAAATACTGGGTAAAAGAGGGCAGTTCCCCGGCAAAGGCCCCAACCTCAGGCCTGAAAACCCACAGCCCTAAATGAGAACAGGAATTTAGTGCCCAAATGTTACCTTTTGGCCTGCCATGCCCGCCTACCCTGTACCCATATAATTCCCAAACCCCAGGCTCCACAAGCAGACAAGCAGATGAACAGAAGAGCAAAGGAAGAGAAGAGTGGCACAGAAGAGAAGGAGAAAAGAGAAGGGACATCTGAACATTGAAAGAAGTTTGACTGGGGACAGTCAGAGAGGAAATTGACCATAGAATGGCCAAACTCCAGGGGAATATCTTCCCACTCCTTCCCCTTTCCAGGTCCCCATCCATCCTGCTGAGAGCCACCTCCATCACCCAATAAAATCCCCACATTCACCATCCTTCAAGTCCACACATGACCTGATTCTTCCTGGATGCCGGACAAGAACCCGGGTAGCAAGAGGGCACTGAGCTGGTTAACGCTTAAGCCATCTTTGGATGGCAGAGCTAACAGACCACTGTAGACTACCCACTGGGGCTTTGAAATTAACAGGCATCCACCCCTAGATGCTACCCTGGGGCCGGAGCCCAAAAACACTCGCCCTGGTTCCTGCACCTGCCTGTCTGCGTGCTCCCCCTCCCATAAGGGGTTTGCGCATGTGCTTGAACAGACAAGACACACCCCTGCCGCACATCCTGCGAGGTGGGTCGGGGAACTCTCCCATTTCAATTCCAAGAAACATGGATAGTGGAGTGTGGAGTAAAACAAGGAATGGAAAAAAATCACTAAAGAGTGTGTGTGAGACTCAATCCTGTTGGGGAAGTCAGGGAAGCCAGTGCAAAGCATACCTGAGTTATCCCACCAGAGAAGAGAGGGGATTGGGGTATTTAATCACTGGCTCCCATCAGTCAGTGTTTGAGAGCTGTTCTTGGGCAAGAGGGGAGGGACTGGAATTTCCTGACGCTTCTTCCTGCTGCTTGTGGGCACCCAGAGAAAGCCCTCAGGCAGAGTCAAAGGTATTAAGACCGAGGGGCTGTACACAGCGTGGGGTCCCTGCAGAAAGTGTAGGGAAGAGAGGTACCAGCTTCACTGGTGTACAACTGCTAATGTTTCTCTCCACTGGAATTCTTTTTCTCAGGGGTGAAGCAGAAGGAATGGACCATGAGATAATGGCTGTTTTCTTTTCTCTTTTTCTTTTGAAGTAATTTCAAGTTAACTGGAGAGTGGCAAGAATAGTCCCAAAACCTTTTCTTCTGAACTTTTTTCTCTATGAGCAGATTGGTGACAGGATGCTTCAACACTCTCAAATTCTTTAGTATTTATTTATTCCCTGCAAATAAGGACATCCTCCCACATAACCACAATACAACCATCAAAATCTAGAAATTAATATTGATATGTTACAACCACGCAACCTGCCAACCCCAACTATCTCAATAATGTCCTTTGTAGCAAACTAATCCAATCAGGGTCCTACATTACATGCATCACCAGAGGTCATTTCCGTCTCCTTCAATCTGCAGCAACTCCACTGACTTTCATGACCTTGACACTTTCAATGATTTCCAGCCAGATATTTTGTAGAACATCCCTCCATTTGGGTTTGTCTAATGTTCCTCCATAATTAGATTCAAGTTATGCATTTTGGCAGGACTTATCACAAAAGTGCTGCTGTGTTCTTCTCATTGCATCCTGTCAGGTGACATGCAATTTTGATGTGTCCCATTACTGGCAGCATTGATCACTTGATTGAGGTAGCATCTGCCAGCTTTCTGCATGTAAAGTTACTCTTTTCCCTATATAAGTAACAAGTATTTTGTGGTGAGATATTTTGAGACTCTGTAAGTAACCTGTGCCTCATCAAACTTTCACCCACTGGTTTTAGTAGCCATTGATATTTCTTGGCAGAAATTAGTTATTACTGTGATGGTTGCCAAATGGTGATTTCCTAATTTTATCATTCCTTCTACAGTTATTAGTTGGCCTTCTACAGTAATACCTTTCGCTTCTCCCCATTATCTATTTATTTATGTATATCCATGTGGACTCATGGACTTCTCTTTTATTCAAGGATTATAATCTCCTTTAACATAGTTTATGTTGAGGTTCAAATTGCTTCAGATCTGGCCAGTGTGCACCCCTTTAAGCTAGCTTCTGTATAGCTTTGTTCTGTAGGGGAAAAAAGAGCCACACAGGAACACGGTTAAAGATGAAGTCTAGGCCGAGTGCGGTGGCTCACGCCTGTAATCCCAGCACTTTGGGAGGCCAAGGCGGCCAGATCACTAGGTCAGGAGATCAAGACCATGCTGGCTAACACGGTGAAACCCCGTCTCTACTAAAACGACAAAAATATTAGCCAGGCATGGTGGCGGGTGCCTGTAGTCCCGGCTACTCGGGAGGCTGAGGCAGGAGAATGGCGTGAACCCGGGAGGCGGAGCTTGCAGTGAGCTGAGATCCCACCACTGCACTCTAGCCTGGGTGACAGAGCGAGACTCCATCTCAAAAAAAAAAAAAAAAAAAAAAAAAAGATGAAGTCTAGCTTCCGCCTGATCCCACAGAGAGTTCTGGTGCACACCGCCTGACCCCAGCCAGTTACGGGAGGGATGGCTTCAATCATTCCAGGTCATTCCTCCTGAGAAGGCAGCAATTTGCACAGAACCTGGGGGATGGGCAATCTACTATAAAAAGGAAGCCAGGGATCTGGGTGTGGCACCAACAGCGCCTGCTACATGTCCATTTTCTCTAAGTTTGAATAGAACAAATACTTATATTTCGTTCAACTAAGTTTTTCTCTAAAGGACCAGATAGTCAACATTCTAGGCTTTGAAGGCCATATGGTCTCTCTCACAATTGCTTAACTCTGTCCTTCTAGCACTCAGGCAAGCATGGACAATATGTAAGTGAACAGGTGTTGTGTTTCTATAAAACTTTATTTACAAAGCAGGCAGAGGGCCAGATTTGGCCCATGGGCTATATTTCGCAGGTCCTTGCAGCCTCTCCTGCCAGGTTATAAGTCCAAACAAATTTAGGCACTTTACCATGATCAACTTATGGACACTCCCTCTAAAACACCAAGTTTCACCTGTGCCAGCCCCTCCCATTATTTTTCAAGCCCTAAGTAAAGCCACCAAACAGAGCGGATGAGATCAGTTTTCTCCCAGTTTGGGACCTGGAACTGGATTAAGGAGCAGATTGGTCAGTCAAGGGTTCACACCCTCTAAGGACCCTGAACACATTACTGGAATCTTAAGGAGATGGAGAAAATTGAACAGAGAAGCTTAAAAAGATGACAACATCACATGCAGAAGAATGAATTTGGATTCCTGCCTCACATTGTATATAAACATTCACTCAAAATGGATCAAAAACTTAAATGTAAGCCTAAAACTATAAAATTCTATAAAAAAAAAAAGGTGTGAATCTTTCCTACCTTGGATTAAGAAATGGTTTCTTGGCCGGGTGCGGTGGCTCACGCCTGTAATCCCAGCATTTTGGGAGGCTGAGGTGGGCAGACCACGAGGTCAGGAGAGCGAGACCATCCTGGCTAACATGGTGAAACCCCATCTCTACTAAAAATACAAAAAATTAGCCCGACGAGGTGGTAGGCGCCTGTAATCCCAGCTACTCAGGAGGCTGAGGCAGGAGAATGGCGTGAACCTGGGAGGCAGAGTTTGCAGTGAGCGGAGATCGTGCCACTGCACTCCAGCCTGGACGACAAAACAAGAATCCATCTCAAAAAAAAAAAAAAAAAGAAAGAAAGAAATGGTTTCTTAAATATGACACCTAAAACAAAAGCAACCAAAGAAAAAATAGATAAACTCAACTTCATCAAAATTGAAAACTTCTATGCATCAAGCAACACTGTGATGGTTGATTCCATGTGTCAACATGGCAAGCCTACCATATTCCATTACTTATGCAAAACACTAGTCTAGATGCTGTTGTGAAGGTATTTTGTAGACGTGGTTAACATCTACAATCAGTTGACTTTACGTAAAGGAGATTAAACCTCCATAACATGGGTGAGCCTCGTCCAATCATTTGAACGCCTTAAGAACAAAACCTGAGGAATGTGGAAGAAAAAAGAAATTCTGCCTTAAGATTACATCATTAATTCTGTCTGTGTTTCCAGCCTGCTGGCTTGCCCTATGAATCTCAGACTTGCCAGTTCCCACAATTC
Source organism: Gorilla gorilla gorilla (assembly GCF_029281585.2). Taxonomy (NCBI): domain Eukaryota; kingdom Metazoa; phylum Chordata; class Mammalia; order Primates; family Hominidae; genus Gorilla; species Gorilla gorilla. The sequence goes on along the minus strand of NC_073224.2, from coordinate 221,405,678 downwards.
CTTAAAAGAAATATTTTTCTGTTACTTCTATTGTTTCTGTTTCTCTGGAAAACCCTGACTGGTTCAGACACTATCAAGAAAGTAGGCTGGGCACAGTGGCTCATGCCTGTAAACCCAGCACTCTGAGAGGCCAAGATAGGCAGATCCCCTGAGGTCAGGAGATTGAGACCGTCCTGGCCAACATGGTGAAACCCCATCTTTACTAAAAATACAAAAATTAGCTGGGCAGGGCGGCGTGCACCTGTTGTCCCAGCTACTCCGGAGGCTGAGGCAGGAGAATAACTTGAACCTGGGAGCCAGAGGTTGCAGTGGGCCAAGATCGTGCCACTGCACTCCAGCCTGGTGACAGAGTGAGACTCTGTCAAAAAAATGAAAGAAAGAAAGAAAGAAAGAAAGAAAGAAAGAAAGAAAGAAAGAAAGAAAGAAAGAAAGAGAGAGAGAGAGAGAAAGGAAGGAGGGAGGGAGGGAAGAAAGGAAGGAGGGAAGGAAGGAAGGAAGGGAGGGAAGGAGAAAGAACCAAGAAAGTAAAAAGATAATCCACACAATAATAAGAGAAAATATTTACAAATCATATATCTGATAAGGGTCTACTATCCAGAATATATAACAAATTCCTATAACTCAATAGTAAAAAAAATTGAAAAGTGGGCAAACATTTTTAATAGACATATCTGCACAGAAAATATACAAATGGCCAACAAGCACACGGAAAGATGCTCAACATCATTAGTCATCAGGGAAATGCAAATTGAAACCACAAGATACTACTTCACATCCCCTAGGATGGCTACACTTTCAAAATAAAAAATAACACGTGTAGGCAAGGATGTCAAAAAATCAGAACTCATAAATTGCTGGTGGGGGGGTAAAATGCAGTAGCCACTGTGGAAAACAGTTTGAAAGTTCATCAGAGAGTTAAATAGAGTTGCCATATGATCCAGCAATTCCACTCCCAGGTATATACAAAAGAGAATGGAGAACATATGTTCACACAAACACTTGTGCACGAGTGTTCATAGCAGCATTATTCATAACAGCCAAAAAGTGGAAACAGCCCAGATGTCTATCAAGTGATAAATGGATAAACAAAATGTGGCATAGCCATAAAAAGTAACAAAGTACTGATATACACTACAACATGGATAAACTTTGAAAATATTATGCAAAATGTAAGGAGCTACACAAAAAGACCACATATTGCAAGATTCCATTTATACAAAATGTCCAGAACAGGAAAAATGCAGATACACAGAACATATGAGTGGTTGCCAAGGGCTAGAGAGAAGAGGAAATGAAAGGTGACTGCTAATGTGTACAGAGTTTCTTTCTGGGGTGATAAAAATATTCTAGAATTAAATAGTGATGATAGTTGCACAACTCTGTCAATATACACAAAAAGAATTGCTGAGTCGTACACTTTAAAATAGTAAATTTGATGGTGTGTTTGTGCATTTTCACACTGCTATAAAGATACTACCTGAGACTGGATAATTTATAAACAAATGAGGTTTAATTGACTCAGTTCTGCATGGCTGGGAAGACCTCAGGAAACTTACAATAATGATGGAAGGCGAAGGGGAAGCAGGCACGTCTTGTATGGTGGCAGGTGAGAGAGAGAGAGAGAAGGAGGAAGTGCCACTTTTAAAACCATCAGATCTCATGAGAACTCACTCACTATCATGAGAATGGCATGAGGGAAACCACCCCCATGATCCAATCACTTCCTACCAGGTCCTTCCCTCAACATGTGGGGATCACAATTCGGATTACAATTCAAGATGAGATTTGGGTGGGGACACAGAGTCAAACCATATCAGATGCTATGTGAATATCTTAACTTTTTAAAAAGACATGATAGAGGCTTATTTTAGCTGACAAGCATTATTAATTGCTCACCCCAGCAGCTCGTGCTGGCCCCAGCAGTAGTAGAATCCTCAATTTTTATCTGAATGTATGGCCATCTGGGATAAAGAGCTCCTTTCCCATAGCCTGTAGCTAGATGTGGCCAAATTCTGGCCTAGAAAAATTGCTGGCCTTCCCTCCCTAAACAGGGAGGAAACCTGCCTTTTTCCACCCTTTCCCTTTCATATTGCCCAGAACATGCCATGATACTTGGTACTCAAGCAACTGTCCTGGACCATGAATTGACAACCAAACATGGTGTTAGCAAGACAGAAGGAACGTAGGTCCCAGATATTGATGAACTGCCATGTTCAGTCCACTGCCTACCTTAGACTTCTTTTACAGTAGAGAGAAATACACATCTTTCCTATTGAAAGAAGAAAGAAAAGATGACAGTGTGTATTTCACTCACGCATCTGCAATTTGCTCATGCAGCAGCTCATATCTGCACTAGTCAGCATCAGCTGGACTGGCTTGAAGCCTGGGAGCTAGAATCACCTGTGAGTGAACAAGACTGGAGGGTGATGGTGACTGTTGGCTGGGATCTTAGCTGGGACTGTCAGAGAGAACACTTAAACACACCCTGTCTGTGTGACCTGGACTTCCTCACAACATGGTGACTGAGGTTCTTTTGTGGTTGTTTTTTGTTTGTTTTTGAGACAAGATCTGTTGCCCAGGCTGGAGTGCAGTGGTGCAATCACAGCTCACTGCAGCCTCAACCTCCCTGGGCTCAAGCAGTCCTTTCATCTCTGCTTCCCAAGTAGTTGAGACTATGGGTACCCACCACCACACTGACTATTTTTGGGTTTTTTGGGTTTTTTGTTTGCTTTTTTGTTTTTGTTGTTATTTTTTTTGGTAGGGACAGGGTCTCACCATGTGACCCAGACTGTCTCAAACTCCTGAGCTCAAGTGATTCTCCCACTTTGGCCTCCAAACTTGCTGGAATTACAGGCTTGAGCCACTGCACCTGTCAAAGTGACTGAGTTTTTAAAGGGAGAAACAGAAAGATCCCCGGGCAGAAATTGAATCACCTTTTATGACCTGGCTCCAGAAGTCATGCATTTTCACTGCATTCTATTCTTTAGATATGAATCCCTAGGTCTTGGTCATTAGTGTTGTTCAAATAATCCATATCTTTACTGATTTTTTGTCAACTTATTTTATCAATTACTGATACAGGAGTAATATGAGCTTTCTATTGCTGCTATAACAAACTGCCACAAAACATGCAGCTTAAAACAACATAAATGTATCACCATGCAATTCTGTAGGTCAGAACAGTTTGAGATGCATCTTAGTGGGCTAACATCAAGGTGTTGGCAGGACTGCTTTCTCTTCTGGTGGCTCTGGGAAATTACCTGTTGTCTTGCCTCTTCCAGCTTCCAGAAGCTGCCTTCATTCCTTGGTTTGTGGTCCCTTCCACCATCTTCGAAGCCAACAATGGCAGATTGAGTCTATCTCACATTGCATCATTTGACCTCCTCTTCTTCCTCCCTCTTCCTCATTCCACTTTTGAGGATCCCTGGGATTACATGAGGCCAATTCAACCTAGGATAATTTCCCTATGTTGATGTCAGCTATTAGGTTAGTGAAAATAATGGCAAAAACCACAATTACTTTTGCACCAACCTAGTAATTATCAACCTTAATTCCAGCTGCAACTTTAATTCTCATTCACCGTGTAAGGCAACAGATTCATGGGTTCCAGGGAGTAAGACATGATCAGCCTTGGAGGACCATTATTCTGCTTACCACAGGAATGCTGAAATCTTTGACCATAATTACATAGTTGTATTTCTTCTTGCAGTTCTATTAGTGTTTGCTTCATGAATTTTAAGTCCTATTATCAGTTGCAAAAAGATTTAGGATTATCATTATCTTCTTGATGAATTGATCCCTTTTTCATGATGACATATTTCTCTCATATTTCTTGTCCTGAAATCTCCTTTGACTGATATTAATACAGCCACTTTGACTTTCTTTTGATTAATGTTAGCATGGTATATCTTTTTCATCCTTCTACTTTTTACTTTTGTCTTTATATTTAAAATAGGCTTTGGCTGGGCATGGTGGCTCACGCCAAAACCAATCACTAATACTAACCTATATTAGCACTTTGGGAGGCCGAGGCAGGAGGATCACTTGAGCTCAGGAGTTTGAAACAACCTGGGCAACATAGTGAGACCTCATCTCTACTAAAAATAAAAATAGGCTTCTTCACAAGAGATGCCAGCTCATACCAGTCAGAATGTCTATTATTAAAAAATCAAAAAATAACAGGTATTGGTAAGCCTGTGTAGAAAAGGGAACACCTATACACTGTTGGCAGGAAAGTAAATTAGTTCAGCCCCTGTGGAAAGCAGTTTAGAGATGTCTCAAAGAACTAAAAATAGAACTACCATATTCAACCCAGCACTCCCACTACTGGGAACCTACTCAGAGGAAAAGAAATCATTCTACCAAAAGGCATCAGCACTCATATGTTTATTGCAGCACTATTCACAATAGCAAAGTCATGGAATCAACCTAGGTGCTCATCAATGGTGGACTGGATAAAGAAAATATGGCACATATACAGAATCCTATGCAGCCATAAAAAAAGAATAAAATTGTGTCCTTTGCAGCAACCTGGATGTAGCTAGAGGCCATTATCCTAAGTGGATTAATGCAAGAACAGAAAATCGAACACCACATGTTCTCACTTGGAAGGAGGAGCTAAACGGTAGGTACATCCAGGCACAAAGATGGAAATAATAGACACTGGCAACTTCAAAAGAAAGGACAGTGACAAGGATTGAAAAACTACCAACTGGGTACTATGTTCACTATTTGGGTGATGGGTTCAATAGAAGCCCAAGCCCCATAGTTACTCAGGCACCCACTGAATCTAAAATAAAATAAGTTTCTTAAAGACGGCATTTGATTAGGCCTTGCACCCTTTTTTATTTAAACTGAAAGTCTGTGACTTTTAATTAGTATCATTAGACCATTTATATTTAAAGTAATTAACAATATGGTTGGGTTTGAATATTCCATCTTGCTATTTGTCTTCCACTGATTTCATCTGTTATTTTTTCCTTATTTCCTCTTTTCCCACCTTCTTTTGCATTCATGTTTCATTATTTCCTTTTATTTCCATTCTTGGCTTATTAACTATATTTCCTTTTTGGTATTGTTTTGTTTTTCAGAGGTTGCTGTTGAGTTTACAATATACATTTTTAACTTGCTGCCATTAAAAAATATTACTTCACACATGGGGTAAAAATCATAAACAGTGTTCTTTTATCCCACGCTCCCATCTTTTGTGCTGGTGTATCATACATTTTATTTCTGTAGATGTTACAAACTCCAAAATACATTGTTATTTTTACTTTAGCCAGTAATCTTTTAAAGAGATTTAGAAATTATAAAAATATATATTTTATACTTATCCACATATTTACCATTTCTGGCACTTTTTATTCCTTTGCATAGACCCAATTTCTATCTGGTGCCATTTTTCTTCTGCCTGAAGAAACTACTTTTACATATCTTATAGTTCAAGTCTACTGGTGATTAATTCTCTAAGATTTTGTTTGTCTGGAAAAAAACTATCTTGCCTTCATTTAAAAAATTGTAGGTATGATTACAAATGGACAGATTGTTTTTATTTCATTATTTTTTAAATGTCACCTTAATAGTCTTCCAGATTACATAGTTTCTTATGAGAAGACTGCTTTCACTCTGATCTTTCTTATTTGATATGTAATGTGTCCTCTTTCCCTGGTTGCTTTTAGTATTTTCTCTTCATCACTGATTTTTAGTGATTGTATTATCATGTGACATAGCTTGGGTTTTCTTTACATTTATGCTTTTGGAGGCAGTTCATTGAGCTTTGGATCTGTGGATTTAGTTTTCATCAAATTTGAAAGTTGGTTCCCACCTGTAATCTCAGCAGTTTGTGAGGCCCAAGTGGGCGGATCACTTGAGCCCAAGAGCTCAAGATTAGCCTGGGCAACACGGTGAAACCCCATCTGTACAAAAAATAAAAAAATGATCTGGGTGTGGTGGCACGCCCCTGTGGTCCCAGCTACTTGGGAGGCTGAGGCAGGAGGATCACTTGAGCCTGGGAGGCAGAGGTTGCGCTGAGCCAAGATTGTGCCACTGCACCCCAGCCTGGGTGACAGAATGAGACTGTCTCAAAGAAACAAAAGCAAACCCAAATCGTGGCTTCCCCAATCTTGGGGAATCTTCCCCCAATCTTGGCTTCCGGACTTACCAGCTTCATGACTTCAGATGCATTATCTCTGTTTCCGAGCCTTAGAGATTAGCCTCAGACATAATAATAGCCCACTTCATAAGGCTGCTGTGAGACAAAATGAGGCAGTACGTGCAAAGAACTTTGCACAATGCCTGGCACATCAACGACCTTGATGAATATTAGCTGCCGTAGAAAGAGGAATGGACGGTCCATACTGGCCACCAGGCTGCAAGTCTTATTGCTGATGTGCAGAAGAGAGTCGACTGCAGGTTGGCTCTCCACTGGGCCTTCTCCCTTCAGCCTATCTCAGCACAGTTTATATAACCAGACCAGCAAATTCAGGTTTCTCATCAGCTCCTAGCACATGAATTTGTTTCTACATGGATTCCCGACATAAAACACTGTCTGACTGAATAAAGGAAGGAAAGCTCATCTGGCTGATTCGTTTGTTGACTGTTTTTATACAAGTAACTCTTGCAAACAAGGGGAGGCAGGAATCTCTATTTGAACTGACTTCTGTGTACTGTGGCCAGCTGGGATGCTGGCCAAATTTTCTAGGCTGGAAATGAAAAAGAAATATTATTTTCTTGTCCGTAGGAACCAATCTACCCTTCAGGCCTGTGTATTTCATAAGGGTCACTGCTAGATTCCATATTTTGTTGATTTGGGGGAGTCTGGGGCAACATTCCAAACCTTTCTCTAAATGTTGTTAGTATTATTGTCCATGTAAATGAAGGTTTGTTTTATGGTTTCTGCTAAGATGACCATTTCAGATGGCAACCATCCCTCGTCATGGGCTGGTCCCCCTTTCATCACTAAAAGGCTGATAAGCCAGAGGAAGGCAGATGGTGCTGGGTACTGGTGGGCTCACAATTCCTGGCAAAAAAGAAAAAAAAGCAGAATGTTGCAGTCAGTCTCCCCTGGTGGTCTTGGTCACACTAAGACTAAGAAAGAGTTTTTTTTTTTTTTTGGTTTTTTTTTTTTGAGACAGTCTCGCTCTGTTGCCCAGGCTTGAGTGTAGTGGTGCGATCTCAGCTCACTGCAAGCTCCCCCTCCTGGGTTCACGCCATTCTCCTGCCTCAGCCTCCCGAGTAGCTGGGACTACAGGTGCCCGCCACCATGCCCGGCTAATTTTTTGTATTTTTAGTAGAGGCAGGGCTTCACTGTGTTAGCCAGGATGGTCTCGATCTCCCGACCTCGTGATCCGCCCGCCTCAGCCTCCCAAAGTGCTAAGAAAGAGTTTTGAAAATTGAAGACAGAAGAATGAAAAAGCAATTATTGTTAACCCTCCCATTAACTGGGCCATGTTACAATGGAGGAGGAAGGGATCGCTTTGCATATAAGACACCTCTGCCCTTTCTTTGGTCGGCTGCTCACCTGGCCACTTTGGGGCTGGGACTAGAAACATCTTGTGACCAAGGCATGGCCAAAGGAAAAGGGCCACCTGCTCAGAGGAAGTGTATTAGGTCGTCTAGGAAACAATGGCACACTCATTTCTGTATATGCTGTGCCATGTTTTCGTCTCTTAAAAGGCCACATACCTCCCCACTTTGTAGAGAATTTAGCAAGCAAGATCCTCCTCAAATTCATAGTCGCCGATGACATTTAGCCTGACTCCTGGGCTCAGAGCTCAGCTTGAGTGTTGGGTTTAAGAACACAGAAACAGTTTGTTCTCTTAAGCAGACCAACTACCATTCCCCTGCCTTTGGTTCATGCCATTGGTGCATAAATGATGCTAATTTAATCCCACATACATTGCCTAAGACTTAGCCTCCAACTGCTAGCGCTGGGTGGGCAGTGTGTGTGTGTGTGTGTGTGTGTGTTGGGAGGTATGTGTGTGTGTGTGGTGTGTGTGTGTGTGTTTGGAGGTGTGTGTGTGGTGTGTGTGTGTGTGTGGTGTGTGTGTGTGTGTGTGGTGTGTGTGTGTGTTTGGAGGTGAGGTACAGGGATAAAAAAAATAAAACACAGTGACTTCCTTTAAAATAAAACACAGTGACTGCCCTTAAAAACTCACCCCTGGAGACCATCCAGCAGATGCTTTTAGGATGCTCAAGGCTGAGACAGCCAACAAATTGACCCCAGATTCTCCCTGTCACCCCCAGAGATTCATACTGCTGGGTTCCCTAGAGCGCCTACTGCCATCTTGTGGGAGCACAGGAAGCATGGAGGAAAAAGGACATATAGTTTGGGGGACAGTTGGAGATGTCCACACCCTCTGCCTCCCCCTACCACTTTCCTGTGTCACCAGGGTAACCAACACATCACCCACAGTCCCCGCAGGTACAGAAAGCCAGGCGGCCGGAAGGTCAACGCTAATGAAAGATGCTATCTGGAAAACTAGTGCCAAGCCAAGCTGACATAATTAGCTGTATTTGTGGTCCTTGAGGTTTGGCAAGTGAGGATGGGGTGGGAGGAGAATTGGGGAGGGGGTATCTTCTTCCAAAGCCTCAGAATAAAGAGAGCAATTTGGATGGCTTCCAGTTAGCGATAGCAACTTTCTGAGTGGCTATCTAATTAGTGCCTGCCCAGCTTCTGAAAGACGGCTGCACACAGCAAATAAAACAGGGACGCTTGGCTTCCCCTTAGCTCCAGCCCATGGACTTTCAGGACGCCGACAGCTTCAGATTCAGCATTCATTGCCACTATTCCAATGCGTGGGGCCGTTTTTCCAAAAAAAAAAAAAAAAAGTGTCATTCGCATCATTGGTGTTTGGAGTGCAGCTTGATAATGTTGTTGACATCCCAAATACCCCAGAGCCATGTCAGAGGAGATGTTAGTTCTCTGAGGTTGATGGGGAAGGGAGGAAGATGGATGCAACAACAAACATCCCTTTAATTGGTTTTAAATTTTCCAATGAGCCAAAGTTTCTTCTGTATGATCTTGAGCAAGTGGATTACCCTAGATTATTCTCAGTTTCCTCATCTGTAAAAGAGGGTTGATAATCAGCACAACCTGAAAGATTGCTGTGCGAGTCTATGACAAGGGTATAGTTTGGTAGATGTTCAGGAAATGGTCCATGATGATGCTGACAATAACAACAATAATGGTGATGATGACAATTATCATGATGGGATGGTGACGATGATGGGGAAGGTGAAAATGACAGTGACAATACCTGCTTCCCCTCAGTGATCTTGTTTCCTAGAGTGAGGAGGTTATAAAAGACAGACCATTGGTAGATGAGCTCATGCACTGCTCCTTATTGTACAATGAGGCAAAACAAGGGCAGTTGCCATATGGAGAGAGTACTTGACCATTTTTGAAGTGCTTCCATACATGCTATCTCATTTGCACCATTCCACTGTTCTGTGAGGAAGTTACTATGACCACCCTTAGTTTACAGATGAAAAAAAACCATGAGACTCAGAAGATTAAGGCCCTTGCCCAAGGTTCCACCAGTGATAAGTAAAATAGCCAGGTCTTAAACTTGAGCCTTGAGGCTTCAAATCTGATGTTCTTCCTGTGGCACAAATAGTGCCTCCCATTAGATGTGCCACAGCTTCAGTAGTGACAGCAGCTCCAGCCCCGCCTGAGCGATGCTAGCACCTCCCCCAGGAGACTGTTGCCGTCGGCCAGCCCCCTTCTCCACTGTAACCATGTGCCACCGAGAGACCATGATCAAAAATGCAGACATGTCGGAAGAGATGCAACAGGACTCAGTGGAGTGCGCTATTCAGGCACTGGAGAAATATAACATAGAGAAGGATATTGCAGCTCATTTTAGGAAGGAATTTGACAAGAACAATCCCACCTGGCATTGTATCGTGGGGAGGAACTTCGGTAGTTACATGACACGTGAAATCAAACACTTCATCTACTTCTACCTGGGCCAAGTGGCCATTCTTCTGTTCAAATCTGGTTAAAAGCATGGCTGGGTGTAGTGGCTCACGCCTGTAACTCTAGCAGGTGAGTGGATCACCTGAGGTCAGGAGTTCGAGACCAGCCTGACCAACATGGTGAAACCCTGTCTCTACTGAAAAATACAAAAATTAGCTGAGCGTGGTGGCATGCGCCTGTAATCCCAGCTACTCGGGAGGCTGAGGCAGGAGAATCAGTCGAACCCGGGAGATGGAGGGTGCAGTGAGCCGAGATCACACCACTGCACTCCAGCCTGGGTGACAGAGCGAGACTCTGTCTCAAAAAAATAAATAAATAAATAAATCTGTTGCAGATGTGGGGGGAAAAAAAAGGCAAATAGTGCCTCCCAAGCATTTCAGGGACAGAAGTACAGGACATTGGTTAAGGTGGCTCCAGCATATGGACTGTATAATAAAGAAGCTCAAGAGACAGAGATTTGAGACAGAACGAAAGTGGACCTCAATGGCCAATGACCCATACCGCTCACTGCTTCTGCTGATTGGAGAGATGGGAAGTTGATAGGAACCAGTAAAAAACCAAAATTCCAAAACACACTGAAAGAAGTTATTTTTGTTATCTATGCATAACAAACTCTCCTGAAATTCAGTGGCTCAAAACAACCACCATTTAATCTCTCACATTTCTGGAAGCAGGGAAATCACAGGTGGGCTGTTGTCCTCTGGGGTCTATTCTGAGTGGAATCATATGAGATGGCTCACTCACAGGCGATGCTGGCTATCAGCTGAGATCTCTGCTGGTGCACCTTGTCTCCCCTCCACGTGGCCCTCCATGCAGCTTGGGCTTCTCACAGCTGGACAGCTGCATTCTAAAAGGGTGTATCTCAAGAGTAAACTTTACAAAAGGAAGCATCTTCATCTATTTTGTGTTGCTATAAAGGAATATCTGAAGCTGAGTAGTTTACAAAGAAAAGAGGTTTATTAGGCTTATGGTTCTACTGGCTGGAAGGTTCAAGACTGGACATCTGGTGAGGGCCTCAGGCTGCTTCCACTCATGGTGGGAGAGGAAGGGAGCAAGCATGTGCAGAGTTCACCTAGTGAAAGAGGAAGCAAGAGCAGGGTAAGTGCCAGGTTCTTTTTAACAACCAGTTATTGTGGGAACTAATAGAGTGAGAACTCACCCCAGCTCCACCATGGACTATCACATTTCAACATGAAACAAACTGTATCCAAACTATAGCAGGGAGGAAAGAAAAGCTGGCAGTTCTCTTAAGACCGAGCCTCGGAAGTCCCAGAACATCACATCTACTAGGTTCTGGTGACTCAAAGCAGTCACAGACCAACCCACATTCAAAGAAAAGGCATAAACTCCACTTCTCGATGTGAGAAGAGGCATGTTCATACAGGGAGGGGCAAAATTGATGGTGGCTGTCTTTGAAGACAAGGTACCTCAGAAGCTGAGTTCTATCACTTTCAAGCAGGAATTATACTGAACTTGGGTTTATGTAGTATTATCTAGAGTAATGAAATATTAATCACTACAACTTTTTTTTTCCTTGAGATAGAGTCTTGCTCTATTGTCCAGGCTGGAGTGCAGTGGCAAAATCTTGGCTCACTGCAAGCTCTGCCTCCCAGGTTCACGCCATTATCCTGCCTCAGCCTCCCAAGTAGCTGCAACTACAGGTGCCCGCCACCACGCCCAGCTAATTTTTGTACTTTTAGTAGAGATGGGGTTTCACCATGTTGGCCAGGCTGGTCTCGATCTCCTGACCCCGTGATCTGCCCGCCTCAGCCTCCCAAAGTGCTGGGATTACAGGCGTGAGCCACCGCACCCAGCCTAATCACTACAACTTTTTGAGTGAATGCTATGCACCAAGTGCCATCTCAACTCTCACCACAGGTAGGAATTACGGAGATTAAGTGACTTATCCAAGCATCACACCCAGACACACATTCAGAAGAAGAAAAGGAATCATCTCTTGCCTGGATGTCCTTTCTAGAAGATAGACAATGTTTCCTGGCCATTCCCTGCTCTCTCCCTACCACAGATTTCCCCTTAATCCTCCTTCACTAAAGATTGAATTGCATGTCCATTCCTAAGTTAGTTGCCAGCAAGGTTATCATGCATGATATAAGCAGGTGCTTCCCCACACAAGAAATAATATTTTTGCACCTCTCTGAAAGTGACCATCCTAAGGGTTCTGATCATACCTCTGCACATTCGGCTATTTTGAGGGCTTAAGAGGATGATCCCTCAGCTTAGATAGTCACTTGAGTGGTAGTGAAGAAATGGGTGCTGGGGAATCAACCACAAAGACCATTCTGGCTGGAAAGCAGCAAAACCAGAACCAAATGCCCACCTCTTTCCATTCCAAAGCCCAAGTCCTTTCCATTACTCTCTAAAAATCCAGGAACAGAAATGTGATGAAAAGGGAATTTCTAGTTTCTTCCTTTCGCTGTCTATGCTGATGACTTGGAAATCCACACCAGGCTGGAGTAGGGGGTATTCCCTGTGCTTTTGCCTCCAAAGCTCTCCTTCACCATGATGAGTAATTGAGAGCAGCAGTCACAGAACGTCGGCCCAGGAGGCAGAAGAAATTGCTCTCCTGGCCAGGCGCAATGGCTTGCGCCTGTAATCCTAACACTTTGGGAGCTCGAGGTGGGTGGATCATGAGGTCAGGAGATCGAGACCATCCTGGCCAACATGGTGAAACCCCGTTTCTACTAAAAATACAAAAATCTGGGTGTGGTGGCACGTACCTATAATCCCAGCTACTAGGGAGGCTGAGGCATGAGAATCATTTGAACCCAGGAGGCAGAGGTTGCAGTAAGCCGAGATCATGCCACTGGACTCCAGCCTGGCAACAGAGTGAGACTCCGTCTCAAAATAAAAATAAAAATAATAATAATAATAATAATTGCTCTCCTGCAGGCCAGGGCTTTGAGTATGCCCAGACTGCACCAAGCCAGGTGATGTCTGATGGGCACATCGAACTCTGAATCCCCCTGCCCAGCCACCAGAATCTGGCCCATCCGTGGCTTTTCTTGGAAGTATCTGGGCAATGGTATGTATGTTGTATAAGAACCTACCTTCTCCTTTCATCAGAACAAACCCAGATCTCCCAATTTGAGTTCTTGTGAGGGAAACCTCAGATTTGAGCAAGGGCAGTGGATAACAAAACAGGCCAACTCTGTGGGCTGTAACATCCAAGCTGACCTCTTCACTAACATATCTTGCACACTGTACCCCTCCACATGATCTCTGTCTCTCCAGGAGGATAGTTGGATTTCTTACATGGCTACTCAGGGCTCGCAAGAGCACAAAAGCAGAAGCTTCCTGGACTTCACTTCTTCTGCATTTCTAGCTAAAGCAAGTCAGTAGGCCAGCCCTGATCCAACATGGGATTAAATTACACAAGGAAATAAATACAGGGAGGTGTGGGTCATGGCAGCCAACCAAGCAAATAGTAAGAACTCCCAGCTGCTGAAGCTAGCACATTGAATCCAGATTCACTGGAAAATCCCCCGAAAGAATAAATCAAAGATTAATTCAGAAATGTTATGTAAAATTATGTTTTTCTATTCCTGGTCTAACACCTTCTGAGTCTATGCCCACCTATCTCCCCATTTTCTGCTAACAAGAATTTCCAAAACAAAATCACTGTTTAGGTGCATACAATGCTTGGGTCTAACTTTAAGCACAGCTCTAGAGATAGACTAGATGCAGTGGAGGTGGTCAGGAAGAAACATGGCTTCCTCTTGCAAAGTGGTCATCCCAGAATTTTCAAACAAGGCAAGATTCGCTGACATGGGAGGCTCTGTGAACTGGGGATTGTTTCAGCCTCTCCAAAATTCTGAATTTTACAGCTGAGTCCCACTCTTTTAATGCATGTGCTTGCTGTCACTCAAGACACCCATAAGGCTATGAATTCAACTTATATTGCAGTTCAGCAGCCTGTGGGTTCAAGCAATGCAACTAATTTTCAACTATGCTAGATCTATGTCTAACAGAGATGAGAAATTACATTTAAAGCAGCCATAGAAGTTTTCTGGTTCCCCTCAGTGGCCTGGAGTCATGAATACAGAATGCTGAGTTTATTGTTTTCTTCCTTTAAACTCTACAGTATAGTTAGAAGTAGTTAACATACCCCACTGTGCTTATATTAGGAGCACTTCAAAAAGTCCCATCCCCAGAGAAGTGTCACAATTTTACCTAACTGGCAGCTCCCTGAAAAAGCCATATTTGCAAATATTCTCATTATTTAACCCGAGACAGAATTTGATAACTGGAAAAAGTCATATCCCAGAGAATTTGTTACAAAAAAATGGTGGAAATTATTGAACATCACAGACCAGTTGGAAGAAATAAGAAGCTGATCAAAAACTTAATGTTTGGGAAATGAGATGTTCATAGGGAACTTTGAAAACCTCCGACATATCCCTGGGAATCTGGAATGCCATGAACAGGTGCATGGCTGTGCATGTGCCCAGAAGACACCAAGTAAGGTCTTAATCTCTCACCTCTGGATGACCTGAGACCCTACACAAGCAGGAAGTGAGAGTAAAGCAGAGTTGTAAACTGACAGAACATTGAAGATGCACACAGAGCTCCTTGACAAAGGGCAGAAGTCCTATTTGTTCAAGACATTTAAGGGACTCTGTCTAATCATTAGCTTGACACTAGGCTAAACAGGCAGCCACACATGACAAGTAATTTAGACTTTATACAGTTAGTCCAGAAATGTCACTAAACAAACATATAGGGGGAAAGAAACATCAACAGCCACAAACCCTGGGGAAGTAATCCAATTTCTAGAGTAGCCACATTATATTGTTAAAAATGTACCGTTTTCAACAAAAAAAATTAAGACACACAAAGAAACAGCAAAGAATGGCTCATACGCAGAGAAATAGGCAATCAAACTGTCTTTAAAGAACTAAATGTTGAACTTACTAGGAATAGCCTTTAAATCTACATTATAAATTAAATATATTCAAAGAAATAAATAAAATTATGTTTAAAGAATTTAAGGAAAGTGTGAGAACAATGTCTTATAAAATAGAAAATACAAAAAAAGAGATAGAAATTATAAGATGAACCAAATAGAAATTCTGAAGTTGAAAATTAAAACAGAAAGGAAGAATTTACTAGAAGAGCCCAGTAACAGATTTGGATTATCTTTTCGTGGAACAGAAAGTAAAATGAACAATGATAAATAAACAGAGTCTCAGAGACCTATGAGACATAATCAACCATACCAACATATGAATAGTGAGAGTCTCAGCAAGAGGGGAGAAAATGAAGAGCAGAAAAAAAAATGTGAAGAAATAATGGCAGAAAATGTCCCAAATATAATTTTTTTAACCATGGTAATCTGTGCATTTGGAAGCTCAGTGAACCCAAGGAGGATAAATCCGAAGAGACCCACACCTAGACAAATGTAGTCAAAAGAGATAGACAAGGCCAGGCGCAGTCGCTCATGCCTATAATCCCAGCACTTTGGGAGGCTGAGGCAGATGGATCACGAGGTCAGGAGATTGAGACCATCCTGGCCAACATGGTGAAACCCCGTCTCTACTAAAAATACAAAAATTAGCCAGATGTGGTGGCGTGCACCTGTAGTCCCAGCTACTCAGGAGGCTGAGGCAGAAGAATTACTTGAGCCTGGGAAGTGGAGGTTGCAGTGAGCCAAGATCATGCCAGTGGACTACAGCCTGGGCAAGAAAGCGAGACTCCATCTCAAAAAAATAAATAAATAAATAAAAAGAGAGAGAGACAAAGAGAGAATCTTGAAAGTAGCAAGAGAGAAGAAGTAACTCATTACATACAAGGGATTGTCAATAAGATTAACAGCTGATTTCTCATCAAAAACCATGGATGCCAGAAGGCAGTGGGATGGCATATTGAAAATAATGACCAAAAAAACGGACAACCAATAATTCTATATCCAGCAAAATTATCCTTTAAAAATGAAGACGAAATTAAGCCATTTCCAGATAAATTAAAACAGGATTTGCTGCTAGAAGACCAAAAAAATATTAAATGAAGTCCTTCAGGCTGAAATGAGAGGATGCTAGACAGGTAATTCAAATCCACAGAAAGAAACAAGGATAACTGGTAAAAGTAACTGCATAAGTAAATATGCAAGATACTATAAATGTATTTCTTATAAATTTCTGCTTCTATCTGATTTAAAAGTTAACTATATGTAGCAATATTTTTAAAAACTATATTAAAGATATTATAATATATAAGGATGTAATTCATATGAGAACAATAGCATACAAGAGAAGTGAGGTAGTATTGGTTGGTGCAAAAGTAATTACCATTTTTGCCATTACCTTTAATGAGAAAAAACTCCATTAGTTTTGCATCAACCTACATAGAACTATATTGGGGCAATGATTTGTATTCAGATATGCATCGCTTAACAATGGAGAACTTTTTGAGAAATACGTCTTTAGGTGATTTCATCATTGTGCAGACATCATAGAGTGTACTTACACAAACCTACAGAGTGTAGCCTGCTACAACCTAGGCTGTATGATGTAGCCTATTACTCCTAGGCTACAAGCCTGTATAGCATGTTACTACATGGAATACTGTAGACAGTTGTAACACAATGGTAAGTATTTGTGTATCCAAATATAGAAAAGATTCAGTAAAAATATAATCCAAAAGATTTTTTTTAAAGGTACACCTATAGAAGGCACTTATCATGAATGGGAGTTTGCAAGACTGAAAGTTTCTCTGGGTGAGTTAATGAATGAGTGGTGAATGAATGTGAAGGCCAAGAACATAACCATATACTACTGCGGACTTTATAAACTATACATTTCAGCTACACTAAATTTATTTTTTAAATTTCTTTCTTCAATAATAAACTAAACTTAGCTCACTGTAACTTTTTTATTTTATAAATTTTAAATGTTTTTAGCTTTTTGACTCTTTTGTAAACCAAATGCAAACACATTGTACAGATGCATAAAAATATTTTTTATATCCTTATTCTATAAACTTATTTCTGTTTTTTACATTTTTATTTTATTTTATTTTTTACTTTTTACACTTTTTCTGTTAAAAATAAAGACAAATACATTCTTAGCCTAAGCCTACAAGGGGTCAGGATCATCAGTATCACTGTCTTCCACCTCTACATCTTGTCTCACTGGAAGGTCTTCAGTAACGTACATGAAACTGTCATCTCTTATGATAACAATGTCTTCTTCTGGAATATCTCCTGAATGATCTGCCTGGGGCTGTTTTACAGTTAACTTTTTTTTTTAGTAAATAGAAGGAGTACACTCTAAAATAACCATAAAATGTATAGTATAGTAATATATAAACTAGTAATATAGTCATTTATTATCATTATCAAGCATTACATGTTACACGTAATTGTATGTGATATACTTGTATATGACTGGCAGCACAGTCATATAACTGCATCACCACAAATATGTAAGTAATGCATTATGATATGATCTTACAATGACTATGACATCACTAGGCAATAGAAATTTTTCAGCCCTATTATAATCTTATGGGACATCATATATGAGGTCCATCATTGACCAAAATGTTATGCAGTGCATGACTGTATTGTCTAAGTTAAGTTGGTATAAACCTGAACTAGATTGTTTTAATTTAAGGTGGTAACTGTAGCATCCAGAGCAACTAATGAGAAAATAACCAAAAATAAAGTGAAAGGAATGAAAACAGTGTGCTAGAAAACATTTGCTTAATACAAAAGAAGGCATTAATGGAGAAATAGAGAAACAAAAAGACGTAAGACATATATAAAACAAATAGCAAGACGGGAGATGTAAATCCTATCTTATCGTTAGTTACATTAACCACAGATAGGTTAAACACTCCAATCAAAAGGCAGATATTGCCCAAATGACTTTTTAAAAATGATTCAACTCTATGCTGTCTGCAAGAGACTCATTTTAGATTCAAAGACACAAATGAAATTACAAAAACAATTTCACTTGCAATAACACCAGAAAGAATAAAATGCTTAGAAATAAATTAAACAAAAGAACTGCAAGACTTGTACATTGAAAGCTATGAACCATTGTTGAAATGAATTAAAGACCTAAATCAATGGAAAAACATCTCATGTTCATGGACTGAAATACTTAATATTGTTAAATTGGCAATACTTTCCAAACTGATCTACAGAATCAAAACAATTCCTATTCCAATCCCAGCTGCCTTTTTTGCAGAAATTGACAAGCTGGTCCTACAATCCATATGAAAATACCAGAGATCCCAAATAGCCAAAACAACCTTAATAAATAAGAACAAAGTTGAGGGACTCAACTTTCCCAATTTCAATGCTTACTACAAAGCTACAGTAATCAAGACAGACTTATAAAAACAGACACATCAATCAATGGAACAGAATTCAGAGTTCAGAAATAAACATCTATAGTCAATTGAGTTTTGAAAACGATGCCAAGATAATTCAATGGAGAATATTAGTCTTTTCAACATATGGTGCTTAATATTCACATGTAAAAAAAATGAATTTGGATTCCACCATATAAAAAAATAATGCAAAAGTGGTCAAAGTCCTAAATGTAAAATCTAAAACTATGAAACACTTAGAAAAAAATAAGTGTAAAACTTTAATGACCTTGGATTAGGCAATGGTTTACTTATATGCATATCACATCTAAAGCATAGAAAAAAATACATAAACTCAACTTCATAAAAATTAAAACTTTTGTGCATCAAAGGACAGCATCAAAAAAATGTAAAGACAATCTGCAGAATAGGAGACTATATTTTCAAATCATACAGCTGATAAGGAACTTATGTACAGACATATAAAGAACTCTTACTACTCAACAGTAAAAAGACAAATGACCAGATTTTTTAATGAAAAAAGATTGGCATAGATGTTTCTCTAAAGGAGATATACAAGTGGCCAATAAGCACATGAAAAGATGCTCAACATCGTAGTCATAAGGGAAATGCAAATCAAAATAAAAAAATACCATGTCACGCCCCCAACAGGCTAGATATAATTTTTTAGAAGACAATAACAAGGATTGGCACGAATGTGGAGAAGTTAGAAAGCTTATACACTGGTGGTGGGAATGTGAAATGGTGCAGTCACTTTGGAAAACAGTTTAGCAGTTCTTAAAAAGTTAACAGGGAGTGGCCATATAACTCAGATTTCCACTCGAGGTGTATACCTAAGAGAACTGAAAAGATCTGTCCACACAAAAACTTATACACAAGTGCTCACAGCTACAATACTTACAGTAGTTAAGTGGGAACATCTCCAAATGTCCCTCAGCATGGATAAGCAAAATGTGATCTATCCATATGATGGAATATTATTTGTCCATAAAAAGGAATGAAATACTGATACACACTACAATATAAATGAAACTTGAGCATATCGTAAGTGAAAGAAGCCAGTCACAAGAGACCACATATATTGTATAATTTCATTTATTTGAAATATCCAGAATAAGTAAGTCCATAGAGAGAGAAAGTAGATTAGTGGTTACCAGGGGTTGGAGAGGGGGAATGTTGGGGGTCTCTTTTTAGGGTAATAAAAAATGTCCTAAGATTAGATAGTGGTGATGGTTGCACAACTCTGTGAATATACTAAAATCCACTGAATTATACACTTTAAAATAGTGGATTTTGTGGTATGTGAGTTTTATCTCAATAAGCTGTTATTTAAAAAAAAAAAAGTAAACTAAAATAGAGGAAACTTCCTTAACTCATAGTGTATTTGCCAAAGACCTAAAATAAACATTATATGCAGTGGTACAACTGTAAACATATTATAATCAAAGTCAGAAATAAAATAAGTGTTCCTGCTACACCTTTTTTTTATTCTTTTTTTTTAATTTTATTTTACTTTAAGTTCTGGAATACATGTGCAGAACATGCAGGTTTGTTACATAGGCATACATGTGCCGTGGTGGTTTGCTGCTACACCTTTTTATGCAGCATTGTACTAGAGACCCCAGTTAGCAACATAAAGCAAGAAAATGTCATGTAATGAATTTTTTAAAAAAGAAATCATTGTTGGTTTATCATAAGATTGTTTGTATGGAAAATCCCAGATATTCTATAGACAATTACAACTAGAAAGATAAGATAGTCAGCTTCATTTCTGGATACGAGCACAATCGTGTTCCTATATGCCCACAATAATCAATTAGAATATGTAACTGAGAGAAAGTTCCCAATCATAAAAGCAAGAAAAACTGCAAGTTACTTGGAAATAAATCCAATGAAAGATGTGAGAGACCTTTATGGAGAAAATTATGAAAAGTTACTGAAGGACATAGAAGACCTGAAAAAAATGGAGAAATATAACACATTCATGCATGGGAAGACCCAATATTATACAGATGTCAGTTCTCCTCCAAATTAATCTATAAATTCATTGCAATTCAATCCAAATCCCAATGGAGCTTTTCATAGAGCTTGACAAACTGATTCTAACATTAATCTGAAGTAGTTGAGAACAAAGAAGAGTCAAGACAAAAGAATAAGGAGAAAGAACTTTCCCAGCTAGACATAAAGATGAACTATAAAGCCATGTGAAATTAAAATAACGAAAGAGGTATGCAGGATAGACAAATCTATCAGCGGAACAGACTAGAGAGCTCTGTGTATTTATGAGGACTTGGTGTATGTTGGAGGTGGCTTTATGTATCATCAAGAAAAGAATGATTATTCAATAAATAGTGTCAGACAATTAGCTACCTCTATGAAGGACATTTTTTTATTTCAATCTTTTTTGGGTACAGCTGGGGTTTTGGTTACACGGATAAGTTATTTAGTGGCAATTTCTGAGTTTTTGATGCCCCCATCACCAAAGCAGTGTACCCAATATGTAGTCTTTTATCGCTCACCCCACTCCCATCCTTCCCCCTCGAAGCTCCAAAGCTCATTGTATCACTCTTATGCCTTTGCATCCTCATAGCTTAGCTCCCACTTATAAGTGAGAACATATGATGTTTGGTTTTCCACTCCTGAGTTACGTCACTTAGAATAACGGCCTCCAGCTTCATCCAAGTTGTTGTAAAAGACATTGTTTCATTCCTTTTTATGGCCGAGTAGTATTCCATGGCATATATACACCACATTTTCTTTATCCACTCATTGGCTAACGTGCACTTTGGTTGGTTCCAAATCTTTGCAATTGCAAATCGTGCTCCTATAAACATGGGTGTGCATTTGTCTTTTTTCATATAATGACTTCTTTTCCTTTGAGTAGATACCCAGTAGGGGATTGCTGGATCAAACAGTAGTTCTACTTTTAGTTCTTTATGGAATCTCTATGAGGGACATTTTTAACTGGATCCCTACCTCATACCACACATAAAGATAAATTCCAGATAGATCAAACAAAACTTTAAAACTATTATAAGGAAATGTAGTTGAGTATCTTTATGATATGGAGTTAGGCAAAGATTTCCTAAACAAATAGCAAGATACTAATTATAATGGAAAACCCTGTCCATTTGACTACATCAAATACTAAAATTTCTGTATGCTAAAACCATCATAAAACAAAGTAAAAGTACAAAATACATTTGAAAAAGATATCTGCAACAGTATAGAAATAGTACTCAGAATACACAGTACAGTACTCCTATAATTCAAAAAGAAAATGACAAATGGCCGGGTGCAATGGTTTACGCCTGTAATCCCAGCAGTTTGGGAAGCCGAGGCAGGTGGAACACCTGAGGTCAGGAGTTCGAGACTAGCCTGGCCAACATGGTGAAACCTTGTCTCTACTAAAAATACCAAAATTAGCCAGGCATGGTGTCAGGAGCCTGTAATCCCAGCTACTTAGGAGGCTGAGGCAGGAGAATCACTTGAACCTGGGAGGTGGAGGTTGCAGTGAGGCAAGATCGTGCCAATGGACTCCAGCCTGGGTGACAGAGTGAGACTCTGTCTGAAAGAAAGAAAGGAAAGAAAGAAAGAAAGAAAGAAAGAAAGAAAGAAAGAAAGAAAGAAAGAAAGAAAGAAAGACAACCCAACTTTTTAAACTGAGTAAAAGAAAACACAAAAGATGTATAAAAGAAAACCCAAATGATTGACAAATATATGTTAAAAATGAAACTTCAATACTAAGCTGGGAAATAACATTTTTTAATTGAATTATTTTTCATACAGATCACATTGGCCAAAAAAAAAAAATCATTCCCACCATCCTTGTCCAGTCAGGATCACACACACTGTTGGGGCTGTAATTGGGAAAATCACCCTGGAAAATAGTTTTGTAGTAACTATCGAAGTTAGGTATGCAACTATTCTATGATCTAGCATGTCTACTGTTAGGTCTATATATAGACCTAGAAAATTCCATGTGTAGCAGTGACTATAACTGAAAAGAAAAGGCAGTGACCTAAATGTTCTTCCACATGAAAATAGTTTTTAATGTGTTATATTCACATAATGGAATATTATACAGCTATTAAAATGAATGAACTAGATCTGTGAGTATCAGCATAGATCAAACTCACACAGAGTATTGGGAGAATAAGGCAAATTGCAGATGGCTAAACACAGTGAATCATTTATGTAACATGTTCAATCACACAAAAACCACTACATATTGTCTGTAAGTACAAATACATATGGCAAAAATGTGAAAACATGAACAGAAAGGATGAAAACAAATTCATGATTATAATTGTCTCTGAGGGATGAAGAAGGAGAATTGAGACTAGAAAGGGGACTAAAGAACTTCAGCTTCATTAGTAATTTTTAAATTTTCTTATTTTGTAAAAGGATGTGGGACACATGCTAACATTCATGAATTCAGAATAGTAGGTAAAGGTGAGTCTCTTCCCTCCCTCCCTCCCTCCCTTCCTTCCTTTCTTCTTCTCTCCCTCCCTCCCTTCCTTCTTTCCTTCCTTCCTTTCTTCCATCTTGTCTTTCTAATAAGAAATAAATAATAATGGCCTCTCCTCCCTGGAAGTGGGGAAGGAGAATGAAAAGCTGAAATGAATCCATTTTTTCTTAACTCGTACTCATATACATCTTGGAATAAAGATGATAAGAATCCAGGAGGCCTTCAGAGAGGAGGTGATACTTTAATGGCATTTTGAAGGATGAATAGAAGTTCTCCTCTGTACAGGATCAAGGAGAAAGATGGAAGAAAGACATTCTAGACGAGAAGACAAGCATGTGCAAAACCTCAGAGACCTAAAACAGCATGCGTATTCAGGAATTATAAGTAAATGGGCAAGGAGGGGTGCAGGGAGCCAGAGAAATAGCCAAGGCCAGATCATGGAGGCACTGGGGAGACAGGCTAAGGATCTCAAACTTCATCCTGTGAGCACTGGGGACTCAGGGCTAGGAGGATCCTGCAAGGTAGAGCCCTTCTGGCCTCTGCCTGCTGTGCACCAGAGTTTAGAACAATTCCATACCACTTTGAATAGGTAAAGGTGGGTCTGCCATTCCAGTGGAGAGATCCTCCCTCTTGCCACTTTAGAAAGTGCCATTTTGAGAGCAACTTTATCCATGGGGGATACAACGGACCTCTTGGCACAGAGTGACTGGATACAAGGGACTAGCATCCTGCAGGAGTTTCCTGGGAATACCAGCTGTCCAGTACTTGGAGACTTCAGTGCTCAGGAGATATTGTAGCCTCTTTACCAAGAAGAGAAAGTATTCAGTCCTATGGGGATCTGAGCTTCAGTGCAGCTCCTTCACTGGAAAGAGTGGGATGGAGAGAACTCAGTCTTCCCTTGTTTACTGTCTAGCCAGCCCAGAGTCTGCTGCTGTGGTCAGTTCAGGCCATTCTTCTCATCATACTACAAGCAGCAAAGGTCATGGTTAGGCTTGTATTTTTAAAGACTAGCATCTAGTAAAAGATGAATTGGAAGAAGGGGGCAGGGCCACGTTATGACTTCATGGGCCTTTTGGCACTTGTGCATTCATGGGTTCCTTCCTCCATAAAAATATTAGAAATTATATTTTACCATGTGTTGGTATAAAGGTAAATCTATTTTTTACAGTACTACACTATTTATTGAAAATTTTTATGCATATATACAAAATATGCTATGTTACATGTATTAATAGAGATAGAAAAATCATTTTAAATCTGTGATTTAAATCTGTTGTAAAGGTGAAAATATTAATATCATACGTTAAAACATTTTTATTGACCTAAAAGTTTGGTTTTTCTTCTGATTTTAAAATATCTTCATGGGTTCCCCTAAAAGTATCATGGGCCATAGGTACTGTGCCTACTGTGCCCATTGGATAAGTCAGCAGCCCTGGGGACAAGACACAGGGAGACCATGCAGGAGGCATCACAACAGTCACTGGGGTCCATGCTGATGCAGTCGCCGTAACGATGGAGAGGCTGGTGAGAAAGATATTTGATGAGCTATAGTGAAGTGAACACAGATATTCTTCATGGAAAGATAAGGATGGAGGGTGGAGGGGAAGAAGCAGAGGCCCAGCAAACAGAGAAGTACCACTGCCTCCCACATCTCATACACTATAAATGAAGATAGACAGAAGGAAGCTAATTGGAGCCATTTGCAGCCTAAATGGAACTGCTTCCTCATCTCTCCAATGGGACAGACCCACCTGGGAAACCAAGCATCCAGAGCAGCCAGTATTTAAGAGCTTGCTCGTTCAAGCACATCACTGCTAAATGAGCCTCTCATGCCATAGCGGAGACACTGGCATTCTGGAGTTCCAGAACAGGGTCAGGGACCTGGCCCTCAGCTAAGATGCTCCTTCAGCTTCATCCTTCAGTGGGCAAGCTGCTCAGCTGGCATCAATGCCCCATGCAGAGCCCACACAACAACAAGAGCAGGCCACAACATTGCCCAGACTTCTAGCTGTGGTCAGTGTGTTGCTTCTCCATGAGCTGAGCCAGCAGCTTGGGAGAAAGAGAAATGGGTCCCAATTAAGGGCTGCCTCAAGCTGTGGCAGGATGTCAGCAGGTCCCTCCAGCTACCTACACACACACACACACACACACACACACACACACACACCTTTCTCCTATTCTTTCTTACAAAGCTGGGTCAGCATTCACTGCCTCAAATTCTGTCACAAAACCTAAGGCTCAGCTCCCTGCAAAGCAAAAAGAAAGCAGGAATGTGAAGCTTTCTGTGCCCTCATTCTACAAATGAACTTATTAATACTTTTCACAAATGTCTTGATATAGATCCCTGAAATCTCTTCCTTGCATTTCCCCAGCAGAGGTCAGGCACTTTGCCAAGGGGACTCTTGGGTACCTACCTATTGTTCCCAGGCCAAGTTTGAACAATCCCAGTTGTTCCCAAACTTTAGTGTGCATCAGAATCACCCGGAAAGCCTGTTAAAATGCTGACTGCTGGGCCCCAGCCTCAGGGTTTCTGGTCCAGCAGGTCTGGGTGTCCCAAGGACCTGCATTCCTAGCATGTTCCCAGTTGATGCTGATACAGCACCTTGGGGACCACACTTTGAGAACCACTGCCTTTACCCATTTCCAACCTTTTGCTTTTCTGCTTTTGACCTTCCTGCCTGTCCTCCAAATCCTTACTTTTCCACTGTTTCTTTTTTTCAATCTGTTTTTTTTTTATTTTATTATTATTATACTTTAAGTTTTAGGGTACATGTGCACAATGTGCAGGTTAGTTACATATGTATACATGTGCCATGCTGGTGTGCTGCACCCACTAACTCGTCATTTAGCATTAGCCACTGTTTCTTACATGTCTCCTAACTTGACTTTCCGCCCAAGCCCTTGGCTCCTCCGAGCTCCAGTGTGGCCATGCTACCTGTGGCCTTCATGACTAGACTACCCCACCCAGCTCTGCCCCAGGAGGAAGGCACCAGCTGTGGCTCTCATGGGGCCTTTTACTTTTTAAGAACCCCTCTACATGATTCACCTTACATGTTGGAGAGGATTCTCTGTCCACACTAAGTGCTTATCAGAGAATAATCAAAGAGACTTCTCTTGTGTTGAGCAAGGGGATCCTGGGGTTAGAAATGCCCCCTACATCTCACTTCAGCCACAGAGGAAGCCCTATCTCACATATCAGGAAACTGAGCTGCACATCAGTTAGTGGCTAGTCTAGAAAGGGTCCTGCTGGTTCCACAACAGAGATGAGTGTCCCAGCCAGGTCTTCTGATGCCAGGTTCCTTGCTCTTCCCACTTGCAATCAGCTTCTGTATCTGTTGGGAATGCTTTCAGCTGCAACTAACATAATCCCCAGGTAACAGTGGCCGAAAACCACCAAGGTGCATTTTTCTCATTCATGGTCATGTATTTTCTTAGAAGTCTGGAGGTGAGATGTTTTAGGACTAGGTCAGTGGTTCACTGATTATCAGGGCACAGGCGGCCTTTGCAATTCTCTGACCTTTATCTCAGGATCACAAGATTGCAGTCACAGTTCAGGGATAGTATTCTCCCTATGGCCATGTTAAAGCCAGCACATAGGGGCTTACAAGATGCAGATTTTCCCGACTTGTTTCTCTCTTATGAAGGAGGAAGCTCCCTCTCCCAGCTGATTTCCCCTTACACCCATTAGCCAGAACTAGACAGGCAGGGAAGTTCTGCTATCAAAGAGAAAAGATGGTGATAGCTTTGGGGCAAGCAACCAAGACGGTGTACCACAGCATCCTCCTGAAATAAGTGTCCCACAGGATTCTGGGAGCTTCTGGATGGCCAACACATTCAAGCCTATTGGACTGTAAAACCGCTGATCTGTGTCCTAGTCTTCTTCCTATTCTCAGTGTCTGACACACTAAATCTGTGCATTCAACACACATCAATTCATTCCCATGTGCCTGCTACGTATCAAACACTGCAGCAGGCATTGGACCAGGATGGCATAGTAGAAAGGGCATGAGCTTTAGAATCAGACCGGATTATCTTCAAATCTCACCATTTTCAAGCTGTGTGACCTCAGGCAAGCCGCTTCACCTCTCTGTGCCTCACTTTTGTCATTGCAGAGTGGTCATGAAGACTTAACACACATCAGGCACGGGACACATAGTCATTCAATGGATGAGAGCTGATGATAATGACCTAAGAAGGGGTGGCACATGGCACGCTGGCCACACCCTCAATTAACACACTGCCAAGTCTCAGGACTCACAACCCAGCAAAAGAGATAGACAACAAAACACAAAATCACAGCATAATGGGACAGGAGTGGAGATGGCACTAAAACAACACGGAGAAGGGGGTGGCCAATGCATCTACGCACTTACAACAGCTTTCCCACACAGCACCTTAGCAAGCGGGTCTGATCTATCTCACCACTGGTTGGTGGGGGGGGTGGCGGGGGCGAAGGGATGAGTCACCGTCATGCAGAGCTTCAGTTCCTTTGGAAAGCCACCATGAAAAACATGGAATGAGGCCAGGTGTGGTGGCTCATGCCTGTAATCCCAGGACTTTGGGAGGCCTGGGCAGGAGGATTGCTTGAGGCCAGGAATTTCAGACCAATGTGGGCAACATTGTGAGACCTCCTCTTTATAAAAA
Source organism: Gorilla gorilla gorilla (assembly GCF_029281585.2). Lineage (NCBI taxonomy): Eukaryota > Metazoa > Chordata > Mammalia > Primates > Hominidae > Gorilla > Gorilla gorilla. Next base: position 221,378,229 of record NC_073224.2, on the reverse strand, counting down.
ATAAAATAAAATAAGCTGGGCATGGTGGTGTGGACCTGTAGTCCCAGCTACTTGGGAGGTTGAGGCAGGAGGATCACTTGGGTCTGGGACGTTGAGGATGCAGTGAGCATGATCATGCCACTGCATGCCATTGTGAGTGACAGACCAAGACCCTGTCTCAAAAATAAAAAGTCTAGGAGATAGGCATGATGATTAACTCCATTATCAGTTGAAGAAACAGAGGCACAGGGAGGTAATACATTTGAACCCCAGGCCCCAACTCTGGAGCCTGTGTTCTCACCATTACGTTACACTGCCTCCCTGAGATGGGTTACAAGGCATCTTCCCTGCTCAAGGACTCTGTTTGGCAGATGCCATTTGCTTACCTGGGGGATATCCAGGTGAGGCTGGATTTGAATATATTCCCACCATGAAGAGCAGCTGGCAAGGCCTCGTCACACCTCCACTCCCTGCCTAGTCCAGATAGGAGGGGGATTCTGTACTCCATTCTGTACTTCCAAGGGGATGTGGGCAGAATGGCACAGGCCCAAGTGATGCCAGTGGTACCTCAGCTCTTGGCAGTATTTCTTCTTCATTGTCATTGAAGTCCTACATTCCCAGGCCATGCTGCAGGATCCTCCATCCCTTTCCTGGCCCCTCATCTAGACCAGCTTCTAGGCTGGGCACCAGATACAAGCAGAGATGTTGTACCAGATTCAACCTCAGCCCCTGAAGGGCTCAAGATCTAGGAAAGAACACAAAAGACCAATGTTTGCAAGGCTGCCTGCAGAAGCATAGAGGAAGACATCTCACCCAGCCTTGGAGAAATGATGGTTAGGGGAGTCTACAGTGAGATACTGCAAGATACTGCACACTGGCTCATGAACAGAGCCCAGCCAGGTGAAGCATTTGGGAGAGGTAATAATAATAACAGCAAACACTTACTGTGGCAGGCGCCTGTCTAAACACTTCACTGAAGTTAATTCACCAGGATTCAGAAACAACCCAGTAAGGTAGGTGATATGATTTGGCTGTGTCCCCACCCAAATCTCGTCTTGAACTGTGGCTCCCATAATTCCCACGTGCTGGGGGAGAAACCCAGTGGGAGACATTTGAATCATGGGGGCAGTTCCCCCATACTGTTCTCATGGCAGTGACTAACTCTCACAAGAGCTGATAGTTTTGTAAGGGGAAACCCCTTTCACTTGTCTCTCATTCCCTCTCTTGCCTGCTGCCATGTAAGACATGTCTTTCTCCTTCCACCATGATTGTGAGGCCTCCCCAGCCACACGGAACTGTAAGTCCATTAAACTTCTTTTTCTTTATAAATTACCCAGTCTTGGGTATGTCTTTATCAGCAGTGTGAAAATGGACTAATATAGTAGGTATGCCTATCATCTCCATTTTACAGATAGGAAACTGAGGCACAGAAAGGTTAAAGAGCTTGTCCAATATCATTGAAATAGTAGACAGTGAAGCCAGCATCTGGTTCTGGCCTCTGGGCTCTCAACCTCCACACCATGCTGGAGAGTGTTCCCTGCTGAACAGCAGCTCCTGCAAAGGCCTGGGCACCTGGCAGCAGGGTCCACCCAGGGCAGCCAACAGTGGTGAGGCTGGAGAGACCAGCAGTCAGCTTTTGTTCACTGACACAGCTATGGAGCGGGCTGACAGCAGTCCAAGCATGCACCATGCGGGAAAGCCAGTCAGTTCTCTCCACTCCCCTGGCTGATTGACAGCAGACCCATAGACTCAATCCCCAAAGACCTAACCCTGATTCCAGCCCCAGCCTTAACCCAGCCTCGGTTTCTGCAAAACCTTCCCCAGTTAATTAGATGCGTGGAGACCATCCAACCCACCAGGCAGTTTTCCACACTCCCTCCTCCCTCTCTGCTCTCACCCCTGCCTGGTCTGGTATCCATAATGCATTTTCACAACTTATGTATGCCCTTTATGGGATCTTTTAATATCTCTCCTAAACCACACCTGGCTAATTTGCTAAGCACTGAACCAAAATCCAGAACCACCCAGCAGATAAATTAAGGAACAACTGTTTCCCTTTCAGGAAGATTGACCACAAAAGTCACCAAACAGCAAACTCTTTTTCAATGCCAGTGCATTATAGAAGGATTCTATTTTTAAATCAACCTACAAATGTTTGTCCTATTGATTTTGTTGATTTGTTTATATATACCCTGTCTCATCCCACTAAAAAAAAGGCTTGTGCAATTTTCAAAATACATGTAACAATTACAATAAATAGATGTAGAGTCAGGACAAACAAAAGCAAAGGTAGGAAATAAAATAATGCAAGGAGTTTTATTCAGCTTCAAAATATCCTATACAGTTTGCTTTGGTTGGGTAGCTTGCTGAGTTTGAGCTTCCTGGTGACCAAGGCAAGGACAAGGGTATTCATTAAACAGATTCCTAGGGCTCCATCATCAGTGGGGGGCCTGCCATTCACCCACCCCTGATGGCACAGTTGCTTATCTTTGAACACAGATGGGCAATGGTCCCCAAGGCCCAGACAAGCCACCTTCTCGACCAGCGATGTCCCTTCCCCTGGGCTCCTAGAAGTTCTTACTCTTAAGATAAGAAGGGGTGGGCTACTGTCTTTTGAAGCCTCCTAGATTCCAGGCATTGTGCCAAGTACTCTATGTGTCTTAACTTACCTAATCCCACATCTATGAGGTTCAAATTTCCAGCTCCAACATCTACTTGGAACCCAGGTTCTTCCAGAAATTATTGGTTACTTAGATGTCTCAAAGTCACACCGAACTCACTGTGTCTAAGTTGACCCCTCATAATCTCCCCATCCACTCATCCAGTCTCTTTCCTGTGCTTTGGGGCTCAGCGAATGTCACCACCATCTGGTGGCTCAGGCCAGACCTGATGAGTCATCCTTATCTCTGTCATGCCCATAAAACACCTACTATCAAGTGCTGCCAGCCTTACCTCCTAAACAGTTCCTGAAGCCCTCACTTCTCTTTACTGCATCTGCACCTCCCTCCCTTGACTGGCCACCTCCTCTTGTGTGAGCCCCTCCAAGAACTCACCCTGGTTCCTCACATCAACTCTGGTTCCTCTAACACACCCTTCACTCTGCAGCCAGAATAATCTTGTCAAGACATAAAACACATCTGACTTCAGCAATCCTGATTAAAACCCCTCACTGGCTTCCCCTTATTCTTAAGATGGATACCACAGCCCTCAGAGTGGAGAACAAATTGGCCCCTGTCCACCTCTCCGATTGCACTGCAAATCACAGCCCTATTGGCTCTTCTCCAGCCTCACTGGCCACCTCCTCCTTCACTGTGCCTAGGATGCTCCTTCATGCCATTCTGCTCATCCATCAGCTATTCCTAGCCATCACCTCCTCTGGGGAGCCTTCTCTGACCCCCATCACTAGTCAATCCTGCTTAAGATTTCCTAGTGCCCCACACCTCCCCTTTGAGGCCCTCATCCCAGCTGGGAGGATGGGAGCCCCTCAGGTTGGCCTCACTGTCTGCACTTACACCCTTTCCATAATAAGCAGTTGATTAGCCCTTGATAATATTTGTTGAATGAATAGATTAGAGGCTTGTCATAGACCAAATGATGGCTGCTAAAGATATCAGGTCCTAATCCCTGGAACCTGTAAATATTACCGTATTTGGAAAAGGGTCTTAGCAGATGTGATTAGGTGAAGGATCTTGAGATGGGCAGATTATCCTGGATTATTTGGTGGACCTTAAAAGCCATCAAATGTATCCTTATAAGAGGGAGGCAGAGGGAGACTTGAGACACAGAGGAGAAGGTGATGTGAAGACAGGGCAGAGAGAGATTGGAAGACACTGGCCTTGCAGATTGGAGTGACAAAGCCACAAGACAAGAAGTGCCACAGCCACCTGAAGCCAGAAGATGCAAGAAGCAGATTCTCCCCTCGAGCTTCTGGAAGCAGCACAGCCCTGCACACACCCTGATTTCAGCTCATTGGTAGCCAATTTGGACTTCTGGCCTCCAGAACTTTGGAAGAATAAATGTGCGTTGTTTTAAGTCACTAAGTTTGCAGTAATGTGTTACAGCAGCCAAAAAGACCTAAGGTGAGGCTCACAGATGATGAAACCCAAGCTCAGAGAAGCTAAGTTATTTGCCCAAAGTCACATGGCTAGTCCAGCCCTGCCCTCCCCTCAATCTTCTCCAAGAAGCTATTTAGAGAAAGTTGACTTTTCCAAACTGAAAACCCAAGTGGGGCTGAGGTTACTGGGGAGCAATGAGAGCTCACAGCCCCCAGACCAGGTGAGGGGAAACGGGCCCCTCTCAGCACACATGGAGCCAGCTCGGGTCCTGGCCTCTTCTCCGTCTCTTGTTCTGAGGATCCAGATCCCAGCTAATCCCCTCACCTCGAACTCCAGGAGAGGACCCTTCTCAGGACTTGATTATTCCCAGCAAAGTCCCTCAGGAAACTGGGCAATGACAGCTAGGAATTATCCAAAAGCTCTGGCTTGATCACTCCTGAGCCACGAAGCCTGCTTGCTAATGTCTCCCTTCAGAAAGTTCCAGGCCCCTGCCTCTTTGTTTCCTCCTTCCCTTGCTCCTTTCCTTCTTGCCACTCCTGGCATCATGCAGAGAGTGAAGCCAGTATGGATATCACCTTGACAGCCGTCTTGCTAGGGGAAACTAAGACAAGAACAGTGCTACGATGAACTGAGCACAACATGCCCCAGGCACATGCTAGGTACTCTCACATGGCACACCTCAACAGGCTGAACAGCCGGGCAAGATAAGTGGTACCCATCTTGCTGTTGGGGAAACTGTGGCTTAAAGAGACCAAGAGCTCAAAGTTACCCAGCTAGGAAGTGGCCAAGTTGGGATTCAACCAGGTTTGCCTGACTGCAGATCTAGTGCTTTTCCCACCCACCCCATGATCTCCAGTCCCAGCCCAGGAGAAACTGCCTCTCCCTTAATAGAGAAGACACCCAGGGGTCCCACTTTCTCAGCCTGCCTCCACCAAGTCTTCTGCCCTGAGTTTCCATTTATCCATCCAAAAAATGAAGCAACCACCCAACCTAGCCCAAGCCCACTCAAGGCAAACTCATGCAAATCAAATGCAATAATAGATGAGGAGCTGTTTTGAAAGTAAAAGTTTCGTGCCTGGGATTATTATTGTAAATACTGTATACTCAACTCTTGATTTCCCACACTAATGGGAGGGAGCAGTGGCGCAGATAATTAAAAATGCATTTATATTTGGCTCTGGAATGTGTTTTTGTTGTCATATTTGGAGATGGGTGGGTCTGATGTTCTGGGAATTCAGTGTGACTTCATAATCCTTCTGGAAAAAAAAGAGAAAAAGAATAACAAATGCTTGTCTTGAGAGCAACCAGAAAGCCACTCCATGCTGAGTCTCAGCTGGTATCCCTGTCTCTGCTAAGAATGGGAAGTGTCACCTCCAAGGTAGATGCAAACGCACCCAGCCTGGCAGAGCTTTGAAATAAACGACTATTGTTGCTTTAAACCACTGGATTTTCAGACGGTTTGTTATGCAGCAGTAGTTAACTAATACACCCCCAATTCCACATTCCTAGGAGGTCTGTGTCCTCTCCAAGATTTCTATGAATTCCTGGTCATGTTGGAGTCCAACTTCTTTTAATCCTTCCATCTATCCCCCCGCCCCTCCTTTCCTCCCACATTGTTCCTTTCCCAGACCCTAAACCCATCTCTTACCCCTAATATTTCCCAAATAACTTACAAGGTTTTGGTGAGTGTAACAGACTACTGAGAATCTGGAGGCGATGGAGGAGTTTTCCTATCACAGAATCTCAGATGACTTACAGCTGGATACTAAAAATCTCTGTTCTTAAAAAATATTTGGCCGGGCACGGTGGCTCACGCCTGTAATCCCAGCACTTTGGGAGGCCGAGGCGGGCGGATCACGAGGTCAGGAGATCGAGACCATCCTGGCTAACACGGTGAAACCCTGTCTCTACTAAAAATACAAAAAATTAGCCAGGCATGGTGGCGGGCACCTGTAGTCCCAGCTACTCGTGAGGCTGAGGCAGGAAAATGGCGTGAACCCAGGAGGTGGAGCTGGCAGTGAGCCAAGATCGCACCACTGCACTCTAGCCTGGGCGACAGAGCGAGACTCTGCCTCAAAAAAAAAAAAAAAAAAAAAAAGATATATAGATCTATAGCTATATATTTGGTCCCCTCCCCCACCAACTTTCTTCCTTAGCTTTGGCCTCCTGCCAGTTTGCCTCCTCTCTCCCTCTGTTTCTCTTCTCTTCTCTGTTCTTCCACACCTCCAATTTCCCGTGCGTATCATCGGCTAGCAGTTTAGCTATCTGCCATTTCCAGACACTTCATGCTCTCTGAGTCTTATCTTCCACTCCCAGAAGATTGTCAAAGTATTTTCCAAAACAAAGATAGTTTCCCCTAAGGGGATTCTGATGGCAGATATTCAACTAATAGTTGCACTTTTTAATCCTGCTGCATAAGTGAGGGAGGATACTTCCAGTTGTCCGTTGAATATTCATTCTTTTCTTCCTTCTTACCTTCGGTTTGCTCCTTTTATTCAGGGGTGTTAATTTTCCTGCCTCCTTTGCAGACCAGAGTGGACATGAGACATGGTTATGGTCCTTGAGGTGTAAAGAGAAGTCTGCTGGGGATTGATGAGAATGTTCAACTTTTCCTGAGACAGGTGCCACCCCGTCCTCTTGCTTCTTTCTGACTAGGACACAGACCCAATGTCTGGCAGTGCAGCAGCCATCTTGCCACCATGAAGACAAAAGCCACATGCCCAGAACGGCAGAGCAGAAAGACAGAACAGGTCTGTACTCTTGACTTCCTTCAGCTGCACATGGACTGCTTAATTCTGGACTCCATGTTCAGGGCAAAAATAAACTCCAGTTTGTTGGGATTTCATCTCTTGCATCTGAATGCAATCCTATGCGATCCTCCCTGATTCAATAAGTGATTATATTTTGATTTCAAAAACCCTTTCACTGCTGCTGCTTCAGGTAAATGGATGATGCTGTCAACCACTGACTATACGTTAAACAAAGTTGCTAATGATGTCAATTAACAGTGTTCAAGTAATATCACCTGCAACGATTGAGTGTTGTCTCTAAGTGGAAAAGAACAGCTGGGAACCCCACGCTCGTCTCAGAATAGCGCTAGCCTGAGCCCTCCTGAGGGCAGAGATGGTGCCCTTGTTTGTTCAGTCTCCCTGTGACATGCCAGGCACCGAGGGGACTCAGAGCTCATGAGTGGAAGGGGAGTGAGCCACAGAGTGGACTCGGAGCTTCCTCAGCATCTTTTTGGTTTGGGGTGGCCCTGAGGAAGTGGATTTCTTTGGATGCTTGGCAGACAGGCAAAACCCATGGGAAGCAGCTTGGCAGGACTATAGAGCTCACACCTGGCTATTATCCCAGCTTAGCCATCTGAGTAGGCAAATAACCTTGGGTGGGGACAATATTTACTCTACAAGCCTCAGCCTTCTCGACTGTAAACTGACGACATTAATCACGCCGTCTTACACAGTCATGAGCATTACCTGAGATGACCTGTGCAGAGCGTTTACTACCTGCTCATAGTAAGTGCTCAGTAAATGCCCGCGTTACTACCATTACCTGCAAGGAGGTCATTTCAGTGCTGGATTCGGTAAGGAGACATAGACTAAATGGGTGACAGTCACTCAGCAGAGGAGGCCCCATCTGGGCTCTGCAGGGAAGTCAGCAAGCAGCAGGCGTAGGGCTGGGTGGCTCCCTACTTGCAGCAAGAGCAACTTGCTGGCTCTCAGGTGCTCCCGTCCCCTGCTCAGACCCTCCTCATCACCCCGATGTGCCAGGATTCATCTATCTGTCCACCTTTCTCACCAGCCTGGGAGTCACTCTCTGTACCTGCAGGGTCCAGCACATAGTAGGTGACAATGAATGTCTATTGAAGGAGGAAGGGACAGCCAGCCAGAGGTGCTGGATCTGGAAGTGACTTGGGCCAATCTGAGCTGCCTTCAGGCTCCCTAAAAAGAGGACCTAATTCTAGGGGACTCTGCAAGCTGCTGAGGTCTTCTGCGAGAGTGGAAAGGGATCATAGCAGTGGGGGACAGAGGCAGAGAGACTCAGGATGGGACAGCAACCAGCCCCAGCCATGTAGCTGGGTTCTCAGCCAGAGAAGACTGAGATCAACAGCAGGACAGGCTCCAAACAGGAAAGTGAGCATCTGATTCTCCCCAGGGGTGGGGAGAGAGCATGAGATTTGGTGCCTGGAACCTGGGCCTGCCTCTGGCATCCCCTTGCTGTGGAGTTGGGGCAGCACAGCCCCTCTCCAGGCCTCAGTTTCTCTGTCTATAGAATGAACAATTAAGTGGGGTGACCTATGAAGTGATCATCCAGCTCTGACCACCTGGGATCTAGGAATGGGCTGCTCTTCAGGGGCTGGACAGAGGCTCTTGCCAGAGTTCTTAGCCTCAGGCCCATCACATGCTGCTCCGAGGACCCCTGAGGGCCACCCTGACCTTATTAGGCACCTGCTCACCAACCCCCCACCAGGACTCCATCCCAAGAAGATATCAGAAATGAAGGGAGAAAACACTAATAAACACAGTACCTGGAACTTCCTGCCCTAAGAAACTATGGATCTAGAGGGGCCTTCACTCCCTCCCTCATTCATTCAGTCAGTCAGACAGGCAATAACTCATCAGACCTCAAGTGGGTCCTGTTGGTTCCAGGCCCTATGCTGGGCACTGGAGATGGTGCCACAATGAAGATCCTGCAGAAGCCCACAGTCTAAAGTGAAAACCGACTGTGGGACCGACAGTTGGGATCTGGAGCGGTAGGGGTTGCAATTGGCGGCAGGAGGCAGGGTCTAGTGACACGGAATGAGAGGAGATGCACCGGCCAAGCCAGAGCCTTCAGCTCAAAAGCATCCTGGGAAGCCCCTCAGTCCCACATAAACAGGGACAGCTGATCACCCTCTTTGGAGGGGGTGCCCAACACCTCCAAGCTTGTAATGGAGGAGATGATGGGGCAGAGGAGGACCCTTTGAGACAGGGAAACTCACAAGGGGCGGTGGAGAGAAGGCAGATGGAGTAATTTCTTCCCTCCACCTCCTGGGCTCTGCCTCTAGGTGAGGTCTCCCTGTGCCCTGACCAGTTCTGTGAGCTCCACCTTCTGCATCTTGAGGGCAAGCAGAAGGCCCTATAGCGGGCAGTGAGTGATAGCAGAGTTTTTCAGCATCTTTCCCCATCCACTGAAAGCCCAGTGGGCACAGAGTGCGTGCTGGCTCCCCCATCCACTGCTGCCTTTCCTGGCATCAGTCCCCAGGGCCAGCCGTGGTCTCTGGACCCAGAACCCCACTGGTCACTGCCCAGGCTGGGAACAGCAGCCCTGGTGGGGGCTGCTCCTCACTGGTGCCAAGCCCTGCTTCCCAACCCCAGATCCTTTGCCTTGGGGGAAAGCAGTCTACATTGGCCCCCACTCAAGCCGGGCTCCTGCTGCACTTTGATATATTGGCCTAATATTCCCGGAATTATTTTTTGCTCAGTGTTCTTTTTTTATAACAGCCCCTGGGAGGCCCCATGACTTTGCTCTGAGCATGTGGTGCTACTGTCATCAAGTCACCCCTGAAGAATCCCACACAGCCACGATGACACCCGAGCCAGGGCCCAGGAGGATGCAGAGACAGGCACCCAGCAGCTGAGAAGGCGCTGGGCTGGCGACCTTGGAAGTTTCACCCATCCAGGGAGCTGGGAGCGCATTAGCACGTTCATCTGCACCCTGTTCCCAGAGTGGCCACAGCTTTCACACCTGGCTCAGCTGAGGAGGCAGCGGGAGACCTCCCTTCTGAGGGGCCCAGCTGTACTCACCCTCCTCTTGACTTGATTTCCCTCTTCCTGTTTCCAGGGTCTCTGGTTTTTGAAATTCTCCATATGTCCTTTTTACCCCTCTCCCTTCTCTGCTCCAGAGAGCTCAGGGAAGCACTGGACCCAGAATTAGTGGGAATGGGGTCCATGCCAGGCCCTGTACTCAGTGCCCTGCAGCTGTGAGCAGGTCCCCAGGCTTTCAGTATTTCACTTTGTTCTTCTTTAAAATGAGGTTGCAATTTTCTGCCTTGCTCATTTCTTAGGCATTAAATATTTAATGAGCAGCTACTATGTGCTAGGCACTGTGCCATGCTCCCTTGCCATAATGCTATTGTAAAAGTTAAATAATAATAGCAGCAACAACAACAACCAACCTATGATGTGCCAGACCCCTTGCTAAACAAGCATTTCCCCTCCTTCTCTTTCTGCTTCACCTTCCTTGTCACCTTCCTCATCACCATTCTCATCACCAACCTAGCCCACATGTACCAGGTGTGTGCCACGTACACTGCTGTAAATTAATTATGGATATTAACCCTTTTAATCCATGTAACAATGCTGTGAAGGATATACTGCCAGGATCCTTATATTGCCGATGAGAAAGCTCATTCTCAAAGAGGTAATATGAGCCACCCAAGGTCACACGGCTTCTTAGTAGTGAGGCAGGAATTTGAATCCAGGTCTGTCTGACTTCCAAATCCATGCTCTTAACCACTACATTCAACTGCTTCCAACATAAAATAATGTATGTGAAGGTGCACGGAGCATTATGCTAAGGTGAATGTCACAATTCCCAGTCAAGGCAGCAGCAATGCCAGGAGACTGGGACATACCTCTGCCTCCCTCACAGCACTCAGAGTGGTGTCTTGAGGTCATTCAGACCCAGATTCAATCCTGACTCTGCCACTAATCTGCTGCATTGGCTGTGAAAGTTCCTTCACCTCCTGGAGCCTCAATTTTCCCACCTGAAAAATGGGGTTAATGATACCAACTTCTCCATGTTGCTGTAAAGGTGGCATGAAATGGAAATCTGTTTATGAGCCTAGCACACTGGCTGGTGCACAGACTCTCGATGAGAGGGGCTCCTTTCCCATCCTTTTCACAATCCAGGTCCCTTTGCCTCAAGGTAGGACCACTGTGTGGTGTCATTTACACCCCAGCATTCCCTGTGGGATCGGGCTGAGGCTGGGTTTTACCTGAAACCCCAAGCTTGCTGGCATCTTGCCCTGCCTGTGCTGCTTTCTTTGCTCCCTTACAGTAAGAGCCCTCCCTCAGTAAGTCACATGCCCCAAAGCCCTGTATCCAGAACCCTGACCTAAGACAAGCTGCACAAGCAGAAGGCATTTCAGGCCGCAGCAGGAAGGGGAAAGATGCAGGGGGTGGGCAAAAGAGCTTGGCAGCCTCTTGGCCTGGCCTCCACTGAAAAGTCTTGAGGAGGCTGGGCGAAGTGGCTCATGCCTGCAATCCCAGCACTTTCAGAGGCCAAGGCAAGCAGATCAGCTGAGGTGAGGAGTTCAAGACCAGCCTGGCCAACATGGCAAAACTCCGTTTCTACTAAAAATACAAAAATTAGCTGGGCGTAGTGGCACATGTCTGTAATCTCAGCTACTTGGGAGGCTGAGGCAGGAGAATCGTTTGAACCCAGGAGGCAGAGATTGCAGTGAGCTGAGAGCACACCACTGCATTCCAGCCTGGGTGACAAGATTGAAACTCAAAAGAAGGAAAGAAAGAAGGAAAGAAAGAAAGAAAGAAAGAAAGAAAGAAAGAAAGAAAGAAAGAAAGAAAGAAAGGAAGGAAGGAAGGAAGGAAGGAAGGAAGGAAGGAAGGAAGGAAGGAAGAAGGGAGGGAGGGAGGGAGGGAAGGAAGGAAGGAAGGAAGGAAGGGAGGAAGGAAGGAAGGAAAGGCTTGAGGAGCCCAGACCAGGACTCTGGGATGGGAGGGAGGTAGGAAAACTACAAGAGACTGTGGGTAGTCAACCTGTCAGTTCCCCTGTGGGACACCTGCCAATTCCCATCCCTGGGCTGCCAAGGGGTGGGCAGACATACTGGCTCAGCTGACCCCACCCACTAGTGGAGAAAATGGTCACACTGTGGAGCATCCCTGCAGGAGATGCCTCGGCCCTGGGGGCCTGGCAGGAGGCCCCAAGCTGGTGAGAGAGGCCTCCTCCAAAAGAAAGGGTGGACAAGTAGTGAAGATGAAGACGAAGATGGCATCCCATGTGTGACAGCTGGGTTGAGGCCACCCAACACTTCCCTACCTGGTCACACTCCATGCTGCAATGTTGGTTAAGGTTCCTGACCCTTCTCCACTCCCTGCCACAGAGCTCGGGAGAGCACTGGAACCAGAGCCAGTGGGAGTGGGGTCCACACCAGGCCCTGTATTCTGTGCCATGCAGAGGAGGTCGAGTCCCCCAGCCTTTCAACATCTGGAGTTGCTCCTCTTCCCTCTCTTTATTTGTTCATCGAACAATATTTTTCCAGCACTGACCATGTACCAGGCTCTGTACTAAGTCTTCACACCCAGATGCAGGAAGCAAGTAACAGTAATGACAGTGATGATGAGAGCCAGCCTCCTCCACATGACAGCATGAATGGTGGTCAAGATACAGGCCTGCGTGTGAGTCCCCCTGCTACTTCCCCAACTGTGTGATCTTTGGCACATTGCTTCACCTCCCCGTGCCTCAATTTCCTCCTTGTAAAATAGAACAGATAGATTGTGTCTGATGGAGAAGAAACGGGATCACCCAGCCCAGGCTTTCAGCACAGCGCCTGGTCCATGGGGGGCTCTCAGTACATGGAGGCCATTGCTCTTACAGTTCCACAAAGCAGGGTCTTCAGACAGAGCTCGAAGAAGTAAGAAGGGATCTGGAGTGACTTCCCCTCTTGCTCTTTTCCATCCTCCCTTTTGTGGCCCTAACTCAGGCCTCATCATCCCTTACAAGGAATTTCCCCCCAGCCTCCCTGCCTCTGGCCTCATCCCATCCAATTTGTCTGCAACACGGCCACCAGGTTGATCAACCCCAAATTGCAGGTTGCCTTGGGATCACGTCACTCCCTGGGCCTCCTCCTACATGCATGATAAAGGCCACACTGCTCAGTGGGACCTCAAGATCCTCAAGGGCTGAGGCCAGCATTGGTGCTACCTCCTGCTGCCTCTCACCTCCCACCAGCCTTTCCCACGCCTGCCACCTAAGGTCTACTTCATTGCCTAGGGCCTCTGGAAAGAAGACACCCAATGGTTATCTGAGCGGGCTACAGGCCAGCTCACATGGGCATGGAGGCCCATTCCTTGGGTTTCTGAGACCTGGAGAAATTGGGGTTACAGCAGGATAAGGGGCTTCATATGGAAAGGGGCAGCTCTGGAGGCTCCAGGGGAGAATCCTTCCTGGCCTCTTCCAGCTTCTGGTGGTGGCCGGCAGCCTTGTCATTGCTTGGCTTGTAGCTGCATCACTCCAATCCCTACCTCTGTCATCACCCGGCCTTCCCTGTGTCTCCATGCCTGCGTCTTCAGTTGGCGTTCTCATAAAGACACCAGTCATTGGATTTATGACCCCCCCCCCCAAATCCTGCATGATTCAGTATTAACTTGATAACATCTGCAAAGACACTATTTCCAAATGAGGTCACATTTGAAGTTCCAGGTTCACAAGGATTTGGGGGAGACACTATTCAGCCACATACAACGGTGTTATTCCCCCATTTTCTAGAAGAGGAAACTGAGACACAGAAAATGACTTTCTCGAGATCATGTGGCTTCGTAAGTGGCAGGTCCAGGATCCGTGCTCTGTCTGCCTGACATCAAGACCTGCCTGACCCACCCCACCACCCTAGAACTCCGAGGACCTCAGTCATCACTGTCACTTATTGATGTGCCTTTTGACATCCATTCTTCCATTTAACCCTCAAAACAGTCTTCTGGGACTGGAGACATGATGCTTGTTTCATAGACATCAGCTTAGAAAGGCTAAGTGGCTTGCCCAAGACCATACAGCAAATTAGGGAAAGAGCCAGGATTAGAACTGAAGTCAGCCTGACTTCAGAATCAAGGGCTTACCCACTACGACCTTGAAACACTTCCATTTATCTCTTTGCTTTGTGACCATTTAAATCTGGAGGAATCACATATTGCCATCCCTGCAATTCAAAGACTGTTTTCCAGAGTCAGAGATCCTCCCCACCTAATCCATGTTGAAGGGGCTCTCCCATCCCTAGGGGCCTGGGAGGGGGATGGGGAGCGGAGAAGCCACCTCCCCCATCCACATTTACACACACACTCACACATCCACACTCACACTCCTCTGCCAACCAGCCACCTCCCAGAGCCAATTAACAAGGCTGGGTGGTCTCAAGGGAGCCCCACGGGGTGATAGACTTATTGATCCGCTAGAGTTGCGGAGTGTCAGGCCGGAGAGAGGAGTCATTTAGGCAGTGTTCTCTCTTTCTGAGTGCGGCAGGGACTCCGGGGGTGGAGAGTAAGTTGTATTTACTGTGACGGTAATTGAAAGGCAGCAGCAGCCACCCCACATTGTCCCCGGCAATACCTAATTGGTGGACCAAAAACTGCAGGAGAGTTGGGGCTGGGGGTGGGGAGAGGGAGAAAGAAAGTTAATATAGCCCAGAATCAATAGCAAAAGCTTTCACAGTGTCAGGCACAATAAATGGAGCTGAACGACTGGAAGCTGCAGAAAATTAGCCTTGAGGCTGACTTGGTTTGAAAGCTGAAAGCTGGTAAATGCAGAGACAGACAGGAGTTCCTGGCCACCCCTTCTGTTGTCATGTTTTCTGGTGGCAACTGGAGGCCTGGTGCCAGCTCAGGGTGCACAGGCCTGGGGGAGGATGCATCAGACGGACTCTAATTTGGCCACCTGGTAAAGGACTCAAGACATGGAAAGGCTGCAGTCACCCATGACCTTGGCCCAATCGTGTCAGCTCACAGAGCTTTAGTTTGCTCATCTGCAGAGTGTGCACCTAGTATGGGAGTGCAGTGTCGTATGGTGGAAAGAACATGAAAAGACCAGGGTTTGAACCCCAGGTGTGCCATGTCCTCATGGTGGGACACTGAATAGGTGACTTAACCCCACTAGAAAAGGAGGATTGTGATACCTGGCTGTGGTAGGCTGAGAATGGACCCCTAAAAGATATTCACGTCTCAATGCCTGGAACTTGTGAGTGCTACCTTATAGGGCAAAATAAAAATGATTCTTTGCAGATGTGACTCAATTAAGGATATTGAGATGGGCAGATTATCCTGGAGCATCTGGGAGGACCTTAAATGCAATCACCACTGTCCCTTATAAGAGAGTGGCAGAGAGATATTTTACAAAGACACACAGAGGAGGAGGTGACATGAAGATGGAGCAGAGGGTGATCTGAAGATGCTGTCCTTGAACATTGGAGTGATGCAGCCACAAGCCAAGGAATACTGGCCGCCTCCAACACTGGAAGAGATTCTCCCCTAGAGCCCCTGGAGGAAGAACAGCCCAGCTGACACCTTGCTTTCTGCCCAGTGATCCTGATTTTGAACTTCCGGGCTCGGTAACTGTGAGAGAATAAATGCCTATTGTTAAGGATGCCACTTTGTGGTCACTTGTTATAGCAGCCTCAGGAAACTAATGCACCAGCTTTGCAGAGCTGGGAAGATGAGAAACGTGTTTTAAAACAGCTGGCACATGGCAAACTTCACAGCCGAGAGGTCACAACTCTCAAGCAATCAGCAGCTGTCAAGCTAGAGCCCAGGGCCCCGTTTTAAGGCCAGGTCTTCAGTTTCTACATGAAGCATCTGAAATTTCTCCAACAAGATTAATTGAGAAAATTATTATAATCTTTTGAGACAATAATAATTGGTCTCACTCTGTCACCCAGAGCTCACTGCAGCCTTGTCCTCATGGGTTAAAGTGATTCTCCCACATTAGCCTCACGAGTAGCTGGGACTACAGGTGCACACCACCACACTCGGCTAATTTTTTTATTTTTTTTTTTGTTTGTGAAAACAAGGTCTCACTATGTTGCCCAGGCTGGTCTCGAACTCCTGGCTTCAAGCGATCCTCTCACCTTGGCTTCCCAAAGTGTTGGGATCACAGGTGTGAGTCACTGCATCTGACTGAGAAAATTACATATTGTCTGTTTTCTTTTGCTAGAATGCAAGCCCCAAGAGGACATGTTTCTTTATTTTGTTCACCCATATACTCAAATGCCTAGGACAGTGCCTGGCACTTAGCAAATGTTCAATAAACACTTGCTGAATGATAATAATAGAACAGCAACCAAAAAAATACTCACCTAATACAAAACAGATGTTCACAGGATGGCAGCTGTAGTGATATTAACAAAAGGCTTTGTCTTTCCTCTCTGGGCCTCAGTTTCCTGATTTGGGGAATGATGTTGCTTAGAATAGCATAGCTCTGGAGGATTGGCCATGTGGGGAACACTCAGTGAGGGAAAGAAGAGTGCTTTGAAAATTATAAAATGCTGTCCAGACTCCTTACTCAGCCTTCCTGCCCTCTCATGAGACTCCAAGCACTTACAGCCCACTAAACCCCCTGAGACCCTGACAGTGTCCTTTGATTGCCTTTGGGAGTCAAGAATTCCCTATAATTATGTACAAAATTTTCTGTAAATATACACTCCTGCACTTCCCTTGTTAAATGTTCAATTTTTAGATTCTCAAAGAGGGCCTGTGACCTTTAAAAAATCTGTAACCCCTGGAACAATCTATCTCCTCCATCTCCAGCTATGGGGAGCCCCAGAGGCCAGCTAGGAGAGCAGCCTCCAGATTCACATTATCACTGGCTGTGCCCCAAGGCAAGACCCTCTGGGGGACGTGGCAGAAATACCTTGCCTCTGTGAGCGGAGGGCGAGAGGCCAAGAAAACGAAGCAGTGAGGCTTGGGGAAGCGGTGAGGAATGAGGGGCACCAGAGGTCAAGGGAGAAGCCTCAGGCATGCTGCAGATGACCTACACCTCCTCCCAAATGAGTGCTGATGGTGTACATCTCACCTCAGTTCTTCAGTAGCTTGAAGGTAGCCATAGTGGGAATATTTACACCACGGAAATTGGCAAAGGCTACAAATCAGTTTACCTTCTTTATTTTTCCTGGAAAACTGGCTGTTAAACATTTTACCATCACACCACTGGAAAAACACCCCTTGGAGACAACCTACCTATTCCAGAGCTTTGTAAGGAACTTCCCCACCACACCAGCATCCCCATGCAGGAAGCCTTTGTCCAACATGCATTCATGAATGTTTATTTACCAGAACTCAGCTGAGACAGCTCCAACACCTGCTGGACCTAGAACAGGGAGGATGGCCCATCTCACCCCATCTCATCTTTCCTGAGGGGCCTCAGTCCCAGCCCCACTGGCAGCAAAGGATTAGTGGGGCCATTTGGGCACCAGGGAACTCAGTTGGGACTGATCTATCCAGCATGCAGAGACGGCTCCACCACAGACAGGCCAGCCTTGGGGTCCAGCCTCTCTCCATCCCTCTCCTGAGCCAGCATTCGCTTTGCTTGGCTCCCTCAAGCAAGAATCCTAAGCTGGCAAGTCAGGCAGCCTGGGGGCCAGGAGGTCTTGCACTTTCCAGGTGGCAGGATCACACTTTCCATCCCCCAGCCTCCCTCTCCTCCTCTGTACCCTGGCAATGAAGGGCAAGGACTGTGAGAATTAAACATGACAAAATCAGAGAAAGCCCCAAGCCAAAACTCCCATTCGAGGTGCATCTCCCACACACCAGGAACTTGACAGATGGCATCATAATTCACCCTCCTGAAAATACCTCTGTCATCCCTCCTTTCCAGTTGAGGGAACTGAGGCTCATAACGAGTAAATTCCATGCTCAAACCACACTAGGAGCTTGAGGTGACTTGGAAATTAGACCGGTTCCAAGGTCTTTGCCTTCACTGGCTCCCAGCAGTGCACCTGGCACATCACCGTGAGATTCCAGCATCGCACCCTCCTCCCACTTGCCATAGAGACCACACACCTGTCCCCCCAGTTCAGCAGCTCCAGCTGTGTCCCTCCTTCTCCAGCAAACGCCACAGGTCCCGGGTTAATTGCTGGCTTGAGAGCAGGGGAGGGAGGCCAAAGGGCGCAGCAGTGCAGACGGTCCAGGCAGGAGCAGTAAACTCTGCAGGTGCATTGCTGCAAGCTCCACGTCTGCCCTCTGCCTCACTAATTGGCACTTCCTTGTTAGAGCCATTTCATTGAGATGGAAAAATACATACATGTGTGGATGTGGTGGGAATCTGCTAGGAAGGCAGAAATATCAAAGTAAGGTGGCCAACTCCTTTGGAGAGCTGCAAAAATGGGAGACTGGGACAGACAGGGCAGGGGTGAGAAGGGATGCAGCCAGAGAATTTGGTGTGGTTCAGTACTTCCCCTCCAGTGGCAGACAGATCTGAATGAGAAACTCTCCAGGAATTCACAGGAATCGCTTGAAGCTGGGAGGTGGAGGTTGCAAATGAGCTGAGATCGCACCACTGTACTCCAGCCTGGGCAACAGAGTGAGACCTTGTCTCAAAAAAAAAAAAAAAAAAAAAAAGGAGATATTTGTTATGAAGCAGGAGCCTGCAGCATCCACAGGTCCTCAGCTGGAAGAGATGCAAGCCAGCCATACAAAAAATGTGTCTTTCTCACATCCTCTCTCATGCCCCACACACACTGTCCTTCAGGGGCTTCTAGGGGCCAGCATCAGCCCCTGACTGCTCCTGACCATAAACACCCAGTGGCAGGTTCTGTCCGTCATCTTGGAGAGCAGAAACAATTTGGCTCTGGTCACCAAAGTAACTCAGCATCCAGACCCCAAGAGGGAGAAGAAGAGGGAGTGGGCATCTTCCATTCATCCACTCACCCACCCACCCACTCACCCATCCAACTCAATAAGCACTGAGCGATTCTCTCCTTGGGCTTTTGCACATGCTGTTCCCACTTGCTAGAATGCTTTTCTCTTTGGGTGCCCACATGGAAGATTCTTCTTATCATTCAGGTCCTAGCTCAAATGCTACCTCTTCAAAGAGACCTTTCCTGACCATCTATTTAGAGCACTTCTTCTCCAGCCCTGGGTTTAACAGCCTTCTTGGCACTTGCTTCTCTCAAAATGATCTTGTGCCTTCGTTTTAGTCCTTGATTACTGCTGAATTCTCCCTCTTCCAATAGAAAGCAAGCATCACCCTTACTGCTGCATTCCCAGTGCCTAGGGTGCTGCGGGGCGCGGGCATGGGTGAGTGAGTGGGTGGACCAGTGATTGTCACTTGCTGTGCACCTGCCATCTGCTGGGCCCTGTGCTAGGGACCCCCAGAGGAATAAGAGTGGTTCAGTCCCTGTCCACCACCTCCCCAGCAGCTCACAGGCCTGCTGCCACAGGGCAGGTGGCCTCCTTGTTTTAAGTGTGGTCACAAAGGCACCAGGAAAGCCTGTGATTTCAGAGAAGGCTTTCCATAGCCAGAGGCATTTAAGCTGAGCACTGAAGGAAGAATAAGAATTCCTCAGGCAGTCATGGGTCAAAGGGGATTCCAGGAAGAGGAATTTGCATGGCCCAGGCCCTGATGGAGAATGGGGAAACTACAAGTTGCTTGGTGGATCTTGAACTCAGGAGAGAGTGACGCATCCAGGTTGTCCGTTAAGATCTCTGGGGCAGCAGTGGTGTAAATGGATGGGAAGGAGGGATTCGGTGTGACACAAGGTGAGAGGAGAAAGAGGACGCTGTTGCAGGAGGCAGATGGAAACAGGAAAGGAGGAGAGGACAGATATGGGAGATATCAGAGTGTGGAAAGGAAAGGATTTGGGTGGGGTAAATGGAGAAGCACAGGATGGCATCCAGGGTTCTCTGCTTGGCCACGGGAAGGATTCCTGGGGTCCCCACTGAGCGAGGAAGCCAGAAGCAGGAGCCAGTGGGAGGAGGAATTCTGTTCTGGGTCTACTGAATTTGAAACGCCAGAGGGACCTCCTCCTCTCTCCAGCCCACCCTGTCCTTCCAGTACAGCAACAACAGAATCTGCTGGCTTAGGGGGAGTGTGGCAGGGTTGAGGCAGGGGTGAGGCAGGGGCGAGGCAGGGGGAAAGACAGGGGCAAGGCAGGGGTGAGGCAGGGGGCAAGACAGGGGCAAGGCAGGGGCGAGGTAGGGGTGTGGCAGAGGCGAGGCAGGGGCAAGGCAGGGGCAAAGCAGGGGCAAGGTAGGGGTGTGGCAGGGGTAAGGCAGGGGCTCCTGTGTGGGTGTGGACAGCAGCCCCTTGATTCCTCCCCTGGAGGTTGAAATGGAGGGAACCCAGAGACAACCTGGCCATTGGTCCAGCCTCTCATCTTCCAGGTTAGGAAACAAGTCTAGAGAGAGGAAGTAATTTTCTCACCAGTCGGGAAAAGCTATGTTTGCTGCACTCACAAACAGTCCCAAATTATCAGCAAATGGATTCAAGCCACAGTACTTACTTCTCATTTATTTAACATGACCGGGATAGATCCTCTGGGGTCTGTTCTGTGTCCTCCTCCAGGACCCATACTGCCCCAGTCATTGGGGCAAAGGGGAACAAAGCCCCTGGAGAGTCTCCCACAGGCAAGCATGATGCCCGGGTCACTTCCCAACTCATCGGCTGGAAGCAGTCCGTGGCTCCACTCGACCCCAAGGGAGCCAGAGAAGCTGTCTTCCGTATACCCAGAAGGAGGGGGACTGGGAATGTTTGGGGACTGCACTGACGAGCCTGCAGCCCAGGCCACTAACAGAGCTGACTCAGCGCTGGGCAGCGTGCTGTGTGTTTCACAGACACCATCCATGTGATCCTCACCACAACCCTGCAGACACAGCACCATGACTGCCCCCATCTGCCAGTCCAGGGCCTCATGGCTCACAGCAGGGATGTCTTGGCCAAGATCAAGAGGTGGAGCTGGGGTTCAAACCCAGGGCTTCCACTTTTAGAGGACCAGAAAGAGAGTCTGGATGACCCAGAGGAGGAATCCAAGACTCAACCTTACTCCACAACCCTAACATGCTGCCAGTCTCCTCTGAGATCCGCTGTATTTTTCCTGAACACTGCAGCCAGCTCCACCCTCAAATCTCCAGGGAGTGATGGTGAGAGTGAATTTGATCTTAAAATCTGTCAAGTCGCGCGTGTGGTGAGGAGAAAAGTTCCGTACACTTTCCAGGTGTTTTTATTGGAAAAGAAACATGCAAAGTCCAAAGTCAAGCTGCCTTCATAAGTGGGACGAGGCCAGTTGGCTGGAAAAATGACAGCTCCACACCAGCCCTCTGTGTTAATTGCATCACAGCCACTACCCCCAGCTGGAGAAACACAGATGCAATTAGCATGCAGCCCACAACTCTCTGGTGCCTATTCCATCAACACATTTGTCCGATGGCATTAACACCACCTCGCTGCCATCATTCTCACACAGCTGGGCCCTCATGCTCTTGAAAAGAAAAACTCGGGATACTTTCTGTGCATAACCCTGGTTACCTGCCCAGATGTCTGCACTTCTCTTTTGCTCACCTTGTATCCCCAGCAGCATGCCAGGCATGTAGTAAATGCTCAATTAATATCTGCAGATGAATGAATGATGTTCCAAGTCTTCTAGTTTTATGATTCACCTGCTCTTTAATATTCAAATGAAGTGGCTTCAGGCACCGGCAGATGACTTCTTTTGCTCTGGCCCCTCATCTGGGAAAGGCTCAGTTTCATCCACCTCCTCTCACATGGACTTTCTCTCCTCCCTTCCTCTGTTATCCCAAATGTGGGACATAGTGGTCCCCTTGCCTTGGTTCCTCCCAGCTTCCACCAGGACAAGGCACATGTGTGTGTCCAAAATTTGCTGAAGGTTTGGGTAGTGCTAATGAAGAAAAATGACATTGCCTGGAAATGGAAAAGCAGACATCTCTGCTATGAAATTCCTTCTTCCAAGTCCCATGGATGGAAGGAACCTTGTCCTTATGAGCTCCCCAACCCCAGCCCTCTAGCCTCCCACCAGCTCCTCAGCCTCCCCCTCCTCCCCTCTCTTGCTCCTGGCCTCCAACTCCCAGCAGCCATCTGCTCCTGTTTCTCACAAAGGCAGCTGGCTTTCACCCCGCTCCCAGAGCTCCGCCAGGCCTGCTGTGACACCCCAAACCTCACATCAGGCTCTGCCAAACAATCCGGTCTTCACCCTTACCAACCCAGAGCCCTGGGAGAAGCTCAGAAATTGCCTGGACAGGGAATTCCTGGGCTCGGCTCTTGGCCTATATGTGGGCTCTGTAGGTGGAGGCCTCAGTGCAAAGATGTATTCTCCCCTAGACACCAGTTGTGCCTCCTCTGCCTCCTTGGGAAGCAGGAGTGGCTACATTCTGGTTCGGGGAGTGTAAATGGCAATGCATTTAATCCTCACAATCACCATTTTAGGTGATGTCATGATTCTTGCCATTTTCCAGATGAGGAGTCTGAGGCCCAGAGAAGCAGGTGACTTCTCCGAGATCATCAAGTTAGCAGGTGGCGGCACCGGGATTCAAAGGCAGCTCCGTGTGAGTCTGAGGTCCATGTGGCACCTGCCCATCACACGGCCCACACCGTGCCATGTCATCCCATCCAAAATCCACATCCGCTTAATAACAAGGAACACGCAGAGGGCAGAGAGGTCTTCTCACCCAGGACTGAAGGGGCAGGGAGGCCTTTGGGCTCTGAATGGGAGAGAGGGGCAAAGCCAGAGGAAGGACCACCTTTGTGGGACACCTGCGGTGTGCCAGGCACCAGCTGGGCACACTGCGCACAGTGTCCCATTCATCCTTGTGACGACCTTTTACTACCATGTTACAGATGGGGAACTGAGGTCCACAGAAGGTCATGCAGCTTGTAAATGGCCAAGCTGGGACTGAAACAAAAGTCTGTCGGCCTCCAAGGCCCACACTGCACCCCTCCATCTCAGCATGGTCTTCCAGGGCAACCGTCTCAAGGTCAGGCTGGGTGGGGAGGGGAGTCCACTCCCTGTTGTGGCAAATTCAGCTGGTGGACTCTCATCACAGCCCTGTTCTCACACAGTGCTCTGTGCAGACAGGTGGGGCCCAGACACTGCCAAGCAACTGGTCCACCCCACCTGCGTTCACTGCTTCCTGCAGCCAACAATGTGGAATTATTGCCCACCTGGCAAATCCACCCTTTAGGCCATTTCCGATCCCTCTGTCCCAAGACAAAGCCCCAGCATCCAGCTCCATGGGCTGCCACATCTGGTTGAGAAGTAAAATGCTTTGTTTCATCTACATGGCATAGGCTTTGCAGTCAGACCAAGGTCAAGTCCTGATTCCACAATAACAACCCAAGATAGCTGATGAGTGACTGCTAAATAGAGAACCAAGAGGCAAGGTTATGGATGCTAATGAAATCATAGAAATAGCTGGGCACAGTGACTCACGTCTGTAATCCCAGCACTTTGGGAGGCTGAGCAGGTGGATCACCTGAGGTCAGGAGTTTGAGACCAGCCTCGTTAACATGTCGAAACTCTGTCTCTACTAAAAATACAAATATTAGCTAGGCGCATTGGTGTGCACCTGTAATCCCAGCTACTTGGGAGACTGAGGCAGGAGAATCGCTTGAACCCAGGAGGCAGAGGTTGCAGTGAGTCAAAATTGTGCCACTGCACTCCAGCCTGGGTGACAGAGTGAGGTTCTGAAAAAAAAAAAAAAGAAAAGAAGAGAAAAAAAGAAAGAAGGAAAGAAAGAAAGGAAAGGAAAGGAAGAAAGGAAGAAAAGAAGTTGGGGAGTATGTACACACAGACACACACAATGAGAGAGAGAAAGAGAGAGAGAAATGCCATCTGGTGCAGGCTTCTCTCTCCACTCTGGTAATATCCCCATTTTACAGACAAGGCAACCGAGGCACAGAGCTTTGCCTAACACATGGCAAAGAGGGGGCTAGAACTTGGCTCCTCCATCAGTGGAATTCACACTGGGTCCCAGGGAGCCTCAGACTTCACAGAGATGCCACAGGGAGGGGAGGCGAAGCCAGTCGGGCAGAGGCTCCATCGCCAGAACAGCTTTGCTTTGGTCTGCACCTGTTGGGGCTCCGTGTCAAGTTTTATTTGAAGAAATGGTTTGCTGCTTAAGGAAAAATCTGAAAGCCAAGACACCGCTGCTCCAGGGAGAGGCCATGGCAGCCTTTGAGGAATGAGAAGGTCAGGATGACAGTGGTTAAGTCTCAGGAAATCAACTACCCAAAAATCGTGCACCTTATTTCATCTACAGAGTGCCTTCACCTCCCCAAGGACCTTGTGCCTATTTTCTCTCCTCTGTCTTCTACGCAACCCTCCCTCCCCACTGGCTCTCTGCTGCAGGCCTTGCCCCTTAAGACTAAGAGAATAGAGAAGGCATCAGATGCAAACCCACCATCAAGTCTTCCTCCTGCCCCACTGCAGTTGCCCCCTCCTCTTATAGGGAGAAAGTCCCCCCCAACTCACTGAAAGCCAGTCTCTCCACCTGGACCCTGGGTCCCACTAGGAACCCCCTCCATGCCATATTTCACTTACCTCCCACATCTTCAGTCTGTCCCCTTCCCGGACCCTTCCCATTAGCTTTCAGAAATGTTCTGCCCTCTCTCTTTTGTCAGGACACATTCCCTTGAGCCCTCGTGGCTCGCACACCTGCCTCTCTGTCTCCTCCCATCAGCTGCTTAGCCCCAACCCCAAAGGCCCGCACCCCCCAACCTCACGTTGCCAAATCCAACAGGCACCTCTCAGCCTACCCATCGGGAGCTCCTAGCAGCATTTGGCCGCTGGAGGTTCCCCTCTTCTTTTTTTTTTTTTTTTTTTTTTTGAGACGGAGTCTCGCTCTGTCGCCCAGGCTGGAGTGCAGTGGCGCAATCTCCGCTCACTGCAAGCTCCGCCCCCCGGGTTCACGCCATTCTCCTGCCTCAGCCTCCCGAGTAGCTGGGACTACAGGCGCCCGCCACCACGCCCGGCTAATTTTTTGTATTTTTAGTCGAGAAGGGGTTTCACCATGTGAGCCAGGATCCCCTCTTCTTGTGACGTGCTTTCCCGGCATCTGCACCTCCCCTCCCTGGTCTCTCCTTTTCGGTCTCCCCAGCTGTCCCTGCCCCTCCACACAACTCCTAAGGAGTGGCCTTTGGGACTGGGCCTAAACCATTTTCTCCCGGAGTGATTTCCTCCATGTGCACAGCCTGAAATGCCACCTGCTCACTGATGACTCCGAAATTTCACCTGTGCATGAGGCACTGACAAAATCACAAGCTTGGTGTCTTTAATCTGTTTCCTGACCCTACCTGGATGTCCCAGGGGCACCTCAAACTGGCTGTAACCGGAACTTCTGATCTTGTCCCGGGATCTTCTTGGCCACCCCTCAGACTCCCCACCTCTAGCTTCTCCCACCCCAGCACTCTGTCCAGAAACCCACACCCTCTGCAGGCTGCCTGACCCCTCCGCTGGCCCTGCCAACCCTGTCTCCAAAAGCATCCTGGAACCATCCACTGAATCGCTGCCACCCCCACATAGCCCGAGCCACCATCATCTATGGCTCAGAACTGCACAGGCCCCAGCTGTGCCCTCTGCTTCCCCTCCAGCTCTCCCTCCAGTCCCTCTCCACAGGGCAGTCAGAGGGGCACTATGAAAACAAAATCTAGTTCGTGGGGCTGCTTCTCCCCACTTCAGCAGCTCCCCGACCCCGTAGTGTGGCTCTGAGGCTCTGCCGATCGGCTCTGCATCCACGTCCCTGGGCTCACCTCTCGCTCTTGCCGTCGACAAGTGGTACCTCCTTCAGCCAGGCATCCTCTTGCCGCAGGGCCTTTGCATGTGCGAATCCCCCTTCCTGCCCCAGCTCCAGTGCCACTGGCTCACTGTCCCTTATTCTCAGGGGTAGGAAAGTCTCAGCTCTAGATGAAGTCAAATGACCCCATCTTTCAACTTCTCCAAGGCCTTCCTCCCTTTAAACCAGTCCAAGCAATGTCTCCTTTCTCCCTGGACCGAGGGCATCATGATGAGGTCGAGAGCTCCATCCATCTCCTCGACATGATACCCAGCACTTAGCACTGTGCCCAGCACCGAGCTCATAATGGGTACCCAATAAATCCTTGCTGGGTGAATAAGTGACTTAGAACAACCCTCAGAGCTCTCTAGGGGCTGCCTTGGGGCACAGTCAAGTGAGGAAGCTGGGCAGGAATTCTCTCCATTCTGCAGATGGGAATACTGGGGCTCAGAGAGGAGTGGCAACTTGCCCTCAGAAACACAGTTAGGATATGGTGGGCCATGACACCGAGCCAGGTCCAATCAGCAAGCCCTGGGGCTCAACCTATATAGATCCTGGTGACCTCCCTCCCACCTGACTTTGACAACCAGCTCCAATTAGAGTAGCATCATAAGCGGTGATAGATCCACAATTGGTTATAGATTTAACTAAGCAAACCATGTCCCAAACCGTCTATTGTGTAATTGGGTGCATAAGACACATTTTTCTTTGCCGTTCAGTTACAACTTAATTTGCCAGGTCAGCAGTTCTGCCTAAAGTCACGGGCAGCAGCCTGGTTATGAATATCAACTGATTCTCCCAGCACTGCTCAATGAAATGGAATTCATCAGTACTTACCCAGGGATGAGTGTGACAGAGGAGGAAACTGAGGCACAGAGAGGGGAAGTGACTCACTCCAGGCCACACAATCAGTAAGTGCTGGAGCCGGAACTGGAATTCAGCTCATGTCTCTCTGGCCTCACACCCGACACCTCCCCTACTGCCCCGCATTACACATGACTGCTTTGTTTGGTTTTGATTTTTTTTTTTTAAATATAAGGCTTCTCTGAAACGAACTGCTTCCCTACATCTCAGGTCCAGAAAATAAGCATCACTTTATATCCAACTAGATTGTAGCACTTAGTTACCATGGTTTTAGAGTTGTTTATACCCATCCCCTTTCTCTATCCTGCACTCCTAGCCTGTGACCGGGAGCTCCTGGTGAGGGCAGGGACTGTATTTATCTTGGCATCAAAGGTGCCCTGCACAAGTTTAACCTGAGGAAGCCAATCCCCATGGGTGCTTCCTGGATGGAGTTGTTACTTTCAGAGCAGTCACTTTGTATATTATTAATAGTGATGGCGATGAAATATTTATGAATGAATGATGGGATGTTTGAAATTTGCTTTAACTTAATAAGGGACAAGAGGAGAGGATGGGGGTGTGAAGGGGGCAGAATTGAAGAGGGGTTGGTGGCGAGTGGGGCTGGGGACTGAGTACATGGGGGTCCTTAGACACCCTGTCCATTTTCATGGAAGTTCAAAATTCTCCATAGTCAAAATACTTTTAATTAAATATCCTTCCCAAAATAATACTAATCATGGCAATGGGAGTAGCCAAAAGTGAAGTAAATGTGATCATTTGTTAATCACTGCTCACGTGCCAGGCTCTGTGCTGAGATTCACACGTGTCAGCTGATTCCATCCTCATGTTACCACTATATTTTGTCTGTGTTGCACCCAGGAAGCGGCAGGTCACAGACAGAGATCTAGAGATTCAAACCCAGACCTGTCAGGGTCCAACGTCCACAGTCTCTACCCACAAGCCACATTGCACATGGCCTTGACGCTGTTAGTGATGGAGACATTCTGGCCTATATTTTGGGAAGGGGCCTCCGAGCCAGCACCTTTCCTCTGGGGGCCTGTACCTTTATCCTTTAAAGGGAGTGATGCTGATTTTTCTGAGTCATCCAGGAATCACTTGGAGCTAAAATCTCATGGGTCAGGAGGGCTGTCAAGTTGGACAAAACTGCCTTGGGCCAAGACAAGCAGCAGTCATGAGTGCCCGGGCCTCCTGGGGCCAGGCTGCCGCAGCTCTTCCTCTTTAATAATTCTTAAGTTCCTCCCGCCACAGGTGCCCCTGCTTCCACCCAGGTTCAGGCCTCAGCATTGCTCACCCAGGTCACCCTCTTCCCTGGTCCACCTACCTCCCACCTGGCCACAGTCTGTTCTGACCTCCCCACAGTCAACGGAGACTCAGTCTAGAACCCAAAAGTGATGTACCCTATCCCTTCCCAAGCCCTGGGAAATGAAGCCCAAATTCCTTAGCATGGCCCTGGGCAATCTACCTGCTCCCTATCCTCTTGCCCCTGACCTTCCAGCCTCAATTATCTTACTTGCCCACCTCTTACCACTCCCTGCCATGCATTCTCTTCCCCACCCCAGACAGACTGGACAATCTGCAGGCATACAAAAGCCCCACATTCTCGTATCTGGATGGCTTTGCTTATCCTGTTACTCCATGTAGCTGGGACAACACTTCCCTCCTTAGCTGCTACCTCTCCCAACCTGACAAATGTCTAATCATCCTCTAAGACTCAGCTCAGGTGTCACCTTCTCCAGGAAGCCTTCTCTGATGCCCCAGGCTGGGGACAGGGGTATGTTCCTACAGCCCACTATGCTTGCCTCCAGCCCTGCACAGCAGCCTGGGTTATACACACCTGCTGCTCTGTCTCCCACTCCAGCCAGGGCACTTCTTCAAGGCAGGGACCCATCTCTGTGCCCCCAGAGCCTAGCACTAGGCCTATGACACTGTAGCTGCTAAACAGAGCCAGGATGTGCAAGGGTAGCCTGGCCATTTAGTCTTTCTGAGCCTCGGTTTTCTCATCTGCAAAACAGGATTAATGGCACCTACTGCATAAGGATGTTTGTTCACTCAGCAAATATTTATTGAGCTCCTATAATGTGCCAGTCTCTAGGCCCCAGGTTGATAGCTGAGAGCAAAGCCGAACGAATTCTCATGAGCTGACATTCCAGCAGGGGGAGACAGACAAGAAATAAGACAAACAAATACAATGTAGAGCAGCAGTCCCAAATTTTTGGCACCAGGGACCAATTTCATGGAAGACCATTTTTTTCATGGACTAGGAAATGGGTGGGTGGGAAGGGATGGTTTCCGAATGATTTGAGCACCTTACATTTATCGTGCACTTTATTTCTATTATTATTACATTGTAATATATAATAAAATCATTATACAACCCACCATAATGTAGAATCAGTGGCAGCCCTGAGCTTGTTTTCCTGCAACTGGATGGTCCCATCTGGGGGTGATGGGAGACAGTGACAGGTC
This sequence comes from Gorilla gorilla gorilla, assembly GCF_029281585.2. Lineage (NCBI taxonomy): Eukaryota > Metazoa > Chordata > Mammalia > Primates > Hominidae > Gorilla > Gorilla gorilla. The sequence goes on along the minus strand of NC_073224.2, from coordinate 221,349,380 downwards.
ATCAGGCATTAGATTCTCATAAGGAGCTCACAACCTATATCCCTCACTGACGCAGTTCACAGTAGGGTCCGTGCTCCTATGGGAATCTAACATCACTGCTGATCTGACAGGAGGAGGGGCTCAGGCAGTAATGTTCGCCCGCTGCTCACCTCCCGCTGTGCAGCCCCATTCCTAACAGGCCATGGACCAGTATCAGGAACTGGGGACCTCTGATGTATATAGGATGTCACGTGGTAGTGATGAAAATGAATCAGGAAAAAAGCACTAGAGATTTAGGGGAACCCGGAGGCAAAGTAGCCCTTTTTTTTTTTTTTTTTTTGAGATGGAGTTTTGTTCTTGTTGCCCAGGTTGGAGTGCAGTGGCACAATCACAGCTCACCGCAACCTCCGCCTCCCGGGTTCAAGCGATTCACCTACCTCAGCCTCCCGAGTAGCTGGGATTACAACACATGCCACCACACCCGGCTAATTTTGTATTTTTAGCAGAGATGGGGTTTCTGCATGCTGGTCAAGCTGGTCTTGAACTCCCGACCTCAGGTGATCAGCCTGCCTCGACCTCCCAAAGTGCTGGGATTACAGGCGTGAGCCACCGCGCCCGGCCCAAAGTAGCACTTTTAAGTGCTTTGGTCAGGAGTGGCTTCCCTGTGAAGGTACCACTTAACTGGCGTCCTGGAGCAGGTGCAGGAACGGACTGTGTGGGTGTCCTGGAGAAGTCTAGGCAGCAGGAAGGAAGTGCAAAGGCCCAGAGGTAGAGCCTTGCCAGGGACAGGGTGGGAGGTGGAGAAAGGAGGGTGGGGAGGAGAAGCAGGCCGTGGTAACCATGGTGATGAGTCCTGTACTCCGAGTTCAATGGGAACTCATTCTGAGCAGCGAGTGACACAATCCGATGGCTGGGCTGGCAGGGAGTAGGCGTGTGAGCACTCAGCCCGGTGCCGGCACACAGAGGTCGCTGCAGAAGCCTAGCTGTGGCTGTTCTTAGAGCAGCAAGCGGCGTTCTCGCCCTCATCCTGATTACTAAGGCATGAATAGTGCTGCTTCTGATGGCCGTTTCCGGAAACGTTCTGCACACGGGAGCTTCTCTTGAAAGAGCCTCGGCCCTCAGAGGCGGCTTCTTTGAAGAACAGCCATGGTTGTGATGCGTGAACCCTGCTGCGCCTCTTTAGAGTAACACCAAAGTCTCTTTACCTGATGCAAAGGCTCCGTGAGATGACTGGGGAGCCCTGCCTGGGAGCTATTTACAAGCTGGCTAGTGACAAGAGAGTTGAAAGAATGGCCGTATTGAGCAGAAGACTATACCACCGGATGAATTAGGGGTAATCGTGAGCCCCAGCGTGTGTAATGCAGGACGGGGGCAGTGGAGCCCAGTGGGGAGGTGCCTACTGGGGCTGAGATCATCGAGGGCGAATGAGGCTTCACCTCTGCCTAGAAGGACTAGGGTGGGGGAGGGACAGCCTGGGCTCGCCAACCCACCTGTGCAGGCAGGCAGTGGAAACTTCTGCCAAGGAGATCACCCCTTGTGCCTGACCCTCTGACCCAGGACAGAGAGCAAGGACCGGGAAGACCTTCTCCTGGAGGAGGATCAGGATGAGGAGAAAAAGGAAGACAGGAAGGAAGAGGGGGAGAATGGAGGGACTGCTTTTAGAGCAAAAGGTATCTGGAGGTGTCCGGCAGTCCGATGGAGGAGACAGCCCTTGTGCTGGGGAGCTCCCAATCTGATGGGGGAGGCATACCACCACCTACCTCTTTGCCCTCTGCCTTCCTTCCTGGATGTATCCTAGAAGACTTACGGGCGCTGGGGGCGGGGGCGGGGCGTGAACCATCCAAAATGAAATATCTTCTTTCAGAAATTGAGGCCAAGAAGTGAAGCAAAAGCAGAAGGTAGCGACGGGCTGCTGACTTCTACGGAAGTTTCTCCTAAGGGGATGAGCGGGCTTTGTTTTTAAATTCAAGGAGAACCACAGGAGCAGAAATAAAACGAACCTCAGCTAAACCCGGAGAAAGATTGGCCAGACTGCCGCAGCGGAGCTTTGTCTTCACACGGTTTGGGTATTTTTTCTAATTATAAAGTTAAGATGTGCACTTTCCAGAGTCCAAAAAATGTATAACCAAGAAGACGGGGGAAGAGTCCCGTAACATTTGTTTGTTACCTTTCTTTCTCCTTTTTATTCTATGCATTTTAACGTGGTTGAATCACGCTGCATACCTCCTTTCATTTATTCATTGAAGAGCAATTTAAGTCTCTCTTACATACCTGGTACTGTTCTGGGGATGGGGGATACTGCAGTGAACAAAACAAGCCCCCTGCCCTCATGGAGCTGAAAGTCTACTGAGGGAGACAGGCAAGACACAAATAATTCCACACATAAAATATGTTCAGCAAATGAGAACTGCTATAAAGAAAATAAAACAGGAAAACGACGGAAAGTCACCAAAAGGCTCGGAGCAACTTAGTCAAGGTGGTAAGGGAAAGTCTCTTCTAAGAAAAAACTTTTTTTTTGTGAGATGGAGTTTCGCTCTTGTCGCCCAGGCTGGAGTGCAATGGTGTGATTTTGGCTCACCACAACCTCCGCCTCCCGGGTTCAAGCAATTCTGCTTCAGCCTCCTGAGTAGCTGAGATTGCAGGCACCTGCCACCGCACCCGGCTAATTTTGTGTTTTTAGTAGAGACGGGGTTTCTCCATGTTGGTCAGGCTGGTCTTGAACTCCCAACCTGAGCCCAACCATGGAAGAACCAGCCATGAAAAGATCCAGGGGAGAGGCACTCAGGGTAGAGGGCACCGCGGGGGCAAAATCCCAGGGACTGAGATGTGCTTGGCATCTTCAAGGAACAGAAAGAATGCCAGTGTAGCTGGAGGCATGTCCCTGTGCTATTACTAAACACTCAGGAAGAACTTTTTAGACATCCAGGGGCTCTGAGCCTGGATTGGATGATCAGGAGTATCGTTCTTGAGAAGACACGAGCATCCCCACAGCCTGCATTTACCCCAGAATTGGAGCATGAGGAGAGGATTTAGAACCCGTCTGCTCTCCAGCTTCTCTTACTGGAGGAAGGAAGAGAAGGTGGGCATTTCCCACTGAAAAAGCCTTCGGCCCTCACAGGGGGCCCATTTCAAGGGCAACCATTGTTGCAATGCGTGAACCCTGCAGCGCCTCTTTAGAACGACGCCAAAGTCTCTTTACCTAGTGCAAAGGCTCTGCGAGATGACTGGGGAGCCCTGCCTAGGAGCTATTTACAGGCTGGCTGGGGACAAGAGAGTTGAAACAATGACCGTACTGAGCAAGATGAATTCAGGAGAATGATGTTGCTTGAGAGCTGCCAAATGCCAGTTCTCCCAGATGCCATTTAGTGCTGTGAAAATCTTAATTCATTTCAACCTCACGGCAGTCCCATGAAAGAGATAATGTTATTCTCCCATTTTTCTCATCAGGAAACAGAGGCTTAGAGCTGTGAAATACCTTGTTCCAGGGCCCGGCACAGTGGCTCACGCCTGTAATCCCAGCACTTTGGGAGGCCGAGGCGGGCAAGTCACTTGAGGTCAGGAGTTCAAGACCAGCCTGGCCAACATGGCAAAACCCCGTCTCTACTAAAAATACAAAAATTAGCCGGGCATAGTGGCAGGCACCTGCAATCCCAGCTACTCGGGAGGCTAAAGCAGGAGCATTGCTTGAACCCAGGAGGCAGAGGTTGCAGTGAGCCAAGATCGTGCCACGTGGATTGTTGTACTCCAGCCTGGGCAACAAGGTAAGACTCCATCCCCCGCCAAAAAAAAAAAAAAAAAAAAAAAAAAAAAAAAGGAGAACAAGCGAGAACAAAGACAGTAGACGTGCCCCAGTGAAGGCTGTACTGCCTGTTTGAAGGCTCTGATCCTACATCAGGACAAGCCATGGGAGGATAAAATTAACTTCTATTGGCCAAGACCAAGTGGTGTCAGCTCAGCACAACCTCACCAAACCTCACCTCTGAACCTGTAGTTGTAAGGCCGACAGGGGGCCCTGCTCAGAGAGGAACCATGCAGATGCCCTGGATGAGAAAAGTCAGGCACTGCACCCAACCACACCACCAGCCCAGCAGCCCTACCCCGCCTCCATACAGAGCAGGAAACAGTGAAACACCACAGGGAAAAGAATGAGACAGACCTGGAGTTTAGTAAACAAGCACACGGAACAGATGGATAGGTGGATGGACGAATGAGTGGATTCCAAGTAGAGAGCTCCACATGATGACAGATGTGATAACTATCAGAGATCTATCAGAAAGAGGGGAGTAAATTATATATATGTATGACTATGCTTATATGTCAGATAGATTGACAGATTTTTGAGATACACAGATTATATGTTTGAGGTAGATGAAAAAATTCAAGGGTGGACTGGAGCCCCCATTCACATCAGCCGGTGAGTCAATTCCGGGCATCTCTTCCCGACTCTGTTCTGTAACATCACATGGGTTGCCTGAAATCAGCCTTGATGGGAACATTTACACCAGAGAAATGGGCAGACGCTACAATCAGGGCTATATTTTTTCCAAGGGCTGATGTAGCAGCACATGCTGATTAGATATGCTGTAACAGATTGGTAATTGGATATATCTCAGATAGACTGTATATACAATGCACATATATGAGACAGATTACATATGCAAGGTACATAAGTTACATTTCTTTAATAAATTGACAAACATAAATATATATATATATATATACCTAAATATAATTTACATTTGACTGAACCTCATGAAATTGCGGTTCTTCTACTGTTTTTAGTCTACCAAAAAAAGGCACTTTCATAGGATTATACCTAGTAGACGAGTTATAAATGTGTGTGTCCCTGTGTGTGTAATCTTTAGAAAGCACCCGGGACTGAGAGTCAGAGAGGAGACAGGGACACCCGGGCTCCAGAAACTACTCCACCACTTAACTAGCTGCGTGGTCCCAAGCAGATGGCTAGCCTTCTCTGAACCTCGGTTCCCTTGCCGGGAATGTGAGGGCATTGACAGCCTCACCTCCAGGGTTGCTGAGGGGACCACAGGAGGGCACAGCCCAGCGCAGAGCCCCCAGCAGGGCTTCCTGGGAGCCTCTCAGGCCTGCACTAGCCCCCACAGCACATTCCCACTGCAGATCGGCCCTGGGCATCTGTGTGACCTCACTGGATCTCCAGAGGTCTCCGCCTGCAGAAATGGACTCTCCCTAGGGGAAGCTGCTCCTTTCCTGGTACGCACCCCTCCCCATGTCCCCCAGTCAGAGTGAGGATGCGCCAGCTGACAGATTCCCAGCCCTGGGGCCATGCTGAGTCTGGCTGGGGGAGTGACACCCCTCAGCCACCAATTAACGGAGCCATGACCAGCACCGGTCTCTAGGAGAATCCATCATCATTTTCCTGTTCACCCAGCCCCTCCAGTCCATCCAGCAAACTCCCTAAGGGGAGGGGCCAAAGGGAGCCTTTCCAGCAGGACGGAGGCAGAGCCAGGCGCTGGCTGGGGCTCTGGTTCTAAGTGTGCTGGGTGTCCATGGGCAGGGCCACTTCCTTTCTGGGCCTCAGTTTCTCTTCTGTATGTTTAGCCTAAAAACATTTTTTTAAGACAGGTTGTCACTCTATTGCCCCAGCTGGAGTGCAGTGGCACGATCAGGGCTCACTGCAGCCTCAAGCTCCCCGGGTTCAAACAATCATCTCGCCTCAGCCTTCCGAGTAGCTAGGATTACAGGCATGTACCACCCCACCTGGCTAAGATTTTTTGAGTTTTAATGGAGACAAGGTCTCACTATGTTGCCCAGGCTGCTCTCAAACTCCTCAGCTCAAGCAATCCTCCTGTCTTGGTCTCCCAAAGTGCTGGGATTACAGGGATATGAGCCACCATGCCTGGTCCTAAAAATATTTTTAAATCAACTGAATAAAAACAAAAAAAAAACGCTTCCAGCTGAAGAAAGCTGCTTGTAGGTGGATCCAGCTCTGGAGAGAAGAGATTACAACCCCGCCCTTCACAGAAATCAGCTCTTGGGAATCTTACCTTAGTAACTGGTGTTAAGGAACAAGTACAGGTTCAAACTCTAGCTCTGTGACCTACCAGCTGTGTGACTTTAGGCAAGTTATTCAACATCTCTGAACCTCAGTCTCTTCATCAGTAAAATGAGAATACTAACACCTGCCTCACAGGGTTCTCATGTGGATTAAAAGACATAACCATTAAAAATGATGACATCAGGCCAGGCTTGGTGGCTCACACCTGTAATTCCAGCACTTTGGAAGGCTGAGGTGGGTGGATCATTTGAGCTCAGGAGTTTGAGACCAGCCTGACCAACATGGTAAAACCATGTTGCTGCCTGGGATGCTGCTAAATTTAGTAAAACTACAAAAATTAGCTGGACGTGGTGGCATGCACCTGTAGTGCTGGCTACTCAGGAGGCTGAGGCAGGAGACTCGCTTGAACCCAGGAGGCAGAGGTTGCAATGAGCTGAGATTGTGCAACTACGCTCCAACTTGGAAGACAGAGAGACCCTGTCTCAAAAAAAAAAAAAAAAAAAAAAAAAAAAATCTGCCATTTTTAGAGCACTGGCTACTTGCCAGCTTCTGTGCCATGAACTTTGTGTACCAGCTCATTTCTTACTACAAGGATACTGTGAAGCAGGTCCTATTATTCTGCCCATTTTACAGAGGAGAAAACTGAGGCTCAGGAAGATGAAGTGACTTGCCCAAGGCACACAGCTGGCAAATGGCAAATCGGGATTTGAACCCAGGTAAGCTGGCACCCAGAGTGGGTGCATGTTCTCACCCACTACACCACACCAATAACACTTGTAAGATCTCTGATGCATAGGAGGGACTCTAGCCAAGTCGGTTACTGGGGTAACCATTGTTAAATTTTCATCTTTTATTCACTAGGCTAACAGGACCTTCCGGACTGAGACATTTCCTCCAGGACTCAGCCTCGGGGCTTTTGGACCAAGGCTGTGAAAGGGAAGGAGTCTATCCTAGTCTTTTGAAAGCCTTAATTGGAAATGGTTTTGCTGCTGCTGCCCTCTATCAACAGGCTTGCCCTGAGCCTAGTGCAGCTTAGCATCCCTTCACCATGTTGGGGACATTTGGGGCTGTGCAGAGATCTGGGGCAGGATGCCAAGGGGAGGCAGAAACATGTAAGCTTGGTGCGCAGAGCCTCAGCTTGGCCTCCTGAGCATCCACCAGAGAGGAGAGCAAGGGCGGGGGGCTCTGGAGCCCATTTCACCTTAGACCCTACAGGAAACTAGTTTGCAGATGCAGGGAGAAATCAAAAGCATGAGGCTGGGAGCAGTGGTTCACACCTGTAATCCCAGCACTTTGGGAGGCCAAGGAGGGCAGATCACTTCAGCTCAGGAGTTCAAGACCAGCCTGGCCAACACAGTGAAACCGCATCTCTGCTAAAAATATGAAAATTAGCCAGGCATGATGGTGCATGCCTGTAATCCCAGCTATTCGGGAGGCAGAGGCAGGAGAATCACTTGAACCTGGGAGGCAGAGGTTGCGGTGAGCCAAAATAGTGCCACTGCATTCCAGTCTGGGCGACAGAATGAGACTCCATCTCAAAAAAAAAAAAAAAAAGTATGAGCTTTGGGCATGAGAGAGATTGGGAATCAAATTCAGGCTGTCCACTGGCCAGGAAGCCAGCTGTGTGACCTCAGACAGGAGAACTCACCTCTCAGAGCCTAACATCATCCTCAGTAAAGTGGGGATGTTAATGGCAACCTTGCAAAACTGCAACACACAAAAATGCCTGGCCCATAGCAGATGCTCAATAAATGGTAGCTGTCACCATTATTTTAGTTTGGCAAACCACTGATTCTGAGCCAATTACAGTCAGCCCACTTGAAACCCAGCAGCTGTTGGCCAAAGTCTGTCTGTCTGGTTTCAATATACCCAGGGGCTTGGGTTCAACCAATGGCTTTTGGGGGAGTTGGTTGAGTTTCGCTGCTGGTTATTTGCAAAGTATCTGGCTGCTGAAACCCAGCCCAGCTGGCCAGTTCCTCAAAGAACCATCTCTGGACTGAACCATGCAGGCTGTGTTGGGAGAGCTGGCTGTTTCTCGCACATCTGCAGAGCAGCCAGCTGTAGAATGGAATTTAAGCCCTTCCTTTTCAAACACAAGAGTCTGGCTTGAAAATAAAGCCCAGCTTAGCCCCAGAGGCAACCAGTGTGGCACTCAACCTGTATTTACAGGGGAAGGTGAGGTGCTAACAGTTCGGGACTCTGCTCCAAGCCTGTCTCTTTTAAAAAGCCACTGAGCAGCTACCTGGCTGTAGAACATCCCACTTGGGGTGATCTGCCTGGAACGCTGCTAAATTCCAAACCAATATTGAAATCAGCCTTCATAGGTAGGCAGGGCATCCTGGGCTCATGGAAAACAGCCAGAGAAGGGCCAGTTTTTTTTGTTCTGAGCAGACCCCAACCCCACTGGATGAGCCCCATTTTCCAGTGACCAGCTGAATGCAAGGATGCTGCAACACAATTTGGAGAGGAGTTGAAGAAGGGAGCCAGTGTGCTGGGACTCTGGCAGAGGGAGCTAGGAGGGACACTGATGTGGCTGAGAGAGGGAAGAAGCAGGAGGCTTGGGAAGCAGTGCGAGTTTTCTTTCCACCTCTGCTGTGTGATCTTGGTTACTCTGCTTGCCCTCTCTGGGCCTCTTCTGCCTAAATGAAATATGACCATGAGCTGTATGAGCACTGTGGCTGGGCATTGTTCAATGCTGTCTCTAAAGCATCTGGCTCAATGCTTAGCACATAGTAGGCCCCCTATAAATAATAACTGAGTGAAAATGCCTCTCCCTCCAGCACTTCTTCATGTAATTTTCCCAAAGGCAAGCCTTTGATTAGAGAATCATTCTGTGTCAGTACAGACTGTTCTCAGTGCAAGAAACAGTGTCAGTATGTATCTGATTTTTAAAAGCATTGATCTCCAGCCCATTCCGATCCTAATGAGGCAGAGAAGAGAAGAGAAGCCTTCATTCTCGCATTCCTCTCTGGAATTGCTCTCCCGCCCCTGCCACCGCAGGCCGACAGCTACTGAAGGCAGACAGTACCTCAGGCCCCAAGGCCAGGACTGCAAACCCAAATGCCTACAGGACTGATGAGGTATTGGGAGAGTGTGGGGCCCAGTGAGGTCTGGGGCAAACTGGATTCTATCCACCCCATCCACAGGAGCACCTCCTATCAGCTCCTGCCCATCATTACTGCAGGAAATACAAGCCTGATAACAGCCAGCCCTTATAATATTTCTAAGATACAAATATAGATTTGTATGTTAAATCACTTAATTTTAAGAGTTGACAACTAATTCAACATTGAAAAAGAAAAATTACTGGGTGAGGAAAACACATTTTGCAGGCAGGATTCAGCCCAGCCTCTGAAGTCTTCTGGGTAGTGGATAGGAACCTATTTGAAGAGGGAAGACTCAGCTCTTGCCCTAAGGGACGTGTCAGTCTGATGATGGGGACCCAGCTCTGCCCTTGGGAATCCTTCAGTTGAGACGAGAGAGGCAAAAAGAGACAAGAATTCCAGATACTTCCAGATTGACCCAAAAAATGTGTGGATGAATCTCACACAGACTAAGGCCACAGCCACTGGGAACCACAGGGTAGAGGACCAGCCTGGATCAGTTTGGGGTGAATCGGGGAAATGCCTCTGACACTTTCCTACAGGGTCTTGAAGAAAAGAAAGGATGTGGATGGTGAAGGTGGGTGGCCCAGGTGAGGTGAACAGGGGAAAGCCAGGCAGAGCAAGGTGCTAGGTGGGTAGCAGGTGCATCTGGCCGCTGAATGGAGAGGCGCAGTCTTAGAATGTCTGGGACAGAAGGGTTGCTGGCATGGCCTGGTCTCATGGTCCCAATACAAGATGGGAAAATAGAGGTTCAAGGAGGGGAGAAACTTGCCCAAGACCAGGCAGGGCACTGATAACATGGACAGGATGGAAACGAAGTCACAGGAGATGAGGCTGGGTGGGAAGGGGCCAGGGAGCCCACCTGAGGGATTGCAGTTTACCGCATGGCAGTTTACACGGGGGAAAAGCTTCTGGCTGATGACCCCACCTGCCCCGCTTCCTGGTCTGTGAACTGGAGCCAGGTGGAAGGCACCATCTCCAGCCCATGGCTGCCCTTTGAATTAACCTTTAGACTGCACAGATGAATGGTTCCATCTATCTTTCACCCAACAGGCTCCAGAAGTCTGACAGAGGGAGCGAGCGTGGCCCAGAAAGGGCAGAGGTCCTGGTAAGAACAGGAAGGATATCCCAGAGACAGGAGGCCTTGCCTGCCAGGACTTAGGGATCCATGAGGGGTGAAGGGAAAGCTGGATTGAGTGATTTCAGGGGTGGGCCAGGACCTTCATGGTTATGGCATCCCTGACTCCTCTCATCGACCGTGCAAGGCCAGGACTGTCATGACCCATCCCACAGATGAGGAAGCAGAGACTTGCCCACGGTCACCCAGCCAGAAACGGCAGCTCTGGGCTTAGGATGTTTCGAACAGACCAGCCAGGTGACGCCACACCCTGGTGTGGAGCCACTCCATGACCCTTGCCTCTTTCTCCTGCTCCTGACCCTCCACCCTTTCCTCACACAAGGTCTTTGCACTTGGCGTTCACGCCTTCTGGAGCACTCTCCCAGCATCCTTCATACAGCTGGAGACATTCAAGAATCTGCAACAGTCGGGGGAAGGGGAGACAGAACTCAATCCCAAGGGGACACTGGGGGCTGGGTCTCCAGGGCCTCCCTGTGCCAGGCCAAGCATCTTGGACAATTGGGAGCTGGCAGAGGACTTTTACCCTCTGGGCTAATTCAGATACTCTTCATTACAGCCTTTAAAATTTCCTAAATTGAGGTATAAAATGCATCAAGGGTACTGAACTTAAGTGACCAGTTCAACTTCTGACATATCCACATCCGTGTCCTTTCCACCCATATCAAGGCAGAGATCATGTCCTGCACCCCAGAAGATCTCTTTGTGTTCCTTTCTAGTCAAAGCTACCTTCCTCTAAAGGTAACGCGATTCTGACTTCTCTCGCCATCCATTAGGAATGCCTCTTGTTGACTTTCATCTGCATGAAACCACAGAGCATGTGGCCTATGGCAGACGGCATTTTCCACAGCTGGCTTCAACAGTATCTCCCATTCCCCATACTCTTTTTGCAATGTGGTGTTGATACTCCTCCCATAGAGAACTGAGTTCTGTGTCACCTCCCCTTTAATCTGTGTGGACATTTATCCCCTCATCTAATAGAGCATAGTGGGTGGAATGCTATGTGAGTTGAACAGGTGATAAAAAATGTCACATACTTCACCGTACTCTCAGGGGACAGTTGCTCTTGGATCTGGCCACCATACTATAAGGAAGCTCAAGCAGCCTGTGGAGGGGCTGATATAAGAGAAATCCATTGCCCTGGCTGAGCCCCCAGCCCACAGCCAGAAACAGCCTGATAGCCATGGGAGTGATCCATCTTGGACGTGGGTTCTGCAGCCCAAGTTGAGCTCCCCACCAACGCCAAATGAGCAGAAACAGGCCACCCCACAACATCCTGCCTAAATTGCCTCTTTTGAGTGAAATAAATTATCATTTTGTTTTATGCCACTAACTCTGAGATGGTTCATAAAAAAGATTTTAAGCAGGAGAGTGATTTTGAGTAAGAGTTTTGCCCTTGTATATAATAAAAGACACAACATAAATTGGTGTGAGGGAAAAGAAAGGAAAGAAGAAGGAAGAAGGGAGGGAAGGAGGGAAAGAAGGAAGTAAAGAAAGAAGGATGGAAGGAGGAAGGAAGGAAGAAAGAAAGAAAGGAAAGAAGGAAGGAGGGAGGGAAGGAAGGGAGGAAAAGAAGGAGAGAAGGAGGGAAGAGAGGAAGGGAGCGAACGAGAGAGTGAGGGATGGAGAGAGGAGGGGATATATTGGTTCTCATAACTAAAAAGTTCAAAGAGGGTTTGTATTGGTTTCCTAGAACTGCTATAACAAACCACTATGGACTGGGGGCATAAAGAACAGATAGTTATTGTCTCACAGTTCTGAAGGGTAGCAGGCCAAGGTCAAGGTGTCAACAGGGTTGGTTCCCTCTGCGGGCTGTGAGGGAGGGATCTGTTCCAGGCCTCTCTCCTTGGCTTGTAGTCAGCCATCATCTGTCTTCACGTCATCTTCCCCCTATGCATGTCTGTGCGTCCGAATGTCCCCTTTTTATAAGGACACATGTCATATTGAATTAGGGGCCCGCCCATTCCAATTTGACCTCATCTTAACGAACTACATCTGCAAATGACCCTATATCTAAATAAAGTCACTTTCTGAGATTCCGGGAGTTAGGACTTCAACATAGGAAGTTGGAGGGGGTAGGACACAATTTATCTCCTAACAAGGCTAATCCAGTCATGGCTAGGTCCAGCCATCGTCAATGTCACCAGCATCTCTACACCTCCCGAGCTTTGCTTTCCTGTTTGGGCTCATTCTCAGGCTCCATGTGCTGACAAGATGTTCCAGGCCTGCATCCTCCCGGGCTCATGTGCCTGGGAGAAGAGCACTGCCTCTCTCAACAGCCATTTTGAACACACGGCTCTGGCCAGCTTGGGGCCAGTGCCTGCCAATGAGGGGGACAGGGCAGGAGAGTGGGGATGGCTCCGTGCCAAGCTCTCCAAGCCTGCCACACTCTTGCAGGAATGGATCCACCATCCCCAGGTCATTTGTGTCACATTCCCATTCCAAGAACAGCATGCTCAACACCCAGCCCTGAGATTAAAAGGAAAAATAATATTTAAAGGCACTTATTAAAGATACTCAGAAGGCCCTTTGAATGTCAAACAGCTGTGAGCAAACCCTAATTTGATGATCTACGTGTTAATGAATCCCAGACATGCAGATTAAATTCTCTTTAAATTGCACGTGGTTTTAAAATGCATTTCTCTCTGGCATGTCTGGTTCAGAACAAGGTTAGTGAAACACCTGTGAGGCAGGTCCGCCGATCTGGGGATGGAGCAGGAGCTGGCGATGTCCCTGGCTCAGGTCTTGGGGAGCCTGTGAGCTATATAAAGAAAAAGACCCACTGAGAACCGCATCTGCAGCAATGTGGACTGGAGCATGCAGCTGAGGGCAGCTTGCCGCGCGCGGGTCTTTCACTTAGCAAATATTTACAGAGCTTCTACCAGGTGCAGGCCCTCTCCTGGGCATTGGGGATGCAGCAGTGAAGACGGAAGCCGCAGCCTTGCCCTTACCTCCAGGTGAAGGGGACAGACAATAATGAGAGAGGTAGATTGCTAATCAAGGGAATTCAGAGTAGAATAAGTGCTATTAAGAAAAGAAACAACGAGATGATGAGGAGCAGGTTGGCACCAGGAAGACTGGGGAAAGGAGGTGGTTCGAGAAAAGGGGTGAACCATCATGAGGCTGGCGGACGGCACAGGCAAGAGCCCCGGCACCGACCAGGCCTGGCCTGGTCAAGGTGCCAAAGCTGGCCTAGAAGGAGTGGGGAGGTGGCATATGGCAGACACAGGGCAAGCCAGGGACTCCAAGGCAGGTGATATGTGTCTTCTGAACAGCAACCCAGATACATCTGAAAACACAGTACATGGAGACCAAGGTGAGAAACAGAACAGGAGCCTTAACTCACCCACGGCTGGGACATTAAACATACATGTTGGCTGGGCGCAGTGGCTCATGCCTGTAATCCCAGCACTTTGGGAGGCCAAGGTAGGTGGATTGCTTGAGCTCAGGAGTTCAAGACCAGCCTGGGCAACATGAAAAAACCCCATCTCTACCAAAAAACGCAAAACTTAGCTGGGCATGGTGGCACATGCCTGTAGTCCCAGCTACTTTGTAGGCAGAGGTGGGAGGATTGCTTGAGCCTGGGAGGTTGAGGCTGCAGTGAGCTGTGATTGTGCCACTGCACTCCAGTTGAGAAAGTGAGATCTTGTCTCAAAAAAAAATAAAATAAAAATACACGTAATATACCAGAATGAGGCATGGCCAGGTTACTGGGTGCTGGTCACAAGCTGGGGGCTGAGTCCACTCCGGAAAAAGTCCTCAAGTTGTATTTGGGGGACCTGTACACCTTTCTGTCTGTATGTTATTCTTCAATAAAATGTGTACCAAAACGATTACACAGTGTAATGTTTGAGATGCTGGATATGCTAATTACCCTGATCTGATCACTGTGCATTACAGGTATTGAAACATCACTTTGGACCCCATGAATATGGACCATTATTTTATTTCAACCATTAAAACATAAAATTAAAAAGACAAAAACTAAAAGAAAAAAAACAAAAAAAAAGTATGTACATGAGAAATAGCAGCCTGCCTTTGGCAAGAACGTGCACCCACAAAAGGATAAATCTTAGACATTCAAATGGTTGTCTAGGAGGGATGGGAATCAGGGATGAGGAGGAGCAAATTTTCTAAAACTTCCTGGAGCCCCCAGACCCCGTAGCAAGTGACTTTGTGTGTAACTCACTCACTGGTTTTGCATTCTCAACAACCCCGTGATCCATTTAAATGAAGAGACAGGCACTGATTGGACCCCTGTTTAACAGATGCAGGGGCCATGGTGGCGCATGACTGCAGTCCCAGCTATTCAGGAGACCAAGAGGGAGGATCCCTTGAGTCCAGGAGTTCGAAACCAATCTGGGCAACATAGCGAAACACACCCTACAACACTGTCCCCATGTCATAAATAAATAAATAGCTGATGAGTTCTTTGTGCCACTGATAATGAATGAACGGGTGAGTGAATGCCGGCGAGAGGCCGCGGGTGCCTGGGAGTGGCTGTGAGGCACAGGTGGGGAGAAGCTGACAGACGCTTAAAGGTCAGTGCTGTGTGCTCTCTCATCCCTCCCCTTAAGCCCCGCAGACACCCCCAGCCCACCTCTGGTCACGGTGGGACCTGGCCCTCCTATCACTTCCACGACCTGCACCTGCTAGGGTGGCAAGATGACGGATGAGAGCTTCTGCGACCCCAGCCACTGGCATGAGGAAGGGAGCAAGAGGAAAACTCCCCCGCCATCCCGTCCTCTATTTTTATTTCTCTCTGAACCTTGAAAGACAAGGGTTCCGGCAAATCGCTCCCGCTGGCTGATAGAGCCTGGAAGTGTCTTGTGTCGCCCATCCACATCCTTGAGTCAAGTCCTGCCCTGCTGCTCAGACTGACCACCCTTACTTCTGGCCCAGGTCTGGAGGGCAGATATCTCAAGACCGCAGAGACAGGGACTGAGCTGTTCATCCCACCTCGATGCCTCTGGCAGGGCAGAGTGGACAGGGATCAGCTCCTTGTTTGTTGCCAGGTCAGTGAGCCCAGCCACCTGCTGCCCACCTGCTCTGGGGACAGAGGAATCAGGAGCGTGTATGGCTGAGGTCAGACTTGCTCACTCATTCATCACGCTCTGCTTCTTTCCTTCCTGCACACCTTGTAAGCCGTGGTTCTCTCACGTAGAAATTAGTCGACTTATTTTTTGTCTTCCCACTGCAGGTAAGCTCCATGAGGGCAGGGCCCAGGGCCTGCTCTGTCATAGTGGGTCCCCAGGTCGCTCATCCCCACGTACCTCGTGGCAGAAACTCAATCAATATTTGCTGAACAAGACAGGGCCTCTGTGAAGGAGGCCAGGTTATTCCCATTTATAGGTGAGGGGACCAAAGCTCATGGGAAGAGCATACGAACCCAGGACCCGGGAACTGCAAGCCTTGTATTATTCTCCATGCAGGCTGCCTCTTGGGAACCCTGCTTTAGAAGGGACAGTGCAGTCTAAACTGGTGCATGCAAATGAAATGCAAATGACAATGCAAATATCACTGGCTGGCTTACACAATGTCCTGGCCTCTGGGAGGATTCTCTGAGTGACTCTGAGTGACACTGTCGGAAGCTCTGCTGCAAACTGGTCCCTCCAGGTGGCAGCTGGAGTGGGAATAGGAGAACACCCAGAAGAGACAAGGGGAGCAGTTACAACACTGGTCCTGACCCCAGCCACTCCATCATCTAAGGTCTTTGGAGGGGCGCTCACTGTCCAGTGGGCTCAGGCCCTACCCTCCCCATTCTGCAGAGAAACCAAGGCACACAGTTGAGGACTGGAATGGAATGGAGCTGAAACAAGGACCCCACCATGATGAGGAGGATCGGAGTTCTCAACCCCGGTACCTGGCTTTATGCACGTAATCTCATTCAGTCCTGACACACCCTTTGCAAGAGGGATCTGCATGCTTCATTTTGCAGATGAGAAAACTGAGGCTCAGCAAGGTCAGCTAACTCACCTAAGGCTACAGAGCTGGCAAGTGTGGCTGGCATCAATGCCCATTTAAACCTCTGCACAGTTCCGCCTCGCTCATCCCTGTATTTCCTCGTCCTCCTCACCCACACAAACCCATGTTGTTTCAAGGATTGCCTCTCTGCTCCCACTGTGCTCCAAAACCCCCCAATCCTTCCAGCCTAGAGGAAGCCCTCCTCTTCCAGGGAGCCCTCCCTCATGTCTTCCTCTTTGGGAAGCCCTGCAGCAGGGAGAGACTGTGCCCGCAAATGTGTGGTTTCACTTCCTCTGTATTTCTTGAATGAGCCACCGGGCATGGTGACTCATGTCTGTCAGATCTCTCTATTTCTTCAGCCCCCACCTAGTCAAGCCACCCTCATCTCTCCCCTGGGAGACCCCCACCACGTCTCCTCATTTCATCTCAGCCACACGGGCCTCCTTCCTCTGTTTCCAACACAACAAGCTATTGCTGCCTCAGGATGTTTGCACCAACCGTTCCCTCTACCTGAAGCCCAAAGCCTCTGGCCTTTGTTCAGCCGTGTCATAATTTGAGGTCTCAGCTCATAGTGCACCCCTAAGAGTAGCTGCCGCCCCAGTGGCTCCTTATCTCATCCCTCTGTTCACGTCTCCTGCAATCCACAATGATCTGTTTCTTTCTTTGTCTCCCTCCCTTAAGGTGTGAGCCTCAAGGGCAGGGACCTTGTCTCTTTAGTTTGCTGCATATTCCCCCCACAGAGGAGGCACTCAATAAATATTTGTTGAATAAATGAATAAATCAACTAGTCAATTGAACAATCAATCATGAAGGAAGGTTTTAATGTTTCGAAGAGGCTCTGGGTCCAGAGCCACCATGAACAGCCAGCACCAAAATCCCAGAGAGGTGACAGGGCCACTCTGGTCTCACTCAGTCAATCATATGGTCAGTCAACAGACTCTCACTGGGCTTGCTCATCCAGCAGGCACAAAGATGCAGCAAGAAATACGATGGGTGTCCACCCTGCCCCCTGAGCTCGGTGTCCAATAGAGATGTTGAATGGCAGCTGACAAAACCACTACTTGGACCCAGGTCCCACTTGGGCCAGGCCTCTCCACCACCTCTGCCCTGAGTCCAGCCTTGGCAAGACTCTGAAACCCGGGTCTAGGGAAGCCATTCATTGACTCAACTTCTGCTCACTGGGAAGCAGTAAAGTGATTAGCAGTGTGGACCTGGGTTCCAATCCTGTCTCTGCCACCTACTAAGAGCATGACTCTCTGCAATGTGTCTAGGCCTCTGGGCCTCAGTTTACCCATCTGCAAATGGGGACAGTAAAGGCATCTCCCCCATGGAGTTTCTCCAAGGAGAAGCGGTCAAGAAGGACCTACCGTGGTGCTGGGCACATACGTGAATGCTAGTCACCATTACTGAGCTGCCCGAAAGGAGCCAAACTGGGGCCCGGGGACACAGAGTGGATTCAGACACTACTGCAGAACACTCCCAGACCACAAGGCCACGTGACAAGTGTAACAGGACAGAGTTGTGGGGAGCCTCAGGGAGCCGCAGGGCTTGGAACCCACCCTGGCGGCCAGAACAAGTTCCCAAGCCTATTAAGCTGGGTCAAATCGCCCTGCCCACAATCCCATCTTGTTTTTGTTACTTAAAAAAAAAAAAAAAAATCTGGCCGCGTGCAGTGGTGCACACCTGTAACCTCAGTGCTTTGGAGGGCAGAGGCAGGAGGATCGCTTGAGGCCAAGAGTTGGAGACCAGACTGGGCAACACAGTGAGACCCTGTCTCTACCAAAAATTTTAAAAATTAGCTGAGCGTGGTGGCATATGCCTATAGTCCCAGCTACTCAGGAGGCTAAGGTGTGAGGATCACTTGAGTCCAGGAGTTGGAGGCTGCAGTGAGCCATGATTGTGCCACTGCACTCCAGCCTGGGCAACAGAGCAAGATCCATCTCTTAAAAAAGAAAAAATTGAAAGCTGCAGCCAGGATGAGGGTGTCATTGGCTCAGCCTCTCCCTGCCCATGTCCCCTCATCCGTTCTGAGGCCTCTCCAGGTGGGCAGCAGCTGAGGCCTGGGATCTCCTCTAGGAGCTGGAGGGGTCTCCTGGGTAGAGGGAAGGAGAGAAGAGAGAAGCCTCTGCTTAAATCCAGGACCTCTCGTCCTACCAGGGGAGCACAGGTTTTCGCAGCCCAGCTGGCTCAGGAGGGTCTCTGTCCTCCAGAGCAGGGCTACCCGGGCCCAGCAGGGGCTGTCAAGGGGGAACCTCATTTTAAGCCACAGAGCACTTTCTGCTCATGAAAAGGAGCCTGCAGGTCCCACAGACAGAACAGAGGACTAGAAGTCGGGAGGCACCAGGCAGACTTGACTCCCCAGAAACTAACCAATCCACCAACTCCCTGTGCAAATGGGGAAACTGAGCCCCAGGAGGCACGGGAGAGTGACTTACCCAAGGTCACACAGAGACAAGACTGGCACTCAAGTCCCCTCACCCCCACGGACTCACTGCATAAGAGGGTAAAAACAGCACCAAGCTCTGGATGAAGGGGTTGGGAGTGAGTGACATCTGGCCAACCCGACCCCCAGCTCCGTCTTGCCTAGGGCAGCCCCCAGCCCAACCAGGCACCCAGCTCCTTGGGACGGATTCACCCAGGCCTTGACTCTGCTGCCTCCCAGTGGCCACCTGTGTTGTTCTTCCAGCACCAGGTCCCTGACCGAGCTGACAGCTGGTCCAGGGGCTGAGCCCTGGAGTACGACAAAAATATGCAGGAATGAGGGAGCGGGAAGCCGAGGTGAGAGGCCACAGAAACAAGCTTGGCCTCCTCCCCTAACTCCTCCCCACAAACACAAACCTGAAAGAGACGCTGGGGGGAAAGTGGAAGCCAGTCAGTGTGGAGTCAGGAGAACACCTCTGGGGGTCTTTGGACTCAGACTGAGGCTCCAGCCCCGGCTATGGTGGACGGTAAAAGGCAAGAAATTATCCTCGGCTGTCCTCCCACACCAAGGTGCGGTCTATTTCCGCACCCCCCCCCCCCCCCCCCCCCGCCCGAATCTGGCCTACCCTTGGTTTTGTTTGACAAGTAGAATGCAGCAGGAGTGGTGCTGTGTGAGTTTTAAGGCTGGGCCTTAGGAGACCTGCCTCAAGCCCAGGTGTGGTGGCTCACGCCTGTAATCCCAGCACTTTGGGAGGCCAAGACAGGCGGATCGCCTGAACCCAGGAGTTTGAGACCCGCCTGGGCAACATAGTGAGACTCTATCTCTATAAAAAATTTTTTTAAAAAATAGCTGGGTATGGTGGTGCACACCTGTAGTCCCAGCTACTCAGGAGGCTGAGGTGGGAGGATCACTTGAGCCCAGGAAGTTGAGGCTGCAAGTGAGCTGTGAACGCCCTGCTGTACTCCAGCCTGAGTGACAGAGCAAGACCCTATCTCACAAAAAAGAAAAAGATCCACATAATAAGCACACAGTAAACAAACAGGTCATTTTCACCAGGTCATCACTGTCACCACCACTGCCATCATCATCAACACTCTCATCGCCACCATCACCACCATAATCATCATCACCATCATCACCAAAATTATGCTTTGTGACCACAGAAAACTAGCTGAGCCTCTCTGGGCCCAGGAAAGTGGTGCCTTCCAAAGTGGGCAGGACTCTCAGCAGTGGAGATGAAATGCAGAAAGCTCTCTTCGCTCTCTCTTCAGCCCTCCCCCCACAAGGACCAGCACAGACGAGTGAGTTTCCACCCCGTCTTCACTTCTGGGCAAAACTCCCTGAACATGTGGAAAACAGAGTCAGCTTTTTAGCATCTGGGGCTTCCTTCCCCACATTTGAGCTCACCAGAGCCCACTGGCCTCAGAAAGGTGTCCCTGATCCATTGCCCCCACTTGTCATCCTGAGAAGGCCTGGACAAGGACAAAGACACATCTGAACAGCCCACATTCTCCAATTATTGGTCTTTCACAAATATCTCCTGAACCCCCACCCCCTGGGGCCATACACTGCGCTGGTTCCCGCACCTACACAAACAAGATGAGAACAACCTTTGGAATCAGACAGGCCTAGACCCAGGCAGACCCCTTTAATTCCTAGGCACATAAAGGTGGACAAGTCATTTAGCCTTTCTGTGCTCCGAATAACAGACAGATGACTGAACACAGGGAGCCCTTCCAAAGCTCCTCCAAGACCTTCTCTGCGCGCTCATCCCAGGGTACCAGTATCCAAGGCAGAGTCTGGTATGGACTGAACAGTGGGGCTGCTCTTAGGCCTTCATGGACGCAGGTGTCCTGCCCTCCAGCTCCATGGCGAGTGGCCTGAGCATGATGTTCTCACCCACAGAGGGGACTCCCCCATTCTCTGGACCTTGCTTTTCTCTCTGTTCCCAGCTCTGAACCACTTCCAGCCTCTGGAGAGGGGATGAGCTGTCAGTCAACAGCCATTGGGATATGGGCCTGGCTAGGGCCCCTGCCGTGGCCTGGCTTTTCTTTATCACTGACGGTTTTGCCAGATGGTCACCTGCACAGGCCATTTGAAATACACAGGAACCTTTCATCACGGACAACTTGAGGCCAGGAGTTTGAGACCAGCCTGGCCAACATGGTGAAACCCCGTCTCTACTAAAAATACAAAAATCAGTAGGGCATGCTGCCACAGGCCTGTCATCCCAGCTACTCAGGAGGTGCGAGAATCACTTGAGCCTGGGAGGCAGAGGCTGCAGTGAGCTCAGATCATGCCACTGCAGTCCGGGCTGGGAGACAGAGTGAGACTCCATCAAAACAAAAACAAAAACAGAACCTCTCAGGATTCGTAATGACAGCTGCTACCACATCTCAAATGCCTAGGTATCCCAGGCAGAACTCTGGGACCTTTCCATATGTGCCGTCAGCAAACATTTATTGAGCACCTACTATATGCCAGGTGTTTTTCTGGGCACTTGGGAGATAGTAGTGACAAACACAAAGCTCCATGACTGTGCAGAGCTGATTTTTCTATCAGGGAAAGAAAGAAAATTAAATCATAATAAATAAGTAAATTATGTAATAGGCGGTAAGGGCAATAGAAAAGACAAACTGCATGGGGAAAAGGGATTGATCCTGCTGAGAGAATCCCAATTTTCATCAGGTGCTTAGAGTGGACCCCACTGAGAGATGATTTTGAGCAAAGACCTAAAGGAGGTAAGGGGATGAGCCAAGCAGGCATGTGAGGAAGGTTTAGCCTGTGGAAAGACCCTGGGGCAGGAAGAGGCTGTCCTGTTCCAGAAGAGCGAGAAGGCCAGAGGGGCTGGAACAAAGTGGAAGTAGCAGGAGACGGGGCCCAGAAAAACTTTGGCTTTACTCTGGGGCTTGCTGCGGAGTGCTGAGCAGAGGGCCAACACGATCTGACTCATATTTTTCAACGCTCTCTCTGAAGCTGGCACAGTGGCTCACGCCTGTAATCCCAGCACTGTGGGAGGCCGAGGTGGGCAAATTGCTAGAGCTCAGGAGTTCAAGACCAACGTGCACAACATAGCGAGACCCTGTCTTTACAAAAAAATACAAAAATTAGCCAGGTGTAGTGGTGTGCACCTGTGGTCCCAGCTACGCAGGAGGGTGAGGTAGGAGGATCACCTGAGCTCAGGGAGGTCAATCAGCCGTGAACACGTCACTTTACTCTAGCCTGGGCTGCAGAGTGAGACCTTAAATCCAAAAAAAAATTTAAAAAGGCCGGGCGCGGTGGCTCATGCCTGTAATCCCAGCACTTTGGGAGGCTGAGGCAGGCGGATCACGAAGTCAGGAGATCGCGACCATCCTAGTTAACACGGTGAAACCCAGTCTCTACTAAAAATACAAAAAATTAGCCGGGCATGGTGGCGGGCACCTGTAGTCCCAGCTACTCAGGAGGCTGAAGCAGGAGGCATGAACCTGGGAGGTGGAGCTTGCAGTGAGCAGAGATCATGCCACTGCACTCCAGCCTGGGTGACAGAGCGAGACTCCATCTCAAAAAAAAAAAAAAAATTTAAAATAACTTCCTCTGGCTGCTGCGTGGAAACTTGTAGGGGCAGGGATGGGAGCAGTGAGGAGGCTGCCTAGAGTCCAGGTGTAAGAGGATGAAAACTCAGAGCAGGGTGGCCCAGTGGAGGCGGGGAGAAGAGATCAGAGCCAGGATGTATTCTGAAGGTAGGGCCCTGTATTAGTCCGTTCTCAGGCTGCTATGAAGGACTGCCCGAGACTGGGTAATTTATAAAGGAAAGAAGTTTAATTAACTCACAGTTCCGCAGGGCTGGGGAGGCCTCAGAAAACTTACAATCATGGCAGAAGAAGCAAACACATCTTTCCTCACATGGCAACAGGAAGGAGAAGTGCTAAGTAAAAGGGGAAAGGCCCTTTATAAAACCATCAGATCTCGTGAGAACTCACTCACTACCACGAGAACAGCATGGGGTAACTGCCCCCATGATTCATTTACCTCCTACCAGGCCCCTCCCATGACAAGTGAGGATTACGGGAACTACAGTTCAAGATGAGATTTGGGTGGGGACACAGCCAAACCATATCAGGCACCAACCAGGACTCCCTGATGGACTGGATGTGACTTTATTTCAGCTTCCTGGCCCCTCTGAGAGGTGGGCATGATTATTCCCATTGTATTTTATTTTATTTTATTTTTATTTTTATTTTTATTTTTTCTGAGACAGGGTCTCACTCTGTTGCCCAGGCTGGAGTGCAGTGGTGCAGTATCAGCTCACTGAAACCTCCACCTCCTGGGCTCAAGCGATCCTCCCACCTCAGCCTCCCGAGTAGCTGGGGCTACAGGCACATGCCACCACACCTGGCTAAGTTTTGTAATTTTTGTAGAGATGGGGTTTTTCCATGTTGCCCAGGCTGGTCTCAAACTCCTGGGTTCAAGCAATCTGCTCACCTCGGCCTCCCAAAGTGTTGGGATTACAGGTGTGAGCCATCACACCCAGCCTATTCCCATTTTAGAGTTGAGTCAACTGAGGCTGAGAACTTGTCTTTCTCCTCCCACTGGCTCAGGGGCATGGCAGCCAGGCAGAGCTCTGCCATGAGTAGCACCGCTGGCATCCAAAAGCCTCCAGAGACAAGCCTGGGGCCTCGGGCAGGGGCAGTCAGGGGCCAACACCTGCCTGCCCAGCACCCCATACAACCAGCTGGAGCATGAATTGATGGTCCATTAACAGCCTGGAGCTCAGAGCAGCCATGTCCTCAGCAGTTTATAAACTCATAAAACGCCATGGTCACGGCCACACATCCCTGCCTCCTTTAGCCGACGATGAATGGGCTTTCCTGAGGGAAGAGGTACTGGGCTGCTGGGGTGTCCCTGAGCTCGGGCATAACAGGACTCCTGTGCCCCTCCCCATCTCCTCACTAGGAGTCTGCCCAGGACCAGGCACCCTCTTCCCATGGCTGCCTCATGGCTCTGTCCCCACTGTCCTCACTCTTTAAGGAAGCCCCCTGGGGCAGGGGGTATAGTAAAGGATGAAGGAAGTTTATATCTGATGGGAATGTACTGTGTGCCTGACACAACCTTTAGTCATCACAGCATCCCCACAAGGTCAGTGGCACGGCCCCCATCTTAAAAGTGGACAAACTGAAGCCCACGGGACTGGAAGGACTCACTCAAGGTCACCTGGCTGGTAAGATCAGAGCCCCGGGAGTCTGGCTCCTGAGTTGATCCCCTAAACCCCCACCCTCTGAGGCCACGTGAGTGCACCAGCCCTCAGTGTGTGGTTCCTGGTTTGCACAGATGGATAAATGGCATCACGTGGGCACCGATATGTGTGTGCCAATGTGTGCCATCCAGATGGGATCCTGCCCTGATCCCTGGCATGACTCTGGCACGTGTATCCCGGGGACACACTGCCATCTGGACAGAACCCAGAGGCACCGCCTGTGCTCCCTCCACCATCTCTCCTTCACCATTCATTCAACAAAATTCACTGCGTATCCTGACGTTAGGGAATGCTCTCTGCATCAGGCTCGGTTCCAAGCTCGTATCAATTCACCTGACCCACCCACCGTTTGATGAGATGTGTATTCTTTTTCCTGATGTGCAAGTGAGGGATGTGAGGCACGGGAAAGTTAAGCAACTTGCCCAAGGTCACACAGCTGTTTAATGGCAGAACCAGGCTTTGAACTCACGTGTATCCAACCAGAACTCACTACACCTTCTGGCTTGGTCTAGCTGGCTTTCCCCTGAGGGTCCCCACTCACTGCAGGGCAGGGGGTCTCTGTGTCCAGGCTCCATCTTTCAGCCCCTGTGGAAGAGCGACCAGGCATATCTGCTGTGGCTGGAGAAGAGGCTGGGCAGGTGCTCACCTCCACTCCCAAGCTCTGGTAAGGCTTCTGTTCCTGCTCCTGGGCCACCTCCAGCGAAGCAGTGTAGCTCCCTCTCCTCAAGGGCTCACCCCAAGTTCCCTGGAGGGATGTCCTGAGGGGCGCAGGCATCCAGGGTTCCGGAAGGCGCGAACCGGCCTACACCTGCGTCGGGTGGGACGCTGGCGCCACCTCGCGTCCTTCCGCAGCCCTGCAGCCCTCCACGCAAGAGCTCTTCGGACAGGGCTGGGCCTTGCACCCCAAAAACCTCAGGCCCTCCGTGCCACCTTCATTTTGTTGTCACGACAGCACACAAAACCACCTGAACTATTATTATTATTTTTTTTTTGAGACAAAGTCTCACCCTGTCACCCAGGCTGGAGTGCAGTGGCGCGATCTTGTCTCACTGTAACCTCCACCTCCTGGGTTCAAGCGATTCTCTGCCTCACCCTCCCGAGTAGCTGGGATTACAGGCTCATGTCACCACGCCTGCCTAATTTTAGTGTTTTTAGTAGAGATGGGGGTTTCACCATGTTGGTCAGGCTGGTCTCAAACTTCTGACCTCAAGTTATCTGCCTGCCTCGGCCTCCCAAACTGCTGGGATTACAGGCACGAGCCACCACACCCGGCCTGAACTATTATTTACTCGGTATATTTTTCTGTAAATCAACTCACTTGTTTTAGCTAGCCTCATCCTGGTCAATAATGTCTGCAAAATCCCAAGTATGATGTGCTGGTCACATTTTGTCCTGATACCAATAAACACTAAGTATATACCTTCAAAAATTGTATTCATGTGCCACATAAAATCGCTTCTCCACTACACTTTAGGCAACAAGCTCATTCATGAGTGTGTTCCCTCTTCCCTGGGTGAGTTTACAGAGGCTGAGAGCCTTCTTTATGGAAAGAGAGAGGCAGACGCCACCCCTGTCCTCACCCAACTTGCAGCCCAGTAGTGGTGCCAGATATTAATCAAAGAATCACAAAAATAAATATACAATGATGACTCATCAATGCTATTGAATTATAAAGCTGATTTCCTATTAGGAAGTAAAGACCACTGGATGAGCCCACGATAAGGGGACTTGACCTGGATGGGGAAGTCAGGGAGGGCTTCCTGAAGGAGGTGGTGCTTGAGCTGAGAGCTGAAGGAAGAGCAAAACATTAACTAGGTGAAGAGGGAAGGAAAGTGTTCTGGGCTGAAGAACCAGCATTTCCAAGAACCCCAGGGCAGAAGGGAGCCCTTCCCATGAGTTCCTGGCCTTTGAACTTGGCTTCCTGCCTGTGGCCAACGTGGGCATTCTGCCTGTGTGGCCTCCTTCCTTTGCCTTCCTTGCCTCAGCTCCAGCCTAACCCACCCACCCATATCCCCAGCACGACCAGGTTCTTTGGGTCTATTTCCTTTTTCCTCTTGTAACTTTGCGGTTTTGCCATCAAGAACCCCATTTTTATATCAAGAAAATCGAATTTGGGGGATTTCCAGTTATTTTTCCAAAGTCACACAGCTTGGCAGAGCCAGGATTTGCACCCAGGCCTGGTGGCTGTGCTCTCCTGCTACATTCAGCCATCTCTCAGCAGAGTCCCAACTCTCATCTCCATGGACTTAGAACTGGGAGATCTGGGAGCACAGCCTGTCTTAGCATTAGCTTGCTGGGCAACTTTGGGCAGGTCACTGCACCTCTCTGAATCTTGGTCTCTTCGTCTGTAAAATAAGAATGCTGCACAATAATGGTATTAATAGCTAACATGTATTGCTCCTCATATCCACCCTTTAAAGTAGACACTGGAGTTATCCCCACTTTACAGATGTGGAAACAAGCTCTGAGCGGTTTAGCAATTTGTCCAAAGCCACAATGCTGGTAAGTAGCACAGCAGCCTGGAACTATCTCCAATGTGCTTTCCAGTAACAATGCTCCCAATCTGACTGTCCCAAGGTTGTCCCTGGAATGTGAATCCACATCTGGCCTCAGTCGCGGGATTCCAAGGCTGTCCATTTTAGTCTACTCCCGCTGTCTGTGGGTGTGAGACTTTTCTGTCCAAAGAAGTAGGGGCCCAGGCGCTGCCTGCCTGGCACTGCCCAGCCCACGGTGAGCTGAGCTGGGTCCCTGGGGTTCTGGCTAAACCCATCCCTGCAACCCAGGCCACCCACTCAGCCGCCTTTACAGAGATGCATTGACCCATTTAGACACTCTCCGGGGAGCCATTGCTCTTTCAGAGTGACATCATTCTTCTGGCCTCAGGTCAATAAACAGATTCGTTCCTGGCATCAGAAAACATTTAATAGCTGGCTCCATGGCCCTCTGTCAAAGCTGCCTCCACTCCCAGCCATGGCCCAGGCTCCTCTGGGAGCCTTGAGAGCCCTGGGCTGACCCACTCTGGCCAAGAGCTGGCCTGCAGAGAGGGGCGGAGCCAGGGTGTGGGTGTGGTTCTGGCCAGGTCTCCCCTGGGGTCCAGGGTGATGGTACAGCACAAGCTCTGCACATGCTGTCAGGAGCAGGGTTTGCAAGCCTCTGGGCCAACCTTTGATGCGATACGCTGGCCTGGCCCCTTCCCTTCAAGAGCCTCCAGTCTGATGGGAGAGACCCAGCCTCTGCCTTCAGGGATCCCCAGGTCAAATGGGGGAAGCCAAGCTTCTGCTTTTGGAGGCCTCAGCCTCAGAAGGAAGAGTGACACCAAGATGAAAACAGCATTAAAACAAAGCCACAAAGAGACAAAGGCAAATCAATGCCCAGAAAATGAAGTCTGGCCCATGTGCAGGAAGGGTTTGACAAGGGTTTGGAGTTTATCATGACTAGCTGCATGGAGGAGGCAAACATTACAGTACATTTAAAGCAAAGAAAATTATGGACAGACTGAAAGTATGAGAGTGAGCAATTTGAGGAAGGAAAGCCCGTGCAAAAGTTCAAAACAGAACAAACTGCAGCTTGTACAAAGGTGGGTAGTTGAGCAGTTGAGAGATAGATCTTAGACTGTCCAAGAAGAGCCGAGGTTTTACTGAGCACATACTATGTGCCGGCTCTGTTCTAAGGGCTCCACCTGTATCATTTCATCAGGTCTTCACAGCAACCCTATGTGCCAGCTGCTACCATGTTATCATCCCCATGTCCAAATGAGGGCACTGAAGCACAGAGAGGTTAAGTAACTTGCCCAAGGTCACACAGCTGGTAAGTGGTGAAGCTGGGAAGGTCCTAAGTCATGGCCCAATCTAATATCTCTGTATTACAAATAGCAGCTAAGGCTCAGAGAGGGGTGACACAACTTGCTCAGCATCACACAGTGAGAGGCAGGGCCAGAATGGGAGCTGAGGTTACAGCGCCCTGGAATGGAAGGCTAGGAGGGATCTTCAGAAGGCACTGAGATCAACCTTCTGTAGATCTGACTGATCCACTGGGGGTAGGGGGTGTGGCAAGAGCAATGTGGAAAGGTTGTTGCCATAGGGAGAGAAATGGCAGCATCAACGCGGAAGGAAGTCTTAGATCCTGCAGCACCATCTGCTGGAACCTAAAAATAGCCTGACATTCCATCTGTAACAGGCAAAAGGTTTAACAGATGCTGCGCCAAAGAGAATATGTGGATGGCAAGTAAGCACATGAAAAGATGCTCAACCTCATTAGTCATTAGAGAAATGCCAGTCACAAACACAGTGAGATGCCAAGTGTTGGCACGGAAGCAGGACTCTTCTTCTGGGAATGAAAAATGGTACAACCACTTCAGAAGAGTGTGGTGAGGCCGGGCGCAGTGGCTCACGCCTGTAATCCCAGCACTTTGGGAGGCCGAGGCGGGCAGGTCACTTGAGGCCAGGTTCGAGACCAGCCTGGCCAACATGGTGAATCCCTCTCTCTACTAAAAATGCAAAAATTAGCTGGGCATCGTGGTGTGTACCTGTAATCCCAGTTACTCGGGAGGCTGAGGCAGGAGAATCACTTGAACCCGGGAGGCGGAGGTTGCAGTGAGCCGAGATCGTGTGACTGCACTTCAGCCTGGGTGACAGAGCGAGACTCCGTCTCAAAAAAAAAAGAAAAGAAAAGAAAAACAAAGGAAAAGTTTGGTGATTTCTGAAAAAGTTAAACTTACACCTACCACATAATTCACCCATTCGGTTCCTAGATGTTTACCCAAGAGAAAAGAAAGCATGTGTCCACACAAACACTTGTGCACTTGTGTTCCTCAAAGCTTGATTGGAAGTAACCAAAAACTGGAAATAACCCAAACGTCCATCAGCAGGTGAATGGCCAAACTGTGGTACGTCCACACAGCAGAACACTATTTAGCAACAAAAAGGAAGGAACTAGGAATACACATGGCAACGTGGATGAATTTCAAGGTAATTGTGCTGAAGAAAGAAGCCAGACCAAAATGAATCCATACGGTATGATTCCATTTATATAAAACTCTAGAAAATGCAAACTAATCTGTAGTGACAGAAAGCAGGTCAGTGGTTGCAGGGAGTGGGGGTGGGGGGAAGCTGGGAGAAGGCAGGGTTACACAGGTACACAGGGAAGCTTTTGAGGATGATGAATACATTCCTTACCTTGATTTTGGCTGTGGTTTCGATAATGTATGCATATATCAAAACTATCACATGGGCCAGGCACAGTGGCTCATGCCTGTAATCCCAACACTTTGGGAGG
Source organism: Gorilla gorilla gorilla (assembly GCF_029281585.2). Classification (NCBI taxonomy): domain Eukaryota; kingdom Metazoa; phylum Chordata; class Mammalia; order Primates; family Hominidae; genus Gorilla; species Gorilla gorilla. The sequence continues at coordinate 221,320,232 of NC_073224.2, read as the reverse complement.
CCAAGGTGAGTGGATCACTTGAGGTCAGGAGTTCAAAACCAGCCTGGCCAACATGGTGAAACCCCGTCTCTACTAAAAATACAAAAAATTAGCCGGATGCAGTGGTGCGTGCCTGTAGTCCCAGCTACTCGAGAGGCTGAGGCACAAGAATCACTTGAACTCTGGAGGCAGAGGTTGCAGTGAGCTGAGATCGTGCCACTGCACTCCAGCCTGAGTGACTGAGCAAGACTCTGTCTCAAAAAAAAAAAAAAAAAAAAGAAAGAAAGAAAAAGAAACTGTCACATGGTAGACTTTAAATATCTGCCATTTATTGTGTGTCAATTACATCTTGATAAAGCTGTTTCAAGAAATGGCCGGGTATTAAGCAGCCCAGAGGCCCAGGGAGAATTCCCTGAACTAGAGTGGTTCACCTGTAGCTCAGGTGAGGTCAGCCTGAGGTTCTAGTTCAGGTGTCCAAGGGAGGCACCTGGACACCCTCAAAGGCCCTCCAGGCCCTACATAACCTCACCCTCCCCTTCAAAGCCCAAGATTTCAGAAGGTTTAGATGTTGATTAGTCCAACTCCTATGGTATAAAAGGGGAAACTGAGGCCCTACCCACTACACCACTGCTGTACCTGTACTCAGCCTGGTGGAAAGTGCATCCCACAGAGCATCCTGCCTGGCCAGGTCATAGGTCATGGATGGCCTAGAGCCAGGCACGGGCCTGGTTCAGCCCCACTCAACACCCTTTATAGCTTTATGTGCAGAGCTCAACACATTGAGCAGGGAGGGCTCGTGCAGCAGAAAGAAGACTTCAGAGTCAGATAGATCTGGGTTCAAACTCTGGCTTAGCCTCTTCCTGGGTCCGTGACCTTGCACAAATCACACAATCGCTCTCTCCTTGGGTCCCTCATCCATGAATGGGGATGAGAACACCCACCAGATGCTTTCTCAGGATGCTTTCCATTCCTAGTAACAGACAACCCAACTCAATCAGACTGAAACCACGAAGAGACTCCACTGGCTCACAGAACCATGAAGCCCAGCTTTAGGTCCAGTCTGGCAAGGATTGGTCCAGCAGCAGCTCAGCAATGCCAGTAAGAAACGGCTTTCTTTCCGTTTTTGTTCTCTGCCTTTTGAAGTGTGGGCATTTCCCTAAAGCTGGCCACCCACCTGATCCCAAGAATGCAGCCAGCAGTTCCTGGGCTATAGGTGTCCTCATTTATACCCTGCAGAAATGAGAAGACATCTTTGTCTTTGCATCCCCAGAACAAGTGGTTGAAATGTTAGCAACCTCTAATGGGCACCGCCATTACCCAGACAGGTATGGACATGAAGTGCCTGTATCCCATGGGGACTAAAGGGCGGATTCTGAGAATGGGGATGAGGGCAGGGAAAGGAGGTGGAGATGCCCAAGAAATGAAGGAATGAGAGAGGACATCAGAAGCTGGATCTCTGGTTAATTCATGAAGCCTCTTTGGAATGGGTGAGGATTTCCAGCTGGTGGAAAGGAGGCTAACTGAGACAGATAGAAACCACTCTCAAGGCTTAGCATTTTAAATGTGTCACAGAGGGTGTGTTCAGGAACAGAGACAAGTATATAAGGCATAACGTACATCCTTGGGCAGTTTTATTTTAAATTTCATTTTGTTGCATTTTAATTTTTGAATAGCTAATGTATTCACATGCTTCAAAAACCAAAAGACATCAAAATATATGAAGTAAAAATCCTCCTTCCACCTCTGTCCCTCATCTGCCCAGTTCTCAGCATTGACCCCACAGGTGACCGCTGTTCATGCTTTCTTCTGTGTCTTTCCAGCATTTTTTCTGCGTCTCCATGCAAATAAGAATATAGAGTCTCGGTTGTCCCTCTTTTGACACAAAATGTAAAACACTGAACGCACTGTCTCTCTCCTTCTAATTTTTTCTCTTAACCATGGTATTCTGTGGTCTAGACAGACCGTAATTGAATTAACCAGCCCCTTATTGCAGGGCATGGGCTATTTTTAGCCATTTGCTAAACAATGTTATGATGAACGGCCTTGTATACAGCTGTCATTTCACACGTGCAAGTATCTCTATAGGATAAATTCCCACAGGGGAGTCGCTCGGTCAGAGACAACATGCGTTTGAAACTTTGATTGATAGTGCCAAGGTACCCTTAGACATTGTCCCCGCGGTGACATAGGAGAATGTCTACTTCTCCCTCACACTCACCAACAGAAGGCGTCATTTTACATTTGGATGATTGGCAGTTTGATCAGGGAACGTGACATGTGTCTGTAGCTTTAACGGGCATTGATCTTACTATGGGTGAGCTGAACTTCTTTTCCTATCTTCAAGCATTTTTGGATTTTCTTTTCTCTAAATTATCTCTTCACAGCTTTTGCCCATTTTTATTTTGGGTCGTTTGACTTTCTCATCAATTTCCCTAGGTTCTTCAGGAGGGAGATTAACCCTTTACCTCTGATATGAGTTACAAACATTTTGTCCCAGTTTGTCATTTTTTTTTTGACTTTGCTCATGATGGGATTTTTTTTTTTTGACAAGCAGATTTTTTTTAATTTTTTATCTATTTATTTTTTATTTTTTTATTTTTGAGACGAAGTCTAGGTCTGTCACCCAGGCTGGAGTGCAGTGGCGCGCCTCAGCTCACTGCAACCTCCGCTTCCTGGGTTCAAGCAATTCTCCTGCTTCAGACTCCCGAGTAGCTGGGACTACAGGCGTGCACCACCATGCCCAGCCACTTTTGTATTTTTAGTAGAGACAGGGTTTCGCCATGTTGGCCAGGCTGGTCTCGAAGTCCTGACCTCAGGTGATCCGCCTGCCTCGGGCTCCCAAAGTGCTGGAATTACAGGTGTGAGCCACTGCGCCCAGCCAATTTTTATAGAAGTAAATTGATCAGCCAGCCATGGTGGTGCGTACCCGTAGTCCCAGCTACTTGGAAGGCTGAGGTGGGAGGATCGCTTGAGGCCAGGAGTTCAAGACCAGCCTGGGCAAACTAGGACTGCCCCATCTCTACAATAAATGAATAAACGAATAAATAAAAATTAGCCAGGCATGGTGGCACATGCCTGTAGTCGCAGCTACAAGGGAGGCTGAGGCGGGAGGATCGCTTGAGGCCAGGAGTTCAAGACCAATCTTGGCAGCATAATGAAGCCGTGTCTTTAAAGAAAAATAAAAAATAAGGAAATTATCCATTTTTAATAGCTTCTAGATTTCTGAGTCATAATTAGAAAGTCCCCCATTTAAAAGTCATAAAGAAACTCTCTGATGTTTCCTTCTAAAATGTTTAAGCTTCATTTTCACACTTAAATTTTTGATTCCTTCAACATTTATTTTAAATATAAAGTAGAAATCCAGATTTTTTTTTCCAGGTGTCTATCCAGTTGTCCAACACCGTTTATTAAATAATTCAGCTTTTCTTTGCTGGTTTGGTATGGTAACCTTACTAACTGTCCATTTAATGTAGGCCTATTTCTGAGTTTTCTCTTATTTTATTGTCTGCTTGACTATTCACGGGTCAAAACCACATTGTTTTAATGATTGAGGCTTCATAATATGGGTTGGTCCTTCCCCCGAGCACCCTCTTTTTCCAGAATTTTCCTGGCTATGCCTACTGGTTAATTTTTCATACGAACTTTAGGATAAGCATGCCTCATTCAACAAAAACTGTGGATATTTTTTATCAGAATCAAAGTATATTTATTAATTAGCTGAGAGAGAATTAAAATGTCACGGTGTTGAGCCCCGCCGCTCCCCCACCTCCGCCACAATACGATGTATCTTTCCACTTGTTCACATTCTTCTGCCTTGTAGTAATTTTGTTAATTAAAATGCTTATTGAAATAGAACATGTATACAGGAAAGTCACAAATCATAAAGGAACAGCACTGTGAATTTTCACAAAGCAGCACCCCCGTGAAATAGCTACTCAGATTGAGAACCAGAACGTGACCAGCTCCCCAGAGCCCTCCTCCTTCTCCTCCTGGTGATCATACCTCTCCTCCCAAAAGGAAACACCTTTCCCATTTCTATCAGGTTGGCGCAAAAGTAATCGCGGTTTTTGCCATTAAAAGTAATTTGCCATTAAAAGTAATGTCATTACTTTTAATGGCAAAAACCGCGATTACTTTTGCATCAAACTAATATCCTGTATTGTCTGTTTTTATTTATTTATTTATTTATTTTTATATAACTTTAAGTTTTAGGGTACATATGCACAACATGCAGGTTTGTTACATATGTATACATGTGCCATGTTGGTGTGCTGCACCCATTAACTCGTCATTTACATTAGGTATGTCTCCTAATGCTATCCCTCCCCCCTCCCCCCACCCCACGACAGGTCCGGGTGTGTGATGTTCCCCTTCCTGTGTCCAAGTGTTCTCATTGTTCAATTCCCACCTACGAGTGAGAACATGCAGCGCTTGGTTTTTTGTCCTTGCGATAGTTTGCTGAGAATGATGGTTTCCAGCTTCATCCATGTCCCTACAAAGGACATGAACTCATCCTTTCTTGTGGCTGCATAGTATTCCATGGTGTATATATCCCACATTTTCTTAATCCAGTCTATCGTTGATGGACATTTGGGTTGGTTTCAAGTCTTTGCTATTGTGAATAGTGCTGCAATAAACATACGTGTGCATGTGTCTTTATAGCAGCATGATTTATACTCCTCTGGGTATATACCCAGTAATGGGATGGCTGGGTCAAATGGTATTTCTAGTTCTAGATCCTTGAGGAATCGCCACACTGTCTTCCACAATGGTTGAACTAGTTTACAGTCCCACCAACAGTGTAAAAGTGTTCCTATTTCTCCACATCCTCTCCAGCATCTGTTGTTTCCTGACTTTTTAATGATTGCCATTCTAACTAGTGTGAGATGGTATCTCATTGTGGTTTTGATTTGCATTTCTCTGATGGCCAGTGATGATGAGCATTTTTTCACGTTGTAATGTAAATCAAAACATATGTAAAGACAAATAATGAAAAAAAATGGAAAAAAAAGTTTAAAAAAATATGTGCTCTTTTTTTTACAATTTTTTTTTTTGAAACAGTGTCTTGCTCTGTCACCCAGGCTGGAGGGCAGCAGCACCATCACAGCTCACTGCAGCCTCAACCTCCCAGGCTCAGCCTACCAAGTAGCTGGGACTGCCTCATCCTCCCACCTCAGCCTACCAAGTAGCTGCGGCTACAGGTGTGCACCACCACACCCAGCTAATTCATTTTTTTTTTCTTGTTCTTCTTTTTTGAGACAGAGTCTCGCTTTGTTACCCAGGCTGGAGTGCAGTGGTGAGATCTCGGCTCACCGCAACCTCTGCCTCCAGGGTTCAGGTGATTCTCCTGTCTCAGCCTCCCGAGTAGCTGGGATTACAGGTGCATGCCACCATGCCCAGCTAATTTTTTTGTATTTTTAGTAAAGACGGGGTTTCACCGTGTTAGCCAGGATGGTCTAGATCTCCTGACCTCGTGATCCACCCGCCTCAGCCTCCCAAAGTGCTGGGATTACAGGCATGAGCCACCGCGCCCAGCCACACCCAGCTAATTTTTGTAATTTTTGCAGAGACAAGGTTTCACCATGTTGCCCAGGCTGGTCTCAAATTTCTGGGCTAAAGCAATCCACCTGCCTCACCCAGCCTCCCAAAGTGCTGGGATTACAGGCATGAGCCACTGGACCCACATGTGCTCTTTGGTGTCTGACTTCTTTCACTCAACACTGTGTAAGATCCATCCTTGCTGTGATGCACAGCAGTACTTTGTCCATCTTAATCACTGTATAGAGTTTTTCATTATCTGACTACATTACAATGTGTTCAAGCATTCTACTGCTGATGGATATTTGGGATATTAGGAATACTGTTAGGGAATTAATAATATTACTAATAATTAGTAATAGGAATTAGGTTGGGCATGGCGGCTCACGTCTATAATCCCAACACTATGGGAGGCCGAAGTCGGAGGATCACTTGAGGCAAGGAGTTTGAGACTAGCTTGGGCAACATAGTGAGACCCCATCTCTACAAAGAAGTTTAAAAATGAGCAGGGTGTGGTGGTGCACACCTATAGTCCCAGCTACTTAAAAGGCTGAGGTAGGAGGATGGCTTGAACCCAGAAGTTGGAGGCTGCAGTGAGCTATGATTGCACCATTATACCACAGGCCTGGGCAACAGAGATACACCCTGTCTCTTAAAAAAAATTAATAATAATAAACAGTAGCATTAGGAATAGAACACTCTTGCCTATGTCTTTTGGTACAAATATGTGCTCATTTCTGCTGAGCCCTCCTAGGAGTACCATGGCTGGGCCATACAGTGTGTGTATGTGAACTCTGGCAGACACTGACAAATCATTTTCTAAAGCACTGGTACTCATTTCCACTCCACCAGTTGTCTGCTCAAATTCATTCTTCCTTTCTCATCAGGAACATTGTGAGACTACATTTCCCAGGTTCCCTTGCAGTTAGATAAGGTCACATGATGCTGAGTTCTCACCAACAGATTATGAATGGAAGTCTATGTGTCCCTTTCATACTCCACAGTGGGTGCACCTCCTTCACACTCCCTTCCCCCTTCCCTCCCTCTGGAACCCACAGTGACCCAGTATCAACCATGCAAACAATGGCAATGCCCTAGGAGAAGACAGAGAAACATGTTGGAAAGGATCTGACTTTCTGAAGACCCTTTGGAACAGAGCTGCCCCACCAACTAAGCAGCTCACCTCACACTGTGAGGAGTTAGACCCCTTTGTCCTCCAAGCCAATGTATGTTGGAGTCTTTTTGTTCCAAGAGTTAGATCTTTCATCCTCAGTAATACAGGAATTGGTATCAGAAATGGGGTGTCAATCTGTGACATTGTCTTAACAGCCAGGCAATGGATAAGAGTTATTTATCACCTTATGAAGATTTTCTTTATCCTTTATTTGTCATGCAACGAGGAAAGTTCATTGAAGTGCGTTTCTCCTTGTGTCTCATGTGATTTCTCCTTTAGAAATGCACCTACTATATTATTTAGAGCATAGATGTTTATAACTCTTATCTTCATTGTGGATACACATTTGTATATTCTAAGATGACTTTCTTTGTCTTATTAAATACCTTTTAATCTAAACTCCACATTGTGTGATATTAACATTTTTTTATCTGCATTTGCCTAGTATACCTTTGCCCAGCTTTTAGGTTCAACCTTTCTGAATTACTTTGGTTTATGATTGCCTCATATATAGAACACTGAGTTAGATTTGGTTTTGTGACCAAATCTAATTTCTTTTCTTTCACTGGGCAAATTAAGCTCATTTGCATTTATAACACCTGTGTTCTGTCATATTATTTTATGTAATTTTTTCCTGTTTATGGGTGTTTTAAAGTCTTTTGTTATGTGGTTTGTTCTTTTTTATGTGGTTCTTTTGATATAGAAGGAGTTTTATACTTTTGTTCATTATTATAACTTTACACAACATTCTTAGTTCTCAACTTCTCAGAAAGTAAGAACACTATAGTTTATTCTTTTTCTTGCCCATCTCCCTGGCTTTCCCCCAACACAGCTAATGAGGCACTGATGGGTTCCTTTCTCAGTGATCTCCTCTGTTCTGCTGCATGTCTTCATACTACTTGTCTTGATTTGCCAGCTTTGAAACATGTTCTTTGTGCTTCCATTGTGTAATGGTTAGCACTCTTGACTCTGAAAGATGTTCTTTGATTCCCACCTACTACAGAAGAGGCACTTTGCAAGCACACCCTGTTTCCTGGCTTCTTTCACCTGTCCCCTCCCATTTCTTCTCAGATGCATCATTTCTAACCTCATCATGGATGCCTGTATTCACATTTTTATCTATTCCTCTACTTCCTACATTTGCGTTAGTCTCAGTTCCACACTTCACCACAGTCAATGCACTACGAGCCCTCTGCCAGTCATGGGGCTGAAGTTCATCCTCTAGATGTTTCCTCAGAGAGACTCCATAGGGACAATATCCACTGAGTTCTGCCATGTTCAGAATTGCTGGTGGGTGGCGCGTATATCTGAAGGACAGCTTGGCTCAGTAGAAAATCCTGCCTCACAGCTTCTTTCCTCAATTAGCTCTCATTGGCATTGCTCTACTGTCTTCCAATATCTTACTATTGCCTTATTATTACAAACAAGGGAAGGAGCTAGGTTTTCCTGGACGATTGTAGGCAATGCCTTCTGCTGTTTGGTATTTAAGAGATAGAGATGCTGTCTCTTCTGGATGAGCTTCTCACTGACACAACTGCGCTTTTGCTCATCTTTCTGGACTCTCCGGTCGTGGAGCAATCTTGCCCTTTATACCCTCCCACATTGTTTCTGCCACCCTTCACCCCATGTGGCTGGTGTGCCAAGGGTGGCTGCATTTGACAGCCATTATGCCTTATGTTCCAGTCTGCTCTTTCTGAATTCGAGTTTGGCTGAAGATGGAGTTTGTGGGGTCGTTAGTCACAATATCCAGGCGGAGAAGATGAAAACTGCTTTTTCATGCTGACACGTTCACATCAGCGTTCTGTGGAGCGACCCTACAGCTGCCCTCGCCTGCATGCGGCACTTTGGGTGCCACAAACAGAGGCCACAGCTCCTGCCTTTGACAAGCAGCCATCAGTCTCCTCACAGAATGGAGAACCAGGAAACCTCTGGAATCAGAGGCTGTCTCTCTTGCCATTGTCCCACATAACCATATGAGTTCACTATACAGTCAGCCTTCTGTATCCACACGTCCTCGTCCACAGATTCAACCCATCAGGGATCTCAAAAGTGTGAAAAATAATTAAAAATAATACAACATTGGGAGGCCAAGGTGGGCGGATCATGAGGTTAGGAGATCAAGACCATCCTGGCTAATGCGGTGAAACCCCATCTCTACTAAAAATACAAAAAAATTAGCCAGGCGTAGTGGCGGGTGCCTGTAGTCTCAGCTACTCGGGAGGCTGAGGCAGGAGAATGGTGTGAACCTGGGAGGTGGAGCTTGCAGTGAGCCAAGATCGCGCCACAGCACTCCAGCCTGGGTGATAGAGTGAGACTCCGTCTCAAAAAAAAACAACAACAACAACAATAAATAATGCAAATAATAAATAGAACAACTAAAGAAAATACACATTTTAAAATACAGTATAACAACAACTTATACAGCATTTACACTGTATCAGGTATTAGTAACCTAGAGATGATTTAAAGTACATGAGAGGATAGGCCAGGCACAGAGGCTCTTGCCTGTAATTTCAGCGCTTTGGAAGGCCGAGGTGTGCAGATTACTTGAGGTCAGGAGTTCAAGACCATCCTGACCAACATGGTGAAACCTGTTGACCTGACAGAAGAAGAATCAGAATTAGTCTCAGAGTTTAATATTGAATATGCTGCAGGCCCATACACTCTCTTTTTTGTAGCAGAGTACATGAACATTATTATAATAAATGCCGTAACTACTACAAATCTTTCTAGGAGCACTATACACTATGCATTTTCCAGAACTCTATACCACACATTTTATTATCTAAACCCTCCTCTTAACCTCCCTGTCTCTACTTTTAAAAATATATATAGAAATTAGCCAGCCATGGTGGCTCATGCCTGTGATCCCAGCTATTCAGGAGGCTGAGGCATCAGAACTGCTTGAACCCGGGAGGCAGAGGTTGCAGTGAACCGAGATCATGCCACTGCACTCCAGCCTGGGTGATGGAGTGAGACCTTGTCTCAAAAAAAATTAAAAATAAAAATAAAGTATATGAGAGGATGTGTGAAGTTTATACACAAACACTACAGCATTTTATAGAAGGGACTTGAGCATCTGCAGATTTTAGTATCACCACAGATACCAAGAAACAACCATATATTGTGAGTCCTGTGAAGAAAGCAAAGTAGGCAAAGGGGAAGAAAAGTGATGGAGGCTGCTAATTTAGTTAAGGCAGACTTTTCTGAGTAAGGGCTATTTAAGCAGAGTGATAAATGACACGAGGGCCCACCTGTGCAGCTACCCAGGGGAAGGTCATTCCAAGCAGAGGGAGCAGCAGTGAGAGTTTAAGACATGACAAGGAGGCTGGAGAGGAGCTGATGAGGGGCAGGTGCAGTCTGAAAGATAAACAGAGCTGGGCACAGTGGCTCAAGCCTGTAATCCCAGCACTTTGGGAGGCCGAGGTGGGAGGATTGCTTGAGTCCCAGAGTTCCAGACCAGCCGGCACAACATGGTGAAACCCTGCCTCTACTGAAGATACAAAAAATTAGCCGGGCATGATGGTACGTGCCTGTAATCCCAGCTACTCAGGAGGCTGAGGCAGGAGAATCGCTTGAACCTGGAGGCAGAGGTTGCACTGAGCTGAGATCGCGCCATTGCACTCCAGCCTGGGTGATAGGGCAAGACTCTGTCTCAAAAAACAAAAAAAAAAAAAAAAAAGAAAGAAACAGAAAAAAAGAACAAAAAAAGAAATGCCAATTAGCTGGGCATGGAGGTGCACACCTGTAGTCCCAGCTACTCAGGAGGCTGAGGTAGGAGGATTGCTTGAGCCCGTCAGGTCAAGGCTGCAGTGAGCCATGATTGCACCACTGCACTCCAGCCTCGGTGATAGAGTGAGACCCTGTCTCAAAAACAAAACAAGGCCAGGTGCAGTGGCTCATGCCTATAATCCCAGCACTTTGTGAGGCCGAGATGGGTGGATCACCTGAGGTCAGGAGCTTGAGACCAGCACCAGTCTAGCCAACATGGCAAAACCCTGTCTCTACTAAAAATACAAAAATTATCTGGGCGTGGTGACATATGCCTGTAATCCCAGCTTCTTGAGAGGCTGAGGCAAGAGAATCGCTTGAACCCGGGAGGCAGAGATTGCAGTGAGCTGAGAGTGCACCACTGCGCTCCAGCCTGAGCAACAGAGCAAGACTCCGTCTCAAAAACATAAAAAATAAATAAGTGAATAAATAAATAAATATTGAAAACAAAAGCTAAAAAGATAAACAAGGGCAGGGAAGGTTACCCACAGGCCCCGATCCTGTCTTGCTGTCTTTGGTTTTACTCTGAGTGGGAATAACTGCAGGGTTTGAGCAGCGGCATGACATCATCTGACTTGCTTTTAAAGGGATCACTCTAGAAGCCAGGTAGAGAATAAACTACAGGAAGACACGAGGTAGAAACAGGGTGAGGCTCACACGAAGGAGCTTCTTGACTTCAACACTGACAGGCACCCTGCAGATGAGGGTCTGGAAACCCAGGCCTCCTGCCCTCGCCTGCTCTGATGGAATATCTGCCAAGCCAAGTCCAATGGCAGGAGGAGCTAGGGGGCCCAAGGACAAGCTGCCCTTCGTAAGAGCAGGGACCCTGCCTCCTCAGCCCCTCTTCTCCACTGCGATATTTGCTCTTTCATGACCAGATACGGAAGCCCTGACCACCGGTAGCTTTGCAGGTATGGAGGGGTATCTGGGGACAGCTCCCAAGGGCAGGTGCTCCGGGTCAGCCCCTGATTCCAAGGAGAAGGGTTCGGAGTGGCCACTAGGTGGCAGCATTGCTCCGCTGAGAAGGCGGCCACGCGCTCCACGGAGTTGGGTGTGTTGAAATCCCGGAAAGAAGGGGCTTCATGGGAAGTCTCAAAACCTCCCTCAGCCCCCTCGCTTTCATGGATGAGGATGGCAGTGAGGAATATGGTGGTGAATTCAGGAATTTCCGAGACAATAAATACTTTTCACATCAATCGCTTCATGTGACCCTTACAGCAAATATTGTGAGCTGGTCCATGGAGAACTGTTAGTCCATTTTGCAGTGAGAACAGATGCCCAGAGAGAGCACCGTGGCTGCCGAGCCCGGCCTTCTTCCGAGCTGTTCACCCCTTCCAGAATTGGACCCAGTGGCAGGGCAGACAGTGGAGGTGGGGGGAGTGAGAATTCTCTTTACCTGTGTCTGGTGTACAGGGCGAGAGCAGCGCACATAGTTTGGAGGTGGGGGGAGTGAGAAGTCCCTTTACCTGTGTCTGGTGTACAGGGCGAGAGCAGCGCACATAGTTTGGAGGTGGGGGGAGTGAGAAGTCCCTTTACCTGTGTCTGGTGTACAGGGCGAGAGCAGCGCACATAGTTTGGAGGTGGGGGGAGTGAGAATTCCCTTTACCTGTGTCTGGTGTACAGGGCGAGAGCAGCGCACATAGTTTGGAGGTGGGGGGAGTGAGAAGTCCCTTTACCTGTGTCTGGTGTACAGGGCGAGAGCAGCGCACATAGTTTGGAGGTGGGGGGAGTGAGAAGTCCCTTTACCTGTGTCTGGTGTACAGGGCGAGAGCAGCGCACATAGTTTGGAGGTGGGGGGAGTGAGAAGTCCCTTTACCTGTGTCTGGTGTACAGGGCGAGAGCAGCGCACATAGTTTGGAGGTGGGGGGAGTGAGAAGTCCCTTTACCTGTGTCTGGTGTACAGGGCGAGAGCAGCGCACATAGTTTGGAGGTGGGGGGAGTGAGAAGTCCCTTTACCTGTGTCTGGTGTACAGGGCGAGAGCAGCGCACATAGTTTGGAGGTGGGGGGAGTGAGAAGTCCGTTTACCTGTGTCTGGTGTACAGGGCGAGAGCAGCGCACATAGTTTGGAGGTGGGGGGAGTGAGAAGTCCCTTTACCTGTGTCTGGTGTACAGGGCGAGAGCAGCGCACATAGTTTGGAGGTGGGGGGAATGAGAATTCCCTTTACCTGTGTCTGGTGTACAGGGCGAGAGCAGCGCACATAGTTTGGAGGTGGGGGGAGTGAGAAGTCCCTTTACCAGTGTCTGGTGTACAGGGCGAGAGCAGCGCACATAGTTTGGGACCCTTTTAGGACCCTCCAGAAGCTGCTCACATCAGTTGGTGGAGGGGTATCTAAATTCAACACACATAAAGTCAAAAGTGGCAGCAAAGGAGGAATTATATTTGTCACTGCCTCTCTGTATAAACACGCCCCCACTAATGGTGTCATTCATTATCATGCAAAAAAGTGGGGGTGACTTCCTTTGTGCCTCCCCCAACAGACCTAGTCAACCCCCACATTATAAAGCATCCTATTCCTCTCCTTCAGCACAGAACTAAAGGAAATCTGTTTAACATTCTTTGGTTTTATGTTGTTGTTTTGAGACAGAGTCTTACTGTGTCGCCCAGGCTGAGCACAAACAGAGCTCACTGTAGCCTTGACCTCCCGGGCTAAATCGATCCTCCCACTTCAGCCTCCCTAGTAGCTGGGACTACAGGCATTTGCCACCATGCCTGGTTAATTTAATTTTCTTAGAGATGAGGGTCGCAATAGGTTGCCCAGGCTGGTCTCGAACTCCTGGCCTCAAGAGATCCTCCTGCCTAGGCCTCCCAAAATGCTGGGATTACAGACATGAGCCACCGTGCCCCGCCAGCATTCTCTTAAGTAACTATGGGATTAATGTCGCTCCCTTCCACCAAACTGCTAGCTTCAAAAGAACAGGAACCGGTCTCTGTGCTCGGCACCACAACCTCAGCTCCCAGGACTGTGTGATGCATAGAAGGTGTTCAGTAACATGAGTTAATGAATGCGCAAATGTCCTGGCCTAATGTGATGGCCTCCGAGAGGTCTCTCCTGCCGCAAGGTTTTGCAGAGCCCACAGCAAACGGCAATCTGTTGCTGCATCGGGGCCAACTGCCTTCCATGAACCCGGAACTGAAGTCGGTTCCAAGTCAAAAGCTTCCCCGGGTTTGGGCCCGTTCCCCCAGCTGATGGGCAGATAGAGCAGAATGGGAGATGACCCAGCGAGGCTGGCCCCAGCCCCACTCCCGCTCCCCAGCCCATTCACTGGCTGGGAGTCCTGCCCAGGCTGCAGGATGGAGAAGCCGGGAGAGCCTTGCTTGTAAATTACATTTTAGACAGTCTGCTGGGAAGATTAGAATCACACTGGTTTAGAGCCAGGGCTTTCCAGAGTGTCCCTGCAGGAAAAGAGGATCCGGGATAAACAGTGAAAGGGAAAGAGAGAAGGGGAGGGGAAGGGGGAGAAGGAGGTGGCCAGGGAGAGGGAAGAGGGAGGGAGAGAAGGAGAGGGAAGGGAGAGAAAAAAAAAAAAAGACAGACAAAAGACAGGGAGAGAGGGGTGGGGGTGGCATGTACAACCAGGGCAGTGAAGACCAGAAGCCACAGAGAAGGGCCAGGGGAGCCAGAGCTGGACAGAAGGAGCCAAGATTCCTACACAGGCAGGTGGGCTGGCACCACTCCCTCTGCCTCTTGCAGTTTTCCCAATCGTGGGTGCTGAGGGGAGCATGTCCCCAGCGTCTTTCTCTGGCAGAGAAGACTGATGGCCTCACTGGTCCTCAATAACAAGGGAGAAGGATTCTTCCCAACCACGGCCCAGACTGGGGAAGACGTTTCCCCAAGGTCAGTCACACAGCAAACCTGGTGGTGGATCCGAGGACTTCAGGTGCTAGGCCGCCACTAAATGCTGTTCTTGGGGTCCCCTTGTTGGAGCAGGACAGGCTTCGAGGACAGACGTGTGGAGGACGCACATTCTCGCACTTCCTCGGTTTCCACTGCAGCAGCATCTACCTGTTTCTCACCGCAAGACTCCTCCCCACCACACTGCAACACCTCTTATGGAACGAACTTTGGCCTCAAAATTTAAAAAAAAAAAAATGAGTTCTAGCCTCCAGAAAGAAACAATTTTTTAACTAAACTTTAAGCCCTGAGATCACAGAGGGGCACACCTCTCGGACTGGGATTCAGCAAACCTGGCTTCAGATCCCAGCTCAGCTATAAACTCACTGTGTGGTCTTGGGGTACTCACGTGATGTCTCTGGGCCACATTTTCCTAGAGAAGCAGAAGAGTGGAGTAGTGGTCCCCAAAGGGATCTTTCAATTTTTTAACAATCCTTACCTCCCCCTTGGAAGAAATCCCAAGTAGGGTGCGCTGAGTGAGCACTGGATTGGAAGTCTGGGGCGCCCTAGGTCCCAGGAGACGCAGCTCGCAGCTCTCCCCTCACCTTGGCAGGCCCTTTCAGAGCCAGCAGCACTGGTTAAAATGCAAGCATGGCAGGGCGTGGTGGCTCACGCCTGTAATCCCAGCACCTTGGGAGGCTGAGGCGGGCAGATCACCTGAGGTCAGGAGTTCGAGAACAGCCTAGCCAACATGGTGAAACCCAAACTCTACTAAAAATACAAAACTAGCCGGGCGTGGTGGCGCATGCCTGTAATCCCAGCTACTTGGGAGGCTGAGGCATGAGAATTGCTTGAACCCGGGAGGCAGAGGTTGCAGTGAGCCGAGATCACGCCACTGCACTCCAACCTGGGCAACAGGAACAAAACCCAGTCTCACAAAAAAAAAAAAAAAAGCAAGCATGCCTCTTACCTGCTACTGTGTTTGAGCTTTCCTGCAACCCTGTGGGCTAGGCCTTTCAACTATGCCCATTATACCGATGAGAAAAATGAGACTTGGGCAGAAGTGATTTGCTGATGGTAACTCAGCTCAGAAGCAGCAGACAAGGCAGGAGTCAGATGGATGGAAGCCTGTCTGAGCCCATAGCCCCAGCACATCCCTGCTCTACCCAATGGCTGAACTGAGATGGGAAGAAATTTGGGGTGGATAAACGGAAGACAACAGCCGCCTCCCACAAGGAACCTCTGGATCATCTCCCCAAACCTCTTGCCCCAAATCTCTATTGTATAAAAAGATTCTTTGGTACCGACAAGAAAAACTGAGACCCAGAGAAGGTTTTGTAGCTCTGGGCATCCTTTCTG
Organism: Gorilla gorilla gorilla; assembly: GCF_029281585.2. Taxonomy (NCBI): domain Eukaryota; kingdom Metazoa; phylum Chordata; class Mammalia; order Primates; family Hominidae; genus Gorilla; species Gorilla gorilla. The sequence goes on along the minus strand of NC_073224.2, from coordinate 221,304,577 downwards.
CTCCACTCACAGGACGAGAGTTACCAGAAAAAAATACAGGACAATAATTGAGACATATACTAAAAATATATTCCTAGTTTATCTGAAATTTACATTTAACTGAGCAGTTTTATTTGCTAAATCTGGTGCCTTCAGTGAGACACACCCCACTCCCCAGTTTCCATCACCCTTTAGGACTGGGATAGATGGGGATGATCCAAATCTAGAGGCTATGTCTCTTTCTTCCCAACCAGCACTATCCTCACCTGGAATCCTGGGCCTTGCAGTGAACAAATATTGGAACAGAAACTTGGGATACAATTATTTTGTTCAACAAAGCGTTGAAGTCCAGCCGTCTCTAATGCACATCCCAACTCTCTGGGGTTGTCCAAGGAGGCCTCTGTGTTGGGGCAGCCAGCGGCCCTTGGAATCCATTGAGCCCTGACCATGTGACCTCAAGCCAGTTCCATCACCCCTCTGGGCCTCAGTTTCCACATCTGTGAAATGAGAGCCCATTCCTCCTTTCCCTGCAGCCCTGGTCCAGGAGACCACAGCTGTGGAAGCATCTCCACGCCCTGTGCCCAGCGCTCTCGGGACCCAGGCTTTGGGCTCTGTGAAGGCTTCATGTCCCTCCTCCTCCAAGATCAGGGTGGAGGGTAAGGGGTGGGAGGGCAGCCTGGTCCTGCCACTGGGAGATGCTACTTCTGCCTTGTGACCAAGTATCACACATGCTCCAGATCTATGTGTCTCCTGCCACCAGGTCCCAGTGTAGTGCCCAGCTAGTCAAAATCCATGCTGATGCAAATGAAACACAGCCTCACACGAGGTGCCCCGTGTGGATGATCCACTGCAATCCCCACCACCATCTCAAACCCCCTGAGACTCCCATCACCTGGCAATGCTACAGTTACTATGTGTGTGGTCTGCCTCCCCCAGGTCACTGGGCCCCCGTGGGCAGTGATCCTGTCTGTTCCGTTTACTGCCATGTGCCCAGGGTCAAGAACAGTGCCTGGCATGTGGTAGGTGCTCAGGATCTTGTTGTGAAATACACAAGTGGACAACACGGTAAGGTGACTGCTTTACCATCCCCTTTCACAAACGAAGAAACTGAGAGGTAGAGATGAAGCCAGTTGCCCAAGGCCACACAGTGAGTTATCTGAACCCAGGCAGCCTGACTCCCGAGCCTACCCTGTTAACTACCACCCTACACAGGAGCACACGAAAAATAAATGCATGAGTGAATGAATGAATGCAAGAGTGAATGAATGAATGCAAGAGTGAATGAATGAATGCATGAGTGAATGAATGCATGCATAGTGAATGAATGCATGAGTGAATGAATGAATGCATAGTGAATGAATGCATGCATGAGTGAATGAATGCATGCATGCATGCATGCATGAGTGAATGAATGCATGCATGCATGAGTGAATGAATGAATGAATGCATGCATGCATGAGTGAATGAATGAATGAATGCATAGTGAATGAATGAATGCATGAGTGAATGAATGAATGCAAGCATGAGTGAATGAATGAATGTGTGAGAGAATGAATGCATGCATGCATGCATGAGCCACCCTTCATCTTTCACCCATCTCCTTCAGGGGCCTGTATTTCTCCCACAATGTGGGGCAAAGCAGTCCCTACAAATGGTGGTAAGCAGTCAACCTGAGGCCTTAACCATCAGGTGCTCATGGAGACCCACTCAGAGACGGACAGCACTGGCCCCGAGTCACACAGCATGTTGGTAGGGGGCAGAGCATCCTGTCCCAAGGCCCCTGGCCCTCAAGCCTAGCCCTGCCCCACTCTGAGACCCTGGTGTGTTTGGTGGCACAGCCATGGCTGGGGGTAAACTCCAGGCTTGCTGTTGACTACCTGGGTAACCTTAGGTGAGTCCTGCACCTCTCTGAGTCTCTCCTGTTGTAAAATGGGAACACTGCTACCCAACTCGCAGGGCCGTTCTGAAAATGATGAGGTGACATCGTGGACAACAAGCTGACTTGGAGAACAGGCTCCGCTCAGCAGATATCACCAGTCCCCTCCCAGGCTCTACCCCACCAGCACTAACTGGGGCCCGCCAAACCCCAGAGCCAACCTGACAATTCTATGACGGCTGAATCACTGGGAAATAATTGAGGTTAATTCCTCAGTCTCCCGCACATACCACCCACCTCTCCTCCCAGCAGGCCAGGGAGGATTTATGAGTTAATGGTGGCATTGTCATGTAAAGGGCTTTGAGATCCTCGGAGAGAGAGCCCTGGGAACATATAGAGTATGAAATGGGAGGCATAATGGTATTAGCACCCAATTACTCCAGGACGATCACTCGCCCGCAGCTAAAACTAAGAGCTGTCTCCCCTAGTGACCCTTCCGCACGCCCCTGAAAGGACTAGGCAGGCAGATGCATTTGGCTCAGGCCTGAGTCCTTCCAACTTGCTGTGTGGCCTTAGGAAGCTCACAGGCCCTCTCTGGGTATCTTGCCACATTAGCTCTCCTGAGGGTCCCTGCAAATCAACAATCATACACCCAGGCTGCCCCTCCGCCCCCAAGTGGTGGCCCTACCAGGGATGGTGGGAACCTCACATGGGTGTCAACTCAGAGAAGAAGCCAGGGATCTCAGCTCCCAGCCCAAGCTCCTTCCCCACCCCTCACTGAGGCCCCGACACGTGGACAAACAGCTCTTCGAATCTGTCATATGAAGAGCTCGCACGCTGCAGCTCAGAGAACCTTCCAGAGGAATGCACTTAATCCTGGCCACAGCTCTCTAAAGAAGCGACGATTATGATTCCCAATCTTTGGGTGACAAAACTGAGGCCACAGGGCAGTTTATTGCCCACAGACCCAAAGCTGTGAAGCAAGTGACCAGGGTTCAAATCCAGAAAGCCTGACTCCAGACCTGCCTCATACATGCTCAGTATGGAGGAAAAGCCCCAACCTCCTTCCGGAGCTCTCACCCTCAGAGCTTTGTGCTGGAGCACCTGCCTGGTCCCCACCTCCCCTTGCTAATAGTAGAGCTGGAGCACAGCTTCAGTTAGCAGTGACCACACTCCAGGCCCTGTGCTGAGCGCCACTGACCCAAAGCCCAGGAAATGCACATCCGCATCCTCATTCTACAGGTGAGGAATTAAGGCCCAGAGAGGAGTACTTGGCCCAAAATCTCATAGCTAAGATGTGGCCGCTCCATCATTTATGCCACCTACCAATGTCATTCTTTTTTTTTTTTTTTTTTCTTTCTTTGAGATAGAGTCTTACTCTGTCATCCAGGCTGGAGTGAGTGGCATGATCACAGCTCACTGCAGCCTCGACCTCCTGGTCTCAAGGGATCCTCCCACCTCAGCCTCCTGAGTAGCTGGGACTACAGGTGCATGCCACCATGCCTAGCTAATTTATTTTATTTTTTTAAGTAGAAATGGAGTTTTGCTGTGTTGCCCAGGTTAGTCAAATGACCTTCCCGCCCTGGCCTCCCGAAGTACTGGGATTGCAGGCGTGAGTCACCATTCTCTGCCTGAGCCACCATTCCCCGCCTGAGCCACCACTGCCCCCCTGAGCCACCATTCCCCACCTGAGCCACCACGCCCGGCCTGAGCCACCATTCCCCGCCTGCGCCACCATTCCCCGCCTGAGCCACCACTCCCTGCCTGAGCCACCACGCCCAGCCTGAGCCACCACGCCCGGCCTGAGCCACCACTCCCGGCCTGAGCCACCATTCCCTGCCTGAGCCACCATTCCCCGCCTGCGCCACCATTCCCCACCTGAGCCACCATTCCCCGCCTGAGCCACCACGTCCGGCCTGAGCCACCACTCCCGGCCTGAGCCACCATTCCCCGCCTGAGCCACCATTCCCCGCCTGAGCCACCACTGCCCCCCTGAGCCACCACTCCCCGCCTGAGCCACCATTCCCCGCCTGCGCCACCATTCCCCGCCTGAGCCACCACTCCCTGCCTGAGCCACCACGCCCAGTCTGAGCCACCACGCCCGGCCTGAGCCACCATTCCCCACCTGCGCCACCATTCCCCGCCTGAGCCACCATTCCCCGCCTGAGCCACCACGCCCGGCCTGAGCCACCACTCCTGGCCTGAGCCACCATTCTCTGCCTGAGCCACCACGGCCGGCCTGAGCCACCATTCCCCACCTGTGCCACCATTCCCCGCCTGAGCCACCACGCCCGGCCTGATTTCATTTTTGTTAGAGCGTATCCTGCTCCCTCCATCTCTTTCTTGCATCTGTGCACAGGGGAGTGTCTGCCCAGGCCTCACCTTTCCCCTTCACTGCCGGGTTTCTAGTGTCTGGGGCAGGGCCGGGCACAGAGTAGGTGCTCAACAGACGTTTATAAATAATGCTTGGAAGGAAATGTTTTGTAGGCTACGGGGCTGAGGAGTCTTCCTCATGGGGTAAGAATAAGAACCTTCCACTTAAGCAGCCTGAGCAAGGCGAGGGATTGAGGCCGGGACGGGTACGGAGGCCGCTCAGAGAGAGAATCAGCAAAGGCATTGGCCACGGCTCTGTTGCACCCACAGTCCCTCAATGTCTTGGGCCTGACGTGCAGTCCAGCCCATCTGGCACAACTGACCCCCAAAGGAAGCATTCAATCCTTCATCCCCTCAGGCAGCTGGGGGTCTCTAGGGCCCTCCTGGGTCCCAAAGCTCTCTCTGCTGGCCACAGCAGTTGTGGGCCCACCTGCCTTTCCCAGTGGGAGCAATACAGCCTTTCTGAAAGTCTCTCTAAGGTCTCTGCCTCCTTCCTCGGAGACTGCCGGCGTCCTTGTCTTGGCCCAGGTCCTCACCTTCCTCCTTCGGCTCCCTTACCCCTCCCCACCTGCCCACCCCCACACTGCCCCCTTCACCCATCAGAAGTTAATTCCTCAGAAACTTTCCTTGGGAGCAATTTCCACTTCTTATTATGCCCGCTGCGCCGGCCCAGCTCGGTGCTATCTGGCTCTGTACAGCAGGCAAGACGGTCTGACACTTGCCTGGAATAGCAGAGGTGATGGAGAGGGGGGCGGCTCCTGGGATTACGATAAGGGCTCACAGGCCGCTTGGTATGCCAGCCCAGGCCGCACGCTTTACCTTCCATATTGGGGTGATAAAGATGATTTTCCATGCTGGTCCCTATCGCCTATCAAGACCAAACATTCAAATACAGCCCTACGTTTTTAACTCTGCAGCACCCTGCAAGACACCGCCTCCTCCAAAGGAAATGGAACCTTATGATTTGAAAGGTAAAAAAAAAAAAATTAATTGAAGTAGCCAGGTCAATCCCTCCCTATCAACTCCTGGATTTAATGAAAAAATGGAGACCCATTTTGAAGGCAGGTGTGCTTATGGGGGGCAGAAAGAGAGAGACGGGGACTGGGAGGTATTTGGCCAGCTCCGAGAAAGCCCCATGCATGCCTTCAGGAGGGTTCCAGACAAGGGCACCCTGTCCCAACCCACTTGTAGGTGCCCTGGCCTCAAAATTGTAAAATCCCAGCCAAGGAGGAAGACCTTGACCCAAAAGAGAGGTGCCAGGTTGGAAGAAGCAGGAGGGGTGGGGGTGGAGGAGGGAGCGTGACTTCACTTCCCATCGTAATAAAATTTTACCAAAGAAGAAAGAGGCTTCAGGAAGGTTTGGCTTCTGTTTATATTATTATTATTATTTGAGGATTTCAGAATTGTTTCCTGGGTTCGGAGTCTGTCAGCAGAATATTTATTGTACTTTATGGTACATTAGTAACAAGATTGTCTTCCCTTTCCACCGCCAACTTCAAACCCCCTGTCATTCTGGAGGGAGAGGGTATTAAGGAGGAGGATTTCTTTTTTGCCAAAGTCAGCAGCTATGGCAGAGATGCCCCCAACTCCCGGAGCTCCAGCTGCCATGGCATCGCCCACGGGGCAGGGGGAGGAGTAGGGGAAGCAGCTAAGCTTTCAGGCTTTGTACCCTGGCTGGGCCTGGCACCACCATCATCCTTGTTCCTCTTGGTCATCGTGCACCCCGTGCACCTGCACCTGGCACCTCCTGAACTCTTCAGAGGGCTGCTGGGAGCACTACAGGAAGAGGCCCTGCCCGCTGTGTCTCCCCATCCCCAGAGGGGCACCACACTCCAGCACAGCCTCAGCACCAGCCACAAATTACAGCCTGGACAACCGTGGATTGCTGGCCTGCAGGAAGGGGCCGGAGTGGGGTGCCAGGGATGAGGAGATGGCGCCATCCCTCCTCCTGCAGGAGCAAAGGGACAAAGGGTCCGGAACAGAGAAGCTGGCTGCCTAGCCAGCTACCCTACCCACAGCAGCTTCTCCTACAGGTTTTACAAGTCTGCCCTGGAGGCGGGGAGAAACGCGGCCACAAGCCATTAATTACAAATTGGTTTAGGGAGGGAAAGACTGGAGAAGGGGTTTCCACATCAGCTCCTACCTCAGCTGGGAACTCCTCCTCTTTCTGGAATGGGTCCTGCAGCAAGCTCTGGGCTGGCAGAGGGGTCCCAGCACCTGCCCCGCTGGGTGTTTGCCTGTGGGCCTCATTTTTTCCCACCTGTCAACCAAGGGATTGGATGAGATCAGCTCTAGAGATATTCCTAATTCTGGTAATAACAACAATGGTAAGAGCTGCCACAGGCATTACCTCATTGAATCCTCCAACAACACTGTGAGCTGGGTCCTATTACTATCTTCACAGTGCAGGTGAGGGAGCAGGAGGAGCAGCGAGTGTCGTGGCCTCAGAGGAGGCAGAGTCAGCCTTGTCGTTAGGTAGGTAGTGGCAGTTGGTGCCTGGAGTCCTGCCTGACTCCAGAGCCCCCCTCGTGACGCTCAGCATAATGGCCTCTGACAATTCTGCAGGTCTAGGATTATACATTTATCTTCCAACTTTTCCTTGTCAACTAAAAATAAATAAAGAAATGTGTCTAGAATCTTAAAAACTTCAGGATGAGTTCCTGGGCAGCAGCAGGACTCTCCGCACCCATGCAGACATCAGCAGCAGTGTGGGAAAATCCAGGCCTGGGCCTTTCGTCTAGGAGGTGGAGAGGCTGTGGAGAAGGCAGCCAAGCCCAGTTAGTACCCCAGGGGCACCATGGTCCACCACCTTCCCTCCTCTTCCAGAATCCCGCATCCTGCCAGGCCCAAATCTCCTCGCTCTGGACCACTCTCAAGAGAGGTGGGATGTTGCAGGGTACAATTCCTTGTTGGGGGGCAGCCTTAGCCTTACCAGCTAGATGCCAGGGGCACCCCCAACCGCAGTTGTGACAACATTCCCAGGTATTCCCAATTGTCCACTGGGGGGGTGCGGGGAGGGGGGCAAAATCATCACCCAGTTGAAAAGCATCGCTCTAGTAGTTAAAAGTATGGGGCCAAGTTACCTCAGTTCAAAATCCCCTTCTGCCACCTAGAGTGTGGCATTTGGCAAGTTGCTCGACCTATCCAAAGCTCAGTTTCCCCATCTGTCAAATGGACGTCATAATGATTACAAGGATGAGGACTTGACAAGAGAAAGCCAACTCTGAGGACTTGACAAGAGAAAGCCTGTGCTGTGCACACAAGGCCCTTAGCCTAGAGCCTGGAAATGGCCTTAACCAAAGGAGATGGTCATAGGATGGGAGAAGCAACAGCGTCACCCAGAGAAGAAGAGCTTCATTGATAGAAATCACCAGACTTGGGTCTGGTGTCATCATAGGTTTGGCACAGCACAGCCTGAAAATTTGTCTGCAGACTTTGAGACCCTGGCTCTGAAGGCCCTGGTAGTCACCTTGCCTGGTCCTTTAACCAAAGACCCCACATCAAGATTTGCCTCATTTCATTAGATCATAAGTTATCCACCAGGGGCAGTATTCACTCACAGAGGACATTTGGCAATGTCTGGAGACATTTTTTATTGTCACAACCAGAAAGAGGAGTAAGTGGGAGTGCTATTGGCACCTGATAGGTAGAGACCAGGGATGTTTCTAAACATCCTACAATTCACAGAACAGCCATCAGAGCAAAGAATTGTCCAGGCCAACATGTCAGCGGTGTCCAGATTGAGATACTCTACATCAGACTGATTCTACTCACTTTCTTTCCCTTTTTGCCTTGGCCACCAGGAAGCTCAAAGCAAAGTTTTATACTCAACTGCCATAGCTGTTTTCATTCTTGGTTTCCAATTCAACTATTTATCTCCCCAGTTCTCATCTTTAATGACTCTATATGTTCTTTTATCCTTCCTTCAATAGGCCTATAGGATTTTTGTTTTGATTTAATCACGCTTTACTCTTTTAGGAAGAAGATGGTATGTACACCAAAAGCCAAACTAATCTCTGTTGCTTCTTTTTAGGTGATTAAAAATGTTTGATGTGTGGTTTGCACTTTCTTTTGTAAGTTATTTTATCCTCTCAACAGCCAAATAAAGCACATGTGTGAAGAAACTGAGGCTCAGCCAGGTGATTCTGTGAGTAAATAATGAAGCTAGAACTTACAAAACAAGTGAAATGTCAGAGACTAAATGAACCATATTAACCTGCTTAGATGGGCAATAGTAATCATTCTTAATGTATTCATGCTAATTAACCAATTAATCCCTACAGCAACCTTTTAAAAACATAACACCGTTTCCTTTTTAAAGATGAGAAAACCCAACACCCCCAGCCAACGTGGATGACTAAATTAGACAGTCTCATCCGAAAGCCACTTGATTAATTCTGTCGTCCACACAGACTAAGTTATCCAGATGATTGGCACATGTGAGGCAGTCTGCTCATTTTTCAGCAAGCCGTCATCACGATGTCCCCTCCACTCAGCTGCCTGATGGATTGCCAAACTCAAAGTGGCAGAAACGGGTATATCCAGGCAATGGATAAAGGGAACAAAGCCACGAGAGGAACAAAGTACTCATACATGCTACAACATGGAAGGGCCTTGCAAACATTATGCTGGCTGAAAGGAGCCAGCCACTAAAGGATACGGCCGAGAGTGGTGGCTTACACCTGTAATCCCAGCACTTTGGAAGGTCAAGATGGGAGGATCATCTGAGGTCAGGAGTTCAAGACCAGCCTGGCCAACATGGTGAAACCCCGTCTCTACTAAAAATACAAAAATTAGCTGGGTGCGGTGGCAGGCACCTGTAGTCCCAGATACTCAGGAAGCTGAAACACAAGAATCACTTGAACCCAGGAGGCAGAGGTTACAGTGAGCCAAGATCGCACCACTGCACTCCAGCCTGAGTGACAGAATGAGACTCCATCTCAAAAAAAAAAGAATATATATTGTATGATGCCATTAAATAAAATGTGCAGAATAGGCAAATCTAGAGAGAAAGGAAGTGATTGCCCAGGGCTGAGGGCAGAATGGAGAAGGATTGCTGTGGGGACGGGGCTTATTTCAGGATGGATGAAAATGTTCTAGGGCTAGGCAGCAGTGATGGCTGCACGACATGGTAAATGTACTCAATGCTGCTGAACCGTGCAGTTTAAAATAGTATATTTTATGTTACGTGTATTTTACCACAATAAAAAAATGTAAAATAAGAAAGAAAGAAAAAAGTAAAGGCCCAGGTAAGGTGGCTCACACCTGTAATCCCAACACTTTGGGAGGCCAAGGCAGGAGGATTGCTATAGGCCAGGAGTTTGAGACCAGCCTGGGCAACATAGTGAGATCCTGTTTCTACAAAATAAAAGATAGGCCGGGCATGATGGCTCACGCCTATAATTCCATCACTTTGGGAGGCCGAGGCAGGTGGATCACTTAAGGTCAGAAGTTCAAGACCAGCCTGGTCAATATGGTGAAACCCTGTCTCTACTCAAAATATAAAAATTGGCTGGGTGTGGTGGCGCATACCTGTAGAGGATGAAGCCATGAGAATTGCTTGAACCCAGGAGGCGGAGGTTGCAGTGCACTATGATCATGCCACTGCACTCCAGCCTGGGTGACAAAGCGATACTCTGTCTCAAAAATATATATAAATTAATTAAATTTAAAAATAAAACAACTGGCCAGGAGTGGTGGTGCAGTCCTGTGGTCCTAGCTACTGGGGATGCTGAGGCAGGAGGATCACTTGAGCCCGGGAGTTTGAGGCTGCAGTGAGCTATGATTATGCCACTGCATTCCGGCCTGGGTGACAGAGTAAGACCCCATCTCTTAAAATGATAATAAGTAAATAAAAATAAAAAATAAACAAAAGAAATAAAAGGCACAACCAATCTCCCTCTTCTGGACCAGGAGACAATATGTTCATCTTTTTCTTCCTTTTCTTTCTCTCTCTTTAATAGTGAAATATTGTTGGCGCAACAAACTAACTGAAAGAAGGAAGGAAGGAAGGAAAGAGAGAGAGAAAGAAAGAAAGAAAGGAGGGAGGGAGGGAGAAAGGAAGGAAAGAAAGAAAGAAGGAAAGAAAGAAAAAGAAAGAAAGAGAGAAAGAACGAAAGAAAGAAAGAAAGAAGGAAGGAAGGAAGGAAGGAAGGAAGGAAGGAAGGGAGGGAGGGAGGGAGGGAGGGAGGGAGGGAGGGAGGGAGGGAGAAAGGAAGGAAAGAAAGGGAGAGAAGGAGGGAGGAAGGAAGAAAGGAAGGGAGGAAGGAAGGAAGGAAAGAAAGAAAGAAAGAAAGAAAGAAAGAAAGAAAGAAAGAAAGAAAGAAAGGAAAGAAAGAAAGGCCAAAACCGCTGGAGTAGCTGAAGTCTCGCTGACATTGTGGAGCGTCAACAGGTCCAAAAGGTGTTCCGATTGGTCTGTCAAAGGGTTATTTTGTCTACACAACACGGCACAGCTGGTTCAAAGTTGGATTTTTGTTTTCATTTTCTCTCACTTTGGCTGGATGCTTTACCTTGGTGAATAAGCAATTTGAGAATGACTGGGGAAAAAAAAAATATTTTTACTCAAGTCCTGGTTTCCAAATTGCCCAATTAATAGAAGAGGGGGAAGTCCTTTCTTTGAAGGATCTGGCCTGAAGCATTTGGAGCCAAAGTGAGTTTTGGTCCCACTGCAAACGATGGGAAAATGACTCAACAGGAGGTTTGCCCTGCTTCACTCCTCCCTGGGGCCTAGAGAGAGGGTTTCTTATTTAGCAGGTGTACTGGGGGTTATTCATCCTGCGGGAAGGTTAAAGCAACCTGCAGAAATCCCACTTGAGAACGGCTAATGAAACTGTAACTCCATACAAGAGAACATGATGTAGCTATTAAATATGCTGCCTGCAAAAATTAAAAAAAAAAAACTAAAGACACGAAGAAGTATTTTCATATAGACTTGAGTGAAATAGCACTTGAAACCATAGTACAATTGCAAATGTAGGGACAGGGGAAATACTGAAGCAAACACACAAAAATGCAGGGCTGATTCCCTGGCCAGTCTTTATTTTGCTCTACGTACTTTGCAAAGAGCGAGTGTGTTGCTTTTATAATCCAAAAACATTTTTTTTCTACAAATATTTTCAGGGAATATCAAGGACCAGCCTTCCCTTTGAAATGGCTTCCAGCTTGCAAATAGCCTAAACTCTTCTTTGCTCTCTGCCTGTAGCTGCAGCCGCGGTGGGGGAGATTGCAGATCACAGGCAGAGAAGCGGCTCCGCTGGGTTGCTCCTGGCCACCTCCCAAAGATGCTGCCTCTGCAGAGAGCCGGAGAAAAACCCGACCCTGGAGAGGCTTGGGTTATGGGCTTCTGGAAACACACAGCCTCCCACCAGCACCAGGGCTCCTTTCTCACAGAGAATCCGAGGGTCATTTTAGATCAGAGTTGAGGCAATTCTTCCTGGAGTCTTCTTTCTAATGCCCTCCATTCGTGCCTCTGCCCTCTTACTGGTTGTGCATCTTTAGGCAAGTCATTTGTACCACTTGCCAGTAAAAGGAGCCAGTTGTTGGCTGGGCACGGTGGCTCACGTCTGTAATCCCAGCACTTTGGGAGGCCAAGGCAGGTGAATCACCTGAGGTCAGGAGTTCGAGACCAGCCTGGCCAACATGGCGAAACCCCATCTCTACTAAAAATACAAAAATTAGCTGGGCGTGGTGGCAGGTGCCTGCAATCCCAGTTATTCCGGGGGCTGAGGTAGAAGTATAATTTGAACCCAGGAGGTGGAGATCACACCACTGCACTCCAGCCTGGGCAACACAGTGAGACTCCATCTCAAAAAAATAAATAAAATAGGTCGGGCGTGGTGGCTCACATCAGTAATCCCAGCACTCTGGGATGCCAAGATGGGCAGATCACCTGAGGTCAGGAGTTCGAGACCAGCCTGTCCAACATGGTCTCTACTAAAAATACAAAAAAAAATTATTCAGGTGAGGTGGCAGGCACCTATAATCCCAGCTACTTGGGAGGCTGAGGCAGGAGAATCACTTGAACCTGGGAGACGGAGGTTGCAGTGAGCCGAGACTGCACCATTGCACTCCAGCCTGGGCAACAAGAATGAAACTCTGTCTCAAAATAAATAAATAAATTTAATTTAAAAAAAAGAGCAGGTTGTTCCAGTGAGGTTCAAATAAGCAAGTCCCAGAGCTCCAACCCTGCCTGGAGTGTGAACCCTGCATCCTGGCCAGTCTGTTCTGGTTCTTCACCTCTCTGGATAGTCCTATAAGCCAGACGCTCTGTACCAAAGAGGAAATGGGCTCAAAGAGGTGAAGCCTCTCGCCCAAAGTCACAGAGCTGGAAAACTGCAGAGCCAGGATTCGAACCCAGATGCCTGGCCACAGAGCCCAGGCTCTGTTGAATAATTCCTCATTTTCATGTCCACATTGTCCCTCTGATTACACAGCAGCTTAAGGATTGACACCACATTTGGTTCAGTCAACATTTTTGATGAATCTCTAATGAGAATAACACTAAGACATGTATTGTAAGTCCAGGCGTAGTGGCTCACGCCTGTAATCCCAGCACTTTGGGAGGCCAAGGCGGGTGGATCACTGGCCAACATGGCGAAACGCCATCTCTACTAAATATATAAAAATTAGCCAGACATGGTGGCGGGTGCCTGTAGTCCCAGCTACTCAGGAGGCTGAGGCAGGAGAATTGCTTGAACCCGGGAGGCGGAGGTTACAGTGAGCCAAGATAGCACCACTGCACCCCAGCCTGGGTGACAGAGGGAGACTCCACCTCAAAACAACAACAACAACAACAAAATAAATAAAATAAATATTAAAAAACCATGTATTGTGCAGCTACTGCGCTAAGTGCTTTTCATACTTTGCTTTATTTAATCCTCTCATCAGTCCCTGAGAGGTAGCTATTATTATCATGCCCATTTTATAGATGAGCAGATGAAGACACAGAGAAGTAAACTGACTCACCCTACATCACACAGCTGTGGAGTCAGGAGGATATGAAGCCAAGGGTATCTGATATGGTTAAGATTATCAGCTCCACAGCTTGGGTATTGCAGTTGGTGTCTACATAGGACCAGGGGTGTTAAATTCTACACTGACTGTTTGCCCTGGGTACTTTCAGCTGACAGGGCCACTATAAATCTTGATCCCTGCTTACAGCTGGGGGGCCATGCCCTGGGCCAGAGTGGTTGGTACGCTGAGTCTCCCTTACTAGACAGAGACTGTGAGAGCAGTGAGTCTGCCCAGCTGTGGCTAGTGGCCAACAGCCAGCTATGGATTGGTGGACATCGGGCCCAGCTGTAGATCAGCAGACATTACCCAGCTGCAGGAGACAAGAGAAGATGCTCTTTTCCTTGCAAACCATGGATGTGGCCCACGGAGAAAGTGTAGGTGTTCACTTGCCAGCCTTCCATACATCATGGTGCATCCAGAAACTGATACACTTAGGGACAGACAAGACCACTTGCAGCTGTAGGCACCTGGCGCAGCCACCTGCTCCCACCAACACATTCCCGCCCCAGGTTCAGGGGATCCACATCTTGGCATAAGAAGTGGAAGGCTCGGTTCAGGGGGATCCCTCTCCCTTCCCCACCCTTTAGAATTTACTTTTCACTCCAAGGAAAAATAAAGAATTTACCTCAGAAAGGCTTTTAAAGGAACTCCCAGTTCATCCCAAAGAAGTACTATTTTAATGTAGATTCCCAGCTTTAATGTAAAGACATTGGTGCCCATGAGTAGAGGAAAAAATGTTTGACTCTGCAATGAGTACATTTGAGTGGCCCATAGTTTGCAATTTGCAGTAATCCAGTATCAGTCAACACTTTTTGTTAATGTATCTTTTAGAGAATAAAGAAAACTGGGAGGCCAGGCATGGTGGCTCATGCCTATAATCTCAGCACTTTGAGAGGCTGAGGAAGGCAGATCAGTTGAGTTCAAGTCTAGCCTGGGCAACATGGTAAGACCCCGTCTCTGCAAACAGATACAAAAATTAGCTGGGTATGGTGGTGCACACCCGTAGTCCCAGCTACTTAGGAGGCTGAGATGGGAGGATTACTGAGCCCAGGGAGGTCGAGGTTGCAATGAGCCATGATTGTGCCACTGTACTCCAGCATGGATGACAGAGTGAGACCCTGCCTCAAAAAAAAAAAAAAAGGAAAGAAAACTGAAAGGTACCTTTTCTATGTGCATCAGCCCTTTCTTTCTACGGACTTCAGCCCATGTCAGTCTTTAGGGCACACACATGCACACAAACATACACACTAAAACACATGCATCCTCTCTTTACAACTCCGTGAGTCTCTTCCCTAGACTTAATCAATATATAAAACATATCTCCATGAATCTTCTCAATAATGCCCAGCTCTGGAAATTCAGAACAGAATAGGATTTCCAGGTTTCAAATCACGGATGCAAGCTTAGGGACCATCTGACCTCATCATTAAACAGAGGAGCACACTGAGGCCCAGAGAGGAAGTGACTAATCCAAGGTCACAGAGTGAATTTATGCTGGAGCCCAAGTGGGTACCCAGGTGGACCCCCGGCTCTCAGACCAGCACTGCCCAGAGAGGTACAAGCAATAAAAGTCATTGTCTAAATTGCAAGGAGACAAATACAACTTCTCCATCCCCAAGGAGAGCCAATGGACGGAATCTTTGCAGGCACAATTGCCACAGAAAGTTTTCAAAGACTTTCCTAGCCTAATATATGTAAAGAAATCTTTAGAGAGTCATTCCCCATTAATCAGCTGTCAGCAGTGTTCTGAAGGAGGGGAGGGGAGTTGAGGATGGAGAACACTAACTCATTTCCCAGAGCCTGTCTTCAGGATTTCAAAAATGAGTTTAGCAGAGCCAGCCACTTTGGGGGCATCTGAGAAAATGAGAAACGCTTCTAACACCCTCAAATGCTCTCAACCCAAATAACGGTGCCTGTGATTTAGTGACTCTCACACTTTAGCATGCATACAAATCTTCTGGAAGGTTTGTTAAAACAGATTGCTGGTCGGGTGCGGTGGCTCATGCCTGTGATCTCAGCACTTTGGAAGGCCTAGGTAGGTGGATCACTTGAGCCCAGGAGTTTGAGGCTAGCCTGGGCAACATTGACAGACCTTATCTTTACAAAAAATACAAAAATTAGCCGGGCGTGGTGGCTTGCACTTGTAGTCCCAGCTACTTGGGAAGCTGAGGTGGGAGGATCGCTTGAGCCTAGGAGGCAGAGGCTGCAGTCAGCCGAGATTGTGCCACTGCACCACAGCCTGGGCGACACAGCCAGACCCTGTCTCAAAAAAAACAAAAACAAATCATAGATTGCTGCCCACCACCCCTCTCCATGCACCCAGAGTTTCTGATTCAGTAGGCATGGCATGGGGCCTGAGAAGCTACATTTCTATCAAGTTCCCAAGTGAGGCTGATGCTGCTGGTCCATGGCCCACACTTTGAGAATCACTGGTTTGTGCTCTTGATGCTGTTTGGATGATTCAGGCAAAAGAGTGAAAAACAGTTATATTAACCTGGGAGCAGAATCCCATGGCAGTTGGGCACAGAACTCAAAGTCAAGCAGATGTGGCTGGGACTGGAGGTCTGCTGCAGACTGCAGGAGTCCAGCTTGGTCGCTGCTGTTCCCTGGTGCTTGGCTCCAGGGCTGGCACACTGTGGGTGTCCAATAAATGTGTGTTTCTGGGTGCTGTCTTAGCTTTTAGGTGGAGGTAAATTACACCACTGCCTCCCACTCCCTAAAAGGAAGGGAATGGAGAGATGGCAGAAGAGTCTGCAGAAGCATCAAGAGTGGCTATGGCTCTCTTGGTTTTTCACCTTGACCTTGGGTTAGGAGCAATTAGATGCTGAAGCCTGAACATGGGTCCAAAGTCCGTTTCTTTTCATTGTAATAATTTTCACATGGGTGTTCTTATTTTTAAAAGTTGTGACCCTCATTACAGAAAATTTACAAAATGTTTGGAGGCAAAAAGAAGAAAATAGCTATCACCTATAACCTCACCCCTGAGGAGTACTCACTCATCATTTAGGAATATATTCTTTGGGTGTTATTTTTCCACACATAAGTATTTTTTTTTTCTTAAGTAGAGTCATGCTGTTTGGGAAGTTGCCTTTTTTCACTGAATGTTTCATGAATATTTTTGCAGGTCATGAAATTTTTCCAGGTACAAATTTCAAGGGATAGGATAGTTCCATTAAGAAAGTAGACTCATGGCCGGGCGCGGAGGCTCACCCCTGTAATCCCAGCACTTTGGGAGGCCGAAGAGGGCAGATCACCTGAGGTCAGGAGTTCGAGACCAGCCTGACCAACATGGAGAAACCCCATCTCTACTAAAAATACAAAATTAGCCGGGCGTGGTGGCGCGTGCCTGTAATCCCAGCTACTCAGGAGGCTGAGACAGGAGAATCACTTTAACCTAGGAGGCAGAGGTTGTGGTGAGCCGAGATCGTGCCATTGCACTCCACTCCAGCCTGGGCAACGAGAGCAAAACTCTGTCTCAAAAAAAAAAAAAAAAAAAAAAAAGAACATAGACTCAGCCAGGTGCAGTGGCTGACACCTGTAATCCCAACACTTTGGGAGACTGAGGCAGGCGGATCGCTTGAGCCCAGGAATTCGAGACCAGCCTGGGCAACATAGTGAAACCACAACTTCTACAAAAAATGCAAAATTTAGCTGGGCATGGTGAGGCACACCTGTAGTCCCAGCTATTCGGGAGGCTGAGGTTGGGGGATCACTTGAGCACAGGTAGATGGAGGCTGCACTGTGCTGTGATTGCACCACTGCACTCCAGCCTGGGTGACAGAGTGAGACCCCGTATCAAAAAAATAAAAATAAAAATAAAGAACATGTATGTAGCCGGGCGCGGTGGCTCATGCCTATAATCCCAGCACTTTGGGAGGCCGAGGCGAGTGGATCACGAGGTCAGGAGATCAAGACCATCCTGGCTAACATGGTGAAACCCTGACTCTACTAAAAAATACAAGAAAAATTAGCCGGGCATGGTGGTGTGCGCCTGTAGTCCCAGCTACTCGGAAGGTTGAGGCAGGAGAATGGCGTGAATCTGGGAGGCGGAGCTTGCAGTGAGCCAAGATCGTGCCACTGCACTCCAGCCTGGGCGGAAGAGCGAGACTCCATCTCAAAAAAAAAAAAAAGAACATGTATGTGGACTCTGAAGCCAAACTACCTGAATTCACACTGGCATCTGCCACTTACTAGATAAGGAAAGTTGGACAAGTTACTTAACTTCTGAGTGTCTTCGTTTCTTCACCAGTATAATTGGGATGATAGTATTTGTACCTATCACAAACAGTTGTTAGGAGAATTAGATGAGCTAATCTATGTAAAGCATTTAGGATGGTTGCTAGCATGAAGCTAAATTTTTGGTGGAATATGGGTTATAGCCTAGAAACATTACACATTGTTGCCTCTTATTATGTGTCCTTGTAATGGCCTGGAGTATTCCATTATATGGATGTTTCATAATATATCTGTCAATATCCTATTGTTAGGAATGTTTACTTTTTTCCAGTTTTCCCTATTAGAAAAAAAATGTTGTGATGTACTTATATCTTTGCACATATGCGTGGTAAATTCCTAGGCATACAAAGTGATGTACTAAGGATGGTTCTAAACATTCCTAGAGCTTTTGACACATACTTGCTAAATTGCCCTTCAGAAAGCATAGTAATTTACTCTGCCACACAGTATACGAGTCACACGTTCCAGACCTCTCAGTCATCCTGATAGTACCATTCTCCCCTTCACAACTGCCACTTAGATGGGCGGGGCATGGTATGTCATTGTTTTAATTTGCTTTTCTTTGAGGTTTCTGGTAAGACGGACCATTTCTCATATACTACCAGCCCTCGAGTATGTCTTTCATAAATTGCCTGTCTATGTCCTTTGCCCAGAGATTGTTCATCATCCATGTTGATTTGCAAGTGCTCTTTATATAGCAAAGATATTAACCCTTTTCACCAGAGGCATTGAAAGCGTTTAATCTAGTTTGCCATTTGCTGTCAATTTTATTTTCAGTGTTTTATCTTCCCCACCGTGTGTCACTTTGTTTGCCTCAGATCCCAGCCAGGGGAGCCATAGTCTCCTCCCCCTCAGCATCTCCCCTGCCCAGCTCCACCAGCCTTGGGCCCTTTTAAGTCTGCAGCCTGGGGCAGTCTCTTTGATTTACTGTCCCCTACGTAATGAAAAACCCCAGATTGGAAAGTGGTCTATCAGGTCTTTTCAGAAGTCTAAGACGACCCCCAAATCCACTGGGTTCCTACCCCTGCTGGCTGCCTCATAAGGTCACAGGTCATAGGTCATCACGCCCCAATGACCCCCAAAAAGGGATAACTCAAGCCCCCTGGTGATAACAGTTGATGCCAGCCAACTGGTTTGGCTGCTTGCTTCTCTAAATTTCCCTGATAATTTTTGGTGGAATGTAGATTATAGCCTAGGACTGCAAGAGGAAAAATAATATTCAATTGAGGATAAAAGATAAGATATGCCCCTTACTGAGCCCTGCTAAGTGCCAGCCGCTCTACATGCATTATCTCTGCAGCAATCCCCACAAGCTAAGTATCACTGTGCTCATTTCTTAAAAGTGGAAATGGAAGTTCAGAGAGGTTAAGTAACTTGCCCCAAGAAACCCAGCTCCTGAGGATTGAAGCCAAGATTAAAATTTAGCTTGTCAGATTTCAAAACCTGTGTCCTCTTCCTGAGCCCCACTCACCAGGTTTAACCCCGGCTTTGCCACATGCTTGTTTTATGACACCAGAAAACCCCTTCACCACACTAGTCCCCAGTTTTCTTTCATCTGGGGATAATAACAGCTTGCCTCCATACTGTGCAGTATCAAGAAGAGAGCCAAGGTTTTTAAAAAACATGGATATGAAGACTCCATAACTGTAAAATGACAGTTTACCTTTGACAAAGGTACACATGGCACCTTCTTAGATGAATTCTCGGAATATAGCCATTAATTCACTTTCAATCTTACAACCTGTAACAGTCATATATAGTCAGATACTCATATTTACAGGATGGATTGCCAACTCCCCTTCCCATTCCCACAAATTGTTTTCATTTATTCAACAGATATTCACAGTTTTCCAGGTCCTGCGGGAGACAAGACTGTGTCTGTGACCTCGAGGAGCTCACACTGATCCACAGATGCACACACATACACACACATGCATTCTCACCTCCATTTGAGTTTTCCTTTAGAGTGTCTTTTGTTTTTTTTGTTTTTTTGAGACAGAGTCTCGCTCTGTGGACCAGGCTAGAATGCAGTGGCACGATCATAGCTCACTACAACCTCTGCCTCCCGGGTTCAAGCAGTTCTCCTGTCTCAGCCTCCCAAGTATCTGGGACTACAGATGAATGCCACCACGCCCAGCTAATTTTTGTATGTTTAGTAGAGGGGTTTCACCATATTGGTCAGTTTGGTCTCGAACTCCTGAACTCAGGTGATCCACCCGCTTCAGACTCCCAAAGTGCTAGGATTAGAGGCGTGAGCCACCGCGCCCGGCTAGCGTATCTTTCTCTTCCATGGCTTGAAACCTCTTGACTCTCCAAGGTCTTAGAGACACAGAATCCCTCGGTTCACATGAAACTGGGTCCCTAACAAACCCGGCCTTCCTGATACATGGCAAACCTGTGTTCAGCTGAGTCCCCGTACCTGGAGGTGCAGTCAGAGTGGGTGTGGCCCTACCCTTTCAGAACATGGCAGCCAGCGGCCAAGTGCCATGGCTCATGCCTGTAACCCTAGCATTTAGGGAGTCAAGGCGTGCGGATCACCTGACGTAAGGAGTTCAAGACCAGCCTGGCCAACATGGTGAAACCCCTTCTCTCCTGAAAATGCAAAAGTTAGCTGGGTGTGGTGGCAGGCACCTGTAATCCCAGCTACTTCGGAGGCTGAGGCAAGAGAATCACTTGACCCCGGGAGGTGGAAGTTGTAATGAGCCAAGATTGCACCATTGCACTCCAGCCTGGGTGACAGAGTGGGACTCCATCTCAAAACAACAACAACAACAAAAAAGAACGTGGCAGCCAAAGCCAACCCTGCATTTGCCCTGCAGAGCCCATTCTGCAGACGCAACTCCAATATCCTTCAGGATCCAACTGCATCTGCCCAGCAAGTGAGACTCTTTTTTTTCTTTGAAACCGACATTACCTGGGTCAATAACGATAATCTTGAAAACATGATGTTGAGCAAGAGAAGTTTCAGAATAATGCCTAAAGTATACTGTTACATAAACTGTAAAAACTGTTTATTTTGATATACATATGTAGTAAAAAATATGGGCCAGGAGCAGTCGCTCATGCTTGTAATCCCAGCAATTTGAAGGCCAAAGCAGGAGGATTACTTTAGCCCAGGAGTTCAAAGCCAGCCTGGGCAACATGGCAAGACCCTGTCTCTACAAAAAATTTTAAAAACTAGCCGGGTATGGTGGTGTGTGCCTGTAGTCCCAGCTACTTGAGAGGCTGAGAAGGGAGGATCGCTAGAGCCGGAGAGGTGGTGGCTGCAGTGAGCTGTGTGTGTGCCACTGTACTCCAGCCTGGGCGGCAGAGACCCTGTCTCCAAAAAAAATTATAAAAGCATGTATATTAGTTTCCTATGGCTGCTGTAACAAATTCCTAAAAACCTGGTGACTAAAAATAACAAAAAATTATGCTCTCATGGTCTGGAGGTCAGAAGTCCTCAATTACTATCATGGGGCTGAAATCAAGGTGTCAGGTGAGCAGAACGCGCTCTCTCTGGATGCTGCAGAAGAGAATCCCTCCCTTGCTTCTTCCAGCTTCTAGTGGCTGCCGGCATTCCTAGACTTATGGCCACATCACCCAGTCTCTGCCTCCATGGCCACATTACCTTCTCTTCCATCTGTGTCAAAGCTCCCTTTTCTTCCCTCTTACAATGACACTTGTGATTGCATTTAGGGGCCACCAAGAAAATCCAGGATAATCTCCCCATCTCATGATCTGTAACTTAGTCACATCTGCAAAGACCCTTTTTCATTTGAAGGTAACACTTACACGTTCCAGGGATTAAGACCTGATATTTCTAGGGGCCATTATCCAGGCTACTACAAAATGTAGAGAAACGACAGATGCCACCTTAGGGAGTGTGCTTCCTTCCAGGGAGAGAAGAAAGGGACCGAGGCAGGGAAGGGGTACTCGACGGTGTTGACGGTGTCCCTAAATAGTTAATGGTAAACATTTATTACAATAAATAAATAACTTAAAGTTTAGAATTTTAAGGCCTGCTTTCTCCTAGCTATGCAACCCTAGGCAATTTATTTCACATCTCGGGACCTTTATCTCCTCATCTGTCATATAAGGATGCCAATATCTACTTCATGGATTTGTATGAGAATTAAATAATATAATGAATGGAACATGCCTAACACAGTGTCCGGCTCATTGTGAGTACTGAGTTACCATTATGATTATTATTTTTTTAAGACAGAGTCTCACTCTTGTTGCCCAGGCTGGAGTGCAGTGGCATGATCATTGCTCACTGCAGCCTCTGTCTCCCGGGATTCTCTGTCTTCAAGGGATTCTTATGCTTCAGCCTCCCAGGTAGCTTGGATTACAGGTGTGTGACATCACACTTGGCTCATTTTTGTATTTTTACTAGAGGTGGGGTTTTACCATGTTGGCCAAGCTGGTCTAGAACTTCTTTCTTTTTTTTTTTTTTTTTTTGAGACAGAGTCTCACTCTATAGCCCAGGCTGGAGTGCAGTGGCACGATCTCAGCTCACTGCAACCTCTGCCTCCCAGGTTCAAGAGATTCTCCTGCCTCAGCTTCCCGAGTAGCTGGGACTACAGGCGTGTGCCACCACGCCCAGCTGATTTTTTATTTTTAGTAGAGACAGGGTTTCACTATGTTGGCCAGGCTGGTCTAGAACTTCTGACCTCAGGTGATCCACCCACCTCAGCCTCCCAAAGTGCTGGGATTACAGGAGTGAGCCACCGTGCCCCGCCAGGCTGGTCTAGAACTTCTGACCTCAAGTGATCTACCTGCGTTGGCTTCCCAAAGTGCTGGGATTACAGGTGTGAGCCACCGCACCCGGCCCATCATTATTATCATTGTTGTTGTGGTTGCTACCTTTCTGAAAGTGAGAAGCATTTTCTACAATGCACCTGTGGGTGCCAGCATGTGCATGAGGGCACACACACACACACACACACACACACATGCAAGCGCATGACCCTTTCTGAGTGAGAGAAATAAGTTTTTCTGCTCCAAGCCCTGGTTTCTGAAACTCAGCATTGGTAGGGGGGTGGGTACTCAGGCGAGCTGGAAACTACAATGGTAGAAGCGGGGGGAGCCCTTTGCAAAGGTACTTTTTGATCTGCTCTAACTGCCACTATAGAGAATTAGATGGAATTCATTTTTATGATGAAGGAATTAATGGCTATGGAGAGAATCGGGTTCAGGTGGAAGACTTGAATCCAAAGAAGGGAATAAAGCCTTGAAATTCAAATGAAAAATTATTATATAAGCATAAAGGAAACCTATTTTACACCTGTAAGACTAAATGTATAAATATGAACCAACTGCTCCCTCTGGGAAATGGGGATTGTGCTTTTAATTCACCTAGACAAATATGCAGTGCATTCTCACTTCCATCTATACATTTCAATGAAGACCGGGCACCCGCCAGGGGCTCCTGAGTACCCCTAGACTGGCCACCTCCTTCCCCAGGCTAAGCACCTTCTGGCCCAGCAAAAGCCTCTCTGGCTTCCCCAGAACTCCCAGAAAGCAGGTGAGGCTCTCTAAGCTGCAAAATCCTTGAGCAAGGGCATGTCAAATGCTGCCTCCTGGCAGTAACATTCTCTGATCCTACAGTCCCACACCCCCACCAGGACTCCCAAGGCAGTATCTAAAATCTCACAGTCATCAGAATGTTTCAGCTGCATTCCGTCATTCTATCATTCATTCATTTAATAACACCACTGAGCACCCACCATGCACCAGTCTCTGTGCTCAGTGTTGAAGATCATCTGGTTTACAAAAGAGAAACTGACGCTGCAAGAGAAGAAACAGAAGCAAAAAAGAGCTTTGAAATCTAGGAGGCCTAAGTGAAAAATATCTTCCCGGCCAGGCGCGGTGGCTTACACCAGTAATCCCAGCTACTTGGGAGGCTGAGGCAGGAGAATCGCTTGAACGGGGGAGGCGGAGGTTGCAGTGAGCCAAGACTACACCATTGGACTTCAGCCTGGGCAACAAGAATGTGACTCCATCTCAAAAAAAAAAAAAAAAAAAAAAAGAAGAATAAGAAGAAAAAAAAAGAAAAGAAAAATCTCTTCCATGCTATCTGATAACTCTTTGACCTTGGACTCCTCTCTGAGCCTCCCTGAGTCTATTTCTTCCTCTGTAAAATAGAGATGCTGCTATCTCCTACTTGGGGTAGCTTTGAGATTAAGCAGGCTTACTGTCAATTGTGTGGCACAGAGTGGGCATTCAAAAATTCTAGTTATAAACGTGAGTGCCCAAGGTCAAAGAGTAACATAAGCATCCAACTTCAAGATCATTCAGCTCTTTACTGTGCACCATCTGTGTTCTTTCAGACACTGAGCTCCGTCCCAGAATTGCAGAGATAAATACAAAAAAAAAAAAATCCCAGTGGCCAACTATCAAGGAAGTGGGAAACAAGGAAGCCAGCTTGCGTTGACTGCCAACCGACTGTAGACCAACCATGATGCTAGGCGTTTTCCCCAACTCATCCCTGCTCCTCAGGACAGTACAGATCACCATGTTTTGAGTTCTGTTGGAGCACTGTTCACCATGCCTATATGGCCATGCACCCTCGTGGTGCTCCAAGGGACAAGTCTTCAGTTAACCTATGAGGAAACCTTAGCACATAGAGAGCAAGCCAAAGTTCAATGTGCTAGGATAATTCATTCATCCATTAATTCACCCAATGATGTTTATTGAGCATCTACTATGGTATATAGTATACAGCAATGAATACACAGAACAAGTACCCTTGTCCTTGTGGAGCTTCCATAAGCTTCTACCAAGTCCATCCGTATGCTCCTCCTGCATGTGGGAGAGGAAAGACCCCTCTGCATGGAGTGAACCATGATAGAGGAGGGAGATCCCCAGGGAGAGAAGGAAGCAGGAGACTTGCAAGCAAGAAAACTCAATTCCATCAGCTTCCTCTTCTCAACAAGCCAATCTAAGGTGGAGTACAGGCAGCGTTTGATCTTTTCATCCTATTCCCGTCCTGCCTCAGCCCTGAGAAAGCCTGGGGGCCTGGAGGGAAAGTTCGCCTGGGCTTGTGGGCTTCCCTGGAACTTGTGCACAGCCTGGAGCTCCAGGCCGGCCAGTGCTGGGCTCACCACATCCCTTTGATTGTTTAATGAAAGTGCTTTGAAGGTCCCACAGATGCTCCACTGTGATAAGGTAATTGTCCAAAAGCAATGTCTACAACCCATTAATACTGGACTCGGTGCAAATTGAACTTGGAGAAGGTGCCTCGGCACCGTCTGACACTTGGTCTTTTGTTCCGGCAACTGGGAGTTTGGGAGGAGGCTTTCCTCCCGAGGCTTCCAAAGGGTGCCAAGAGAGAGAAATTCCTGTTACACATGCCCTACCTCACATCTCCGCATGAGCATATGCACTCGTGTGTACACACATGCACATAAGTACATATGTAGGCGCACTCATACTCTCTTGTGTACAGGCTCTTGTATACTCTTATATAGGTGCACACATGCCCTCAGCCTCACATATTCATATGAACGTATCCCAATATACCTTCATCCCAATCCATTACCTTTAAACCACTGGGACCAGACTGGGATGGGCTGGCAGGGGAGGAGGGGTATTCTCTTCCTCCTGGGAAGGTTCTTTTTCCACTTGAGAAATGGAAAGGAAAGAGGGATTACCAGGCACGGGCAGAGAGGAAAAGGCTTTTACAGATATCAGGGAACACTCTGTAAAGATGGCTTCAACCGCGTCGCTGAAAGCCAGTAGAAAAGCGTTAATAGGAGAGGAAACTGCAGAGAGGAGAAGGAAGAGAAGTGGGAGAAGCACCTTGGCCCGTCTTGGGTCTCTCTCTAAGCTTTAGCCTTGCTTGTCTTTATTTCCAGAACCTTGAGAGGTAAAAGGCTCCCAGGACCAGCCTGAGAAGGAGATGAAGGGAGAAATGGAGGAAAAGAAAGCAGAGAGGAGGAGAAAAGGAGGAAGGAGAAGAGAAGGAGAAAAAGAGGAGACATAAGAAACAGGGAGGAGAAGGAAGAATGGAGGAAGGAGAAGGAGGTAGAGGGAGAAGAGGAGGATGAGGAGGGGAGGAAGGAGAACACAAGGAAGAGAAGGAAAAGAGGTGAAGAGGGGCCGGGCATGGTGCCCCATGCTTGTAATCCCAGCACTCTGGGAGTCTGAGGTGGGTGGATCACCTGAGGTCAGGAGTTCGAGACCAGCCTGGCCAACAATGGTGAAACCCCATCTCTACTAAAAATCCAAAAATTAGCCAGGTGTGGTGGCGGGTCCCTGTAATCCCAGCTACTCGGGAGGCTGAGGTGGGAAAATTGCTTGAACCCGGAAGGCAGAGGCTGCGCTGAGCCAAGATCACACCATTGCACTTCAACCTGGGTGACGGAGTGAGACCCTGTCTCAAAAAAGAAAAAAAAAAAAGAGGTGTAGAGGAGGAGGAGGCAAAGGGAGAGGAAGAAAACAGAGGAGAAAGAGAATACAGAAAAGGAAGGGAAGGAAGAGGAAGAGAAAGGGCGAAGGAAGAGAGGAAGAGGAGAAGAAGGAGAGGAAGGAAGAAGACCAGGAAGAAAAAAGGGAGGAGGCTCACTCGAGAGCCCACTTAGCAGTAGGCCTGAGAGAAACCTGGTTATTATTACTGTTGTTGTATCTTTACTGATGTTGTTCTTGCCCAGTTCTTGAGAACTGGAATCCAGTGCATACTATTCCATTTTTCTAGGGAAAATGAAAATGTCAAGCAAGCTATCAACTTTCCTTTTTGTTTCTATTCAGGTTTGGGCAGATTATTTCAAGCTCACCCCTAGAAGAGTGCCACTTCTTAAAAGAAAAGCATAATAATAAAAGGTCGGTGCCTCTTGGAAATGTAGCGCTGAGGAATTCCAGCCTCCGAAACCTGGAAGGAGACTCCTGAGAGTCCTTTGTTCCTGGATGTTCAGTTTCCCTCCCCACCCCCACGCCCACCCCCTCCTCTCTCATTATCAAACATTTGAAGACTGAGTAATTCCATTTGTTGATGTCTTTGGCCTCCTCTAGCAGAGCAGGCCAGAGCCTCTGAAAATGCAAAGGCCCCCAATGAAATAAAAACCCCTGGTTTTCAAGGTGGATTTATCACCCTTTAAAGGAATATTTATTGGGTAATCACTTTCCAAAAGTGCTCATGACACAGGGGACTGAAATAAAGAGCGTCCTCTCCCTTGGGCTGAGAGAAGAGGCTGTTGGCCACTTGGATGCAGGGAGGAGGGAGCCCCTTTGTGGCCTATGTCTTGGGAGGGAGCAGCCAGAGACAGGCCAAGTTTCCCCAGCTGAACTCAAGCTGGGGTCTTGCTTCTGTACCTTGGGCCTACTTATTTCTCTCCCATTTCCAAACCCAAATTGGGTCTGGAAGATGCCACTTGGAAACTTGGGAAGAAGAATTCCTATTAGCATTGTTGTTGCCTTTAAGAAAAGGGAAAAGGAGGAATGCAGAGATTTCAGACCAGACGGGGTGAGCTAGAGATAGGAGACAATCATCCAAGCCAGACCACACTGAGATGGGAATGATTCCTAGGGGATTAGTGGGCTGGGCTGGGCCGGGAGATGCACCCCCAGACAAAGCAGAGAAGGAGGATCTCTTCCCCAAGGTCTTTAGCCAACCTCATCTGGACCAAAGGATCCTCCCAGGGATTCAGGTCTGAGTTACAGCCCAGAGAGCAATGGAGGCCCATACATGCCTCAGGAAACCATGGAGATGGGGGAGGCGGTGACAAGACAGACAGTCCCAGAGAAAAGCCGCTGGGGTGAAGCCAGAAAGGCAAGGAGGAAAAAAGAAAGAGAGACCAAAAGAACAAAACAGATGGAGGAGACCATAAGATAGACTGAGGGGGACAGAGAGACAGGAAAAATGTTTGTGTGTGAGAGAGAGACAGACAGAAAGAGGGTGAAAGAGGGTGAGGAGAGACAGGGACAGAAAGAGGGGGTCAAGGGCTAAAGGAAAACTTTCTGGAACAAGTCTGGCCCAGCCCACACACTCAGAAGCCCTCACACCCTCCCAGCAGCAACTGGAGGTCTTAGGAGTTGATTAAGCCTGCATGGGGGTGACTTTTTCTAGACAAGGGGGTAAGCAAAGGGAAACAAGAGGAGGGGACGCGGCTCTCCCCCATCCCCAGCCACAGTTCCCAGGTGAACCCCCCTTTCCCCTGCTGGATGTGAAATCGCCATTTCACCCCGCCACACTCCTTAATTGTTGCAAAAATCATTTGTGAAATTGGTCTCCAACAGGCAAGAACGGCCACACTCATTCCAATAGACAACCCCACCTCAACCCTTCCCTCTGCAGGGGCCCATGGAATCCCGGAGCTGCAGAAACGCTGGGGGCCTGTGTCACTACTGGACCCGCTACTGTGAGTCTTTTGCAGGGAGGGTGAGGGACCACGCTGTGGGCAAGGTGGCCCCAGTGCAGGACTCCTGAGGTTCTGAGGGTCCCTGGCAGCAGAAGTGTCCAGCTATGCTCTCGCCCCACTCAGCTCAAGATGCTACATGAGCACTGGCCAGAAGAGAGGGAGCCTCCCACCCTTGGCACACCCTGGAGGTCTTTTCTCACTTGAGAATTGACCTAAACACACACTCACACATTCCTGACGCGCGCTTAGAGCCATACCAAGGCAACCTGGAGGTGACCTCAAAGCAGAAATACAGACATGGACCCTCACTTAGAAACACACGTTTACTCAAACTGACCCCAAACAGACCTACACACAAAACCCACCTGCACCTTGACACACAGACCCAGGCACAGGCCTATATTCACACACAAGCACACTGGCCCATTCCACAAATACAGGGAAGAAGTGCCTTGAAACCTTCCAGGCAGAGGACAACTAGTGACGAATGAATGGATGAATATGCAATATACCTAATATATATGTGTGTGTGTTATACGTGTGTATGCATAAGTGTATATGATACAAATACATGTATATATACACACAGAGAATATATATCCACCTATGGAGGTCAAAGCAGGCCAGGTCTCCAGCAAGGCTGGTGATGTAAGGGGGTTGCTATCTTCCCTGGGCACACATGCTATGGCTTAAAGCTTGATCTCCCAATCTCTCCTGGGGGAGGGCCCCATAACTTGGGCCAGGCAAAGTACCCCGGTGTCCCGCTTCCAATTCGAAAGCTACTTGGCATCTGTCTTCTCAATTAGAGAGAGTATGAACTTAACAAGTTTTTCATCAGGGCCCCCATTCCCAGAAGGCCCCCCCAAATCTGATGAGCCCCTTGTGCTAGGAGAGTGGGGAGAGGAGGGAGATCTGTCACATGCTGAAAGGGGCAAAGGTCACAGGTGAGGTGAAGGGGAGGGATGGGGACACCCTGGGGCCAGCCAGCGGTGAGCGCCCCAGGCTAAGACAAGGCTGACCCCACAGCCGAGAGAGGGCGGGCAGGGGGCGAGATTGAGGGCTGGGTTCATTTTATTGTATTTTGCCTCCAGCGTGGGGCCGGAGACGCTCTTTTCCCCGGAGACAAAAGGCCTGCTCTTGTGGCGTCCTGCCCCGCTGGGAGGGCGTTTCACCCCCAGGACTCGGTGTCCTGAGGTTGAGGCTACTGGTCACCCTGGCTTCAGAAAGTGAAGAATTCAGGAACCTCTGATCACCCCACCCTGACTCCCGATCATTCAACTGGGGCGTCCCCTCAAACGCACCAGCAAGGAGCTCAGAGTTGATGAGCTCAGAGCTGTATCAAGTCTTGACGGGCTCCCTCCCTCCCATTTCCCACCTCTTTGGGCCCCCAGATCCTCACACCAGCACCAACTCCCTGTAAACCCAACTACCTGCTGGAAAGGAGTTATAGGCCCGGCCTGGGGGCCTGAGGAGGACGGCGGCGGCTGGAGACGTCTGCACGGGGCGGAACTGGAAGGGGAGGAAGAAACCTGTCCCTAGCACTTGGCAGACCCACTTTGCCAAGCCTCGGAACCAGATACGGTTACTGGGGGCTTCTCAGAGTGGCAGGAAGGTAGAGTAAGAACCGGACACCGGGGCTCTGACATTACACAGAAAAGGTCAGAATTCCTCCCTTCAAGTCACCCTAGGCCGGTTCCCGGGGAGCCTCACTGGAGGAATTTCAGAGGGTGTAAGACGAGGGAGAAGAGGAGAAATAGGGCGGACTCTGGCTCTGGGAGGCCAGAGAAAAGGCGAGACTCCAGAGAGGCGCCGGACCCGAGGCAGACATTCCCATGCAGCCGGGACTCCGAGAGCAGCCGTGGGCGACCTGGGGGCCGGGGACTCGGCGGATCCGGCCCATTCATCAAAGGAAGGCACTGGGACAAAGTTGGCCCCCTCCCCTTCTCCCCCAGCCCCCAACTCGCCGGGATCGGCTCCCTCTGTTTTCACAGCGGTTCAAATTCTCCCCCAAAACGAGGTCGAGCCGGCGATTAGAAAAGAGGGAAAAAAATATTCGTTGGCGATTTCTTTTCGTTATTGGTCCTCCGCTCCCTTGCGCCCTGGCCCCCTTCCCTCCTCATGAATAAAAGAAAAGTCCGAACCTATCAGATCGCGTTCACTGCCTCCTCCTCCTCCTCCTCCTCCTCGTACTTCGGTGAACACTTTTGCACAACTTACCCAGCTGATCACTCGCGCCCCCTCGCTTTTTCATTTCTCTTTCCCCAACCCCGTCACCCCCTGTCGCCTCCGTCCAGCCCTGAAACCCGAAGAGGCTCCTTCTTCCGTCTGTCCCCGGGTCTCCTAGGGGACGGGGCTGTGAAAGCTGGTGTGGAGGGAGAAGCGAGTGTGGTCCGGAGAAAGAAGGCGTGGAGAAGAGGGAGGGAGCGAGAGCGAGAGAATAAATATATAAATAAATACGAGAACGAAATCCACTCTGCAGTCTCCGGGCTCGGAAACTTCGGCCCCGAGCGCCAGAGCGCGAGAGCGCGAGAGCGCGGCGCTCGCCACTCTGAGGCTGGCGGCCCCGATTCCGGCCGCGTTCCCCCGGCCCCCCTCCGCCGCCGGGCCTCGTCTCCGGGTTCCGCCAGGCGCATCAGCCCGCACAACTTCTGGCCGAGCCCAGCCGGCAGAGGCGGACTTGGGGTTGGAGTGTTTGTTTGTTTGAACTTCCTCGTCGTCGCCACCTTCCCTCCCCCCAACCTCCGCCCCACCTCACCCCCCTCCCCAGCTTCTGGAGGCGTTTGACTGCAGCCAGGGGTGGGGGGTGGGGGTAGGGAGTGTGTGTGGAGGGGAGGGAGAAGAGGTTAAAAAAAAGAAGACGAAGAAGACGGAAAGAAAGAGATCGCAGCAGGGGTGAAGGGAGCGGACGGGAAGCGATTTTTGCCGACTTTGGATTCGTCCCTGGCGTGCGCAAGAATGGCGGCCCTTCCCGGCACGGTACCGAGAATGATGCGGCCGGCTCCGGGGCAGAACTACCCCCGCACGGGATTCCCTTTGGAAGGTAAGAATGCCCAGGCTGGCCTCGCCGCGACTCCGCCGCCCGGAACTCGGGGTCCTTGGAGAGGCTGCGGTCTCCAGGGGACGGTGGCGGCGCCGGCGATAGCAGAGGGATCCCGTTCTCTTCTGGGTCCCAGTCCGGGCGCGGAACCCAGGGAGTTTCTGGGACCCATACTTGTCCGCTTCTGCGTGGGTTTCACTGCCCGGCGGCCTTCGTTTCGCAGGTCGCTAGCTGCCGGCCTTTACCCGCAGGGCTGAAATTCTGGTAGATTTGGACTCCTAGTAAATATCAGGTCCTGGTGAATTTCAGCTCTTTCCACTATTTCCAGACACTTCTTCCCTGACAGTTTCTCGGCTCTCCTGGCTCGCTGGCTGCCAGCTTTCTACTCTTGTTTTGAATTATTTTTTCCACCCCCGGGATTGGTCTTCCAGTCCTTTATTTCGAACCACCTACCATGGGTGATACTTTATATGCCTCAACTACCACGGCTATCCATTTCTTCCGAAGCCACATTCAAACAATCCTGCTTTTCCGCCTGGAAACAAACTAATTGGAAATAATAATTAGTAATGATTTTCCCCCTAAAACTTTTTACTCGGGCTTCCGCACTCTGGAAATCTCCCGGGAGAGAACCTCTAAACGGCGAGAGGGGCACGGCAATGTCCAAACGAGGAGAAAGAGCTGATTTTGTAAAGCGTCCTTCCTAAACATCCAGCGCCCGCCCGGGGAGACCTGATAGGACTGGCGGCGGCGAACCGGGTCCCGGCTGGAGAAAAGGCTGGGAGCGCACAGCGGAGAGACCCGCTCCTGTGTTTTTGTTCTGTTTTCTTTTTAAACTAATGGAAGGCCTCAACCTGTCACTGAGGGATCATTTGGCTTCTGAGGGTAGGTAGCCTAGGGTGTCACAGAGAAGTCATTAGAAATATGTGCGACTTTTTTTTTTAATTACTCTTCCTGTGATCGTTTGAGTCCCTGGCGCGTGAGGAAGGGGAGAGGAGGCAGGGAGGGGGTGGGTGGGCTGGCAGCCTGCGATCCGGGAGGAGCTCCCTTGGGCAGCGAGACGGCGCCGGGTCCCTGAATTAGACAGAAGCGAAGAGAGCGGCTCCGTGATCAAGTGCGCGCCGGCAGCCACGCAGGCGGGAGAGCGCGCAAACCCGGGGATTTGCAGTGGCACTCTCCTGTAGCGAATGCAAGTAAAACAGGCGGCTGAGGACGCGCGGCGGATTAGAACAATATTTGCCCAACATGACGCAGAATACTGAGGAGAGCCGAGTGCCGGTCGCTAAAGAGGCTCTTGAATATAAAGTTGGGCGCTCGAGAGCTCTTGAGCGCTAATGGCATATCCCGCCACGGAGACCGAGTGACTCCGACTTTGCGACGCACGATTTCTGATTAAATCCGAGGGTGGCTTCAGACACCGACTTTTACAAAGAGAGGTGGGGGGACCGGGAGAGCGAGGGAGGGGGCGGTAGGAAAGGCCCAGCAGCGGAGCCGCTTCTCGCCTCCTCCCTTTCAATTACAGTCAGCTCCCTCCACTCCCGCGGCTGTGAAATCGTTCTAATCTTCCAGATCTCCGCAGCCGCTGAGTCCCCAAATTGGGGGGATCGAGGCCGGATTAGTGCGCTGGGTGTCCCCCCAATCTTCTGTGAGGAAATTGTGTAGACTTTGCATTAAGGCAACCAGGCGTTCTCCCCTCCCCAGCACACACCAGGGATGCCTGTCTTCCCGGTTCCCAAAGTCACCCCACCCGGGGGGACTGTGTCCCATCTGCCTACCAGCCTCGCAGAGCCTGCAGGCACGGTTCATGGATTTGTGAGGCCAAGTCAACTATTTAATTCAGGAGCTTTGGGGCAGTAGTGTCCTAAAATTGTCCCAAAACGAAATTAGGACTTCGAGGGTGGTTAGAAGCAAGGAGAGTCACCCAAGGGACAACCAGGTGCCCTTGGAGGCAGCAGCCAACAGCATATGTCACCCGTCCCTCGGCTGTGCCTCAGCTGTTCCCTGGGACAGTTCCACTGCTCTAGCCAGAGCTGCAAATGTAGTAATCAGCCAGGCCTTTCTAGCCCCCAACAAGCTGGATCATTCATGGCTACCAGGAGCGTAGAACTGAGCAGACGAGCCACATCACACCCGTTATTGGCCTCTCCAAGACGCAGGCAGGCCTGCAGCCCAAGCTTCGGCCTGAGGGACAGATAGTCATTTGTCCCAAGATCTCTAAGGCTCTACCAGCCCGGTGGCTCTGTCTGCAGTCTCACCTTCGTCTCTCTCCCTCCCCTTCTTAGCAGCATTCGAATCCCCCAGGTGTGTCCTCATCCCTCGTAGTGTGGCAGGAGTTGGGGGACACAGCATCTGGGGAGACTCTTGCAGCTGTGACTCCTCTATCCATCTCTGCAGGAGATTTCCTAGATTTATGACAGTTGTTTCTCAAACTACCTACCTACCGAAGCCCCAGTGTGAGGACCACCGGGATTGCTGTCTGAGGTCTTGGGGCTCAAACAAACAAAACTGGAGTCAGGGAGTGCACTCAGTGTCTGCTCTCCATCCTCACCCTGCACCTCTCTCCTTCTGCGTCTCCCCTCCCTTCTCCAGTGTCCACCCCGCTTGGCCAAGGCCGGGTCAATCAGCTGGGAGGGGTCTTCATCAATGGGCGACCCCTGCCTAACCACATCCGCCACAAGATAGTGGAGATGGCCCACCATGGCATCCGGCCCTGTGTCATCTCCCGACAGCTGCGTGTCTCCCACGGCTGCGTCTCCAAGATTCTTTGCCGCTACCAGGAGACTGGGTCCATCCGGCCTGGGGCCATCGGCGGCAGCAAGCCCAGAGTGAGTGTCTTTGCCACAGAGGCTGGCAGCTGGCTTCCTATAGTCGGGGGCTCCTGGTTGTGGCCCCTCTTACTACCTCGTGGCACCAGGCTGTAGGAAAGTACAGCTGGAGGGTGTCTTCTACTCCCAGATATCCTCCCATTGTTTTCCTATTATTTGAATTTCTCAGAGATGGAGCTAAGTGAGGTCTAGGTTGTGCAAGACCTTGAGGCCAATGAGCCATTCCTGGACTGTCCCCACATTTGCCTCAACCCCTGTCACCTTCCAAGACCAGAAGACATCTTCTCTCAGTCTTTCCTGAGATAATGACGGGGACCCTGGGGGTCCTAATTAGAGTTTTTTATTGCCTATCCATGTCCCACCCCACCCCACCTGGCCAGACCCCCAGCTTCCTTCCTGGGAGCCAGGAACCAGTTTCTTGAAAGGATAAAGCCAATATCTTGGGGGATGGGGGGACACAAGGTAACCAGAACCACCAGCCTGGTCTGGGGCTCTTAAGAGGTGATATTAAAAGTATTTCCCTCCCCCCATCCCATCTTTCCACTCCTACTCTCCCACCTCCACCTCTGAAGCAGGTGGCGACTCCGGATGTAGAGAAAAAGATTGAGGAGTACAAGAGGGAAAACCCGGGCATGTTCAGCTGGGAGATCCGGGACAGGCTGCTGAAGGATGGGCACTGTGACCGAAGCACTGTGCCCTCAGGTGAGAAGGCAGCTGAGCCGGCAGAGCTGGCCCAGAGTGTGGCCAGGGGTCCAGTGTGGAGGGCTGGAGGTGGGAGAGAGGGGAGGGGAGATGATGGTTGACTGGGAACTTACTGAGAAGTTGGGAGGAAAGGAGTACAGAAAGGCAGAGTTAAGGCATAGGAGTAAATCAAAACAGAATGGAATGAGATGGAAAGAAGGAATAGGGAAAGAAAAAAGTTAAGAAAGAGGAGAGAGAAATAAGAAAGGGAGGAAGAAGGAAGGAAGGAAGGTAGGAAGGAAGGAAGGAAGGAAGGAAGGAAGGAAAGCAGGCAGGCAGGCAGGCGGGCAGGCAGGAATGGGCAAAAAGTTAACCTAGAAAGTTGGATGATAAGAGAGCCCCCCTGGAGGCTTTTTCGGAGAAAATGGCTTCAATAGATGGATCTGTCCTAGGAGGGTGGATGCCCATGGGCTTCCCTGGACCACCGTCTCAGAGTTATCATTTCTGCTGTCGCCAACACCAGCCATTTGAGTCCTAAATTTGGAGGTCCCAAACCATACTGCCTGTGAGAGAGAAAGTGATCTGTTGTGTGTGTGTGTGTGTGTACATGTGCATTCAGGCACGCAGGGCCAGAATGCACACCTGAGTGTGGGAGTGGCAGCAGGAGCTGGAGAGACTCCAGGGAGGCCCTGGGACCTCCCAGGGGTGTGGGTGGAAGTGCACCTAGTCAGATGTTAGTGTAAGGCACAAATGCATGCAAGCATCTGCATAGAAATGCACAGTCTAACCACCCTGTGAGTGCCCGGGGTGTGAGTCAGGCTTCTCCAAGTGGATGCTGGTTATGGAGTACGTGTCAATGCCTAA
The DNA here is from genome assembly GCF_029281585.2 of Gorilla gorilla gorilla. Classification (NCBI taxonomy): domain Eukaryota; kingdom Metazoa; phylum Chordata; class Mammalia; order Primates; family Hominidae; genus Gorilla; species Gorilla gorilla. The sequence goes on along the minus strand of NC_073224.2, from coordinate 221,269,351 downwards.
ATGCCTGTGTGTGGAAGAGGGATGGATATCTGTAAGGAAGCAGGGGGCTTCCTGACTTTCTCCGAGGGGCCCAGGCCACCGCTCGCTCCTCTGCTCCAACAACTTATACTTGCTCTTTTGCCTTTGAATTTCTGAGGTTTAGTGAGTTCGATTAGCCGCGTGCTCAGAATCAAGTTCGGGAAGAAAGAGGAGGAGGATGAAGCGGACAAGAAGGAGGACGACGGCGAAAAGAAGGCCAAACACAGCATCGACGGCATCCTGGGCGACAAAGGTAGGGAACTTTCCTGGGCTGCGAGGCCCCAGCCCGGGTTTTCCCACGCTGCGGTGTGCGGGCCAGTGGTTCGCTCCCGCCGCCGGAGCAGGCGACCAGAACTCCAGCGGAGAAACTCTCACGCTGCGGGGCAGCTGGGAGCCGCTCAGGCTTTGCCGACAGCGCCCCCTCGGTGCGCACCCCGGATGCCGGCTAGATGCGAAGCCCGCGCCTTCTTTGCTCTATGGAGGCCGGGCGCGGACGGCCTGTGAGTCCCGGGAGAGCCCGGCTGCGGGGCTGCGCGCCTGGTCTACCCCAGTACTGCGGGGAGTGCGTCCTCCCGGGCTGGCGTTTTGGCTGCTACTCTCGGCGTCGATCAATTATTTATAGGAAACTTGGGCAAGGGGGCGGGGGACGAGAGGGAGGGAGCGAGGAAGGAGGAGCCGGCCCGCGGCTCCCTAAATGAATTTGTTAACCAGACCCGCACACGCTCTCTAAACGGTCCCTTGAAACCCCGCCTGACAGTTGACTGACCGCTGCAATCAATAAAAATTAGCCAGGGCCGCCGCCTGACTCAGCCCCGCGTTGCCAGGGCGGACTGGGGGACAGAGAGTGCCTTCCTCTGTGGCGTGCGCCGGCAGGGCTGGGAGTGGAGGCCAAGTTCCCAGATGCCCAGGGTCGGAGGATCGCAGTGGGGGAGAGACTCAGGCTCCACACACCCTCTCCCCATTCTTAGCACGGCTTCCGCGGGCAGGCTGGAGTCTGAGCCTGCGCCATGCTTTTTCTCAGGATCAGCTAAGGAGGGCGTTTAGTTTTCAAGCGCCCGCAAGCCCGGGAAAGGGGATTGTGCTTTTGTTTCTTGACGGGAGGAAGTTTCGAGAGAAGGAAGGGAAAGTTCTTCCTCATTACCCCCTCCCCTTCCTCATTGCCCTCATAATTCCCCTCTTAAGTCTCTTTGAGACTTGGTAAGTGCACGTTAAGGGGCGACAGGGAGAGAAACAGAAATGGAAGACCCAGAGTCACAAAGACTGACAGTTAAAAGAAAAGGCCCCAAACACACACGCGGGGAGGCGGCAGGCTGAGGGAATCGGAAAGACAGTGGCCATGGGAACCCGCAGACTGATGGCTTTGGGAAAAGTGGCGAGTGCCCTGGAACCTGAAAGCTTGCAAAAGCCTGTGTTGTTTGAGTCTCCCTTCAGAGGTTTCTCCCAGCACCCCTCTCCTCACGACCCAAGCACTCCTAGCCCAGGTCTCTCTCCAGTTCTCAGAAGACCCTCCCAACCTTGAAGATGAACTTCACAGACAAAGCCGGCTTACTAAGACAACTCCCATCTACGCCCAGCCCCCACAGGCGTGGTCCGAGGAGGAAGGATGGGTGGCCGGGCAGCCCCGTGTGAGAGCGGCCTGGAGCGAAGGGAAGGGGCGGGCTATTGACAAGACAGGGCCCCTAGTGATGCCGCAGTCCCGCCCGGGACAAAAGGGCGAGGGAAGAAAGGGAGCGAGCTGTGCCGGGCGCACCGCTGTGCCCGGCCTGCCGAGGGGCCACAGGTCTGCGGCGGGAGGCAGCCCTGCACTGCCAAGCGGTCCTTGGCTAGGCCAGTCGGCCTGGAGCCCTGGGACACCTGCCGGGGGACCCAGTCCTTATTTCAGTTCCCATTGGAAGGAGACTAGATGGACTTTTTGTGGGCTGTGGAGGGGAGGCATAGAACTTGAATAATCTTTCCTGGACAAATAATCTTTCCTGCACAACAAACAACTCTTCTGAGGTTATCCCAGGGAGAAGCAGAGGATGTTTGGTTTTCCTTGGAGAGACTTTAATTGTGTTTGCACGCAGGGAGTATATCCAGTTCAATCTGCGAGGAAGCACAAATAGGTAAATTTCCTCCGAGAAAAAAGGGAAGGGAAGGAAAGGAAGAGGATGGAAAGATCGTGCGGTTTGGAGGATTCCTCTGATTCCAGGGAATGCGGGGCGTTCCATGCTGGCCTGGGCTCACCACACCAGCTAACAAGCCACTTCGCTGGATAGAGGTTTTCCCTGCAGCAGAACCAGGAAGAACCACGTCTCCAAGGGTTTAAGGTGGAGCCTGTGCCAGATGGGGGAGGCTGAGGACACAGGTGCTAAGTCTAGAGGAGCTGAAGAAATGAAATGATCTTATGCAGTGAGCCTGGTCTCCAGAAAGTCCCGCAGTTTTTGTGTGACAGTGGGTGCGCTGGCTGTGCTGATTGTGCTTTGAATGGCTGTGTAAGCGCAAGCATCTCTTGGTGTGACTGTTTACCCACAGGCCTTCGGATCTGAATGCTGTAGGCCATATATCTGTGCAAATGGGATTCAGCATAGATGTGCAGGGAGTGTGTAGATGGGTGTGAATGGGCAATATGGTGGTGCAGATGAGAGAGGGCCATCTATCCATCTGTGAGCAAATTGTATCCGTTTCCTATTTGAGTTCCTGGGCTGGTCGGCAGGCACCCCTGTGAACCCCTCATCTCTCTTCCAGGCCCCAGACATCAGTTTCATGGCCAAGTTAAAGGTGAAAAGACCTTCCAATCTCCATCCAAGTCATCCAGGTAGGGAGAGGCAGAGATGCCCCATGGCCAGAGCAGGGGGAGTTGTGCACACCCACAACTTTGTTTTGGCTTCTTGCTCTTGAAAAATGCTTTCTCTGGGGGAGTTGCCCCTCTCATGGCAGGGAGCCACCAGAGAAGGGGTTTAAGAGCTCTCCTCTTTAAGCACTAAAGAGAGATCCCTCCCTGAGTCCGTTTTTTCCTATCGTCCGCTTGGCATTTAATAATGTTAAGACTTATTAGAGCTGGTAATGAAAACTGGGACTGCTGAATAGGAAACTGTGTTGGAGAGGGGTGTAATAGCTTCCAGGCATGGTAAGAAACTATTTATCCGCAATCAGTTCTCACTCTCAGAGTTTGAAGCACAAACGTTAAGTTGAAGGGTTTTAAAGCAGATTAAATTGAGCTTTTATTTCTGTGCACTTTCATCTCTGAACAGCTCACTCCTGCTCCCCTTGGGCTGATATTCATGAGGCTCTTCATATATTTTTTTTTTTTTTTTGCTCTTATCCTTGTTAAGACTGAGTTATTAGGATTGTTGGTGGTGAGTATTCTCAGACCGTTGCCGATAGGTGCTTGCCCCAGCCAAGCTCGGCTCACCTGGAGAAGGAAGTGGACAGTTCCTTGCCCCCATGCACTTAGACTCCCTCCTCTTCACCCCTTTCTCCGAGGATCAGGGCATAGACAGGCCAGGGACCCAACAGGGAGGGGATTTGAGGAGAGAAGAGAAAGGAAAAGATTTTCATAGAATCTGAGCTCAGAGAGATTCTTGTGGGGAATTTGATAGGGGTTTGCAATGGGTCAAACCGTTCCTCAGTGGGAGCTGACGGAGTGAGTGTGAAGAAATAAGCAATAATATAAACAACAATAACAGCAGTGACAAACAATAAGAACACCAAAGCCGCATGCATCTGACAGTGCACCAGTTTAAGCCAAAACTGACCGGATCAGACCAGGGGCTCCGCTTTGTTCTCTAGGATGGAAAGGCCAATGAGGTTACAATTAATATGAAGTACAGGGAAAAGTTACAAGATTAGAAAAAAGAAGAAGTAGTAGTGGAGGCAGCATTTTTCTCCGGGGGACGGGGCCGGGGGGAGGGGAATCCTGGGGGTGTCAAAGTCCAGGTGGAGAATTTGCAGACTTCCTGGGTGTGAAAGACCATCTGAGGTGGGGGGAGGATTGGCGAGGACGGCGAGTGAGGCAGATTTGTTTCTCTTTGTATTTTTCCTTTATTTATTTTTAAGGCAGCAAGCTTACAGGTATGGAGTGGGAAATGACGGGGAAGGATCGGAAAGGAGGGGAGAGCCCGGAGTGTCGGTTTTAGACACTTGTAAAAGGAGGTGGGAAACAATTTAATTTGGCAGCAGCGATAGCTGCTAATGCGGTTTTCGGTCGTTTGCTACACTGGAGGAAGCTGTTTTGATTGTGTGTACAAGGACCTGCCAAATTTAATTAGGCTCCGGGGGAGCGAGTGAATAGGGGAAGGGGGGCACGGCTCCCCTCAGCCCACACCATTTTTTCGGCTTCACACCTGGAAGGGACATTGTTTACGGGATCTTCGAGAACCAGGAAGGGGCGGAGGCGGAGAGGGACATGAGCCTTGGAAGCGGGGGCGAGGGAGGGGACGAGGATAGTCCATTTATCACGAAACAATCTGCATTGATTTAAACCAACAAGTTCCCTCCTCTGTAAATGTGTGTTTAGAGAAAGGTAATTGACACTCCACCAAATCAAAGGATTACCCCGGGTTGGCAATCTAATCAAACAGAGTCCAGGCGGGATTTGAAGCTGTTCAGAGTGGGATCAGCTTCGCATAATGGGGGCTCGGAGGAAGATGGGAGGGTGTCAGGCAATTCCCGGCTTTAGGTAGCGCTCGGCGGTGGATATCCAGTGCGACCAGAGGGAGAGAGGGAGGGGGCGCGGGAGGGGCGCGCCGGGCCGGGGGCTGGGGGGGATGGGGCGAGCGGAGAGGGGCGTGCGGAGCTGGGAACGTCCCGGCGGAGGGGGCTCCCGGCGAGGGGCCGAGCCCACACTGGGCTGACAAGGCTCCCCTTTTCTTCCCTCCATCCCCCCAACCGAAGAAGAGAGGGGGGGAGGCGGGAGCAGAGACTAACGAGAAACAACAATGAGGAGATAACTATTACAAAGGCAAACACTGGCGCTCGCGCGCTCGCAGCCCCAGAACCCGCGGTAAATAAACAAAGTCTGCAAACTGTTTGCTAGATAAACTCGTGCCTAAATTGAGTGTGACGGGCAAGGAGAGAAGAGACAGAAGGAGATAAGGTTGGAGGGGGATGAACGAGCATAATCTAATAGAAGACATTTAGAAAACAAACTTTAAACAAGGGAGAACAGGCGAGCGGAGGGCAATTATCCGCCCCAGAGAGCGGGGGAAGCCGTCGGAGGTCTGGGAAGGGGTGGAAGGGAGGGGACTGGGAGATGCGGAAGAGCTGAGTGTTGGGGAGTGCCTTTGGGACTCCGTGGGGAGCCAAGAGGGGCTCCCCAGGGCGCGCAAGAAAAGAGGCTCGGTTCCCGGATTGAGTGAGGTTCCCGTGCTCAGCCGGTCTTGGAACGCAGGCACGTCTAAACCGGGTGGGGTCCCCCGCTGCGAGGGCGTGCGGGTTTTGTGTTCCCCTCGGGGCACGCACCGCCACACTTGGGCTGTTTCAAGGCGTTTGTACCTAAAAGACTAGTGTGCACGGCGCAGCGGTTAAAGGAATTAGATATTTACCAGTTTGAAATAAGCCTGGCTAAGAAGAAGAGAGAAGAGAGACATTGAAAAGATGAGGCTGGGGGAAGACTTCAAACGAATTCATCATTTGGAATGGTGGAGGGGAGATTTGCCAGACAGTATTGGGAAGTTATTTAGATATTAATAACACATTTTCCTGAGGCGCGACCACAGCAGCCATCTGCGCTGCTCTCGGAGCTATTTGGCTGGGTAAAATATGGGCGTCTCAAATGTTGGGAAGAGATAACGCAATCAGGCTAACCCTGGTCCTGAGACTGCATCGCAGCGTTAAACCCGGATTAACCTCCCCCCCCAACTCCCGCGGCCCCCTCCCCTTTCACAGCTTTCCAAATTTTCAGTGGAATTTACATGGAAGGATTTAAAAGCACATATAACAGTAGCCTTAAAGCAGTAAGGTGATTATTTGGGCTTTTTTTTTTTTTTTAAGAATGTCTTTCTGAAAATGATAGTTGTCACACATTACATTATATATAAATAATATTATATAAAACATATTTTTACATAGGAAAAGAGGGCTGAGCAAATGAGATTTCATTCCAGGTTACCTCTTTGGAGTTTCTATTTGCCATCATTCTATCACCATCAACAAAGTTGATGAGGCTTCATTCTGTACTGTGGGGCAAGAGTGCCTAAGGATATAAACATGTAATGTACAAGGTCCTGGCCGTGGCCCTGGAAGCTCATAGTCTAAGACTAGACAGAACTCACACCCCTGAAAAGACAATGCCTGGTTGAGGGAAGGGTTCCTGCACAGAGGAGAGACCCCCAAAGAAATGTTCTCTAGAGGCTCTGGGGCCTTGAAGGCCATGACTAAGGGGGGGGACACATTCCAGAAATTCCAGAAAAATAGATCTTCTCTCCCTCCCATTGCAGACTAAAGGGGTAATTAGCAAACAGGATGAGGGTAAGAGGCGCTGAGAAGATTAGGATGCCCCCCTCAGTTTTTGCTGTCCGGGGCCTTCCCTCTTCTTTTCCCCTTCCCCCAACTCTGGCTGAAAGAGGAAAAGGTGGAAATGGGGTCAGCGCTTTCTGACCTGCTCTGGAGCGATTGGCCTCGGCTGGGGTCGAGCAGGGGGAGGGAGGGAGGGAACTCGCCTTCCCAAATCGAATCAAGGCAGAACGGTGACCTAAGGGGGAAACTTCGCCATTAGTAGATAGATGTCTCCAAAACTTCAAACGAAGTGGGGTGGGGGAGAGGTGAGGCAGGGAAGGAGTCCAGTGAGAGCGCAGGGGGAACTACCAGCATGCGAAGGGGAGGGGCCTGGAGGAGGAAGAGACGGGGTCGAGGGCAAAGGGGAGGCGGGGGCCAAAGGAAGGGGTGTGGGGAAGGGGATGCGAAGGGAGGGGGTCGGCTGCACTTGGAACTTCAACCCCCTGGCAGAGGAAAAGCGTCTGCGGGTCGCTGCAGCCTCGGGAGGGGTGAAGGGAAGTTGTGTGCGCCCCAAGTCCAGCTCAAAAGAGGCCCCGAGGGCATTCTAGGGCGCCTTGGGCACGCGTGCCAGGCCCCCGGTTTGGCAGCCGAGCTGAGCGAGGGTGGATTGCGAGGGGCACTGGGGCCGCCGCGGGGCTCTGCGTGTCGGCTGCCAGTGAATTGGCCGATTTCCCCAGTCTGAGGGTCAGCGAACGGACCTTTCCATGGCTTGGTCGCCCTGGTCCTGGAGGTGCGCTGGGCCCGAGCTCCGGTGGAGACCAAGGGAGGGGTGGAAGAGGCAGCGGAGACAGAGAGCCACAGAGGAGGAGAGAGCTAGAAAATTCAGAATGAGAAAGTCTGAGCGCAGCAGAAGAGAATCTTGCGCACAGTTTGAGGACGCTGGAAAATGCGGAGGGGCTGAGGGAGGCGCCGAGCAGCAGGAAGAAAGACAAAGAGATGCAGAATCACTGAGAGACTGGCCCTGGGACAGGCGGATCAGGAGAGCCAGCGGGACCTAGAGACAGAGCCCGCGGGAGAGCACGGGCCGAGAGGGCGAGTGCTCAAAGCCCGGCAGCGGCTAGGGGAAGACAGGAGGCGGGCGAGCCGCGGCCGCCCTTTTGATCCTTCGTGGCTTCGCCTTATCAGAAGCGCTTTCGGTGACATCGGCACAAAGGCAGTTCATCATATTACAGCACGTCCCGGCGGCTCGCTGCGATCCTGCCGCTTAATTAGAGGCGAGCGAGCTGGGCCGGCGGGGCGGGAGGGAGGCCGACCCCGAGGCGGGAGCCCGGGTTCCGCGCTCCAACCCGGGGCGCTGGGCAGGGGCCAGCCCGCGTGCCTGGCGGTGTTGGGACGTGGAGAGAGGGAGAGGCCGGGAACTGCATTCAGAGCGTTGCTAAATTAACAGGCCGGCCCGGGCTTCACTGCCCGGAGAGTGAAGCTCGCCGCCTTCCAATTTAGCCGCCTCCCCCCGATTTAGCCGCCGCCCCTTCTAAGTTCTCGGCTTTGGGAAGGGATGGCGCTCCGGCCACTTTCCCCTCTTCCAGGCTGCGAACGCTGCGGACTGGAGGGCGAGTAAGGGGGAGGCAACCCAGGGCGAGCTGAAGGCTCAGTGTAACTCCGGGTCCAGGTTGCACCCACCAGCCCCCCGCGGCTGTGTCCCATCCCCTCCTCCGACCGCCTTGCTCTCCATCCGAACCCAGGTGTGCGAGGCTGGAGCAATCTGAGAGGGGCAAAGTGCATCGTGGTCGAGGTTCTACTGTCCATGCCACCCGCAACTCACTAGCGATATCACTCTAGACAACCCATTCAACTTCTTTGGGCCTCAGTTTCCTTCCATGAAAAAAGAGAATTAGCTAAGACAAATGTTGTTATCCTTTTAGGGGATCCTGGATCCCTTTAAGAATAGGCTAAAACCGAAAAAATAATTCTAAAACCTTGCCATTTACATACTTACATACTTTCATACAGGCAGAATTTTTCATCTAGTATAAAGGGGTCTTTGGGGCTTCTAGAGGCCACACCCCATTCAGAACCTCACATCTGCGTGCTTCCTGATGACTCCAGTATTCTCCAGGGAGCTTCTGATTCCAGCATCACGAAGCTCAAAATGAGGAGATGGGGCGGAGGGGCACTGAGATCCTGCCCTTGGTCTGGTCCTTGCTGCTTCCTCCCCTCTCCAAAACAGAGCGGAGAGCTTCTCCTCCACCCCGCTTGGTATTGGAAGGGTCCTTTGGGAAGTGTTTATATGCTGATATAAGCACGTGTGCTATGCTCCCCCTTTTACCTATACCACCCAAAAGAGAAATTTTCCTCTGGAGTGTACGTGTGTGAATGTCTTCATTCATTCTGCAAAAATTTTTTCAGCACCTACTAGGCGTTGTGTTAAGTGACCTCAAGAAGGTCCCTGCCCTCATGGAGTTCTGAGCCAGGCGGTGGACACAGAAAATAAACAAGCCCGCAAATAAACAGATGTGTCCCGTTATGTGTTTGTTGTGTGTTTACCTGGATATCTTTGTGGGCTTCCCTCTTCGCAAGACTGTCTTGTGTCTGGGTGTTTGTGAATGGTGTGTGTGTGTGCGCGCGCGCACGACAGCAGAGTGTGTTTGCGGGGCTGAGGCTGAATTTGGCAGGCAGCCCCCAAGCTGACCTCCGGAGTGGCCCGCGTCGGCGGGCTGGGCCTTGCTTCGCCGCGGGTTCGAGGGAGAGGCGGAGGGAGGAGCGGCTGGGCTGCGGAGCCTCTTGCCTTCACTGCACTCTTTGTCTGACACCACGAAAAGACCGAAGATCAAAGAGGCCCCCGAGCGAGACAGAAAAAGGGGTGGGGCGGCGGGCGCGATAAGTAGCTCGGAAAACTCCACCCTAAACTTTTCTGGGTCCTTTCCGTGGGACCCAGACCCTACAGAACCTCACCCAAGTGCGCGAGTGGGCGGCCGGCGATGGGTTCTCTACAGTCCCAAGCCTCCGCGAGGGCGACAGGTGGAGAGGGACAGCTACGGCTGCGGGCTCCAATTCAGGCCGAGGTCTTTCGGTGACTGGAGAAGGTGGAGACAGAGCAACATTCAGAAGTTTTGTGAGGCGTGTGTGTTTGTGCGGTGTGTTCTGAACACTTTTGCAGGGAGATTGTGAGTCTGGATCAAGCCTCCTGGTTTCCTGAAAACTTGCCTTAAAGTCTGCTCTGGCTTTACCTGGGCTGCAGACTTGGGAGTTGGAAGGAGTCAGGAGGAGTCCTAAGGAAGCTTCTGGAACCTCTTGTTCCCAGTGGAAGCCTGCAGAAGCACCTCCTTCTCCCGCACTTTCTTGTAAACACAGCCCTAACTCAGGAAGCTGGTCTCTAAGCCGCGGGCAAGGCGCTTTCCCCCCCTCCCGCGGTCCTCACCCTGCAGCTCTCCTTCCCGCCTGGACTTCTTGAGTTCGAATTCACCCTTCCGAGGGTCTAAAAATATGATAGAAAAATAAAGTCCAATGTGGGGTGATATACCCCATCTTCCATTCTCCTCCCTCCCGCTGCCTGCAAATGCCAAAATTCAAAATGCCCACCCGTTCTACCTTTTCCATGGGGGAAGATTCTGAATGATTGCAGAATCCCAGCATGTCCGGGATTTGTCGGAGGTCCTTGGAGTGAACCCTAAGAAAAGAGGCCTTGGAACTTTCTTTAATAAATGGGGCTGAACCTCCCTCTCTCTTCAAATTAGGTTCTGGTTGGGACTTTTTCTCTGGTGGCCTGGTGGCCCATACATGGCACACAGAGAGGTTTGCCCAGAGCAGCCTGTTACAGGCAATTACTGCTGTAAATGGCCCCCTTTGTGTCGACCCTCTTCCCCCAAAACCCGGTCTTTTCCGTCTCGGCGGTACCTGAGCCTCAGTTTCCCTATCTGATTAGTGAGTATAAGAGCCGCTCCTGGCCTCCCCAGGCAGCAGGAAATTAGGGCCGGGAAAGCGGTTTGGAAACTGGTCAGCGGGTGCAGGCGGGCAGAGGGTGGGAGGCGTCAGGAGTTCGTCCTCCTCCCCGGGGCGCCCCCTCCCCGCCGCCCTCTCGGCACAGTCCCCGCTCGCGCCTCAATGGCCACTTTAGAAATACAAACAACTTTAGAAATAAAGTAACCAAACCCCCGAAAGCGGCTTTGAAGAGGCGAATGCCTGGTGGCGCTTTACTATGGTGTGGGCCGAGGCCCCGGCCTAATCCCGCTTTCATTTCCACCGACGGCCGCGGGGGAAGCGCTCCCGGCCTCCCGGCCCCTCAGGAGGCTGATTAGGCCACAAAGAGCCCCCATTATCCCGAGAAGAAAACCGGGGGGCGGCGCGGGGCGGCGCGGCGCGGGGGGAGCGGCCCGCCCGCGCCCGGGCTATTGACTTAGTGGATGAAGTCAAGAGCGGGCACGCTGGGAGCCGGGGGTGGGGTGGCGGGGAAGGGCTGGGGCCTTGGGCGGGGATCCCGGAGGTGGGGTGGGGGAAGGGCTGGAGGGGGAGGGGCGACCCGCGCGGGAAGGGGCGGGGGACGGAACAAAACAGAACGCACAAAACCCACAACAAAACCGAGCTCCGGGCGAGGGGATCCGGGCCCTGGTGCAGGGCCTCGTCTGCTGAGCTTGGCTGGGTCAGCTGCCCGCGCCGGCCAGCGGAGGGGAGGGGGGCAAAGGACCTGGGCTCCGCCGCCACTGCCGCCTGGGCTGGGTTGCTTACTTGGGACGGGGTGGTGGAGGAAAGGACAAAGTTGCAGCCGTTGGACAGTCTGTCGCTAAGTGCTACATGGCTTGGGCACGCGGCTCTTGTGGCTCAGGCTCTCTAGTCCTCCTCTGTGACCCCAGGGAGCTGGGTACAGAGGTCTCCAAAAGTCACCCCCGCTGTGGTGGCCTGCAAATCTGTGATCACAGCTATAGAGGATGCTGTAGAGGAGATGCCTGAATTGGGAGGGGGGGGGGCCAAGGAGAGGAGAAGGAGGCAGGAGATTGAAGGAGAAAGAGGAGGACCCTGGATTCTGAAAGATCTGGGTAACTTTGAGTGAAGCATTCTGAGAGCTTAGATGTCCTCTTCTGCAAAATGGGTCCATGGACACAACCTCAGAGTAGGCTAGGAAGCGTAAATGCTATAATTACATAAAGTACAGGGCAAACTGGGAGGCTGGAGAAATATCACTCCCCTATCCTCTCCTGCCTCCTCATTTCCTCCAAGGCTTCTTTCAGTCACTCCCCTATGACTTGAGAAATAATAGGGGCCTTGGAAGAAATGGGCTGTGAATCCATAAGTGATCACCAAATGTGGGCGCAGGTGGGGTGGGGGCAGATGCTCAGCCAAGTGCAAATAAATAGTATCCCTCCTGATCTACAGTTCTAGACAGAAGAAATAGACCTGCTCTGTGCGCAGCTCCTCATTCAGCAGAAGGTCAAGAGAAGAAGGTAGAAACGCACAGAGCCAGTTCCTGGAGCCCAGTAGACACTGCTCTGTGTGTGGAGGGACTTCCCTCCTCTGATGGCTTCTGTCCCCACAGGCAGAGGCTGGGCAGCCTTGTCTGACAGGGTAGGGAGGTGTGGGTGAGTGCTCTGGTTTGAGGAGATGGTGAAAACATCCTCCAGGTATAAAGGAGGCAGGTGAGGGTATGTGACACAGGCTCCTACCTGACTGGCCCCCAGTCACCTCCCCTCCCCAACCAGAGCTGTTTTCCCCATCCCCAGCCATCTCCCAGAAAAGGGGCCCTGACTCCAATGATTTGGAAGTTCTTTGAAGGCAATGTCACTCTTCATCCATTCACTCTACTACTTTATTTTTGTCTTTTTTTTTTTTTTTTTTTTTTTGAGACTGGGTCTTGCTCTGTCACCCAGGCTGGAATGCAGTGGTGTGATCACTGCTCAGTGTAGCCACAACCTCCCAGGCTCAAGCGATTCTCCCACTTCTGCCTCCCGAGTAGCTGGGACTACAGGCATGCACCACCACACCTGGCTAGTTTTTGTGTCTTTTTGTAGAAACAGGATTTTGCCACGTTGCCTGGGCTGGTCTGGAACTCTTGGACTCAAGCGATCCTCCCATCTTGGCTTCCCAAAGTGCTGGGATTATAGTGATGAGCCACCATGCCCAGCCATTCCACTACTATTTATCAAGCCCTAGGTTGTGTGGGATGTGCTGGGGAGGATACCCCCCACTGCCGGCCCAGACTCATCAAAGGCTAAGTTAAGGAGTTAGGACTTATTCCAAGGGCAGCGGGGAGCCATGGAGGATATTTCAGTAGGGGATTGATGGATTCACCGAGCCGAGAATGTACCAGAAGATGTGGAGATACCAGCTAGGAGGTCAAGGCTGTGGGAAAGGAGCAGAGAGGTGCAGAGGGGTTGGAGAGCAGAGGATGCAAGGAGACATGGTTAGGAGAGAGCTGCCCCAGCTGGAGGTGGAAGAGGAGGAAAGCAGCCCATTCCCAGACTCCCGCCACTGATGCCCAAGGGTACTGAGCCCGTGACTGGCTGCTAGGTTCGTTCAAGGGAACTTGGAATTCCTCTGCGGGCTGAGATTACAAAGGGTGTAGTCAGACTCAAACAGGCCTTAGAGGTCATCTGGCCATTTTACAGATGGAAAAGCTGAGGTCCAGAGGGAGTGACATGAGTGAGGCCAAAGGAGGGAAAGGCCACTCTGGTCTCCTGGCAGTTATGTGCGGGTACAGGAGCAAAACGGACTGGTGGAAGCTTTGCTCCCAGGAATTAGGAAGGCATGGGATAAGGACAGCCGCGGGAATGAGGCCTTTCCACATGCCGGCAGTTCATCGCCCTTCATGTTTAATGTGACACATACCTTAAAGTTCTGATTCACAGAGGGGGAGACTGAGGCACAGAGAGTTGATTAGCCCAAGGAAGTAAGGGGAGGAGGGTCCCCTTCTAACAGGCTCTGCAGGACTCTGACACCTTTGCCCTAAGAAGCCTGAAAGGCAGCAAGAATCTCCTCTTCTTACCCCATCTGGACAATTGCAGCCCCCATCCCCCTCCCCCGTTATTCATAAACCCCAGATTCTCAGGTCTAGGGGAGACTGTGGTTCAAGCCATTGCCACACCCACCCCACCCCGCTACCACCCACACTCCCAGCACCCATAAGCACCTACTGGGATCTCGAGCCCTGCTAGATGCCACAAACTTGGCCTGCTGAAGGGTTAATCTGTCCACCATACTGGGAACAGTCCTTTCAACAGCAAGGGAAAATAAAGCCCAGAGGGAAAAGAATCACAGATTGTGGTTAGGGTTGGAATTCAGATCCTCATGTAAATGGCCCCATGCAGAGGCCCTAGCCTGAGCACTAACTGCTGTGTCATTCTGGAAGAGCCGCTTCTTGTCTCTGGCCCCTGGTCCTTTTGTCTGAACAATGGCAAGGCAGGATCCGCCTAGTGGTTTTCAAACTGTGTTCCATGGAGTCTTGGGATTCTCAGCCTCAGGGGCCATCCTTTGAGCTATAATACTCTGGGCGTGTGTTTAGTGGAGGGGAAGCAGTGAAAAACCAGCCTGTTTCCCCATGGATAGAGGAAACTCCAGGGAGGCAGGGCTTTGTCCTGGGAAGAGCAAGGACCACTTCCCATCCAAGGCTACTCTGGAGGAGGGTGAGGGGAAGAAGCTCTGTATACTCCTGAAATCAGAGCCCTCAGGCTGTGGTTATTGGTCTTCAGAGATAAGGTGATAACTGCTTATCTGGTGACAAATGATTATCCTCCTCTTCTATTCCTCTGATTAGGGAACTTTCTCTCCTGGCTGGGAGGTCTCTTTGGAAAAAGGGCAGGGCTGGTCAAGAGACACTGACATCTGCCTCTTCAGTCCCTGCCCGGCTTGCTGTGTGACCAGAAAGCAGTTACACACTCTGTGCTTCATTTTGGGGCCTGGTGGAGCAGCTGGCTTGCAATGCCATCCTGGGATGGTGCTGGAAGGAGGATTCAATGCAGCCTGAGGGGGATGGAAGGAGCAGGAGGGCAGAGGGCGGAGGACAGAGGGCTGTGCCCCGGAGTCACCCAGGTGCTTTTGCAAGACATACACACCTGGGTACTTTCTTGATTTGGGACATCTGAGCACAGTGGCTTTGGAGCAATCTGTCCCGATCATTCTGATGGCCTCCCCAGCAAGAGCCACTGGTCTCATGCAACACCTTTTTTAATAGACGGAGAAACTGAAGCCCAGAGAAGGGAAGAGAATTGTTACCTGTTGCATAGCAAACGGAGAGGAGTCAGAAGACAGACCCAGTCCCCAAAGTATTATGCCAGACACCATGAAGGGAACATTCTTCCAAAGTTTCTGGGTCCCTCAGCTTTTGTTACGGTCACCTGTCCCTACTGAGGGTCCCATATGCCAGGGTACCATGCTGGGAACAATGGGGCTGGCAGGGCAAGACCTCTGCTCTGTCCTACTGTCACCAACTCCTGCTTGTGCCATGGATGGTCTCCCAGACACTCACTGTCATCTCAGCTCTGGGCTCTGAGCCCTTATATCCACAGGCAGCTTCAGTGCATGGAAGGACCCCTGGACTTGGAATCAGTAAGACCCAGGTTCCTCCCCATTGCTGCCCCCACCATGTCCCCTGAGCTGTGGCTTCCCCTCTCTCAGCCTTAGTTTTCTCATCCGGGCAATGGGAGCAAATGAATTAAAACACAGAAAAGCTATGTGGCACATAGGAAGTACATGCTTAAAATGAGATAAAAGACCTGAAAGTGATTTGTGTGAAATACATGATCCCTAAAAATCTATACGCTGAGAATTTCCTAAGTCAAAAGCACATTGTCTCATCGGTGGCTCTAAAATGTATATGCATATATTTTTATAGGTTTTTGAAAGATTTATTGCAAAAGTAATATGTACTTGTAAAATTTCACGTTGTAAAAAAGTATATAAAATAAAAATTAACAATCCTTCTCTATCCCTAGCAACAGCTTTGTTGAGTTGGGATATAACTGTCTAGATTTATACAGTGATATCTAGATACGTCTCTCTATCTAGATCTACCTATCCATCTATCTGTTCAGATGCAGATATATATTTGAAGGAAAGTGGTGTCACATCAGCTTAACTTGGGGGCAATAGAAGCTTCAAGGGGTGACTGTGAATCCACAGAATTAATTTATCAGTGGTGGGTATGAGTCTAGAGAGAGATTCCGAGTGTTCCAGAGCTCAGGGTCCCCCAAAGGTTAAGCATCCTGAGTTGGAAGATTTGCAGGTGTTTGTCCTCTCAAAGTTCCGTCCCTCCCCCACACCCTCCCTCCAGGCTCCACAGTGCCACCCCTCCCCCTCTCCCCTCCCCGCCCCCCCACCGCCTCCTCATGCACCTGCTGAGGCTTCCGGCCTCTGCTGCTTCAAAGAGGCAGGCTGGGCTTTACCTGCCTGCCTTGGAGAAAAGCAGCCTGGTTTGAAAGGGGAAGTGGCATTTCAGGCACTTAATTAGACCCGGGACAAGAATGGAAGCTGGCTCTCAGGTCAGGCCAGGGGGGATTGTTGGGGGATTAACACTCAGGTAAACCCATCAAGGCTCACCCGCCCCCTGGCAGGAGGCAGCAAGAGAATCCCGGGCAGCAGCCGAAAGGCTGGGCCGGCTGGGCCCACAGCCTGGGAATCACATTCCAGAGTGGGGTAGTGGGGGTGTGCAGAGCCGGTAGAGGGTGGGAGGGGAAGGGAGGGCCACTGGCTGCCTCCACCCTTAACCTCAACTGGCCCCCTTCTCTTCCCCGCCCCCCCATTGCCCCAGGAAGGTAGAGTTAGAACTACCATTTTATTCCTGCAGCAAAATGTATTGAGAACCCACTATGTGCCAGGCGCTATTCCTAGGAGCACAGCCAGCAATAGCGCAAGGTCCCGGCTGCACAGAGCTCACACACTGGGGGAAGAGCAGGTTCACCAATACGGAAAGGCTTTCAGAAGGTAGATAAGGGCTTGACAAATATAAAGCAGGATTGTGATAGAAAGGGACTGACAGAGGAGTGATGTTTATTAATAGTTGGGCTATCAGGGAGGCCTGCCACCAGAAGAGGTGATATTTGACCTGAAACCTGGATGGAAGGAAAGAGGTAACCATTTATTGAAAACATCTACTACTTAGGACAATGGCCAGTTGAGAGCTGACTGCATACGTGTTAAGTGATTTACATTAATGAATTCATCAGATCCTCCCAAGAATACCTCAAAGGAGAGATTATTAATTAAGAAGCCCATTAGTAGATACAGAAATTGAGGCATACAGAGAGGTGCCTCAGCTCTTTGGGTCCAGATGGGCAGGGCCATCTCACTGGACGCCTGTGCCCTCCCCCTGCCCACCTCTTGCTACGTGCCAGAAACTGAGCCAGGTGCTCTATACACCTCCCTTAACTCCCCAGCCATGGCCCGTGGGTATCTGTTTTCCCAGTTTTGTAGATGAAAGCACAGCTCAGAGAGGTTTACTCAGTTGCCTGGAGTCACACAGTCAACAAGTGGAGAGCCAGTCATTGAATCTGGTACCACAAACTCTTCTTGCTGCAACAGCTACGCTTTTGCAGGCACTGACTTTGGAATACCCTCATCTGATTCACAGGGTCCTTTGTCCCTGGGGAATGGCCTTCCCTGTCTCCTTCAGGCAAAGGGTTTCATCCTTCAGGGAAGATTCATTGAATCAGGATTTGCTGGGGTTTTTTCATTTTTTTTTTTCATTTCTTTTTTTTTACACGAATGGGCTTCCTGGCCCGCATTTTGATTTGCGCTTGGGTTTATGAATTGAGGAATCACAGTCAGCCTTGGGAATTAGTTGCAAGATAAATATCGCAATCCTGGTTAAGGACTTAAGAATTGTCACTTGTGTGTGTATATTATTGTTGTTGTTGCAACGGTTCTGTGTACGCACGGTTACAGTGGATCAAATTTGGGGAGTTAGGAGGTGGCGTTGGTTTGTGGTTAGACTTGGGGGAGGTGTCGCTTTCGGTTGTTGGTGTGCTGGTGGCTGTGTCCCTGTGATATGGAATGTACTGTCTGAGAATGTGTTCAGGGGTCTGTGGTTATGTGGATATGGGTGTGTAGCTGCTGATGACATGGATGGAGGGATGTATCTGGGTGTGTTTCTGCAGAACAAGTGATACCTGTACCATGTGATTTTGTCAGTTCCACCATGTCCAGGCACAGGTCGGGGGGTTTGTCCATGGCTCTGAACGTATCTGCCCCCATTTTACAGGTAGGAAACCAAGACTTAGAGAGGCCAAGTCATCTGCTTGAAGTCGTCTAGCTGAGAAGCGGCTGAGCCTGAAGGGAAACCAGGGCGGCCTTCAGAGTCCAGCCTCTTTTCCCTGCTCCCCAGGAAAGGTTTTAGTAACAACAAAAGGTTTAAATGCCAGCAAAAGGTTTAAACGCCAGCGTCGGTCACGGGGCCTGGTAGACGTGTGTGCGGTCACATGCATGTCCCCATTCTCGTTCTGGTGTCTCAGCTCCTGCCCATTCTATGGGCCCCCAGCCCAGCCCTGTCGCAGGAGAGCCTTTCTTTCTCGGGACTGCAAATACGCCAAAGATGAACGCCGCCCGCAGCTGGCTGGCTGCAGCCCTGAACAATGGCCAAGACCTAGGAAGTGAAGAAATTGCCCGAGGAGCACAGCAGCCCAGTCCAGAGAGGCAGTTCACAGAGTCTGCCTGCTGGCTCTGGCTCGAATGCAGAGAGCCCTCCCCCCACCCGCCAGCTCCACACTCCCGGCTGAAAGGATAAACAGTCTGCAAAGAAATTTTCCCTAGAAAGAACACTTCGCTCAAGTGCAAGTCCACCACCTTAGACCAGTGATTAGGGGAGAGTTAAAGAAGGGGAGGGGTGTCCCCTCCCAGGGGGAAATATGCAATAAATAATCACAGGTGGGAGAGCGTGAAGTGGAGGGGCTGGAATCCCAGCTGGATGCTGGACCCAGCTCCAACACCGTTCTCCAGAATGGATGACAAAATGCAACACAGTAAAACAAATCTGGTGCTCATGTGCAACGCCTTCCTCCTTCCTAAATCTCCACTCACCCACTTCTTCCCAGCGAGTGGCAAGGTGGCAGGTGCCATCTGAGAACTATCTAGGGTAGCAGAGGAAAAAAACCACAACAGCGGGTGGGCTGCAAGGTAGCTTGTACAAATTTGCCAGGCCGTAATAATTAGAGATGAACAGAGCATGCTCACGTCCAGTTGGGAGGGAGCTCTGGAAAGCAAACTTGGAATTCTGGAGGATTTACCATGAGCCAGACACAGCTCCTTTAATCAGCACAGCCCTATGAACTTCACAGGTTTTACTAATCCCATTTTACAGATGAGGGAACTGAGGCTCAGTGAGGTAAAGTCACTTGCCTGAGATCACAGGGCTGACGGAAGAGGCAAGAGGAAGTATTTGAATCCAGGCCTCTCAGGCTTTGGGCCTGGGGCCTCCTATCACCCCTGAGGTGGCAAGGGAGGAGCCGATCAAAGGAAGAACTAATCTTGCTTGGCACGTGCCTACAATGCCACCGTGATATTAGTTCCTGGGCCAGAACCATATATGCATTCCTTTAATTTGGGCATCATTGTTATCATTTAATTTTAACTCTGCTATTTTGTCTGGAGCTAGTCAGGTTTCACAAACTCCTTCCCAATTCATCTCATTACTGCAAAAAATAAAGACTGTTATTTTCAATGAAGACAATGTGACTCCTTTCTAGCGGCCAGAAGCTGGTCTCCCTGGATTCCAGTTTCCACGGTCAGAAACAAGGGCTGCGGCCGGTCCCAGCCCATGACTACAGAGCTTAGAAATGCAGGTGGCACGTCCCCTCCGTAGATGAAGCCACTTAATTACCATGCAATCAATATGCAAACAAGTGCCAAACTGGGTTTGAATCAAATTTCTCATTGGGGACTCAGTGGGGGAGGAAAGCCCAGCCGAAGGGGGCCAACCGGGATGAGCTGGCAGGGAGGGGGCTGCAGGATGAAGAGATGGGCTTCAGCTGGGACCCAGGCACCTGAGGGTTGCTCAGACACCCTCCACAGTCCCCAGTGTCTGGCACGGGGCCTGGCTCCCATTGAGGGGAGCCGGGGCCTGTGGCTCAGGGCTGCAGTTGGCGGGAGGGTTTCCAGGCCTGTCAGCTGAAGTCTGGCGGCCTCCGCTAATTCATTTGACTCGGAAATCTCAACTTGACCAGGTTCCCCCTCCCTTCTTTAAAACAAACTCATTAAACTTGTCAACACTCATTAGGCCTGTAAAACATTGAACTAGAGCCACTGGGGAGACTTGGAGAGGGTGTGTGTGTGTGTGTGTGTGTGTGTGTGTGTGTGTGTGTGTGTGTGTGTGTGTGTGTGTGTCTGGGAGTGTGTGCTCCAAAGCTGAACCAGGCCCTGGGAGACCCATCTCCGAGGCTTTGCAGGGGCAGAAGTCACATTCGTTTGTTCATCTACTTCCTTCCTTCCTGCATCTGTGTTTCATCAAAGGCGGAACAGCTTGGGGGTTTCCAGCATCAGACTTGAGTTGGAATCGGCCTTTACCCTCCTGGCACTCCAATGCAGCCCTCTCCTTAGCCTTGCCAGTGTATCAGTTTACCCCATCTGCGATATGGGTATTGTCATAACGGACCCATTTCACTGGGCTGTTGGGAAAACAATGCATCTAATGCGCTTATAACAATGCCTGGTGCATTTTAAGAGTGCAATGACTGGTAGCTATTATTCTTGTTGCTGTGACTGATGATCTAAAATGTAAGAGGCAAGTCCGGGCACAGTGGCTCACGCCTGTAATCCCAGCACTTTGGGAGGCCGAGGCAGGTGGATCACTTGAGGTCAGGAGTTCGAGACCAGCCTGGACAACATGGTGAAGCCCTGTCTCTATTAAAAATACAAAACACAAATTAGCCAGGTGAGGTGGTGCACACCTGTAATCCCAGCTACTCGGGAGGCTGAGGCACGAGAATCACTCGAACCTGGGAGGGCAGAGGTTGCAGCGAGCCGAGATACCGCCACTGCACTGCAGCCTGGGTGACAGAGTGACGCTGTCTCAAACAAATAAATAAAATGTAACAGGCGGCTTCATTTAGCACTTTGAAATTTGGATTTGGAAAGATTCAAGTTTGGATTTGGAAAGATTCAAGTTTGAATTTCAGCTTCCTGGTGTGAGACTCTAGATCACGGACCATTTCCCTGAGTTTTAGTTTCCCAAAGTAAAATGAGTAAAATAAAATGCATGCGTAAAAAAAGGGGGGGGATAATGAGGCGAGACATGGTGGCTCATGCCTGTAATCCCAGCACTTTGGGAAGCTGAGGCAGGAGGATTGCGTGAGCCCAGGAGTTAGAGAGCAGCCTGGGTGACACGAACCCTCTCTCTACCAAAAAATAAAAAAATTAGCCGGGCATGGTGGGGCACGCCTGTGGTCACAGCTATTCGGGAGGCTGAGGAGGGAGGATTGCCTGAGCCTGGGAGGTCGAGGTTGCAGTGAGCCGTGATCACACCACTGCACTGCAGCCTTGATAACAGAGAAAAACCCTGTCTCAAAAAATAAAGAAAGAAAAAATAGGATCATGTCAAGAAGTGAGTTAACACATGTGGAATCAAAACTAGTATGGTGTCTGTTGCTGTAGGAATATCAGGAATGTCCTTTTTTCTTTATTTCCCTCCCTATTCAACCCACGACCCCACCTTACCAGGCAGCGCAGAATCAGGGGGACAGGTTGAGATCCCATTGCTTTGGCATGGAGCATGGGGGTGATAAGAGGCTACACCTTCTTATGACCTAATCCAAAAGTGAGGCAGATTTGGGCTCCCAGGAGAGGGGCTGGGGATTGAAACTCCACCCCCAGCCTAAGGGTGAAGGTCCCTCTGATCTGAGAAGCAGAAGCCTCATGTGGAGAGGAAAAAGTGCTCAGAGGAGGAAAAACTGGCCCCATCGCCTCCACCTTCCATGAAAAAAAAAAGCCTGCAGTTTTTAAAAACTGCCTGATGGCAAAGAGACCAAATGACCCCAGATCTAGAAAGAGAAACCAGAGGAAGTATTCCCGGCTGCTCTTGCTTTCTGTCACTCTTTCCTCCTAAGAAGCTCCTCTTCTCAGCCCGCACTCTCTGAGCTAGAGACCTGGTCTCCTCTGCCTCCTCCAGGCTGCCAGCAGGACCCAGCTCCGCTAGGCCCAGGGACACTTAAAGGGAAGCAGAATTCAGGGGCCCGATGAATAGCGGTTTTGTCTGGGCTGCCTTTTAGGATCTGCGACTGCAGTGGTGGTGTGTTCTTTTTCCCTTTAAAGCGGGGTGTCTGCTGGCTCTCTCTCTCTCTCTCTCCCCTTCCCCTTCTTATTGAGAATGCCCCCTAAAAAAAAAAGACGCCAGCCTTCTGCTATTTTTCTTCTCTCTCTGAAAATGAGAACATCAGCTATTGAAGCGGATTGATGAACTCTTCCCAAAAGTTTATTAAGGGAAGGTTAGACAAAGGCCCCAGGGCCCGCAGGCGACTGAGCAGTCAGTATATATACTGGGGCCTTTTGTCCCCCCAGGGCCGACGCATGAATACCTCTCAATGGCCCTCTTTAGAGTGACAAGATCAAGCCAGACAACGGCTTGTTAAAAGGAACTGCGAGCTGTTTCTCTTTTTCCAGCCCAAAGCTCCGTCCATCACTTCTCCTGCATTAATGTACATCTGCAGCGGGAGGAATAATTGGCTGGAATTCTGTTGGTTTTGTGTGGGTTTTTCTTTTTTCTTAAATACACCCTTCTCCTCCTCTTCCCTGCCCCCACCTGCCCCTCCCCGCTCCTGCCCTCCCCCTCCCCCCACAAAGGTCCTGGAGCCATATGTTACTGAGCCCATCCTGGCTGTGTCTTCGAGGGACCCCAGGGTGGGTATTTCTGGAAGACAGCAAGAGAAGGGGGTTCTGAAGCTTCTGTTCCTTCCAGTGCATGCTTATAATAATCACCCCGTTTCCGAACACTTACTGTGTAGCAGGGGCTGGACTGGGGACCCAGGTGTACCATCGCCTCTGCAGACTTTTTCATCAAGGTAGGTGTTATTGGCCCCACATGATGGAAGGGAAAGTGAGGCAAGAGAGAAGTAACTTTCTCAGGGAATCATCTGGGATGCAACTCTAGGCCTGGCCTACTCTTGGTGGCTCACCCTGATTTTCAGCTGCTGCATGCAGGACAGGGGTTAAAGCCAAAAGCAAATCTTAGCCCCAGTTCTATGGCAGGCTTCTGCCCGGCTGACTATGGCTCAGGCAGCTCAGAGAGAATGTGTTCTGCAAGGAAGGTTTGCTGGTAGAAGCCTGACCCCAAGGACACGTGGCTGGGCAAGGTTGTAGGAGAGCTGGCTGGGGTTGACATTTCATAAACATGAAGTTGCCTTGGGAGAAACCTTTCTTCATTATCAATGCTAAGGGAACCCTTGCTCAAACAAGCCAGGGTTATGCAAAACTCCAAAATTTCCTTCATTTGAGCTGGAGAGTGTGTGTGCATATGTGTGTGTGCATGCATGTATATGTGTGTGTACACATATGTATGTGTGTGTTGTGTGTGCATGCATGTGTAATGTGTGCATACCTGTATGTATATGTGTGTGCATATGTATTTGTGTGCATGCATGTGACTGTGTGCACATAAGCACGTGTGTGACATGTGTGTGTATGTGTGTGTCTGTGTGTGTACTGCAGATTCACTGTCCTAGTGAGTTTTGTTCTGTGTTTTCAGCTCCTGCACCAGATTAGGACCTTCTTTGAGAGCAAGGACCAGTCAACTACATTTTATTCTGCTTTGATCTCACCTATTTAGTGCCAGTGCAATACCATATGCAGAACAGGTGCTCAATAAATGCTCCCTAACTCGAGAACTTCTCTGAGACACCTGAGCAGGAAAGGGGAGGGGGCAGCCAGGCCTCTGCTGAGGATTGAAGGCAAGGCTTTCCCTCCCCCTCCTTTCCACTTCTCTTCCTCCCTCTCTCCCAATCCCACATCTGTCTTAATTTGGGTGCTACTGAGGGGGCCTGAAAAGGGAGTGTCCCTAATGATCATGGTGTAGAGAATTCCACCCATGCCATTCACCTTCACCTTCTAAGGAGCTTCCCTGCTAGCAGGGCCAGGGAGGTCATTTGTACTCACCTTCCCTGGTGGTTTTTTCCCCTGGGGAAAGAGAGAGTAGAAAGGAAAGGACCTTAGGCAAGTAGCCAGGTGGAGGGAAAACTGCTCTTGCCTGAGAGGTGGGAACCCTGCCTCTGAGTCCTGGTAGCAGGCAACTGTCCCGTTTGGCCTGGGACTTTCCTGGTTTTCACACTGAGGATCCCACATTCCAGAAAAGCCTTCGGTCCCAGGCAGACTGGGATTGTTGCTCACCCTACCCCCTGGGGTGTAAGGATCAATCCCGTAGGTCCATGGGGCTCAGGTACCTGTCACAAGGAGCGGCCTCAACCTCCTCCCACCTTTGTTAAGGAATGGGTTGGAAGGGAAGAGTGACTGCAAAAGAATTGGGAAAAGCCCAGCGGGCCATGTGCTCGAGGACCTTACCCTTCGGCATCTGCCCCTTGCGTGGGGTGGTTGAGGGGAAGCACAGATGTAGGAGGTCGGAATTCGTCCACGTTTGTGGGTAGAATTGGAGCCCAGTGGCTGGAGCCTGGGGTGTCCTCCTTATCAACGCTCCCAAATTGGAGCCTCTGTCAGGGGAGGGGCCACTAGGATAGGGCCAAATGGGCCTCCCATTTGGAGCTTGGCTCTTTGACTTAGACCAACTCAAGTTTGAATCCTGGCTCTGCCACTTGCTGGCTGGGAGGTTTTGGCCAAGTCATCCCCCTACCTGTGGAAGACAGGTGACACCACTCCAACCCAACTCTGCCCAGGACACAGCAGGCCTCTGACACACGCCACATTCTTCTCTTCCTTTCTGCTCTTCTCTTCCCCTAGACACCTTATTTTTTCTGGCTTAAGGACAAAATTAGGAGGGAGGAAAACGGAAAATCCAGATGCCAAGTCCTTCCAGGGAAACCAAAGTGGGGGATGATTGAGGCCTGGGAGGTGGAGGGAGGGTTGTTGTGGAGTCATCATAATTTAAGAAATCTGCCTCCCTTCCACGCCCCAAGATGAGCATTACTATTTCATGGATGATTCAAGTCTAACTTCCCCCTAGGAAGGGCTGTGACCCCTGACCCCTGTAACCTGTATTTACCACGTTCAAAAGCCCCTACTAGCCCCAGAGAGCTGACCTGAGCTGGGACCAAGGCACCAGGACTGGCAGGGCTATAAACAAGCCTGCCTCCTTGGGCTCAGGAATCCTGAGCGAAAAAACAGAAGGGGGCTCAGAGGTGGGGCCCAGTCCTGGCCTGTGAGCCAGCGGCTAAAGGGAGGGGAGAGAGGACTCACGGGGGTGGGGGACCTGGAGGATGAGTTAGGGGAGAAATGGGCAAATAAGGAGCTATTTCCTCCCCTTGACCCTTGGTTTTCTTGGCTGTAAAGTGGAGCAAAAGCTACTTTGCTCGTTAGGGTTTTGTAAGGCTGAAGTGAAATAGTGAGTGTAAGGGCTTCAGAGTGCTAGAGGGGAAAGTAGAAAGCAAACACGCATGCCAGAGCAGGGGGCATAGAATAGGGAGGGGGCCAAAGGATGGAGGATTAGACAGTTGACACGTGGTTGTTAGATGATCAGTAAATCTCTGTCGAGAAATAAATATCCAGAGCTTGGCTGAAACAGAACAATGTGGGTCCATCCCTGCCCTCAGAGGCCCCCTTGCTTGGTGGGGTAGACAGGCAAACAGATATCCCTCCCTTCAATGTAAGGGTTGCCATGAGGAGTAGGGGGCATAGGGGCTGTGGGAGAGTCCCGCTTTGGGGTCCAAGAGGTGGAAATGAATTCGTCTTTATTTTTTCAAACTCACATTTCCTGTGCCTCTTTGCAGAAACTTTCTGATCTCTCCTCCCACCCCAAACCTGCCTTTGGTGTGTCCACGTCTCTTGGATTAGACTTTAATCCTCCTCCAGCTCCTTGATGGGCATGCAGAGGCTGAGAGGATCGAACTGGCCTTTCCCAGCGCTTGCTCTGGGACTATCTGGAAGCCTGCACACTGACTCAGCCCACTGCCCCGCCCTCTAACTGCAGACAAGAAATGACCTCCATGAGCCTCAGTGTTCTCATCTGTAAAATAGGGCTAACAACACCCACCTCACAGCGTCGGACAAAGCCACGTGTGGTGCCTGGCACACAGTAGGTGCTCAGAGTGTGGGCCTGGAGCCCATGCTGGCTTTCTGGCTGCAGCACACAAGAGCCTGGGCTCCCTCGGCCAACTGGGCCTGGACTTTGAAGCTTAGTGTGGCTCCTTATTATGGCAATTAATTACCCGGGGACAATGGAGCACAGCCCTGCCCTCTGCCCGCGCCTTCCAGTGACAGGGGGTGGGCGGAGGGCACCGGGAGGGGGAAGTTAAGCGGCTGCCTGTTTGTTTATGGGCACAGGAAGCTTTATTGGTTTTACACTCCAGCCTGTTCTGAAATCAAAGACGATTTCCAGGGAGCGGGTGGGAGTCAGCCACTTGGAGCTCAGAGAGTGGCTTTGTTTATTTTGGGGGCCCTGACTGAGCACAACCTGGTCTCTGCCTGCACCGGTGTCCTAGAGACCTGCTCTGGGGTTGGGCAACAGGAGTTGGTGCTTCGCTGGGGGTAGGGTGGGTGCTGGGGGGTTGAGGGGGGTGAGGAGGCAGCTCCTCCTGCAGGCCTGGGAGGAGAGGGAGCTTTGGTTTCCCAAAGCCTGGGGTGAGTGCTGCTGAAGTTATGTGACCCGGCCTTGGCCAAGCTACTCCTGCTCTCTGAGCTTTGGTGATCTTGCCTTCAAAACGGGCCTAAAGATGACCCCTGCCCCGGCAGTCTTGGAGAATGCGTGGGGTAATGCTCATTGGTGTGGTTCCATGAGGCGACCTTTCTGCAGTCCTGGAATTTGCAGTACTCCTTTGTTCCTTCTTTAGTTCATTCATTCATTCATTCACTCATTCTCTCATCCTGTAAGAGAGCCTGTAGATTCACACTTCTACTTGGAATTAGAGAAAAGAAAGCTGGTTTCTCAAATTCAAAAGCATTGTATTAGTTCTAGTTTTTTGTTTGTTTGTTTGTTTTGTTTTGTTTTTGTTTTGAGACAGTCTCACTCTGTCACCCAGGCTGAAGTGCAGTGGCACAATCTAAGCTCACTGCAGCCTCTGCCTCCTGAGTTCAACCAGTTCTCCTGCCTCAGCCTCCCGAGTAGCTGGGGTTACAGGGACACGCCATCATGCTCAGTTAAATTTTTTTGTACTTTTAGTAGAGATGGGGTTTCACCATGTTGGCCAGGATGGTCTAAATTTCTGACCTCAGGTGGTCCTCCTGCCTTGGACTCCCAAAGTCCTGGGATTACAGGCATGAGCCACCACACCCAGCCTGTAAGTTCTTTATATTGAAGGAATCACATATTATTGTGAAGAAAAAAAAAACCTCAACCACTAAAAGAATATAGAAAGTAAAAAAGCTTGTCAGCCTCTGCTTCCTACTCTCCAGAGTTAAATACAATGAATAACTTGGGAGTCTGATCTTCTAGATGTTTCTCCACAGAGAAACGGCACATCTATACATATGTTTATTTTGACAAAGTGGGATTGTGCAACAGACACTGCTCTGGACTTAAGCAGTTAATAATGTGTCCAGGACATCATTTTCCGGAGGCTGGTTCCTTCTCGACACCTCGCTAGTGATGGGTTTTACCCACTGTTTTATCACCTTCAACCTGATGGTAGCTGAGAACTGATGTGTCTAGCCCTGGGCTCATCACTTCCACCTGTTAACTGAGGAGCCATTGCTGCCCCCATTGTACAGATGATAAGACTGAGGGCCAGAGAAGCTGGATGATTTCTTCAGGTCTCCTGCTAGAAAGCAGCTGAACTGGAATTTGTGGGGTTTGTTTTGTTTTGTTCTGTTTTGTTTTTGAGACAGAGTCTTGCTCTGTTGCCCAGGCTGGAGTGCAGTGGCATGATCTCAGCTCATTGCAACCTCTGCCTCCCATGTTCAAACGATTCTTGTGCCTCAGCCTCTTGAGTAGCTGGGATTACAGACATGTGCCACCACACCCAGCTAATTTTTATATTTTCAATAGAAGTGGGGTTTCGCCATGTTGGCCAGCTGGTCTCAAACTCCTGGCTTCAAGTGATCCACCCGTCTCGGCCTCCCAAAGTGCTGGGCTTACAGGCATGAGCCACCACAGCCAGCCTGAGCTGGAATTTGAATTTGGGTTTTCTGACTCTCAGTCCTCTAGGATAATTTGGGGTACATGGAGGAACTGGCCCTATCCTAAGTTCAGAAGACAGACTCCAGACAAGAAGTATAACCGCCTGTGGTGAAAGATACGTGGTATTGACATCTTCCCACAGGTCAGGAACAGTTATCACTTTAACACAGCCTTGCAGTTCAGGCCAGCTGCTACCAGCCCATGCCAGATGGCTTCTTAGTGCCACAGTCTTCCCTTTTCCCTCCCAGTGAGAAAGCACAGAGGTGAAATGGGGGCTTAGAAAGCCCCCACCCCAGCCACTGGCCTTAATAAAGTGGGATTCCAGGGCTGCAATTCACTTTCCCAATCCAGGATCTTGAAACTCACAGCTCTCCCAGATCGTTGTACCAAGATTGGGATCTGGAGCTGAAAGAGCTTCTCCAGCAGACATTCCTCAGATGTCAGCTCTGGAAGCATCCAGTCTGACCCTCTCACTTTCACAGATGGATGGGCAGAGGCCCCAGGAAGGTTAAGTGACTTGCCCAAGGTCACACAGCTAATCAGTGGCAGAGCTGGGACAGATTCCCTTTTGTTGGAAAGATGATCTCGTGCCTCTGAGGCGGTAGTGACCTCTCTCCTGGCCCCTGTCAGCCTATGGCCACATCTGAGTTTTTCCTTCCCAACTGTTGAAAGTCTTCCAAACCTCGGGGAGGCCGGGAGGCATAACAAATGGGGAGCTGGTGACCTGGAAGAGGGAACACCATGCCTGGGGAAGGGGAGGGAGGAGGGCGAGGCAGCCACACGAAAGTCCAGTTACCAGGCTGTCACAGCCCTCTCATTTGGTCAGCACTTTACAGTTTATGAAGCTTGTCCCAAGCTGTGATCCTCACAGCCCTCTATGAACTAGCCTTGTCATCCCTATTTTCCACATGGGGAAATCGAGAGGCTCAGAGGATGACATCCGTTGCTCAGAGTCCCACAGTAAGTGATGGAATGTCAGATCTGGGGTGAGGCAGGGGCAGCTTGGGACCATCTAGTCCTATCCCCCCATTTTACAGATCAGGAAGGTGAGCCCCCGAGAAGGGGAGGCTAGGAGCTCCCTGTTGTAATGCTCATTTCCCTAGACATATGCTGGCCTCCTGGGCATATGATGGTAAACCCCAAATCCTGAAGGGAGACTGGATGATGTGTTCCCTTTCCAGGGAGCATGCTTCTTGACAGGGCCTAGTGGGAGACATTACCCTTTGGTTCCAGTGATTCTAAACCTGGCAGTGTAGTGTGGTGGCTAATCTTGAGTCAGCTGGACCCAAGCTCCAGTCCTGACTCTGCTGTGTGTCCTTAGGAAGATGACATCTCTGTGCCTCAGTCTGCTCACGTGCAATATAGAGCTCCATTACAGGGTGGTTGAGTGGGTTAGATGATGTGATGTGTGCACACAGCTTAGCAGCGAGCCTGGGCACAGTAAGTGCTCAGTAAAGGTTAGCAGCTTATTATTATTTCTTAAATCAGGGTCTAGTGAGAGGGGTGGAGGATGTCCCAGCTCTCAACCTCAATGGCCTTAACAACACACCCATGGCACATGACCTTCACAGGTCTCTAGCCAACCTGTGAAGCTGAGCAATGAGGCGGGCTTGTGCCTGGAACTAGAGAGATATGGCATGAGCGGGCTCGGGTGGCATTGCTTTTTTTTCCTTTTTCTTTCTTTTTTGTTTTTGAGACAGAGTCTCACTCTGTCACCAGGCTGGAGTGCAGTGGCACGATCTCGGCTCACTGCAACCTCCACCTCCCTAGTTCAAGCAATTCTCCTGCCTCAGCTTCCCGAGTAGCTGGGACTATAGGCGCGTGCCACCACACCCAGATAATTTTTGTATTTTTAGTAGAGATGGGGCTTACCATGTTGGCCAGGATGGTCTCCATCTCTTTACCTCGTGATCCACCTGCCTCACCCTCCCAAAGTGCTGGGATTACAGGCGTGAGCCACTGCGCCCAGCCTTTTTTTTTTTTTTTTTTTTTTTGAAACAGAGTCTTGCTTTGTTGCCCAGGCTGGAGTGCATGGCATAATCTTGGTTCACTGCATACTCTGCCTCCCATGTTCAAGAGATTCTCCTGCCTCAGCCTCCCCACTAGCTGGGACTACAGGCGTGCACCACCATGCTTGGCTGATTTTTTTGTATTTTAAATAGAGACAAAGTTTCACCATGTTGTCCAGGCTGGTCTCAAACTCCTGACCTCTGGTGATCCGCCTGCTTCAGCCTCCCAAAGTGCTGGGATTACAGGCATGAGCCACCATGCCCGGCTTGGGTGGCATTTCAGCTGCAGAAATGGTGAAGTTTTCCTGTAGAAAAAAGAAAGAGGCTGGGCATTGTGGCTCCAGCCTGTAATCCTAGCACCTCAGGAGGCTGAGGCAGGAGGATCACTTGGGCCCAGGAGTTTGAAAACAGTCTGGGCAGCATAGCTCCATCTCAATAAAATAAGACCCCATCTCAATAAAAATAAAAGAAAGGTGGTAGTTCATTTGCACCTCCTTTCTCCAGGCTGTGCCCATCTGATTCATTCTGTTTCAAAATCATCATTTAATTTAGAGGGGAATAAATAGCTCTGCAGACCAGGGCTGAAGGCCAACTCCAAACCTTGGGTCTGTCCCCCACCCCTTTGCACTTAGTGGCCTGGCTGTGGTCTAGGGGAGGCCCCGAACTTGCTGTGAACTGTGGGGACCTCACAGGCTCTCCAAAGAAGTTGTCAGGGAAGGAGGTGGCATAGTCTCTGCCACAGGCCCCAGAAAGGCTGATGGCACAGATGAACATACCTGCAAATGCCATCATCTTCCTAATAGCTGCCCAGCAACATTTTCAGGGGTGCTAAGGGCCTGCGGTCAGCTTTGATCCTCTTAGCCCCCAATCTGAGTAAAGGTGATGCCAGCCAGTGATTGTGGGCAAAGGCTTTGGGGTGGGGGAAAGGGTTGCTGGGGCCTGGAGGGTGACTGAGGGAGGCATCTAGCCAATCACAGAGCCCTGACACCACCCCATTCCCCGGAAAAGTCCTCGGGGTTCAACCCTTCACCCAGGTGCTGTGTGGCTGCGCTCCACCTGGAGACAGGCTTTGAAAGTGAATTATTTGAAACTGAGGAAGTCAAGGCCTCGGGCCTCTCAGCATTCTCAGAGCAAACAAACTTTTGGCAAGTTCAGAGAAAAGGAAGTGGGATTGAATTTCCTCTTCGACTCACCTGGGGAAAAATTCAGACTGCTTGGTGGTGGGGGCATCAGGGACCTGGCTCCAGGATAGGCTGAGGGAGCGGGGGTCCTCTGGGGTCATTGAGAAAGGTCCCTGAGATGCTCCGTAGCTTCTCCATAGCAGCTGGTTCTAGAGCTAAGGGCTACCAAGTTTGGACAGTTCTTCCTTTGTTCTGATTTCATTCCCTCCTGCTGCAGATCAAAAGACAGCTTCTCCCTTGCTCACCAGCTGAGTTGAGGAGTCAGGTTCAAGTCCTGACCCTAGCTGTGTGTGCTGTCAGATAAGCTGCTTTACCTCTCTGTGCCTTTCCTCATCTATAAAATTGGGGAAAATAATAATTGCCCCCTCAGAAGTTCTGGGCCAAGTGGAAAATTTTACAAGAAGGGAAGAGGTGGGGAGAAATTTGTACAGTGGTTGGGTTTTGCCCGCATCTTCAGAGAGTGGAAGGAAGGAAGGAAGGAAAAAAGGAGAGAAGGAAGGAAGGAAAAAAGAAGGAGAGAAGGAAGGAAGGAAGGAGGAAGGAAGGAAGGAAGGAAGGAGGAAGGAAGGAAGGAAGGAAGGAAGGAAGGAAGAAAGGAAGGAAGGAGCTTTGGTCTGCACACACCCCGCAGCAGCAGCCCGGTAAAAGCGGATCTTTCCCCAAGAAGCCAGAGTCTCATAAAACTACGGAGCGCCAGGAGGACAAATCACAGAAGGTAGATACTGGAGGATGCGGTGGAGGGATTGAGATTAGACATAAGGAAACACAAACCTGTTAGTATCTACAAGTCATGGAATCCTGGGTTTAAGGGGGTGGAAATTTGAGGGCCATTGGAAAGAACTCTACAAATGTGGTAGAGGCAGGGATATGGTGTCAATGACCTTCCCGCTTCACACCCAGGAACTCTGGCCCACCTGCGTACTTATGTGGGATCCCTGTCCCTAAGCTAGCCTAACCAGCACTGGGGGGTTGACGAAGGTCCAATCTTTGCTTTCCTCATTCCCCAGCCAAGGCCAGTGGGACACATGCCCTCTCCCCGGCTCCCAATCCTCCCTTTCCTCTGAGGAATTAGCTACATGCCTCCCAGCTGAGCCATCAAAGGATGCTTCCTCTACATCCCAGTCTCCTAACCATGCTGCCTCTGGAACCGAGTAAAATATGGGAAACTTCCGGGCAAAACCCAGGAGCCCAGGAGCAGGGGTTCTCAGCCTTGGCTGCACACGAGATTCATATGAGGGAGCTTTCACAAATCCCAGCGCCCAAGATGCACCACAGCCCCATTAAATCAAAATGGACAGGGAGTGGGGCAGTATTTTTTAAAGCTCCTTGAGTGATTCCAAGGAGCAGCCCAGGCTGAGAAGTTCTGGCCCAGAGTCAGAGCTGTGGATATTCCAGCCACATTAGATGCCTGAGCCACACCCTCTGAATTTCAACGTCCTGGCCCACACAAAGCAGGCACTGTCAGGATCATCTCACACAGCTGTAAGGCAGGCAAGAAGAGAAAGCAGTGTGAGGCAGCAGTGCCTGGCACCTAGTAGGTGCTCAGTAAATGCTTGTTAAAAATAATAACAATGGCCAGGTGTGGTGGCTCACACCTGTAATCCCAGCACTTTGGGAGGCCAAGGCAGGCAAACTGCTTGAGGTTAGGAGTTAGAGACAATCCCTAGCAACATAGTGAGACTCCATCTTTACAAAAAATTTTAAAAAATTTAGCTGGGCATGGTGGCATGTACTTGTGGTCCCAGCTACTCAGGAGGCTAAGGTGGGAGGATGGCATGAGCCTGGGAGGTCGGGGCTGCAGTGAGCCTTGATCTTGTCACTGCACTGCAGCCTGGGCAACAGAGTGAGACTCTGTTTCAAAATCATAATAATGACATAACAATAATAATAACAGCTTTCATTTTTGCAATGCCTACCTGGTACCAGATACTTTGCATGCATTCACATAAACTTTTCTCTGGACCTGAATGATTCCTGGGATTGGCACCACTTTTCCCAAGAGGAGGGCTGCCTTTGTCCTGGTTTGAGGCAGGCGGGTGTGTCTGGAAGCCCTGGAGCAGGACCCTGGCTGGTTCTTGTTTGGACACATCTTAGGTAACCTTCAGCAAACAGTGACTCAGCCGCCTTGGCTATAGATGAGTTCTTCCCAGGCCAGGCCTGGCTTCCTCAAGTTTCCTCCTGCAACATGTCAGGGCCCAGGAGGATGTGCTAAGCACCTGTGTTGGTTTTCCTCGGGGGCCCTTGGGAGGGATCGGGGGCCGAGGGACAGGGGTCTCTCCTTTCCTGCTTTCTGAGGTGCTTGTTTTGCTGGAGCATCTTCCTGCCTGCTAGATGCTGGGGCTCAGAGGGGCAGAGTGAGCAGCCCAAGGGCACCAGGATTCAAACCTAGTCCTCAGTCTCTAAAGCTATATTCTGCTGGCAGCCTCTGGTTCCACATAGCAGGGGAGTAGAGGAGGAATCCATAGCCTCTTTAGAGCTCCACAGCTGGTGTCCCGAGTCAGTGGCCTTAGGATTTAGCAAAAACAGTGACCATATGGTGGCACCCTCAGGAGATCTGCTGTTGGCCACCCCTTCACCCCTTACTGATACACCCCCAGAGTGTCTGAGAACCAGTCCCAGCTCCCTCACTGACTGCCGTGTGACCTCTAGCAAGTCACATTCCCTCTCTGGGCTCAGTATTTGCATCTGGAAGACAGTGAGTTGGGACTAGGTTATCTCTCAGGTTGCTTCCAGCTTGAACCGACTCTTTTGATGCAGAGAGGATGTCTCAGACATTGGAGACAAAGTCCGTACTGGGGGAAGCTGTCCCAAAAAGGAAGGCTGGTGCCTGCCCCAGACCTGAGTACAATCCCATACTCTGCTGCTTAGAAGCTTTGAGACGTGGACAGTAGCTTGGCCTCTCTGAGTTCTGGCTTCTTTATCTGCAAATGAAATGATAATGGTTGCAACATAGTTGTAATGGATAAAGGAGCTAATCCACAAAAAGCCCTTAATAGGGAGGCCAAGGCGGGTGGATCACGAGGTCAGGAGTTCGAGACCAGTCTGGCCAACATGGTGAAACCCCGTCTCTACTAAAAATACAAAAATTAGCTGGGCGTGGTGGCACGTGCCTGTAGGCCAGCTACTCGGGAGGCTGAAGCAGGAGAATCATTTGAACCCAGGAGGCAGAGGTTGCAGTGAGCCGAGATCGTGCCACTGCACTCCAGTCCGGGTGACAGAGTGAGACTCCATCTCAAAAAAAAAAAAAAAAAAAAAAGAGCCCTTAACAGCTCCTGGTACATAGGAAGCACTTTTTATGAGCTGAAATTATCACTGATGAGGATTTCTCTGCATCTTAGATCCCCTGCCTATAAATAGTACCTACCTTGTGGAGCCACGGCAAGGCTAAAATGAAACAGTAAGTGCCTGTAGCTTGGTGTCCAGCAAATGATCCCAACTATTGTAAAATCAATTATTTGCATGGGTGTGGCTGAGTCTCCTGTTTCCAACCCCCATCATGAGAGCAGAAACTAAGGAGTGGAGCATTGCAGGGTAGGATGGAGGTGGCTTTTGTTTGCCCTGCCCAGGGTGCCAAAGACATTCAGTTCCCAAAGTCCTGAGTGCCCAGGCCCAGGGGACCTGTCTGCGCCCCTCCCACCTCCTCGGCTGTGGCACTACCAGCCCTAGCCCAGGCCTTGTTCTCCACTAAGCACCCCTCCACTCTCTTGCTTTCCCTCGGGCCTGTGCTCTCAACCCCTAATTCATGAAACCTGTTGACTCAGGGCCCAGACCTGCAGCCCCAGGCATCCGTCCGTCAGTCTATCTGTCCATCCGTCACACCAGAAACCTTGCTGGCCTCTCTCCAGGGCCTGGTCAGAGGGTGCCAGCCAGCTGGCAGGGGCTGCAGGCCATGGAGACGACAGCCCGGGCCCGTGCAAGTACCTCCACCTGGCTCCTTGTCCCATCAGGCACCACTTAAGAGGATGTACTGTTACATGTAGAGGGCAAAGGCAGGGCTGGAGACGCCTTCAGAAATGGAAATGGGACCCATTTGTTTATAATTTACTCTCTGACACTTAACAGAAACCTGATGGGACCAATAAAGGCTCAGAACTCACCCAACTCCTGCCTCAAAAGTGCTGGAGCCGGTCCAGTTCTCTAGAGGCAAACACATCTCAAAGCCTGGCAAACCGCTTGGCTCCCAGCACCCCATACCCCCTTGCTCCCTCCCTTCTCGCTAAACTTTTGAAAGACCCCTCACTGTTCCCTAGCTCAGTGGGCCTGCCAGCCTTTCCAAGCTGTGGGGCAGGAAGGCAGCAGGACTTGCTTTCGAGGTAGAGAGGGGCCTAGAAGGCAATTCGGGAGAGGACTAGAATATTCTGGGTGCAAGGTAGGCAAAGAGAGGGGGCCAGTGATGGAGGAGGAATCCAGTTTTCAATTTTCCTTAACAGAAGAATGAGTGCATGAGAGACAGAATAATTTTCCAGTGTGCAGGCCCTAAGTGAAACCTCCTTGAGACATTGTGAGTCATTAAAGAGGAGGAAAGAAAAGAAATGGTAAAATCAGTTTGCCTTTAGCAGAACTGTACAATGCACTCTTATTTCCAGGGGAATCTAATTAGAGGGCAGACAGCCGAGCCTGGAAGGGGAAGAAAGCCAGAGGTTGGGGCTGGGAGGCCCCAGTGGGCCAGGTGGGAGGAGGGTGTGATGGTGGAGGTTGGGCCCTGGGAGGACGACCTTGGAGAGACATATTCCCTCCCAGCATCTCGGAGGGCTCAGCAGGCCTGGATTCAAATCCTGAATCTTGGCCCTGCCTTATATCTTTGGGTTGGTGGCATAACCAGTACCTCCACTTTCTTCATTTTAAAATGGAAACAAGCCAGGCCTGGTGGTTCATACCTGTAACCCCAGTGCTTTGGGAGACTGAAGCAGGAGGATCACTCGAGGCCAGGAGCTGGCATAGCAAGACCCTAACTCTACAAAAAAAAAAAAATTAAAAAATGAGCCAGGCATGGTGGTGCCCACCTGTAGTCCTAGCTGCTTGGGAGGCAGAGGCAGGAGGATCACTTAAGCCCAGGAGTTAGAGGCTGCACTGAGCTATAATTGCATCACTGCACTTCAGCCTGGGTGACAGAACAAGACCCTGTCTCTTAAAAAAAAAAAACAGTAAATAAATAACTAAATAAAATAGGAATAATAAAGTTCCTGTTGGTGTAGTTGTCAAGATGAAATGAGGGAATGTCTGAGCAGAGTATGGCACATACGGGGCACTCTGTGAGTGTTTGTTTCTGTCCCTCCTCATTCACCAAGGTGATCAGCCTGATGTCCAACCCTAACAGCTTCCTCATCCCATGCACCCTTGATAATACCCCTTACTTTCCAGAATCTCCCTTTGCCATCTCCTGTTCTTTCACCACTGCCCCTCTGAAACTAGCCACCAGGTCCCCTGGCATCCTGGCATTACAGATCTGGCTTAGCCTCTGAGACCACCAAGCCATCCCCTTCCCCCATCTCTTACAGAATACATAAGATTCTTATAATAAAATATCAACTTTTTTTTGTTTAGAAACATGTAACAGGAAATAAATGTCCTCAGGATTGTAAGGGTGCGCCATGCACCCACCCAGCAGAACCATGGCTGGCAGGAGGTGTGTGTCCTTCCATGTCAATTTCAGGAAACACGAGGTGCAGCATCTTCTCAGGATATGCATCCCTGTCTCAGATGCAGCGTCCCCTCCTGCCAAATGCGGCCCTAGACTGGAGAGCACTGTGTTTTGTTTTTTTGTTTTTTTTTTTTGAGACTAAGTCTCGCTCGCTCTGTCGCCCAGGCTGGAGTGCAATGGCAAGATCTGGGCTCACTGCAACCTCCGCCTCCCATGTTTAAGCAATTCTCCTGCCTCAGCCTCCCGAGTAGCTGGGATTATAGGCATGTACTACCACGCCTGGCTAATTTTTGTAGTTTTGGTAGAGAGGGGGGGTTTCATCATGTTGGCCAGGCTAGTCTTGAACTCCTGACCTCAGGTGATCTGCCTGCCTCAGCCTCCGAAAATGCTGGGATGGCGGGAGTGAGCCACTGCATCTGGCCAGAGCACTGGTCTTTTATGAAGCCTCTATCGGGGCTATTTAGAGCAAGCACAGCATGGCGCTGATGCGGGGAAGAGGAGGTAAAAGATTGTGGATGCAGCAGCACTGGCACATGCAGAGCTGCAATTTCCAAGGCCTCCTCACTGCCCTCCCTTACTGAAAGGGAGTTGGAGTGGCAAGGGGTCTGTAGCGTGGGTTCTGACTCCTGATGGGCCTGGGTTCAAGTCCTGACCCAGCCACATATAGCTGTGTGACCTTGGATAAATCACTGCCCCTCTCAGAGTCTCTTCTTTAGGACTGGTTTAATATTGATGCCTACCATCTCTGAGCGCTTGGAATGATGACAATTATGCATGCAAAGCTTAGTACCTGGCATAAGGCAAGAGCATCATAGACACCCATTACCACTGTTTTATCCCCATGGAGAAGACCACGTGCTCTTCAGAACTAAGAAGCCCAATCCCACACGGTCAGCTCCTTAAGTGAACACATATTTGTCCACCCCAAATATCTAGAAGCATGACTTCGTGCCCTGTCAGAACCAGTGAGTTTTCAGATTATACCACCCCCTGCTAGTTTAATGTAACTAACCTATGGTTGGCCACATTTTTGGAAAATAACATTGTTTATTTGATCAAGATTCGGTAAACTGGGCTCAGAGCAATAATTGCCCCAGGGTGCGAGTAACAGATTTTATTTTTATTGATCAAAAAAAATGTTTTTATCTAAAACACATCAAACTTTTAAAAGGCGTAAGCAGCAGGATCAAATTGGATTTTAACTCCTTTAAAAAGTGGCTCCTTCAGGAACCCAATCCAAAGATGTCCGACTCTTTGCAGTGAGATACTCAAACCCCAGGGTGGATGAGGGATTCCACGGGCAAGGGAGGTTATTTTGGAGCCATAATGAAGACACTGCATTTGCATTTGGGGGCCCTCTGAGCAGCTGAGACATCTGGAAGCAGAAGGGGGAATTCGACGGAATATCTGTGAGTTGGTTTAGAGTGTCAGTCCTCGACCTCTTGGAACTGTTCAGCTGGCTAGCTGGGGCTTCCAGCGTGGGGCCAGGTGTCTGGTGTTGCATAAATACATCTCTAATGAAATTATTGTACAAAACAATCCTAACACACTCACCAACAATCACGTTGGCTTGAAGAGCAAACTATTTGGAACATTGCACCTTATTGCACAGATCTGGCCATATAGGAGGATGCAATTCTTTGACTCCTTCAACAAATGTCTGTTGAGCAATTACCATGGGCCAGGCCCTCTTCTGGGCATTGAGGATAAAGCAATGAATAAAACAGATAAAATCCTTATCTTCTTGGAGCGGAAACAGGGTTCCTCCAAATAATTCAAGAGGGGAGGCTGGAAGACAGCTCATGGAGGAGACAGGTGTCCGGTGTGGTTCCTGACTTCAGTCTTTTCAAGGCCACTCTCCTGATACTATGACAGCTCTTTCTCCTTGCAAATACCAGTGACACACTTGATTGCTGAACACAAAGGGAAAGATGGTGAGGAGAAACGGGACTTAGGGAAAGAGCCAGGGTGGAGAAGAAGGGGTGAAAAGAGGTGAGTTCAGAGCCCGGAGCAGGCAGGGAGGCAGGCTTCCAAGCTGTGGTCTGTCAAGAATCTGATGGCACAGCCACCATGGCAAGTTGCAGGAGCAGGCACAGAGAAAGAAGTTCCTCCTCCAAGCTGGCCCCCTTGGCATCGTCTCCACCCTTCCCATGTGAAAAAGATCCAGGGCTTTGGAGCCATGAGGGGCTAGGGCATGGCACCGCTGTCTGTCCCTCTTTTTCCACTGTGATGATGGGTGAGAGGGGTTGTGTGTTTCTCCCCAGGCTGTTGCTCCCTTTCACAGAGCAGCGTGGTCCTGTTTATTTGCTGATGCTAGTTTTCTCTGCATTTCTATAGAACAGTGGTTCTCAAATTGTGAACCACACCCACCAACAGCAGTGGCAGCATCATCTGGGAACTTGCTGGGAATGAGACTTCCTAGGCTCCCTCATGAGGCCCAACAACCTATGTTTCCAGAGGCCCTCTAGGTGATTCTGATGCTGCTAACACTTGACAGCTGGCCTAGAAGATGTCGGGGAGGTGGCTTGCTTTACTTAAAATGCATTCATTGGCTTTGGTGTCTGCCCCACCTGGGTTTGAATGGAGACTTTGCTGCTTAGCATCTGAGCAAGTCTCCACATCTTTTTGAGTGTTTGAAAGAGTCCTCTTCCCATGAGATGATTGTGAGGGTTCTATGAAAGGATGTAGTGCACGATGACTTCCTGGGACATAGTGGACCCTCAGTAGCCCCCTTCTTTCCTCTGTGGCTGCCTTACCTGACACACACCAACCATGAAAAGAAGCCGAAAGAGTCCAATAGGCACGTGCCGATCACCTTGGAAAAATCAACCTCACCAACTCTGACAGCAACAGAACCACAGCATCTTAGAATCGCAGAATCTTAAGATGTTAGAACCAAAAAGGGAATATTTAGCCCCACCCAGCCCACCCAGTTTTTATGGGTGAAGGAACAGAGGCTCAGAGAGACCACCTACCTGGCCAAGGTGACATAGCATGTCAGGGCATCTCTCCTCTCCCCAGCCCAATTGCATGCCGGTGCTGTCCTGGGCTCTGGAGGTGGGGTAATTAATACATCAGATACAGCCCAGGACCCCTTCTCATGCTGTCCCCCCAACCCCACCTGCTGTCCTGCTCTCTGAACAGCTTTGCAGAGACTCTTAGCCAGGAAGCCGAAATGAGCCCCCGGCTGCTTTTTGTAAACAGCTTTTGAAGTCTCATTTTCTGTCACAGCTCTCATAACTAGCTCAGAACGGGGCTCATACCTGTGTTCGACCCCGATGTGTTGAGTGAATTCATATCTTGAAGGCATGGCTCTAAGTTCGAGTTTCTCTTTCACTTCTTCTCTTGGTGGTGTCTCGGGGGCCAGGAGTCCGGGCAGCAGGGAGATGCAGCAGGCCCCAGGGTCGCTCCCCTGATCAGGGCAGGTGACAGCCCTCACTTAGCCTCCCATCTGCCCCCCAGCATCCCTGCACCAGGAGCTGGCTCCAAGCTGGGGTCCGCTCAGGACCAAGTTCTCCAGGGTTGGGGCATCCGCCTGACATAATACGTAACAGTAATTAAGAAATCAGCCACCTCGCCCAGCTTCACAGCAATCATTTGGCTAAGTAACTACCATGGTCCAGTGCCTCAAAAATCACCATTAGAGTACGCTCCTTATGGCCATAACATTTCTCGTTTTCTGCCTTTCACCAGCCTCCCCCTGCCATCTTCGCCTTGCTTTATTTATACATTCGTCCTCAAACAATGGCAATAAACTCTTTCCCAGAGTGTTGCAAATCAGAAATTTGTCCACATTTTTCCACCACCTTCCACCATGGACCTGCTCTGCCTGGGAACAGCCCAGCCAGGCCAGCTGGAGAGGGCTGGGTTGCAGTAGATTGATGGGGGCACGACAGGTTGGGGTTGCTGGGGAGAGAGGGTGGGGAGGGGAGCAGCGGGAGAATGCACCATGAAAGGCCTCTCGCTGCCCAGCGACCAGCCAGAGACACAAGGGGCCCATGAGTGGCTGGGGGAGGGGAGGGGAGGGGAGGGGAGGGGAGGGGAGGGGAGGGGAAGTTGGGGGAGGAGAGGGGAAGGGAAGGGTAAATCTTCCCCACCCCCTTCTCCTAAGAGGAAAAGAGGGGGATTGGGGGATCCTGGGAGGCAGGGCAGGCCCCAGGCAGAATGGGAGGGTGATGAAATTGGTCCTTCCCCTCCCCCACAGGAAGCAGATGATCTCAGGGTGTCCTGTAGCTCATGCTGCACACGCAACTTAGGATCATAGTCCCTTCTGAAACTCCTCACCACCCCCACCAGTCAATGATCCTTTCTCCAGCAACAGGCATTGTTGAGAGCCAGCCCCACTGTATGCCTGGCACTGTCCTGAACCCTGAAGGTGGAGTTTATCCATCAGATACAGCCCAGACCCCTTCTCAGGGGGCTGTTCTTTGAGATCCAGGAAGACCCCTTGGTTTTAGGGGTAGGGAAAATGCAGCTCAGAGAGGGGTTTAGACTCGGCAAAGGTCACACAGCAAGTTGGAGGTGAAGTCAGGGACAAACTTCAGGGTTTCAACCCCAAGCCCCCTCGTCTTTACAGCCAGCCCACGGGCTCGTGGGGGATGCCCCTCTGGGCAAGGTGAAGAGTCCTCTCATCTAAATGGGGCATGCTAGTTGACTGTAGGTGATTTGGGGGACACTTCCGCCCTGACAACTCGTGTTTTAATCTGGCATTCCTGGAGGCAGTAACAGGGGAAATAACCAAGTTGATGGCTTTGGTGTTGGTGTCTCCAGAGGGTGAAGTCTGTTTCATCGGACGGGCTTCTCAGGTGGAGATCTTGTTTCTAAGGGGGGCGGCATGGCCTCCATTACAGCAACTGCCCCAGTGGTGGGGCTGTCGGGCTTATGTTTCCAGTGATCCTGCTTGACCTTCTCATCAGCACTCCAGGACCGGCGCACAGCAGACCCATCTTTCGGAGAGTGGGTCTCTTTCATGGTGGCATAATCCTGAGACCCCTAGTTCCCATTGCAATGAACATTCACTGCTGTAGCTTTTGTTAGTGTGGTTTGTGAGGCACCAGTGGGTGCTTGGTAAACAGCTGTGGGGCACATGCTTCTCTGTACACCTTGTTGGGTGCACAGAATGTTAGGTTTCAGAGTTTTCCTGGGAGGCCTATTTGAAGGAAGATAGAAATGTGGGGATAGACGGGAAGCTGGAAGCATAGAAATAACTCTGGAGGGAAAAGAAACTGGCACAGAGTCCTGGGGGAGAAGCTGTGACTCTGGGGAAGCTTAATCAGTTCTCCTTGCTGTGTGTGTAATGATGAGGGTCCGTGGCTTTTTTGTTTAACTGATGGCTGCAGTTCCTTTAGACTGTGATTAAAAGCATTCTAGCCAGGCGCAGTGGCTCACGCCTGTAATCTCAGCACTTTGGGAGGCTGACGTGGGCAGATCACAAAGTCAGGAGTTCAAGACCAGCCTGACCAATATGGTGCAACCCTGTCTCCACTAAGCATACAAAAATTAGCCGGGCGTGGTGGCATTCTCCTGCAGTCCCAGCTACTCTGGAGGCTGAGGCAGGAGAAACGCTTCAACCCGGGAGGTGGAGGTTACACTGAGCCAAGATCGTGCCACTGCACTCCAGCCTGGGTGACAGAGCGAGACTCCGTCTCAAAAAAAAAAAAAAAAAAAAAAAGAAAAGAAAGAAAGAAAAGAAGCATTTAGCCGGGCGCAGTGACTCACGCCTGTAATCCCAGCACTTTGGGAGGCCAAAGCGGGTGGATTACCTGAGGTTGGGAATTCGAGACCAGCCTGACCAACATGGAGAAACCCTGTTTCTACTAAAAATACAAAATTAGCTGAGCATGGTGGTGCATGCCTACTCGAGAGGCTGAGGCAGGAGAATTGCTTGAACCCAGGAGGCGGAGGTTGCAGTGAGCCGAGATTGTGCCATTGCACTCCAGCTTGGACAATAAGAGCAAAACTCTATCTTAAAAATAAAAAAAAAGCGTTCTAGAATGATAGGAACTACAGAGCTGTTCTTAGTTACCCTGCCCTCGGGTAATGCCCAATATAAGAAAAAATAGAGTTTCCATCCTCGAGGAACTCCCAGTCTTATTGTAAAGGCACCATCTCTACCCTGGACTGTCCTCAGTTTGATGGGGAGATGGACTTTACACACATATCCACTAAAAGCTAATGATTAGTCTCCAGCAGGAGTTGATACCAAGGGCTGAGAAGATGGCACAGGCAGCAAGTGCCACAGGGATTCAAGCAGAGTTCTCTGGATGTGGCAGTCCTGGAGGGCTTCATGGACTATGTGGCCTTCATGTCTAGATTGGGAGGATGTTGGGGTTAGACAACAGGAACTAATTTGAAGGCATCATCCCAGGGCACAAGTTGGTATGGAGGCTGGAAGTGGCTCTGCAGGGTGGGCATGTTTGAGCCTGTGCAGGAGACCTGGCATGGCACGCTCAGAAGTGCCCATCGCGATGGTTAAGAGGGCTCTGGGACTGGCTGTCTGGCCTTCACTGTCACTCTGCCATTGAGTTACTTAACCCCTTTGAGCCTCAGTTTTCACACCTGTAAAATGGGGCTAATAGAAATACTGATGAGCATTGTAGTGAGGTGATGTGATTTGCTACAGGAAAGGTGCTTCGTAAGGTCAAAGCACTCCAGCA
This sequence comes from Gorilla gorilla gorilla, assembly GCF_029281585.2. Classification (NCBI taxonomy): domain Eukaryota; kingdom Metazoa; phylum Chordata; class Mammalia; order Primates; family Hominidae; genus Gorilla; species Gorilla gorilla. The sequence goes on along the minus strand of NC_073224.2, from coordinate 221,226,245 downwards.
GCGGTTTGAACGCTTCTTCTCTGTGGCCTTCACACCCAGCCCCACTGGGGGATGCTGCATGGGTTCACAGAGCCCCGTCTTCAGGGTAGAGTGAGCCCCAGGTTTAAGTCCTTCTTCATGGCTGAGCCTGGAAGCAGGGAGTTACATGGACAGAGGGACGAGGCCCAAAGCCATTTTCCATCTCCACCTCCAAACAACTTTCCAACTGGACACAGCCCCTCTGTCTCCCAGGGCTCCAGCACTGAGGAGGGGTGAGGGCGTGGGGAGGGGGAGAAGGAGGGTCCCGCAGGCTTGGCCTCTCAGGCATATGGTCCTTTCACAGCTGCTTTGTGGGGCGCGGATGGGTGGTCAGGCTGCCTTTTCCTTTCCATGCCGGGCAGCTTCATCTGGCCACTAGAGCCCCAGCTGCTGCTCTTTCCCCTCTGCTGATTTTGAGACCTCTCCTTAGGCCTCCCCTGCTCCAGCTTCCTGGGCGTCTGTCTTCCTCTGGCCCCTTAGTGCCTCTAGCATTTATGCTACGGCTGAATCACTTACCTGAGACCACCTGGCCCCCTCTTCTCTGTAGGTACATTTTGTATCCAGGACAGATTTCTGGGAAAAGGATGGGATGGGATGGACGTGGGGTCTGTGGGCATGGCTTGGGGTCTGCAAAGCCTCCACCGTGGTGGAATAAGGAAAGGATAACAAAGGCAGGTTCATTCATTCAGTCAATTCTTCATTCATTCAGTCATTTGTTCATTCATTCATCCATGCATTCATTCCTTGCCTTTGTGTTTTGCACCAGGCAACTGTGCTTGCCTGGGAGGGATACAGAAGTAAAATAGGTCCACACTACATGGAGGGGCCAATAATAACAATAGCAGCAATAATAATCGCTAACATGGATTGGGTGCTTACTGAGTACCTGGAACTGTTCTTGCCTTGCAGTAATTCCTTTCATCTTTGTGCATGACAACTCTGTGGGGGTTGGTACTATTCTTGTCCTCATTTTACAGATGAGGAAATTGAGGCCCAGAGGGATGAAGTTACTTTCCTAGGTTAGTGGGGGGCTGGGACAGTTGTATCAAGGGTACCTCTGTCTGTGTATTTCTCAAGGTTCCCACCCCTGGAGCTGCATCAGTACCCTAGGGAATAGGCAGGATGGCAGCTCTTATTCCCAGGGGATGGATAAGCAAATAGAGATTCCAAGAGGACAAGTGACAAGTGACATGCTCAGGGTCACACAGCAGGTCATGGATGAGCCCAGAGTGCCAACTCCCCACCTGCCAGGCTTCTGTTCAGAAGGAGAGGAGAGACTGGGTCTGGGAGTGGTGGCTGGCAGGCTGGCCAGCCCAGGAGCGCCTGTCACACACAAGGCTGGGAGCTCAGCTTCCATCTAGTTTTCCTCACCTCCCCTCCTCCTTTCTGTCTCCCATCACTCTCACCATTTAGAAATAACAAGAATGAGGCTCAGGACTTAAACATACCCAGGAGTTATGGCTGGTAGGAGGCAGATTCCGAACTCAAACCCAGGTCCGTCTGACCTCACTGCCTCTACTCTTCTCACCTCTCCCCCAGTGCCAGCCCTTGCTACCTCCACCACACTTTGTAAGATAGGACCAAGTGGGCAAGCCCTTCAGGAGCAGCATAGTGACCTCTGCTCTGCCCAGCACAATCGTTGCTCTCCCTGCTGCTTAAATAACTTGGATGAGTAAATAATTGAAATAACCTATGAGAGAAGTGAATGAGAACTAGCGAGTAATTTCAAGACGGACTTAAAGTCACAGGAAGAGTGTAAAAGATTTTGAGCCGGGCGCGGTGGCTCACGCCTGTAATCCCAGCACTTTGGGAGGCTTTGGGAGGCTAAGGTGGGCAGATCACCTGAGCTCAGGAGTTCAAGACCAGCCTGACCAACATGGAGAAACTCACTCTCTACTAAAAATACAAAGTTAGCCAGGCATGGTGGCACATGCCTGTAATCCCAGCTACTCGGAAGGCTGAGGCAGGAGAATCGCTTGAACCTGGGAGGCGGAGGTTGCGGTGAGCTGAGATTGTACCATTGCACTCCAGCCTGGGCAACAAGAGCAAAACTCCGTAAAAAAAAAAAAAAAAAAAGATTTTGAGCTGAGCTCCTCATAGAGTGGGCCTGCCCCTGCCCCCAAGGTGCCCTCATCCTCCTCACTAATTCACAGCTGCCACCCCTTCCAGAACTCCATATTAGCTGCACAGGACACCAGCATGTTAAAGAGACCAAGTTAGAAGGGTCCTCATGACATCTTCAACTTCAACCTCTTGCTTCATCTCCCATATGTGCTTTGTGCTTGGTTCACAGCTTGGTGCAGAAGAAAGAGCTCTGGGTCTGCCACGAGAATACAGGGCTCTGAATTCTGTCCATGCAACTACACAGTACCATTTCCAGCAGTACTACTTCCTTCTTCCTAGAAAGGCTCTTTCCCGGCAGGAATGTATACACAGTGCCCTCTAGTGTCTAAGGACAGTACCATGCTGCTAGCAGAGAGCCAGGATCAGAGAATGCCCCACTGCAGTTTCCCCTTGCATCAGATTTTGTGGTGCAAATCATCTACCTAGGGCTTAGAATTTTTTATTTTATTTTATTTTATTTTATTTTATTTTATTTTATTTTATTTTATTTTATTTTATATTTTATTTTTTGATACGGAGTTTCATTCTTGTTGCCCAGGCTGGAGTGCAATGGTGCAATCTCAGCTTACTGCAACCTCTGCCTCTCAGGTTCAAGTGATTCTTCTGCCTCAGCCTCCCGCGTAGCTGGGATTACAGGCACGCACCAACATGTCTGGCTAATTTTGTATTTTTAGTAGAGACAGGTTTCACCATGTTGGTCAGGCTAGTCTCGAACTCCGGACCTCAGATGATCCACCCACCTTGGCCTCCCAAAGTGCCGGGATTACAGGTGTGGGCCACTATGCCCGGCCAGGCTTAGAATTTTAAAATCCGGCCTGGTGGGGTTCGATGGGAGCTCCCTGGAGAAGAAAAAGTTTTGTCAAGTTTTGTGAACAAGGTGAGAGTCCAACTCTGGCTTTCCTAAAGACACTGTCCTCCCTCCCTCCTCTCCCTGAGTTGGGAGAGTGAAATTGAACCTGTGGGGGTCTCTCAGTCACTGGGAGAGAGTGTAGGATTTGGAGTCAGACAGAGCATATTTGGATCCTCACATTGCCAATGCTTCCTAGCCCCCCAGAGGCCTCTGAGGCAGCCAGAGGACCTGGCCATGGAGCCTGAGGCCTAGGTTCTGGTTAGGGGCCGGTGGAACCCTTCAGACGTCAGCATGGAGGAGTCTTGCCCTTTGCCAGCTGTTGGGCCCCATGGAGGGGGAGGAGCCATGTTGCCCCCTTTCTAGAATCTCCTTCGAGAAGAAGCAAGAAGTGTTCTCCCTGGATCAATGCCAGCTCACCCTGTCTTCTTCCCAGTGGAGAACTGGGGATGGGAGGAGCAGCCTGAAGTGGGCGGGACTCCAGCCCTAGAAAACCCCACATTAGAATCTCACCCTGCCACCTTCTGGCAGTGGCCCTTGGCAAGTCCCTGAGACTCTGAGCTGCCGTCCCCTCCTCTGGGGCCAGCAACTTGGTGGTGTAGCCTTGGTCCAAGGGCTGGAGATAATGGACTCCCCAGATGTGCTGTGGCCTTAAGACATTCTCAGCCCCTCCTGGGTCTGCCTGCCTGGGAAGGGGAGAGAGGAGGTGCTGCCGGGCTGTGGGGGCGGGGTAGGCAGGACCTAGGGAGTTGATAGAGATCCCATCTGTCAAGGACTGGTCTCAAGGGGAATATGCAGAGCCCCCTCCCTGCTCCTGTACCCTCACTCAATCCCCTTCTCCACCTGTCCCTGCACAGCTGCCCAGCTGCCTGGGTGGGGCAGGGCACCTGGCTGGGGTCCCTGCTCACCAGGACAGGGGAGTACCTGTGTGGGGGAAGTGGATGGGGGTCAGGAAGGTGGTCAGCTACAGCCAGAAACCAGAGCGGGGCCAACTGGTCAGGCGGTTGGCTCAGTGGCTCTATCCAGGACCTGACCTCCCCTCCACCCATGTCCCTTGCACCCCCAGAGTAGGGCTGGGTTGATTTCACCTTTGAACTCCTAGATACTGGGACTGAGTGAGCGCACAGACACATTTGAAATGAATCAAGCGTGGATAGTTTTGCTCTGTCTCAGCAATGAGAATGCAGCTATGGATACCTTAGATCCAGAGCACCGAGGAAGGCTTACCTGTCCCCGGCACTGTTGTTTTTCTAAATTTCGTTTTCTTTGAACATTCAGTTGTTACCAACCCAGCACTACTTTATGTGCCGTAAGATACCAAGTCATTTTATCATCCATTCATTCATGCAACAAATATTTGAGTGTCCACTCTGTGCTGAGCATTGGAGATTCGGCAACGAATCAATGAATTTGAATGAATTTGGACAGTCAATGCTCTTGACTATCCAAAGGACAGTCAAGAATGCCCATTGGCCGGGTGCGGTGGCTCATGCCTGTAATCCCAGCACTGTGGGAGGCTGAGGCGGGTGGATCATCTGAAGTCAGGAGTTTGAGACCAGCCTGGCCAAAATGGCAAAACCTTGTCTCTGCTAAAAATACAAAAATTAGTCCGGCGCAGTGGTGGGTGCGTATAATCCCAGCTACTCGGGAGGCTAAGGCATGAGAACCACTTGAGCCTGGGAAGCGGAGGTTGCAGTGAGCTGAGATCAAGCCACCGCACTCAAGCATGGGCAACACAGGAAGACTGTCTCAAAAATAATAATAATAATAATACCCATCCTTGTGGAGTGCGCGGTGGGTGGTGGATGGGTGCTGGGGACAGATGACAAAACAGAATACATAGCACGTCTGTGATTGTGCTGAGGGAGGGTCGGGGGTGTCTCTGTTATCTGTGTTTTCACATGTGGGGGCCACAGAATCCAGCCAGACTGAGCCCGGAGTCTGTGCTCCTCAGTGCCCGCTCTTCCTAGCCTGACCAGCTGCAAACTGCAGGGGTTCACCAGGCCATGAGGAGGGTGGGACAGGGCATGGGCAGAGGGCACAGCCTTTGCAAAGCCCTGCCATTGCTGGGGAAGAAGGTGGTGGCTGGAGTCCAGGAAGAGATGGGGAGGGCGGATGCCAGGACAGGTTCCAAGCTAACAGAGACTCGGGATCTCCTGGCCTCAGTGCTGGGCCAGCTGCATGAGAGGCGTGAAGGGAGAGGAGGGGATGAAGGACATTGCTGGCTGGGTATGGTGCCCAGTGCTGAGATGAGCTCCCAAAAGGAGTGTGAGCAGAAGAGGTGGACTGTAGTGGGACGCTTCATCCTCTCCTGGGCCCCCAAGGAGGTTTAACTTGGATTCCAAGCCCCTGCCTCTCAGTCTGATCCTCCGTCGCCCTGTCCTTGTGTGCAGTCTGACTCCCGCAGCCACGCCCGAGCCCCGTACACCGTGCGCTGGTTACAGCTGAGCGGTTCCCTCGGAGGAGCAGGGAGGGCTCTTGCCATGGTCCCGGCTTGCCAGGCCCCCAGCTGAGCTGTAAATGACTTTTCCATTTTCTGAGACCTGCGCCCAGGCCTGTTTGGTATTCAGAGACGCCTGGCCCACACTCGCCAGCTCTCAGCTCTGCCCGAATTACTTGATTAAAACGCATATCAACTATTATGTGATTCGTTTCTCTGCCGCAGCCCCACGCCGGGGCCTATGTTAAACTGTAATAAAAGCTGGGTTGGGAGGCTGTGGGAGAGGGGAGCGCAGAAGCAGGGGTGGGAGGGTTTCCGGAGGGTGTGAGGGAGGCTGAGAGAAGGACCCCAAACCTCAGGGCCACTGCCGGCCTCCACTGATCCGGGATGGGTGATTTAGAAATGGGTCAGCTCCTGGTCCTCTGTGAGCTGGGAAGATTCAGAGATTGTGGCCACCTTATTTCAAGGCTTTTCCTCTGGCAAAAGAGGGAGGAGGGAAAGGTTAGGGATAGAAGAGAAGCCACATTGGTTTTCAGGACCAGAAATGGAATTTTCCATCGCCCGGGAACTTGCTGTAGCCAAATTGACCTTCTCCGGGCTGGGAGTCCTGAGTCCTGGGTTTACTTTGCAGCCCCACTGCCCTGAGACTCCACTGAACATCTGTAGAATGGGGATAACACTGCCTGCCTTCCCCTCCCCTTATTGGGAGAAACTGTTGGGACAACAAAAGGGCTTGTAAACTGTAGAGTGCTGTGTGCAAGTGCAGGGGGGTGACTGCTGCAGTGTGTCAGAGTTCAAGAGAGACTTTGCCAAGCTCTGGCAAGCTCTATTCATTCAAGAGGCCTTTATTGAGCACATGCTGTGTCCTAGGCATAGTCCCTGCCGCACTCGAGGATCTCCCAGCCTAGTGAGGCCCACAGACCCATAAACAGTCTAGTTCAGTGTCTGCTGATGAGCTTTGAGAACGCCAAGAAGAGGAACTGAAATCACCTTGGATGGGCCCAGGAAGCCTTGCTGGGGGAGGTGGCCCAAGAGCTGGATGGTGCTGGGTGAGCACTCCCAGGAAGAGGGAAGGTGCTCTGAGCAGAGGAAGCTCATGTTCAAAGGCATCAAAGCAAGACCCACCCGGCTCACTCACTCACAGAAGCCATGAGTGGCTGGACAGGGAACTGTATGGGATGGCGAGGTGAGTGGGGACACATGGGCAGGGCCCATAGTGGTTGAGGCCTTGCTGGTGTGGCTGAGGCTTCCTGGCACATGCTGGCAGTCAGTGATGGCTTCCAGAGGTCAGTAGCTGTGAAAGGAGGCTTTGAAGGGAGAGGCAAAGGCTGGGGGAGAGATGATGGGAGCTGCCCCCAGCAACCTTCCATCCATCACCATCACCATCACCATCACCATCACCATCACCATCACCATCACCGTCACCACCATCACCTCAGCCTGGGCCAGACTCTGCCTGGCCAACTTGCTCCTGCCCACCCCAAAGCTTTGACAACGCAAATGGCTCCCAGCACCTCCCGCCCCTCATTCTGTCCTAAGGCTCTGCTGCTTTAACGAGCCACAAGCTGCCTTGATGTTTTACGTCTGTCCTGTGCCCCGGTTCATCTGGCAGTGTTTCCTCCACTGGACTGGAAAATCCCCAGGACAAGGTGATACCTCCTCCATCTGACTGGGAGCTTCCTAAAACAGAGGCTGTTTCTCCCCCATGAGACTGGGAGGTCTCTCAGGTAGGAGCTGCAATTCTCCTTTGCTCAGTATGGACTGCTCCACATCCCTAACTAGAGACAGGATCCAGGAACTCAGAGAGAGCGTCTCGCCCTGTATCCTTCTCTTTTGGGGCAATCTCCAGACCAGCACCCCCTGGGACCATCCCATTCCTTAGCTGTTTGATAGTGCGAGGGCAGGAGCCGAGGCTGGCCATGAGGCTGCTCCCCTACTGCATACCCCGAATCTGGCTGCCGTTTAATGAATGCGTTCCCATGTTCACTCCCCCCACGTCCCCCTCCTCGAACCAGCTGCCCAGGCTTCACCAAGGTACCAGCTTTTGGTACACAGAAGACTCAGCCCCAACCAACAGGGCCTCTGTGGCCAATTCCACCTAATCCTGTTGATGAATTTAACTCTGAGGCTAAAGGATTTCCAGGGGTGGGGAGGGAGAAGGGCACCCCAAGAGAGTGGGGGTGCAGAAAGCTGAAGTGAGGTTGATGTGGTGGCATTGGGGCTCTTTGTGTCTTCTCACACTGCTTTGGCCTTGTACTCCCCACCCCGTTTCCTTTTCTGTCATCACCACCGTCATTGTCCTCATCATCAACAATAGTAATAGCCTTCATGGGTCCTTGAAGTTGCAAATTACTCCTGTCATCTTTATTTTATTTTATTATTATTTTTTATTTTTATTTTTTTGAGACAGAGTCTTGCTCTGTTGCCCTGGGGGACATGCAGTGGCGTGATCTCAGCTCACTGCAACCTCCACCTCCCAGATAGAAGTGATTCTCCTGCCTCAGCCTCTCAAGTAGCTGGGATTACAGGCGTGTACCACCATGCCCAGCTAATTTTTGTATTTTTAGTAGAGACGGGGTTTCACCATGTTGCCCAGGGTGGTCTTGAACTCCTGACCTCAGGTGATCCACCCGCCTCAGCCTCCCAACGTGCTGGGATTACAGACATGAGCCACCACACCAGGCCCCATCATCTTTATCTCATTCCATTCTCAAAGCCATCCAGGGAGGGAGGCATACAAGGATGTATTGTTATCTTCATTTTTATAGTGGAGAAAACCAAGGTCCTGAGAAGGGGAGCGACTTGTCCAAGACCACACAGCTAGGGAAAGACAGAGCCCACAAGCCAGGTCTCAGGCTGCCGAGACCAGGATTCCTGATTAGACCGGGGCTGTCCCAGAGGACCCTCAAACTCCTTCCCAATCTGTCCCTTCCCGCCAATCCCTCTCCAGGGCTCACTGGCTGTGTGTCCTCCATCTAAGTGACTGAACCTCTCTGAGTCTTGGTATACCTATTTGTAAAAGAGTCAATAGTCCCTGCTTCACAGACCTATGAAGGCTGGCACAGAGGTTTCTAAAATGGGGGTCTCTTCCCCTGAGCTTGGCCAAGGCGGGTGGTGGATGCTCTTTTTCAGGGGTTGAAGTCACAAACAAACTGCAGTTCTGTTCTCTTGAGATCTCTCTGGATCTCGGTGGGCAGTGAGACAGAGCTCTGCCCTCCCCACTCAGTGTCCAGAGGGTTGTTATGGCAACCTCCAACATCCAAGAGGATCGTGCCAGATGCTTTCGGACAAGAGAGATCTGTGGGCCCTGCTTGGCCTTCCCCAGTCTGGGCTTCGGTCTGGGCATCTCTCTGGATCCACGGAGTTCCCCAAATCCCTGCAGAATAAGGAGTGGGAGGGACAAGGAGACAGGAAGGAATTAGACCCAGAACTCCGTGGTGAGTCTAGAAAGCTGCGGGTGACTTGCAGGACCCAGGGATCAGCTGAAGCATGGGAGGGCACTGAGGCCTGGGGCTTGGCAGAAGCACTTGAATTTTATCTCTCGGTGGCATAAAGCAAATGTTGGTCCTTTGCTAACTGCAGTCATGATTTTGGTCACAACTCTATATCTTGTCCTATTATTTCCTTAATATTTTACTATATCCAAAAGCACCTTTAAAAACCTAATTCAAGGATACTAATGCTCTTATAAATGGAAAATGAGTATCATTTCCTGTAAATAGATGGGAACCATAAAAACCATAAATAACATAAAAACAAGGAACGTTGTTAAATTCTACCTAGAGACTAGCACACGGGAAGTTGTGAGCGTGGGGCCTGCCCTCTCTTTGTTAAGAAGAGACAACAACTGTGTTAATGACTGTATGGGATTGTGCTGGCCTCAGTGGTGGCCACCAGCCACGTGTGACTATGTAAATTTGAATTAAAATTAAATACAATGAAAGACGAAGTTCTTCAGTTGCAGTAGGGAAGTTTCAGGTGCTCAAAACCCCGTGTAGCTAGTACTGCCACATTGAACACTGCGAATCTAGAACGTTTCCGTCATCGCAGAAACTTCTATTGGACAGCACTGCTCTAGGACTGAATGGAGACTCAGTCAGATTAGTATTTCCAGGCCAGGCATGGTGGCTTATGCCTGTAATCCCAGCAATTTGGGAGGCCGAAGCAGGCGGATCACCTGAGGTCAGGAGTTCAAGACCAGAGTTCGAGACCAACCTGGCCAACATGGCAAAACCCTGTCTCTACTAGAAATACAAAAATTAGCTGGCCATGGTGGCATGTGCCTGTAGTCCCAGCTACTGGGGAGGGTGAAGCACGACAACCATTTGAACCCAGGAGATGGAGGCTGCAGTGAGCAGAGATGGCGCCACTGCACTCTAGCCTGGGCGACAGAACAAAACTCCATCTCAAAAATATAAAAATAAAAAATAAATAAGAAAGACTAGGATTTCCCCCAGGACAAGGCTGTGCCTCCTCCATCAGACTGGGGCTTTCTGAGGGTAGGGCCTGTGTCTGCCCTCATCTCTGACCTCACAGCTCTGAGGATAGTCTCTGCCCAGAGACTGCACTCCCTACAACTCTAGTCCCCATCCCCCTCAGCTCCTGTCTGAGCTCAAGTGTCCTCACTGGAGAACTGAATCTGGTGCCCCACTCCCCATCCACGGGCTGGCCTCACTGCCTGCCAGACAAATGCCTGCTTCCTTCTTCTGAAGCCCCAAGGGCTGGCTTTCGTTGTCACCGTCAGAACACTGAGGTTATGCACTGCATTTCAGGAATCGAATCCTTGGCATTAGTTGTATTTGGCTCTGAGCCCCAGACATGGTGGGGAAGGGGCCCCAGGATGGCAGCTGTGCCCACTGTGGTCTCCCCACAGTGACTGGGGGGCTGGGTAACTGGAAGCCCTGGCAGGAAAGGCCAGGGCAGAGCCCTGGCGGGAAAAGCAAGGGCAGGGGTTAGATCTGACTCCAGGTCTCTGCCCTTGGGGATGAGGCAGGCCATGATGAAGGCAGGACTCCCTTGCAATCCGTTCCTTAGCTGTGTGGCATGGCGTCACCATCAGAGACCACCTGGCGCTGGCCAAAAAAAAGCAAGGATAACTTTCCAACGGACAAGATAGCAGGATGGAAGGAAGTGGGCCCAGGGCAGAGAGGCATTGCCAAGACGGATGACCCTTCAGGCGCATGACCTCCCACACATCCAGGCCACACCCACCAGCTTCCTGGCTATGAATGAGGCACCACGATTAAATTACCCAGCATGCCTTTTGACACACCAGGCGTTTGCATGTGCTCTCCTCTCTGCCTGCAGTACCCTTCCCTTCACCTCCACTTAACATGTAAGGCAGCACTAGTTTCTCTTTTCGTTTTTGTTGCGGGGAGGAGGGAGTTGCCCCTTGGGGGAGGGGCCTAGGCCTATTCCCGTAATTAACACTTGAAGAGATTGGGAGGAAGGGATCTTTGTATTGGTGGAAGGGGTCAGGGGCAGGGAGAACAGTTTGAGTGAACCTCACGTTACCTTTCTGGGACTCAGCTTCTCCCATCTCTGATGCGAGCACAAGGTCTCCCAAGCTCTTCTAGCTTGACTCAGGCTGAATGCTCCAAGCCCAGGGCTCAGGTCCTACCTTGCCCACTGCATACCTAGCCTCTTCGGGTGCATAGCAGGTACTCAATAAATGCTTTAGGGGAAGGAGTGAATGAGTCAATGACAGAAAATAAAAGTGCTTCCAGGAATACCAGAGATGGAGAAGGAGAGGAAGGGGGAGAAAGAAATGAAGGCAAAAGAGAAAAAGGAGGAAGAGCAGTGGGGAGGAAGGAAGGTAGCCTCTGAGTGTCTGCTCTCTTTTCCATCTTCCTTTCTGCTTCCTCTTCTCTATGCTTCCCGCAGCTCCCCAGGGGCTGCTGAGGGGCAGCTTCAGTGCCCTGGCTGGGAGATGACCTGCTAGCATCCCCTCTGTTGGGTCAGAGGTGGGCAGGAGCCACAGGATTGATGGGGACAGGGAGCTGATTCCTGGGTGTCTCAGCCCCAACAGATAAGGAGGCTGAGCAGGGGCTTCCTGCAGCCTCCCTAGCTTGGGCCCAGGGCTGAAGCAGATTCCTGGCCTGATAACCCCAGCCAGGCCTGGGAAGTGAGCTGACTCCAATCTTCTGGGCTCTCCAGGCCCAGGCCCAGGAAGCCACAGGCCTTCACCCACCCCCAGTCTCCATGGTGGAAATTAGTGGGGATGATGGGGTGGGGTCCACGGCCTTGACCAAAGTCATTCAGGTGAGGTCTCCTCTAGCCTGGGGGAATCACTCAGAGACCCTGGAACATCCCAGAGAGAGCTTGTCAGTGGAAGTTGCCTAATCCAAACCCTTCATGTCACAAATGGGGAAAGTGAGGCCCGAGGAGGGGAGGTGGACTTCCAGGGTCACCAGCATTTAGGAGCAGAGCCAGGCCTGGAATCTAAGCTTCTTGATGGGCAGCTCTGGACGCGTGCATTTTTTCTTTTGATGAGACAGGGTCTTGCTCTGTTGTCCAGGCTGAAGTGTGGTGGTGTGATTGGCTTACTATAACCTGGAACTCCTGGGCTCAAGTGATTCTCCCACCTCAGCCTCTTGAGTATCTGGGACTACAGGCATGCACTTCCACATTCAGCTAATTTTCTTACTTTTTTCTGGAGGTTGGGTCTTACTGTGTTGTCCAGGCTGGTCTTGAACTCCTGGGCTCAAGCAATCTTCCTGCCTCAGCCTCCCAAAATGCTGGGATTACAGGCATGAGCCACCATACATGGAGGCCTTTTTCTTAAAGTCAGGATTATTGAGGTATAGTTAATATACAGTAAAATTCTGTCCTTTTAACTGAGAATATAGCTCTATGGATTTTGTCAAGTGTATCTCACCACGAAACCATCCCTTGAGTCTTATGTCATGGACATCCTTGCATGTCAGTGGAAATAAACAAAATGCCCAACCAGAGGGGTCTGTTTTGTTGTTGTTTGTTTGTTTGTTTTTCCCTAAAGGGAAAGGTTTTACAAGAAAGTATTTAAGCAATACTCTAGGGTTGGGCATGGAGGTTGCTTCCCATCCTTCACATTGATAAACAATGCTAGGGTGAGGATCCTTCTATCTTGTGCTTGGGAGGAGTCTGATCGCAGTGCAGTCATGGGTCCTAGGTGGGCACGAGTGTGCCTTGTGCTCGCCTCCCAGACCCCAGCACCCTTCCATCTCTCTAAGCCCCTGCCTTCTCCCTCCCTCTCCTCCGGCTGTAGGGAACCGGCTGGACGAGGGCTCGGATGTGGAGTCAGAACCTGACCTCCCACTGAAGCGCAAGCAGCGCCGCAGTCGGACCACATTCACGGCCGAGCAGCTGGAGGAGCTGGAGAAGGCCTTTGAGAGGACTCACTACCCAGACATATACACCCGCGAGGAGCTGGCGCAGAGGACCAAGCTGACCGAGGCGCGTGTGCAGGTGAGGAGGCACCTGCGGTGTCGGTGCTGCAGATATACTCCAGAGATTCAGAAGTTTGGGATGGCCAAGATCTGTGGGTTTAATGGGACCCCTCGTGGGGTTTACAACAGGTTCAGGGGGTTGTGTAGGCAAGTAATGCCACCGGCATTTGATGCAGAGTTAGTAGGCAGCAAATGTTGGTTGACTGAGAGCTGGACAGCCCAAGGAGGAGGGAAGAATGAAGGGAGAGATAGAGGGAAGGGGGGAAGAAAAGGAAGAAGGTGGAAGGGAAAGAAGGACGAAAGAAGGAATGAAAGAAGGGAGGGAGGCCAGGTGTGGTGGCTCACACCTGAAATCCCAGCACTTTGGGAGGCCGAGGTGGGCAGATCACATGAGGTCAGCAGTTCAAGACCTGCCTGGCCAACATGGTGAAACCCCATCTCTACTAAAAACACAAAAATTAGCTGGGCGTGGTGACGGGCACCTGTAATCCCAGCTACTCGGGAGGCTGAGGCAGGAGAGTCACTTGAACGTGGGAGGCGGAGGTTGCAGTGAGCCAAGATTGCGCCGCTGTACTCCAGCCTGGGTGACAGAGCGAGACTCCATCTCACAAAAAGAAAGAAAGAAAGAAAGAAGGGAGGGAGGGAGGGCATTAGTTCAGCCAGAAGAGAGGGTTTGGGGAGTATAAAAATCTCCAAATCTCTGATGAGCAGAGGAAGTGATCAGGAGAAAGATTTCCAAACAAGCTTAGCTTCTTCAGATGGGTGATGAGTGTTCTGTTACCGGAAGCATGCACGTAGGCTGGGTAGGCCAGTTCCTGGCAGGTTAGATGCCTCAGGGCAGGGTGGGCAGCCCCCAAAGACCCTGAACATCCCCTCCATGGCTTCAATATATGGGAAGGAAGAGGGGAGAAGAGCAAGAGCCTCCCGACGGCTCGAGGACTGCCCCGCCTGCTCTCTGTCAGTGGGTTGAGGGGCAAAGGCCTGCTGCAGGGGGCCTGGGGACATTGCCTCACCTCCCCAGGCCAAACTCTCGGATTCTAGGAGGCCTACAGCTGTTCTCCAAGTGCAGGAGCCTCTCTGGGGATCTGGCTGGAAAGGGCTGAGCTGGAGGGTTGGGGATGGAGGAGGAAGAGCCGGGACAAGTCGTGATGAACGGCTCTTGTGGGAATCCATTCCCGGGCTGTCTTCTCCACGGATTGGGAGGCATAGAGAGAGGGGAAAGATCCCCATTACCAGAATCTAAGCAGTGCTCAGGGAGTCAGAGCGGCCTGCAGAGGGGCCACCCCAAACTGCTGACGGCGGGCACTTCCATCCAAGAGGAGCCAGCCTTTGCCCGGCACCCACTTGGTGCCAGTGGCATTGCTGGGGCTGCTTCTCAAACGTGACCTAGTGGAAGCTCAGACCACCTTGTCGGGTCAGCATGGTCACCCCCTGCAAGCCACGGGTGCAGAAACTGGAAGTTCAGAGAAGCAACATGCCCAGGGGCACAAGCTGGATGGGGGCTGAGCCAGGCCCAGCTGCTGGCAAAAAACCACGTCCTTTCCATCCAGGGAAACGAACAAGCTGAGTCACAAGCTGAAATTTGAAAGCAACTGGGACAATCCTAGAAGCAAGGGACGTTTCAGCACTCCAGGACCCAGCGGACACCCCTCCGCCCCCTGTCCTCACTCCCAGATTAGGGGCCCTTCGCTTCCTTTGAGGGAGACCCCAAGGGGAAAGAGGCGGGAGGCAGCAGCCAGCTCATCTCATTCCCTCCCCTCCTGACCGAGGTGATATCTGAGCTGACTCCAGGCCTCCCTCCCGCTCTGATCCTCCTGCAGCTGTTCTCCTGGGCACATTCCTGGGCGCTTTCTCGTTCCCACGTCTGGCGGCCACGGCGGCTTCCCACCACCTTGAAGCCTGACTGCTCCTTGTAAAATTTCCTGGCTGTCAGAGCAGTGCTTTTATTGGCCCAGGGGACTCAGAAACAGGTGTCACTCAAGGTCCACGGATGGAGGGGGTCTGGGAATGGAGAGGCAGCCAGAGCCCAGGCAAAGCCATCCTGAGGGGGCGGGGCCCGCCTCCTGCGTCTTATTGACTTCCTATCATACTCTGGGCTTCCCCAGTGCATGGAGCTCCCTCTAGGGCAGGGCAGGGACTCCCCATTAGACCAGAATCTCTCACAGGGCAGGGCTGGATCTCCCCATTTAGCCTGAGAGCTTTCTCAGAGAAGAGGGAACAAAAAACGTTTGAGTTTTTAAAGAATAAACGGACTGGTGCGGTGGTTCACTCCTGTAATCCCAGCCCTTTGGGAGGCCGAGGCAGGTGGATCACCTGAGGTCGGGAGTTTGAGACCAGCCTGACCAACATAGAAACCCTGTCTCTACTAAAAATACAAAATTAGCTGGGCATGGTGGCGCATGCCTGTAATCCCAGCTACTCGGGAGACTGAGGCAGGAGAATCGCTTGAACTCGGTAGGTGGAGGTTGCAGTGAGCCGAGATCATGCCATTGCACTCCAGCCTGGGCAGCAAGAGCAAAACTCTGTCTCAAAAATAAATAAATAAATAAAAATAAAATAAAATAAATCAAGAACATTTAGCCTGGAGAAGTGGAGACTTGAAAGATACGGCTGCTCTGAGCATCCCCAAAGGGTTAACCCAGGGCCAGGGTCAAGAGAGGAGCATCTAAAGTCCAACATGAAGGTCTGCAGGAAAGAGCTCAGGACTGAGAGCTCAGGGTTCCTGCCTTTGGTCAGCTGTGTCACCTTCAACAGGTCAATTTCCTTTCCTGAGACTTCGTTTCCTGTCTGCAAATAAGGTGATAGAACTCAACAATTACTAAGACCCTTACATTTCTGGGATCCCTATTTACTGACAATCAGGGAGGCTTTGTGAGGTGATGAGATTCCCATTACCAGATGTGTTCAAACAAAAGCACAATGTCCAGTCAATCAGGGACCCTGAGGTCTTTGAGTTATGACCTCAAAGTCCCCTGAGTACTGCTTACATTGTATGGCTTCATACATTTTAGGTCTTGGTCTTTGATTCTAAAGGCCTGTGGTTCTGGGATTTTGCAATCATATAATATCTCATCTCAGTGGACCTGGCAGATGGGTGGGTTAGTGGATTGGTTCAGGGTAGGCTTGGAGCCAAATACCTAGATGTGGATTCCAGCTCCATCTCTTACCCTTTCCACCCTCCACCCATCTCTCACAGGCAAGATGATGATAATGATGTCTACCTTGCTCTGAGGATTAAATGATTACGTGTAAAAAAAAAAAAAAAAGAGGAAGTACCTGCACACAGAAGTGCCATAAATGGGGGTTGTTCTTACTAAAACTCTGCCTGTTCTTGGCAGCTCCAATTCTAGCCACCTTTGCAGCTCCAGGTACATTCACCCAACAGTCATTTATGGAGTACTTGCTGTGTGCCAGGCACTGTTCTAGGCATTGGGGATTCACTGGGCAAAAAGCTCTGCTGTCTTGAAGCTGGCATTCTCATAAATACGTGCACAGGTAAACATGATGTCAGGTGGGGATCTGGTCACCAAAGAGTGGCCTGTTATTCTCTCTGGCTCCCTCAAGCTCTGCCTTCCTGCAGGGGCCGGGAGCCTCTGCTTGAAGCCTGCTAGATGTTACCAGTGCCTGTAACACCTCTGCCTCAGCCAGGAGAAAGCCAGAGCCACATGAAGGGCAGCCAAGGGGGTGTCAGGCAGGAGAACCCATGCCTGGGGACCCATGACTCCTTTCTCTGGAGTGATACAGTGATATATCTTCCTTAGAGGTGAACAGACCCATTTTTTCCTGGGTGCCACAACCCTGAGCCTGTGAATTTCTTCTAGAAATAGAGGCTGCAGGGCTGATAGGTCCCAAGGTCACCCCATGGCCTCTCCCATGACTGCCTGTGATGACTTCCCCATCCTTCAGATGATCAGCACCAGGAAACTAGGGCAGTGTACAACGCCTCTTTACTTTATGGTCCTTGGAACCCTGCTCTTTGCTTGGGGTAGGGGTAGGATGTTCTGAACAGAAATCCCATTGTGGAAGCACTACAGAGATTCACTAATTAACAACTTACACTGAATCTCTTAATAACACTAGGTAGCATTCATGGTGCATTTCTTTCTTTTTTTTTTTTTTTTTTGAGACAGAGTTTCACTCGTCACCCAGGCTGGAGTGCAATGGCGCAGTCTCAGCTCACTGCAACCTCCGCCTCCCGGTTTCAAATGATTCTCCTGCCTCAGCCTCCCAAGTAGCTGGGATTACAGGTGCCCACCACCATGCCTGGCTAATTTTTTGTATTTTTAATAGAGACAGGGTTTTGCCATGTTGGCCAGGCTGGTCTTGAACTCCTGACCTCAGGTGATCTGCTGGTCTTGGCCTCCCAAAGTGCTGGGATTACAGGTGTGAGCCACTGCACCCAGCCTTCATGGTGCATTTTTTATGTGCCAGGCATGATGGCTCACCAGTCTACATATGTTATGTTTATTAATTCTCACCATGACCCTGCGGGGTATGTGTGATTCTTCTCTCCATTTTGCAGATGAGAAAACTGAGATGTAGCTAAGGAAAGCAACTTCCTAAAGCACAGCTATACATATACACAGTGGAGTACTATTCAGCCATAAAAAAGAATGAGATCCTGTCCTTTGCAACAACATGGATGGAACTGGAGGTCATTATGTTAAGTGAAATAAGCCAGGCACAAAAAGACAAACTTCACATGTTCTTATTTATTTGTGAGAGCTAAAAATTAAGGCAATTGAGCTCATGGAGATGAGAGTAGAAGGATGGTTACCAGAGGCTGGGGCGGGTAGTGGGAGGTGAGGGGAGAAGTGGGGATGGTTAACGGGTTCAAAAAAGGAATAAGGATAAAGAAGACGTATTTGTATTTGATAACACAATAGGGTGACTATAGTCAATAATAATTTAATTGTACGTTTAAAAATAACTAAAAGAATATAATTGGACTGTTTGTAACACAAAGGGTAAATGCTTGAGGTGATGGATACCCCATTTACCCCGATGTGATTATTATACATTATATGTCTATATCAAAGATCCCCTCTATCCTATAAATATGCATGCCTACTATGTAGCCACAAAAACTAAAACTTAAAAAAAAGATACAGTTCAAAGTGACTGTGCTGGGACTTGAACCCAAGTCTATCTGCTCAGGTTCGTTTCCTCTGTGCTACATGAAGAGAAGGGCCAGATGGAATATTGGACACACTACACAGATGGCATCAACTGTACCCTACTCCCAACGCAGGGTATTGAGAGAAGGATCAGAAATGAAGAATAAAACCCAGCACCTGCTTTCAAAGAACTCAGTCCTGACCAGAGATTCTGGGTAGGGTGCTGGGGCTGTCACTGTCCCTTTTAGAGCATTTATTTCCCTCTCTGTAAACGGGCAGCTCATACGAGACGCTGGCAGAGACCCTTCCAGCTCAGCTATCTCAGAGGGTCTCTAGCAGAATGATACTTACCTGTGGCTGACACTGTTCTAAGCATGTTGCCTGTGCTAACTCATTTGAGGTCCAGAACCACCTAGGAGGTGGCTGTTATTAGCCCCATTTTATGAAGAAACTGGGATAACAAAAATTTTCCCATCTTAGGAGTTAGAGGCAGAATTCCATCCCAGGCAGTTGACTCCAGAATCCCTGCTCTCAACCATCCTGTTACACTTAGTGAGAAGGGAGGTGCCTACTGGGAGGGAGGTGAACCTAGGGACATAGGACAATGAAGGAAGAAGAGATGACAGAATTGGCAACAAAGGCATGCCCTCTCCTCCAGGAAGTCCTCCTGGATTCTGAGAGGCAAAGTTGGAAGCCCCTCCTCTGAGCTCCTTATCCAACCTTGCATGTCACTCCATCTGAGCTTATTGCACTGAAAAGCAGCTGCTCTTTGACTCGTGCCCAGGCAAAGGGCAGTTTGAGGGCTAGGAGTGGGTCCTGTCCATCTCTCTAGCCTGTCTTGCTTGGCACAGAGAGGAGTCCCAGTAAAAGTTTGAGAGGAGAAGGTGGGAATAAAGAAGGAAGGGAAGAGTAGGAAAAGAAAAGGAAGGGATTAGAAGGGAAGGGAAAGAGGAAGAATGCATCCAACTTTATTCAGCATTCTTTTTTTGAGGAAAAGATGAGCAGCACCTAAGGACCTGCTGCTACATAACGAACTAGAGAGGCATATCCCAAATGCCCATCGTTCTCCCACCCACCCAAGATGTTCGCCACCTTCACCTATTATCTATATTGTTATTTACTTTTCAACGAAATCAATGTGTTTTAAAATAAAAATGCACAACACTCCCATAAAGGGAAGGCAATTGTTAAAATACACACACACACACACACACACACACACACACTACACACAAAGGGAAACAAAACAACGTGATTAAAGCCTTTCAGGAAAATGTCACCTGCAAACGCCTCGTCTCCCTGCATTCAGAAGGGAGATTGGCACAGGTTAGAAAGGCGCTGAGGATGCATTAGCACCAAACTGAGACCCCTCTTCCCCGCTTCTCCATGCCCAGGAGGCCTGGGAGAGAAGTGGAATGGAATAACTTTCCCATCCTCATGTCCAGGTTATTGAATTCTGTTTCTCCAACAGGGAGCAGTGGCAGGAGGCCCACTGTTTGGGAAACACTGAATTAGTAGAAAGACCTCCCCACACCCTTCCCGCAGAGCCTGGAAGCTCGGAGGCAAGGCCATTCCTTGCAGGGCTCCCTCCAGCATCCCTGCCACTCCAGGGTGCCCCGGGGAAGCCCTCGGCGCCCTGTGGAAGTGGGGAGAAGCCAGGGCTTTGAATCCATCGGGAGCCAGTCGTTTTCCCTCTAGGCTTGGCTGCCTCCTCTCCCTTTCTCTGTGAAACCTCAACAGGTGAAAGCCGGCAGCTCTTGTTTATCCAGCCTGCAAAGCTGAACGCTGCTTTTCCCACCCGGGAAGGATGGCTCTAGGGGTGCATAAGCGCCCTCCACCTGGCTGCACTCCCCTCCCCCATCTCAGCAGACACGGTCCAGAGATTTGGGGGTCTTGGGTGATCAGGTGCCAGGGGAGGTGGCGGCCTTCACCCCCCATCAGGATGGAACACCAACCAAGCCTTGTAGCCCCAGCCCCAGCAAAGGCACCCCAGTGCCAATCCTGCCTCCCCTTGTTCATTCATTCATTCATCATTCACTCCTTCATTCATTCGACAAGTATTCCTTGAACACTTACTGAGCTCCAGGCATTGGGCAAGGAATGCATGGCCTCTGTCCCGTGGAGCCTGAGTCTGAGGGGGACATTAGGAGCAGCACAGCCAAGAAACAGATATATAGAATCATTGATCCTGTGGGGAAGCACACAGGTAGGAGGCCCACCTGACAGAAGGCAGAGAACCTACCTGAACCCACCTTAGATGCGGCGATTAAGGAGTAGGAGTAGGAGGAAGCATTTCAGCTGAGCTCTGAAGGCCAAAGAGCCAGCTGCAGGAAGAGTGTTCAGGGGAGAGGGAACAGCATGTGCAAAGCTGAAGGTGGAAAAGAGCCCCCTCAAGGCTGCCCCAGTGTGCACCCTCATTCTCGTCTTTCTCTGACCTGTCCCAGGAAACTTGCAAATCCAGATAAGTGGGCCCTAGAAAGCCAGACTGATTTTTTTTTTTTTTTTTTTTTTTTTTGAGGCAGAGTCTCGCTTGTCGCCCAGGCTGGAGTGCAGCGGCGCGATCTCGGCTCACTGCAAGCTCTGCCTCCCGGGTTCACGCCATTCTCCTGCCTCAGCCTCCCGACTAGCTGGGACTACAGGCGCCCACCACCACGCCCGGCTAATTTTTTGTATTTTTAGTAGAGACAGGGTTTCACCTTGTTAACCAGGATGGTCTCAATCTCCTGACCTCGTGATCCGCCCGCCTCGGCCTCCCAAAGTGCTGGGATTACAGGTGTGAGCCGCTGCGCCCGGCCAGACTGATTTTAAGTTTGAACCTCAGATCCAACACAGACTAGCTATGTGGACTTGGGCAAGCAACTTGACCTCTGTGAGCCTTGGTTTCCCCTTCTGTAAAATGGGAATAGGAGAATACGTCTCATGGGTCTGTGTATGGATTGATACGTGAAGTGCCAGCACAGGAAGGGGAGACAAAAATGTTGGGTTATTATCCCACTAATGTTTGATAAATCCGTGTGTGTGTGTGTGTGTGTGCTTCCTATTTCAAGGAGGCCCAGGGTGTGTAAGCAAAGTAGGGCCTCAGTCTCCAGAGAAAGAACCCGGCTTGCACATCTGGGTCTGAAGTGCAGGTCTCATTCAGGTGGGTTGCAGATGCGTGGCTTCCTCCTGGGGGGCTTCCTGGAGGAGGTGGTCAAGCAGGGCACCAGCATCCCTCCAGGAAGGAGCAGCTGCAGAGGAAAGAGCACTGGCCTGAGAGCCACACAGGACTGGCTGGACCACTGACTCAACCTGGCCCATGGACAAGTCACCCACTTTCTCTGGGTCTTGGTTTCCTCATCTGTAAAATGGGGATAATATAGAACCCCCTCACTGGTGGTTGTGAGGGCAGAATGGGGTCATACCTATGAAATCACTTTGCAAACCGTCCCGTGCTGCACAATGCTGGGGCCTGCATGAGGATGCTGGCTGGATCAGAGGGTGATGGCTTGGGCAACTGGGTCTAGATGTGTTGCAGCTCTCTGCCAGGAACCTGGCCGAGGGGTCTCCATTCTCTGCTCTCCACCTCCCAGGTCTGGTTCAGTAACCGCCGCGCCCGTTGGCGTAAGCAGGCAGGAGCCAACCAGCTGGCGGCATTCAACCACCTTCTGCCAGGAGGCTTCCCGCCCACCGGCATGCCCACGCTGCCCCCCTACCAGCTGCCGGACTCCACCTACCCCACCACCACCATATCCCAAGGTGAGTGTCCTGGCCCCGTCCTGCCATCTCAGTGGTGCCCCTTCCCTTCTTTCTTTACTTTCACTTACAAAGGCTCTTCTTTTTTTTATGACCATTTCTTACTTTCATGTAAGCAGGCTATTGAGAGCAAAAAGATGCAATCCTGCTCTTGAAATTCTTGGCCCTGACACAGAGCAGCCAGGTGGGATCCCCAAGGCAGCCCCTGTGCACCTGTTTAGAACTGAGCTTCTCAAATGGTACCAGGGATCTCCCAGGAATGTTACTAAAATGCTGGTCTGGGTGAGGCCTGAGATTCTGCACTTCTAAAAATCCCCCTGGGAATGCCCAAGCTGGTGGAGCATGGACCAGGCTTTGAGCAGCTAGGATTTGGAGGAGAGGACACTGGGCTGACCTGCTTTGGAAGGAAAGGGACGGATTCTCCAGGGACTTTGGGACCATGCATAGTCACAGTCTTTGAGTTTTTAAAGTGAGAGAGTGACATAAGTACGTGTGTGTGTGAGTGCGTGCATGAGTGTGTGCGTGTGAGTGCATGAGTGTGTGCGTATGAGTGAGTGAATGAGTGTGTGAGTGTGTGCATGAGTGTGTGCATGTGCACGTGTGTGTGTACTTGTTGGGAAGATGTTGGAATCATGTTGGAATCATTTTTTTTTTTTTTAGATTATGTTGGTCTCCAACCTATGACAAAAAAAAATTTACAAAGGGGCTTAAATAATTTGCTGGGACCTCATTTTCTTGCCTCTCTCTGGAAAGATCCATTTTCAGAGATGGAATAAAGATCAGGGTCTCCTTTGAGGACCTGAGAAAGCTCCCTGTGAGGGATTCCCCCCACTCTGGGGTGAACAGCCCTAGGCCAGGCTGGGCTGAGAGGGGTCAGAGCCCTCAGGTCCGCCTGGGAAGGAGGCCTCACTTGAGCCCAGTTCTCCCAGTGGCTTGAAGTATAAGATTCCCTTCTAGCCTTGGAAAGGGATAGGCAGAGGGAAGAAGGTGAGTGGGTGGGAGAGGATAGGGGATCAGAGGGGCCTTGGGAGAGGAAAGGAAAGTCTGGGTCCCAGGAGAGAAGGTGAGCCTTGTAGGGGAAGAAGGGTTCCCTCCCCCCACCTCACCGGACCTTGCTCTCATTCTGTCACCCCCCAAGCCCTGTCCCAGCACACACCAGGAATACCACTACTTGATATTGGCCTCATGGGCTGGGCGCAGTGGCTCACAACTGCAATCCCAGCACTTTGGGAGGCTGAGGCGGGCGGATCTCTTGAGGCCAGGAGTTGGAGACCAGCCTGGCCTACATGTGAAACTCCATCTCTACTAAAAATACAAAAAAAAAAAAAGATTAGCTGGGCATGGTGGCGTGCATCTGTAATCCCAGCTACTCAGGAGGCTGAGGCAGGGGAATCGCTTGAACCCAGGAGGCGGAGGTTGCACGGAGCCCAGATCACGCCACTGCACTCCAGCCTGGGCGACAGAGTGAGACTCCATCTCAAAAAAAAAAAAATTAAATTTTAAAAAAGATAGCTACCTCATAAAGCCTCCTCTTAAATGACTGGCAGGCTGGAGTTCTGGAGGCCAAGGAGAGAGTCAAAGAGCCCCCTCCAGCACCACTGTGACTTGGTAAGATAAATTGAACCAGTGTTGAGGGTCCCAGCCTCTGCAAAGCTGCACAGAAGGGCCCAGAGAGCACAGAATAACAGCCTAGCAGCAAAGAACAGAGATGGCTCCAGAGTTAGGCCATTCAAATCCTGGTCCCATCACTCACTAGCCTGGTCATCTTGTGTGAGTGCCCCAAGCCCACCAAGCCTTGGTTTCTTCATCTGTAAAATGGGATTTACAGTCTTGCTTCATACCCTTAGGCAGCGTTTGTAAAAGCACCTGGCAAGTGGTTGACGCTCACAAAACAAAACAGACCGGGTAGATTAACAGAGTCCCCATCAAGGTCTGGCTTTCAGCCCAGCTGACATTTATTGAGCACCTACTGTGTGCCAAGCACTGAGGAACAGTGGCTGGTGTGCACCTGTCTAGGGGTTGTCTAGAATGTTGGGTTGTCAGTCAAGACCTGGCCAGTGCCTACTGCCCTGCCCAGGAGCCAACTTGTCTCATCCCAGGTAGCATGAGAGGGTGGTCCCTTCCCTCCAAGGAATGGAGACCGGGAGGAGGAGTCTCTTGGCTTGCCTTCTGCTCTCAGAGGCCCAGCGTCCAGGGTGAGGCCACTTGCTTAGGACCTCTCTTGGGTCTCTCTACAGATGGGGGCAGCACTGTGCACCGGCCCCAGCCCCTGCCACCGTCCACCATGCACCAGGGCGGGCTGGCTGCAGCGGCTGCAGCCGCCGACACCAGCTCTGCCTACGGAGCCCGCCACAGCTTCTCCAGCTACTCCGACAGCTTCATGAATCCGGCGGCGCCCTCCAACCACATGAACCCGGTCAGCAACGGCCTGTCTCCTCAGGTAGGTGGCCTCAGCTCAGCACCCAGGATCCCACCGCCACGAAAGTCAGACATCTGCAGACAGCACGTGGGTGGAAGCCTTGCGCTCTTTCCTGTATCAGGCTGACTGTGGTCGGGGTTTTTGTTCTAGAATCAGGAATCCTCCCTGGACTCTGTCCTGTGCTCTTGGGTTTCGTTCTAGAATCAGGAATCCTCCCTGGACTCTGTCCTGTGCTCTTGGCTTTTCACCAGGAGTGACCAATTCCTGAAAGGCAGGACCATGTCCTATTGGTGGAGAGAATTGTGGATGGGGTTCTGGGCCGGTAACTCTACCCTGATTGGTCAATGGAATTCTGTTTGCTCCTGTGTGATTGGTTAAGTCATTCATTGCCTCGGGGTGCTGTTAGAAGTCACAGGACCTGCTTTGGATGAAGTCAGAGAGATAATGTGGGCGCTGATGGTGGTTATTGGTGAGTTTGGGGAACAGGACTTGATAATGCCGGAAGTCCCAATGAACTTGAGGAACTGATGGGCTCATTTTTTTGTAGCTTCAGCAGGCTCCCAAATATCCGTGGGGGAAGGGATGAAGTGCCCCCTGCCACATGTCTGTGGTGAGAATCGACTGCACATGATCCAAACTGATCTGAAGAGCCATAGTGTGGCAGAACAGTGAAGCCTGTGGCATGGGTCTAAATCCCAGCTCTACTGCTCAGGGGTCTCTGAGGCAAGTCAGCATCTGTGAGCCTCAGTTTATCCCCTATTAAACAAAGAGAGTCTGTAACTAACGTCTCAACAAGAGGTGCTTGCCACATTCAATACGCTAACAGGTCAGAGCACCTAGCCCAGAGCCTGGCACGAAATCAGTGCCAAGTAAATATTAGTTCTCTGGCCCTCCCAGTGTCAGGACAATGTAATTAATATGGGAAACCCATTACCTAAAAGGAGAATAGAAAGAATTCAAAGAAGGCCAGCAAGCTACATCCTGCGGGCCACATCTGTCCAGCTCCCTGTTTTTTGTAAATAAAGTTTTATTGGAATACAGCCATGTCCATTTATTTATGGTGGCTTTTTTGCCACCACAGCAGAATTGACTAGTTTTAAAAGAGATCATATAAGGCCGAGCGTGGTGGCTCACACCTGTAATCCCAGCACTTTGGGAGGCTGAGGCGGGTGGATCACCTGAGGTCAGGAGTTCGAGACCAGCCTGGCCAGCATGGTGAAACTTTGTCTCTACAACAATACAAAAATTAGCCAGGCATGATGGCAAGTGCCTGTAATTTCAGCTACTCGGGAGGCTGAGGCGAGAGAATCGCTTGAACCTGGGAGACAGAGGTTGCAGTGAGCCAAGATTGCACCATTGCACTCCAGCCTGGGTGACAGAGTGAGACTCCATCTCAAAAAAATAAATAAATAAATAAATAGAAAGAGAGATCATGTGGTCCACAAAGCCTAAAATATTTACTATCAGGCCCTTACAGTAAATTAAAAAAAAAAAAAACCCTTGTCTGAAACATTCCCAAGAATGTTAATTTTCTGCTTGTTTGGATTCATTTCTGTTTGCCTCCATTAATTTGTGTAGCTGAGAGTTAATTGCATTTCAGCTCCATCGTTTATTTATGGGAAAACCCTTGAGTAAGTACCTTCCCCTTTCTATGCCTCAATTTTCTCATCTATGAAATGGAGATAAGCCCAGTACTTGCCTCCCAAGGTTGCTGAGGATTGAATGAGATGATCTGTGGAAGGCAGTCAGCTCAGGTCTGGCACAGAGTGAGTGCCCAGTACCTGTAGGCAGCTGCCTGCAGAGGTCCTAATGGTGATGCATCAAGCCCTCTCAGGGTCCACAGTATGAAGGGTGATGCCACTTACTTGTCTGACCTTGTCAGCCCCTGCACTAGTCCTCACCAGGCCACCCCACTCTCTTGCTGGGATTCCAGGTGAGCTAAACCGTGCACATGGAATACAGCCTGTCGGCCAGAATGTCTTCCCTGGGGACCCCAGTTGGCCTCTTTGAGGTTCAAGGTCATGGCCTCCATCTCACTAGTGCTAACCTTCCAGAGCCCTTGAGATGAGTCACAACAGGGTCCCTGAACTGGCTGGGGGAGGACACTGCCGAGATCCAAGGTTTCCACACCCAAGAATAGGGTCCAGGCGTGGCTTGGTGGTACAAAACAAATTTGGGGGAGTGTCCTTAGAAAGCTGAAGAGGGTCTTTGGGGTTCTGTGTGCAGCTGTCTTGCTTTGGAGATGGAGGGCCCCAGTACACATTGGCCAGGCCAGGGTTGAGAATCCGGCACACCTGACTCCATGACCACTGCTTTTCCTAGCCCGCCCTGTCTCACTGTGGGCTGAGGTTTATCCCCAACACAGGACTCTGTCACAGGACAAAAGAGAGACTTAGCAAAGAAGGGGCCCCAGGCCTCCAGAGTGTGGGTCGGGGATGGGAAACCAACCCACTGGTGTGAGCAGTGGATCAAGGGGAAGTATCTCCCCCATGGCAAGGAGACTTCAGAGTTGGATGACATGTTTTCCATCCTTTCCTGGAAGCTCCTAAGTTGGACCCCCAGCCCTCCACCCAGCCCAGAATTTTACTGAAGCTAAAAGTGAGAGGCCTCCAGCCCATTCCTCAGGGCTGGGAGGCTGACATGATGAATCGGAGAAGCTCAGAGGCTCCCATCAAAGGTGTGAAGACAGATGGAGGGTCTGACAGGGGCAGAGGGGACCAGGAGGTGAACAGCTGCTGGAGGAGGGTGGATGCAGGGGCAGCAGGGCAGGCCGTGTGTGCTTCTGTGCGTGTGAACCGCAGAGGTTAAGCTGCAAGCACTTCCTGAAGGACGGGTGCAGCGAGCAGGGCGGGAGTTTCTGGGTCTTGTACAAAAGCTCCCGGGGTTGCTAGGCTCCGACTCCCACTGCCCTCCCTCCTCAGTCTGGGCAGGTGGACTTGACAACATCAGCACATCGCTGTGGTCCTGGGAGGTGTGGGGCCAGGAATCCTCTGTGTATAAGGATCTGTAGGGAGACGCCCTGTGAGGACAGATCTGCCTCTTGCATCCTCTCTTCCCAACAGGACCGGCTTCTTCTATAGCTCACCTGGGCAGGAGGGACAGGTTAAGCTTCCCCCCTGGGCTGTGGGGTAGGCACACTGTCCCTTTCCCCAGGATGGCAGGTCCCTGACACGTTGCCCAGATAGCTGTGGACCTCAAAACTGGAAGGAATTTTTTTCTTTTCTTTTCTCTCTCTCTCTTTTTTTATTTTTTTTATTTTGAGACAGAGTCTAAGTCTGTTGCCCAGGCTGGAGTGCAGTGGTGCGATCTTGGCTCATTGCAACCTCCGCCTCCCGGGTTCAAGCAATTCTCCTGTCTTTGCCTCCTGAGCAGCTGGGATTACAGGCGCCTGCCGCCACTCCCGACTAATTTTTGTATGTTTAGTAGAGACAGGGTTTTGCCATGTTGGCCAGACTGGTCTTGAACTCCTGACCTCAGGTGATCCACCCACGTTGGCCTCCCAAAGCGCTGGTATTACAGGCGTGAGCCACTGCGTCTGGCCGGGATTTTTGTTCTTACAGAAGCCAAAGGGGCTTACACTGGAGGATGAAGTTGTGGCTCTACCGAGAACCTGGGCAGACCCAGGATAAGCTAGCTGCGCATCACGCTGGCCAGCTTGCTACTACCATGGGGAAGACATGCCTCCTCCAGTGGCTTGACCCAAGTCCCTTGTCTCAAACCCAGCCCGGGAAGTGGGGACCACAGAACATCAAGGACTCCATGGAGAATCTCAAGGAAAAGCCATTTACTCATCTCATCTCTGCACATGCCCCCTGGCTTGGAAGGGAGTCACTAACATAATGAATATTTATAGAGAAACTACTATGTGCCAGGCACTGTTCTAAGCACTTGGGATAAATCAGTGAACATGAGAGGAAGACCCTTATATTGTCCTAGTGAAGATGACAGTACAACAGGGTCAGACAGACAAAAAATATAATTTTAAAAGGCATACAGTATGTTTAATACTAGTGTTGACAAGGGCAGCTGAATTTTCTGGAGCGCTTCTAACTTTCAGATCCTGCTCTGGGTGTTTTACATATATTAATCCACTTAAAGGGTAGAGCCAGGATTCAAACCCATGTCTTTAGAGCCTGAACTCTTTTCCTTTTCTTTCTTTTTTTTTCTTTTTTTTTTCTTTTTTTTTTGAGATAGGGTTTCACTCTGTTACCCAGGCTGGAGTGCAGTGGCGCGATCTCAGCTCATTGCAACCTCTGCCTCCTCCCAGGTTCAAGCAATTTTCCTGCCTCAGCCTCCAGAGTAGCTGGGACTACAGGCATGAGCCACCATGCCCAGCTAATTTTTTTGTATTTTTAGTAGAGATGGGATTTCACCATGTTAGCCAGGCTGGTCTTGAACTCCTGACCTCAAGTGATCCACCCACCTCAGCCTCCCAAATTGTTAGGATT
The DNA here is from genome assembly GCF_029281585.2 of Gorilla gorilla gorilla. NCBI lineage: Eukaryota > Metazoa > Chordata > Mammalia > Primates > Hominidae > Gorilla > Gorilla gorilla. Next base: position 221,197,673 of record NC_073224.2, on the reverse strand, counting down.
ACAGGTGTAAGCCACTGCGCCCGGCCTAGAGCCTGAATCTTAGTTACTTGTTCTGTCTTCCTGCCTCTCAGAAATGCCCTCACTTGCACTCTTTTTAGAGATTGGCTGGTGCAAGAAGAAACCATCTAGGGAAGCCACCCCCCATCTATGGAAGCCACCCCCTTCAGTTTGGTGGAGGAAATAGCTCATTCGACTCATGTGGTGGATGAGAAAACTGAGGCCAATGACTCAGGTTAGGGACCAATAGGCAGAGCTGAGTTATATGGGCAAATGCTTTTCAGGAGGTTTAGATACCCTTGAGGCTTGGTTCCCTGATCATCTCCCCTACCCGCCCAAGCCCCAGCCTAATAGGATTAGGGATTAGGCACTCAGCACATGCATGTCCCTGGCTTTGTGCACTGGGTCCTTCTGAAGAGATGTAGGGAAAAGGAATCCTGCTCGTGAGACCTCATTCCTGATGACGTTCATCTGGGGCTAGGATCATAGACTACCCGCAACCCCCAGCCCACTCTCTCCCCTTTGCTCCGGGCTGAGGGCCAGTTACTTGGACAACGACTGTTAGAAAACAACTTAGAGGTGGGGTGCCGTGGCTCACGTCTGTAATCCCAGCACTTTGGGAGGCCGAGGTGGGAGGATCACTTGAAGTCAGAGTTCAAGACCAGCCTGAGCAACATAGCGAAACCCAGTGTCTACAAAAAATTTAAAAATTAGCCAGATAACGGTGGGGCAAGCCTGTGGTCCCAGCTACTAGGGTGGCTGAGGTGGGAGGATTGATTGACCCTGGGAGGTTGAGGCTGCAGTGAGCTGTGATTGCGCCACTGTGCGCCAGCCTAGGCGACAGAGAGAGACCCTGTCTCAAAATTAATTAATTAATTAATTAAAAACATAAAACGACTTAGGATGAAAGGAATCTTTTGTAACGCAAATGACTTTGAATAATGTGACACCTGCAGATTGATGCCTTCATACCAGCCCCTGTCTAGGAATCCCAAGCAGGCCAGGCTCTTAGGAGTAGTGACCAGAGGTAGAAAGGAGAACACAAGGCTGGCCCTTCAGGGATCTCCAGTCTGGTGGGGAAGACACAGCCCCTGTCTTCAGGAACTCATAGTCTGATGGAAGAGACAAAACCCTCATCCTTAGATGCCTTAGTCTGATGGTGGAAGCACAGCCCTCTCTTGGAACAGAGCTCCAAGAGACAGGTGGGGGAGACAGGCATCAGAAAGTCATTCAGAGCTGCAGTATTTGGCAGGCCGAGATCCCAAGCAAAGAACCAGGAGAAAAGTTCTGCCAGTTTCGAGGGTCCCTTGGGTTGAAGGCTGCAGGCAGGGTGCCTTGTGCTGGAGGCTTCCTCATGGCCCAGGAGGTATGTGCCAGGTGGGGCTGGGAGGTGTGGTTAGCTGGAACTTCCTCATCTCCCAACCTTTTTAAGATGCCAACTATATCAGAGTAGGAAGTGGAAACTGAGGCCCAGAGAGGGCCCAATCTCCCCCCAGATTTTCTGAAAATCACACGGTTGGGTTAGCGGCACCTTTGGCTGGGGTCTGGAGGGCTCCTACCACGACCTCGTGGAAGGGGCGTCGGTCTCCCCAGCACCGCTCCTGGTGCTCTTTTGTAGTGTCCCATACTCATCGTCTCCTTTGTTCCTTTCTGGAGCTTAAAACGAAGGAAGCCATAAAGGGATTTACATATTTACAATTTCCCCACACACCAAGCTAATGAAGAATATTATCTAAGCGTGCAGTTAACCACACAACCACGATCACGGCCAACCAGCCTTTCTGTCCTTTCCTGCTTCTTGATATCCTTCTCTCCGGTCCAGCCTGTGCCTTTAGTAATTACGGCGACAGCAATGGCAGAGATCATGCTTACAGAGGGCCAGGTCCCGATGGGCCTGAATGCTGACCCCACTTGCCCTCCTTGACTCTTGGCTGTTATCTTGTGACCCTCATTTTACAGATGAGGAAACCTTCCTTGTCCAGGGTCCCCTGTCCATCCAACCACCTAAGAAACATTTATGGAGCCTCTTCCAGGTGCCAGGTTGTGTGCTAGGATCTGGCAAGTGGCAGAGTTAGGATTCCAACAGTGGCTCCAGAGCTCACTATGCTACTGTACTGTATCTGCCTGGTGAGGTTGGTCTGGTGGTCCATCCAGGGAAGCTGAGGTCCTAAGTCACAGGGGCAATTAATGGCAGAGTCAGGTTCAGAGTCGCTGTCCCCAAACGCCAAGCTTCCTCTTTCCTCCTGAGACCCACAGAAATCAAGCTCAAGGCTTTACCTTTATTTATTTGTGAATGGGGTCTCCTGGGTGCGTCTTAACAGCACATGCCCAGTACTGCCCTCCTGGCATTGTCTGAGGCCTCTGGGCAGCCAGTTCAGCAAGAAAAGACATTCCATCAATGGCACACCTACTGGACGCCAGATCCCATGTAAGCACTTTGCTTGTCTGAAGTCATTCCAGCCCCACAGCAACCCTACTCTTGGGGAAATAGGCTCAGAGAGGTCAAGTCACTTGCTGAAGGTCACAGAGCAGGTGAGTGATGGAGATGGGGTACTAATTCAGGTCTGCCGGACCCAGGAACCTCTCCACCACTTGACTCTCAGCAAGACACGACCAAGACAGTCCTCTTGCCCTAGGGAACTGAGCAGTGCCACTCACACAGTGGACACTGGAGATTCCTACCTCTCTCTCCTATCACTTCCTCTTCGTGCCCCCACCCCTTCATTGGCGACACTGCGTTTATAATAGGCATTTAAAATGAGTCTTGCTGGACCAGGGACGAGGAAGGAGGAGGGAGCGAGACATTTGTAGGCAGGAAGATGGGGAGGGGGATTGTGGGGTGTTAAATAGCCCAGAATTTTAAAAAAACTGATGCAAATCACTGGTAGGAGAGAAAATTATGTGCAATTACGTCCTGATATTGGAAGGTTTTGCCTAGCCCAGGCAACAAGATCTCATTAACAAGCAGAAAATAAGATTGAAATGGTGTGTAAAAGAGCTGAAAAATGAATTTGAATGCTGCGTTTGTCCACAATTACCCCCTCCTTCACACATATTTTATTGCAATTTTTTTATTATTCTTAATCTCTCCATTCCTCAAAGCAGATTGGGGACATCCTGGCATTACCAGGGCGTCAGGAGGAGGTGTGGAGGATTGCCTGCCCCCCTGAAAGGAGACCCTTCTCTCGCACATTTTCCAAGGTTGGGTTTTGGAGGGATCAGAATTCATTTCTCCGGCTTAGCGGGTTGTAGGAACATGGGGCTTTAACCCCGGCTGCGCGCTCCTCTGCGCCCCGCCCAGCCCTTCCTTCTCCTCCCTTCCTGGGCGAGTCTCCTACTGCCCGCTTCCTCCCTTTGCCTTCTCAGGGTCTCTTTCAGGCCTCCGCTTTCTCGGGAGGCCTCTCCCTCAGGCCCCATGGGTAGAAGGAAGCCTGGAGCGAGAGAAACTGTGCCACCTGTGCCAACAAGCAGCCATGAGTTGGAGCTCTGGTTCTGCCATTTACTAAATTGCTGTGTGACCCTGGCACAGCTTGCTTAACCTCTCTGGGCTTCCTTTTCCTCATCGGAAAACAGGGGTGATCATTGCTACCTCTCAGGGGTTGCTGTGAGAACTAAGGGAAAATTCAAATTAGGTGCCTGGTACAAGTAGGCGCTCACTAAATGTGCACTCGTCACACCCCCCTCACCTGTTCCCTGGCCTCCACCTCTGCCTCACTGCCATCCCTTCTGTTTCCTTCCCTCTGTTCCCTTCTTTTACTTCCCTGCTCTCCTTGACCCCCTTCAGTTAGCTGGACAATGCTTGAGTTGGTTTCCTATCCAGGGCAATGTAAGGTGTTCTGCTGATCTAAGTCTGGGGAGGAGAAGGTGCCAGGTGCAGGGGGTTCCCTCTCTGCAGAAAGCAGGGAAAAGTCTGTCTCCTGCTCCTCCCTCAGGCCCCTGGGGAAGGACGAGCTGATGGAGGAGTGCTTGACTCAAGTTGGCAGGGCATGGGCTCTGAGTGGTTTTTCCCAGGATTAGGGGAAAGCTAACTGAGTCATCCCCCCACCCTCCAACACACATCCCCACACCCCTGTTTCTCTTTCTCTTCATGACCAGTGCTGTTGGTACGGAGTCAGGGGTCAGTTTGTGGAGTGGGCCAGGAGTCCGTGGCTGGATCTTCTTGGACCTGAAGCCGAATGACATTTTTCAGTGTCTGCCCTCCCCAACTGGCCTTCTGTACCCAGGAAGAGCCCAGCTCCCAGAGACTGCTCCTCTGCCCCACCCAAACCACATCCACCAGCCCCTGGTCACAGCATCAGACTAACAGTTAGGCTGCCCGTCCACTCTGCTCATCAGGCAGCCCCCAGTCCCCCAGGGCTTTTTCCCCCGGTTGTCTTGGCGAGGCCAGCCCCAGGGTAGGGATGAACTGCAAGGCTCAGGGAAGCAGCCAAGGCGTAGGTGTGAATTGATGGTCAGTGTGAATTGATGGTCAGTGTGAACTGATGGTCAGTGTGAATTGACGGTCAGTGTGAACTGATGGTCAGTGTGAATTGATGGTCAGCGTGAATTGACGGTCGCTTTAGTCCTTGGCGCTGAGTATCCTCAGCCCTTCCAGAACCTGGGGAGACAGACCCGGCCAAGACCCAGCTCTCACATCCAGCTCCGTCTTTGTCCACAGTTAACCCACCTCAGTGGGAAACGCTCAGTTATTTCCCCCCGGCAGCTCCTCACCAAACAAAACCACCTGCTCAAGTCCATCAGAGGCCTCAGCTCCAGCCCACAAGGGAGCGGCCTGGGCAGAGCCTCTTCTCCTGTGAAAATAGACTCGTGTTTATGTCTCTGCCTTTCCTACCCCTTTTTCCTGGGTGGAGGGGAATGAGGGGGCAGGGGAGAAGGAGGAAACCCCTCCCGGAAAGAAAGGCTAAACCAGGATCAGGAACTTTCCAGACTGCTGCTGAGGGGAGTGGAGCATGCCTATGAGTAGGCTCTGCTAGGAACTGGGAGGCCTGGCTGATTGCCTGGCTTTCAGGGTGACATTAGAGCCCTTGGATCATTGAAGGAGAAGTGGGAGAGCAACCCTGACCTTGCCTCCTTTCTTAGAGAACTGGGTAGAATTCTGGGAAGATATCGGGTCTTCAGCCCACCTATCTGAGTCCGAACAAGAGGTGGGTGGAGGGTGGCCTTCAAGGACCACTCTGGGGCCGGGTGTGGTGGCTCATGCCTGTAATCCCAGCACTTTGGGAGGCTGAGGCGGGCGGATTGCTTGAGGTCAGGAGACTGAGACCAGCCTGGGCAACATGGTGAAACCCCCTCTCTACTAAAAATACAAAAATTAACTGGGCGTGGTGGTGTATGCCTGTAATCCCAGCTACTTGGGAGGCTGAGGAGGGAGGATCATTTGAACCCAGGAGGCGGAGGTTGCAATGAGCTGAGATAACACTACTGCCTTCAAGCCGGGGCAACAGACCAAGACTCCATCTCAAGAAAAAAAAGGGGAGGGGCACTCTGGGCCTCTTTTATGCCCACCAGCAAAACATCTTCTTCCATCCAAACTCCACATCTCCAGAGGGCGTGGGCAGGAGCTGACCTCTGCCCCTTTGCACAGATGGAGTAGAGGCCTGGTATAAACAAGTGGGGAAGGGGAAAGTAGCCTGCTTGGAAGCTCTAGATGTTTCCACACACCACTGTTGTCAGGGACCATGGTCTTCAGTAGGACCACAGGCAGCATGGCAGTACTTGGCACACAAAATCTTGGTGTGACACGTGTATTATAACTAGGTGTCTGGCAGGTAATGGACCACCACCGACTGTTGGGCAACCCGCAGGCATACAGCAGGCCTGGTGAGACACAGCTGTAGTCCATTCTCAGGAGGATTTTGAGGCAGCTGATCATGTGGTTTGCACTTGAATATCATTACATATGATTCCCTCCAAATTCATTTATCTAACTCCACTTAACAGCATAGAGGGAGACTCAAGAAAGAAATATGCATGGCTGTCTCTGCTCTTATACTTTGGAGAGACAATACTCCTCATCCCACCCCAGAGATAAATTAGAGTATTCATTGTAGACAATTTAGTGTGATTTCTAGTCAGACAGGAAGACCAGAGGAAGTCTAGAGAAGGGAGGGCATAGTCAGAGAAGGCTTCCTGGAAGAGGAGTTCCAGAGGGAAGACTGGATTTGCACAGGGATAAATAAAGGAAGGGGTAGGAGGTTGGTGCCGACCAGACAGCAGCAAATGATACAGCAGATATGAAAACAGTCACTAATTTAGGCACATCATGGACACAGTGGAATGATCATACAGACCAGGGCTCAAATGCTCACATGCTCAGCCGGGCACAGTGGCTCATGCCTGTAATCCCAGCACTTTGGGAGGCCAAGGCGGGTGGATCACTTGAGGCCGGGAGTTCGAGACTAGCCTGGCCAGCATGGTGAAACCCTGTCTCTACTAAAAATACAAAAATTAGCCGGGCATGGTGGTGCGTGCCTGTAGTCCCAGCTACTCGGCTGAGGCAGGAGAATTGCTTGAACCCCGGAGGCGGAGGCTGCAGTGAGCCGAGATCTAGTCACAGCACTTCAGCCTGGGTGACAGAATGAGACTCCGTCTCAAATAAATAAATAAATAAATATACAAAAACAAATTCTAGCTCCTCTGCTTATTTGCTGTGTGATCACAGGCAAGTTATTTGAGCTCTCAGAGCCTCATTTTACTCATCTGTGAAATGGGGCCTCTGCCACTCACCTTGCAGGCTTATGAGAATTCAATGAGATTGCTCATGTGAAACCCTTAGGTCCCCACCCGGCATCTAGTAAAAGCTTAAGACAATGTTCCCCTTTCTGCTTCTCCTCGCCCTGAACAGAAATTGAACTCCAGAAGTCTTGCTAGGTTTCTCTACCCAGGCAATTTCCTTTCTGGTCAAAGGTTGGAAACTCAGGAGATCCAAGTTTCCTCTAGACTCTGCCTCCAAACCACCATGTGATCTTGATAGAGGCCTTACTGCTGTGGGCCTCAGTTTCCCCATCTGTGCAATGAAAGAGATGGGCCAACTGCTAGCAGAGAGCCTTCCTATTCAGAATCAGTGATTCTGTGAGTTACTTGTACATCCAGGGGAGTCACAGCCTCCAGATCTGCGGGCAGGGCTGGCCCGCCTCTCAGTCGTACAACCGCACCTCCTTCCTGCCTCCTGGGAAGCCTAGTAGGCCCGGGTTTAGCCTTCCAGAGCTGCATGGCTTGGTGGGAAAGAATGCAAATAGTGGATCTGTCCTTCTTTCTGATTAGCACAGGGACTGGGGATGAGACAGTACAGCAGACAGAAGGAAAGAAAATGAGGGAGATTAGGAATTAATACAGCAGGCAGACTTAGAGTTTCTCAGGCCTGTCCCTAGGGTCCCCTGCGGGAGGGAGGCCGCTGGGATGGTTGGGCAATCGGGCCTGGGAGGCCAGGCAAGATCGCAGGTAGGAGAGACGGGGATGACTTTGAGGGTCCCCAAAGGAGACTTGTGCTCTCCTCTGCCTCCAAGCCTTTGTACCTGCTGCTCCCTTGGCCGGGAACACCTTCTCCACCACCCCATTGTCATCTCAAGCCCACCCGTACTTCTTTTTTAAGACTTGGCTCCCTTCCATGAAGCCTTCCTTCAGGACACCCCCGACACGGTGGGTTAGCTGTGCTTTCCCTGTGCAGTTACCACATTTTATCAGTACATTAAATGTATATATTGATATAAGTAATACAGTATGTCTGTATTGCTACACAAATATTATTAAATAGTAATAAGTAAAATGTTTTAGCATTTACCACAAGCCAGATGCTGTGCTAAGTCAGCTACATGAATTATCTCATTTAATCGTTATAACATCCCCTTGGAGGAAGTGCTGGAATGATTATTTCTGTCCTACAGATATAGGGACAGAGGCACGGAGCAGTTTAAATAATTTGTCCAGGGTAAGTTGCTCTTTAAGGCAGGAGAGCAGGGGGGTCAAGATGCGTGCTAGAATCCCAGTGCTTGGGCTCAATCCCCAGCATTGTCACTTCCTACCTGTGTGACCCCAAACAGGCTCTTCCCTGCCTCTGTTTCCCCTTCTGTAAGGTGAGGCTAATAATCATTCCCATTTTATAGAGCTAGCCTGAGAAGTGTGTTCATATATGCAAAGCATGCAGAAGAACAGCTAGCATAATATGAGGTAGCTGTTTGCAGACGGGGTCTGAGGCTCCAGCAGGTGCCACCAGGGGCCAAGGTCACAGTGAGTTAGCGCAGGGCCGGGACGCAGACCTCCTGTTGCAGAATTCGTGTTCCCTCAACACCTTTGCAGCTGTCTCTTCCACACTCATTTCCCATCTTCTTTCCATCAGCCTTTTCCATCCTGTTCCCCCCGCTCCTTCTTGTCCCCCACTCTAGGTTCCTGCCCTGCCCCCACCTCAGCCCCAGGGCTCCCTAAGCTTCCCCACCGGCCCTTCTCTCTCCTGGCCCTTTCCCCGGCTGTGAACACGTTTCTCCAACACCTTTTTCAGTGGGGACGGGTGTCCTTGGCCACCAGGGGAGTTCTGCTAAGGGCAGGGGAGGCTCCTCCCTTGGAGCTTTGGAGAACATCAGAGATCTGGGTTGGGTCCCCCAGGACATTGTTGGAGGCCTTTGGAAGGTTGAGCCTGGGTGCGCCCTAATTCCTGCGCACCTCGGCCTTGTCACTCCCCCACTCTGTGGCTCTGTCGCCTTCTGAGTGATAAGGGCCTGCACTTTCTTGGGAGGGTGGACAGCCTCCCCCACCCCTCAGCCCAGCCAGGCCTGCCTTTCACTTTCTCCTCCAGCCATTCTTGCCTCCCTGTCCCCTGCCACAGCCCAGAACTTTCTCTTGGGCTCAGTTGATGGGAAATCCACGTCTGTTTGTTGTTTTTTGTTTTTTGTTTTTCACACACTCTCTGCTTCCTATTTCTTTCCTTTCCCCACTTCCTCTTTTCGCCCTTCGCGCCCCATTTCCCTTCGCCCCCTGTGCCACCACCCCCTTGCTCACCGTCTCCCTGATCGCGTCATAACCCTGAGAATATCTCCAGCCTGGGTCCTCTCTCCACCCACTCCCTTCTCTCAGACCCTCATTTCCCTCTTTGCCTGTCTCCTCCCATAGCCGGCCTCGCCTCTACCCATTCTCTTCCCCCTAATCTCTCTCATTCTTCTCTCCTCTCTCATTCCGCACCCAACAAACACCTCTTCCCCCTCCATCTTCCGCCCCTGCGCGCCCCCCTTGCCCTCTCCCCCACCCCCGTGTCCCCTTTCCGAATTCCTCCGCTGCTGGTGGGCTCCGAGGCAGGGACCGGGCGCGGGCTCCCGAGGCCGGGCGGACCCAAGTCCAGGGCGGGGGTTGGGGCGGCGGCGAGGAGGGGGGATCGGGTCCGGGGGGATCCGCGCGGCCGCCCCTCCCCGCGCTCGCCGCCGCCGCCGCCGCCGCCGCCGCCGCGCCTTTGATCCATGGCCCGAGGCCGCCTGACAGTGGAAAATGCGGGGAGACAAAACCACTCAGTCAAAGTGATTCCCAACAACTGTCTCCCCGAGATAAGGACGCCCTCGGGCTCGGCGGCCTGCTTAATTCCCGCTGCCCGGGCCTGGGATCCCGAGCAGCCGCGCGCCTGGCCGCCCCCCGGACTGCGGAGCCGCCGCTCGCTCGTCCAGTCTTGGTCGCGGGGCCTCGGCCGTCTCGGGACAGGGCAGGCGGCGAAGGGACGGGCAGCCGGTAAGCAAGACCCTTGCTGCCTGCTGGAGAGAGAGGCTCCCTCGGGAGCGCCCCGTTCCCCACCCGTTCATTAGGGCCTTCTCCACCAATGCACTTGCCCTTCCCTCCACCTAGAACCTTCTTGCCCCTCCTCTCCTCGCTTAGCCAGCTCTGCTCATCTCTCTGGTCTCAGCTCAGAGGTTGTTTGCTCCAGAAGTTTGCCCTGACCTGGCTCTGGTGGCCAGGCCCCCTCCCATGCCCCTTGTATTCCCCTGGGTAGCAGCTTTGCCTCTGGTTTCTAACTTTTTGGATACCGCTCTCTCCCTCTAATGCAAGGACCCTAGGCTCTTGGCGTGTGTCCCCAGCACAAAGCCTGGCACGAAGTAGGTGCCCAGTAAACAGCTGCAAACATGCCCTGGGCTCTCCTGAGGGTCTATTTTGTGCCCCATTCTGTGCACAGAGGATGCCAGGGGGGCTAAACCTGGCCTCTGCCCTCAAGAACCTTCCAGTTAGTCCACCCACAGACAAGCAAGTGACAAACCATGAGCCAGAAGCCTCCAGAGAGGAGGGAGGCCTGGGGAGGGTCTGCAGCCCCCTCATAGGGAGGGAAATACCGTCTTGACGGCCAGCTGGCCTGACTCGCTGGATAGACCACCTGGAGCCCCGACTCTGCTGTCTGACCACCCTCCTTAGCAAGCTATGGTTCAACAATGTGTAGATTCCAGAGGGACAGGAGATGAGATTATGTAAAGTGAGGCCAAAAGTGAGCCCTCATGATCCCACCTGAACCTCCATGGGGGTGTGAGGGACAGGAGAGCCAGCATGTTTGGGATGATGGCAGAAGGCACACGTCCTGTGGAGGCAGAATTCAGCTGAACTGAGTTCACTCAGAGTTGGCCAGGGATGGAAGGGGTAACTTTGGAAAGCAGGGGGTGCCCCATCTCTGCTCAGAGCGGGGTGCAAGCAGAATCCAGGCCATACCTGCCAAAAGGATTGGAGGGTGAGTCTTTGCAGGGTGGGGCGATTGAGCTAGAATCAGTGGTTCCCAAACCTGAGCCTGTTAAAAATCTCAATTTGCAGACTCCACCCTGAGAGCCTGTTATAATAGGTCCATGGTGGGACTGGGGAAATCTGTATTTTTTAAAAAGGTACAGTGCAAGGCAGCCGGTCCCAGGCCTGGCACATCCAAAGTATGGATTAGCGAGGTTCCACCTTGTAAACCTCTCCCCAAGTGGAGGAACGTGGGGATCTGTTGAAGGCCTCCCTAACCTCAGTGCACCTGGGGGTCCCTGTGCACCCCAATGGTATCCACGCCTTGACCCATCCTTTTTTTTGAGATGGAGTCTCCCTGTGTCTCCAGGCTGGAGTTCAGTGGCTCAATCTCAGCTCACTGCAACCTCCGCCTCCCAGGTTCAAGTAATTCTCCTGCCTCAGCCTCCCGAGTAGCTGGGATTACAGGCATGCACCACCACGCTGGCTAATTTTTGCATTTTTAGTAGAGACAGGGTTTCACCATGTTGGCCAGGCTGGTCTCAAACTCCTGACCTCATGATCCTCCCGCCTCAGCCTCCCAAAGTGCTGGGATTACAGGCATGAGCCACCACACCCAGCCGACCCTTCTTTTCTTTAGAAAACAGGTTGGGGGGAGTGTCTGCTTGAAATGAACTGAGATCCCCCTCCCCAGCAATCTCAGAGCTAGAAGGCACCTAGAAAGAGTTAACTGGCTGTCTCATTTTGCAAATAGAGACACTCACAATGCTCCTGCACACTTTCACTGTCCAAAAAGACTCAGGAGTTAGCAGGGCTTTTGAGGGCACAGTAGGTGCAGCAATGGCCTTATCATTGCAAGAGGTTGATTTGCAGCACGTGGGGTCATCCATGCTTCTGCTCCCAGTGGCTTAGGTGACTTCTGCTTTGACACAGAGCCCTGGGAAATCTTTTCAAGTATCCACAAAAGAGGTAACCCGTGTGGGCGAATGAGTGCTGGATGAGGAGACAGGAGACCTGGGTGGGGCTTTTGAGGGAGATCCGCCCCTGCCCTGTTCCTGTCCCTCCATCCTGCTGTGTGAGGGCTGGGGCTTTGGGGAATAGGAGACAGTGTGCGCTCTCAGAACCCAGCCCCTAGGCCCTGAGGACTGCCAGTGGAACTGGCCTGAGGCCAAATGAATGTGACCCTCTCACCAGACCAGGGGTCTCTGACCAGCGGCATCGAAGGATTAAGGTCCCGTGAGGGCCCTGGCAAGTGTCTTATCACAAAGGGGACATGTCCAGGCTGAAATTGAGACATACTGCCCAGGGGCAGAAGTTCCGGAGCCTCCCCGGCAAGGGGCTCCCTTCCCTTCTTGGGCATGGATAATGACCTCCGCCGGCCCTGGAACTCCATAGCATCCTTCCCTGAGCCCCCTGGACTGTGGCTCCAACCCCAACCAACTTCATTCTCCTTGTCTAGGTCTCTGGGGTGAAACAGCTGTCCCAACTGGGGTCATATTCTGCTTTTACCCCCAAAGAAGTGAAGTTGGTATCCCAGCATGGTTACTGATCATAGTAGCAGTCATGCCACACCACATTGGTTTGGCAGTTGGCAAAGGCACCTCTACTCCTATTAGTATTTGGCCCTCCCTGAGCCCTAAGGGCTTGGAATCATTGTACCCATTTTGCAGACTCAGAGAGGTGAGCCCCGTGGTCAGCAGCAAGGCACAATGTTGGAACCAAAACCCTTGGTTTATCCAGATACTAAATTCTCTCCTCCAAGCTGGGCTGCCAGAACAGGCAGGGTCTGGAGCAGATCCTTGCTTCTCCAAGTCTGTTCTGCACTTTAACGAGGTCCCTCCAAGGCTCTGCATGCCTGTGGATGTTTGAGAAGCACTAGAGGATGACCTCTCATGCCTTCCCCTCCTCCCAGCTCTCAGATGCTCCATAAGCTCCCTGCGATGACTCAAAGTAAACCACCCTGAACAGCAGAGGACAGAGAAAGGAAGGGGCCTGGGAGGGAACCCCAAATCCTTCCGAGGCCCAGAGGAAGAGACAGGAGAGCAAGGGAGATGGCTGCGGTTCTGTACTCAGCCAACACCCAGCTAGACCAGGGTATGGGCCTGGCACCCTGGCATGACAGCTCAACCCGGGGCACATCAAGCTCCTGGGCTGATTTGGCAGGTGAATCTAGCAGGGAGGTATGCAGTGGGCAAGGAAGTGGTCAGAGAGACAGACAGACAGACCCAGAGAGAGCTAGGGTATGAGGTGCTGATGGAGAGAAGGGAGGTGGGTGCAGATGGACCCATGGAGAGAGGGGAGGTGGGCACAGACGGACCCATGGAAAGAAGGGAAGTGGGTGTGGATGGACCCACTGAAGCATCAAGGAAAAGGAGGGATGGAGAGTGGTGGAGACTCGGGGGAGAGAGAGAGAGAGGTAGAGAGACACCCAGAGACCAAGAGACAGAAACAGGAGCAAGAAAACCTAGGGCAGAGCAATGCGGAGGCAGGGGCATATACAGGGGTGGGGCCAGGAGAGGAAGAGACGCAGGGAGAGGGATAAATCAAGAAGGCCAGGGATGATGGAGGGGGAACCCAGAGCTGGAGGGAGGAAGGTGCAGAGAGAGGGCTTGAGGGCTCGGAGGAGAGGGACACAGACAGCTCTGCCATCAGAGGAACCCGAATTTGAATTCCAGGCCCACCACCTGCTCCCCCATGTTGGTCCATGGGAGCAGCAGCCGCAGGCAGGTCCCTTTCTCTCCCAGCCTAGTGACCTGCCAGAGCCAGCTTCTCTCCACACTCCCTCCAGCCTCTTCTCCCACTCCCAGTCCAGGTGTCTGTGGCGAGGACCTTTTCCCATGCACAGGGGCTGCCCGGGCCTGAACCCCAGATGCCCTGGCCTCCCAGTGCAGCGGTGGTGGGTCCCAGAGCCCTCAGAGCCCAGGGTGAGAAGTCCTGCCCTTTTGCCGAGTGTTTTCCTTTAGTTCCAGATGCCACCCTGACAGGGGCTACCCTGTGATTAATGTCCCCACCCCCAAGGCCTGGGACCAGCCCCTCCTCCCCAAGCCAGAGGTGGCGGTGGGTGCGCAGTGCAGGGACTGAGCTTCCCGAATCCCTTCCTGGTTCCTCCCTCTCCCTGGACCCCCTCCAGCCACCAGGAGCAGAGAGCAGACCCCTCCTCAAAGACACTCTCAGATAAGCCACATGGCCGTGACTGAGTTTCCCTTTAAGCCTCAGTTTCCCTGGCTCTCTGAAGGTGGCAATAGTCCTGCTGCTGTGCTCAGGAGGCTGTGCCAGCAGAAAGCCCGGAGCTCCCTGGGGCAAAGCAGAGAGGCTGCTGGGGGCCTCTGGGGAGTCCCACACACTCTTGATACCAGAGCCACTCATGGTGGTGGATGTGGGGATAAAAAGAACCATTTCTGCTCCGTCAATGATGCGGGGAGGAGAAGCTGGCAGTTGTCGGACCATGTCTGGAAACACACAGGCTTCAGCAACTTGAAGGCCCTGTGCAGAGTGGCAGAGAAGCAGATCATGGTTACTTCAAAGGAGAGTCATAATTAGGGGCGTTGCATGGTTTGGAGGACTGCTGTCAGAGATGGGGATCAAGGTTGGAGTTAGAATTGGTCATGTTAAATTGGAGAGTATTATCTAAGTTGATGGCAATGGTTACCAGCTCTGTGATCTCGGGCAAGTCACTTGACCTCTCTGTGCCTCCATTTGCTCATCCATCAAATGTAGATGATACAGGGTTAGACCTGCTTCCCAGGGCTGTTGTGAGGAGTAAATGGGTTAACTCACTGAAATGCTTAGAATACTACCTGAGATGGAGACAGCATTACAGAAATATTAGCTTTGGATTATGGATGGCTGACCTTGGAAGTGTGGTCAGCACCAGGGTCATGGAGTGGGGTCGTAATCAGAGCGGGGGGCCCAGGTTGGAGTTGGGGTGCATGCAGTATAGGATAAGGCGGGGACTCCATTTGCCCAACCCCTTCCCCATATAACCCGAGGCATTGCCTTTCCAGCCTGCATCGCCAGCGAAAAAGCTACTATCTCCTCCCGTATCTCTTAGGGCCCGGGGACTGAAACGAGACAACATCTCTCCACCACCGTCCCCAGCCTCTTGTTTGTTTGGTACGTCAATGCCGTGGGCATGTTTTTGCTAATTTCGTAGCTGCCTTTATCAAATGGGGATTCACAGGCGCTTTATCCTCAATAAGTGGATTAGTCTTTGAGCTAAACAAGAAGGTGTGGGACGCGGGGGCTGCTCCGGAGAAGATATTTGTTTTGTAAAGAATGGAGCCTGCGTTCCCTGCCCTGTGTGGGTGAGGCGGCAGGGCGTCGACGTAGCTGGAAGGGCTGTCTCTGTTCCTTCTCCCAGGGCCCCAGAAGCCCTAACTCATGGGAACTTTCTACAGTGCCAGCAGGGAGCAGGAGGGAGGCTGGATCTCTGGAGAAAGAGCTCCTGGGTCCATCTCGTGAGGGGAGAGTGAAACTCCAAATCAGACCCGGGTAAATAGGTATACCGGGGCTCATTTTGAGTTGTGTCACCTCCTTGGGCTGCAGCTTTTTCCTCTCCATCTTCTGTCTTCATCCACCTTTCCTTTCCTTCCTACCCTTCACCTCCTTTATCTGTCTCCTTTCTTCATCCCTCAAACCCCTCCAAGGGCCTTTTGCTAAGAACTGTACATTCAGGCACCCATAAGACATCGTTTCTGCTCTTGCAGACTTCATAGTCCAGTTGGACAAAACCAAGACAACAAATTAATGGGCCCCCAAATGTGGCAGCAAGAGGTGAATCTGGTTGGAAACCCTAGAATGCTTCCAGCTGCTTCCTTAGCCTTGATGCTTTCTAAGGAATGGCCATCTGGTGCTCACAGGGCTTCTCAAACTTCTCTTCAAACACCCGGGATAATAGTTGAGTATGTTCCCCCTGAGGCCCTGGGGGTGGGGAGTAATATAGAGTTTAATGTATTCTCTTTGAGATGCATTCTTTGCCACTACGGAGCCATATATGTTGGGTCATAATAATGGAATAAGTTGGCATCGTGTCAAGTTGACTCCTTTCTAGGAAGTTGTGCCATGTTTAGCTTGTGGCTTTCCATGGCACATGAAGGACAGCCGAATATGGGCACTGAGAGGGGAATCGAAGATGATTGGGATGTCTGAAGTCTGAGTGACCAAGAAGGTGAGGTATCGTAGACAGAAACAGGGAATGCAGGAGGAGGACCTGGGTCAGAGCTAGCTCTTTGTTGGTCAAGACCAGGAGATAGCCACAAACGTGTCCAGGACAGAGGTTGGGGCAGAGATGTGGATTTCAGAGACATCTCTCTGCAGAGACCTGGAGGTGGAATACGATGCACAGGGAGAGAAGAGAGAAAGGCTGGGAGGTTTCATTGCACCCATGGCGGGGGGACCCAAATGCTTTCTTTTTCCCTTCCATTTTTAATATGCATAGCCAGGATCTTGAGGTCCTTGCTCTGTGTTGCAGCAAGAGCCTGGCTGAGGGGGAGAGAGGGAGCAGAGACTCTAAGAAGGAAAGAAAAGAGTGGAGCAGAGCATTCCGGTCCCCAGCTGGTCTTTAGCAGCGTCTCTCCTCCCCAAGCTGCCTCCAGCTGAGTGTGATTTTGCTATTTATTTACATGTAATTATTGCTATGAGGTGCAGATATTAGCGCTGTCAAGAGCAATTTGCTCTGACATTTTTCACTCGCTCAGTGCCCCCGCCACTCTCAATGGGGCCCAGGGTTCTCCCGGCTCAGGCCGCTGCGTGCTCGGTGGGCCGGCCGGGAACCACCCAGCCGGCAAGGAGTGGCGTCAGCGGGCTCACCCGGCTCCTCTGCAAACTCATTAAGCTTCGAAATTGAATTTGGTCTGGGAGAGGGCTGGCTGGGCCCCACTCCACCAGCCGAGGCTGGCTCAAGGCCTCCCTGCTCTGTCTTCCACAGAGAAAACTGGGCAGGGCCAAGCTCACCGGGGCACAGGCCAGTGGCTAAGGCTGGCAGCAGGCTGCAGAGGCAGCTGGTGAAGGCAGTGGAGGGTCATGGTCAGAGAGGTGAGATGTACACAGCCACCATCAGCAGAACCCCAACATGGCCAAGGCACACTGCGGGCATGGTAGCTCAAACCCTCTCTGTCTGCTCCATTACCAGGTCACCCAGAAAACCAATCCATAACTTTGAGGGCCAGCACTGCAATTGACAGGTGTACCCACCTAACTAACAGACTGTCCTATGAAGCCAGTCAAACACCTTAGTCATCCTGCAGAGGATGGTACTATGGAGGTAGGAAGAGGTGCTGAGCTGGCCCTGCAGCAAAGCCCCTGGGTGGATGCTAGAAACAGAATCGACTCTATTTACAACTTTTGAGTTCAAATCCAACCCCCAGTGCTTACTAATTGTGGAGACTGGGGCAAATTATTTAGCTTTCTAGAGCCTCCGTTTCCTGATCTTGAAAATGGAACAGGCATTTTTCATTATATTTCATATTTCATTGAATCTAAGACATCTGATCCTGGCCCTCCCTCGATCCTATCAGAAGATGGGAACAAAAGCTTTCCACACAGCTACGCAGCCACATAGCCACAGCAAGGCAGTGACGAAGGCAATACGCATCCTCATTTCAGAGAGGTGAAAATGCATGTCTTCGAGCTGCTGTGGGGAGGAGGGGCTGGCAGTCCGCCTGCACATAGTAGGTGATGGGCACATAGTAGGTGCTTAAGGCTATGATCCTTTTCCCATGTGAGCTTCTCTATAACCAGGAGCCACTTTACAAATGGGGAAACTGAGGCTTATTTGTTAATTCATTCCACTGAAGGGATTTTGTTCCTGGGAGGGGGCAAGCCGGGCCTGAGCTATCACGGCCCTGAGTCCTTAACACGTTGTGATATGTGCCAGCTTGTCTGCCCAGGTACTAACAAGGCCTCCCTGCCACCGCTCAGTCCCTGCCACAGCCAATCTGCATCCTCGCCTCCACCAATTACCAAGGTGGAGACGCCCCCCGCACCCCCCACGCCAACTCTGCCAGGCCAGGGGGGCCTGAGAGCTCAGACCTCCTCCTTTTCCAACCTGGGCGGGGGACCAGAGTCAAGGAGGCCCTCCTCCCTCCCGTCTCCTTCCTCCCGCCTGCCCCTCCTCCCCTCAGCTTGGCCAATTAGGCCCCTGACACCTGGAGCCGCTGACAAACTGTTTCTGTCACTTGCTCTCTGTCTTTCATTAGGGCCGCAGAAGAGGGGGAGCAGGAAAGGGAGGGGGAGGAGATGGGATCGTTCATGCTTAGTAAGGCCAGATACATTAATTACAAAACGGCCATTTGCCGCGTGAAAGTGTGCTAATTAAATTTATGCAATCATTATCTTTAAATAGTCATATCTTTTCCAGCGATCGGCCCCTTCCCCCCGAGCCTCGCCGCTCCGAGCAGAGTCACTCTAATCCCTCGTCCACCATTTATCGAGCCATCAGAGATGGTTTCAGAATCTCACTACACCCTGTTAGCACCAGCACCCACCAGGGGCCCTGAGCCCTTGGACCCATCCTGGCGTGGGCACCTTCAGATTCAGGCCAACCCAAGGATCTGCCCTGGGATGAGGGGCAAAGCCTCCGTCTGGTGTTTCCAGATATTTCTAGATGTTTCCAGAAATTTGGAGATTGACATCTTGTAAAACAGACATTGGAAGAGTGTGTGTGTGTGTGTGTGTGTGTGTGTGTGTGTGTGTGTGTGTGTGTCTTTGACTTCTTGGACAATGAGTGGAAAGCCATTCTGTTCCTCCCTCCACCCCCACCTCACCTCTAGACAGTCCTTAACTAAAAGCCTCCAAGGACCCCTGGAATGGGGAGGGGGCGCTTAGAAACCCATTGGGTTGGAGGATGTTTGCCATATGTCCCCTCAATTTATTCTTTTCCTCCAACCAACTCTGTGCTAGATCCTGTGCTCAGGATAAAAAGATAAATTCATTTCTTCATTCATGAATTCCTCACTTAGCAAATGTTTATTGGGTGCCTTCTGTGTCCCAGGCACTGGGAATAAGACGCCAAGTCTGTCCCCAGGCAGCTCCTGGCCAAATCCAGGCACGTCATGGCCAAATCCAGGCACGTCATGGCCACAAGAAAACAACAAACAGGGTGAGGCTCAGTCTGTTCCCAGGCAGAGGGTTGGGCCTTAGTGGGACTGAAAGTTTCCACGGGGTAAGGCTTGAACACAGGGACCTCACAGCCTCTTTTGGCTGCACCTCCCAGGGTCTCTCCCTCACACACCAGAAGGTTCTTACCAAAGTCTCAGCTGGGTGTCTTCTGCTGCAGTTTCACAAATTATCCCCTCTGCTTTCCTCTTCACTCAGACAGAGCCGGCCTCATGAGTCTTTCCAAGTCTGTATATCAAGCTGCACGTGGGAGGAGAAGAGACCCCACCAGGGTTGTGGGTGGGTAGCCCCCACCCTGGTCAGAGATGGCAGTCAATGACCCGGTGTTCACCACGTATCCTCTGAGCTTCCAAGGTCCCCAAGCTTCAGCCTGTACTCTGGGCTGGGGCACACAGGATCTGTGCCCTATACATGTGCAGTGCTCACATGCACACACACCATGCACACACAGTAGTAGATACTGCATGCACATGCAATACTTATGCACACACAATACTCACAGAAACACATAAAAAATTCACACATATACACACAAATACTTGCACATGCACACACAAATTCTACACATGCACATACAATACTCCCATGCACATATAACACACAGGCACATACAAAGACACAATGCTCACACATCACACAAGGACTTAGAAGCATGCATACAACACACACACACACAGTACTTTCATGTGCACAAGCATGCATGAACACACAGTACTCACACATGCACACACAGTATTCACACATGCAAACACTCTCTCATCCTCTCTCCATCTCTCTCTCTCTCTCTCTCACACACACACACACACAGAGTTAACACTCAGTTAATAAATGGCCCTGAGCCACCTATGGTAAATGAAGGCCACAGCCAGGCACAAGGCGATCACCTACTAGCATCAGACCAGAAGTCAAGAGTCAAGGGTCCTTGCCCCAATCCTGCCACTCATCCCCCAGGTGATTCTGGGTGAGCCGCTAAGCCTCAGTTTTCTCATCTGAAAAATGGGGTAACAGTACTTCCTAGAGTCATTATGAGGCTTAAAGGGAAATACTTCACAAACTGTAAAGTGCTGTGCTTGTGCAAGAGAATGCCATCAGCCAGGCTTAGAAAAGCGTTCATGGAGGCCTTCGAGGGTGACAAATGAGAGGGAGCCAGGAGTCAGGGGGCTGGGTCGGGGGAGGGAAGGGAACCTTCTTGCCCACACGGCAGGTGCAGGGCTTCGGTGTGGATGCTGGTAGTGGAGGGGGTTGGGTGTGTAGGCCATAAGCAGAGATGGAAACTGAAATGGGGGACAGGGAGACCTGCAGGAAATCTTGTTTGGAAGCTCCAAGTCAGCACCCGAAGCCTATTACCGCTGTCCACAGGGGGGAAGGAGGGGGAGGGTCCAGATCCTCTTAGTGGAGTATTGAGAGGAAGAGGGGGTGAGGGTGGGCAGCTGCCTGGGTGGGTAATTTCTGGCTTGCACTAATCCCAGTGTGGGACTGGGAACAGGCAGCCGCCAGTAGGGGCATGCGTGTGTCTGGGTGTCCCCTGGGGGCTGGAGGAGGGTGAAGGGCGCACAGGTTTGCGTGAGTGAGCTGACGAAGGCGGAGTTGTGGGGTGGCAGTGTGTGGGTGCATGAGGGTCTGTGTACCTCTGTGTGTGCACATCGGGGAGGCCGGTGGATCTGTGGCCAGCGGGATGGGTGCCTGCGGGTTTTCATGGATGTCATTCTCTGTCTGTTCATGTTGGTGTGTCTGTAATGTGTGTGTCTTCCTGCAGGGGTGTCTGGGTGTGTGTTGGTGCATCTGTAATGTGTATGTCTTCCTGCACGGGTGTCTGGGTGTGTGTTGGTGCGTCTGTAATGTGTGCGTCTTCCTGCATGGGTGTCTAGGTGTGTGTTGGTGTGTCTGTAATGTGTGTGTCTTCCTGCATCGGTGTCTGGGTGTTTTTTGTGTGCATCCCATATCTTTGCCTGTATGAGTATGGATGTGTCATGGTATTACATGTGTGTAGCAATTCACAGTGATGTCTTGAGACTAGTGGCCATCAAACTTGGCTGCTCATTAGAATCACCCGGGAGCTTTAAAAACTCCTGACCTGACCGGGCGTGGTGGCTCACGCCTGTAGTCCCAGCACTTTGGGAGGCCAAGGCAGCCAGATCACCTGAGGTCAGGAGTTCGAGACCAGCGTGACCAACATAGAGAAACCCCATTCTACTAAAAAAAAAAAAAAAAAAAAAAAAATTAGCCGGGCTTGGTGGTGCATGCCTGTAATCCCAGCTACTCAGGAGGCTGAGCCAGGAGAATCGTTTGAACCTGGGAGGCAGAGGTTGCGGTGAGCCGAGATCACACCATTGCACTCCAGCCTGGGCAACAAGAGTGAAACTCCGTCTCAAAAAAAAAAAAAAAAAAACTCCTGACCCCCAGACCCCCAAGTGATTCCAGTGGATAGTCAAGACGGAGAACCAGTGATGGAGCAGACAGACCCAGGGGAGAGGCCCATCTCTCTTGCCCAGTCCTCAGCCTGCTCTGACAGGATCTGCCTGGAGGCAGAGGTGGATTCCAGGCCCCAGACCCTTAGGAACCAAGGCAAGTTGTGAGCTGGGCTGCCACAGGTCATCTCCCAGCCTGGGGACAGTTCTTGGTCCATAGGGACACTTTCATGCAATTCAGACAAAGCATTCTATTCCTGGCAAGCTGTGTTCTGACAACGGGAACAGCGGGCTCTGAAAATATCTCCTCTTCTCACCTCTTGTGGAAGTCAAAACGGTGAGCCAGGGCTGGAGGTGGACCTGAGGCTTGGAGATGAAAGTGCTCTGTGTGTCAAGCCAGCAGATCCTTTTGGAACCACACCCAAGACAGGGGGCAGGAGGGAGTGGCAGTAATCCCTGGGGTGCCAAGTCACTCTCCCTCTTTGAGCCTCAGTTTCCCCATCTGTGAACATGCAGCAAACTCCAAGTTGCCTCCCAAGTTTCATGTGCATATTTGGGTGTATTTACATGCAAGTGTGTGCATGTGTAAGTGTATTGGATAAGTTTAGGAAAGTGGGAGTGCAAATGGGAAAAACTATCCTGCCCGTTAACTGGGGCTCTGATGAAAGGCCGTTTGGCGATTGGGACCAGAGACATTTTCAATGGACTCATCGTCCTGGATTCACGTGTGTGTCCTGCAGAGTGTGGTGTGGGCTGCCCTGTGCAGTGTGTGTGTTGTGGAGTTGTGTGGATTCCAGGCCTTGCTCAGCTGAGACTGGGAGACTCCAAGGATTTGTACTTTGATGATTCCTTCTTCCTATAGGGGAGCACACTCAGGCCAGAGTGGGGTGCAACTTGTCAAAGCCGCACACTCCTGCTCCCTTTCCAGTGTGCAGGCCCCAGCTTCTGCTTGGGGACAGAACAGTTCTAAGGGGGCAGAGCAATGCTTCCTTCAGAAAGAACCCACTGGATGTTGGCCCCCATGGGAGAAAAAGATGAAAAACTGCACAGCCCCTGACTGACAGCTGTTCCCAGAGTCTGCTTCCAAGTGCTCATTTCCATCTCAGGCAAGGTCCCTGAGCCACCTGCCTCTTCCCTTCTAATCCAGGCAGAAGAGGTGTCGGGGAGGTGAAAAAGGAAGGGGAGGGGGACAGCTGATATTTACTGGGAACTAACAATGCACCAGGCATGGCACATCCAGTGTACATTTACTCACTTAATCCTTACAATAACTCTCTAGGTAGCTACAATTACCATCATACCCATTTTATAGATGAGAAAACCGAGGCACAGAAGGTTAAAGAAATTGCTCAGAGTCGCAGTTAGTCAGGGCAGATATTCTGGCCCCCATGCTGCAGGAAAGCCCTTCTGAGCACTGACTGGTCCAGGCCCAGTGCCCTCGGGGAAACTGTTGTCCCTCTTAGAGCCTCAGGGTCCCTCTCAGGCAGTGCAGAGGTGGGGCTCTGTGACCTGCCAATGGTCCCTGCAGCCTTGACCTGATTCCTGACCCCCACCCCTATCCTGACCTTCAGTCTCTAGGCCCTGTGCCTCCCTCTTCCTCCGCACCCTGCTGCGGCCCCCACCCACCCACCACAAACCCTGCCACAGAGCCCCAATGATGGCGATCGCCCCTTCTAATTGCAGCCACACTCCCAAAGCCACGTTCGGTTATCACAGAGGGTGCAGATCTCGCAGCTCAGCCTCCTCAGTCCCAGGCCCTCGGGGCCAGCTCAGGAACGGAGGGAATTAATTACATTTTTCCCATCCCCTTCTTTTAAAGTAGGGGAGCGCGCCGGCATGTCCCAGGGGAGGGGGCGGTGAGCAGAGGCTGTGGAAGGGGGGCCCCCACCCCCAAACCAGCAAGCCTCTCCCCAGCAGGCGGAAGGGAGGGTGAGGCTGGCCTCTTATTGATTTAGTCTGGTCGAGGCTGGGACTGATTTGGAGTAGAGGGAGAGGAAGGGGTTGGGGGCGGGGTAGGGGCCGTGGCGGGTGGGGGGAAATGGAGGAGGAAGGGAGAGGAAGGGACGGCTGTCTGTCAGCCTGATGGACAGCCCTGAGATTTGCCTTCAGATAAAACCTTACAGATGTGGAGGCCGGTATTGATTTTGAGTTAGTAACGGTAACGTACCAAGAAGTAATACATTAGTGAAAGCAAGGTCACCAGGAAAAAAGTAAAACCTACCCGGGGAGAGGCCTTAGCATTCTTGAGAGGGGTGGATTACTGCATCAGACCTGAACTTCCTCAAGTTGAAAAGTTTGCAGGCTCCGGACCTCAGCTGGATTCCTAACTGTGGGCCAATGCTTCCTGCTTCTGCAGGCCAAGAGGGAGCCCTAAGGGTCCCCGGGAAGCCAGAGGCCAGCGAGGGGCATTTAGGCCCATAGGGCTCTGTGCAGTGAGGTTGCCAAACCTCTCCCTGTGTGCTCTCCAGCACAGCTGGTGGCAGGGAAAGAGCACAGCTAGGGACCCGGGAGACCTGGGTGCAAATCCCAGCTCTGCCACTTACCAGCTGTGTGTTTGTGGGTGAGCCCTTTTGCTTCCTCGTGTCTCAATTTCCCCATCTGCATAATGGGAGTAATGATACCCTATCTGCTTGAGGAGTCCATGAACTGGCCAATATATGACTCAGGCCTTGTGGTCTTCATCAGTGGGTGTTCTCCCCTACCGCCGCTCTCCAGTTGGGTCCTGTCCCATTAGCTTAGACGCTGCCCTGCCTGGAGACAGGGGGTTGGATGAAATGGAAGCCCTTTGATCCACAGACCCCCAGGGGCTCTGGGAGAGAGTGAGCAGTGGCAGCACATCCTCCATTCACACCTTCCCCAGATGTGGATTTGATTTGATGTTCCAGGGCAAATCCCATTGAGCAAATCCCATTACGGGAAAAGCTCCCTGGACCCAAGCTGTTTCTGAGCTGTCAGTTCACAGCCCAGGGTCCAAGACCTCCTGAGCCACCGGGCACCACCCAAGCCCCTTCTGAGAAAGGACTGCACAAGCCCTCGCAGCTCCTGGAATTTTTACTCTCCACCTTCACCTTCTTGCTATTTCCTAAACCTGCTGGGTGTGTCTTGTGATTCAGCCCCCTCAGCCCCAGGGACCTCAGGGCCTTTGCACTTGCTGACTTCTCTGCCTGGAAAGCGCCCCTGCCTCGTCTTCTCAGGGCTGTTCTTTCTGGTCTTGCTGGATATCAATCACATCTTTGGGGAGTTCTTGCCTGACTGCCCCACATAGCCCCTTATTTTTCCTCTGTAGCATTTATCAGTATCAGAAATTATATTATTTGTTCACTTGTTTATTGTCAGCTTCGTTCCTTAGGCCGACAGCTCCAGGAGGACATGGGATTGGCATTTTTCATGGCTGTGTCCCCAGTGCCTGGCTTAGTGTCTGGCATATAATAGGTGCTCAGTAAATGTTTGTTAAAGGAATACACATGAATTCAGCAGAGGTTTTCTGAGCTCAGAATATGTAGCAAGTACCACGTAGGCACTGGGGCTACAGAGATGGACAAAATGCAGTTCCATCCCGCTCTCAAAGAGCTCATAGTCCAGCCCTAGCTCCAGACTGGCACATAGTAGCACCCTATGAAATGCTTGTTGGATGAATACATGAATGAATGAAGGATATCTTCAAGAAATAACACATTGTTTGGGATAGCTGGAAGGTAAAGTGCAGGGTAGAAAGGGGTGAAAGGAGTTGGGACAGGCAGCTAGAGGTCTGTTCACTAGGAGCTTTTGCTGAGAGATAATGGGGAGCCATTCATAATTCTTGAGTGATACTGTCAGATTGGGCAGCAGTTCTGTGCAGGTCTCTGTCTTAGAGGATGAGTAGTGGGGCTACACATAGCTCTCAGCCTGTCTCAAAGCATCCTCATCCTCTTCCTAACCATCCCCCGACTCCTCCCCTCCCATCATCCCATCCGGGCTTGGCATCCTGGGGATGGGCAGGAGGGAAGGATCAAACTGGAGTCTCACGGGAGCTGACAAACCCTCCCAGGAGTCTCCCAGCCCCCGTCAACTGTCCTTCTGAAAGAAGGGATCTGGAGCCTGTGTGTTTTTTCTGAGCCTCTAAGTCTATTCTTGGAGTCCAGGCCTCCTTTAAGCAGGGAGCAGGGTCCGTGTTTGTGTTGGGTGAGAAAGGAGATGGGTGGGGAAAGGTCTAGACTGAGAACCCCAGGGCAGACTCAGATTCCTGAGTCTGCCCTGGGACCTTGCTCTCCTCCCCAAGCCCCTAGCACATTCTTCAAGCTAAGGAGATCCCATCTTGACATACAGAAAGCAACAAACACAGTCCCACAGTGTCAGACACCCTCACATACCACTACCCCAGCACCCTACTGTTGACCTGACCACAACAAAGACCTCAGAAGCACATTCAACACAGAGCGAGTTAGGGAGACCTCAGCTCCCTAAAGTAGTGCTAGTGTCCAAAGGACTCTAGACCCTCCCCAGCCCAGCCTCCTGCCTCCCAGGCAGACTTTCTCTCTCCTTCTTGCAAACCCATTCCAGTGTGTCTTTGCCATCTTGATGAGGTTGACACACCCCTATGTCCCACCCAAATCTCCCCAGCTGTGTGGAGATGAAGACTAGCCAGTTGACAGTCTCAGCTGGTCTGAGCTCTGAGCTCTGGTTCTGGGGTGAGAGTGACAGAGGGAAAAGGTGGAGAGGGGAGACCCCCAGGGCTGAGGGCATGGGGGAAAGAACCAGGCAGAGGCCCTGCTCAAGACATTCCAGAGGACCTAAGCTTCCCCCAGAGCAAGAGACCCCACCCCACTCACCCCACATTAGCTGCCCAGGAAACAAACTACTGCTGGTCGTTGGAGTGAGACCCTCTAAAGTGATCAGATGCCTCAACCTCATTCATTCTTGAGAGTTGAACTTGACATTTTGCAGGTGAGCCAGGGTCAGGCGAACTAAGCCCTGGGCCTGCTGTGAGATCTAGGGAAGCCACGGCCCCTTTGCGGCCTCAGTTTTTCATCTGGGAAATGGGCATCCTAGCTTTGCCCCACAAATCTCTGTGGGCTTTTGGGTTGGGAGAATCAAATGAGTTACCTGCTCAGGGATACTCCCGAGGTTACACAGCTGGTAAACGGACAAGCTCGGTGTCTGTCCCTAGCCCGAGGAATCCATCAGTGCCCTCGACTGAGGCCAGGCCTCAATGCCTGTGGCACAAGCCAATAATAAAGGCAAAGGTAAAAATCTTCAGAAGGTGTCTAGTCAGCAAAACGATCACTGCTCGAATGCCCACAGCCTGCTTTCTTACCCTGTAGGGGGAGTCAGGGAACTCAACCGTGTGCCCAGCAGGGATTGCCACGTGGTTCTCCGTCTTGGTGCTGGGCAGATTATCAGCAAAGCCGTCCCCACCTCATACTCAAGGTCTTCCTCCCATAAAGGGCGGCATCACCAGGAGGTCATCAGGGGCCTGGGCCCTGCAGGTTAGGTTCACGAGGGCCTGCCTCTCCCTCCTACCCTCTCCCCTGCCCTCCTCTGAACTCACTGGGACACTGTGCCCTCTCTCTCCTGCCCTCTCCCCTGCTCTGCTCTGAACTGACTGGGACACTGTGCCCTCCCACTCTCCAGGAGCTCCTGCTGCACCACTCCCAGTCCCACCCCAGGAAAACACTGCTTTTCCCCGTCCTCTTTCCTGGAGAGCTAGACAGCAGGTTCCACCTCCCCTAGATTTCCCAGACTGCCAAGGATGACTGGGTGCCCTCCTCTGTGTCCTTTGATAGATAAGATGCCTGTATCACTACTCCATGTCTCTATGATCTTTGCTAGTAGCTTCCCTCACCTGACCCAGACCCTTCCTCCTCCTCTCCCCCGACCGAGGGCAGGGACCATGGCTCTTTCTCCTCTGAAGTCTCAGAGCCTTCAGCTCTCAGCCTGGGGCCAGAGTCAGCATCCATGCCTGTTTGTGGAGTAAACAAGTGAACATCCCAGTAAGTGAACACCTGGACCTCCATCCAGGTCCCCTAAGCTGAGCTTCTAGAGACAAGCCTCCCCTGGTAGTCTGTGTTGCCAGCACTGACAGTGAGTTCCTATTTGCGGAACCTGGCCAGGCAGGGAAGGAGGGGATGCTCACAGACCTCA
Organism: Gorilla gorilla gorilla; assembly: GCF_029281585.2. Lineage (NCBI taxonomy): Eukaryota > Metazoa > Chordata > Mammalia > Primates > Hominidae > Gorilla > Gorilla gorilla. The sequence goes on along the minus strand of NC_073224.2, from coordinate 221,170,359 downwards.
GGAGCTGGCAGAATCAAAGGAAGTGGCCTGAGAGTCTCTTTGAAAGCATTGGCTGTGGGCTTCAGTGTCGAAGGGGCAGGAACCTCAGAGTCCGGAGGAGTGGCAGGCAGAGCAAGCCACACACAGTGACAGCAGACAGATCAAGAGTCCTGCTGTAATGTTTGTGTTAGAAGATGGGGCCATCCCAGTCTGATGGGGGAGGCACAGTTCTCTGAGCTTGGAGAACTCCCTGACTGATGGGAGAGGCCTCATTAGCCAGTTCGTTCATTCATGCATTCATTCATGCATTTATTCATTCAATAGACAGGCCCAGAGTGACCCTTAGAGCCAGACCCTGGAGCTAGAGAGGCGAGTAAGGCCCTGCTGAGTTCTCAGTGGAAGGAGGATCCCTGGGTCAGGACCCTCCTTCAAGAGAAACACCGAAGACCAGCAGCCATCCCATGCATGAGGGCACGCAAATCAGGTAAACTGAGGACCTCAAAGCTACAGAGACTTCAAGGGAACAACTCTGGCAAAGAGCGTTCCAGGGCCAGCCTGGCATTGTGCCCAGTGTGCTCGCGTCTCTGGGGTCTGTCCGGTGAGCCTGGCACTAATGGCCTTTTCCCCACAGGTGATGAGCATCTTGGGCAACCCCAGCGCGGTGCCCCCGCAGCCACAGGCTGACTTCTCCATCTCCCCGCTGCATGGCGGCCTGGACTCGGCCACCTCCATCTCAGCCAGCTGCAGCCAGCGGGCCGACTCCATCAAGCCAGGAGACAGCCTGCCCACCTCCCAGGCCTACTGCCCACCCACCTACAGCACCACCGGCTACAGCGTGGACCCCGTGGCCGGCTATCAGTACGGCCAGTACGGCCAGAGTGAGTGCCTGGTGCCCTGGGCGTCCCCCGTCCCCATTCCTTCTCCCACCCCCAGGGCCTCCTGCTTGTTTATGGAGAGCTACAAGGTGGTGTTAGGGTGGGGAATGTCCATTTTACAGATGGAAAAATTGAAGTCCAGCCAGATGGAACAGTTCACCTAAAATGACACTGAGTTGGGCAAAACCCAGGACATCTCCTGGCTAAGCCTCTGCTTCCTTACTATGGCTCCAACAGAAATATAATACACAACACAAATATCACTTAACATTTCTAGTGGCCACATTTTAAAACATAAGAAGAAACAGGCCAGGTGTGGTGGCTCATGCCTGTAATCCCAGCACTTTGGAAGGCTGAGGCAAACGAATCACTTGAGCCCAGGAGTTCAAGACCAGCCTGGTCAACATGGTGAAACTCTGTCTCTACTAAAAATACAAAAATTAGCCAGGCATGGTGGCGTGCACCTGTAATCCCAGCTACTCAAGTAGGTGAGGCACAAGAATCACTTGAACCCGGGAAGCGGAGGTTGCAGTAAGCCGAGATCACGCCACTGTACTCCAGCCTGTGTGACAGAGCAAGACTCTGTCTCAAAAAAAAAAAAAAAAAAATCAAGGAGAAGAAACAATGGAATTATTTTTACTAACATTTTATTTGACCCAGTACATCCAAAAGATTATCATTTCAAAATGCAATTCATATATAATTATTGAGATATTTTACATTCTCTTCTTTATGCTATGTCTTTGACATCATGTGTGTGTTTTACACTTACAGCCCATTTTAATTCGGACACTGAGTTTTCAACAGAAATACTTGATCTGTATTTAAATTTCATATAGTTTGCAATTGAGAAAATATACTTACACACCCAAAGTGTTCCAAATTGTAAGTTTTCCAACTACTAAATAACCCAATTGAAGATTGGTTTTTGACTTTAAATTAGTTCAAGCAAAATCGGCATTTGAAATTCTGTTTCCCAGTCGCACTAGCCACAGTTCAAGTGCTCAGTAGCCATGTGCTGCTGGTGGCCACCGTGCTGGACAGCTCGGGGCATGGGAAAGCTCCCAGCCGCAGGGCATGGGAAAGCTGTGTTTCCAGCTCTCTCCTCCACTCCAAACTCTGCAATGGTCTCATGCACCCATCCCAGCTGCTATCCACTTTGTGCCTTGCCTTGAGGCAGGGACCGTGGATCCTCACACCAAAGGCTGGAAAACGCAGGCCTGGACACAGCCTCCACCGCCTGGCAAGGCCAGCAGCAGGGCAGGTCCAGATGGGACAGGGAGCCAGAGGTCATGGGTCACTTTCCTGCCCCACCGCCCTGCAAAGGCCTCACCTGCTTGTGTCAAACTAATCAGAAGGGCATGTGGTAAGAGGGTGAGGCCCCCATCCCTGAGGGCGTCCTCTCCCCCAGCCCAGCCCTGGGCCAGCCTTTCTGACCTCTGCTTCCTGCCCACCCCCCCCAAACCCACTCCTCTTCCCGTGTCGTTGGCCTCCACTGCCAAATGAGGGCCAGCTATGTCGGCCTCCACCTCCCAGCTGTGTTCACAACCCTTCCTGTGCATGTACATGTTTGCATATGTGTATGTACACATGTGTGTATGGGTGTTGGTGAGTAAGTATGTTGGGACATGTTACAATTCATGTGTGTGTGTGCATGTGATGCTTCAGAGTATTTCAGCACCCATGTGTTATTGCATGCATCTTTGCATATGCGTGAATACATGTATGTGTCAGTGGGCACATGTAAGCATATGTGTATATGACTTCACATGCGTGCACATAAATGAGCATATTGTGCACACATGATGTGCACATCTGTTTGTGTGTGTGAACACACATGTGCACACATATATGTAAGTATATGTATCTGCTTAAACATGTTTAAATGTGCATTCAAGTCTGTACATATGGTTGAGCGTGTCTTTATGTGTGCCTCCATGTTTGGCATAGGTATGCATATGTCAATATGTAGATAGGTATAATGAATATGTATGCGTGTGTATAGATGTATATGAGTGTGCAAACGTGTAACTGTATGTACATGTGTATAGCCATGCATTGAGGCATGCACACATGCTTGAGTGTGTCTGTGATTGTGTGTTTGGAATTACCTGTGTGTGGACACATATTCTGTGTGCAGTGTGTAAATAGGGGTGAGTGTATGAGTGTATGTTTGGGTATGTCATAGGTGTGGCTGTGTGTACATGTGTATGGATGTACATCTGGGTGTAGACATACACTGTGTCTGTGTGTATAACTGTGTGTGTGTGTGTGAATGTGTACGTGGGGGTCTGCATGTATATTTGAGAGCAGGGTGCACGCATGTGCATAGGAGAATTTCCAGAGGGTCCCAGGGTGACCTCCCGACCCAGCCCGTGTTCCTGGGCATGGAGCAGGACACACATGCTCTTGATAAATATTTTAGAGTGACCTCAGCAGCGGCAGCAGCCCCGGCCTGGGGCAGGCGTTAGTCACACCCAAGCTCGGTGCCCTGCTCCAGGGGCGCCTGCTCAATTCGGAAATAAAATTAACCCCAAAGTCAGCATGGGGGCAGCAGGGGAGGGGATGAAAAGGGAAGGGGCCTAGGAGGCGAGAAAGGAGGGTTTGTTCTCCTCTTGCTTGGACAAAGCTAGCCAGAGCAGCTTCCTCCTCCCCCACCACCCCGCACTCCATTCTTCTCTTTTCCATCCTCTCCTTCCACTCCCTTCTCCTCCTGTCACTCCCCTTCCAGCTCCACCCCTGCTGCCCTGGCTTCTCCAGGAATAGCTCAGAGCTCCTCTTGGCCACATTCTCCAGCCCTCCCCAAAGGGAGCCCAGCACAGACCCCAACTCACCCCACAGAGACTCCGGGCCCAAGCTGAGAGGGAAGGGCTGGAGGAAAAGCCCCCTCCTCTGCCCCCAATTAGTGCAGGCAGTCACACACTTGCCTCTCTGAGCCTCAGTCTTCCCATCTGTGAAATGGAGACCACGAATTAGACTTAACCATCTCAAAGTGTTACCATTGCACCACCTCCCTCTCCTTTGGCATTTTGGAGACCCTGAGACACATCGTGTTCCCGCTAACCACTTGCCCCACATCCCTGGGCAACTTAATCCATCTGTGGCTGGGATGCCCCAGTGTGTGTGCAAAGGTCCCATGTCCTGGACTGTGCTCACCTATGCCCAGGTCCATCTGTCCTCCCTTAACACCTGTCCTCTGCCCAAGTTCATCCCACAGGGCACTGGGCAAAATGCATGCTCCTCATTCATGTCATTCTCTAAGTTATTTGTCCCCAGGTTGCAGGTGCAAAAACGAGGCTCAGAGAGGCGAGGTAGCTTTTCCAAAATCCCACAGCATGGCAATGGTGGGCCCAAAGTCTTCTAACTTCAAACCACAGATTTGTGGAGGCCACTAAGCAGCGATACACACCTAAGCCCACCCATGCGTGGATTCATGTCCACGGCTTCACATGCATGTGCATATGGACAGATGCACACGCAGAGAGAGGGGTTTATATGTGAGTGTTCATTAATGTGTGTACACAGCTTTAAGATATAAATATACAAAATGTGCATGTGTAAAGGAAGGAGGAACGACCATTTATTGAGCATCTACTATGGGTCTAGCATTTCATCCTCATGCCACCCTATGCAGTATACGTGGTTATTCCCATTGGACAGATGAGGAAATGGGATCCCAGAGAGGCTGTTTGAGCAAGGTCACCTGGCAGCCCATACTGATGTGTACACAGCCACACCTGCAGCCTGGTCCCTGGAGAGCCACCTTCAGGTGTGCATGGAACGAGCCTACACATGGGCCAAACTCTTAGGCCCCAGAGTACTCCTCCTCTTCTCCGTGGGCTTCTCATCTTCCCAGGGACACCTTCACTCCTTTTCCTGCTCTGGCCATTGTCCATCCACCTGTCCGTCTTTCCTCGTCTCTAAGGGGGTGGGGGCAGGGGCCCAGGGATGGGGCACATGGCAGATTAATATGGCCCTGGTGTTCCCAGAGGCCAGGGCTATACTAATGATGGGGCTGATAGAACGCAGAAGTGTGAAAAGAATTTTAATAGATCTGACAAGTCTAATAAGAATTTGTGTCTAGAAGGGTCCTCCTCTGGGGCTGCGGGCTGACGAGGCGCTGACGGCTGAGATTGTTTACCGGTTGGCATCACCACCACATCTCCTGCCAACTCCCAATTAATCTAATTTGAGACATTTAGAGCCCAGGCGCGGGCGCGAGGCAGAAGAGGGGAGATGCAGAGAGACACAGGGACAGGGAGGGCCGTTGACGGAGGCCATAATAAGAGATGTCACAGCCCTGCCCTCGCCGGCCCCTCGGCTCCACCCCGGGAGAGGCAGGCTGTGCGGCCTGTTGGGTGCCCTTGAAGTTGGCAGGGTCATCAGGAAAGTTTGGCTTCCTGGTGTTTCCTTGGCTACCTAGACAGGGCCTGGCAAGCTCCTACTGTGTGCTGGGCCATGGGCTGGTCGCTGGGAGAGGCTGACAAGGATAAGGCAAGCAGAGTGGCCAGAGGCACAAGCAGGACCAATGCAGGCTCCTCCTCCATGTCATGCACTGCATGTGACTCTGGGCCAGCGACCTCTCCGTACCTCAGTTTCCTCATTTATAGAAGGAGAACGCTGATACCTAAAGCATGGGGCAGTTGAAAGAAATAGATGTGGTCATGCCTGCCAGCACACAGTAGGTGGTCCATACATGAGGGTGCTCGCCTTGTTGTTCTGATTATTATTCAAAGCCAGTGAAAACTAGAACTACCATATTTATCAAAAGGATAGGAATCAGTGTATCAAAGGGATGCCTGCACTCCCATGTTTATTGCAAAACCATTCACAATAGCCAAGACATAGAATCAACCTAAGTATCCATCAACAGATGAATGGATAAAGAACATATAGTGTATCTACTCAGTGGAATACTATTGAGCCATAAAAAAGAATAAAATCCTGTCATCTGCAGGTCATTTTATTAAGTAACATAAGCCAGGCACAGAGAGACAAACATCACATGTTCTCATATATGGGAGCTAAGAAGGTTGATCTCATGGAGGTAGAGAGTCAAATGATGGTTACTAGAGGCAGGGAAGCAGGGAGGGAGATGAAGAGAGGTTGGTTAATGGGTGCAAACATACAGTTAGATAGAAGGAATAAGCTCTAGTGTTTGATAACAGAATAGCGTGACTACAGCTAACAACAATGTATTGTATATTTCAAAATAGCTAGAAGAGAGGATTTGAAACACATAGAAATGATAAATACTGGGCCAGGCATGGTGGCTCACACCTGTCATCCCAGCACTTTGGGAGGCCAAAGTGGGCAGATCACCTGAGGTCGGGAGTTTGAGACCAGCCTGGCCAACATGGTGAAACCCCATCTCTACTAAAAAATACAAAAATTAGCCAGGTGTATTGGTGGGCACCTGTAATCCCAGCTACTTGGGAGACTGAGGCAGGAGAATTGCTTGAACTCGGGAGGCGGAGGTTGCAATGAGCCAAGATTGCACTGTTGCACTACAGCCTGGGAGACAGAGTGAGACTCCGTCTCAAAAAGAAAAAAAAAAGAAAGAAAGAAAGAAAGAAAAGATAACATAAATCCTGAAGGTGATGGATGCCCTAAACAGCCTTACTTGATCATTACACATTCTATGCACATAGCAAAACTTCAGAGGTACCCCCAAAAATATGTGCAAATATTATGTATCAATTGTTTAAAAAGCCAGAGCTCTCAGCCCATCCACAGGAATAGCTGAAGAGGTTGGTGTGAGAGGCTGGCATGGTGTGAAGTAACGAGGGGAGGCAGCGGCTGCTGTGACTCAGGGAAAGTGTCACCTGCTTTAGCGGCGTGCCCTTGGACAGATCGCTTACATTGCCTGGAGCAGAACATGGGATCAATGCAGAATTTGGGGTGCAGAGCACCTCGTGCCCTCTAAAGTGTTTTGCGTGTACAAAGGGTTATTCTCTAGGAGCCTGCAGGGGTGGCTGGGATCCAGGCTCAGACTGCCTGGGTTTGAATCCTGGCTCCACAACTTATGAACTGTGTGATCTTTGAAGTGGTGCAGTCTCTCAGAGCCTCAGTTCCATCATCTGTAAGATGCGGATACCACCACTACCAGCCTCATAGAGTTGTTGTAAGAATTAAATGGAAAATGAGCACAAAATGCTTAGAACAGGACTGGGATAGAACAAGCTCTCTGTAAACCCTGGCTTCTCCTCTTTCTATTCCGACTGTCCCTCTAAGAATGAGGCTTCTTTTTTTTTTTTTTTTTTGAGACGGGGTCTTGCTCTGTTGCTCTGTTGCCCAGGCTGGAGTGCAGTGGTGTGATCTTGGCTCACTGCAAGCTCCACCTCCCAGGTTCACGCCATTCTCCTGCCTCAGCCTCCTGAGTAGCTGGGACTACAGGTGTGCACCACCACGTCCGGCTAATTTTTGTATTTTTAGTAGAGGCAGGGTTTCACCGTGTTAGCCAGGATGGTCTCAATCTCCTGACCTCGTGATCCACCCACCTTGGCCTCCCAAAGTGCTGGGATTACAGGCATGAGCCACCGTGCCTAGGCAGAATGAGGCTTCTTAATGGGATGGACACTGGAGCCCAGGTAAGGCAGGCTTCCAGTAGCAGAGTTGGTGTGGCCAGGGCTACAGAGTCCCCCCAAGGCCAGAGATGGGAATGGCCCTACCCTCACGCAGAGTAAGGGGCAGACCCAAGGCAGGGCCAGGCTGACTGCCACCCACTCTGCTCTACCAACTGGGAGCCTGGAGGCCAAGTGACTTCAGAGGAAGGCTGGCAGTCCCTGAGGGCTCAGCTCAGACCCTAGGCAGACTTAACTTTCCTCTCATCACCCACCTTGGAGCCTGGTAAGCAGAGGGGCACAGGGTTCAGACACTCCAGAGAGATTCCAGGGCATTTGCACATCCCTTGGGACTGTCGAGGGCCAAGCGCCTTCATGCTCTGTAACCACCATCTTAAAGAACAGTGTCTCACTTCATCCTGATAGCAGCAGCCCTGGAGGAGGCTGGACTTTATTTCCCCCATTCTGCAGACAAGGAAGCAGGTCTAGAGAGGTCAAGTGATGTGCCCAGGGCCACATGAGCAGGAGGTAACTGGGACTGCAGCCACCTCATCTGCTGCTTCATCCCCTCCTGCCCCCATCAAAGGCCATTTTTACTTACTAAATCCCAATCCTAGTCTTCTGCTGCTTCCAAACCTACATCTCTCAAGCTCACAGTGTGCCAGGCACAGTACTAGCTAGCCACTTTGTACGTATTTCTTCTTTAACCTTCATAACAGCTCCTCAGATAGCTGCTGTTACAATCCCCATTTTACAGACAAGGAAACTGAGGTTTGAATAGATGAGGTGGGATGCCCCAGAGCACACGTTAAAAGTTGGCATGTGCAGGATTTGAACCTCTGTCATTTGAACCACTAGGCAATACAGCCTCCCATGGCTCAATGATTGGCACTGCCCACTTGGCCTCCCTGGCCTCATCCTCAGGCCATGCGTATCACCTTTTGGCTCCACCCACCTGCCCTGGGCAGGAACCTCCAACCTTGGGGAAGCATGTAGAGTGCTACAGTGTCCCCTGTGGGCAGGTGACAGAACAAGTGTTGAACCAGGCCTTGCAATCCCTAATGCAGTGGTCTTTCCATCTTCCTCTTGCTTCTGGATCCTACAAATCCCAGGGGTTTGGACTGGCCACAGCCACAGATCCCAGCTTGGGAGGCAGCATCTCTGTGCCTCTGGAGGCCTTGGCCACACCCCAGCCAAATCATTTGGTCGGGGCTGATTTCTTTTGTAGCCTCAGAAAGACAGAATTAGTACAGTCAAGACAGAACACATGTACATGCAGGTCAAGGGTCATCCCTGCACATACACAAATATAGAGGCAGGTACCTGGCTCAGTTGGAACTCACCTGTACACAGTGCCTGCACATGCACTGGCATTCCCAAGGTTCATCTATTCACAAAGGTGCACACAACTCACACACATATGTGCATGTGTGTGTGCAAATGTTGCTCTTCTGTGGACATTCATATGCAGTCTAATTCAAGGAGATTCTTGTTTCAGTTGTTCACACACACAAGTATGCACCACTCTCAGGCACACACACCCTCAGACGCTCATCCGTCTCATCCGGGTGACCAGATGGACAGAGCTGTAGGTCTCAGCTCCCTGCGTATCTGTGTCCTGGCTCCTTCTGCATGGATCCCTCAGCTCACCCACAGCCACTTTGGCCTCGCAGCAAAGGTCTTGCTTTGCCTTATCTGTAAGCTGGGCACAGATAGAGAAGGCAGAGAGACCTTGCCCTCATCATTACCTGCACTCAGGGATTCACAGGGCCTTCTCCATAGCAGGTATATGTAGTGGGCTTGTTGAGGGGCGGTTAATTCTTTGCTCAGCAATGTGGGTAATCTTCTGTGCCTCCCTAGGAACTTACCAGGGAGCTGGGCACAAAATGCATTAAACATATTTGCTGAATGATTGGAGAGGAGGTGAGAGAAAGAGCTTCATGAAGAGATGGATAGATGGAAGGATGGATGGATGGATGGATGGATGGATGGATGGATGGATGATGGATGGGTGGATGAGGGATGGATAGAGGACAGATGGATAGAAGGATGGATGGATGGATGGATGGATGGATAAATGGATGGATGGATGGACAGAGAATGGATAAATGAATGAATGGATGGATGGATGGACAGAATGGATGGGTGGATGGAGGCATGGATGCATGGATATGGCTGGATGGATGAGATGATGAGTGGATGGAAGGATGGAAGGATGATGGATGGATGAAAGAATGGATGAATAGGATGGATGGATGGATGGGTGTAGACAGAGTGAATGGAAGAATAAACAAAAAGAACCTCAATTTCTAGGAGAGTCTCTTCTTTTTTCCAGCTGCTGTTGATTATCTGGCCAAAAATGTGAGCCTCTCCACCCAGCGTCGCATGAAGCTTGGGGAGCACTCTGCTGTGCTGGGACTCCTGCCTGTGGAAACTGGCCAGGCCTACTAGGGCCCCTGGGGCGACTTGCCCCAGCCCAATTCCCAGCCCAACCCTAACTGACCCCTGAGCTTCCCAGCCTTGCCGCCTCACCCCCCTGTTGTCCTAGGAGGCCAGGAAAGGAGCCCACCTGCTTCTCATCACCAGCCCCCTGGAGGTAGACAGCCAGCTTGTCACTCACCTGTGGTTAGGGATCCAGAGTGATGCCCTTGGAGTCTGCTCCCCACTTTCCCCAAGGAGGGTTTCTGGTCAGCCTGAAGTCCTCCCCTGTCAAATCCCATGGTGGCCTCTGTGCCATCTCAGGCATGGAGATTGGGGCCCACCTTGAACACCTTGGGTGCCCAGAGGAGGATGGTGCCTGAGAGGAGGTCCTGCAGCCCTTTGGACCCAACTCCAGTGGGGGCCCTAGCTAGAAGTGGAGGTGAAGCTTTCAGGGCTGCTCTCAGCTGGATGTACTGGGAGCCAGCCCTGCAAGGAGGGTCTCTGGCTCAGTGTCAGAACCACAGCCCTTTCCTCCTCTAGACATTGGAACTCCAGCAAAGAGGGGACCCTGGCTCTGGAGTCTTCCCAGGGGAGTCAGCAGGGGGGCAGTCTCACCCCCACCCAGGAATTTGAAGGACTTCAGAACCCTCCCCAGACACCTCTACTGGGTGCATGGGGAAATCTAGCACAGGCAGGGAGACTGGGGAGACCAGGAAGAGGCTTAACCAGAGGGTAGGGGCACATGGGGGTGGGGCTTGTCAGCCGTGGGCCCGCCCAGGATACGAGGACCCAACTCAGGCTTCTGGAAGCAGAGGGCTCTTATCCTGAAGCCCAAGTTCCCAGCATGTCCACTCCATCTGGGGCCTGGGGAGCCCACAGAACTTTTCAGTTTCCTTCATTAGCTGAATCAGATGAGATGGGGAGGGGATAAAGTCTTGAGGATACATGAGTGGAGGAGCAGGAAGTGGGCTCAGAAGGCACTTTCATAACCAGATCCCTCTGTTTGTGGGAGGGCAAGGCTTCAGCTCTCTGCCTGCAAGTCCACACCCCAGGGAGTTGAGATTTTGCCCAAAGCCTTCCGCAGAGGCCCGAGCCCATCCTTACCATGCCCTATCCTCTAGGAAGAGGTCTCCATCTTCCCCAAACCCCTTTCAGTTTCTGGGGATGCAGAGAGCTACCCTCAGAGTTTGCCCCACAGACAAGATGATTCCCCCTGGCATGTTGTTAGGGGCAAATTGCTGTCCTGCTCAGAGTGGCATCTTTCAATGTTGCCTCCGTCTTGGCCAAGAGGTCCCTGCCTCCTGATCCGGCACAGCTGAGCTGAGGCAGATGTGACCAGTTTTCAAGCTACCAGCCCTGGGCAGAGGAAGATGTCAACAATTCCAGAGCAGAGGGAAGAGGCACCTTCCTTGACCACACCAGTGGCCTCCTGAAGTTCCATGCTCGTAAGAGCTGGGACCTTGGGAGGATGATTCAAACCCCCGATTCCTCCTCCCTGGGAACTTTTTACCACCTTTACCTATTTATCAAAATCATATTCATCTTTACCATCACTGTCACTGTAATCTACATTCCATCACCTTTATCAGGTGCTGCTGAGTACAAAGCACTTGGGATGGGAGACACAGCACTGAATTCACAAACATTGGACCAAACTGTTTGTCCCCATCTGGGTTCATGAGGCCACCTCTTTGCTCAATCCATGCCTCTTGCCCTCAGTCAACAAGACATTCCTAGAGGGAAAGGGCTGCTGCTCTGGGAGTCAACCTGAGTTCCTCCCTCCTGGGAAGCTGGGTTGGCAAGATTCTAGGACACTCACCTGCATGGACATCACCTCTGTGACCAATGCTTACCTGTTTCTCATCTTCAGACTTGGCGATATCAAGCCTGTTCTGGACCATGACCAGGCTGGCTCATATCTCTGGTTTAGAGAAACCTATGAATAACTGGGGACAAACAGACTCTTTGGTAGCAGCAGACACATGTGATCCATCAAGATCAACCAAGGTTGCAACTGGAGCGTCCACTGCCAGAGACCTTTGGTTCTTCAAGCTCGGGACAAAAAAGAAGACTCTGTTGTCCCTTGGTAACCCAGTCCCTGCTTTTGTAGCTATCACAGCAGAAAGCAACTCTTCCTGAAGACCAAACACTCGTCATCCACATTCCTTGAATGGCCAATCCTTCCACCTGGAGGCCTGGCTCAGAAAGTATCTGAGTATCCTGACACCCTCTGTGACTCAGGAGCAGGGATCTCAGGCAGCTGACATCAAAACCACCCAGCCCCATCCCCAGGAGGCGACATTCCAATGCTAGGACCAATCCCAGATATCTGGTCCCGATGGTGAAATGGAACAAAGACCTGCTTGGGAATAAACCAAGTGATTTCTCATGACGTTGAACATAAGTTCTCCCAAGCCATCATCTTGGTAGAAAATGGGACTTATTCCTGGACGGGCCCCACCCCCTTCAGAAAGAGGCCCTTGACCCTGATAGGTTCTCTCTAAAACCCGTATATTAACGCATCTGGCTAACTTGGTTATAAAATTCAGCCTTGTGTTAGCAACTCGAAACATCACCAGAGAGGTGATGTTGAATGAGAGACACAAGGCCTCCATCTCTTTGGGGCTGACCACAGCCTGAGAAAGAAGGTCTGGGTTCCAGTGGCCAGGCCGTCCCAGAAACAACCCCCATCCATCCCTGTAAATAGAGTCTGTAGCAAAATAAGAGCTGCTTCCTCCAACTTATCACAAGTCGCCGTTGGTCCTCTCTAAGGAGGGCTTTCTTCTGAGTTCATTGTACAATAGTTGGAAACGTGGTGATGTGCTGTTCGTTTATAGAAAGTTGACTTTTTATAAATATATATATATACTAAAAAAGGAAAGAAATCCCCCACAGTGTGTGTCGTGCTAGTGCCAGAGACCATCTGTAGGGATATATCTTCATATTGTGTGTTTCAAATTATGCATTCCAGGCTCTAGTGGGTTCTTTCAATCTTGTTCCTTTATTTTTTTCATTTGGTATTTCTCTCTTGCTATATAAAGAAAAAAAGAAGTGATGTGTAAGAACCAAGCTATGCTTTTGTACTTCCATTTTATACTTGATTTAGCTTTGTTGTTCTTTTGCCAGAGGAACATGAAAGGGCAGAGCAAACAGAGAACTAGGGGGATAAGAGAGAAGAAAAGAAGAATGGAGAGAGAGGTTTGCCCAGAAGGAAAACGAAGAGTCAGATTGAAATCTGACTCTGGCTTGAGAACAGGACAGGTCCCAGAGTTTGACCACTCTGCCAGAATCCAGTGTTTTAAGATGGAGTTGGTGAAGAATCCAAGATTTTGGATCCTGGGCCTCAGTGACACTCCATCACCCAACTAAAAAGATGTTCCCTGGGACCTCTCTCAGGCTGATGTTCTTCTCATCAAGCTCCCGAATGTGTCTCGCACTATTGGACACTTTTTGGGGGTACACAGGTCTTCTCTCCTCCCCTCCTGCAGAGGCACCAAAACCAAGACCAAATGGGGGTTCTCTAGCCGTCAACTTGAAACGCTCTGAGACTTCTGTGTATTTGATGCTTCTTCAAGTCAGCTCTGACATGGCCAATTCCCTGACCTGGGAAATATTTACATAGTACTCTAGATCATTCCTTCTTCCTAGTAACTGCAACTTTGTTGCTTCTGTGTTTGACTCACAGCCACTTTCCCCCATGCGGAAGTGAGTGGGTGTACGTGAGGGTGTGAGTGGGGTGTGTGCGTGGGCGTGAGGTGTGTGTTTAAATATAATCGCACCATAATTTATTCAGCTATATGGAGTAGTAGACTAGAAAGAGAAACTGGTATTTGCTTTAACTACCTGCTGCTTGTAAGCGCTTCCTCTGTAACTCAGGCGTAACTGTTATACATTAAAAGAAATTAAAAGCATTTTGAAGGTTTCGTGTACTCAATTGATTGTCATTATGCAGCTGCTCCAAAAGGGACTCTGAGGGGTGTCCAAGAAGCCTTTGGACCTAATTTAGAGGATCAGGGTAGAAACTGTGTTTCTCTTGCTCCCCACTGGATCCTCTAGTGCCAAGCAGCTGCGAGGTTTCTAGCAAATGCCTAATCGATATTTGTTCAATGGATGTTGTTACTTTAAGCCTCTCTCTGAGCTCATAGAAACAGCACAGTGTCAAAGAATAAGGTGAAACTTTAGTTCTCTTCACCAGAGCAAACTTTTCCTGCTGCTCATCTTAGAACCCTCAGTGGCTGTCTCCCATTACATAGGATTTGGGAGGCAGAAGAGAGCTCAGAAACTTACATATGGCTTGGAAGCATATGGGGATTCTCGGGCAATTTTCTGGTTTTGTTCTTTTTAGAGATGGGGTCTTGCTATGTTGCCCAGGCTGGAGTGCAAGGCTATTCACAGGTGTGATCATAGCACACCGAAGCCTTGAACTCCTGGGCTCAAGTGATCTTCCCGTCAGCATCCTGAGTCATTGGGACTACCAGTATGCCTGGCTCTTTTTCTCTTTTTGAATTGTTGATGGAGAGATCTCCAGAGAAAGCTGTAAGGGAATGAAGGAAGCAAGATAGGACAAGTAAAGAAGCTGAGCAAAGAGGTGGTTTTACCTGGAGTCCAGCTTGAACCTGATGCTACAAGGAGCTCTGGAGTGTGGATTGTAGTACCAGAGTAGTCCCACCTTGAGGCTGGGGGCTGGCCTTTGGTACTGTGTCAGTCAGTCATTGACTGCTGGCTGTCCCATTGATGTGGGTGAGTGGGTGATATGTAAGTGATACGTAAACTATCTGCCCAAGCATCTCTAAAGTGGCTTTTGTGGGCTGCAGGCACTTCTGCAGAGAAAGCACAGCTATGAGCCCTTAGCAACAACAAGCACATCAGTTAGGGGATAGGTGCATTGGCCCAGGAAAAGGGACCTGGGCAGGGACCAGCAATGTCCACTCCACATATGTTCCCCTGGCCCTAAACCTGGGTATCCAAGTCATTCCAGGGCTCTGGTTTCCTTGGATTGTCTTCTGAACCAGGAATGCAGTGGGGTGAGAGAGTTGTTGGTTGAAATTGTACATGAAGAATTGATAAGGTGCTCCTGTCGACCTGTGTCCAGTTAATCCAGCCAAATTCCCCAGGGCAAGGTCTGGAGGGAAACCCTTGGGTCTTCCTAGGGTCTGAAACCAATCAGAAGTTGCCCCAGTATCTTCCTCTTCACAGAGTCCCTGGAGTGTGATAAGCTCTGTGCCAGTCCCCTATGGAATCCAGAAAGCGTATATCAGAGCTAGTGCTCCCAACCATGTCCTGTCTCACATCTGTCCCCCACCTACCCACCTGCAACCAATCTATCCTTCAGGTAAGTCAGGAAGATGTGGGGGAGAGTCCGCTCTGCATCTAACTCACTATGGGTCCTCAGAAAATTTTCTTCCCTTCTTGGACCCTATTTTCATATATTTTTAAAAAGCAGGCTTGCTGACACCTAAGGATCTTCCAGGTTACCATGATGATAATCTAAGCCAAAGGTTTGTTGTCATGCAGGCAGCTCAGAGAGTGCCTGCATCGCTTGGAGGTGTCCATCACAAGTGCTGGGAAAGCAACACAACACATGAGGTGCTGAGTGCATGAGGCCAAGGAGCTCCACAACATAGCCTGCCCTTTGAGACCCCCGACTTGAGGAGCTTTGCTAGAAGCACCCCCTGCCCCCAAAGACCTTTGTGTACATCCCAAGGAAAGCTGAGGAACGTAGTTTTCTACTCAGGCACATGACTGCCCAGAATAAAATCAGGTTCCTGTATATAAAAGAAAAGAGGAGATGGATATTGGATAGACAAGTGTTATCAGTCAGCTACTGCCACAGTAATGCTGCGTAACAAAGCAGTCTCTCTTCCTGGTTTCATTGATCTGCACGCCTTATGGTGAATGAGTTCCACAGCCTTTCCTTGGACAAAATTTGCTAGTGAGGGAAAGGAGCTCCTTAGATAAACGAAGCCTCTGAGGTGGGAGGGACACACAGGACAGGGAGACCGAGAGCAATTGCACCTGCTGTGTGGCTGAATCTAGAATATCTGGTCCTCCTGACAGTACAGGTTCCAGAGTTCCACCATTCCCCTCCCTAGGCTGCCACTGACTTACTCTGAACAGAGATCATTTTCCTACTGCTGAGTAGGAAACAGCTGCAGTGTAAACAGCTGCAGTGAGGAGTGGGGACCCATTTCCTGAAGGCAGCAGGTGGGGCTGGTGTTCAGAGCTCCAGTCACCTTAGCTCTTAGCACCTTAGTTCAGAGCTCCAGTCACCTTAAAAAGTGCTTCCTTAGGTAAAGCCCCACCCCTTAGTACTCTCTGTGTGACCATAGGCAAGTCACTTCCCCTCCGCTGTCTCATCTTTCAGATGGAAGTAAAGTCTGTCCCACTGTGTCAACATAGAATACAGTAACCAACAACCCCAAATGTTGGTGGCTTAAAACACCAGAGGTTTGCTTTCTTCTCATCCATATTCATGACCACTACTCATCCTAGTCAGCCTGATGGAGACAGGCATCCTCTCAAGCGTGCTGGCCTCAGTTACCTAAGGAAAGACAGAGCAGGTGGATCAGCCATTGGCTTTTAAAGCTTCCACTCAAAACAGGACACATCTGCTCACATGCCATTGGCCAGAGCAAGTCACATGGCCACACTGCACTTCAAAGGGAGCAGGGAGGTGTAATCTACCACTTGCCTGGGAAGTGGGAAGCGGGATTGCACTCGCTGCCCAGAGGGTTTTTATGAGGATCAGGAGGAGAAGCAAACACCTTCCTGAAGCAACTGCTCTGTGCTCCTCTCCAAGGTGGGCCCTGGAGGGAGGGTGGGGCAGGGAGCTTCATTAAAAAGAACAGGAGACATAGATGGCCCCTGCTCTGAGGGAAGGGGAATACCATTTAATTGAGCTCCTAATTGGCTCCAGGCAGCAGCTTTTTGTGTATCATCAGTGTAAAAACAGCCTTGTGAGGTGGGAATTTAACCTTTTGATATACAGGAAGGAAATCAATGGTCAGAAAGTTAAAGTCTTGGCTCAAGCTCACACCACTGGTCAGTGGTGGAGACTGAGCTCTCCATGTTCATGTCTGATTTTTAATATCAAAGCACTGGGGAGATGGAGCAGGGGTCTTGTGTGAGGGTGAATCCCTGGGGTCTCTACCCCATAGAAAACAGGTGGGGCTGCCTTCTGCTATGGGGCTCACACCAGAGGGGCTACCCCAGGTCAGGGAGCCCCGGGGGTCACCTTCTCATCTGGCAATGAGACACCTGCCAGGAAACCCTCAGGTATTAGCAGTGGAGTGACCCCTCCCAGAATTCACACCACATTCATTCTCTTGGGCCTGTTGGCTAGAACTAAGAGCTTAAGAGAGAAACACTAATATTACGTACCAGGTACTCCACGTCCACAGTTTTAGTTAACACTCCCAATATCCTGCAAGATAGGCATTGTGAGTCCCATCAGACAAATGAGGACATGGACCCAGACAGTGAAGTAACTGGATCAAGCCTCCCCCAACTAGAAATTGGAGAAGTAGGGATTAAAACCCCGATCTGCCTGATCTCAAATGCCTTGTCCATCATACCAGGCTGCTTCCCCAAACTGGAGCTATGACACTGGTTAAACTAGAAGGACAGTGCTTATTGAAAGGAAATTTAACAGTCAGCTATGTCACAATAATGTTGCATAACAAACCACCTCAAAACTCAGTGGCTTAAAACAACAAGCATTAATTCTCACATTCACAGGTTTGTAGGTTGACTATGGTTGGGTTAATCTAGGCATGGATGGCGTGATAGGCACAACTCTAAGATATCCCCTAAGATTCCTGGCCCCTGGTGTACACACTCTATTTAGTTCCCACCCCTTGATCATGAACAGGATCTGTGAATATAATGGACTACTCACTACCTTCACAGGGTTATGTTACCTGGCAAAGGTGATGGAATAGTCAGTCACTCTCATGATTATGTTATGTTACATAAGACTTCATCACAGCAGACTGCAATGAGATCCTCCTGCTGGCTTTGAGAAGTAAGCTGGCTACATGGCTAGGATGTTAAGGCATCTTCTAAGAGCTGAGAGTGACCCCTGTCAAGCAGCCAGCAATAAAATGGAGACCTCAGTCTTACACCCACTAGAAATTGAATTCTTCCAAAAGCCCAAATGAGCTTGGGAACAAATTCTTCCCCACACAGGCCTTCAGATGAGATCATAGCCCCTGCCAGCCCCCAATTTCAACCTGGTCAGATCCTCAGCAGAATGCCTAGCTCTTCTGCACTCAGACTTTGACTTGCAGAAACTGTGAGAAAATAAAATGAATGTTGAGTTAATCCATAGAGTTTGTGGTACTTTGTGATGCAGCAATAGAAAACGAATACAGCCAAGCAGCTTTGCTTCAGGCTGCAAGTCTGACAATATTTGTTCTGGGACCCCATTAAGAAGGCAGCTTCTAGGCAATGATTACAAATCATGAGTTCAATGGATGTCGTGGGGGTTCCAGTTCAATCTCCATTTCAAGCTCCTTTTCTTGTGAGATTCACTGACATCCCATGGCCAATGCAAGTTTCATGGCCAAGCTCAAAGTCAAGGAATGGGGATGTATATTCCACCCATCTTAAGGCATGAAAAGAGTATAAATGTCTAATTCTGTAATAGTGAAGAATTAGGACCCATTATTCAGGAAATTTAGGGGAAAATCCTTCTATCTGTTTCTACCTCCTCCACTTCCATGGATACACAGCTGATCAATAAGCAGTTACCTCCATGCTGAGTTTAAAGTTCATCAAACCCCATACCAGCCCTGTCACATTGGTCCACAGAAGATAGGCCTCCAAGAGAGAAATATGGGACTTAGGGGAAGTCCGGTGAATGTCAGAATATCAGTAGGAGTATCAGGATGAAGTTTGTGGGGTATCAGGAGATTCTTTGGACATTTGAACACCAGCAGGAGCATTCCCAGGCAAAAGGGTAGAAAAGTTGACATAGAGATGGCTGGTTTCCCTGGGACCTTGTGCTGGGTCCCACCTAATTGACCCTACAGATTCCTTCCTCCTTTTGTGAAGCCAGGCTTGAGGTAAGCACTTTAGCTGCCCATACTATAAGGATAAGCATTTTTTTTTTCTGTGTCAGGCACTTTACATACAAGATTTGACTATAGTTTCAAGACAGCCAACTCTGGATCCAAGCAGCCTATGTTCCAGTCCTGACACCACTACTGTATAATCTTGAGCAAGTGGTCTAAACTTCTCTGAAGACTCAGTTTCCTCATCATCTATAAAACTGGCATAATAATGGCACCAACCTCCAAGGTGGTTGTGAGGTTAAATGAGATCACAGAATAAAGAAATCAACCTAACTTTCTTTAGCCCTATGTTTTGCACATTTATTTGATCATAGGGCCTTTTATTGTAGGAATGCTTATTAACATTACAGGGAGATGCTTGGAGCTTTCTAGCAGCCAATGGGAAGTGGGAAATCTGAAGAGTTACACAACCACTGATGCCAATGAGAAAATAAGAATCTTACTAAGGGAAGGTTCAAAGATTTCTACCCTTCAAAAGGGTAGGTTCAAATAATTTCTCTCTGGGAAGAGACTGTGTGATACAATAAATAAAAACTCAAGAAACTTGTGAAATGTATAAAGATGAGTTGTGAGGGATTGTTTCTCACAATGGTCTTCAATATAGGTTGACAGCAGTGTAGCAAATATAATCCTGCTGGCAGGTGAGGAGATATGAGAACAGGATATAATCTAGATACTGAATTCTTTGGTGTGTTCATTTGATCTAGGGATCATTTGGGAGCATCTAGAGAAGGAGGGTAATATCCCATTAAGAAAATCACACTTAACATGACCTTTTAAGAACTAGACTTTTGTTTAATGGCAAAGAACTGAAAAATATACACTCTGGAAAATTTTTAGAGTGTCAGTTATATAGATATTTAGGTTTTTTATAGACAGCATTATCAGAATCTGACAATCTATCTTTTAAGGTCTATGTTTAGACCTTTTACATTTAATGTAATAAGTGATGTAGTTGGATTTAGGTCTACCATTTTATCTTTTTTTTCTGGCTTTAACCTCTTTTGTTCATTTGTTTCTGTGTTGCCTTTGTGCTGCCTTCCTTCAGATTATTTTAATATATTTTAGTATTTCATTTTAATTTATCTATTGGCTTTTTGCCTATATCTCTTTCTATTATTTTTTAGTTATTGACCTAGGGATTATAATATACATACCTAACTTTTTACAGTCTACTTAGAGTTAATTTGTACCTGTAAATAAAAATAAAACATAGAAGCCTTACAATCCTTGATATTATAGTTGTTCTATGTACATACATTGAACCCTCCCAGACAATGTTATATTTTATAATCATGTATTTTAAAGAACTTAAGAGAAGAAAAATAGTGTATTATATTTACCCAGATATCTAACATTTCTGTTGCTCTTTCTTTATTCCAAGTTTTCTTCTGGTATCAATTCCCATCATCAAGAAGAACTCCCTTTAACTTTTCTTTCAGGGCATTTCTTCTGGTTAAGAATTATCTTAGTCACAATAATGAGATCGGGTTGTTTAAAAGTGTTGCAAACCACCGCCTTTAACCTTGTTGCTCCTGCTCTGACCATGTGACATGTCTGCTCCTACTTGGCCCTCTGCTATAAGTAAAAGCTCCATGAGGTCCCCCCAAAAGCCAAGCAAATGTTGATGCCATGCTTGTATAGCTTGCAGAACTGTGAGCCAATTAAACCTCTTTCCTTTACAAATTACCCAGCCTCAGGTATTCCTTTATAGCAACACAGGAACAGACTAACACAGGGGTGGAAGTGATAATGTGACTTCCAGGCCAAAGGATTAAATTGTCATATATGTTTCTCTAACAATCTTTTCCCCTACTATATTCATCAGAGAAGCTGCATAATCCAGAAAATGCAGCTACATGATGATGAAATCTAATGGATGCAGATGCTGAGACCTATAGCAGACTTTATAAGATAAAAACATAAAACCTTGCTGTATTCAGGAACTGAGATTTTGAAGTTGTAGATTACTGCAACTTATCCCCACTAATCCTGAATAATATCCCACATGAGAAATATTTAGTTTCTAAAACATGTCTCTAGAGTTTAAAAAATGATACTAAGAATGAACAGATTGAACTACAATGATGAATACATCATTATACATTTGTCAAAATCTGTAGAATG
Organism: Gorilla gorilla gorilla; assembly: GCF_029281585.2. Classification (NCBI taxonomy): domain Eukaryota; kingdom Metazoa; phylum Chordata; class Mammalia; order Primates; family Hominidae; genus Gorilla; species Gorilla gorilla. Next base: position 221,149,320 of record NC_073224.2, on the reverse strand, counting down.
TACAGCACCAAGAATACACCCTAATGTAAACTATGAACTTTGGATGATAATGACGTTGGTGCAGTTCGGATCTGTGTCCCCACCCAAATCTCATGTTGAATTTTAATCCCCAGTATTGGAGGTGGAGCCTGGTGGGAGGTGATTGGATCCTGGGGGTGGATCCTTCATGAATGCTTTAGCATCACCCCTCAATGCTGTTCTTGTGACATGTGAGTGAGTGAGTTACCATGAGATCTGGTTGTTTAAAAGTGTGCAGCATCTCCCTCTTCTCTCTCTTCCTCCTGCTCCAGCCATGTGAAGACACTTGCTCCTGCTTTTCCTTCCACCATGAATAAAAGTTTCCTGAGGTCTCCCCAGGAGCAGAAGCCACTATGCTTCTTGTACAGTCTACAGAAGCATGAACCAATTAAACCTCTTTTCTTTATAAATTACCCAGTCTCAGGTATTTCTTTACAGCAGAGTGAGAATGGACTAATACAGATGTGTTAAAGTAGACTCATCAGTTTTAATAATGTATCCCTCTGGCAGGGGATGTCAAGAGTTGGGGAGGTTGTGCATGTGTGGGGCTGAGGGGTAGATGGTAACTTTCTGTACTTTATGCTTGATTTTTCTGTAAATCTAAATCTGCTTTTAAAAAAATTAGGTCTATTAAAAAAAACTTTGGGAAGCCGAGGTGGGCGGATCACGAGGTCAGGAGATCGAGACCATCCTGGCTAACGTGGTGAAACCCCGTCTCTACTAAAAATACAAAAAATTAGCTGGGCGTGGTGGTGGGCGCCTGTAGTCCCAGCTACTCGGGAGGCTGAGGAAGGAGAATGGCCTGAACCTGGGAGGCGGAGCTTGCAGTGAGCCGAGATCACGCCACTGCACTCCAGCCTGGGTGACAGAGCAAGACTCCTTCTCAAAAAAAAAAAAGAAAAAAAAAATTCACAGATTGAGATATTGCATTTTTTAAACCACACATTTTAATGTTGATATCTTTTTCTTATTTCTCTGCTATAATGAGAAAATTAACATTTCCTTCAATGTTTCTTCAAATTCTTACAAAATTTTTGTTACATTATTATTTTTACTTTATTATGCCCATATCAAATTACCTTCTGTTTTATAAACATAATTTTCATAGTTGTTATGTCTTACATGTCTATTTAATAAATGGATTAAATGCCCATCACAAATGCTTTCAACATGGTTTCTATAAAATTTTTTTAAAAAGAATCCTCTTAGTTTTCCTTCATCTAAGAATATCTTTCTTTTGTTTTCATTTCTGAAGGATATTTTTGTTAAATAAACAATTCTGGGTTGACAATTATTTCTTTCAGAAAAGATGTCCCAATGTTTCTTCTAGCATCTATGGTTTCTGATGAAATATTCACAGTTTTTTGAACTGTTGTTTGTTCTTAGGTAACAGGTATCATTTTTCTGACTACTTTAACAATTTCTCTTTGTTTTTGGCTTGCAGAATTTTTGTTAGGTTGTGTCTGGGCATGGGTTTTTTTTAAAATTTATCTTCTTTGGGCTTTACCAAACCTGTTGAATCTGAATATGTATGGATTTTTCTCCATTAAGTTTGGAAACTTTCCAGCCATTATTTCAAAAAATATTTTTTCTGTATCCGTCTCTTACTCTTCCTATTCAGGTAATCCAATGACAGAAAGGTTAGAGTTTTGACTTTTTTTGTTTGTTTGTTTTTCTCCCATAGGTTCTATTCTGCTATTAAACTCATTCAGTGATCTTAAAATATATATATGTATAATATGTTTCAGTTATAATATTTTGTTTGGTTCCTTTTTATAGTTTCTATTTCTCTGCTAAGAATTTTTATCTCTTCACTCATTTTAATACCTTTACCTCATGGGGTATGGTTATAATGGCCCCGTTAAAGTCTTTGATAATTCCAACATCTGGGTCATCTCAGGGTTAGCATCTGTTGATTGTCTTTTCCCTTGAGAACTGGTTTAGAGTTTCCTGGTTTCTGGTCTATCAACTAATTTTGGACTTTCTGAATATTACGTTGTGAGACTCTCAATCCTGTTAAAATCCTCTGGAGGATGGAATTTTTGTGTGTTAGTTCTTTTTTTATTGTTTTAATTTAGCAGGCCATCAACCTGTTGATGTTCAGAACCCAAGATCCACCTTGCCTTCCATGAATGATGGCTTCAACTTCAGTCCAGTTTTCAAAGCCTTTGCTATGCTATTTGGGTCTGTCCCACCCAGAGGTTGGTCTCAGACTTGGGCAGTGTTTTATGTCATCATTCACTTCTCAAATCCTTTGCTTTTTTTTAATATGTATTTCATGCATGCATCACTTGAAGGTGAGCCTGGGACTTATGTCAGTTCATGCACAGAATTAGGGGGTTTCCTTCTCCATCCCTCTTCTCTTGGAGATTTTGCCCACATCCTGTCACTTCCAGGGGTCCCATTTTCTGGTCCCTCTGGCCAGAAAAATGACATTCTCTGAGTGTTTTAGCTTCCCTTGCTATCACACAGATGCATGTTGAGTGGGTCTGCCCTTAGGAAGAAGGCACAAGATATTTTAAGAGATTTTAAAAATTCTAGTCATAAAGAGATTCACCATTTGCCTCATGTATTTGGAAAAGAAAAAAAAACTCTAAACTCTTTCCACACTCCACAAAATAGGGGGCCCCTCTGCCTGGCTCCTTTATCCGGGGTGACAGGTTTTCTCTCTGGCCCTTAGGTGCCCACGTGCCACCAGCATCATTACAGAAGTGTGGCTTCACTACTAGGGTTGGTCTCAGAGTACAGCAGAGAATATTTTAAAAGAAGAAAAAGAGGCTGGGCACAGTGGCTCATACCTGTAATCCCAGCACTTTGGGAAGCCGAGGCAGGTGGATCATTTGAGGTCAGGAGTTTGAGGCCAGCCTGGCCAACGTGGTGAAACCCTGACTCTACTAAAAATACAAAAATTAGCTGGGTGTTGTAGTGGTCACCTGTAATCCCAGCTACTCTGGAGGCTCAGGCAAGAGAATTGCTTGAACCGGGGAGGCAGAGGTTGCAGCGAGCAGAGATCACACCATTGCACTCCAGCCTAGGCGACAGAGAGAGACTCCATCTCCAAGAAGGAGAAGAAGGAGAAGGAGGAGGAGGAGGAGGAAGAGGAGGAGGAGGAGGAGGAGGAGGAAAGAAGGAGAAGAAGAAAAATAAAACAAATATTTTTCTTACATTTTCCAGCCCAGAGGGATATTTTTTTCCTGATCCTATGGCCAGAAAGACAGTTTCCAATCTGTCCCACCTGCAGGTAAGTGGAGTCCATATGACCCTGGTCGTTGTGTGTCAGGATGCAGACTCGGTGTGATCCTTTGAACCCTCCATAAACTGTCTGTCCACTTACTCCAGCATTCTGTGCCTTCTTTTTGTTTTTTTCTGAGACAGTGTCTCACACTGTCACCTGGGCTGGAGTGCAGTGGCGCAATCTCAGCTCACTGCAACCTCCACATCCCAGATTCAAGCGAGTCTCCTGCCTCAGCCTCCCGAGTAGCTGTGATTACAGGCTCCCGCCACCACACCCAGCTAATTTTTTGTATTTTTAGTAGAGACAGGGTTTCACTATGTTGGCCAGGCTGGTCTTGAACACCTGACCTCATTATCTACCCGCCTCAGCCTCCCAAAGTGCTGGGATTACAGGAATGAGCCACCGTGTTGGGCCTTTTTTTTTTTTTTTTGAGATGGAGTCTCACTGTGTTGCCCAGGCTGGAGTGCACTGGTGCAATCTCAGCTCACAGCAACCTCCACCTCCTGGGCTCAAACAATTCTCCTGCCTCAGCCTCCCAAGTAGCTGGGACTACAGGCACGAGCCACCATGCCCAGCTAATTTTTTATATTTTTAGTAGAGATGGGGTTTCACCATATTGGCCAGGCTGGTCTCGAACTCCTGACCTCGTGATCTGCTCACCTTCTTGGTTCCCCAGTTTTGTAGGTAGTCCTAAAAATAAAAAAGAAAACTTTTGCTCCTCTGTAGATAAGAGGTCCAAGATGCAGGTGGGAATTAGGAGCTTAATTTAGGGGTGGCTGAAAAAGAAAATGAACGTTGTGCTAGTCCGAACTTAATAATGACATTGTGTGTCTCATCTGTTTGAACAGCTTTAAAACAGCTCATCTCAAACCAACATTTTCCTGAGAGCCTGGCCTATGCCAGCTCCTGCCCAAGATGGTTCAGAAACAACTTAGCTGGGGAGAGACAAGTAGAAAACTTGAGTGGAGCATGACAGAGGTTCTGAGAGGGAGGCCAGGGGAGGAGCATGCGCCTCAGTGGTTCTGATCCCTGGGTCAGAATCCAAACCTGGCAGGCCTCTAAAGCTTACCAGTGGGACCCCACCTCAGCCAATTGTATCAGAATCTTGGTGGGGGGGTGGCAATAATTTTTGAGACAGGGTCTCACTATGTTGCCCAGACTGGAGTGCAGTGGCATGATTTCAGCTCACTGCAACCTCAAGCTCCCTGGCTCAGGTTATCCTCTCACCTCAGCCTCCTGAGTAGCTGGGATTACAGAGGCACCCTGCCCCGCCCCATGCCTGGCTAATTTTTCTTTTTCAGAGTTGCCCAAGGGGCTGCTCTTGAACCCCTAGGCTCAAGTGATCCTCCGGCCTTGGCCTCCCAAATTGCTGGGATTGCAGGCATAAGCCAGCGCCTGAGGTAGGAGTAATTTTTAAAGTGTCCCAAGTGATTGCAAACTGTAGCTATGATGAAGACCCCCAACCACCTGGGTAGAGGCATCTAGATCTACCCAACAGTGCATTGGTCTCATGGGACCCTGAAGGTAGACTGGAAATCAGGGAAATGAAAAGTGCAGGAAGCAGAAGGATCTTCATCAACGTGGGTGAGAGCAGGTGTACTTGCCTGAAAGGAGGGCTGGAAGAGGGGGAAAGACCAATGCAAAGATTCCACAAAGGGAACAAGACATACAGGCCACAAAGTCATGTCAATAATCCTATAGCCTACAGTGCTGCACTAGTTCCATAATTTCTAATCAAATGTCACTTTCCATTGTCTGATTTTATTATTTTCTTCATCCACTAGCATCCTCCTTCTTGAATGTATGTCCTTAGAGTCTTGAAAATTAGCTTTATGTGTGTTATAAATTTACATCAATGTCTTTGTGATGTAGATTTTCTCTGTTTCTGCTCATTTTCAGGTGGCACTGACCCTCCTCCATGTGACTATATTCGAGCATCACCTCTGTGTGCTAATGAACATTTCGTCACAGTTCACTTCTCCAGTCCCTGAGGGATGCACACCTGAGCTCCCTCCAGCTCCCGCTCCCACCAGCAGTGCTGAAATGAACATCTTCGTACCAAACCCCTTGCAGATCTGACCTGAACATCCAGATGGGGCTGCAAGTTCCTCAGACGCTGTCAGATGACCCAATGTTGTCAAAGGAGAGTCTCCATCATTTTGCTCATTTGTGATGTTGGCCCCTGAGGACAGATGGGCCCATGAATCTATCTCCAGGGTCTGGCAAGGTCCATTCACATGGTGCCACCTTTGGCTCCAGGTCTTTCATGAGGGAAAGCAAAGGCAGCTTGAAGTCAGGGGGGCAGTCCACAGACCACCCTCACTTCTAACTGTGGAGTTTGGGCGTTCATTCCCAAGGCCATTCTCAGGTTTGACCATTTGCTAGAAAGACTCATGGAAGTCACTGAAAGTGTTTATACCCATGGTTATGGTTTATTACTGTGTAAGGATACAGATCAAATCAAGGAAGACACATGTGGGGTAGAACCCAAGAGGGTTCCAATGTCAGAGCTCCCATTATTCTTTGCCTGTGGAGTCACAGACAGTGCTGACTCCTCCAGGTATGATGCGTGACAATAAGCAGAATATTGCCAACCAGGGAGGCTTACCTGAGCCTTGGTGTTCTGAGTTTTTACTGGGGAGTCATGGTAAATGCCTGCCTGCATGCATGGCTGACCTTTAGACCCCAGACCCTGGAGGCTGAGCTGATATTTTCAGCAGGCCCTGTTATTAGTCAGGTTAGGCTTGGCTCTGCTGCAGAGGCAGATAAACCCCCAAGCTCAGCAGCGCTAGACAATAAAGGTTTGTTTTCTCCATTGCGGTCCCATGTCATTTGGAATGCATGGCCCCCAAGGTCACTGCATCTGGGGAAGAGGAGGGAGGCCAAGGCGCTCTGGCTGTTAACCGCCGTGTCCCAGAAGTTACATGTGTCATTTCCTCTCACAGCCCACTGATGGGGATTAGTCACACGGCTGCAACTTACTACTGTAAGGAAGTCTGGAACATGGAGGGCAACTCATGGAATATTTGCCGAATGGAGGCCCAGTCCCTAAGAAGACACCCTCCAATCATGAGACAATCCCTATCCCTTCCTGTCAGCCCAGGGGAAGTGGACAGGCACTGAGTAGGAAGTAGGTGACCTGCCAAGTTCATCCATGCTCCATACCCAGCTGGAATTCCTGGAGGGCTTCCAACGCTCTGTGCCAACTCCTGAGAGTCCGAGAACACTGAAATAATTCAACCAGCCCAGACAGCTGATGAGAGAAAGGGGCCAGCCCCTCAACAGTGCAGAGGAAGCAAGGGGAAAGGGCTGAATGGGTGGGAGGGTCCCCTCATCTGTGGCTTCAGCAAGGACCTTGCTGTCTGCTCAACCACCAGGAATTCCAGATGAGGCCTTTTCACAGCTGGTTCCAAGGGGTGGAGGGCTTGCACGAACTCAGAGTCCTTCATGGGGATTAGAAATTTTGTCTCCATCCTGCTGTCTGGGTAGCTCAGACTCCCTCCAGGGCCATCACAAGGCTTAGGGCCACCCTTGCAATCTGGGCTGGAGGTAGACTGAGGATACTGCTAGGGTGAGGTTCTGGGATGAGGCTGTCTTCCCTGTCTACTTGCAGACAGTGAAGTCCTTGTAGCGATGTCAGAGGAGCTGCTATGAGCCCTGAGGAGCCCTGCTATTGGCCAGGTCCTCACTCTGTGCAGGTGGTCCACATACTGTCCTGGGTCATCTCACTCAATCCTTACAACAACCCTGTCAGCTGGAAATGATTATGCTCAGTTTAGGGAGGAGGAAACCAAGGTCTAGAGAAGCAAAGAAAAGTATTCAAGATGACACCCTGGGTGGTGAAGCCAGGGCATGAACCCAGACAAGAATTCAGTGTTCACACTTTAAAAGTCATTGTAAGATGGAAAATGTCACAAGAGTTAAAGACATAGCCATCACCGGCCTCCACAGTTACCAGCTTACCACCCATCCCATTTCATGTGTCCCCCCACCAATCACTCCTCCACACCCTGGGTTAGGTTGAAGCAAATTCCAGACCTCACATCATCTTTAGATAGTTCAGCATTGTCTCTAAAAGATAAGGAAGGGCCTGTGTTCTTAACTACAGGACCTCGCATGGAGTGGACATCAATAACTATTCAATAAATCTTCACTTATTATCTATGTGAATAAAATCTCTAAGCACCTGTCAAGCCAAAAGTGTATTTGCGCATCTCTAAAAGGCAGTCAGGAGTAGTGGGAAGATAATGGGCTTCACCATAAGCTTCGGGTTCAAACCCCGGCTCTGCCAGTTGCCATGGCTATGGGATACTGGGTGAGTTCATGGAAACTGCATGAGCCTCCGTTTCCTCCTATGAAATCCACACATCATGGCACTTTGACTTGTAAAGTAGTTAGGATTCAATGAGCACATAAATGCGGGCACATGCCCTGCAGAGAGCCTGGCTTTCTGGGGTAGTTTGTCAACAGCATAACCCTGAGTAACTCATCGAACCTCTTGTGCCTCAGTCTCCTCATCTGTAAAATGGAGTAATTACAGTACCTGCCCCAAAGGGCTGCTGTGAGGAGTCAGTGAGTTGATCTATGTTAGACGTGGGATGCCTGGCACTTAATAAGTGTTCCATGTGAGTTACTCATCACTAGAAGCCTGCAGTGTGGATAAGTAATGTCCAGTGTAGGGGTTATAATCCTGCAACATCGAACAGTTCTGGATCAAGCTATGCTTAAGATTTGAGCAATGGTTCTTACCTGGGGGCAATTTTACTGTAATCCTAACTGGGGGCAATCTGTTGTCTTACTGACCCCAGGAGACATTTGGCAATGTCTGGAGACACTTGTGGCTGTAACAGTTGGGTGGGTGAGCTGCTACTGGCATCTAATGAGTAGAGGCCAGGGATGCTGCTCAACATCCTATGAGGTACAGGACAGTCCTTTCAACATACAATTATCTGGCCCAAAATGTCAGTGGCAAGGTTGAGAAACCCTGGATTAGAGAAAGGATCGGGAGGGGGTTAGCTCCATTGCACAGAGGCTGGGAGATTGACGCTTCAGTCATCTGGGGCTGTGTCCAGACTCACGAAATTAATGGGATTTTTTCCATCTTCAACAGAATAGCAGTTGATCTGGTTCTTTCCGGAAGACAGCTGGATGTGGCAGCATGCCCTTTTTGAGTTGGGTACACTTTGTCTTATGAAGTGTCCTCTCCAAGCCTCTGCAGCTGGTTTGGGAGTGGCCAGGCCCTGGTGGGTGGAGGGTTCTGCAGGACGAGGGGGCCCAGCTCCCTGCCAGAAAGCAGGGTCAGGTGGGGATTTCTGGCAGCAGCTGGATGTGCTTCTGGTCCCAACCTGGAGACAAGAGGAGGCATCTGGGGATAGAAAACACATTCAGAGAAAAAGCACGACGAGGACATCATGGGCTTTGGAACCAGATGGGCAGCTGTTCAAATTCTAGCTCTTTCAGCTACCTCTGGATGACCTTGGCATGGAACTTACCCCCTCCAAGACTCCTTTGACAGGACAAGCAGGGGTTGTCCAAAGTCCCAGAGTAACCAGGGCTTGAGTCCATGTTTCTTAATTCTCAGTCTAGGCCCTTCCCCGTGCATTCATTCATTTATTCATCCATTTACTCAATCGGCCTTACATTTGTGATAGGAGATTGGAAGGGTGAAATGGACAGTGGCCACAGAATGAAGGGCCTTGTAGATCCTGGCAAAGAAATTAGATTTTATTCTAAGAATGAATGAAAACCATGGAAGGTCTTGAGGGACATAATCGGACTTAGAAAAAGTCTGTTTGACTATCGTATGAAGCTGGACAGGCAAGAAGCCAGGGGCTCAGTGACAATGGTGGCTTTGACGGGGTGGTGGTGATGAGGTAGAGAGGAGAGAGATTCAGGACACATTTTGGAGGAAAAGCCAGCAGGTCCTGCTCATGAATTGGGATATGGTGGGGGTTAGGAAAGGAGGGAATGGAGAGTAACTCCTCGGCTTTGCTCCTTTACAGTTGGGGAGATATGGAGGCCACTTACTGAGATGGGAAAGGCTGGGAAAGGAGCCTGTCAGGGGTAGGGTGCAGGGGGCAGAGATTCAACAGGTCTGCTCAGCCATGGCAGAGCTGGGAGCTCCACAGGAGACCCCGAGTAAAGATGGCGCCGCCTGACAATTTTGTAGCCTGGAGAAGATGATGCATGTGGCTCTGGAAATTTGGCTGGAATGCAAATTTGATTGAGATCATTTAGGGAGGGGGTAAGATAGAACATGGAAGAAGAAAAGAGAGCCAGGGACTGGACCCTGGGTGCTCCAACCTTTAGAGTTCAAAAGAAAATCAGCTTCCAGCAAAGCAGTCTGCAAAGTAGCAGCAGACGACAGGGGAAGAGCAGGGAAGGAGGATGCCAGAGCCGCAGAAGAGAGGGCTAGGCGAGGCCACACGCCCCGGCACATAGCAGGTCCTCCATGAGGCGACATGCGTAAGGCATCTGGAACATAGCAGGCCTACAGTAATTGGTCCATATTGGTATTAACTCTTAAACATGCTTGGAAGATGGCTGCCACATATCAGTCCACTGTCAGCCAATTGATGCTGGAGTCTGGCCCTTGTCTGACAGGGCAGATGCTTTTTGGGAGGACATCGGGTCTCAGGCTCCAGCACCCACAGCCTCAGCATCCATTCTCAGCTCTGCCTGCCCTGGGGGTGTGGCCCTGAGCATGTTCCAGAAGCTCTTGGAGCCCACGTGTTCTCATCTGTAACACAGGGTTATTGATAGAATGTGGGGACAGAATTAGGATTCGAATCCACTTCTGCTGACCCCGGAGCCACTGTCTTTCCATGACATAGCATGGCAGCCATTCCCATAGCAGAAGGGAGCTGCTGAAGGGGCACTGAAAACGGGGCTGCCTGGAGGCGCTATTCTTGATGATTTCTGCCACACAGGGGTCCTGCTTCAAGTACATTGAATCCACTTATTCTCAATTCTGGCTGCTGCCTGTTAGAATCAGATCTGGGTAGGTGAAGAGGGCAGAGGGAAGGGGGCTAAAACATATCAATGTCCAGGCCTCTCCCCTGCCCCGTTAAATCAGAACCTCTGGGAATAAAGCCCAGGTATCAGGATCATTATCATCATCATCATCATCATCATCGTCATCATCATCATCATCATCATCATCATTTTAGGTCCCCCGTTGATTCTGACACAATCCAGTCTTGAAAACCGATGGAGAACCTGAAGCCCTAGAGCTCTAACCCTAAGTCTTTCCTACCCTGAGTTCCTACAGGATGGAAAACAAGGCTGGCTTTCTCTTCCCTGCATAAAAGACCTCCAGAGAGGAAGTGTGATGGGTAGTTAAGAACCCCCAGCATGGGGTTAAACCCTTCTGAGTTACGTTTTAGCCACGTGGCCTTAGTTAAGTTCTCTCCAGCCTGATTCCTGGGAAAGATCAACTCTTCAATAACCATTGCACGACTCTATACAGATGATAAGGCATTTTGATATACACCATCTCTTTGAATTCTCCCCCACAATCCTGTAAGGAAGAGGGAAATGATTAGTTCCATTTTCTAGTTGGGGAAACTGAGGCTCAGAGATGAAGTCAGTTGCCAAAGTACATTCAGCTATGGTTTGAGTGCAGGTTTTCTTTCTCTTTGCCAAAGGGAGGCTGGAATTAAGAAGGCCCACAATGGAGCTTTGCCCAAGACAGTGACTGGAACATAGGAGAGGCTTGGAAATTGCAGAATGAATGAATGAGCTAAAAGATGGGCAGGAGATGCTTCTAAACAGGGTCCTGTAGTGACCAAGGCCCCCACCTCAGTGAAGGGAGAGGAAGAAATTAACCATTCCAGGCAGTGGCTGCACCAGGAACAGGCCAGCCATTTACACGCAGCATAGGGCATTCACAGTCATACTTCTGCTGGAAGGGACCCATTTTACAGGTAGGAGGTTGAGGCCCACAGTCACAGGGTGGACAAGATCCTCTAACTCCTGATCCAGAGCCCCTTCTGACATCCCAGAGTTCAAAAAAAGTCATGGAATTTTTGAGAAAATTCTGGGTAAAGCTTCTCTGGGGAAACAAAGTCCTCATTCTGGTATTCATCCCAAAGAGAAATTCTGCATCTCTGGCCAGTATGTACCAGGTATAAGCTGGAAAATGGAAACTGCCTCAGGAAGACTGACTGGTTAATTTTTTTCTTGACATCCAAACTCCCTCACATCCCATGCCAGATTGGGTTAAGTGCTTTACTTATGTTATTTCAGGGGCTGGCAAACTTTATCCACAAAGGTCCAGTTAGTAAATATCTGAGACTTCTTGGACCATCCAGTCTCTGCCAGTTTCTCACCTCTTAATGTTGTACAAAAGCAGCCACGTGTAAACACATGAGCATGTCTGTGTTCCAGGAAAATTTTTTCCAGCCCAGGCTGGAGTGCAGTGGCACAATCTTGGTTCACTGCAACCTCCACCTCCCTGGTTCAAGCAATTCCCCTGCCTCAGCCTCTCGAGTAGCTGGGATTACAGGTGCACACTACCACACCCGGCTAATTTTTTGGTATTTTTAGTAGAGATGGGGTTTCACCATGTTGGCCAGACTGGTCTCGAACTCCTGACCTCAGGCAATCCACCTTGGTCTCCCAAAGTGCTGGGATTACAGGCGTGAGGCACTGCGCCCGGCTCCAGGAAAATTTAATATGTGCCAGTTAAATTTGCATTTCACATAATTACATATCACAAAATGTTGTTCTTCTTTGAATTTATTTGTCAACCATTAAAAAATGCAAAAACTTCTCTTAGTTCCCAGCCTGTATGGACAGGGACAAGAGGATTTGGTCCAAAAGGGCCACAGTTTGCTGGCAGAAACCATACGAAGTAGATTTTGTTGTTACCCTCATTTTAAAGATGAAGAAACTGAGTCCCAGAGAGGTTCAGGGATTTTCGTAAGATCACACAGCTAGCAAGTAGCAAAACTGGGAGTCATAGTCAGACTCGGAGTCAGGCAGTTGGGCTCCAGAGCCAGGCTCTTAACCACTCAGTTGCCATATGGACACAGAACCTTCACGTGGAGGAAACTTTAAGTGCACGAAACTGAGGCCCAGAGAGGGGATTAAGGCTGCAACCTAACAGAGACACACAGTGATGGAGAGGCAGAGCCCCGCCTGGCTCCCTGACTCAGTCCAGGGTTGGTTCCTCCAGATCAGGCAGCTTCCTCATTTATTCCAACTAATTATCATCTGTTAAGCAGATCTGGAAATGTCGACATGAGAGTTGGAAGTGGGGGTGGGTGACTGACAAGGCGGGAGAGGGAGGTGGGCAAGAGGGGCCCCTGCCTCCACACGCATCCACACGCATCCACATGCAGGCACACACACAACGGCTTCCATTTCCTGAGATGTCCACCTGCTTTTATGAATATAAGCGGATTTGTAACAAGCATTGCAGCTGCATATAAGGCATTCAGACATGGAGACAATTTTACTAGATAATAGACTATCATGCAGGATACAATTTAAATTAAAAAATGCAATTTTCACCTTGAAATGAACAAATGATTACAATTTCTATACAAATTAAGGCATTCAGCCTCTCTTTCAGTAGTGGCACCAGCCCATGAAATATGACATAATTACCATGAAATACATTTTCAAATATTTTGATTTTTGTCCGCTGCTTTTTAAAAAACATAGGCCGCCTTCTAGGTCTCCGAGTATGTGTTGGCATTTCCCACCTTCTGGGAAAAACACATTAAAAAGAAAAGCCAAAGTCCCCGAAGATGAAGTTGGCCCCCCTCCCTGCCCTCCCCTCCTCCTATCTCCTCACCCCTCAGAGTTCTCTGCCCTCCGCCTCCCCCTCCCTTGGCTCAGAGATAAAATTGAAAAAAGGCAGACGGAGGAGAGGGGACACAGGCGCCCACCTCCAAAGCCTGAAATTTATCTAAGTTGCCACGCTTATCTGCAGAATCGCATCTGTTGGTTATCACGACGCCAACTGCTCCAACCCTCCATTCTGCTCTTCTCTGGAAATGGCTCCCCCATCCCTCCTACCAATGCATTCCCCTCCGCCTCAACCTGCACTCTTATTTTTAAATTATTTTTCCATTGTGTTGTCTCTTTGTGGCTGGAGATGGAAGGATGAAAAGCCACTGCCTGTGGCTTGATCCAGCCCCATGGAACTTTGGAGTTCAGAAGGAGTGGACAGGGTAGGCGGCCAGTGAGTCTCAGCTACCGAACTGGGTGGAGCTCTCTGTTCTTTGTCCTAGTTGAGTGACCTTGATGAAGGTCATTCCTACCTGCATCCATCTCCTCCCTGTGCCTGTAAACCTGCCGTCTTGAACAACCCATCCCTTTGGTCCGAGCTTTGGGTGGAAGATCTCTTGGGACATTAGATCTGCATCCAAAACACTTACAGGCAGACCTTCGTCCTCTTCCTTGGTTCTTAGTGTTGGTCTGAGTCTTCTGTTCTGAACCAGCATCCGCTAGGCAGGCTTCACCACTCCCGATTCTGCATCTGCTGTCCCCAGAACTTGGTTCCTATCTGTTGCGTGGTCTCACATCACTCTTTGGGCCAGCTGTGCCCTGCCTTTCCCTCCTTAAGGATTATTCTGGCTCTTCCTCCATCCTGGCTAGTCTAGTCTGGCCCGAGTCTCCTCCACTTCAGGGGGTTGTCCTTCTACCTAAACGAAGCCTGTGGAGGAAGATTGAAGATGAGATGCAGCGCTTAAAGCCCATTGCTTTTGCTTAGCACATTTGTTTTGGTTTTCCAAGCATTTTTACCTGCTTCAACATGATCCCATCTTGCCACGGCCCTGTACGGGGGACTTCACTCACAAAGGAAGCATTCAGCATTTTATAGAGGAGTAACCAGGTATTCTAGACCAATGTGGGAAATGACCAAAGCAAGTCCACACTCATTCTTGGAGCGTGGACCACACTCTCTTCCTCTGACCCCAGCCTACCCTACATTCCACCCTCCCTACTCTCCTTCCTTGACCCAGGGCGAGGTGAAGACTGGATCACACTCCAGCTCAGAGAGCAAAATGGGACATCCTAGTGGAAAGAGAATGGGTTTTAGGATCAAACATTCAGAGTCTCAGACTCTGATCTCCACCTCTTTCTTGCTCTCTGACCTTGGCCAAATTAATTGGTCTCTGTGCCTCGAGTGTTCTCATCTGTAAGATGTAGAAAATGATCTCTTCTGCATGGAGGCTGTGAGAATGAACTTTGCAAGAGTGTGGCAGACCTTCAGCAGATGTAAACTTCCCCTCTCATGCTCTGACTCCCAGCTTGCTTAGGGATTTTGAGGTTTTATTTTTCATTCCTTTGGTTCACTAAGAAAATCCCAAGCCCCAAAGTGTTCATCACTTAGAAACTTTTTGGTATTTGGGGGTGAGTCAAGTGTCTATGCCTGAACCAGATACCAGGGTATTGAGAGATGAATGTGCCAGCATCCAGGGAGGGGGTGGTGGAGTTGAGGGGAAGCAGGAGGGCAAGGGATGATCATAACAATGTTTTACTAAACACCCACGCTCTGTCGTAGCCACTGTGCTAAGGGTCTTCATCTCGTTAATCCTCACGATCATATTATGAAGTTAATATTAACCCCATTTAACAGATGGAAAAACTGAGTCACAGAGAAGTTATGTCATTTGCCCAAGATCACACAGCTAGGAAGTGGCAGAGCTGGGATGTAAACCCAGGCTTCCTGGCTCTAACAAAATGCTCTACTCAAGTGTTCTGGGTTGACCAGATGACCATCTTTTCCCAACTATGTATTTTCTTAGTAAAAATATATAAACAAATGACATGTGCCCTAGGAACTTAAGGCACATCAACAGCTAGCTGGTTAAGTAAGACAAGTACACAATTAGCTTTAAGTAAGACAAATACACAATTAGCTTTACTCCAAGGCAAAACTGACTGATGCCAAGCACAGGAGGCAGGATTGCCAAGCACCCGTGGCACTCTGCTCAGACTATGACCCAGGGAGCAGCTGAGCCATGGGGCTGGGAGAAAGGATAGCACATGCATAGTCAGGCGGTCAGATTCCACTCCTGGTTCTGCAAAGCCCCCCATGTGGTGTGGCCAGATCACCTAGTGACTCTGGGCCTCCCCATCTTCACTGGTGGAATGAAGGGACTGATCTGAAATCAGTGATCTGCACATATTTCCACAATCAACCCTAGGATAGGAGAAAGGAGCTGTGAGTGCCCACACCCAGGGCACACAGAGTGGGGAAGTAACCCCAGCTAGCCCACTCCAGGCCAACATTTACTTAAATGGTCAAAATGGTCTTTTTTTTTTTTTCCGTTTTTGAGACGAGTCTCACTCTGTCGCCCAGGCTGGAGTGCAGTGGCGCGATCTTAGCTTACAGCAAGCTCTGCCTCCCGGGTTCACGCCTCCTCCTGCCTCAGCCTCCTGAGTAGCTGGGACTACAGGCACCCACCACCACGCCTGGATAATTTTTTGTTATTTTTTAGTAGAGACGGGGTTTCACCGTGTTAGTCAGGATGGTCTCCATCTCCTGACCTTGTGATCCGCCCGCCTCGGCCTCCCAAAGTGCTGGGATTACAGGCATGAGCCACAGCGCCTGGCCTAAATGGTCAAATTTTTTAAGTGTCAAAAATGCATGCAAATTTGGCGTTCTGTTCCCCAATGCGCACTATATTATAAAAACGGTGACAGTTCAGTTTGGCATTTTTCTCTGCAAAATTCTATCTAAAACCACTACTACCAACCGCCAGAAAAGTTATATCACATTTTTTTCTGTGGCTTTTGTCCATGTCTACAAATTCAGCAAAAGGCCAAATCCTCTGTAATAGCCCTTTATTTTATTTAATAAAATAAAATAAAGCCAAAGTTCTTCTAGGACAATGTTCTATCCATTATTATAACACCCACACATTCTAATATTGAGTTGTTTTTAACACTCTAACATTATAACATTGTTACCCTTGATTATATTATTCTAATGTGCAGACACTGTCTCATTCTAATATTCAACCTCTCTACCACATTGAAAGATCCTCTAATCTTCAATTCACCTGTTTTTAGTATTTGATTCTAAGTCATGGATGGACAGGAAGGTGCTTCCTTGTCATGGGAGGGCAAATGAGCCCCCAGGAACCCGTGGGAGCCTTTCTGCCAGCACCCAGGCAATTAACAACCTCCACAGCCACATGACTTGAATTTGCTCATCCTGAAAACGGGACAAAATGACTATCTTAGAAGTTGTTTGAGATCCTTTTCTGCAATGTAATAGCAGTTTATAGCTAATATTCGCTGGGTGCTTACTAAGAACTTTACATGCATTCTGTCATTTAATCCACCCAAACACCTTACAGGCTGCTATTATTGTTCCCAATTTAGGGGAAAAACTGAGACTAAGAGAGGTTCAATGACTTGCTCAAGTCTCACAGCTAATTGTGAGAGAGACAGGATTTTAACCCATGACTGTCTGACCTCAGCTCATTCCTCTGTTGAACTAATGAGCGCAGATGGGACTTTGGGGAATAAGGAATCAACCTCAGAACCTAACACAGTGCTAATTAAATATTTATTGAGTAAATGATTGAGTGAGCGAATAGTACTCTTAGAAATGGACCAATCCTAGGAAATCACTCACTGGCATTCAGATGGGTGAAGGGTTAACCCTACTTTAAAGATAAGATGTTTTGCAAGATCACACAACAACAAAGTGGCAGGAATGGGGATGGTGGGTGGACACGGCTGGGACCCAGGTTTGCTTCACGTGGTGGCAGAGCTCTCTGTCCTCCACCCTGCTGCTCCAACAGTGGAGCAGTGCCCAGCCTTGGCAGGACCATCCTGGATACCTTGGAAATTTGCTTGCACTGGCTTCAGACGGTCTTGGATTTAGGTAACTTGGAGATGCTTTAGGGAAACAAGTGTGAAATTTGTGTCTCTCAAGTGAAAGCCCTGTCTGTTACAAAGGCAGGATTTTTAAAACCACAGATTAAAATAAAGCTAATTAGAGGTAATGCGGATGTGAATCAAGAGAATCAAGATCCTTAACCATCTTTATAGCTGCTTCACCATCTCCCTAAAGCTTTAACCATCTTCATAGATCCTTGGCCATCGTCATAGTCATTGGCCACTCCTGGGAATTCTAGCCTCAGAGAAAAACCTATGATAAGGGCAAAGCTCTCTTCATGGAGATGCCTGGGATAGTGAAATAAAATCAGAACAACCCAAAGTTCAACAATAGAAGGGTGGTTAAGGAAAATGTGGTATTTCCACTCAACGGGCTACTCTTTAATGTCCATTAAAATGTACATTTTCAACATTTTTAACATAGGGAGATATTGATACTCCACTGATGAGCCAGATAACATAGGACAGGAAACTGGCCCTTATGATGTGACCTCAAGGTACTAGAAGGTAGACTAGAAGGGACAGTATGAACGTGTCCACAGAAGTTGCCCTGGAGAATGGAATTATGGGGATTATTTTACTCTCCAAATGGATGCTCTATTGCTTTGATAACTAGAAATTCATTAAAAAGAGAAAAGCAGACAAGGAATAAATATGAGAAGGAAGACGAGAAGAAAAATGCCCTGTTCTTGGCTGTCACTTCTTTTGAGTGACAGCTTCCCAAGGAAAGCAGAAGTCGCCCCATAGAAAGAAAAATAGAGGAAAAGGATTTAACAAAATCAGAAAGCTTCAAGCCCAAATGTACCCCATGACTAAGTACCGATAAAAGCCTGCAAAAGAAAACTCCCACCCCATCTGTCTCCATGACCAAGGCCACCATTCATGAGCCATCAGCATGGCTGTTTCTTTTTTTTTTTTTTTTGAGACGGAGTCTCGCCCTGTCGCCCAGGCTGGAGTGCAGTGGTGCAATCTCGGCTCACTGCAAGCTCCGCCTCCCGGGTTCACGCAGCATGGCTGTTTCTAAACAGAGGATTCCAGCTTCAACACAGCACATGTGTCATGACCTTCAACAATTTTCATGCCCTGCCACAGGACTGAGCAATAATACTTATTTTTAAAATGAATAATACTTGTCAAAGCAGCCATTATGTATTGAGTACCAACTGTGTGCCAGGTACAGAGTCAACACCTCAACATGCTTGACCTTATTTTATCTAGATGGCAACTCACAAGACAGGTGCTGGGGTCGTCCTTTGGAGAGGTGTGCCCTGGGGTTCTTCCACTTTAGTAGCCCACTCGGGGCCAGTGGCAGAGCTAGAATTCAAACCCTGGCCTCTGACCTTCACCACCACCAGACCCAGCTCCCTAGGCAGGAGCTCTGGAAATATCAACCAACCCATTGCACAGAAGGAAACATTGCTCCTTTTTCTGCTGCCATAAATAAGAATGTGGATGTTCTCTAGTTATTAATTATGGAACGATCTCCAAGATATCCAGTTAGATTAAAAACTAATAATAAAATGCATGGTATACCACTTGTGTATGAAAAACAAAAAAGAATAAATCAATGTGCTTGCCTGTACAGGTATAAAGAAGTCTCTGGAAGCTATGTGAAAAGCTGATTACATTGGTTACCTTTAGGGAGGGCGACTGGGAGCAATGCCTTTGTCCTTTTGAATTTTGAATCATCTGAATGCATGATATTAAACATATAGAATTTACAAATTCTTAAAATTTAAGGAAAACAAATTTAAAGAACTAACTTCTCTTGAAGGTACAAACAGGTAGATGTCACCAGCCACGTACTCATTAGGACAGGCTCTGAACCATCTCTCCAGGGCAGCCCTTGGGTTTCGCAGCATCAGACCTGGAACTCTTGCCTGTCATTGCCCATAAAAGCTTATTGGCACCATCAGGTAGTTCTTTAAAGGAGCCCAAGTTAGTGAGTTAGTTCCAAGGGCAGGAATGTATTTGATGGTTGAGATTTGAATTAGGAAGCTCAAAATAAAAAGAGAGGCAAAAAAGTTCAATAACATTTGACTGAAAGAGAGAGAGAGGATTAAAAAGGATTTGATCTATTCCACAAACATTACATAAGCCCTTTTGTATCCCAGAGCATTGTTGGGCACTGGGATGCAGCAGGAACAGCACGGAGTTCCTGACCTCAGGGAGCTCACGTTCTAGCAGGTGGAGGCAGATGGTAAGTCGCTGAGAAATTACGTATTGAAAATAGTCATTGCAACTTGTCTTAAGCCTGGCAAGGGAGCAGAGGGCTCTGGGAGGGGCTAGCAGGGCTGCATTCAATGCCTCTCAGGAGGCTACATTCTTACAGCAACCTAAGTGATGTCCAGGAGGCAGCCACCTAGAAGCTTGGGAAAGGCATTCCCTGGCTGAAGGAACAGCCAGTGCAAAGGCCCTGAGGCGGAATCTTCCAGAGTGGGAGATCATGCACTCTGGGGTGAGAACACCCTGACTGTGGTAGGGGTCTCAGCAAGTCATTCAACCTCTGTGAACCTTAAATCCCTCCCTGGAAATGGAATAACAGTAGCTCCAGAGTCCCAAGGCTTTGCACAGGTGCTGTGTGAAGCCCCTTATGAGCCTGTCTCCTCCTCCTTCAGCTTTACCGGTGGTTCCCAAAGTGGCTCCCATCAACGGCAGCATCTGGGAACTTGCTAGAAATGCAAACTACCCAGCTTCACCCAAGATCCCCTGAACCTGAAACTCTGGAACTGGGGACCAGCAGTCTATGTTTTAACAAGCCTTCCTGGCGATGCTTGTTGCAAACTCCGGTACAAAAACCATAGATCTACATCATGGTCACCATCATCCTCTTCACCCTTCTTGTCTAGCACTTCCTCTGATACCATCCCTTAACAAGTCACCCACTTCCCAATGTCTCCAACGTTGACTGCTAGGCCCTTCTGTGGTCCTGAATCAGCAGCTTTTGCTACATGCCTTCAAGGTCCAGAAGGTAGATGTCCCTGCCCCTTCTCCCCTTCTCCAGGGAGGGACTCACCAGCCACACGTGCATCCAGGGGGCCCATTTCCTTTATAAGTGAAATGAAGTGATTTAACACACAGAGGCCGGGCACGGTGGCTCATGGCTGTAATCCTAGCACTTTGGGAGGCTGAGGCAGGCAGATCACTCGAGGTCAGGAGTTTGAGACCAGCCTGGGCAACATGGTGAAACCACGTCTCTACTAAAAATACAAAAATTAGTAGAGTGTGGTAGCAATTGCCTGTAATCCCAGCTACTCGGGAAGCTGAGCCAGGGGAATCACTTGAACCAGGGAGGCGGAGGTTGCAGTGAGCCGAGATCATGCCACTGCACTCCAGCCTGGGTAACAGAGTGAGACTCTATCTCAAAAACAACAACAAAAAAAGACAAACACACACACACACACACACACACACACACACACACACAGATAGTTTGAATCCTGGCTCTTCTACTTACCAGCAGTGCGTTCTCGGAAAAGTTTCTTAACCTCTCTGTGTCTTGATTTCTCATCTTTAAAACAGAGATAATACATTTCCAGGATGGTTGAAAGGATTAAAGATATTAATGTAGATAAGGGTTGGAACAACACCTGCCAGGGGGCACACAATTGAATTTTAGAAATTCTGGTTCTCCGGGCCCTTTCTACCCAGGCTCCTGGCCTTACCTGCTCTTGTTTCCCTCCGTGTACCTCAGGGACCAGCCAGACTGGGCCACTGTGATTCCCGAATCTGCATTTTTTTTCAAGCCTCCGTCCTTTTCCCCATGCTGTGACTTCTATCTGAAACGCTTCTTCCTCCTCACCTACAAAACTCCTGCTAGCCCATCCTTCCCCTCTGTCCTGCCCCCTCTCCATTCACAATCAGGCTGGCCTAAATACCCCCTCCGCCAACATATGACATCCCTCCCTCTCAGCCTTCAGTCCCCAGGTACTTAAATGCCTGGTTTTGATGTCTGGCTTCCCTCCTAGTATGTGAGTTCCCTGAAAGCAGAGTTTAGGTCTTATTCATCTTCATAACCTACATCTGGCTCTTAGTGAGTGTTTAATAAACATTCATGGAGTAAAAATTAGGAGTGAATTTTTAAAAATGAATTAGAGTTACAGGGACTGACAACTCAAGATCTTTAAGATACAGTAAGTAACATTTAGAGATGGCAGAAAATTACATACAACACGATCCCATACAGTGACCCTCCGAAAGCTGTATTTCTGGATGTGCATTTATATATTGTGTGCAGGATATCTGGAAGAGTAACCAGCAGTAATACCAGGGCTGGAGTTAGGCAGAAAGACTCATTTCAATGGTGGGTGAAGGGTTTGTCTCCCTGTCTTGTTTGAATTATTACCAAGAGAATGAAGAATTTGTTGTATATTAAAATCAAAGAAAAGAGTTCTCCTGTAAAGAGTTGATGTGGAAGCCTTCCCTCCCCCCGCTTCAGATCCATCCTACATCTGCAGGGGGCTGGGGAGGCCAACAGGTCCTCTGGGCCTGTCCTCCCTGCCCCCCCACCACCCCCCCGTCCTCGCTCCCTCCTCGGCTGAGGTGTGATGGACTGGTGAGCAGGACAGCGCTGATGGGGCTGCTTTGGGAAGGGTGGTCAGGCCAAGGGGTGCCTCAGTCACCTGAGAAACAGCCAGGGAAGGAGAAGATCAGTGGGTGTGGATGGAAGGAAGAGAGAAAAGGATGGAGAGCCTTCTGAAAATCACTGAACCGGCATTTAGTGAGCATCTACTGTGTTCTGGGAGCTTGCAAGGAACCCAACAGGCCTTACGTTTCAGATGGAGAAACTGAGGCCCAAACATGGGAAGGGGTTTGTCTAGAGGTAGGCCTGGGACTAGAACCCAGGTCTCTCTGCCCTGAGTTCTTCACTGAGAGAGTGGCTCCCAAGACAGGCCAGGCCTTTCTTACAGACTCCAGGAGATGGGCTGCCGCACCTCTGGCTACGTGGGCGCTGGCCCACAACCCCAGAAGGCAGGATGGAAGCACCTGCCCTTTGTCAGGCTCCTACTACATGCCAGTTCTCCCCGGAACCCTGAAAGGTAGGCACAATTATCTCCATTTTACAGATGAGAAAACTGAGGTTCCAAGTGATGAAGTGACCTGCCCAAGACTGGTGAATACCTGCTATGTGCCCCTCCTACTATGTGCCAAACTAGCCCCCACCTACTGGTCTTGGAGCGATGCTGGGATATCCTAGCTGGTTCAGCAGGTGAGGAAGACAAAGCTCAGAGAGGCTCAGATGAGGTTGTGTCACCCGAGGTCACACAGCCAGCACATGTGGGCATTCTCACCCTCACCTAGAGAGAAGAGGACGCTTTCTGGAAAAGGTAGAGTTGGTTGGACAGGGGGTACCTGGGTTTGGGTGTGTCTGTATATCCCTCCGCTGACCCTAGACAGTGGGGCTCCTACCTCATTTCTGTCCTCCGTGCCCCAGTCCTTGCAGCTGTGCCTGCCCCTTCTGGCCCCCTCAACTGTCACGGATTATGCCAGGGACCCTGGGGACAGGGGAGCAAACATCTGGATCCTGTTACAGGGCCTAGCTGGAGGTATGGGGGCAGGGGTGCGAAGCCAGTGGAGCAAGGGCTCTAAATGAGATTCAGAATCTCAGCAGGGCCCTAGCATGGGTGGGTGAGGGGCCGAGGGGCCGCAGATCCGGGCTGGGCAGGAAGGTGGGATCAGAGCAGACCAGCAAACCCTTCCTGAGCCGCTGGGGCCAGGCAGGAGGCAGGATTATGGAATTAGTTCAGGAGGCAGTTTTGGGCAGGGACTGGTGATGGTGGCCCCGGGCAATTGCCCAGCCAGGTTGTGTCCACCTCCCAGTGGGACACTGGGAGTTCAGTGGGAATATGGTTTGGTTTAGAGGCCAGCCCTTAAGGACAGGTCACATCAAATTCAGCCTGAAATTCCGGGCCAGTCAAGGCAGCCCCGTTGTGTAACAAAGTCAACAGGGAGCCTGGGAAGGGCTGTGCAGGGAGCAGGGATGGAGGTCCTCACCATGGGGGTGTCCAAGGGGCTTCACTGTTGCTACCCAGTATGGCCCGCTCTGTGTTGGCAGATTGGGATGATCAAAAGAAGAAACCCCGCAGTGGGCACCACTTTCAAAGCACTTACTGTGCTTGGAGAACATTTGGTGTTCAAGAAAATGCCACAGTGTGGGCATGGTGAGTGTCGACTTGACAGATGAGAAAATAGAGGCTTAGAGAGGTTGGTGAAGAAACAACTCCCTGGGAGGAGGTGAAACTCAAGCTGGAACAAGAGAGAGAGAAGGTGGAGAAGGTATTCCAGGCAGAGGACACAGCAGAAGCAAAACCAAGGTGGCAGGACAGCCCATGCATTGGGTGGGTGCCTTCTGGGGAAACAGAAGTTTCTCTTGGGCAGGGTAAGAATTCAGATTGGACAGTGAGGAGGGAGGTTCAAGACTGTTTCTGAAGTGCTTTGAATGCCAAGGTAAGCGGTTTGGACTTTGTCTTGGAAGCAAGAGGGAGCCATCGAAAGTTCGTAAAGATGGCAGTGCCACGATTAGAGAAGGGCTATCAGGAGAGTCACGAGGGCAACTCTCACCAAATGGGTTAAAGAGAGGAGACAGTGAACACGGAGAGGCAGGCGAGTAAGGACTCTGTTCACGGGGCCCTGAACGAATGGGCTACTGCACAAATACGTCATGAAGAGGAGGAAATCAAAGAATAATTCTGATTGAAATTACAGTGGTGTTAGGCCATTCTTGCATTGCTCTAAAGAAACACCTGAGACTGAGCTGGGCACATGGAATCATGCCTGTAATTCCAGCACTTTGGGAGGCTGAGGCAGGAGAATCACTTGAGGCCAGGAGTTTGAGACCAGCCTGGCCAACACAGTGAAACCCCGCCTCTATCAAAAAATACAAAAATTAGCCAGGTGTGGTGGCACATGCATGGAGTCCCAGCCACTTGGGATGTTGA
Organism: Gorilla gorilla gorilla; assembly: GCF_029281585.2. NCBI lineage: Eukaryota > Metazoa > Chordata > Mammalia > Primates > Hominidae > Gorilla > Gorilla gorilla. The sequence continues at coordinate 221,125,260 of NC_073224.2, read as the reverse complement.
GGCAGGAGAATTGCTTGAACTCACGAAGCAGAGGTTTCAGTGAGCCGAGATTGTGCCACTGCACCCCAGCCTGGGTGACAGAGTGAGACCCTGTCTCAAAAAAAGAGAAATACCTGAGACTGGACAATTTATAAAGAAAAGAAGTTTAATTGGCTCACGGTTCTGTAGACAGTACAGAAAGCATGACGCTGGCATCTGCTCGGCTCCTGGGGAGGCCTCAGGAAGCTTTTGCTAACAGCAGAAGGTGAAGCGGGAGCAGGCACATTACCTGGTGAAAGCAGGAGCAAGTGATAGGAGGAGGCACCACACACTTTTAAACAACCAGATCTCAGGAGAACTCACTATTGCAAGGACAGCACCAAGGGGATGGTCCTAAGCCATTCATGAGAAATCCACCCCCATGATTTAATCACCTCCCACCAGAACTCACCTCTGACCCTGGGGGCTACATTTCAATGTGAGATTTGTTGGGGACACAGATCCAAACCATATCAATCGCTTAATGTTTACTTGTGAGCTTCCAAGCTTACTGAGTTCCAACATCTACTGAGCCTCATTCTGAGTGCGTGCAGTATCTGCCTGGGAAGCGGTGTTAGCATCCCCATTCAATAAATAAGGACGCTGAGATGCATAGGGACCACTTGCCAGAAGGCCACAGAGCTAAGAGGCAGCTGAGCTGGGGCTGGGACGGAGGCCTCCTTACTCTCCCAACAGTGCTGTTTCCCCAGACCACACTCTCTCCCCACAAGTGTGAGGTGCCAATAGCCAAAGTGGGGTGGCGAGATCTAGGCCAAGGGCGCTGGTACCTAAAAGGGCAGGGCTGGACACCGAGGCACTGACGCCCAGCTCCCCACATTCCTGAGCCTTCCAGGGCCAAGTCTGCCCTACAGATGCTTGGACCTAAAGGCGCTGGCCGTGGGACAAGCCTTACATAAGGCCCATGTGAGACAAACCTCGGATCATGGGACAAGTGGTTACAGATGGCAGCAAGAGGACAGGGGATATTTACTCCCACTCTGTCCTTAATCTAGAAAGACTTCTTAGCCAGAGTGGAACCTCAGGGACAAGAAGTAGACATAGTGCTGTATCATGGTTACGATCATGGATTTTGGAGTCAGATAGATCTAGGTTTGAATCCAGGCTCTTCCTTGTACCTGCTGTGTGATCTTGGGCAAATTATTTAACTTCTCTGAGCCCAATTTCCTTATCTATAAAAAAAGAATGATGATGCCTTCCTCTCAGAATTTTTGTGAGCATTACATAAGGTAATAAATGTAAATTACTTAGCTTCAGGACTGGAACATAGTAGATACACAATAAATAATAGTCAGATTAGAGCCTGGGGCTCACCCATGTGACACCATGGGTGATCCCAGTTGGATCTAAGTTCCTTGGGGATCTCTGAATTCCTGATAGCATGTGATGGCGTTGGCACATCCCAAGGCAGGTGTGTGCCCATCCTAGGATGGGGCTGCAGGTACTCCAGGTACCTACATCTGGGTCCCAGGCCAGTGCTTCTTGGGGGCTGGGGTGAGGATCAAAATAACAATGGCGGTGGTGGGGGTGGTGACAAGGAGGATGTCAGAGGTGATGAAGTCTTGTGGAACCCTAATCCGAGTCCTTCCCTCACCCCACCCCCACACTTTTAGTAAAAATTTCAACACTGACTGAGCCATTGTTTGCACTGTTTTCAAAGCTTTACACGCATCGGCACATCAATCTTCCCAGTATCCCTGTGAGGTGGCTCTGTGCCATCCCCATTTTCAGATGAGGAAGCTGAGGCACAAGCAGGCAGAATGGCTTGCCCCAGATCCCATAGCTGTAAGTAGCAGATCCAAGATGCTAACTCAGGTCTGTCTGATTCTGGGGCCCAGACACCTGATCTCCCAGAGCTGCCTCCTCAGCCCAGTATTCAAAAGTTCACGCCAACACTGCTCAGATTTTAAGAGTGGAATTGGCCAAGCGCGGTGGCTTCTGCCTGTAATCCCAGCACTTTTGGAGGCTGAAGCAGGTGGATCACTTAAGGTCAGGAGTTCAAGACCAGCCTGACCAATATGGTGAAACCCCAACTCTACTAAAAATACAAAAATTAGCTGGGTGTGGTGGTGTGCTACGTAGTCCCAGCTACTCAGGAGGCTAAGGCAGGAGAATCGCTTGAACCTGGGAGGTGGATGTTGCAGTGAGCCGAGATCGCGCCACTGCACTCCAGCCTGGGCAAAAAAGCGAGACTCCATCAAAAAAAAAAAAAAAAAAGTGGAATTGTAGAGAGTTTTGCAGTATTCTGTGGGTTTCCAGAAAGACAGGTTGGCAGGCTTTGAGGAGAGGGTGCTCTTCTCCTGCCTGCCTGTTCGTGAAGCCCATCAGAAAGGCAGAAGTTCTGGTGTTTAAGAACCTGAATGCTGAAGCCAGACAGTTTGGGCTTAAATCTTCCCTTTGTCGTTGACCTCTGCATGTCCCTGGGAAAGTTGCCTAATTTCTCTGTGCCTCTAATTCCTCATCTGGGTAAATGGGGTTCATGATCATGCCTGGATCTCAGAGGTGTTCTGGAGGTTAAATTTTTAGATGTTTTTTAATGCTTGTAATGTGCTTATAATGTTGCCTGGTAGACAGCAAGCAATAGGGGTGTCCCAGGCTAGGTCTCAGCTATCAGGGCCATGTGGTTCTGGAAGGCAGAGGACACTTGGCTGAAATGGAGCCATCAGGGAGTACAGAGACCCAGGCCATCAGCAAGGGCGTTGATGTCTCAGGATCTAAATTTTTCATTCCCACTCTACCTGCCAGGAAGCCCTGCTTGCCCGCTCCCTCTCCTCCACCCCTAGTCCAGGAGGCCACCAAGACCTGAGACTGCCTGAGAGTCCTAGAGAGCCCCAGATGCAAGGTTGAACGCTCATTTGGAGGCCCAAGATGTCAAGCCAGCCCCCAACTAATCTTTGTTTCTGAAGCCAGTGGAGCCCAGCTGCCCAGCCTTGGGGGGACCACAACCACGACAGAAACTGATTAAGTTGCTCTGCAAGTGTTTGCTGAGTGCCTATTGTGTGCCAGGCACTGTCCTTGGCACTGGAGATCAGGCTGCAAACAAAGTCTCTGCTCACATAGAGCTCACATCCTAGCAGAGTCAGTGGTGGGAAATTAAAAAAATAAACGAGTGTGGCCGGGTACGGTGGCTCACACCTGTAATCCCAGCACTTTGGGAGGCCGAGGCGGGCAGATCACAAGGTCAGGAGATCGAGACCATCCTGGCTAACACGGTGAAACACCATCTCTACTAAAAAAAAAAAAAATTACAAAAAATTAGCCAGGCGTGGTGGCAGGCACCTGTAGTCCCAGCTACTTGGGAGGCTGAGGCAGGAGAATGGCGTGAACCCAGAAGGCGGAGCTTGCAGTGATCCGAGATCGCGCCACTGTACTCCAGCCTGGGGAACAGAGCGAGACTCCGTCTCAAAAAAAAAATAATAATAAGAAATAATAAAAATAAATAAACAAATAAATGAGTGTGAGATTTAATATAATAATTTGAGGAACTGATAAGTATAGTGAAGAGAAACAGAGTGGGTCAAAGGGGTGGAGAGGGAGGAGGGAATCTTGGGAAAAGAAGATTCTGGACATCTGGAAAAACGACTTAAAAAGAACTAACTTTTCTGGTCTTCCACTAAACATTTGCTCAGGAAAGTGAACAGATTCAGGATACATATAAAAACTGGATTCTTGGTAAGAAACCCTTTTGTAGAATCAAGAATCACTTGGTCAAATGCCCTTAAATGATAGCCAGTTATAGGCACGAGCTCAGTCTACCTTGTTAAACCCATGACAGAGCCTCTACCCTTCTAAGCCTCAGTTTCTTCAGCTGTAAAATGGGATCACAAGCCCCTACTGGTAGAGTGGTTAGCCAAGCTCAAGGAGATAGTCTGTGTAGAGCCTTCACACAGCCCCACCCCAGCCGGGCACTCACTGTTCACTAAGCAACGTTGTTGAGCGCCTGCTGGATACACTGCAATCCAGCGTCTCAGGACTTCTTCCTTCCCCAGGTCTGCCATCCCCCTTCATGCCCAGGTCTCAGTGGTGCCTGGCGCTAGGCTGGCCCGGCATCCCCAGGCAGGAAAGGGAAGCGGCTCCTTTAAGGCAGGCCCCAGCTGGGCCGCCTGGATATTGGAGCATGGACGAGATTAGGTGGCGGAGGCGCTGGCCGGGCCAGATGCGCCTGAGCGCGGCCTCGTTATGTATTCATGAGCTGTGAGGAAAAGAAATAAAAGGATTCATTATCGTCCAAACTGTTACTAATGACATGTACCTGGAGCCCGTGCACCTCTGGAAATCTAATGCGACACACTCTGAGAGAAAATGTATTCCCGGGCTCGGCGCTGCGGCCAACGGAAAATGTCCCCTCCCCGCCCTTCCTCATTGCCATTCACTCAGGGCGACATTTACAATTCTTCTGCCATTATGTCCGACCAGGGCCTCTGAGCCTCTGTCACGACCTGCACATTAGCTGAAAATTGGAAATTCCACAGCGTGGCCGTGGCCATGGCCGTGGCCGCGGTGGGCTGGGCCAGAACAGGGCTCGGAAACCGAGAGGCACAAGGGACTGAGCAAGAGGGGCGCCCAGGGGCAAGGCGAATGGACAAGGGGAGGAACAGTGCTGCTGGCCTTTAGGGGTCCTGCTGGCTCCGATCTGCCCCCAAGCTGGCCACCCACCATGCCAAGCCCAGCCTCGGGGTGCCCAGGGTGGCGACCCCAACCCCTTTTACCTCTTCACCTTTGTTTTCCCCCCTCTCCTATCCTGCTCTGAAAGTCTTCTGCCTCCCACATAGCAATCCCAATCCTTTGCTCCCTTCAAAGACCCAGTAAAAATATTAACAACACAACAAGAGACATCCGTCTGAAGCTTATTTTGCAAGATAAACCTGTCTCAGGTGCATTATAAAAGCATTGTCTCAACTGATCTTCACCACTACCCTGTGAGGTGAGTTCTATTCTGATCCCCATTTTACAGAGGAGAAAAACTCAGACTTGCAGAGTAAAGGGACTTGCCCACAGTCACGCAAGGAGAAAGGAACAGAGCTGGGATTTGCCCCCTGGCTGGAGTGATTCCAAGACTTGGGCCTTGTCCTAGCACCACATGGGAACTCCAGGCTCCAGGCTCAGCTCCTCCAAGAAGGCTTCCCAGGCAGGTCTCTGCCTATTGAAGTTAAATCCTTGGGATGGGAGCCTCTGGGCTCCCATGTGACAAACTATGGGCCTCTGTTTAATGCACCTTCCTGGGAAAGACACAGCTGCCCATCCAGACTGCTGTGCCCCAGAAGGCAGGTGCCCATCACCTGAGCCTTCTGTGTCTGCTTGCAATGTTTATCACTCAGTACGTGCACAGCTAAGTCCTGTGGAGTATACGTCTGTCCCATGTGGCTTCAGAGGCAGAGCTGGGATGGAATGGGGCACCCAGGGAAAGCGGATTTGGGCCTTATCCAAGGAAGAGCTTTTAGTAGAAAGGACAAATAAAAAACAGTATTTCAAATAGAAAATGAATAGTGTATTAGCCCATTTTCATGCTGCTATAAAGAAATGCCTGAGACTGGGTAATTTATAAAGGAAAGAGGTTTAATTGATTTACAATTCAGCATGGCTGGGGAGGCCTCAGGAAACTTACAATCATGGTGGAAGGTGAAGAGGAAGCAAGACACCTTCTTCACAAGGTGAAGGAGGAACTTCCAAGCACTTATAAAACCATCAGATCTCGCGAGCGCTCACTCACCATCATGAGAACAGCATAGGAGAATCACCCCATGATCCAAATCGCCTCCCTCCTTTGACAGGTTAGGATTACAAGTTCCCCCCCTTGACATGTGGGGATTACAATTCGAGATGAGATTTGGGTGGGGACACAGGCCAAACCATATCAAATAGCTTTACAGTGTAAATATATCTCAAATATCATTGTTTATTTGAAATTCAAATTAACTGGGTGTCCTGTCTTTTGATTTGCTAAATCTGGTAGTCCGAGCTTGGAGATACCCCAAGCAAACCCACAATGGGCCTGACTCACCTAGGAGATTTGGGGTCAGTGCCCCAGGCCACTAGATCCTGAACTCTTAGAAACATCAGCCAGAGATTCTATTCCCCAGACTTCCATTCGTCTAAGTGTGGTCACATGACTAAGTTCTGGTCACCGGAATGCGAGTAAAAGTGATACCAGACCCTTCTGGTTAAAAGGAAAGGACAGACATTTATCTTGCCCTTTCCCCCTTCCTGCTTGCTGGGTTGCAGAAGAAATGGCAGGAGCTGCAGCAGCTATCTTTGACCCAGAGGTAGAAGCCACATGTTGAGGATGACACAGTTGTCCCTAGTAGGCATGGACCACTTACCTCTGGAGTGTTATTCAAGGTAAAACAAACAAATAAATAAGCAAAAAAGAGCTAATTGTTTAAGCCACTGTATTGTTGGGTTTATTTGTTCTAGTAGCTTAGACTGTACCCCTAACTAACACATTCTCCCACCAAAATGTCAGCCCCCAGGAAGGTGAGGACTTAATCATTCAATGTGCTAACACCAACACGTGTCACCAAGTAGACCCTCAATAAATGCTTATTGAACAAATAAATGAATGAATGGCCTAGATGACCTCTGAGAGTAAATAAACAAACAGCTGACTAATTAATTAATTATGCTAACTAGCAATTACTGAATGCTCACAAAATTTTCTTATAACCATTGACTCCTTCGATCCTCACAACCCTATGATGTAGGAACCATTCACATCCCCACTTTATAAATGAGGACACTAAGGTGGCTTGGCCTAGTTTAGAGAGCAGGTGAGTGATGGAGCCAGGGTGCAGTCTGGCTCTGGGGCCCTCTCGCTTAACCTTCTCTCCTGCCTCTCTTTAGAAAAAGCGATGAGCCAGTGGGCGAATGAAAGGGCAACTCTCTAACTTTGTTTATTCAGCAAATCTTTTACTGAGTGTGACATGTACCCGGAGCCTGAGCACCTCTAGAAATCTAATCTAGGGCACTGTTCTAGAAGCTGGGAATTTAGCAATGAACAAGACAAACAAAAATCCATACCTACAGTGCTTATATCCTAGTCGGGCAGACAGGCAATAAACAAGATAAACCAGCCAAATGGATAGTGTTACTATAGAATTCTGTTTATATGAAGTTCAAGAACAAGCAAAACTAATCCATGGGGATAGAAATCAGGGCAGTGGTTGCCCTCGGAAGGAGGATTGGAGGAAGGGGCTCTCTGGGGTGGTGGAAATATTGTTTATCTTGTTTGGATATTGGTAACATAGAGGTAGTTTTTTTTTTTTTTGAGATGGAATCTCGCTCTGTTGCCCAGGCTGGAGTGCAGTGGTGCCATCTCAGCTCACTGCAACCTCCACCTCCTGGGTTCATGCCTCAGCCTCCCAAGTAGCTGGGATTACAGGTGTCCGCCACCATGTCCAGCTAATTTTAGTATTTTTTAGTAGAGATGAGGTTTCACAATGTTGGCCAGGCTGGTCTAAAACTCCTGACCTCAGATGATCCATCTGCCTCAGCCTTCCAAAGTGCTGGGATTACACACGTGAGCCACCGTGCCAAGCCAGAGGTAGATATTTACTAAAACTCGTCAAACTTTATATGTAAGGCCTATGCATCTTACTGTATGTATATAAAGTAAACCTCAGTCAAGTATCAGTAAAATCAATATGTATAGAAAATAGATATAATATTGGGTGGTTCTAAATACTAGGGAGAAAATAAGAAGAAAACCAAGGTAGGGTAGGGAGATTTTACATAGAGTGTCATGGAAGGAAGGAAGGAAGGAAGGAAGGAAGGAAGGAAGGAAGGAAGGAAGGAAGGAGGGAGGGAGGGAGGGAGGGAGGGAGGGAGGGAGGGAAGGAGGGAAGGAGGGAAAGAGGGAGGAAAAGAGAGAGGGAGGCAGGGGAGGAGGGAGGGAGAGAGGGGGGAGGGAAAGAAAGAGGGAGGGAGAGAAAGAGAGAGGAAGAGAAGGGGGAGGGAGGGAGGGATGGGAAAATGGGGGAGTAAAAGCCACGTCTTGTCCAGAAAGGAGCACTCCCCGTGAACAGGGATTCATGCTCCCAGAGCTTCAAGCCCTGGGGAATCAGGCTTCTCCAGTGTGGGAGGGGCAGTGGTGGTGTCTATTTGAGAACAGCCTCTTGCATGGAGTCCTACTAAGGAGTAGTTTGAGGACAAACCCTAAATCCCAGGGTCTAGGAGATAGAAATCATGGGGCAGACAGACTACCCTGCTAATTAAAGAAAAGGAGATGTCCCTTAACTCCGCTCACCCTGCCCCCAACCCTAATGTCTCTACCAGCACATTTCCCACCCACCCCAGCCTCCCTACCTCCATCAATAACTGGACAACCCAATAAACAGCAGTGGGAATTGGAAATCCATATGCGAAAAAAAAAATCGAAACCCTCCTTCACACCATACACGGAACATCATTCCAGATGGATTGCAGATCTAAATGTGGAAGGTAAAACAGTAAAACTTTACAGTAAAACAGAACATCTCTATGACCTTGAAGCAAGCAGAAATTTCTTCTAAAATGTGCTATCCATCAAAAAAAAATCTAAATTAGGCTATGTTAAAATTAGGAGCTGCTATTCATCAAACAATATCATTAGGAAGGTGAAAATGCAACCTACAGAGAAAAATAAGATATTTGAATATATTTGACAAGGGACTCATATCCATTATGTTTCTTTTTTTTCTTTTTTTTTTTTTTTTTGAGACGGAGTCTCGCACTGTAGCCCAGGCTAGAGTGCAGTGGCACGATCTCGGCTCACTGCAAGCTCTGCCTCCTGGGTTCACACCATTCTCCTGCCTCAGCCTCCATTCTCCTGCCTCAGCCTCCTGAGTAGCTGGGACTACGGATGCCTGCCAACACGCCCAGCTAAATTTTTTGTACTTTTAGTACAGACGGGGTCTCACCATGTTAGCCAGGATGGTCTTGATCTCCTGACCTCGTGATACGCCCACCTCGGCCTCCCAAAGTGCTGGGATTACAGGCGTGAGCCACTGCACCCATCCCCATTATATATCTTAAAAAGTTTTTCTACTAATAAATGTGAAAAAAATAAACCCATAGAAATATGGTCAAGAGATTGGAACAGATACTTGACAAAAGAAAACACCCAAATGGCTAATTAACATGAAAAGATACTCAATGTCACTAATCATTAAGGAAATGCAAATTAAAACTACATATCAGAATGAGGATACAGGAAAAGATACTAAGTACTGTTGAGGATGTGGTGGAGCTCTTCGTGCTCTGCTATTAGGGTGTGAACTGGCCCGATCACTTCGGAAAACTGTTTTGCAGTGTCTGTAAAGGTGAACGTGTGCCTTCCCTATGGCTCACCAGTGCCACTCCTAAGTACATATTCAACAGGTGTGCTTATGCCTTTTGCAACAATGCTCGTGGCTATTTATGGAGCCCCAAACCAAAACTCCAGGCCCCTCTTGCTTAATGTTCTCTCCTGCCTCTCTTAGAAGAAACAATGAGCCAGTGGGTGAATGAAAGGGCAACTCTATAACTTTATTTATTCAACAAATCTTTTACCGAGTATGACATGTACCTAGAGCCTGAGCACCTCTGGAAGTCTAATCTAGGTCACTGTTCTAGAAGCTGGGAATTTAGCAATAAACAAGACAAACAAAAATCCATACCCACAGTGCTTATATCCTAGTCGGGCAGACAGGCAATAAACAAGAAAAACAAGTCAAATGGATAGTGTTACTGTAGGATTCCATTTATATGAAGTTCAAGAACAAGCAAAACTAATCCATGGGGATAGAAATCAGGGCAGTGTTTGCTTTCAGAAGGAAGGGACATATTCAAATGTCCCTCAAGAGTAGAACAGATCAAGAAACTGAGACTTATTCATGCAACAGAATAGAATACTACAAGACACTGAGAATCAGTGAATGAAGATCAACTAGCCATACGCAACAGCAGGTCAAGTAGAAGAAGCCACGCACAAAACAGAATGTGTTGTATGATTCCATGTATAGGAAAGCAGCTAATTTTGAGGGGTGGTGACTGGCAGGAGGGATCGGGGAGGTTCGGGAAACCAGTGATGTTCTATTTCTTGACCTGGATGCTGGCTTCCCAGGTGCACTTACCTGGGGAAACATTTTCCAGCTGCATGCCTACAATTTGTGCTCTTTTCTGTGCTTAGGATGTACAGCAATACAAAATTTTAGAAAAAGACAACTTTAAAACAAAAATCTGTTGCTTACAGCAGGGGCTCAGCTCGCCAGCTCCTTGACATCCTGAAGTGACAACTACTTGTCCACCCTTAGTTGCTGAGCTTTTAATGAGAACTGCCTTTCTTTGTGGTTAGGTGTGTGTTTTTCTGAGAATGGCTTTTTCCTCTTTTCTGTGATTTGTGAGAGAAAGAGAGAGGGAGAGACGGAGCGCTGTCAGAAATCTCCTGTTACATAGGATCAAGACACTTTTGGCCAGGGAGGGATAAATAGGGTTCTCATTCCACATACCCCATGCTTTGGAAATCACAGATCTGATTAAATTTTCCACCCCAAAATTTATGTTGCTTATCCATCAGCATAAAGAGGTGCTCAATAAATGAACAAATGCATACAAAAATCAGTGAATGGCTGGCCAAGGTGGCTTACACCTGCAATTCCAGCACTTTGGGAGACTGAGGTGGGAGGATCACTTGAGCTCAGGAGTTCAAAACCAACCTGGGCAACATGGTGAAACCTTATCTCTACAAAAAATACAAAAATTAGACTGGCATTGTGGCGAGTGCCTGTAGTCCCAGCTACTTGGGAGGCTGAGGTGGGAGGATCACTTGAACCCGGGAGGAGAAGGTTGTGGTGAGCCGAGATCGCACCACTGCACTCCAGCCTGGGCAACAGAGAGAGACCCTGCCTCAAAAAAAAAAAAAATCAGTGAATGAATGAAACAAAGGCTCTGTAGCACCTCTGATCCTGGTTACACACATCTGGTGATGGGTAACTTATCCCCTCTAGGGGAAGCCTGACCTGCCACTGAGGAGCTCCAGTTGGCAAAGGCTGCCCTTAATGGAGCCCTTGTTCTCCTCTCCATCCTCCTCTTCCCATTTCTCCAACCTTCCTTCAGTATAAACCTCCCCCAAGGGGCATGGGTCCCAGCTGTCCACCCCCAAACACACACACACGCACGCACACACACACACACACACAGAGGGAGAGAGAGAGAGATAGAGAGAGAGGTTCCCTGTTAGAACCAAGGAAGGAGGGGAGATCCGCTCATGCCTGTGAGTGGGGAAAGGAAGGAAAAGATAATCTGAGACCACATGGTGCATTCATTCATTCATTCACTTACTCGTTTATTCACTTATCAGTTAACCTCTTGGCTCCCCTTCCTGGGCAGATCTTGAGCTAAGCATTAAGACCTGAAAGGAGGCCAGGTACAGCGGTTCACGCCTTTAACCCCAGCACTTGGAAGGTCGAGGTGGGAGTAACACTTGAGGCCAGAAGTTCAAGACTAGCCCGGGGAAGATAAGTGAGACCCTGTCTCTACAAAACAAAAAAGAAATTGGCCCTGCATGGTTGTGCATGTACCTGTAGTCACAGCTACTCAGGAGGCTGAGGCAGGAGGATCACTTGAGCCCAGGAGCTGGAGGTTACAGTGAACTATGGTCCTGCCACTGCACTCCAGCCTGGGCAGCAGAGCCAGACCCTGTCTCAAAAAAAGATAACCATGATGAATAAGAAATCACTTTTGCCCTCAAGGAGCTTCCAGTTCGGTGGGGGTCAGGCTGACATGTAAGAATATCTGTGCATTACCTGGGCTGCACTTGAATCCAGGAAGGTGGTTGATGGGGAGTGGCGGGACCTGGAGCTGATATTTCTCTCCCAGCATCCCCCCACCCCACGTCTAAAGAGGAAAGAGATTCATAAACAAATGGTCACCGACCATGCAGATGCTTGCTGGGCTGGTGGCAATAATAGTGCTAATAATAATAGTAGCAGTTTTCCAAGCAACTAATCTTCAATGCTATTATTATCTTCCAGTTTACAGATGAGGAAGCTGAGAGGTTAAGTCACACGGCTCAGGACACGCACTGCTAATGGGAAAGGAAATGAGATTCAAACCTGTAATCGTCTGACCTAATGACCAAGGTGCCTCCTTGGAGAGGAGTATGGGAGCATGGAAGGAGGACACCCACTCTGACCTTGGAGGCTAGGGAAGGCTTCCTGGAGGCAGTGGCCCTTGATCTTGTTCTTGAACGATGTTGAAAGACTGAATATACAAATGGACAATGGCCAGACCATATATGAAGATAGAACTTAGCCCGCAACCCATAGCACCCTGCCCAAGAAACAAACTCCCTCATCTGCAAAAGAAAAAACAACCCAGGAAACCAGCCTGCTGGAAGTCACACATGCTATCTCTAGGGACAATCCAGAAAGCTAAACAATAACTTCTATAACAATAGACCCAAAATGGTCAGGCCCTGATTAATGACTGACAGCTTCCCTAATTTTTGTTCCTGTATCCAACTTACAACCAGACAGAGAAAGCCAAATGTGCACCCCTAATCAATCATACGGGATGCCCCGCTTCTAGTTAGCCACCTCCGGCCTCCCCATGCCCATGGCGTCCCATCGGGCCACACCCGAGGCTTCTCTTCCCTCACCACCCCATCTCTCCTCTCTTTGAATCTCTGCCAAAACACAAGTGATGGAGGCTGACTCCCTTGCTACAGCAAGCTCAGAATAAACAGCCTTTGCTTTTCTCATTGGGTCAGTCTTCTTTATTTCCACAAGATGTAAGAGTTTGCCAGGTGGCACAGTAAGGGAAGGAAGAAGCCAGAAAGAACGGCATGTGCAAAGGCACGGAGGTGTGAATTAGCCAACCATGGGAAGTGGAGAAATAAGAGATAAGGCCAGTGAGCCAAGAAAACTCCTACTCATCCAACAACACCCAGTTTGAGAAGTCTCCTCTATGCATCCAGAATAATAAGTACCTCTGGGGTCTGCAGGGACCAAGTGAACTTGCTCAGCTGGTACCCACCCAAGACCCCCAGGAGTAGCTTACATCACCAGGTGAGGGTGGTTGGAGATGGGGAGCTCCGTTGCCTAGATGCGGGGCCAAGGCCAGTGAGCCCTTCTTATGCTCCTGCCCTGTCTGGGCTGCCCAAGCCTCTGCCTGGCCCTGCACCCCACACCCTGGCGCCCCCTCCCCTCATGCATCAGCCATGTCTTCTCCACCTTAGCTGCCCTCCATGACTGTGCTAATGGGTATGGACTGGCAGCGTGTTGTGATTTAATCAAGGCTGGAGACAGGATTCCCCCCGCTGCCACCGCTTGTACTGCCCGGGGCCCAGGATGCTCAGATTAATTCACAGGACGTCACAGACACTGTTCTGCCGTGCTTGTCATCTTCCCCAGCCAGGTGTGAGGTTTCCCAAGGTCCTGAACATGAAGCCTCAGCACCCGGGCTCAGAGGCTCCATGCTCCATCCCGTCCTCATATACCTCCCCAGCTTAGGGGTACAGGCTGCAAATGAGACACTCCAGCCCAGAGGAGGGGCCTCGGGTGGAAGCTCCATTCAGATGTCTGAATCTGGGATGGGCCGTGTGGCACAGGAAGAGAGAGGCTAGCCTGGGATGCAAAAGAAATGGGTTAGATTGTCAGCCTCAGTCTAGAGGACATTAAATCATCCTAAGCTCCCTATTTACCCCCGACCCTCACCCCAGTTCCTTCCTCTTTTCATCTTCGACTTAACAAGTGTTGTCTGATCACAGCCTATGGGCCAAGGGCTGGGGATGCTACAGGGAATAAGATACGGTTCCTGGCTGTAGATAGTCAGTGTTCTCTGGGCCTCAGTTTCTCATCTGCAGAACGGGGCACCAATCCCTCCCTGGATGGCTTCACGGAGCGACTGTGAGGATCCTGGAGGGTCGTTTATGTGGGCATAGTGGGAAAGCAGTTGGTGCAGAGAATAGATCACCCAACACAGAGTCAGGGTGTCTGGGTTCAAGTCCCGGTATAGCCACCGGCAAGCTGAGGGGCTGCAGGCAAATTACTGCTTCTCCCTGAGCCTGTCTTCTCGCTGCAAAGTGGGGAGAGCAGACATAACCTAAATAATATCTATTTGTCAAGCACTTACATGTGCCAGGCACTGTTCCAAGCTCTTCGGAAGATATGAGTTAATTTAAGCTCCACAACCTCCCGTTTTGTGGATGAAAGAAACTGAAACACAAGAGGTCAAATAGCAGGCCCAAGGCCACACAGCCACGCAGTCTGGCTCCAGTACCTGCTCTCCTAAGCCCCTTGCTCCGGCATCTCTCACCACCCATCCATGAGCACCTCGGCCAAGTCAGGCATCTCTCCGCCTCCCCAGAGTTCACGCAAAACAAACGCCTCTGTAATGCTCTCTCAGAGTCCACGGCAACCAGGTCTCATTTTATTTTTACCTTTCTTGGTATGTGTTTCTGTCTTTTGGTTTGGTTTTAAGCATCAGACAGGAAACTCTATCGGGGCAATTGCTATGCCTCCCCCATCCGGTAGCTCCCTCAAACAGGGGCTGATCTCCCCATCATTCTGGGGGTTCCCCAGAGTGAGGACAGGAGGGGAGCTCTGGGTCTCACGGCAGTTTTTCCACCGGCCTGTTCTTAAGCTCCCCAGTTCCCATCAGAGGCCCAGCCCTTCCTGGAGCCATCTGGTCTACCTCCTCAGGGGCACCACCTGCAGGATGATTCTCTCCAGCCGCCTTGGGGAAATGAATATGGTAATACCCTTTCCTAAATTACTGTCGTAGTTGGCTGAATGTGAGAAACCTAGAGCTGGGGGCATTGGCAGCTCAAGTGCTAAGAGTTAATTAAATTAGCCAGAGCACAGAAAGCTTGGGCCTGCTGTCTGCCTGCAGCACAGACCAGCAGGCTTCCGGGGCACTTTCCACACCTCTGAAATCTCAGCTCCCCTTCCACACCCCATGTGGCTTTCCCAGTCTTCTCTTATCCAAAACTAAGGCTTGGATTAGGACAAATACCTAATGCATGCAGGGTTTAAAACCTAGATGATGGGTCGATAGGTGAGCAAGCCACCGTGGCACGTGTATACCTATGTAACAAACCTGCACATTCTGCACATGTATGCCAGAACTTAAACTACATAAAATAAAATAAAATATAAAATAAAATAAAATAAAATAAATAAAATAAAACTAAGGCTTGGAAGCATGAGCGAGTCCAATTCCAACAGGCGACCTGACATGAAAGGGCCCTGACCCGAGGCCCCTCAGCACGTCGTGGCAGCCTCAGGCTTTGAACCCAGGACTTCTGGTACGAAGTTCTGCTTTTGCATTTGCTGCTCCCCCTGCCTGGAATGCTCTCCCCTATATCTTTGCCCAGCCCCCTCCTTCTCATCCTTCCCTAATCCCATCATCTCAAGCCCAGGCACACTCCCTCCAGGGCAGCACCCACCCCCCTCCCTGCCTTGCTTTCCAAGCATGTTGTCTTCCGCGGAGAGGGCCCTGTCTACCTGATCCCCACCTCCCTCCATGTTTAGGCTGCCAGCCCCATGAAGCCAGCGCCACGGCCGTCTGCCTCACATCAGTCTAGGTCACAGCTGTGTTGCCAGCACCTGGCATGTGGTTGTCTTCAGTAAATCTTTGTGGAATGAACAAATGGGGGTCCAAGAAGACCCCACAGCCTGGAACTTGGGCCTCTTCTTCTGTGGCCATGGCAGGAGGGATGCCAGGGGGACCAGCACTGTGGGCCGCACCCTTCCCACAGCCCAGCTGTGGCTGCAGCCGCCTCTGATTAGGCCCCGATTCACAGAGAGGCCTTTTGGTCATCAGCTTCCATTAGTTGCATCAAATTTTAGCTGGGAAGCCTGGCTGTTGCCCAAGAAGGTGGTCTCCAGAGAGGCCTGGGCAGGAGTAAGCTTGGGAGAGACTCAGCATCCGGGGTCTCAGCAATGTGACAGTACAAGCTCTGCAGGAAGGCTGGGGTGGGGTGAGGGAAGGGTGGGGCAAGCTAGGGGCAGTGAGGAGTGTTCCCTGAGTGGTGCCTCTGACATCCATCACGGGGTCAGCAGCTCACTCAGCCTCCCCCTTCTTCACCCTTATTCTGGATCTGCCACCACCATTCCGTGTGACCTTGGGCCAGTCACTTGCCTTCTCCAGGGCTCACTTCCATGACTGCAAAGGGAGGGGATAAAACATTTTGGGGGCTCCCCCAGCTTAGGGATTCCGAGGTTCCATCTGGCTATGATTCCCACATTCCCTGGATGCTTGGGGGTCTCCATGATCTCCCTGCCTCTTTCCCCCAATCACCCTGGCTCCCTGTGGCCAGAGTTATCTTTCTAGCACAAATCACCCCATGTCCTGTCCCTCAGCCTCTGTCTCTGCTGCCTCATCTCTTGCCACTTGCCACCAAATGTAGCAGTTCCTTTCAAAACCAAACATACACATACCACGCAACGCAGCAGGGGCGCTCGTGGGCATTTATCCCAGAGATAGGAAAGCTGATATCCGCACAAAACCTGTGCACACAGATTCATAGCAGCTGTATTTGTTGGAATGGCCAAAAGTTGGAAACAACAAAAATGCCCTTCAGTGGGTACATGGTTAGGCACACCCTGGCTCATCCGTCCCATGGAATAATACTCAGCAATGAAAAGGAATCAACTATTGATACATGTAGCACCTGGATGAATCTCTAAAGAGTCATGCTGGGGCTGGGCGTAGTGTCTCATTCCTATAATCCCAGCACTTTGGGAGGCCAAGGCCGACGGATCCCTTGAGCTCAGGTGTTTGAAACCAGCCTGGGCAACATGGCAAAACCCCACCTCTACAAAAGCAAAATCAAAAAAGAACCTACAAAAATTAGCCAGGCGTGGTGGCATGTGCCTGTAGTCCTAGCTACACTGGAGACTGAGGTAGAAGGATTGCTTAAGCCCAAGAGGGTGAGGCTGCAGTGAGCCCAGATCGCACCCCTGTACTCCAGCCTGGGTAACAGAACAAGACCCCTGTCTCGAAAAACAAACAAACAAAAAAAACCCTGCTGGGTAAAATAAACAAAGCCAACTCAAAGTCACATGCTGTATGAGTTCAATTCTATAACACTCTTGAAATGATGAAATCATAGATCAACAGATTAGAGACTGCCAGAGGTTAAGGATGGTTGTGGGAGGAAGGAGAGCATGGTTATAAAGGGGTGGCACAGGGGTCTTTGTGTTCTGTATATTGGGTGTGGTGGTGGTTACACAAATCTACACATGTGAAAAAATGGCAGGGAACTGGCTGGGCTAGGTGGCTTATGCCTGTAATCCCAGCACTTTGGGAGGCCAAGGCGGGCAGATCAGTTGAGATCAGGAGTTCGAGACCAGCCTGGCCAACATGGCGAAACCCTGTCTCTACTAAAAATACAAAAATTAGCCAGGCATTGTGGCACACACCTGTAGTCCGAGCTACTCAGGAGGCTGAGGCAGGAGAATCACCTGAACCTGGGAGGCAGAGGTTGCAATGGGCCGAGATCACCTCACTGCACTCCAGCCTGAGCAATGGAGCAAGACTCTGTCTCAAAAAAAAAAAAAGAAAGAATAAAAAAAAAGAAAAAAAGAAAAGAAAAAAAGCAGGGAACTATACAACACATTGTCCCAATGTCAACTGCCTGGCTTTGATATCAAACTAGAGCTATGTAAGATGTCACTATTGGGGGAAACTGGGTGAAGGGTACATGGAACCCCTCTGTACTATCTTTGCCAATCCCTGCGAATCCATAGTGATTTCAAAATAAAGATTTTTTTTAAGCAGGATTCAAAAGTCTATACAGCATGGCTCTAATGATGGGATGATGGTTGTGGGGAAGGTGGAGGCCGCTTTTCCATAATAACACCATGGTAGACTCACATGATCCCTGAAAGGCTCTTTACAAGCATCAGCTCATCTTATTCAGACAATCCTCCCATGATGTTGAAAGGGATTCTTATTCCCATCTTACAAAAAAGGAAACTGAGTCTCAGGAAATTGGAGTCGCTGTCCCAGGGGCAGAAGAGAAATTTAAGCCCAAAGTGTCCTACTTTCAACACTCCCCCCCCCCACACCTGCCCCTCGCCTCTGCTTTAGTCTCATTTGCCATTGGGTGATGGTGTTTATTTTCTTCTTTCTACTTCTCTGTATTTCCTCTAATAAGCATGCCTTCCTGTAATAATGAGAAGAAAAAATAAGCAAACACTAGAAAGTGTTCCTTGGTGGGTTGCCTGTTTCTTCTGGAGCCTGTGGCACCACAGTCTACGATTTCTGTCTCCTTGGCACTCTCCTGGCTGCCCAGGACGGGAGCCGCCTCCAGGGCCTTCTGCCACATGCACCCCCACTTGCCCACTGTAGACAGTGGGGTCTGCAGTCAAAGCCCCAGGGCTGCTCACACACACTAGGAGCCCTGGCACAAAACTCTTAACCCGGGAGCCTCAGATTCCTCATCTACAAAATGGGAATTAGTAATACTTCCCGCTTGTCAAGGTTGTTGTGAAGATCAATGGAATAAGATGGTAATATTCCACCGATATTTGCTGTGTGCCTACTATGTGAGAGCATTTGATCATTTGCAAAACTGAACGCTGCCTCAAATC
Organism: Gorilla gorilla gorilla; assembly: GCF_029281585.2. NCBI lineage: Eukaryota > Metazoa > Chordata > Mammalia > Primates > Hominidae > Gorilla > Gorilla gorilla. The sequence continues at coordinate 221,106,670 of NC_073224.2, read as the reverse complement.
CCTCCTGGACCACGGTGAGGTAGGAATTGCTAAGTAAACATCACGGCTGTTATTGTTGTTCTTGTCCCTGCCTAGCTGGCGGCAGCCTTGTACATCCAGACGGGCAGTGGTTCCTTGGGAACCTGGCAGAACCGGGTGGAACCGAGCCTCCCTGGGAATGGCAGCCCCAGAGGAGAGTGGAACATGCCACAGCCCACAAGACCCCGAAAGACCCCGCTAGACCCCGCTTTGCCTGCTGGTTTTCCGCACCAAGAATCGATTTTCAGGGGTGTTTCCCAGAAGTGGTCTGGCCTCTCTGGTATCATCATTCATCCCACCCTGGCCGCCAGCCACTCCTCACCAAGCCCTCTCTGCCCTGACCGCCTCTTGCAGTTGGGGCCCCCATCACAAGTGAGAAGGGGGAGCAGCTGGGACAGGAAGCCGCTTCCTGAAAATACCCTGACCTCACCCATGAGGGTCTGGATGCCAGCACCCCCTGCCCGCCATGTCCTGGCCTTCACCCCCTGAGGCCCTTGGCAAGGCTGGGCCAGGAATGCCACACTGGGGCCAGGGGAGCCTTTCCCAGGCTGGGGCTTAGAGAAGAAGGGTCTAGGCCAAGTGGTCAGAGCTGAGGGTGGGGTACTTCCTGCGTTCCAGGGGGAAACGAAGCCACTGCCAGCTTCCCATGCCCATCCCAGCTTGCAGATGTTCCAGAGAGTGTTCAGAGGAAGTGCAAGGATTAAGACAGGGAGTAGGGGACAGAACAGGAGAGGATCCACCCAGGGAAGGTGAGAGAAGAGCCCTGGAGAGGTCACAGGGATCAGTGGGAGGAGCCTGGGACAGAGGACACACAGGCTGCCGCTGCTGCTGACCTGCTGCATGACCCTGGGACAGTCACGTCCCACTCTGGACCTCAGTCCATCTGCAATCCAAGGGGGCTAAACAAGACAGTTTATTTCAAGAATTCACTCAGCACCTCCTGCTGCGAGCCCTGGGCTGGCCCCTGGGGGCAGAGAAGCAAAGGAGACAGGCCTCCTTCCTGCCCCCTGGAGCTGACTGTGGGTGGGAAGGCAGAGAACAAACGATTTCAATAAGGAATGTGAGACGGGAAGTGAAAGGGTGCCAGGGCAGACCGGGGTGCCAGGGGCTGGGAGGATGGGGCAGGGTCTTCCTGGGGGATCAGGAGGGCTTCCCTAAGGAAGGAAAGACCTGGATACATAGGAATCCACTGGATGTCCCAGACTCAGGGAGTAGCATGGCTGGGACTGGGAAGCTGGTATACAGGGAGGACCAAAAGGCCCAGGGGGGTGGGGCCATTGTCCCTGTTGGCCACGGTAAGGATTTTGATCCTCTAACAAGAAACCATGGAAGGGGAGGATGGAATAGAGGTGCTGCTGTGCCTGGGGCTGGGGCCTTCAGTCCCCTTCTCATTTGCAGAGGTGCCTCAGTGGAATCCCAAGGCCTCAAGGAACCCAGTTGGGAACGACTAGGGCGGCCAATTTCTAAGGACCCTTCTGGGCTCCATGAGGATTCTAGGCCATCCCCAAGCTGCACTTGGGCCCATGCTAGCACCCTCCAGCAAGGCTTTGACCAAGCCCCACCCCAACCCGACCCAAAGGAGCAGCTCACCAGGGCCTCGTGCCCAAGAGGCTCCTCACTGACCAGCATCCCCCACCAAGTCTCAGGAAGTAAGGAGGGGGAGAAGTGAGGTCAGCTGGCCCCAAATAAAGGCTGGTTTCTGCAGATGTAATAATATTGGCACCAACACCAACATTAACACTACCAGTAATCATGTTAGTACCACCACCACCAAAACCAAAACTACTAATAACAGTAGCACCAACACCATCACCAACAAAAATACCACCTGTAATCGTGTTAACACCACCAACACCAACACCAAAACCAGTAATGATGTTAGCACCAACATCATCAACACTAACACCACCATCAACATGTTAGCACCACCTCCAACCCTACCATTAGCAATAACGTTAATAGCAACACCACCACCATCAACCCCATAACATTACCACCTCCAATAACAATAAAAAGAACACCCTCAACACCAACACCAATAACTTCAACGTTACCAGTAGTGACAATACCCCCAACACCAATAACAACATAACACCTACATCACCAGTAAAACATTAACACTACTATCACCATCACCACCACCACTCCTAACAACCTCAACACCAACACCAGTAACTTCAACATGATCAATACCAACAACACAATCCCTCTCTAACAACACTACCAACAGCGACATTAACACCAACACTGTCAGTGTCAACGCCAGCATCAACAACCCCAACACCAATAGCAAAACATGACCAATACCAACACTACTACCAACTACATCAACACCCCAGCATCATCACCAATACCATATCACCGCCATCAACAACAGCAGCAACAATTATTCCAACAACAGCCACTGCTACTACCTTAACCCACCTGTAACACCTTCTACATTAGTAGCAAACCCAGTAATACCATCATATCAACAACAAAAACCCCCTTCCCGACACCCCACTGCCACCAGCACTCACTTCATACCAGGAACTGTGCCATGCACTCTACACACATGATTTCAATGAAGGCTCATCCCAACCCCGTTCAGTGTCTCTCTTATTATCTCCAGCTACATAGGAAAATACAGAGGCTCATAAAGGTTAGCCACTGTGTATCAAGACAAGAATGCTGGACTCCTGACTCCCAGTGCAGTGCTCTTCCCACTGTATCTGTGTCTATCTCCATTGCCTGGACATCCTCCTCCAGCCTGCTCCTCTTGCTCTGTGAAGTTGGGCTGAAATTTTCTCCATGGCACACACAAGCTGTGACGCCTTGGGTGAGTTTCTCCATATGTCAGGGTCTTTCTACCCCCTCCTGCAAAACAAGATGGTACATTATTCTATCCTGAGCGGCAGGCAGACCCTGAGATTGCACATATAAGTCTTCAGGCAGGGTGCCCAGGGCACAGAAGGCATGGAGTAAGGGGCAGTTGTTATTGTTATCAGGATTGGCAAGAAAAAAAAAAGGGTGCTCTCATTCTGCCGACCAGGGCTGAAAGCCTGCATTCATTCATTCGATGTTGGTAGCAACAATCACAGCCATAACAGCTTGTGTTTATCGAGGACTCGCTGTGTTGCCAGGCATGTCCAAAGCGCAGCACATGAGAAAATTGAGGTTCAGAAATGTTAATGAATTAACCAAGCCGAGAAGTGGCAGAGGTGGGATTTGAACCCAGGCAGCCAGGTTCTGCCTGTGCTCTTAACCGTTTGTCTACACCTCCTCCAGTAATATAATTAGCCTCTACTGAGCATCTACTGTGTGCTGGTGCTTCTCAGGTATTATCTCTAATCTTCACAACAACCTTGCAGAGCAGATAATACTGACCCTGAAATGAACTTGAACTTGGAGTCTGCCAGGCTCCAAAGTGGGGCTCTCACTGTGCCACGGGGCCCCCACCTCCCTGTCTCCTGGGCCATGGCACTCTGGATACCCAGGGGAAACCCTGGCACCCTGGGGGCAATGTCCTCAGGTCCCCTCCCAGGGCAGGTCTATGTTAAAGGCTATTCAGGCACGCAGAGGGTGGCTGATTCCAGGCAGGGCCCTCCTGGCTCCCAGAGCTCTTTGGGATCCAAATGCCACCCCCTAACTATCACAGCCCCAGGGGAGCCCAGGGGCCAGGCCGGTTGGTTTTTGGCATCCCCATGAGCAGCTGCCCGGGCAGAAGGGTTTCGTCTTTCCAGGCTGGATGGGAGAATCCTGCCTCCCTCCCGAGTTCTTGTTCCCAGGGAAAGACCTTGGCAAGATCCCTGATCCTTCCCTTCCCTGGGACGGATGGCTTCCAGCTGCCTGCTGCCCCCAGCCTGGGAAAATTCCTCTGTGCTCTGCGGGTCCCTGGATCTCTGAAACCTGAGTGGCGCCTCCATGGCCCCACCCAGGGCTCCCTTGGCCACCATTTTCCTTTAGCACCAAGCGCTTTTGTATTCCCAGCAAGACTCCAATTACAGCAATAACAGGAACGGGCAACTTTAACCTGGGACGGGCTTAAAACAAAGAAATTATCAGTCACTTCTCCCCTATGTGTGCCAGGCCCTGTGCTAGGCACCTTACAAATGGCAAGTGGGTGATCCCACATGCCTGTGAGTTTAGCATTTTACAAATAGGGAAACTGAGGCTGGGGCAGCTCTCCATCACTGATTAATGACAGAGCTGCGTAGTAACTCGGGCTGGTCAGAGGTCCACCACACTTTGTCTGTCCAACTCCCTCATTACAAAGGTGCGGAAACTGAGGCCCAGAGAAGGGAGGTACCTTCACAAGGGACACTGCCAGGAGTACCGGGCTGGGTGCAGCCCAAGAGGATTTGACTCTCAGGCTTGTTCTCAGTCTCCCCTCTGCCTTCCTTGGGAACGCATCCCTGACCTCCCCTATTGTTCTCTGCCTTGTTGTTCACCTCAATCCCTCCTCCCCTCTGAGAGCAGAGAGGTTTTCACGTGTACCCCTCCTGCTTGTGAACCCACAGCCACCTGCGATCACTGTCAAAATTAGTCCACACGCATGCCCTGTCTCTAATCTAGCTCCCCGCGCCGATCTCATACCCTATGAGTTTCCCAACATGCCCTGCCCTGCCGAGCCTCTGGGCTTTCACAGATGCTGTTCCTGCAGCCTAGCTTGCCCTTCCCCTCACTGCCCGTGCCGCCTCTGCACTGTAACTGCCTGCTGACTCTGTCTTGCTTTTGAAGTTCAAGCCCTAGCAGGGCCAGGGCTGGCTCCTCTCCTCTCTGGGGGCCCCCAGGGCCTGCCACCTCTTCTGGAAGAGAAACCAGCATACTAGAGCAGTGGGAAAGCCCAGGCTTTTAGGGACCCCCACTCTTATCACAGCCCTGTCACCCTGACAATGTCAGCAATGCTCAGGGTCTGTGACTGTGACAGAGGTTCCCCAGTACCCCTCCCCACCCCTATCACCCCCTTCACGAGGGACTGGAAGGATCCTCGGTGCTGAGCTTAGGGAGAGTGAGAGTGACAGGTGTTGCCCCTGCCAGCGGGGCCTTTCCCACATGCAGCCGCCAGCTGGGAAGATAGATGGGCCTTCCCAAGCCAGGGCCAAGGAATGGGGAGCTCATGTCACCAGAGCTTCACATCCCTGGCTGGAAAGGGCCATAAAATGTTCCGGGGCCAGACACAGGATTTGGGCCATTCTTCAAGTCATGGGGGACCCATTGTTTTGTTTTCTTTTTAAGGAAGAAAAAAGAGAGCGAGAAGGAGGAGGAGGAAAGACCATCTGCAGTGCTACCCCCAACCCCATATCCAGAGGCATGGCCAGGAGACACCAGTAGCTCCCTGAACGGACCATGGTTCCATCTTTGACCTGCCCTGCCTCTAGCAAGCTCGGTTGACCTTGGGCCAGGGAGCTCTCTGGGCCTTAGTCACTCATCTGCCAGATGGATTGGATGACGCCCTCCTCCGAGCTCTATTTTCTACAAACCAGGATTTATCAGGAACAGAGGCAGGATTCCAGCGGAGTTTCTGAAAAGCCTCATCCAAAGCAGAGAAATTAGGCAGAGTGGGGAGAGGGTGAGAACCATTGAGAGGCTTCTCCCCTGAGTCTGCGGACAACTTAGGCCCTTAACTAAATATTCAGGACTTCCCCTCTTGGGACTCGATTTTCCCTGCTGGGATATGAGTATGAAGGTTCCTTTGATTATGGAGAGGAGACTGAGTGCTTACAATGTGCCAGGCACACTGAAGCCCAGTGTGTAGCACAGCAGTGTCTATGCTGAGTAGAGGTGCTGACCTCCTTCCATACAGCAGGTATGAAAGGGAGGCTAAGGCCTGCCCCGGGGTCATCCAGGAGTGAGCAGCAGGGATTTGCACCCCACATGCTCCCCTGCCTCCTCTGGCTGCCTGTGGGTGGTCTTCTCCGACCCAAAGAATGCAGAACCTAAGCAATGCTAAAGGCCCTGAGCCAAAGCCAGGAGCCCCTGGGGCAGCTCGTGAGGAGGGACCCTTAACCTGGGCCCAGCTTCCAGGGCTGGCCTTCCTGTGGCCACTGTGATGCCCACGCTCCAATGTGAAACCAGCGGCCAAGAGGCACAGACTCACCCCAGACCCTCCCCAATCCCCTCCCCAATCAGTTCTTGCCCTTCACCCCACTCTGTGCTCCAGGCCATCTCTCCAACCCCTGCCTGGCCTTTTGCTCATTGCTTCAGAATTCAAGTAATCTGGGAGCATGTCCACCAGCCCCATTGGACTGTTATAGCTCCTTGAGGCCAGGACCTATCTTACTGCTTCCTGGAGCCTCCAGAGTGCCCAGCAGAGGGCCCACCAATTACTCATTCATTCAGCAATTATTTATTGAGAACCTACTATGTGCCAGATGTAGGCCCTACTATGTGCCTGTGTGTAGGCCCTGAAATACAACAGGGAACAATGAGCCACACCCTCCCTCACGGAGCTTACCTTCTAGAGGCAGAGATGGGCAAAGATGAAGCCACTGGGGACAGTGCTAAGGGAAAGAAGTGGAGGAAGGATGATAGGGTGGGTGGAGGAGAGGGGCAGGCTCTCTTAGGAGGTGATACTTCTGTATTTTTTTGAGAGACAGGGTCTCACTCTGTTGCCCAAGCTCAAGTGCAGTGACACGATCATAGCTCACTGCAGCCTTGAGCTCCTGGACTCAAGCGATCCTCCAACCTCAGCCTCCCAAAGTGCTGGGATCACGGGCAACCACCACCATGCCCGGCCAGGAGGTGATGTTTAAACTGAGACCTAAAGCATGAGCAAGAGCCAGCCTGGCTCACTGTTTCCTGGGAAATGAGAGAAATGTAGACCAACTTCTTCTACTTATGCATGGGGAAACTGAGACCCAAAGGGGTCACACAGCCATTTAGAAGCTTGACCCCTGTACCCGGACTTGGGTTCTTTTCCTCCCCAGGAGCACAGGAGGAGGGAAGGGAGGGTCTCAGCCTGAGGCACAGCCAGGGGAAGAGGCAGGGGGTAGGGGAAGTGACAGGACTTCTAGCGCTGGGGGAGGGGCTGCCTTCCACCTGCTGGACACAGAGCCCCTCCCCATCCTAGACCCAAGGTTCCCCAAGGCCTGCCTGCCCACCCCACTGACCAGGCTTCAGAAAATTGATTTCCTAACAGCCATCCATCAACACGGCACCTCCAGCTGTTGGTGTGACACCCGTGTCCCCAGAGCCTAGTCCGCCCAAGGAAGCCGCTCCTGGAACGCCCTCCCTCACCCCTAAAATGACCTCTGTGATTCCAGGAACTGGTAACTGGAGACCCAAGGCAGCACCTCCCCTGTGATTGCTCCTCCCCACCCCCACCCGCCATCACTCTGAAAGTGGTTTTCAACCACTTCCCCCAGAGGCCCTCTGCAGCCTCACAATACTGGGTCTACTTGAATACCCCTCAGTGACAGGGTGCTCAGCCCCTCCTGGGGCAGCCCTGATGATAACTCAGGTTCCATTGATCGTGGAGCAACTGGGAGTGGTCCTCACTGTAGTTAAGCCTCAAGATAATTAGGCAAGGCAGTGTTATCCTTCTCATTTGAGAGATGACAACATTGAGGCTCCAAGGTCAACTGTTCTCCCCAAGGGCTGGCTCACCCCAAAGGTGTAGGTGTCACCCCTGCCTCCCCAGTTCTCCTTCCTGGTAGTAAACAAGTTCCTTCACCCCATGGCTTCTCCCACCGGCCTTGGTTCCCCTGAAGACCACGTGGCATCTTCCCTAGGCTGCCCCTGGAAGGTCATAGCTGGGAGCAGTGGCTTCAAGCCAACTCTGAGCTTCTATTCCTTGGCCCGAGTCCCCCCAGCCTCCATTCACAGGGGAGACTGGACATCCATCTGATCACCTTAGCCCTGACAGCAACCCAAGACCCTGGAATGGCCCACAGATCCCCTTCCAGTGGCAGGAGGGAGGAAAGGAGATGGGAGGAGGGTGTTAGCCCTGGGATCAGCAGCTCCAGCTTAATTTGCAGCAATTTGCTGTATGATCTTGGGTAATGGAAACTCCTATCTGGGCCTCAGGTTCCAAAATGGAAACAGGAATTAAGAGGCTCTATGGAGAAGCTCTTCCTGGAGGAAGGACTCTGGTGTGAAGATGGTGGAGCCCAAGGCCAGTTTCACCCACATTGAAGACACTGGGACAACCACGGTGAGATCAGCAAGGGGTCTGCTGGGAGGTAAGGAGCAAGCCCAGAGAGGGGAAGCAACTTGCCTGAGGTCACATAGCCACAAAGTAGAGAGACCTTGAGCCAGAACACAGATTTCCAGGTGGGGCCAAAACCATCCTCTAATCCACGGGCCTTCCTGCAGGTCTCTGGGAGCAGTCAAGACCCCAGAAGACCTTGTCACCTCCATGTAAGTCCCTCTGTCACCCCTGAGGGACCTAGTTTGGTAGGGTTGGAGGAGGGGAGCTGTGCCCACAGCTGGTAGAAACAGGACCACAAAGGGTTAAGGCTCTGCCCGGGTCTGCTTGATCCCCCTAAGCAGGCGGGACCCCAGGCAGAGTCGGGGCTTGGGTTTCATGCCACCCCCACCCTGGTCTGTCTATAAAATACAATCGTGTCTCGCTGCTGATTGATGGTCTGGGGGAAACCTTGGGGAGATGGGCTGGGGCGAGATCAGATTTTCAAGGGCTCAGCCACTGATATTCTATCTGGGGCCTTCCAGAACCTGCCACTGGCCCATCTCCATGGGCCCTCCAAATCCTGGAGGAGGCAGGAGTAGAGAGGCAGTCAGATCATGCTCCGAGGCCACGCCACAAGGCAGAGGTGCCTGGGCTTACCTCCAGCCCTGAGAGTGGCCTACAGAGTCCCCTCCAGAAATCTCAGGAGACTTGCCTGGGTGGCTGTTCATTCATTCATTCACCCATTCATTCATTTCCCAAATACCTACTAGATTATTTCAGGCAAAGGGGTTCCAGAGGTGAGCCTCAGCCAGAGATAGTCCAGAGACAGCTCCTGGCTTCATGAAGTTTTCCATCTAGCAGGCCCAGAAGAGCGCGATTCTGAGACTTCAGGCCCACCCCCAGCATCCAGGATTGAGGACCAGACCAAGACTGAAGCATCAACTGGGGCTTGGGCTCTGTCTCCAGGCTGATCTGAGTTTAAATCCCAACTCTGCCACTTAGGAACTATGTGACCTTGGGCACGTTGCTTAACCTTTCCATGCCTCATCTATAAAATGGGCAGGTAATAGCATCTACCACTTGGCATTCTGGTGTGGAACAAATGAAGCAATGAATCCAGAGTGCTTAACATCGAGCCTGGCATTGAGTAATTGAGTAATTATAGTTGCCCATTATGATTTTGGATTCTGGGAGACTGTCTGGCACTCTGTGTGAATGAATGAATGAATGAATGAATGAATGAATGAATGAATGAATGAAGCTGGTATGCCAGGCTGTATTTGGTGCTTCCTACAAAATATCTCATTTAACCTCCACCATGATGGGGAAACTGAGGAGGCATTCTCAGAAGCATTCCCTTCCTCCTGCAAGCCCCAGGCCCTCAGTTTTGGCCTCGACTGGAGACTGACCACTTTCATAATGGGGGTCCCCATCTTTGTTCTCCCAGTCAATCAAGAGAGTGCTGGGGACAGAGGTGGTGCCAGTTTGTCTCTGAGACCTCTTCTTGCTCATTTGGCACCAAGCACACAGGAGGCATGAAGGAAAGGGAAGAAAGAAGAAGGCAGGAGGGGGATCAGAAAAGGGGACAGGGGCAGGGGTCCCAGCCAACCCAAGGGCCTTGGCTCCCGGTGCCTGCGCTCCAGGCACAGCTCAGACAGAAACCGTGAAAACCATTTCAGGTTCCTCTTTTTGCCCCCGCAGCCATGGACATCCATACCCAGCAGGTGAGTTTAATGTGCAGGCTTGAGGGTCCAGCTACCTGGATTCCAGTCTCACCATCCTCTAACAATGACGTGAGCTTGGGTGAGTCATCTCCCCTCCCTGGGGCTCAGTTTTTCCCCTCTGTGAAATGAGAATAATAATAGTGAGATCCTGCAGACTTTTCCTTGCCTATTCACCCTGGCCCAGCCTGGTTATCTGAGCACAGCCTCCTCGAATGGTCTTTGCAGGAAAAGGAGCCCCAACCCAGCAGCTGGCCCTCAGCCCTGCCCCTCTTCTCCCCCTCTTCTCAGTACCCCCAATCCCCAGGCCCCAGGGTCCTTAATCCACCCCAGAGTGACATGGAGCAAGTGCTGTATCCCAGCGCCCGCCTGCTGCGAGGGGCGGAGGATCACACAAGCCGGGAGAAACCCTAGCTCCACGTGCAGCCTGGGGACCCAGCGGACTGTCAACAGCAGATTAGACCCCACACTGTTCCCAGGATCCAAGAAGGGTGAGGGGGGCTCTCTCCCCCGAGTCCCTCCTAACTTTCTGCTGGGGGTGAGAGACCCAGGCGCCTGTCCCCAGAGCTTGGAAAGGCAGAACTGTTGAGAAAATTCATTCACTCATGTCACAGAGGCTCAGAGATGGAGAGGGGCTGGCCCACGGTCACAGAGCAGGCTTGTCCAGAGCCAAAGCCAGATCTCTGGCTTCCTTGCTCCCAGACCTTGCTGCTTCCTGCATCCCAGTCTAATGCCAGTGATTTGCCCTGACTGTGACCTTGACCGGGTCAACAGAGCTTTTCTTCCTCATTAACTTGTCAGCTACCAATGCACTGCCTCAAATACCCTGGACTGATCTATCTCCCCCTGCCGCAACCTCAGAAAGTCCCAAATCTCTTCAGCCAGGTGTTCCGTAGACAAGGGTCCACACTGGCCAGCTCTGGGCCCACGGCCATTTTATTTGAAGAGTGAGGGTTCTTGCACCATAGCTGTGGGAAATTTGCATTAAAATTCGCATTTCTAGCCTCTCTTAAAATAAACGTTCAGGCTGCAGAGTTCCCCATAGTCCCTGCCTGAGCAAAAACCCTGTGTCGCACATTATTCTGGGTATGTCACATATATCAAGTCCTTTAGTCCTTATAACAGTGGGAATTCCTATTCCATCAACAAAGAAACCAGACGCAGAGAGTGAGCTGGCACACAAAGATCATCTTCACAGCCTGGAAATGGCAGAATTGGAACTCAAACTCAAGTCCAGTGACTCCAAAAACTCGGAGCTCCTACTGCTGCTCGTTCAAGGCAATGGGGTTACTGCCTCACAGCCTTGCAAACCGAAGTCTCAAATTCTCTCCAGTTCACATGGTTTTCTAGTTGACCTCTCCTTTCCTCCTTGATAATTGGCATGGAGCTGAGCTTAGAGAAGCTTCCTCCCCGAGTCTCTCTCCCTCTGGACTGACTTTCTGGGAAATGTCCTAGGGTCCAGATTCAACCCCACTTTCCCTTTATTACCCACACTGTCACCATGATAGTGAGACAAACGCCAAGGGTCTGGCTTTGTGGCCCACCATGGTTTAATCCAGCTCACCTTCCTCCTTCATCTTTCTCTCTTCTCCTCCTGTCATCCCATGTCCCCAGGAAAACTAAGCCACTCCCCGATCCCACAGCCAGTTGCTCTTTCCTACCGCCTTCCCCAGCTCACACCAGACCCCCTGTCGGAAATTCTCTCCTCACTCCATTTCCCCTGGCCCTCAATTGTGTCCTCCCCCATCCCAATCACATGTGACCTCCTGCTTTCTCTTAGGCATAGATTTTGGAGCCAGACAGACCTGGATATGAATCCAGCTCTGCCATGTGCCAGCTGGGTTACCCTTAGGCAATGCACTGTCCTTGCATTCCTCAACTTCCCCATCTGTAAAATGGGTTTTTTTTGATAATTCATCTCATCCTCTCTCCAACTGCTATTAATTCAATGAGGACTCGATGGGATGATGTTTGCAAAGCACCTCCCACATAGTAGGTGCTGCCTGGCTTGCATTAGACCATTGTCAATGTCTCTTCTCTTATGCTCTACACTTTAAGCACCCTGAAGGCAGAATCTTATTTTTGTGCACTTTTATTGCCCTGGGCCTAGTAGGCCACACGGCACGTAGCAAGAAGTTCATGCTTTGAGTATTGCAGGAAGAAACATGAGTCTCAGTGTTTCAGGGATTAGGCCCAAAGTGTCCTTGGCTCACTGACAACAGCAGGGGTGGGGTCCCAGCCTGGGAGTGTCAGCCAGACAGGCAGGTGGCTAGAGAGGAAATGTCACCTTTGAACTCAAGGCGATCTTGGTCATGTAGTCAGTCAGTCAATCACTAGCTTATTGAGCACCTGCGATGTGCTGACGTTGTACTAGGAACTGGGGTTACAGCAGTAAACAGAACAGATGAAGTCTTCGCTCTCAGAATGTTTACATTTTAGGTCAGGGAGACGGATCATAAACTCAAAAGCAAAGAAGCAAGTGAGATGATTTCAGATGTTGCTAAGCACTATGAAGACAGTCCAGCCCAGTGATGTAATTGGAGATCAATGTCAGCAAAGGCCAGGCTGAATTGACAGGGAGACAGCAGTGCATAAATGTGGGGAAGAACAATCCAAGCAGAAGAAAGAGCACATGCAAAGGCCCTGGGGTGGGAACAAGCTTGGCGGGTTCAAGAAAAAGGAAGGAGGGCATTTGTGTCTGACACAACAAGAGGGTGACAAGAATAATGACAAGAGTTGTGGGAGATGAGATCAGAGCAGAGGGAGACAGGGCTGCGTGGGGGCCTATGGGCTGACTGAAAAGCCTACAGTTTCTTCTGAAATTGGAGGTGAGTGACACGATCTGATTCCCACTACTGGAAGTGTCCCTGGCTGCTTTGGGAAGAATGAATTGCCTGGGTTGGGGTGGGAGCAAGGATGGAGGCAGAAACAAGCAAAGAGGCTGTAGGTATCCGAGCAAGAAAAGATTGCAGCCAGGCCGGGCGCGGTGGCTCACACCTGTAATCCCAGCATTTTGGGAGGCCGAAGTGGGAGGATCCCTTGAGCCCAGGAGTTCAAGACCAGCCTGGGCAATATGGTGAAACCCTGTCTCTACAAAAAATACAAAAATCAGCCAGTCATGGTGGCCCACGCCGGTGGTACCAGTTACTTAGGAAACTGAGGTGGAGGATTGCTTGAGCCCAGGAGGTCAAGGCTGCAATGAGCCGTGATAGCGTCACTGCACTCCAGTCTGGGTGATGGAAAGAGACTCTGTCTCAAAACAAACAAACAGACAAGAGGGCAGCCAGTTTCAACATGGTACCCGTGGAGACAGAGTCAAGATTTGGGAGACGTGAAGGAGGATGGGAGGAATTAAGGATGACTCCTGTATCGCCAGCAGGAGCCACTGGGTCTGTGAAGAGTTCACAATTCCTAGCCTGCATTCAGTGTCTAGAAAAATTTGCTACTATTATTATCTGCTGTGTGACTAAGCGAATCACCTCAATCCTCTGAGGCTCAGTGTCCACAACTGTACAATGGATTCACAACATACACAGAGTGCGCAGTTAGGATCACACGAGATCATGGACGTGAAGGGCTTAGTAATCTCTGAAATACTATAAAATAGAAACTACCAAAGCAATTAACTGTTTATAAAATCAAAAAGCTATGAAATGTTATTAGTATCCTCATTATTACTATTTCAAGGTTGGAGTTCCTGGCTGGTGAGCGGACATGTGGCACCCTGTGTAAGTAAGCTGAGCCAACGGAGTCTGTGTCCACTGTTCAGTTAAACTCCTTCCCCGAGACGGGGGAAGGATGAGGAGCAGCTTGGGCAATAGAGGAGGTTCCAGCTTTGGGGCCAGGAGCCTTGGGCCTGTTCCTAACTCAGCCACTGATTCTTGGGTGACCTTGAGCCACTTGATGCCCATCCTTCTCTGAGCCTCAGTTTCCCCTTCTATAAAGCAAGAGGGTAGGGCTAGAGGCCCCCAGTGGCCCTTCCAGCTGTGACCCTGTTAAAAGCTAGTTCCCTGGACAGGCGCGATGGCTCATGCCTGTAATCCCAGCACTTTGGGAGGCTGAGGCAGGCGGATCATCTGAGGTCGGGAGTTCGAGACCAGCCTGGTCAACATGGTGAAACCCCGTCTCTACTAAAAATACAACAATTAGCCAGATGTGGTGGCGGGTGCCTGTAATCCCAGCTACTCAGGAGGCTGAGGCATGAGGATCCCTTCAACCTGGGAAGTGGAAGTTGCAGTGAGCTGAGATCGATCACGCCATCGCACTCAAGCCTGGGTGACAGAGCAAAACTCCGTCTTTAAAAAAGAAAAGCCTGTTTTTCTCCTCCCACTCTGTCATGCTCAGAAGTTTAGTCTCCCAGCGCCTCCTAGGAAGGGCCAGCTGGCCACACCTGGGGATCGACTACCCAGAGCAGGCTCACCCACAGGCTCTTTCAGACCTCGCCTACTCCCCTCCCTAACCCCAAGTCGCCTCTGCTTGCCTTTCTCTTCCCACTTCCCCACCTCCTGACTCCAGCCCTGCCAGGGTTAATTGGCCCGCAGCTCCCACCCCTGCAGGAAAAGCAGAGAAGGGGGGCCCAGGCTCCCCCAACACCCGCCACAGCTGTCTCCCCACATCCAGGATAACCAGGTCCCAGGAGCCTGGGAGGAAGCGGACCACATTCTTGAGGGCCTTATGTCAGGCTGGCTGCTTCCCACTCCCCTCCCCAACCCACCAGCCCCCCATCAGCCCTCCAGACCCCTCCCTCACTCTCCCCTGCCAAGGCGGCTCAGCGGGCACAGAGCCAGCCAGGCCTGGGCATGAATCCTGGCTGGACAAGCTTCCTACCTTCTTTCTCGGTTTCTTCATCTGCAAAGCGGGGATAATTCCTACTTCAAGGGGGGACAGGATTCAACAAAGCTAATTTGCATATACAAAGTGCAGGGCACATAATAACAGCTAGGTTTTCCACAGGGCAGCTACGCCCTAGGGCCTACATACAAACTCACTTAATCCTAAACCGAGGCACAGAGAGGCTGAGTAGATTGCCTGAGGTCACACAGCACTAAGTGGTAAAGCTAGGATTCAAATCCAGGCCTTTCTGGCTCCAAAGTCCACAGGCTTAATTACGCTGTGTCCACTAGATAAGGGGCAGTTTCCTTTGTCCCTTCTCCCCCTGTCCTCCATTGCTCCCCACCCCTGTGGTCAACCCAGTGAGGGGAGAGCCCTGGACAAGATGGGGGTCACACCGTGGCTTTCACCTGTGTCCCTTGAGCTGCTGTTCTGCCTCCTCCGGCTGTGTGGCATCGGGCAACTTGCTGCCCTCTCTGGTCATGACACACATCTGGGACACCAACATCAGAAGAGGAGGCACTGGCATAGAATGTGCTTTTTTAGACTTTGATGCATGCAGATAACTAAGCTCCCAGAGCTGCTGGCCATGGGGGAAGGGAGGCTGGCGGCCAGAGATGCGTCTGCAGATACATTTTAAACATGCAAATGAGAGGAAAGGAGGGATGTTCAGACATCCCTGTGTGATTCCTCAGAAACGGATCTCAACCCTGATGTCACACATGCCGGCCTGATTACCTCCAAGGATGCCTTCTGCAAGGTCAGCATCTGCTTGCTAAAATGAGGATTCAAATGCACTCAGTGTGTCCGTCTGTAAAATGGACACTAAATCAAGAGGCTTGAAGCCTTGGGGAAACCAGGGCCTATTTCTAGGGACAGAGACAGCCCAGGGTCATAGAGAAGGTCAGGAGTGGAGCTGGGACTAGAACCAGAGCTTGAGACTAAACATCAAGGTTCCTCTTCCTCTCCCGCCAGTCCCCCACCCCCAGCCCTGGCTCCCACCTCTCACTCTTCCCTCAGCTTGCAAGAAGCACCATCCCTGCGCTTACCCCTTTCCTGCCTCCTGGAACACCCAGCCTCGGAACCACCTCCCCCTGGTGCCTTCGCCCTGCTCCTCCTCTGATGGAAAGCATCCACAAGGTGCCACCTTGTTTTTGTTTTTATTTTTATTATTATTATTATTATTACTATTATTATTATTATTATTATTATACTTTAAGTTTTAGGGTACATGTGCACAATGTGCCGGTTAGTTACATATGTATACATGTGCCATGCTGGTGTGCTGCACCCATTAACTCGTCATTTAGCATTAGGTATATCTCCTAATGCTATCCCTCCCATCTCCCCCCACCCCGCAACAGTCCCCAGAGTTTTATTCCTACCATATGTGTGTGAATTTTCTATTTTATTCACGACTCCTGAAAATCAAGGGTCGTATTTATTTTTCCCCCAAATTTGCTGACACAAAACACATGCTGCTTGTTTAACCGACAATTGAATTAATCAGTCTTAAGCTTCTCTGTCACCATCACCGTCATCAACATCATCAGCATCACTTCGCCCTGTCAACTGCCCCTGCATCAGGAAAAGCCCCACAATGGCCATCTTCATCCCCTTCCTCCCAAATGTCACCATCATCATCCCCAGGAATAGTAGCAGCCCTGGGGCCATCACCACCAAGCTATCATCCTAATGATGTCATTCCGCGCATGGTCACTCAAAACCTCACGTGGGCCAAGCACTGCTCTAAGAGCTCTCCAGGCATCTTCTCATTTAATCCTCACAACAGACCTAGTCCCAGTCATGCCCCAATGGAGTAGGTACTCTTATGGTACCGCTTTACAGATGGGAAAACTGAGACACTGAAGGGTTTCTTGGATGCCTAAAGCGATAGGGGCAGGAGAGGAGCCCAGGTTTGCCTAACTCCAAAGTCCATTTTCTCAAACATGCTTTGTACCATCACCCCAAAGCCACAGCAAAATTGCCATTGTTTCCACTGCCAAATAAGCAACCAACATCAGCATGAGTATTTTCATTACCGCCATCATTAACACAGTCACCACCACTGCCAAGAGCTGTCACCTTTAACCTCACCACCATCAGCTCCACCCATCCCACCAGCCACATGAGCATTCTTTACATTTTGCTCAGCTGACAGCCCCCAAGCACCATCACACACCAGAGGCAGAAGAGAGACAGAGGAGCAGGCTTGGCCCCTGGCCTCAGAGAGCCTATTTCCCCTCCCCTCATCACCACCTTTCCTTCCTCTCCCAGCCTCACCACCCTCATTACACAAAGGAAGGCCTGGAGCAGACCCATTCTCTTCCTCATGATTGCAGGGAGGGACATTGTCATGGCCAAAAGATCAGGGCTTTGAGTGGCTGTACTCAGCAAACATTCATCCAATAATTCATTCAATTCACTAAGCATTTATTGGGCATCACTGTATGAGCCCAACAGCTACAGAAGTAAAGAAAACAGAGAGGGCCTACTCGAATGGAATGAGGAGGACATATGTCAAATAAATCACTACAGGAGGGATGGGGTGCCAAAGAGATGAGTTGATTGTAAAAAGGGGTGAAGTGGAACAACGTAGCCTAGTCTGGGAAATCCAGGAGGACTTCCTGGAGGAAGCACCAGCTAAGCTGAGACCCCAGTGCTAAGTGGAAGCGAGCTAGGCAAAGAGGAGAATATGCTGGGGCTACTAGGAAGGCATTCTGGTGGCAGGCACAGCATGTACAAAAGCCTTGAGCTGGGAAAGACTTCTGCTTTTAGAGCAACCAGAGGGAACCTAATGTGGCTGATGCCAGGTGACACGGGAATGAGGAGGTGACCAGAAACTGAGGCAGCCCTGCCAGCCTCATGGGGAGTGCAGCGGGGATGGCAGTGGGGTGCAGGGGGCAGCTCTGGCGAGGATTTGGAAAAACAGCCCCAGAAGAGAGGGCATGGGCAACCCAGCTTGAGGCCCAGAGGAAGGAGCCCAGAGGGCCAATGGGGGCTGATGAAATGTTATGGACGGTGCTGAGCGATTATGCAGAGAGAATCGATTGCTCGGGCTGGTGCCTGCCTGGCACCGAGACGCAAGCACTGAAATGTCAGGCCTGTGATCTGAGAGTACCACCCCGCAGCCGCTGAGCTAGACAGCCCCCACGGGTGCAGACCAAGATGGGGGTGTGCAAAAAGAAATCCCAATGCCCCCCAGATGGAATTGTTGTCCTGGCAGGGCTGAGGCAGCAGGGATAGGAACGGGGCAGCTCAGAAGGTTCTGGAGAGGAGGGGCCAGGTGGACCTGCTTTTCTGGGTTCTTGTGCATGCAGATAGCTCAGCTCCCAGAGACGCAGGCAGGAAGGGAGGGAGGCAGAAAGGCTGGGCCCTGTGCTAGAGAGATGCGTCTGCAGATACATTCTAAACATGCAAATCAGAGAAGGGAAGGGGCACTGGGAGACTTCCAAATGCCCACTCCCTGGGGCACAGTGTAGGGTGGAGGGAGGGCTGGAGGGAAGGCAGGTGGAGGGGGAGCTGAGGGAGGTGGGGGGGAGCTGAGGGAGATGGAGGAGGAGACCATGGGACCTCACGTGAGCCTGACCCCCTCCTGGCCATACCCCTGCCCCCAAAGCCACCTCTCTGCAGAACGGATTGGTTCCTGCCTCCCAGCCAAAGAAGGCTGGGTAGGCTGGAGCAACTCCCCAACACAAGTATCCTGAGCGCCTACTATGTGTTACAGGCTTTCCCAGGTCTCAGGGATTCTACAGGGAGAAAACTGCCTTTAAGAGACTTCAGTGACTTGTGCCAGGCCATATGGGTCACTTAGTGATCAACAAGATCACAACAGCTCTGACGATGCGATAGGCACTGCACAGAGCCCTCGCCTGCTCCATCCTGTTTCATCCTCACTGCTACCATCAGGTGCTCTAAGAAGCATCATTACCGTCATTTTACAGATGGGGAAACTGAGGCTCTCAGAGAAGCAACTTGACTGAAGTCATCCTGCCAATAAGAGACCAGCTAGAATTCGAGCCCTGAGCTGGGATAGAGGGTCTATGCCTGGAGACCTCACTCCCAAGCTTCACAGTGGTAAAATAAGTCACCCCAGGCATAAGAAAATAAGCCAGGGAAAGAGCCTGCTTTAGGGTGGGGCCAAGGGGAAGGGAGAAACCAGGGAGAGGGCTTGCTCAACGGTACAGAGTTCAAATCACAGCTTCCCAGGCCCCCTGTGCCCTAAACGCACTGGCTCAGGGTGGCTTTTTTATAGAATCCCTGCCACATCCTGGTCCCCTTCTGCAGTCATTGGTCCCCATAGAGCATTCTCCACATTGCATCTGGTGATCTTTCAAGCACGAATCAGATCGGGTCCTCTCCTGCTTAAATTCTCTGGGTGACATCCTGTTGCCCTGAGAATGAAATCCTGAGAGGCCCTGCCCCATCCAGCTCCTGCCCCCTCCCCATCCCTCTGTCCAGAAGATGCTTTCCCCAGAACCTGCTGCTGCTGCCCCTCCCCCACAGCCTCCCTCCCTGGCCACAAGCGGCCCCGGCCATTCTTCACAGCACTTACCTCACTTACTTCAGTCTTGGCACTTCGCCGCTTCCCTTTATTGTGGGAATTTGGGCTTGTGCACTGTAGTTTGGGCTTCTTGAGGGTGGAGAGCTGGCCTGTCCTGTTCCCCATGGCACCCCCCCCCCGGTGTCGCATAGTAGATGCCCAATAAACATTTGTTTAATGGGGAAGGGGCAGTGCCGAACAAGGTCTCTTGCATGCTGTCAGGGCATAGCACGCCTGGGCCGAGCCTGTTGCCTGGCAGATAGGGAAACTGAGGCTCTGAGGGGCTGACCCCACAGCTAAGGGCAGAGGCCAATGCTCTGAGGGAGCACTTAGCTCCCAAGCTGGGATTTTCCGCTGCCCCAGGAGTCACGGGCTCCCTTCCCTCCTCTCATCCTTGCCACTCTCCCCTGCCTCTCCCCACCAGTGCTCACCAGCACCACGTCTCTCCCTCCTGCCAGGCTGGCTTGAGGCAAAGGTGATTTGCTGACAGGGCCTGGGGCTGGACTTCAGTTCAACACCCAGCTCCGCCACCTCCTCGCTGACTGACCACAGGCAAGTTCCTCTACCTCCCCCAGCCTCAGTTTCCTCCTCTGTACTGTGGGGACGTCAAGGGTTGTTAGATGAGAGTGTGTGTGAGTGGAAAGGGCCCAGCACGTGCCTGGTGCCGAGGACACTCGTTTAACCCGTGATGAGAGTGGCAGTGCCATCTCCCCCCAGCTCGTGAGGACTGGCGCGCCCCTCCCCGATCCGGGCCAGGGTCTCTGCGCACCGGGTCCACCTGCTTCAGCCCTCACCCTCCTAACAGAGGTTGGTTGGTCTTTCCAGCCTGTCTACTCACACCCTCCCTACTACTCAAACCATTCATCATTCCTCCTGCTTCCTGTCCCATCAGCCCAGCCAAAAGGTTATGATTACCACACAAGCACACGCATGTACCAAACACACGTGTGCACGCAAGCACAGATGCCTGTATGCACCGTCATAGACGCACACATCTCCCCACACACAGCCAAGTAGTCGCCCAGAGGGACACGGCGTTGGGGTGCTTAACACGCACCCCCTCACACACCGGCGTGCACACACGGGTCTCCGTGGGCACTGCGTACACACGAACCACAGACACTAGCACCTGTGTGCCTGCATTCACCCACACAAACCGCCCTGCTTTCGGCCCTTGCCTGTCTCCCACACCTGCAGCCTGGCAGACCCCGTGCCGTAGAGGTGACACAGAAACACTGGGTGAGTTAACAGTCGGGGCTGGCATTTGGCACCACACTCTGGATAGACGGGAACAGCCTGCACGCATGCACCTCCGTGTCTCTGTATCGTGTGTTTGTGTGTGTGTGTGTCTACCCCAGCATCCAGCCTTGGGCCTGGAAGAGACGGGACTTCAAGCCCTGCCCAGCACTTCCAAGCACGGAGCCGCTGGCAGCGGCTCAGCCTCCCTTTGCACAGGAATGGGGCCAACAGCACCATCTGCTGTCAGCTTCTGGAAGTGCCCTGCAGAGAGCGCACACCTGGCTCTCAGATCAGCTTTCCAGAAGGACCTGGGCTGTGGCCTCTGTCCTGACAACAAGCTGGGCCACAGGGACATCCCCAGTCCAGTGAACTAGAATGAGGCTGGTCTTCAGAACCACCGGGAAAATTTGTGCCCAAGTTAGGGACCACTCTCCTTGCGTGGATGGGGAAACAGGCCCAGAGGCAGGGAGTGACGGGGTCCATTGGTTGGCCCAGGGAAGAGGATCATAGCGATTTCATAGAGTTCTTGTTCTCCAGCTCCTCATTTTGGTTCATATCTTGACTGTGTTCCATGTTTTGACAGGCAGGGCACTGATTTAGGGGAGCTGCCCAGGAGGCAGGCAGGCTGGGGTGAAGTGGTGGGAGACGCAGGTCCCCTGCCCACACCAGGCCTTGCCCTGGACAGGAAGGCCCGCTGCAGGAATCCTGTTCTCAGCCACACCGAGGTACACATACCTGACGCCCTGTGAGAAGGGCTGTGGACGGAGATAGGGAGGCCGAGGCAAGAAACAGCAAATGGAACGAGGGATGAGGAAGGCCAGGCCACAGGTGGATGGGGAGGTGCTGAGGTCCTGCTGTGCTGGACTGAATGCAGATGGGAAGCAGCCTTAGCTTAGAGATGACCTGGTCCAGATTGGGAGACTGAGGCCCAGGGAGGAGGGGTGACGGGCCCAAGGTCACTGGAACCAACAGCCTGGCTAAGAATCGATCCAGGTCTTCTGGTTCCCAATCCAGAGCTCTTGCCTCCCGCGTGGCTGGCTCCTTCTTTCCCTTGGGTTAAGAATTACTCTTTCCAGCGGAGGAGGGGCCGTCTTTTCACATCCCTGGCAAAAGTGGCTGAGATAAGCCCTTAAAGAGTCTGAGAAGCTCCTCCTCTTAGATCAAGAGGATCTAGGGAGCCTGGAGGCAGAGGAGACCTGGGGACTCTACCAGTTTCCTAAGTTCAACTCTAGACCGACCCCTATTCCTGCCTCCCTTTTGTTAATGCATACATATCATGGACCGTTGGGGTTAAGAATTCACAATAATAGTAGTCATGATGCTATGGACTGAATGTTTATGTCCCCCAAAAATGCATCTGTTAAAATACTAATCCCTAATGTGATGGTATTGAGAGTCAGCGTCTTTGGGGGTGATTAGGTCATAAGAAGGGAGCCCTCACAAATGGGATTAGTGCCCTTCTTTTTTTTTTTTTTTTTTTTTTTTTTTGAGACGGAGTATCGTTCTGTCACCCAGGCTGGAGTGCAGTGGTGCAATCTTGGCTCACTGCAAGCTCCGCCTCCCAGGTTCACGCCATTCTCCTGCCTCAGCCTCCCGATTAGCTGGGACTACAGGCACCCACCACCATGCCCAGCTAATTTTTTGCATTTTTAGTAGAGACAGGATTTCACCGTGTTAGTCAGGATGTTCTCCATCTCCTGACCTCATGATCTGCTCACCTCTGCCTCCCAAAGTGCTGGGATTACAGGTGTGAGCCACCGCGCCCGGCCCTTTTTTTTTTTCTTTTCTTTTCTTTTCTTTTTTTTTTTTTTTTGAGACAGTGTTTTGCTCTTGTTGCCCAGGCTGGAGTGCAATGGCACAATCTCGGCTCACCGCACCCTCCACCTCCCAGGTTCAAGCAATTCTCCTGCCTCAGACTCCTGAGTAGCTGGGATTACAGGCATGTGCCACCACACCTGGCTAATTTTGTATTTTTAGTAGAGATGGGGTTTCTCCATGTTGGTCAGGCTGGTCTCAAACTTCTGACCTCAGGTGATTCGCCTGCCTCAGCCTCCCAAAGTGCTGGGATTACAGGCATGAGCCACCAAGCCCGGCTGGGATTCGTGCCCTTCTGAAAGGGACCCCACAGCGTTCTCTCACCCTCTTTCCACCATGTTAGGGTATAACAAGTCAGCAATCTGCAACCAGAGGAGGGCCCTCACCAGGACCCAATTATGCTTGCACCCTGAACTCAGACTTCCAG
This sequence comes from Gorilla gorilla gorilla, assembly GCF_029281585.2. Taxonomy (NCBI): domain Eukaryota; kingdom Metazoa; phylum Chordata; class Mammalia; order Primates; family Hominidae; genus Gorilla; species Gorilla gorilla. Next base: position 221,083,967 of record NC_073224.2, on the reverse strand, counting down.
CCTCCAGAACTATGAGAAATAAAGGTCTGTTGTTTATAACCCACTCAGTTTATAATATTTTGTTATAGCATCTGAAGCTAAGACACATGATCATAGTAGCTACTGTGTGTTAAGTAGCCTGGAGACATCTCCCTGCAGTGATGGATTATTCTTATCTCATTTACAGCTAGGATAAGCCCAGGGAGGGGCAGTAGCTTACCCAACATCACAACACCCCAAGTGGCTGCAGCAGGATACACCCTGGGACACCAGCTTCAAGTCCAAGGCCCTCCCCACTGCTCCTCACCACTACATACAGGACAGGATGAGTTTGTGTCCTTGAATTTGTTCAGCATTATCAGTGCCCGACTGCAACAGGGGTACAAAAAACACAGAAGTTCATTGAACAAGTATTTAGTGAGCACCTACTATATGCCAAGCTCTGTCCCAAGTGCTGAGGGTACAGCAGAGAATAAAACAGACAAAACTGCCCTCTATTGGCAGGGGCATAGGGGACAGATAAACACAATGAGTTAGCAAACACGTATCCTGCCAGATGGTGACATGGGCTGTGGCGTAAAGTGAAGTATGGAGGGAGGATACGGAGTGAGGGTGACGATATGCAGAGGGGGCCTCAGGAAAGTGTCACTGAGAAGGGAATGGCTGAGCAGAGGCCTGAAGGAGGTGGAGGAACCAGCCAAGTGAGTGTGCTTCTAGCAGAGGAAATGGCCTGTTCAAAGGCCCTGAGGCAGGCCCATGGTTCATGTGCCTGAGAAACAGCAAGGAGGCCAGTGCCGCTGGAACAGAGGGGAAAGTAGATGAGATCAAGGAGGTTACCGGGAGATCAGGTAGGGCCTGTGACAAATCTGGCTTTTACCCAGATGAAATGGGAAGCCATTTTGAGCAGAGAGGTAGCAAAATCAGACTTGGGTTTTAAAGGGCACTTTGAAAGTCGTGTGGTTGTATTCATCCGTTTAATACTTTTGCATTGCAGATTAAGTTTCGTATTAGTTTGTTCTCACACAGCTATAAAGAAATGCCTAAGACTGGGTAATTTACAAAGAAAAGAGGCTTAATTGGCTTACATTTCTGCAGGCTGTACAAGAAGTATGGAGGCTTCTGCTCAGCTTCTGGGGAGGCCTCAGGAAACTTACAATCACAGCAGAAGGTGAAGGGGAAACAGCCTTGTCTTACATGGCTGGAGTAGGAGCAAAAGAGAGAGATGGGGGAGGTGCTACATACTTTTAAACAATCAGATCTTGTGAGAACTCACTCACTCTGCAGTACCAAGGGGAGATGGTGCTAAACCACTCATGAGAACTCCACCCCCATGACCCAACCATCTCCCACCAGGCCCCTCCTCCAACACTGGGGATTACAATTTGACATAAGATTTGGGTGGGGACACAGATCCAAACCATATAAGTGGTTAATAGATTTTACAAGGCCAAGGACAGAAGCATGGGGGCTACTGAGGAGCTGCCCAGCACCCAGGGGTGATGAGCTGGAGAGTCAGGCTAAGGTTGTCAGGGTGGAAGAGGTGCAAAGTGGTCAGATCTGTGAAATGTTTTTGAAGGTAGACACACACACACACACACACACTCATACACACACACACACGGGAGAAGCCTGTGAGCCACCCTTAGCTGTAATGGGGCCCACCACACCTGATCATCCATGCTTTTTCATGCAGTACCCAGTGATCAGACTACATAGGTCAGAGAACCCATCAGACAAGCTGATGGTGATGCCTGGCAAGGCTGCTCTGGGGGCCTGGCGTGGTTTGTCCACTTCACTCTTGCCCCACAGCAGTGCTTGTGCCACTGGGAGAAACAGCTTAAATCCTCAGCCCTTGTCCAGCCTCTTCATTATGCAAGTGGGGAAACTGAGACACCAAGAAGCAAAGGGACTTGACACTCAGGGAGTCAGAACACAGGCACAGTCTCCTGACTCACTGTCCAGTGCTCTCTCGTACCACAAGCCCAAACTTGCCCCTCAGGACTGGGCGACGAGGACACAGGGGCTTGGTCAGGCCTGCACAATCTTTTCTAGAGAAGGGGGTGACGGTGAGGGGCCTTGGCCTCCAAACTTCATCCCCACTTCACTCCATCCCACAGGCTGCTCTGCCCAGCCAGAATGTGGGTGAATCCCCTAATGACCCAAATCTGACAAGGAGCAGAGTCCGTATGTTGCCAGCATAAGAAACGACAAAAGAAGAGGCCTTAGCCTTTGGCCCCTAACTGGAGGCTTAATGAAGGCATCCAGCAAGAAAGGAAAGGGTCAGCATTAGTATCTTTGTCAACATCACCACCACCACCATCACCATCACGATTACCAACATCACCACTACCACCATCATTATCACCATCACCATCACCATGACCAACATCATCACTACCACCATCATTATCACCATCACCATCACCATGACCAACATCATCACTACCACCATCATTACCACCACCATCACCAACACCACTACCACCACTACCATCAACACTACCACCATCATTATCACACCACCATCACCATCTCCAACATGATAACCACCACCACCATCACCACAATACAAACAGCAGCAACACCATCATCATCTATCAACACCAATACCAACGCTCTACCACCACCACCACCACCATCACCATCACTACCAATATCATCAGGATCTCTAACACCATCACCATCATCATCACCACTAACACCATCAATACCATCAACACCTCTTCACCCTCATCACCACCGTCACTGAGCCAGATCTAGTTTGGGTTGCACTGGAGAACAAAGAGGACCCCCTGTAGCTAACACTGAAGCCAGAAAGCTTCCCAGAGAGAGTGTGCATGGGCTGGGCATCTGCCCCGGGGAGAGCCAAATGGCTATCGGTCGTCAGGGACATAGAGCTGGAATGGCAGGAGATGGGGTTGAGTTAGGACTGGGGAGTAGAGGCAGCAGACACGAGTCTATCCAGGGCAGCCACCAGGCTGGCTAGGAGAAGGAGGGACTAGGGAGTCTAAGGAGTGAGAAGGCAGCTGGCAGCTGTTCGGATGGAATGTCAAAGAGGGAAAGAGAACAGCCCCTACAGGAGCCCGTTCATGAGGTGAACAGCAGGCCAGGAGTGGGTGGAGTCCAGCAGGCAGGTAAGCATAGCCCAGTTGAATGAACATCACCATTACACCACCACAGCATCCCATTCTGTAGCACAGTCATGGCCACCATCACCATGACAACCAGCCTCAACACCACCTTCCCCACAGCTATGGACTCTCTCACATCCCCCAATGACCACCACCACGACTGAAGCAGAGACTGCTATTGCCCATCAGCAGTCACTGTCCCCTGCTGCCTTCAGAGCTCCCAAGGTTATCTTGGCATAGGAATGCTGTTGCAGGTTGGCTTGCCCTGCAAGCAGACCCTGAGATGGAGATCAGCAGGCAGATGGGCCGGGGGACGCCCTTGGGGTCAACACACATGTAGGAGCAGGAAAAGAAATGGAATTGGACAAAGGGACATGCTGGCTTCATGCTGTCTCAGATAAGGCCTTGGCTGACCCCGCAAGGACCTGTGAAGACTGGGCGGCCCTTCAGAATTGTGCAGGATGTGACACTCCCATGCCATCAAGCCACTGTGTGCAGGCTACCCCCAGGTAGGGAGCATAACCTTGGGTAGGGCAGCTCTCTCCGGCCAAGAGCCATTTCTGGAAAGGGTTGAGGACTGTCAGCCAGCAGCCCTCCCAGCAGCTGGAAAAAGATGTCCTTCAGTCCCAAAGGGTATTGGAGTGGAGCATCACAATGTTCACCCCCAATGCCCACTAAATACCACATTCCCATCTTCCCTTGTAGCAAGATGTGGCCAAGTGGCTGAATTTTGACCAAGGACATATGAGAGCAAATTATGTCTGCCACTTCCAAGTCGTGCCTGAAAAGAAATAGCCATGTACCCCTCTTCCCACTCTCCCTCCCACTAGCTGGGATGCAGATGTGATGACGGGAGCTGGAACAGCCACCTTGGATCCAGAGAAGGATGCTAAGTGTAGAGGGTGGCAGTTGCTTACCAGTTCTCAACTACACACCTGCCACCTCCAGACTGTTACATAGCAGAGAAATAACTTCTGCTGTGCTTACACATTGGGGGAATCTCTGTTTCAGCCAACTTTCCTTTACCCCAGTTGGACAGCTGTGACCTCCATCACGGGTCCCCAATCCCCAGTATCAGTCTGTGGCATGTTAGAAACCGGGCTGTACAGCAGGAGGTGAGTGGCAAGTGAGCCATCGAGAGAGGCTTCATTTGTATTTACAGCCACTCCCCACCACTCTCATTACCATCTGAGCTGTGCCTCCTGTCAGATCAGCAGCAGCATTAGATTCTCATAGGAGCGCGAACCCTATTGAGAACTGTGCATGTGAGGGATCTAGGTTGTATGCTCACTATGAAAATCTAATGCCTGATGATCTGTCACTGTCTCCCATCACCCCCAGACGGGACTGTCCAGTTGCAGGAAAACAAGCTCAAGACTCCCACTGATTCTACATTATGGTGAGTTGTATAATTATTTCATTACATATTACAATGTAATAATAACAGAAATAAAGTGCACAATAAATGAAATGCACTTGAATCATCCCAAAACTATCCCACCACTCTGGTCCATGGAAAAATTGTCTTCCATGAAACGAGTCCCTGGTGCCAAAAAGGTTGGGGACTGCAGACCTACATCACTATCCTGCCAACCATATGACCACTTGTCCACTGTCACCAACACCAAGTGACCACTCCAGGTTCCAATCCTGGCTGTGCCATCTATATGCTCTATGATCTTGGACACAGCACTGTACATTTCTGGGCTTCAGTCTCCTCTTCAGAAAATATGTCACTTCATAATAATGTAATTTTTTATACCTTGGAAGGTTGTCATAAGGATTAAACACAAGATCTACATATGACAGGAAGGAAATGTGTTAACATACAAGCTTTGCCCTCCTTCACACCTTCCCACCCTGTTGTCTGAACTTAGAGCTGTCTCAGTGGTGGCTGCTGTCATTGGTACTGCTGTTACATTCCATGTTATCACAACACTGTTACAAAGGCCACTGTGCTATCCCCACCTTAACCACTAGAAGAGCCACTTCCATTTTCACTTTAGAGTCAGACAGACTTGAGTCCCAGTCTCAACTCCAACCATGACTGAATGAATGGCCCAGGACAACTTACTTAACTCCCCTGCACTTCAGTTTTCTCATCTATAAAATGCGGATAATAGCAATGCCCAACTGGGTGGCTAGGAAGATTAAATGGGATGATGTGTGCAAAATGCTAAACACTGTACCCATTTCATAGGAAACGCCCAATAAATGGCACCCATTGCCATTGCAGTGGTTGTTCTTTATCTTTGTAAAACACCTAGAGTTTGTCATCATAAGAAAGCCATGCACATGGTCCTCCTTGGGCTTTGAGATGTTTTGGGCAAGGTGGGAGGCACACCCATTCTCGGGGGCTTTGTAACTTGTGTTCAAAGGACCTGCTGGCACCACAACCAGGCAGCAACCCCGAGGGCTGGGAGAAAGGACTGAGAATGGTGCAGCCCAGAACCCAGAGCTCAGCAAACATGTCCCCTCCCCGGGAGCCTGTGTGTCCAGGTCACTACGAGAGGAGTTACAGACACACAAGTCCACTTGAGGAACCCCCAGAAAGGCAGGTCTTGAGGCAGCTCCTGAATGTCTCCCTGGGCAGGCCAGCTCATGGCTCAGAGCACAGTCAAAGAGTGAGCCTCTATTGATGGCTCAGCCCTGGGCCAGGGGTCTGGGGTAAGCAATCCAGGCAGCCTCCCTCACAGGTACTAGGAAGGCCTCCTTGGCAAAATTCTCCTCCTTCCAGGCTGGTGTGTCAAGCATGGTGTCCAGGTTTCCTCCTGAGGGCTCCTAACTCACCTTTTATGAATTATTCTACACGAGCCTTTTCCTTACAGCAGCAGGGATCAGACAGGCTCGGGGAGGGCCCTGAGCTCCTGGGAAACCAGAGCCTGAAGGGAGAAAGAGCACAAACAAGTGTGGGGACATTAATGACAACATTTGAGAAACTCATCATTGTGCCACAATCCAAATCAAACTCTTGACTAAACATTCGAATAATAACCCTCCCTGTCTGTGGGCCCCTGTGTTCATCAGAACCCTCCACACATCGGGGGGCCCTCCCTGTGAGAGGACTTAACTCCCTCACCCATCAACATTGGGCTTAAGATCAAGTAACTTGCTTTGGCCAGTGAGATGTGAGCATGGGTACATATGCCACCCCCTGCAGAAGCTTTAAGAGTCAAGGTGAGCTTTTGCTGTGACTCTGTTCCCTCTGCTGTGACTATAGCACATTTCAGACAGGCCTGCTCCTTCAGCCCAGAACCAGGAAAGAAGACACAAGGAAGAAAGCCACAGCCAGCCCACAGTGGCTATGTAACACAAGAGAGAAATCCATCTTTGTTCCTGTAAACCATTGAGATTCAGGGGATGTTTGTCACAACAGCACAACTCACCAAACACTGACTAATACAATAGCTAGCACCCATCTAGCGTGTGCTTGGGCCAGGCACAGTATTGAGGACTTGACATGTATTATCTCACTTAATCCTTATGACAACGCAAGTATTAACCCTGTTTTACAGGTAAGGTTAGTAACAGATGAATTGCTTAACTGACAGGTTAAGTATTCTGTCCTAGCCTGGGCAATGTGGCAAAACCCTATCTCTATAAAAAAAAAAAAATCCAAAAATCAGTCAGTCATGGTGTCGTGCACCTATAGTCCCAGCTACTTGGGAGGCTGAGGTGGGAGGATCGCTTGAGCTAGGAGGCTGAAACTGCAATGAGCCATGATCATACCACTGCACTCCAGCATGCTTAACAGAACCAGACCCTGTCTCAAAAAAAAAAAAAAAAAATTCTGTCCAAAACAATAAGTAGCAAATCAGGGATCTAAACCAAATCTATCCACCTTGAGTGAGGCAGGATTATTTTCCCCCATTTCACACGTGGGAAAGCTGAGTCTCTAAGAGATGAAGTCACTTGCCCAAAGCCACGTAGCATCAATTCTTTCATGCGGTGTGACCCGCAGCAGGTCGTATGGGAAATAAGTACTGAGGTCTTTCCACTTTGTGCTCAATACTTCTCCACCGTCACTTCTCTTTGCCTTGGCTGGACCTGAGGGCTCCTGGGTGTCCCCAACCACAGCTGGTGTCAGGAAGCCACCCTCCGAGGCCTCTTGCCTCCTCCTCAATGTTCAAGCTTAAGTTTCAGGAGCCCCCGCGCCCCTCCTCATCGGCCCAGGGGGAAGAAGGCAGGGCTGCATCTGCCCAGGCGCTTCAAAGCTTCTTGACACTTGTGAATATACTCCCGCTTCTGTGCACGAGGGTCTGGTTCGCATTAGCACCCCAGGCCCCGCGGTGGTAGGATGTAGGGCTTGGGCTCCATCCAAAAAGTGTCAGACTCCACTGGGGCTGCTCTAACTACTTATCTAACATGGAACATCAAATGGTTTGATCTGCCAATTAGGCTCACCCAGAGCTGCTAACTGGAAGCAGATGGGCCTGTCCATTATTGTACGGAAAACTTGCATTTCCCACTTCCCTGTAGAAGGGGAAGGCAGTGCCCTGGCCCCTCCTCTCACCCACCCCACACACCCCACAGATGGCAGTGGGTCTGAGGGTCTCCTGGGGAAGCCCAGGGTGGGAGAGTTGAAGCCCAGGAAAAATGGGCCTTATCTCCTGTCCCTGAGGATGAGTAAGAGTGGTTGCTTCTGGTTATGGAGTGGGCCTGGATGGGCATCTGCCCAGGTGGTCCCAAATTCTCACAGTGTCTACAAGCTTCTGCCAGGTTTCTCCATCCAGTGTTCATGGGCCTGCCCGGGGAGACAGATATGGTTTGGATCTGTGTCCCCTCCCAAATCTCATGTCGAATTGCAATCCTCAGTGTTGGAAGTGGGGCCTGGTGGGAGGTGACTGGATCATGGGGGTGGAGTTCTCATGAATGATTTAGTGCCATCCTCTTGGTGCTGTCCTCACGATAGTGAATGAGTTCTCACGAGATCTGGTTATTTAAAAGTGTGTGTCACTTCCCCACTCTCTCTCTCGTCCTTCTCCCACCCTATGAGACGTCTTGCTCCTCCTTTGCCTTCCGCCATGATTGGAAGCTTTCTGAGGGCTCTCCAGAAGCAGAAGCTTCTATGCTTCCTGTTCAGCCTGCAGAACTGTGAACCAATTAAACTTCTTTTCTTTATAAAGTACCCAGTCTCAGGTATTTCTTTGTAGCCATGCAAGAATAAACTCACAGAGACCTTTATAAACCAGACCAGCACTGGCCACTAGGCTGGATCGTAGGCCTGCCCTGAAGCAGGGGCATGGTGGGAATGACTTCAGGGTGTCCCTTCTCACTCTTGGATGGTACAAACACAGCCACCCAACAGCCTTTTCAGCTAACCGCTGCCCAAACCAGGGTGTGCCCACCCCGTCTCACTCCCACAGCCAGCCAGTCACCAAGACCACCGATGTGGCCCCAGCACCACAGCCACCACTGGCCAGTGCCAGGCCACCATCCTCACTCACCTGGGCCCAGTGGCAGACTCCAAGGGGTCTCCGTGCCTCCTCCCTCAGACCCCTTGAGCCCATTCCCCACATTGCCATCTCCTCTCTCCAAAACCCCTTCAAGGTTCTACCCTAGGAGAAAATCCAAATTCCTAGAATCAGCGCAGCTAACAGTGGGGGAGCACCTGTGCACATGCCAGGCATCCCTGCTTCGAGCTTCCCAGCAGCCCTGGGAGGGCAGTGCTGGCATCATACCCCATCGCACAGAAGGGAAGGGCAGCACAGAGGGGTGAGGGCCTCCAACCCGAGCTGCACAGCCCAACAGTCTCTCTGTCTCTCTCTCTCTCTCTCTCTCTCTCTCTCTCCCTACCCCACTTCCTCCCTTCTCCTCTTCTTTCCTCTCAGTTTCTCCCTTCCTCTCTGATACAGTTTGGCTGTGTCCCCACCCAAATCTCATCTTGAATTATAGCCCCCATAATCCCCAAGTGCCATGGGAAGGACCCGGTGGGAAGTAAGTGAATCACAGGGGCAGGTTTTCCCCATGCTGTTCTCAAGATAGTGAATAAGTCTCACAAGATCTGATGGTTTTATAAAGGGCAGTTCCCCTGCACAGGCTGTCTTGCCTGCCACCATGTAAGATGTGCCTTTGCTCCTCCTTCACCTTCCACCATGATTGTGAGGCCTCCCCTCCCTTGTGGAACTGTGAGTCTATTAAACCTCTTTTCTTTATAAAATCCCCAGTCTCAGGTATGTCCTTATGGCAGTGTGAAAACAGACTAATGCACTCTCCTTCCCTTTTCTTTCTCTCCTTTGTCCTCCTTCCCTTCTGCTCTCTCATCTCTCTCCTCCTCTCTCCTCTCTCTCTCCCCCCTCCTTCCCTCTCTTTTTTTCCTCTGTTCTCTCCCTCTTCCCTTCTATACCCCTCTCTCCCTTTTCTGCCTCCCCCTCCAACTCCCTCCCTCTCTCCTCTCTGTCTCCCCACTCTCTTTCCCTCTATTTGCCCCTGCCCGCCTCTCCCTGTCTCCCTGTCTTCCCCTCCCCAAGCTCACCCACTTTCTCTCCAGCTCCAGCTCCACTAGCCCCCACTCTTTTTTTTTCTGACCTTCCCAGTCTCCCTGCCCTGGGTCCATGCCCAGGCTGCTCCTCTGTCTGGTGCACCCCTGGTGACACCTCCCTTGCTTGGCTCACAGTGATTCGTTCTTCAGGTCTCTACTTGAGGCCTGAATGCTCAGGGAGCCTTCCTCCACCTCCCAAGGCAAGAAGCCTTTTCTGGGTGTCTCTGTGGCACCATGAGCCACCCCATCACAGAGGATCGCATGGTGTTGTGAGCATCTGCCTGGTGTCCTGAGTCCTCCACTAGAATGTGAGCTGCTTGGGAACGGGGACTATGCTCCTGGGTGCATACCCTCTGTGCCACACAGGGCCTGACCCTTAATAGTGCTCAATAGCCATGTGCTAAGTGAATGAATAAGTGAATGAGAGTAAACGAATGAACGAGTGAATGAGGTGTTGGCCACCAACACCCTCTCCTTGCTCACAGACTCACTCTGTCCGTTACCTTCCCTATTTCCTGGCCTGCTGAAAGTTCTCTTGGCTTCTGACCTCATGATCCATTAAAGTTCTGTTTCACTCATTCATTCACTCATTCTTTCTTTCTTTCAAATAGCACCTACTGAGCACCATTCTGTGCCAAGTGCTTTTCTAGGTTCTTGAGACACATCTGCAAACAAAATGGTCAAAATTTGCTGCCTTCACGGAGTTTACAGTATATTGGGAGAGATAAAGACAAAGAAGTGAACCATATAATGAGTTAGACAGTGGTAAGTGTTAAGGAAAAGAGTTAAGCAGGAAGAGAAATAAATGAGGGAGCGAGCCACGTGCCTATATGGAGAAGAGCATTCCAGGAAGAGAGAACAGCCAGTGCAAAAGCCCTGGGGCAGAAATCATGGCATGTTCAGGGGATGGTGAGGAGGCCAGTGTGGCTGCAGAGGGGTGTAGGAGGCAAGAGGAGGCTGCGGAGAGGTCACAGAGGTAGAGGGGAGCCTGTGGGTCTGACACACACATCAGGACTTTGGATCTTCTGTCCATGAGCTGGAGAGCTCTGGAGGGTATGGAGTAAAGAATGAACATGAACCAATTCAGAGTTTTAAAGGACCACTCCAGACTCGGAGGGCAAGGATAGAGGCAGAGAGGGCAATTAGGAGGCTGTTGCAGGAATCTGGGCTTACCTATGTTTGGTGTATATTTTGAAGGTAGAGCAGATAGTTTTGCTGACAGTGTTAATGGAAAAACCAAACTCTATCAAATATCTTAAAGAGGTTTATTCTAAGCCAATATGAATAACCACAGCCCGGGGACACACAGTAGCAAGGAGTCCTGAGAAAGTGTGTCTAAGGCGGTCGGATTACAGTTTGGTTTTATACATTTCAGGGATGCCAGGGTTACAAGAAAAGAGATAAATCAATCCATGGAAGGGATACATTGATTTGGCCCAAAAAGACAGAATATCTTGAAGTGGGGGCTTACAAGTCATAGGTGGATTCAGAGATTCTGTAATCCACAATTGCTGAAAGGAAGAAAACTTTGTCTAAAAAGTTTGAGTTAGCAGAAAGGAATGTTTAAGTTAAGATAAGGATGCTGTAGGCTGGACACAATGGTTCACACCTGCAATCTTGGCATTTTGGGAGGCCAAGGTGAGCAAATCACTTGAAGTCAGGAGTTCAAAACCAGCCTGGCCAACATGGTGAAAACCTGTCTCTACGAAAAATACAAAAATTTAGCCACGTGTGGTGGTGGGTGCCTGTAATCCCAGTTACTCCGGAGGCTGAGGGAGAAGAATTGCTTGAACCTGGGAGGTGGAGGTTGCAGTGAGCTGAGATCATGCCACTGCACTCCAGCCTGGGCAACAGAGCAAGACTCCATCTCAAAAAATAAAAAAATAAGGATGCTGTATCAGAGTCAGTCACGCTATGGCCTGTTTAGCAAGATCAATGGCCTGCAGGTTGACTTAACCCTTCCTTGCCATGGCTTTCGGTCTTGCTTATAACTTGGTATCTTATTGCCACAAAGAGCCTATTATGTCTGTCTTATGATCTCGATTTTACCATGAATGCTGGTTAGTTGCGCCTAAACCCCAAAATGGAAGGGACATAACAAGGCATATCTGACTTCCCTTCTCTTCATGACCTAGGACTCTGTTTTTAAGGTTTCTCTGGTCCCCTTGGCCAAGAGGGGGTCCTTACCATAAGGTGCGGGATGGGAGAAAAACAGAGTCAAGGATGACTCAGGTTTCTGGTCTGAGTGATGGGGATGCCACCTGTGAGACCCGACCACACCTTCCTCCTTACCAATGAGGCTCAGCTCCAGCCTCTGCCTTCCCCTTGTCACCCTTTCCTTCCCCCTCTGCAGCCCCAGCCAGTGGAGGAAATTCTGGCCCATTTCACCTGGCCTGGAGCCAGCTCGCCCGATTGCAGCCAACTCCCCACAAAGGACACTCCCACCAGGTCAGTGCCAGCCCTGCAAATGGCTCCAGGGATTGCCCTGCCCAGCCAACAAGTGCTCAAGGCTTCAAGCAGCAATGGGCTTTAGGTGACCACAACAGGTGAGAAAAGAGCTGCACAGAGAACAGAGCTGACCCTCTCCTGCAGGAAGTCCCAGACCAGAAAGACAGCAGCCAGGTCCCAAGCGTTAGGACCAATGGTATGAAGCTCAAGAGGCTATGGGAGCAGAGAATCCCCTCTGCCACAAGGCAGGAAAGGCTTCCCGGGGGAGGAGGCATTTGACCTGGGCCCTGAAGGATAAATACAAGCGTCCCATAGGAAGATCAAGAAGGAACATCTTGAGCAAAAGTGTGAAATCAGGAACCATGTTTGGGGACAGCCAGGAGTCCAGCGGGGCCACTGGGAGATGAGGCTGGGAAGATGAGCAGGATTCAGATTTTGTGAGGCTTTCCACACACAAAGGAGGTCAGGCATGACTGTCCAGGAAGTCCTCACTTAATGCTGTCGCGGATAGGTTTTTGGAAACTGCGACTTTAAGCAAAAGGACGTACAGCAGGTCCTCAAATAACGTTGTTTCATTATAATATATTATAATACGGATGAGAACAAAATATTGGTTTCATTATATGCCTTGTCTTTTTATCTGAAGTCACAGTTTCCAAGAATGTAGCAACAACGTTAATGAGGACTTACTGCCCAGGCACTGGGGAGCCACAGGAGGTTCCTGAGGCAGGAGGGCTCCTGACTGTGTCAGGTTTAGGGGACATGACTCAGGCGGCCAGAGACTGTGGATTTGGGAAGGATGGCAGGGACCAAAGAAAGGAAAGCTCGAAAAGTGGTCGAAGAGAGGGGCTTGCAAATCAGAGTGTCCAAAGGAAAGGACCGGGATGGTGGCCAAAATCATGTCCTAAGAGCACCTGGGACCTTCAGACCAAAGAAGAGATGACGTGAGGAGAACACAATTGCTGTAACCCCTCCCAAATCCCCCCCTTGAGCCCAAATCCTAGCTCGCTCACTTAAGAGCTGGGTGACCCTGGGCAAGTTAATCAGCGTCTCTGAGCTTCAGTTTCCTTTACAGTAGTACAGGGATGCTTTGGGTTGCAGAGGACAGAAAATCCAACTCAAGTTAACTTAAGCAATAAGGGATATTAACCGACTCATGAAATGGAAGGTTTCAGAGGCAGGGCTGCCGTCAGGTGAGATCCAATAGCTCACAAAGAGTTTTAAGGGCTGAGTTTTTCTATCCTTCCTCTTTGCCTTCTGTAAGGTTCAGCCTTCCCCTGAGGCTGACTCGCCTCGTGATCCCACAAGAACTGCCCCCAGCTCTTCGCTCTAGGGCCTTGCAAGTTACTATACAAAGAAGCTTGGTTCCAGCAAAAGTTCTGAGAGTCTCTCTGATTGGACCAACCAAGGTCATGTGCCCACCTCTGAGCCAATCACTGCAGACTGGGAAGAACAGTGCTGATTGGCTTGGCCTAGGTCACTTGCTGCAGCCCTTGGAGCCAGGAGATGGCCTCATCTTCCCTGGAACCATATAGGGGCTGCCAGGTAGGGCGGAGGGAAGGGGTGTGGGAGGCATCAGCCTGTGTCCACCAACGTCACTGGTACCCATGGGGCATGGTCATTCTGGGGACTGGAGATGATGTGTGAAAAGTACCTGGCACACAGCAGGTGCTCCTTGAAAGGCAATTCTTTTTGTTATTGTATATAAAAGGCATCATGAGAAAGAGGAATTCGATTTTGTGGGGAAGGGAGAGACAAGATCTTGCTCTGTCCCCCAGGCTGCAATGCAGTGGCACAATCACTGCTCACTGTAGCCTTGAACTCCTGCGCTCAACAGATCCTCCTGCCTCAGCTTCTTGAGTAGCTGGGACTACAAGCGTGCACCACCATGCCCAGCTAATTTTTACTTCTGTAGAGATGGGGTCTTGCTACATTGCCCAGGTTGATCTCAAACTCCTGGCCTCAAGCAATCTTCCCACGTTGGCCTCCCAAAGTGCTGAGATTACAGGTGTGAGCTACCATGCTTAGGCTAGGAATTAGATTTAATTCATGGTCCCAAAGGATAAAACTAGTGTCCATAAACTGAAATCCCAGGGAGTAGGATTTTGATTCAATCTAAGAAGAATTTTTTGACAACTACAGTTGTCCTCGGTGAGGCTCCCATCACTGGAGGGGAACTTTAAAGGCTTAAGATCCCAGCCTCAGGGCTGCTTTAGGAGGTGTGGAGCAGAGGCCCCCTGAGGTCAGTGGGATTCCAGGATTCTCTTCTCTCATGGTGGTCTGTGAGGCAGAACCAAGAAATTAGGTGATTATCTCTTTTACAAAAAAAAAAAAAAAAAATTAAACCAAGCCATCAGAAGCATGCAAGAAAAGAGAATTAATAGCTTAAAACTCTCTGAGCCTCTGACAATCTGGTCCCCAGGGCAAGGGGGATGGGACACAGCCGCACCCAGGGACGGATCATTCAGTGTGGCTCCCTGAAAGCTTGGGGCTGGGGTGGGCCTTGGCCCAAGCTCTGGGCTCCCCTGGGAAGTAACTGGAGGGGACAGAGAAAGGACATTCTGGAAAGACCCTGACCGTCTATTCTTGGGGTCTGTGCCCAGCAGTCTCCAGCCCACTAGGCCAGGCCAGCACTGGGGACTGTGGGAAGAGGACCCAGCCACAGAGGAGGCTGGTCACAGTGGCCAGACAGGGCCTGGATGGCATCCCAGGTGACCCAGGAGAGGGGTAAACCAGCATGTGCACAGGATGCTGACAGTAGCCACCCAGAGAAGACAAGGTCCAGACACCCAGGGCCAGGCCCCCCACATATGGCCCTAGCTGTCCTTCGAAGCTGGGTTCTCACAGTCCGGCCACTCTCAGCCACACGATCCTCCTGGAACTGCCTGGTCTTCCTTCCATCCCACCTTTCCTCCTGCTGTCCCCACCTGCCCCTCCCCCACACACCCAAATTTCCTGCCTTCCAACACTTCTCTGTCCTTCAAGGCTCTTTCCAAATGTCAGCTTCTCTCAAAGGCTTTCCTGGTCACTGCACCCACCAGCCACCTGCCTAAAATCTGAAGCCCCTGCCATAGCACAGTTCCTTGTCCGGGGAGCTGGAGCCTTCCCCCTGTGCACTGTGGTGGGGACAGCTTCCTAGGCAAGGCTGCCTGGATGTTACTCTGTAGAGGACAGTGGCTCCAGGAATGGGCTCTGGGGAGGGGAAGGAGGTGCTCAGACAAGCTTTATGACTCTGGGTAAGCTCCATAAACTCTTTGAGTTCTTCTTCCCCCTACCCTCACCCCACCATCTGTAAAATAAGGAGCATAATTGCACCCAACCAACAGAGTTTTGTGAGGAATACATGGGTAAAGTAGTTAAGTTCTTAGCCAGGGACTTGGCAATAAATGTTAGCTGTTGTCCCCATCAAAGTCAACACAACGGCCCAAAGTCACACAGTTTGGAAGTGGCACTACTGGGATTGAGACTGAGGTCTCTCTGATTCCACATGTTCTTTCTCAGGGGACGTCAAAAAACAGGAAGGAAGTGCATTCATTTCACCCAAGTGAGGTTTATTCACAAGCATTTGGGAAGCACGCTATGCCTGGCCATCCTTTAGAGATAACCCAGGGACCTGGGCCCGAGCGCTTCGGGAATAACGAAAGGAAATGGACATGTGAGACAGCTACCAAATGGAGCCATGGCTGCACTATCCGAGCTCACATGCTGAACGGCAGGCCCCACCCGCCTACACCAACCCTGGCCCAGACCAGCCCGGCCCACCCAGCCCAGCGCACCCAAGGCCTCCCTTGGCCTTGAACATGAGTGAAGGGAATGAGCTGCAACCCGCAGGTGCCCACTGTGACCGCCAGATGCGGCTATAGGCTGCTAAATCAGACTTTGTCTTTGGAGACCAATAGGTCACCTTGGGTGGTTTTTTTCTAGAAGATGACAGTGCCTGGCATGTAAAATAGGTCAAGGGAAAGCAATGAAGTGTGGATGTTTTAAGACACCCAATACTAAGTGGGTAAAAATGGCCCAGATGCAAAGGACCTCCAAGGAATGCTAAATTATTAACCAGGGCAAGGTGGGAGTAATTGGGGATGGCTTCCCTGCTTCCATCTGGAGTTGAACCAGCCAGGGAAGACCCCTGGCTTCTGCCTCCCAACTCCGTGGCCCTCCCTCCCTCCCAGACGCCACCGGGTGGCACTAGTCCCTCCTCATGGTGTAGCCCTGGATCATGCTGTTGAAGTAGGCGGGCGTGTTGCGCTCCGGGTAGAAGAGGATCATGTAGCACTTGGGGCCGAAGTAGCCCAGGCTGATGGCCAGGAGGTTGAGCACAGTGACCAAGAGGTCCACGATGGTGACCAGCACCCCGCTGTAGGCAGACATGAAGGTGCAGAGGGAGACGGATGAGGTGAAATAGAAGGTCATGCTGAGGGTGATGAACTTGGCCTCGTTGTAGTTGGTGGGCAGCTCTTTGCCCATGTAGGCGAAGCTGAAACCCACCACTGAGAGCAGCAGGTCTAGGCTGGTGTTGAACAGCAGGCTGTTGCGGTAGTTGGGGTTACAGGAGACAATTGTGATCTTGGGGTCATCGGGGTCAGTACGGGTGGTGGGACTGAGGCCCGTGGCCAGCATGCCGATTACCACAATGACCATTTTGAGTACCGTGATAAATGCCATAGAGACGTAGGGCCCCTGGTAGCGGACCCAGTAGCTGTAGGCGCGTGGGAAGCGGCTGGCCATCTTGAAGGCGCAGACGATCTGGAAAGAACGCACGGCGATACAGGAGATGCAGATTGTGAAGCAGAGGGGAAAGAGGGCCTGGCGGCAGAGGCAGGTGGAGACCTTGGGCGGCCCCACGTACACCGGGACCACCATGTATGCCACCAGCAGCAGTGTCAGCATCAGGAAGCACATGGGGCCCCCAGCCGAGCGAACTATGGGTGTCTGGAAGTGCCTCCAGAATATCACCAGGATGGCCAGGGTGCTGAGGAAGCCCAGGGCGGCCAGCAGGGCCACAGCGATGGTGGGTGCCTCATGCCATTCCAGGAAGACCAGCTGCCGCTTGAAGCAGGAGGTCTCACTCTGGTAGGACCACTCGTTATTCGGGCAGGCCTGGCATTCATATTCATCTGCAAAAGCCACAGCGACTCCCATTAGCCAAGCCCATCTTCCAAGCACCTGCATCCTCCCAGCCCTGCACAGGGCCAGGCTCCAGGGATGAAGAGAGAGCACCAAGGGCAACCCTTGCATTCACAGCCAGTACTCCTCAAGTCTCATGTGCATTGGCTCATCAAATCCTCACAGCAACTGCATTTCACAGATGAGGAAACCAAGGCTCAGCCAGGTTAAGTAATTTGCCCAAAGCCAGTAAGTTAGAGAGGCAGGACTTGAACCCAGGTCTCCTTGACCCAGAGCCTACCAACTGCAGTTCCTCCCTTCCAAGACCTCACCCTCTGGTGTGAGAGGCATTCAACCACTTACTCAAAGAATGCATTCAATACACGTGTTTTTGAGCACCATCCATTGTGATAGGGACCTGGGGTGGAAGGCCACAGAGAGATGGATAAAACCCAGCCCTCACCTCGCCGCTATTGACTGACTGTGGGAGGAAGGCCAATGAAATCATTCCACAAACTTGTTCACCACCTGCTCTGTGTCCTGTGGTCTGCTAGGCACATATTAAATACTTGCACTGGTAAATGTCATCATCCATTTAATTTACATGAAGTCATGAAAAAGAATTGAGCTCCAAACTCTGAACTGTGCTAAACACTAATGTGGACAGAGATGACGTTGTCTGCATGTTCCTAGATTTTATGTTCTATAGGGAGAAATGATCATTCTTCTCATCAAGGAAGTCATTCAACAAGCACCCACTGAGCAACTATGCTATGCTTTGAGCTACGCTAGGCACTTGGGAGGCCAGAGGGATAAATGAGATGGTGTCTTCCCTGTCTGCCAGATGCTTTCCTCCTATTGCAAATACCATCTATTCATTCATTCATTCATTCATCCAGTGGGTGTTCCCCAGCCTGACTCCCTGGGCCCTGGGCTATGTGTGTGTGGAGTGGGATCAGCTGCAGTCCGGCTTGGGGGAGTGTCGTCCCTTCCCTTCTGCCTCCCTCTCTGAAGCAGCCTGTATGGAGGATTTTGCTCTACACTAGGTTTTGGGAGGATACAAGAGGAATCAGATCTGGTCCCTGGCCTTTGGACACTCACACCCCCTGGGGGGTACTCCAGAGACCCTGCCAAGGAGGACAAGCCCTAGAGACTCCAGGGGCAGGGCAGGGGCAGGGCAGGAGTGCTAGGCCTGTGAATCATACCTTCAGTGTGGTTGAGGAAGGTGCCGGGAAGGCAGTCGATGCACTCGAAGCAGCAGACGTGGATGCCCACAGGCTTCTTCTTTTGCCCTGACTGGCACCTCTTGGAACACATGGACACAGGGATCTGGAGGGAGGAGGGCAAGAGACCCTGAGTCCTCTTTTCCCACATTCTGGGGGCCCCCTCCCCTCTCCAACCAGCAGGATGTTCAGGGGAGGAAGCCTAGAAGCCCCCCAGGTTTTGGGGTGGAAACTGTAGGAAAAAAAAAAAAAACTCTCATGCTTCTAGCAGGGGATAAGGAAAGCAGCCATTTTGAAATATGCTCAGAGCATTCTGTTCTCCTTAACAAATGCCTTTCCTCAAGGGAAACCATTTTACCAGAACCCAACTGATGTGAATTTTACCAGAGCTTAACTGACATGGAAAGAGAAATTCTGAACTCCAGCCCTCTCTAGCCTTCTTGTCTTACCTAAGGGGTTGGGGTGAGAAGCACTTATGAAGGTCACAGTTCTGGGGCACAGGCTTACTGAAAGACTGAGACCTAATCACAGGATTACAGAACACTTCCCCTCTATCTCACCACCATGTCAATCAAGGGATACAACCGAAATAACTGCAAGGCTGAGACTGCATTTAAGAAGGAATATCTAGGGAAACCCAAAGATAAAATGGGAGACAAAAAAGGACACTGGAGAAAATTTTGGCCTCTGACACCATTGCTATTTATTTATAGCAAATAGTAAGCATAGTTTTAATAAACTTGAAAGGACTGAAATAATAACAGGTATGTTCCCCAACAACAATGTAATGAAATAGAAATCAATAACAGAAGGAAGTTTGGGAAATTCATAGACATGTGGAAATTAAACAACATACCCTTAAATAACAATAGGTCAAAGTAGTATTCACAAGTGAAATTAGAAAATACTTTGAGATTAATGAAAATAAAAACACAACTTAACCCCACAAAAAGACAAATACTGTATGATTCTACTTATATGAGGTGTCTTAGGTAGTCAAACTCATAGAAACATAAAGTAGAAGGATGGTTGCCAGAGGCTGGAGGAAGAAAGAAATGGGGAGTTGTTCAATGGGAATAGAGTTAGAAATTTGCAAAATGAAAAAGTTCTAGAGATCTGTTGCACAAAAATGTGAATATACTTAACATTACTGAAATGCATGCTTAAAAATAAACAAATTGGTAAATGTTATATGTCTTTTATCACAAAAATAAAAAATTTTAGTGTACCAAAATTAATGGGGTACAGTGAAAACAATACTTAAGAGGGAAATTTATTATTATAAACATCTGTATTTAAAAAGAAGAAAGATGTTACATCATTAACACTCACTATCTTATCAAATCACTAACATTCACTATCTTATCATAGAGTTTACTCTTTCAATCTCAATGTAGTCCACATGGAAGTTGTTCATCTTGACATTCTGCAGAATATCACGCTGGTCTATGATATTCATGACACCGTGGTAATTGGACCTGGTTAGTAGAAAGTAGCAAGCACTTTTATATCCAAGTAAGACCTATGAATGCCAGAGGATTGGAGATAAACCTTGTAAAGATTCAAAACTTGGGGTTGGGGGTGCTGTTACATTGGTGACGTTTTTAGGAGGCCAAAGGTACAGAGAATGCCAGGACATCCATTCTAAGATAATAGGCAAGTCATCCACCCTACACCTGCTACCATGAAAGTATGGAACTTTATAAACCTCTTTAGATTTGCAGGACAACATAAATTGCTCCTGGAAATACTACTGCAACCCATTTATCAGGTGATTCAGCAGGCTTTCAGTTTCAAGGCAGAGGGTAACAAGTCCAGAAAATGACTCTGAAGAAGGCCCTGGCTTCTGTATAAGCGATCCTGCCACTGGGGTCACATGATCGAGGAGATCTGATGATGTTTGAGTTATCTATGCTTATAAGAATTGGCAAGCCCAAAGAGAGGGATGCAACAATGCCATGCCTTCTACAACAACATGCTACTCACTACTTGAAAATCAACTCTTGGAGTCCTGCTGGGCCATCATGGAAATTGAGTACCTGACCCCAGGACATCAAGTGACTATCAGATTCACAGAGTCTTATAGAGAGGCAGGAATAAAAACAAGTCTTCATATAAGGGAAATGGTATCCAAGAAGCGCCAGTGGGTCCAAGTAAATTTCTTAAATCAATTATTGTGACTCCTGTATCTATTTCTGTTGTAACAAATGCCTCTCCCTCAAATCATACCTAAGACCTCATGGAGAGATTCTTTATGACAAATAAATAGAGGAGAACATTCAGGAATGATTCACAAGTAGGTTGGTTTGATATATTAATGTGAGCTGACAGTGGACTGCTGCCATACTAAGCTTTTTTCAGGGATACAAAGCTTTTTTCAGGGTGAATTCTGAAGGACAGTAATGATGGGAGATACTGCTTGTATGTGGAGATGCAAGCAGGACACTTGGTTGTTTGCTCTGTGTGAATGGAGAGATGTCCTGAAGGATGGATATTCTTGAGATCCTGGACATATGGAATGGCTTGGCTGGTTGTTCAGGGGCCTGGAAAGAACAAGAGTGGAAGAATGGAGACAAAGTTGCTTGGGGAAAGGTATATGCATGGATCCATGAGAGTGAGCACAAAGCATGAAGATCTCTGTGTCTCATGTTAATGCAAACCAGAGAGCAAACACAGAGTAATAGAAACCAGATTGAAAGGTTGACTTGTCCCAGCCAGGCACCGTGGCTCATGCTTGTAATCTCAGCATTTTTGGGGAGGCCAAGGTCGGCAGATCAATTGAGGTCAGGAGTTCCAGACCAACCTGGCCAACATGGCGAAACGCTGTCTCTACTAAAAACACAAAAATTAGTCAGGTGTGGTGGTGCATTTCTGTAATCCCAGCTACTTGGGAGGCTGAGGCAGGAGAATCACTTGATCCCTGGGGGCGGAGGTTGCAATGAGCCAAGATTGTGCCACTGCACTCCAGCCTGGGCGACAGAGCGAGACTGTCTCAGAAAAAAAAAAGAAGAAGAAGAAGGTTGACTTGTCCAGTGACGGTCAGCTGGCTTTTGTCCTCAGTCACCCCAAGGCCTGCACAGAGTGGCCATGATGTCAAGGATGGAGGCTACAGATATGAACCCAACAGCTTGAGCTTCCTCTCATCATGGCTGACCTAGCTACTGCCATTGCAGAACACCTAACATTCCAGCATCAGAGACCCATGCTGAGCCCTTGACTTGACACAATGCTTCAAAAAGACCAGCCAACCAACTGCTGAAAGATCTATTACATCAGATCTTTTCCTCTCTGGAAGAAGCAGTGTTTCAACCTCATAAGAATTTTCCTTCCCTGATTTCAGTGCAGCATCGCCATCTGAGGGCTTACAGAGCAAATGATTTATTGATGCAGGACACTGTATCACCTCAGATCAGGAGTCAACTTCATGGTAAAGGGGTGTGACATGGGCATGTGACCACAGGCTCCACTGATCCTAACATATACCACATTACCCAGAAGTATCCTATCTAACCAGGTGATGAGATGGCATACTAAAAGCTCAGCTAAGGTACCATCTTCAGGACCCCCTGCAAGGTGGGGACACTGCTCTTTAAGATGAAGTTTTGAATGAATGGCTTGTGTGTAGTGTTGTGGCCTCAACAGCTAGAATATGTGTGTCCAGCAACCAGAAGGATTGGCTACATGCACCATTATTCTCAGGAACCCATTGCAGCATTGGTGCTTCTCCTCTCTACAATCTTACACTCTGCTGGAATAGAGATTCGGGTCCCCAAAGGGGGAATACTTCCACCAGCAGACACTATAGGGCTCTACGATTACCATGTGGTCATTTTGGGTTCCTCATGCCAGTGAATGAGAAGGCCAAGAAAGGAAGAGGTAACTGACCTGGATTCGTGGGTGGAGCTGAGGTGGTTGCTACACAAGTGGAGTAGGAAGGAGTAGGTCTGGCACCCAAGGACTCACCAGGCAACCCTGGGTGCTTCAATCCCAGTGCACCTGCTGGTGGGGATCTGCAGCAGGCACAGCCCAGAAATGCAAGGCAACTAAGGGCCCAGACACCTTGGGGAAGAAGGTCTGGATCACCCCCCAGGCAAGTGACTGAGAGCAGCCAAATGCTGGCTGAGAGTGAAGAAACCCAGAATGGTAAGCAGAAGAGAGAGATGAATATCAGTGACAACTTTGGGTAGTGGCTAAGTCCACCAAACTCCCTTTCTGTTAGAGACTGAGCTGGTGGCTGCTCTAAAAAGTCTGTGACTCCTCAGGCTCAAGGAAAGCCACTGAGTGGAACAAGAAATGGGCCTCTCTGTGGCCTGCCTCATATTTTCTCTACCCACTGTTTATTCCAGCCTTTGCTGCAGTCACCAGTTTCAAGCAAGTGCCACCTGTCAGCACCTGGCCTCGGCTACACAGCTGTGTCTTGTATTCTGCCCTAAGGCTGCAGTATGAAATGCCCATGGGAGGCCTCTGAAGCTAACACCCCACAGAGCAACCCCTGACCACCAGGTGATGGGAGCTAGTGGATTACTGCCACCCTCCTCCCTCCTCTGGGAGACAATGCTAAGGTGGCTCTTCGGGAGGTCCCAGTAAGATTGACCTCCAGTTGCTCAGAGTAGTGTGTGGCTTGAGGTTGTTCTCTTGGACCAACTTTCCCTGTTCCCTGTGGAACTCTCCCCAGTCTCCCACTCTTGTTCCTGTCCATGTATCATGTCCTGGAATAAATCTTCTGCACGTAAACCCTTGTCTCCGGCTCTGCTTTCTGGGAGACACCAAAGCTAAGACAGTGTATGGGCTGAACTATATCCTGCTTAAAGTCCTAGTCCCCAGGACCCCAGAATGTGACCTCATTCAGAAATAGGGTCATTGCAGTCAACATAGTCATATAATTAGTTAAGATGAAGTCATCCTGGAGGAGGGTGGGTCCTTAATCTCATATGAGTGATGTTCTCATAAAAGGGATGAATTTGGAGACAGACACATGGAGAACACCACCTGAAGGTGAAAGCAGAGATGGGGTGGTGATGTGGGTGTCCCCACCCAAATCTCATGTCCAGTTGTAGTCCCCAACGTTGGAGGTGAGTCCTGGTGGGAGGTGATTGGATCATGGGGATAGAGTTCTCAAGAATGGTTTAGTACTATCCTCTTGGCACTCTCCTCCTGATTGTGAGTTCTTGTGAGATCTGGTCGTTTAAATGTGTGTGATATCTCCTCCTTCACTCTCTCTTGCTGCTCCAGCCATGTAACAAGGTGGCTCCCCCTTTGCCTCCCACCATGACTGTAAGTTTTCTAAGGCCTCCCCACAAGCTGAGCAGATGCCAGCATCATGCTTCCTGTACAGCCTGCAGAATAGTATGCCCATTCAACCTCTTTTCTCTATAAATTACCCAGTCTCTGGCATTTCTTTGTAACAATTCAAGAGTGGACTAATATGGGTGGTGCATCTACAGTCAAGTAATATCAAAGAGTGCCAGTAAGCCACCAGGAGCTTGAGGAGAAGCCTGGAACAGATTCTACCTCACAGCTCTCAGAAGGAGCCAACCCTGCTGACACTTTGATCTTGGACTTCCAGGCTCCAGAACAGTGAGACAATAAATTTCATCTGTTTAAGCTCCCTACCCACCCCAGTCTGTGATACTTTGTTATGGCAGGCCTAGGAAACTAACACAGACACCACCCTAATTTACTCCACAAAAATCCCCAAGGCACTCAGAAACTCACAGCATCAGATACCTCTGCAACTGGGGATAGAGTGCTGTCGG
The DNA here is from genome assembly GCF_029281585.2 of Gorilla gorilla gorilla. Taxonomy (NCBI): domain Eukaryota; kingdom Metazoa; phylum Chordata; class Mammalia; order Primates; family Hominidae; genus Gorilla; species Gorilla gorilla. Next base: position 221,059,843 of record NC_073224.2, on the reverse strand, counting down.
GGACTGGGGGGAAGAGGGTGCAGGCTATTAGCAAAGCAGAGTGATGAAGTCTCTTCCAGAAGCTTTTAGATCTCTAGATCCCCTCCCCAACTCCACAAGGCAGGTCTCTATCCTTTCCTACTCCAGCAGAATTCTGATGGTCTACTCTGTAAAGAGGGTAAAATAATGGATCTTTAGATTGACAGATGTCAGACTCAGTTGAAGGCATAGCTACCAAACTAAAACAAGAGTATCCAATGACAGGCTGTATTAGTCCACTTTCAAACTGCTGATAAAGACATACCCAAGACTGGACAATTTACAAAAGAAAGAGGTTTAATGGACTTACAGTTCCATATGGCTGGGGAGGCCTCACAATCATGGCAGAAGGCAAGGAGAAGCAAGTCATGTCTTAAATGGATGGCAGCAAGTGGAGAGAGCTTGTGCAGGGAAACTCCCATTTTTAAAACCTTCAGATCTTGTGAGACTTATCCACTATCAGGAGAACAGCACAGGAAAGACCCACCCTCATGATTCAATTATCTCCCACTGGGTCCCTCTCACAACATGTGGGGATTATGGGAGCTACAAGATGAGATTTGGGTGGGGACACAGAGCCAAGCCATATCACAGGCTTTAGCCTGAATGCTGTATATAGAGAACCTCCACCACAGACTAGCTGTATGCTGTATATAGAGAACCTCCACCACAGACTAGCTGTATGCTGTATATAGAGAACCTCCACCACAGACTAGCTGTGTGGCCTCAGACAGGTCACACAGCCTCTCGGTGCCTTCAGTTTCCTAACCTATAAAATGGAGAAAATGGTAGCATTTATCCCCTAGGGTTGATATGAGAATTGAGGTCCTTAGCACCAGGCCTGGCACACACATGTTCAGTGAGTGTTTACTTTGCAGAGGTCTCTGAACCCCTCTTCCTGGGGAGCTGGAAAGCCCTGAACATGCATAGTTCCCAATCAATGGGGGAAGGACAGGACCCCAGACTGTATACCCACGAATAGAGATCCTACCAGCTATTGATAAAGCAGAGGTCCCTAATCCCCGGGACACAGACCAGTACCAGTCTGTGGCCTGTTAGGAACCTGGCCACACAGCAAGAGGTGAGCAGCAGGTGAGCGAGAGCAGAGCTTCATCTGTATTTACAACTGCTCCCCATCACTTGATTACCACCTGAGCTCCACCTCCTGTCAGATCAACATCCGCATTAGATTCTCATAGGAGCACAAACCCTATTGTGAACTGTGCATACAAGGGATCTAGGTTGCACACTCCTTATGAGAATCTAATGCCTGATGATCTGTCACTGTCTCCCATCACCCCCAGATGGGATCATCTACTTGCAGGAAAACAAGCTCAGGGCTTCCATTAATATTACATTACGGTGAGTTGTACAATTATTTCATTATATATTACAATTATATGTTACAATAATAATAGAGATAAAGCACACAGTGCAATGCACTTGAATCATCCAGAAACTATCCTCCTCCCAGTCTGTGGAAAAATTGTCTTCCACTAAACCAGTCCCTGGTGCCAAAAAGGTTGGGGACCACTGCCCCAGGGTTGATGTGAGAATTGAAATCCTTAGCACCAAGCCAGGCACACACATGTTCAGTGAACGTTTACCTTGCAGAGGCCCCTGAGCCCCTCTTCCTGGGAAACTAGAAAGCCATGAACAGGCATAGTTCCCAATCAATGGGGGAAGGAAAGGACCCCAGACAATACACCCACAAATAGACATCCCCTCAGAGATTGATAAAGAATCTCCAGGCTCTGTCCCTAATGAAAAGGGCCCTAGCCACTCCAGCAAGAGCCCCAGGCCCTGCCCCAGGCCTGCCCACCCACCAGGCCCCCTGGCTGACCGTGTTATTGATGGTGTGCCAGGAGATGTCTTGGATGTGCTTCAGCTGTCGCTGCAGGGGGTAGTAGGAGGCGACGCTCTGGAAGGGATTCTGGCTCCGGTCCCATTGCCACTGGACAATCTCCAAGTGCAGAGCCACGTCCCCTTGCGGGTCGAAGAAGATTTGGTGGTCCAGGAGAGTGAAGTTGACCTTCCAGATCTCCTCAAGCAGCTGGCGGGGTCAGAGGGAAGGGAAGTGCAGCTAGCATCAGAATCTGAGCCAGAATTTTTCCTGGACCTGGGAAAGATTCTACCATTCCATTAGCCTTGATTTCCAACTCTGTAATATGGAGGCAATAAATCTCCGAAAGGGTGGCAATTTAGGAGTCAGTGGCTGAGAGCTCTGCTTTGGAGCCAGACACATCTGGGTTCAGGCCTCAGCTCTGCCCCTTGCTGTGAGGCCTTGGGCCTGTTTCTTAACCTCCCTGAACCCGTTTCCTCTTCTGCAAAGTGGGAGCAATAAAAACTCTATCTTCTGGGCTTGGAAGCAAAAAATAAGTTCATCTATGTTAGAGACTTAGAGCAGAGCCTGAGACAGGAAGCACTCCTACCAAGGTGCTGATAGATTTCCTTTTCCCTGGAAGTCACCTCAGTCATCCCTCTTGAACCCAATACATGAGATGAGGTACAGAGTCCACTGTCTCTGTCACCTGCAAAGGTCAATTGGGGTCTCCCCTGATCCCTGGGTCCTTCCTACCTCCCCAGACCTTAGGGTCAGCTCTCATTCCAGTCTCTCCCCACCTCCTAACCCCCCATCACTCTCAGTAGGCAGCAGCTGGGACAAACTAGAGCACACTTTGAACTGGGCATCCTCCGACCTAAAGTCCAGTCCCAGTTCTGTTCGCAATTTGCTGTGTGACTCTGAGCAAGTTTCTGAACCTTGCTGGGCTAACGCTGAAAGGACTTCCAGCTCAAATATCCCATGGACCTGGCTCCTAGATTTTCCCTCCATAAATGGTAGTGTCCATTTGGCTATATCTTTAGGGCTCACCTGGCCTCAGGGACTGATACACACAGACAGGTAGCCAAGGGAGTTGGGCCCTGGCCTTCTCCCTTCCCTGCCTAGCAGGTGAGGTCCTGACTCAGAAAGACTCTTTGGAATGTGCATAGGTTGCTAAGCCCAAGGGCAATGGTCCTTTGAGCCAAGAAGGAGGCTCCAACCAGGTGGTCGGCCTGAGGATGAGGATCAGGATGGCGGAGGCCCCTAGGAGTCAGGTCCTGGGTGCCCATGTTGCACCTCTGCAATGACCTGCCCAAGCAGGGTTGAGCACTTGGGACTTGAGGGATCCAAGATATCACCCCCAAGGGGTCAGAAAGCACTGGCCTTGTAATTGTCCTGAGTGGGTGGGAGCCTAGACTATTATTGGCAGGGACTTGGGCACCTTGGGGTTCCCTCATCAGGTTGAACCCCGTTTCCCCTTCCCCATCTAGCCCTACCCCTATCCCAGCATAAGCTGTACATTTAAGGCAGACTCAAGTCCACCTCTCCAACCCCACACTCTCTCCTGAGGCCAGCACTCAGTGTCAGAGAAGAGGAAGAGGAGGAGTACATTCAGCCTCTTCGCTGCCCCAGGTAATTTGCATCATGATTGCACATCCCCTCAATAACTCAGCAGGGCACATATGATTCCTTCCATTTAACAGATGAGAAAATCAAGGCTCAGAGATATTAAATTTGCCCAGGTTTGCACAGCTAGTAGTGGCAGCACTGGGATTCCATTCCAGGTCTGATAGCTAAGCTCTGCCCAGCTCACCGCCACCTGCCTTACAATGTACGAACAGGTGGGCCATATCCGAGATGCCCGAGGGGTGGAGAAAGGTGGAGAGAGCTGTGTGGGGAAGAGCCAGACCAGTGCCAAGGGCCCCATTTGTGAAATAAAAGGACTGGACCAGAACCTGAGAAGACCTCGCAACCCTGACCCTCCTGATTCAATGACTGGCTGAACATTTTGTTTTTGTTTTTTTTTAAGACGGAGTCTCACTCTGTCGCCCAGGCTGGAGTGCAGAGGTGCGATCTCAGATCGCACTACAACATCCGTCTCCTGGGTTCAAGCAATTCTCCTGCCTCAGCCTCCCGAGCAGCTGGGATTACAGACGCCCTCCACTATGCCCAGCTAATTTTTTTGTTTTTTTAGTAGAGATGGGGTTTCACCATGTTGGTCAGGCTGGTCTCGAACTCCTGACCTCATGATTCATCTGCCTTGGCCTGCCAAACTGCTGGGATTACAGGTGTGAGCCACCGCACCCGGCCAACCTGCTGAACAGTTTTGCTGTGATGGCCACAAATTTGCCAGCCTGGATTTACCCAACCTCCCACTAATCTGACCCCACCACCACCATCAGCACGGGCAGCACATCTACCCAGTGTCATCTCCAACTCTTCTCATCGCCCCTGAGTCCTGTCTCTCTACCTTGCCTCTCATGGGGTGCCCATCCCCACTACCCCAGCACTATTTCATCACCATCCCTTACCACCACCCCTGGCCACTCCCTAGCTGGGTGCCTGTCACCTCTTTGAACCTCAGTTTGACCTGTGTATGGGAGAGCAACCGTGTAGTAACAGTATCTGCTCAACAGTGTCTGTCTGGGGGTGACTGAGAATTCATGTAAAGAGGTGAACACCGTGTCCGGCACATAAGTGCCCATTCATTCATCCAATATTCACTGAGAATCAACGCCAAGCCAGACCAGTGCTAGCAACTTGGGATACAGCATTGGAAAGGATTGACAGGGTCCCTGCTCTCACTGGCCTCAGTTTGGGAGGTGTGGGGAATAGCCAATAAACAAACAAAGGATATCAACACAATCACAACTTGGGATACCTGTTATGACAAAAATAAACAGAGTGCCGTGGTGTGACCCAGCAAGGAGGATGGGAGGTAGTAAGGACACCACATACCATTTTGCAGGTTGTGCCCTTCATGAGTGGGTCCATTTAGGACAACTGGGAGGAACAGCTGGAGTCCAGCCCATTCAGGCCACAAAGCCATGTGCCTGCCACAGGTCTGCATGCATCCAAAGCCAAAGAGCGTCTTGGTCTAACTTGTCTGCACAAAAGGGCATCATTTTCTAATTCTCCCAAGGACGCTGTTTATGCCAGCAGAGACCCTGGGTGAAGCCTACATAGGGTGGGCTGGGCTCCCTGCCTCTTGACTGCATCATCCCCAGCCCTAAATTGGCTTGTTGGGCTGTCTCAAGAATGTCATGTCAGTGCTTGGAATGCTCTATGAACTCCTGCTGCCTCTAGACAAAGCCGCCTCTCCTTCAGGGCACTAGATGCCCTCCAGTAACACCTGCAGTTCCCGTCGCCTCTCAGCCTTCGCCACTCAAGCCCAGTCACGTGGCCAGGCCACCACTCTCCCACTCTCCTCCTGGAAGGTCCAGTGCCTGTTCACTCCCTACTTCAGTCCTGCCTTCCCTGACCCTCTCCCACCATGATGATGCCCCTGCTCTGTGCACAGCTGCAATTCTGACTTCTTGCTGCACTTGGCAGACAGATCTTATTAACTGTCTTCATCTCCTCCTAGGTTGGGGGTCCCCCAGGCCTGCCACATAGTAGGTGCTCAACAAAAGGGATGGGACATCCTGGTTGCTATGATTGGTGCCCTTTGGTCTCCGCTGCTGGGAGAAGGAAAAAGTCAACTGTCTTTCATCATAGCTCCTGCCAGTTGCAGCTGGGAGGATGCCCAGAAGGTGAAGTGGGAAAACCACAGCAGAATGGGCCAGACCTGGGTTCAAAAGCATGGTCCACCACTTACCAGTATGCGATCACAGGCTAGTCACATTGACTTCCTGCCCCTCAGCTTTTCTACCTGTAGATTATCCTCACAGGAGGGTCATGAGTTAGATGTGATATATACTAGGCATTCAGTGCCTAGTAGGCACTCAAAGAGGAGTAAAGCACCCATGATAATTATGTATATTATTAATGTAACAGGACATACAGCAATACGCAGTATTTTTACCAACTGGCACCGGAATTCCTTTTAAAGAATAACTGCAATCTTTTAAAAGAAAAGTGTTTAAGGTTGCAAGGTTAGGATCTGAGATTATGGGATAGAGAGGTACAATTAAATAGAATGAGAGAGAGAATTTCTTCAGAGCAAACTAATTTGTTCTGTTAAGGAAGTGAACAGTTATTTGAGGACGGGAGAGGGATCTAGCAAGTGGGCGAAAGGGGAGAACAAAGAGGGGAGTTGGACAGGGTTTAGGGAAGTGGCTAAATAGCAGGGTGGGAGGCTGGCCCCAAACTGTGAAAAAGCCAAGGAACCATTTAAGAACAGAGATCTCTAACAGCAAAGTATAAAGTGTGTGTCTCTAATGTAAATCCCCCCTGCTCCTCTGGTCCTCAGTAAAACCTTCTATATCCCAGAAAGCTTCGTGGTGGGAGGTCTCTGTGTGTGCCTGTGGATGTGGATGTGTGTGTTAAGCCAGAAGAACAGATTTAAAGTCTATGTCTGAACCAGGGTGATACAGAACTAGGGTAATGAAGACCCATAAAAGCAATGAAAGGCCTTTAGAGGGTCCACGCGAAAACACAAGCCCGTCCCAGGCTCTCAACCCTGGAGAGACTGGGGGAGGGGGGCGCCGCGGTTCCCACTGCCTGTGGGATTTCCTTCTGGTGAATTCCACCTGAATCTCCCAAGAACAGACCACTATCTTGAATGGTGAGTGTTCAATTAATTTAAAAAGCAATTTTGTTTTGGCACCAGGAAGGACTAGTGCTATGTGTCTGGAAGAATGGGATACTCGTGCCCTTTCACACCCATTTGCCCAGAACCCCAAGGGAGGAGGATGGAAGTGCCCTGCAGACTCTATGGCAGCCACCCCCTCACCTGCCAGGGGTAGACCACCCTCTTGGTGCAGGTGCTGTTGTCACAGCCGAGGAGGCTGTGCAGGGCATGGGCCACAGCGTAGACCGCAGAGTACACGCTGTAGACGACACGCTCCCCAGAGAGCCTGAGAATGGTGTTGAAGGACAAGGTGGCGTTCAGGCAGTTGTCGCACTCCTGGTTGCAGGTATAGCTCTGGCTGGTCCTGCTGAGGGGTGGCGGCCCAGCCTGCGGGCTCCACTCGCGGAACTCACTGAAGCCCGGGATGGGCACGCTCTGGATGGTGATGCCCAGGAAGGTGCCCAAGTGGCGCAGCTCCGTGAGGTTGTGCAGGACCGGGTCGATGGCCCAGGACTCGGAGGCGATCCACACGGCGCCCGTGAAGTTCTGGCGCAGCACCTCATTGAAGAAGTCGTACAGGCTCAGGTCGGGCGAGAACACGACCACGACGCGCGCTGTGCTCTGCTGCAGCTTGTCCACAATGGTCACCAGGCGCTGGCGCTCCTCTGACGTCATGTTCTGGTTGGGCTGCAGTGTGGGCAGCGTCTCCTGGAAGGCGATGCAGATGTCGCGCCGGGCCAGGCGCTCGCCAAGCAGCTGGCCATTGTCGCGGCCATAGGTGTCGCTGCTCACCAGCACAATGATCCAGTTCCAGCGGAAGTGCAGCATCAGCTGCACCATGGCCTCGACATGGTGGTCGGCGCTGGGTGTGGTGCGCAGCAAAGCCGGGAAGCGCACCTTGTCTTGCAGCTCATCGCTGATGGCGCTGTAGGTGATCTGCAAGGGGAAGGGCTGTGGCATGAGCGAGTGCCCGCTGGGTGCTCTGCCCCCACCCCAGGGCTCTATCCACCATCATCATCTGGGAAGCACCTAGTGCAAGCCACCCCAGGGGTAGCTGGTTCACACCATCATCAATCATCATGGTCCCCAGGTAGCCCCCATGCAATAAGAACTTACTGTGTGCCAGGCCCTAGGCCAGGTGCCTTATCTCAGTCTCATCATGATTATTGAGCGCCTACTGTGTACCACACCCTGGGCCAAGCCACATACACCATCATCCTCATGGTCATCAGCACACTGGCTTTTATTGAGAACCACATCCTGGGCTAGGTGAATGACATAGCCATCATCCCCATCATCTAGAAACTCTTACTAAGCACAGCGCTTTCCTCCTCCCCCTCATCACCATCAGGCTCATCAACTAGCCACATTTCTTCCCTCCACCTCCAGGGCTCCATGGTTTTCTTCCCAACTCACTGGGAGTTCCATCTCCTTTCCTGGTTCCTTCTCTTCTCTATGACCTCTTAACCTTGGAGGACCCTGGGCTCAGGCCTCAGTCCCTGCCTTTTCTCCAGCTGCTCTCCCCCTCCCTTGGTGGTCCTATCCAGCCTCATGGCTTAATATCCCATTTCCACGTCAACAACCCCCAGTGGATAGCCCTGGCCGGGACTTCTCTCCTGAACTTCAGATGCATACCACGACTGCCTGCCTGACATCTCAAACTTCACAAATCGAAACTGAACCCTATTCTCCTCTGAGCCTGTTCCATCCACACCTTCCCCCATCTTGGCTGGTGATGAATCCATCATTCCAGTGACTCAGGGCAAAAACTCTGGAGTCGTCCTTGACTCTTCTTTCGCACACAGGTCACACTGGATCCATCAGCAAATCCTCTTGGCTCTACCTTTAAAATGTATCCATCCAGTGCCTACCAGCTCCCCACTCCCTCCTGTCCAGCCACCATCATCCCCGGCCTGCACTGCAACATTACCCATCCACCTTTCCCCTATAGTCTATGCTTAACATGGCAGCCCAGTGACCCTGCTCACACACATGTCAGGTCACTTTACTCCTCTTCTCAGAACTCCTCAACAGCTCCTAACGTCATCCAGGAAAAGCCAGTCCTTGAATGGCCCCTAAGGGCTCTGTCATTTATCTGCACAACTCTCGCCTGTCTGGTTTCATCTCCTTCTCCTCTGCCTCTGGTTCCAGTTCTGCTCATCTAGTTCCGCAAACATACCAGGCACCTCCTGGCCTTGGCACTTGCTAACCCCTCTTCTTGGAATGTTCTTCTGCTAGGTCCCTCATGGCTCCCTCACTCCTTCACCTCCCTCAAGTCTTCGCCCAATTGTCAGTGACACCCACCTGACAACCCTGTTGAAAATTGCAATCTCCTTCTACCAACTCCTCCTTTCCACTGACATGCCAGACCCCCCCACCCTGCCCACATTTTTATTTTATTCATTGCACTTCTCACCTCTAACATCCTGCATCACCTATTATTGTTTACACTTATTTTCTGTCTCTCTCCACTAGAAGAGAAACTCCATGAGGGCGATGATTTCTAAGTTGTTGCCAGCTGTATCCCAGCACCTACAACAGTACCTGGCACATAGTAGGTGCTCAATAAATATCTGTTACATGAATGAAAGAATGAATTCAGTCCTCAGCTAGATGCTTCATGTAAAAGTACTAACATTAAACAGTAACAATCACAATATTTGTGACTACCTACTGTGTGCCAAGTCTTTTGCTAGCTGATCTTTAATGAATATATAGCCTGTACCAGTACTGCACTTGGCACTTTCAAGCATGATTATGATAATAGTTATAATAATAGTAGTAATACAAATCACCCTTTTGTGAGGACCTACTACGAGGCAGACCTTGTGCTAGGCAGCTGTACAGAATAATACTAAGCACTTCAAGTTTTTATTCCTGTGCAAGATGCTTTATAAAACAACATTATTTACTACCTACTGTGTGCCAGAAATTTACACAGGTTGAACACTAACCTTCAGACAGTCCTGGGATGGAACGTTTATCATCCCACTTTACAGGTGAGGAAACTGAGGCTAGAAGAGTCAAGAGATTTGCCAAAGGCTTCACTGTGGCCAAGGCTCGGTGCCAAGTTGCACAACCAGATCTGCCCGCTTCCAAAGCCTGAGCCCTTACTCCATAAGCTGGGCTACCTTCTCAAGATTTGGGCTGATGTCCTGACCCTGCTTCTGGTCCTATCATCACCTCCCATGATTGATGGAGGAAGTGGCTTCTGAGGCCTCTAGACAGCCATTCCTCTGCCCCCCTCCCCAGGTCCTTCTCCAGGGCCCAGGGGCCTCACCTGTGGAAGGAGAAATAGGGAGAGGAAGTTGGCCACAGTCATGACAGACTCGGAGTTGTCAGGGCCAATGACAGCCACCACACGGGAAATGTAGTTACTGTAGTCCTCTTGGATGGGAAGGAGGTTGTCCTCGTGTGCCAGGAAGTAGAGCACCGGCTGGACATTGTTGGAGATGTAGCACACATCCACGATCTCATAGCCCAGCAGCACACCAGGCAGCAGGCTGCTGTCATTGTTGATCTCCTCCACCGCGAAGCGCATGGCCTGCATGAGGTTGTAGCCTATCACCTTCACTTCATACCTGGAGGGGCCACAGCATCATGAGGTGGAAGCAGATCCAGAATGAGGAAGGAAGAGATAAGAGAACCAGCCCACTCCTCCTTCCTGCCACAGGAAAGCCAAGGCATTGACTGAGAAGAGCCACTCCAGAAGACTCGAGCATTTTCACCATGTCATTGTCACCATACCACATCTCTAGGGTCACCATTGCCCATATGGCCACCACTGATACTGTTATCCATGTGGCCATCATCACTACTATCCCTATAACCTCCATCACCACTCTACCAATGTCCACCAATGTGACCATCATTATCCACTAAAACTTCCATCACCACCATCACCACTATCACCATCATCACCCACTACCCATATTACCAATATCACCACCAGGGTCATCACTGTCACCACAACCTTGTGACCATCATCACCACCATCATCACCGTCACCACCATCACTATCAGCACGACCATTATCACAGCCATCATCACCACCATCACCACCACCATTTCCACCATCACCACCACCAACATCATCATCACTACCATCACCAACGCCATCAGTAACACCCTCACCACCATCACCATCATCAGCACCATCATTATCAGCATCACCATCATCACCATCCCCATCACCATCATCACTACCATCACCAACGTCATCACTAACACCATCAGCACCATCATCAGCATCACTACGATCAACACCATCACCAGCACCACTACCATCACCATCATCACCAACACCATCACCACCATCAGCACCATCTTCAGCATCACTATCATCACCACCAACACCATCATCACTACCATCACCATCATCACCAACACTATCATTAAAACCATCACCATCATCAACGCAACCATCACCATTATCACTACCAGCACCATCATTACCAACACTATTACCACCACCACTGCCATCATCATCACTACCATCACCATCATCACCACCATTACCACCATTACCACTATCATCATCATCATCACCATCATACTTTTTATCATTGTCATCATCACCAGTATTACTGTTATCAACATTATCAGCATCACCACCATTACTTTCATCACAACTATCACCATCATTATACACCCCACCATGATCACAAGCATTAGAAAACCCAGCATCATGCCTGGTGCCATCACCTTCACCATTCTCAAGCCAGCATATAATCTTCCCCAGTGTCATAAATGATGCATTTCTTATAGTGAACCCTTAATCATCTTTTGCACTGTCCTACCTTTCTCCTTGTCTCCCACAATACCTTCACCCTCTCTGCAAGAGGTCACTCTTTCTTTTTTAGTCCCAGGCTGGCTCCATGTCCTTCGTGCTTGCATGCAGATGCACACAGCCCCCACAATCTCCAAGTGATGCTGCCACCCCAAGGGGCTCAGGGAGGAGGTGGGGGAAGAGGAACTTCCCTCTAGGCCCAAAAGCACCCCTACCCACCACGGAACCTGCTACAGAAAAATCACATTCTGCCTCCTGAAGGTTTTCAGAATGGGCTTTGACATGGACCCATTGGGAGTCCCCCAGTTGTCAAAGTGGGTGGGAGCAGTCTTGATGGCCTCTAAGAGCCCTCTAGGCTCAAACATTCTGTAACTCTATTTAAAAAAATGGCACTGAGATGACCCAAGTCTCAGTGTTTCAGAGCACAGTCGCCGAAGATTTTGGTAACCCATATTATACGGGGCCTCCCTGAGGACTAGGGGCATGGATCCAGAATAAGGGGGTTGGCAATGAATAGGGAGGAGTGCTTTAAGCCCTTGGTCCTGGTCTGGCTCCCAAGGACCCACAGGACCAGGCCTGGCCTCCCACCCCATCCCCACTGCCACTTCCAGCCCCACACTGGAGACTCACTCCTTGCACATGGGCACCTGCAGGAAGTTAAGGTGAACAATGCCCTTCATGTTGGCATGGAGGGAGAAGAGGCCACCCAGGAGGTAATCCCCAGGCAGGTAGAAGTCCGAGTTCTCAGCCGGCTCAGCCAGGACCCATAGGAGGAAGAACAGGGAGCAGATGGTCGTTGCCCTGGGCCCCATGGCTGGGAAGTGATGGTCTCAGGAGGTAGTCCTGCCTCACTGGAGAATTGGCGGCTTGACACCAGGGTATTTGCACAGACATTTACATAGCGATGGTCCCGCCACTGACTGTGGGGCACCTGGAGCAGGTGGAGAGGTTTGGGGGCCCAGAGGGAGGAAAGGAGGCTGGAATTATGATGATTCTTTCTTAGAGCCTAGAGGGGCTAGGTGGTCTAGGGGAACCCTATTTGGAAAGAGAGAGCATCCTGATAACTTGGCCATGCCCTGGCCTTCTGCCACTTGTCCAAGGACAAGTCTCATCTTCCTGACATTTCAAATATTTCAGGAGTAAAGGACATAAGTGCTATCAGGAAACACAGTACTGTGGCCAAAAGAGCCCAACTCTGGAGTCCAGCCAAGTTAGGCCAGGCATGTAGTGATGTATAGGTGTGGAGAAAGTGGTAGCCATTGTCAATAAGAACCAGGCATCATGCTGGTGTTGCGGTTCATCATCTCATATAATGGTTGCAGTAACCGGGACTATTACTAACCCCATTTCAAAGATGAAGAAATGGAGGCACTGAGAAATTAAGAAATCCAGCCCGGGCTGCCCGACTAGCAGAGCTGAGATTCAAACCACATGGTCTGACTCCGGGGCTGGGTCCTTCATCGCTACATCACATTACATCACAAAATTAGTGCTTTTGATAAAAAAAAAAAAAAAAAAAAAAAAAAAAAACCAGCTGTGTCAAAGAGGGTGGGGGAAGGAGGGAAGGGAGGGGTGGTCTCACTCCCTCTGAAGGCTGCCATCAGTCAGCCCAGCAACACCCACTCTGGGTCCCCGACCCCTTGGACCCCACACCAAAGGGCAGGGTTGCTGGCAAAACAGAAAGTTGAAAATTCCTAAATTCAAAGGTGAATATGCCCAAGGAGTCAGAAGCGGGGAGGTGGCTCCAGTGAATTAGGGACCCATTTGAATCAGAGACCCTTGTCCATTTAGTGCTGTTTTGTTCCTTTCCAGCCCTACCAACATGTGGCCGAGCCCTAGGGAACCTGCCACACACCACATGGCTGGAATGGGTCTGTCACAGGCACATACCCGGCTGCTGCGCTCCACGGTTCTGATGGGCAGAGGCTTCAAGGTAGAAAAAGGTGATCAAAAACCCCATGATCGGCTGGGCACGGTGGCTTACGCCTGTAATCCCAGCACTTTGGGAGGCCGAGACAGGAAGATCATCTGAGCTCAAGAGTTTGAGACCACCCTGGGCAACGTGGTGAAACCCGGTCTCTACTAAAAATACAAAAAATTAGCTGGGTATGGTGGCACACACCTGTAATCCCAGCTACTCGAGAGGCTGAGGCACAAGAATCGAGAATCGCTTGAGCCTAGGAGGCAGAGGTTGCAGTGAGCTGAGATGGTGCCACTGCACTCCAGCTTGGGCTACAGAGTGAGACTCCATCTCAAAAATAAATAAATAAATAAAAACATGCTCTCTCCTGCCCCACCCCAGCCAAGCCCTGCTCCTCCTTCAGGGCCCAGTCTGAGCTTCTCCTCCTCCTAGGAACCACTCCTGAACCCAGTTCAAGGGAACCTCCCCCGCTCTGAGCAGCAACAAGCCTCCTGTCTGCATTGTCGCTGGGCACTAGCTACCAGCCTTACACCGTTAACCGGATCCTGCTGCGTGTGTCCACTCTACTTGAGGACCCTTGAAACCACGTGACGTGGACCCACCTGGATTTGACATCAGCTGTTTGCTGGATGAGCATGGGCAGGTTCCTTAATCTCTCTGAGGCTCTGTTTCTTCCCCATTGAAACAAGGATAACCATTTCAGCCTCATGGACTTGGTGTGGGAATTAAGTTAAATAAAACTGGGGGGTGTGGAGCAGGCTTGGAGAAAGGTGAGTTTGCCAAAGTGCGAGGTTGTTTCTTTTTACAACGAAATCGACTGCCGCAGGGGGCACCATGGGCTCCATGACCAGCTGAAAGTGCCCCTTTGTGTCCCAAAGCCTCTCGAAGTTACCCTGAAGGATGTTGGATGTCTTTAGCCACTGCAGAGCCGAAGTGGCGCCTCCTCCCCTGCCCCGACCTCTCCTGGGACGGGGTCATCCCGTGGGCCTGTAAGCCAACAAGGGGAGACCTCCTGGTGCTGCAGGAAGAGGCAGAATTGGCTGTGTGATCTGGGCTTGTCCCTGCCCCTCTCTGGGCCTGTGTAAACCAGTGGATTGGAGGTGGGGACTCATAAAATAAAAGGAAGCGCCCTGCAAGGGGTGTTTGGAGGTGCGGGTTCTGGGCCTGACTCTCCTCTCTCTGGGTCTCAGTCTCCTCATCTGTACAGTGGGGAGCCCCTCTTTGCACTGCCCGTGTCTGCCTCCACGTCAGCTGGCCCAAAACCCCAGCACTGACCCGTCACCACTGCCCCATGGGTTCTCTCCATGCCCTCCCACTTTCCACGCCACAACCCCCACAGACCCTCATCACCCGCTTTCTGCACCTCTCCATCTGCCCCACACTGACTGTTTAAAACCCCAAACCACAGCTGTCAGCTAATCACTCCTCTGCTCTAATACCCGCCGGGGCTCCCCGTCACCAGCTGGATCAAGTCTGAGCTCCTTGTCCTGGCATTTGAGGCCTCCCCAGCCCAGCCCCAGCTCACTCATCCTCCCTTTCCTGGCCTTTCCAGCCTGGTCTCTCCTGCACCACGTGCCACAAACCACGGCCACACTGGCCTCCTTGGGTCTGGGTCCCTGGAGGATCTTCCTGGGGTGGCATTCTAGGGGCCTCCGAGACCATAGACGCCCGCCCTGCCAAATACCTAGGGGTTTATGAGTGGGTTGTAACAACAAATAGCGCCTTTCCCAGAGTGCGATGTATTGTTTCTGTTTTTCAGAGACAGGGTCTCACTCTGTCACCCAGGCTGGAGTGCAGTGGCATGATGAAAACTCACTGCAGTCTCGACCTTCTGGGCTCAAGTGATCCTCCCACCTCAGCCTCCTGAGTAGCTAGGGCTACAGGCACGTGCCACCACACCCAGCTAAGCTTTTTTAATATTTTGTAGAGATGGGGTCTCTTTATGTTGCCCAGAATGGTCGTGAACTCCTGGCCTCAAGAGGTTCTCCCTCCTCTGCCTGCTAAAGTGCTGGGATGACAGGTGTAAATCACCACGCCTGGTGTGTATTAAATCCACCCAGAGTCTATTAAACACCAGGCATTGTGCCAAGCATTTTATATACATTATCATTTAATTCTTACAACTCCCCTTCAAAGTAGCCATTTTTACTACCATTTTGAAGATGAGGAAACTGAGGCTCAAAGAGGCTAAGCAACCTTCCAGAAGTCACAAAGCTACTAGGTGGTGAAGCCAGAATGTAAATCCAGGCTGCCCAAGCTCTTAGCCCCTGTGCTAAGTGTGTTCTGCCTACAGAAGCTGTCACTGCACCTCCTGCCATGGGGGTTCTGGGATGGCCCTGCCCTCCCTCAACTCAGGTCCCACC
Source organism: Gorilla gorilla gorilla (assembly GCF_029281585.2). Taxonomy (NCBI): domain Eukaryota; kingdom Metazoa; phylum Chordata; class Mammalia; order Primates; family Hominidae; genus Gorilla; species Gorilla gorilla. The sequence continues at coordinate 221,044,198 of NC_073224.2, read as the reverse complement.
CCAGGTGTTGGGGAAGGATTCGTTCCTGGTACAGTCACAAGAAGGCACATATGACTGCACATGTCAGTTCTGAATTGGGGAATAAAGAGGCCAGGAGGCACTGGGATGTTCTGGAGACTTCTAGAAAAGCCACATTATTTGGCAAAGCTTAGGGGTGGTGGTATGCCAGAGAGAGAGAGAGAGCATCTAAGTTAACTGGGAAGCCCAGGATGTAGCCTTGATCTCAGGGCACCCCCTCCCCTGCCCCTGACCACCCCTGGGGCAGGGCCATCCTGTGGGCCTTTAAGTCAAGAGGGGGAGGCCTCCTGGTGCTGCAGGAAGAGGCAGAATTGGCTGTGTGATCAGGGCCTGTCCCTGCCCCTCTTTGGGTAAACCACTGGATGGGAGGTGGGGACTCATAAAACAAAAGGAAGCACCCTGCATGGGGTGTTGGGACGTGTGGGCTCTGGGCCTGACTCTCCCTTCTCTGGGTCTCAGTTTCCTCATCTATAGAGTGGGGAGGCCCTCTTTGCCCTCTTTGCTCTGTCTTCATCTGCCTCCATGTCAGTCGGCCCAAAGCCCCAGTCTCAGGGTTTGGGACAGGGAGGGTGGTAGAGAACAAGAACGGTTAAGCAAGCTGTTTATCCAGTGGGCACCAGCTGAGCCCACTGTGTGACAGGGTTTACCATCTGGAGACAGAAACCAGGGCCTGGGTGAGGGCAGTGCACACTGGAAGACACCGGGGAACCAGGCCCATCCGCAGTGTGATGTATTGTGTCAGAGCTGAGAGAGCCTACGGAGACCCACAAACCCACCCAGTATACAGATAGGGAAACTGAGGCCTGGAGAGGGGCAGTCACCCAAGTCCAGAAAGGCATATTGACTTTCAGGACCAAGTTCTTTCTGGACCAAGTCCAGAAAGGCAGATTTCTTTCAGGAACAAGGGGCTAAGGCTGGGATTTGAGACCTCTGCTCTAATAAAGTCAATCAAAAGTACATCAGGACAGTGTGTGATGCCACCAGGATAGAGTAAAGAGGAAGGAAGGCACCGACCAGCCAAGAGCTCCTTGGGGAAGGCAGGGTCTGTGCCGTGAAACATGGGACAATGATGGTGACAGTGAGCACGAGCGATTTATGTTGTTAACGTGATTTGGGTGCTCACTCTCCGCCAGGTGCTGCGCTGAGCCCTTGTTATGCTCCGCCATTCTGTTTTATTCTACCTCTTTTTTTTTTTTTTTTTTTGAGATGGAGTCTTGCTCTGACACCCAGGCTGGAGTGCAGTGACGCGATCTCGGCTCACTGCAACCTCCACCTCCCGGTTCAAGCGATTTTCATGCCTCAACCTCCCGAGTAGCTGGGATTACAGGCATGTGCCACCATGTCTGGCTGATTTTTGTATTTTTAGGAGAGATGGGGTTTCGCCATATTGGTCAGGCTGGTCTCACACTCCTGACCTCAGGTGATCCACACGCCTTGTTCTCTCAAAGTGCTGGGAATACAGGAGTGAGCCACTGCGCCTGGCCTATTCTACCTTTTAAGGTGCTACTATCTCCTCATTTTGCAGAAGAGGAGATTGAGGTTCAGCGAGGACCAGTAACTTATTCAAAAGCACATAGCAAGTATGTGGATTGGAACAACCCAGCGCCCTAATGGCGGCTAATGGGAGTGGTAGAGATGCAGGGGCTCCAACGAGGAAGAAATAATGGGGGTCCCATTGACAGGGAGAGCTTTTTAGAGTGGGCTGCCCATATGGATAGATGATGTCCCTGAAGACCGAAATCTGAAGGCACACTGGACAGAGAGTCAAAATCCTGGTCCAGCTCTGCCCCAACTTGCAATGCTGCCCTTGAACAAGTCACTTCCATTCTCTGGGCCTCATCCTCTCATCTGTAAAATGGACTCAGTGCTTCTTAATGGTTTTGAGATGAGCATCCTTTTGAGATTCTGACGAAAGCCCTGCATGCCTACACGCCCCCAACAAATGCAGCCATGCACCCACATCCAGGGCATTGCCAGCCCTTGAGGCTCATCTGAGAACTCTGGACTGAGATGATCTGCAAGGTCCCCTCAGGCCCTGACGTTATCTAGGAGGGGCAAGCGGACACCATCCAGAGCACTGGCTTCCCTGAGGACAGATGCCTGGGAATGCTATGGGAATGCCTGGGAATGTCACTGGGATTCTCCTTCAGTGCCACACACACAGCACATGCCCCGTGTGGCTGGACACAGCGCAGGCCAGCCCCAGCCATCACCCTCACCGCCTGGTCCAGGGCCTGCCGTCCCCATGCTCATGCCTGTGTGGCTGCCAAGGTGACCAACAGCCATGACAGACTTATGCAAATTCCACGGGGGAAGGAGAGAGGGGTGAGCCATGGAAACAGCCAGCTAGGAGCTGCCCATTTGCCTTGGCATCTGCTTCCCCTGAGGTGCACGGAAAGGAAATGGGCATGTCGGCTGGAAGGGACTGCCCTGAACGTCCTTCCTCCCCCTGCCCTGTGGTTGGATGGGGGCTGAGGCACAGGGGGAGCCCCCAAGAGGATCCTGACCCTAGGGACTGGGGGATACATCAGCTGCTGCCCCTGCCCCACCCTCTGATCTGTCTCTGTCTCTCTACTTGCATATCTCTCCATTCACTCCTGCCTCCTCCTTCCCCACCCACCATTCTCTCTCCCTCTTTCTCACCAGCACTCCATACTCCAGGACAAAACTGGGCCACTAGAAACCCACCTCCAGTGTGGCTTATGATGGGGAGGGGGTGGGCATGCAGGGCCACCCCAAGAAAGTTCTGGGAGATGGGCAGTTCCTAAGCCAACCCACTTGGTTCAGAAGCACCTCGGAGGAGGGTTGCTGGGAAGGCCTCCAAGCCAGTTCTCAGAGTGCCCAGCCTCATCGGCACTCCTCACCCGACCCCTCTGAGACAAGAAGTCCAAGGAGTGGAGTGGTGTGGGCTCCTAAAGTTGGGAAGCCAGGGATCGGCTAAGACCTCAGGAAGGGACTCTGCTGTGGTTGGGATACTCTTTCGCACCCCGGGATCCACTCAAGCCTCCTCACCAAACTTTGCTGAGTGACGGTGAGCAGTTTGCCTCTCAACCAGAAAAAGAGCTGGAGGTCTCAAATGACCACAAGCTCAATAAGAGCCAAAAGGGTAATAGTGACTAAAGCCTAAAGGAAAGGAAGCAGCTTTTATGGAGCCTCTGCAATGCTTTCAAACATCACCGCATCTGCTCTCCAGAACTCCATGAAGGATTTTTATCACCATTGTACAGATGAAGAAACCAGGGCTCAGGAGGTTAAGTGGCTTGTCCAAAGTCCCTGGGAATTGACTTTTTTTTTTTTTAAGAGAAAGGATCTTGCTCTCTTGCTCTGTTGCCCAAGCTGGAGTGCAGTGGCGTGATCATGGCTCACTGTAGCTTCAACCTTCTGGGCTCAAGAGATCTCTTGCCTCAGCCTCTCAAGTAGCTGGGAGCACAGTCACATGCCAGCATTCCTGGCTAATTTTTAAACTTCTCTTTTTTTTTTTTTTTTTTTTTTTGGTAGAAGTCGGGTCTCACTACTTTGCCCAGGCTGGTCTGAAATTCCTGCCCTCAAGTGATCTCCCTTCTCGGCCTCCCAAAGCACTGGGATTACAGACAAGAACCACCGCACCCGGCCTGAATCCACTTTCATTGCACTCCAGAGCTCTTAATCTTTCCACTGCATTCGTGTAAGCCAAGTGAAATTTAAGGTTATAGCCAAAGGAGCAGATTGTCCAGAACAAGAGAGGTGATCGTCCTGCCGTGTGATGTTGTGATCAGACCTCACACGGGTGCATGACCTTAACAGTACTGGCTCATGTTGACTGACCTGTTCCTGGCCACCAGGCCCAGCACTAAATCTGTTTTCACATTTCAGACCATTCAGTCCTCCTAACTTGTAAGGGATGAGTACTATCAACATTATGTCCCCATTTGACAGCAGAGTAGACTGAGGCCCAGAGAGGGGATGCGATTCAGCCAACGTCACACAGCCTGGATCCCAGTTCAGGATGATTCCAGACTCTACTCCCTGGCATCACCAGAGCAGCTCACTAGGTAGAGAAAGATCCAGAAACTACATCCCACAGAGAGTAGCTGAAGGAATAAAAGATGTTCAGCCTGGGAAGGAAGAGGCTCAGGGAGCTCTTGATGGAAAATAAAGGGCTGGGATGAGGACAAGGGAGTGGTCCTGTTCTGTGGGGCTCCTGAGGCCCCAGCCTGGCCCAAGGGACAGGGGACAACAAGCAGGCTTTGACTCCTCGAAGCTTCCCCACCTGTAAAACGGCCACAGGCACCCTCAAATGGTGATTAAATGAGGTTAATATTGCTTAGTAAATGATCACCAATAAATGATGCCCTCCAGTGCCAATGGCTTTGTGCCTGGCATGGTACTGGCAAGGGACCCTCAATTTTTTTTTAATTTTTATTTTTGAGACGGAGTCTTACTCTGTCACCCAGGCTGGAGTGCAATGGCACAATCTCAGATCACTGCAACCTCTGTCTCCCGGGTTCAAGAGATTCTCCTGCCTCAGCCTCCCAAGTAGCTGGGATTACAGACGCTCACCACCCCATCCGGTTAATTTTTGTATTTTTAGTAGACACGGGGTTTCACCGTGTTGGCCAGGCTGGTCTCGAACTCTTGACCTCAAGTGATCCTCCCGCCTCAGCTTCCCAAAGTGCTGGGGTTACAGGCGTGAGCCAGCACGCCCGGCCGGGACCCTCAATTTTAGCCCTAGTAAAAGGCTGGGGTCTGTGACTCTATGGCTGTCGACTAACACTCTAATCTGACTCACTGGGGTTCCAGTTCTGGCTCTGCCACTTGCTGTGTGGCCTCTTCCGGGCATTTCCCTCGCTGAGCCTCACTCTCCCTCCAGCGATGCCTGCCCCGATGCACATCCTGGAGCAGGTGCCCAACAGAACATCAGCTCCCTCCAATCTCTATGGACCAGATGCTTGGGGGATGAGGGCAACTGCCTGGGCACATAGGGCTGAGGGAAAGCATGGCAGAGGCCTGGAACAGCCTTCTGCTTTACCTTGGGTGCCTGAGGGGCATGTGGTACCTGCTCCATCATCCAGGGGGGCTGGCAGCCCCCCGGACACAGAAGGACAAGGCTGGCTGGTTGTGTTCAGAGCCATGACAGCAGCAGTGCCTCCTCCCACCCATGCACAGAACACCCGGAAGGATGGATTCCTGTGAGGGACAATGACAAGGGGTTGCTGGTATGTTCATCAGAAACAAGTTCTTCTCTTGCCCCTGTCCCTTACTAAGCAGGTCTCTCTTCACCTCTTTAAGCCTCAGTCCTCATCTGTGAAATGGGGCTAAAATACTATCTCACAGGCCGGTGCGGTCCAAGAGAATTCGTAGGAACAATTGGCCTATTGATAGGTGCTCATTTACATCTGGCTTCTCCTCTTTCCTGGGGAACACACATATCTAGGATGAAGAAGTGTTGAGGTTGAAAATTAAAAGTTCACATTGATTGGGCACCTCACCCTGGCAGGCCATGGGATGCAGCGTTTTGTTTTTAAATATTTCATTTGGTCCTCAGCTCCTGGAGGAGTCTGAAGCTGGGAGGTCAAGGCACAGGAACAAGGGGCTAAGGCTGGGATCTGAGCCCAGCGCCTGTCCAGCTCCAGGGCACTGTGCAGTGGTGGTTATGGCCAGGGGCTTGGGAGTCAGAGGTGTGGGACTAAAACCCAGTTTGTTCATTTCCTACTGGCATGTTAGTTACTTAACCCATTGGTGTCAGTTTCCTCCTTTGTAAAATGGGAGTAACAGCACCTACTTTATGAGACTTCCATGAGGATCCGAGGCCATGATGCCCGAAGCATTTAGCCCAATGCCTGGCACACAGCCTGCATTCAAACAATGGTGGCTCTTGTTATTTACTAATCATCTGGCCTCTAAACAGAACACCCAGGAAGTAAGACGATGAATGGGGCGGGGACGAACTAGTGAAAATGAAGACTCTCTGGAGAGGGTGGGTCTGCCTCCTGCCACTTCCCCTGACTCCCCCCGCCAGGAGCTCTGGGTCAGCCTGGTGGCCTGCAGCCAGCACAGGTGGCCCCTCATTTCCTTAGAGGGCATGCTCCACTGGCGGCCCGTGGAACAGTGGTGGCAGGGACATCCGGCCTCAGTCAAATGGTTCACGCTCCAAGCCCTGGCCCTGGCCACAGCAGGGAAATGAAGGGGCTCCTTGGGCCACCGCAAACACAGGGACTTATTGTGGTGACCATGCAAAGAGGCCTCAGGTCCCCGAGCAGGCACTGGGCCCTCAAGAGCCACCAGCCCCAAGTCTAGGGGACGAGGGAGAGGAGAGAGAACAGAGTAAGCAACAGCTTTGAGTCACCCCTAGTCCAAAAGGAGGCAAAGGTGGCAGGTTGAGGGAGGTTGGATAAAATAATAGTAGGAGAGGAGGAGCTTGGAAGTCAGGAGCCCAATGGAGCAGGTGGCGAAGAGCGTGGGCCGTGGGCAGCTGCAGACCCGGGTGCAAGCCCCAGCCTTCCTCCTAACCAGCTGCGTGAGCTTGAGCTAGTTATCCCACCTCTGACCTCTGTGGGTCCTGCCACAGTTACCTGGTAAGGTCATTGCCAAGGCTCTAAGCAACCAGGTAGGTAAAGCATTTAGTAATTAGCCAACTCTGTCTCAGTGTGATCTTAAGCAAGTCACACCAATGGTTCAAACACATTCACAGCCGGTCCCACGACTATAAATGCAATTGCCACCCTTCCCTTCTGTGCTCCAGCCTGGGGCACTCTGGGTATTGCCTATTGTCCCTGGAGGTGTCAGTGTGGTTTACAAAACAGCCCCTTTTACATCATGGGCAGGTGGGAACAGGCCAGGTCACACGTTTCCACCCCTCCACAAGTCACCTGGCCTGCATGGGCTAGGGCCCACAGACCTGGGCTCAAGCTAACTGGCTGCAGTGGCTCCTCTCAGTCATCGTTTGGCCAGCTGAGCGTGTCTTTCCAAGACAGCAGTCATATATGCCTTCTTGTGGCTGTACCAGGAACGAATCCTTCCCCAACAGACCAGGGTTTACGTCTCAGCAATACCATACCCCCAGGAAGTCCCCTGACCTCTGTACCTAAATTTCCTTCTCTCCAAAATGGGAGGGTGGCAGAATTTCCTTCCAAAGGCTGTTGTAAGGAAACATACAGGGCCTTCAGCACACATATTCATCAGGGTCCTCCAGAGACACAGAACAGGAGGCTTACTAAGTCCAAAATCTGCATGGCAGCCCAGCAAGCTGGAGGCCCAAGGAAGAGCTGCAGCGATTCAGTGCAAGGGGAATCTGCTGGCAGAATTCCTTCCCGCGTGGAGAGCTCATTCTTCACTTCATGAAGACCTTCAGCTGATTAGACCACGCTCACCTACAGGATGAACGGTCACCTGCCTTGCTTTTTACTTTGAAAACTCCACTGATTTAAATGTTAATCTCATCCAAATACCCAGAAACACCCAGAATGTTTGACCAAATACCTGGGCACCATGCCCAGCCAAAGTGACACATAAAATTAACCACCACCACACAGGATAGTGGTTCTTACAACGAAAATGGGTAACGGGTATTTTTTTTTTGAGGCAGAGTCTCACTTTGTCACCCAGGCTGGAGTACAGTGGCGTGATCTCAGCTCACTGCAACCTCTGCTTTCCAGGTTCAAGAGATTCTCCTGCCTCAGCCTCCCCAAGTAGCTGGGATTACAGGTGCATGCTGCCATGCCTGGTTAATTTTTTTTATTTTTAGTAGAGATGGGGTTTCACCATGTTGGGCAGCCTGGTCTCAAACTCCAGGCTTCAAGTGATCCGCCTATCTCAGCCTCCCAAAGTGCTGGGGTTACGGGCGTGAGCCACCGCACCCGGCCTTATGGGTAATATTTTTGAATCATCATGTGTCTGGCACTATTCTGAGCATGTGTATGTGTTAACTCGTTCAATTCTCACGATGACCCATGGCGGAGGGAGGGGGCGCTTGCCCCATCTTATGGATGAAGAGATGGAAGGTCAGAGAGGTTGCATAACTTTGGGGCAATCATCTGGCTGGGGGGCAGTGAGCCAGGATGTGAACCCAGCCCCACCGCCTCCAACAGACAATTTCAAACATCAGCACCTACTGTTCCTTCTGTCACACTGAGAGCACTGTGCCCATGACCAGGTGACACATTGGCAATGCCACCAGACCTAAAAGATGTTGGCTGCCCCCACCATCCCCTCCAGAAAGACTATCCACCACTTTGATTAAGTAACAGGCATTTTATTGGGTGGCATCTGAGCAAATCCCATTGCCACCTCACAGTGTAGAACCAGTAGAACTGAGAATACTCCAGCCCGTGCCCCCCCCCCCAGCCACCTGCCCTGGCCCCTCATGGGAAATGACACAGATCCTGGAAGGACACAGAACCCACACCCAGCCCAGCTGGCACCAGCACCCACCCCCATCCATGGGCCAGTGGCACTTGGGGAATGGCCACACCAGCTCCGGGTGGGGTCCCATGCAGGCATCCTGGAGGAAGACCCAAGACTTTCACAGTCCCCTAAGAACCATCCTTGAAAGTCATGCTTTATGGATCCCTGACCACTCAGAATCCAAGCAGGAGGCATCTGTGGGAGGAATCGTGGTCACAGATTGGCTGCGTCAAAAAAAGAATGGGCCAGTGAGGGACTGGTCCACACAGAGCCACTCCCACGCAGAGGAGGATTCTACAGGCAACGTCCTCGGCCCACGCTGACGAACCCAAGGCCAGGCCTCTGGGGGCTGGGAGAAGGGAGGGGCAATGTCTGCCTTGGCCTGTGTCACCATGGCACAGTGGTGGCTGAGCTCCTGCAGGGAAATCCCAGACCCTGAGACTGGCTCTAGGAGTGGAGGTCTCTACAGGTAGGGCCTGAGGATCAGAGGGAAGGCTGACATAGGACGAAGGCCCATCCAGGGTTTTCCAGAATCATAGCCTAAACCGGCAGGACCATCCCATCCCACGCCTTGGCAGGTGGCCTCCAGCGGCCCCCCAACCCCGCCATGTGGTGCAGACCGGGAATCACACAGGCCTCGGCCAAACACAGGCACCTGGAGTAAGGCATGCCAGCATCTAAGGTGTGTGGCTGGGGACAGGGGCCTACTGGCCCAGGTGGGTCTGGGCAAAGATACAGTGACAAAGGTAGACAGCCCAGACCAGAGAGGGCAAGGCCAGCTGGTGCCCCCTGTGCCCCACAGGTCAGTCTGAGTTACACTTTACCCTGGACACCTGGAGGGGCAGGGATCAAGGCCAGGAGCCTCTGTGAGTGCTGAGGTTTGCCAAGGGGCCCAGAATGGCCTCCTTTTCCCCAAAGGATCCCAAGAGCTACTCCATCTCCTTTCCCCAGGTCCCTGAGCCACTGGGCCCAGTGGAGGGGAGAGGGAGAACCTGCCGGGCACCAGGGTCATACCTCCCACATGGCCGATGGGATAAGGGGTAGTGGCCATGTTCCTCCCCAGCACGATCTCAAACCAGAGCCTGAGGCGTGGGAGAGGCCAGAATACAGTGGTAAGAAGGGAGTCAAGCCCGGATTATAGAAAGGCAGCTGTGCATGAAGAAGGGATGGAGGGGCTGGAGTGGGGTCTGTGCAGTGAGGTCGGCCACCTGGACGGACAGACAGCTGGACGGTGGAGCCCGAGAGGGGCTCACTGCATGTACGCGTAGCTCCAGTCCCCCAGGGGCTTATGTGTCTCCTTGATGACCTGCGGCGACGTCCAGCGCAGGATGTAGTATGGGCCCCCTGGCTTGTCATTGGTTCCTGCGGAAAAGACACTTCTGTTTTTCTCTGAAAAGACGCAACAGCCTGGGCAGAAGGGGAAGGGAGGAGATGATGGAATCAACGGACCAGCAGCGTGGTGGCCAGCAGCGAGCCTGCTGCCAAGCTTGGGGCATGCAGAAGAGCCAGAGGGATGAACGGGAGACCCTGCCTCCAGTCTCCAGTCTGTGCGGAGCCTCCATTGTTCTCTCCAGTCGCACCCAGCCTTGCATCCTTGCTGGGATGCGAGGATGTCTAAGAGGCAGGGTGTGGCGTGGAGAGAGCACTGGACTGAGAGGCAGGGACTTGGCATGGTCCTGGGGTGCCATAAGAGGTACATATCTAGCCTTCACCCCTGGTTCCTAGCCAGAATTCCTAAAGCTCTTGGAATTTCCAGAGTGATGGGGGTGAAAGGAGCGTCTTCCGTTATTCATAACAAGCCCCTTCTAATCACACATGAGTTTATGCTAATGAGGGCTCTTGCAGGATGGCACTGATTGGCAAAGGAACCAACCCTGTGATTAGAGGCTTGGAACCTTCAGCCCCAGGGAGGGCAGAGGGGCTGGAGGTTGAGTCGACCCCAATGGCTAATGATCGAATCAATCGTGCCTGTGTAATGCAGCCTCCATAAAAACCTAAAAGGACAGGGTCGGGAGAGCTTCCAGATTGGTGAACACGTCCACATGCCAAGGGGGTGGCATGGCCCGAACTCCAGGGGGATGGCGGTGCCCATGCTGGGGACCCTTCCAGTCTTTGCCCTATGTGTCTGCGCATCTGGCTGTTCATCTGTATCCTTTAAAATACCCTCTGCAATACGTGGGTAATAGTAAGCACGCTTCCCCTCGGTTCCGTGAGCCGTTCTAACAACGTATCAAAACTCAAGAGGGCATCATGGGAGCTTCTAATGTGTCGCAAAGTCAGACAAGGTGTGGGTAACCTGGGGTCCCAGTACTTGTGATTGGCATCTGAAGTTGGGGGGTCAGTCTTACGGGACTGAGTTCTTAACCTGTGGGGTCTGCACTAACCCCAGGCAGTGAGCCTCAAGTTAAACTGTAGGACACCCAGCCAGCATCCATCAAGAGCTGGAGAACTGGTCGGTGTGGGAAACCCCAGCACGCCTGGGTTCAGCCCTGGCTCTGCCACTCAGGAGCAGTCAGCTTTGGCAAGCCGTTGCTCCTTCTGAGCCTCAGTTTCCCATTGTGAAGTAGAGGTTGTTGGACTTCAGGGACACTGGCTATGGTGCAGAAAGTGCGGCTGCTGGAGCCAAAATTACAATCCCACCAGGGCCATGTGGCCTTGAGCCTCAGTTTCCTCCTCTGTAAAATGGGAAGAATAGTCCCTTTGTTCACGAGTTTGCTGAAAGGACCCTGAGCTAGTGCACTTGCTTGGCCCACAATAAGTGCTCAGTAAATGGTATCCTTCCTATTACTCTGAAGCCCCTCGAGATGTAACATATAGGGTCTCCCACCAGGAACTCAGCTCCCCTGTGGGAAGGGGGACCCACTCACCAGAGGCTCGGGCCCCCCCAAAGGGCTGCTGGCCCACTATCGAGCCAGTGGACTTGTCGTTGATGTAGAAGTTGCCGGCAGCATTCCTCAGCACCTTTGTGGCCTCCTGCACGACGTCCCTACAAAGCAGAGCATGGTGACAGAGCAACCAGCTCATCTCCCCTCCAGCCCCAGCTCCAGCCCCAACACCCCTGCTCCAGCCCACACTGGCTTTCCAGGTTCAACACGAGGCCGAGTCAGGGATGAGGGATGCTGGCCAGCTGTTGGCTGTGGGCCTTCGGTCAGGTTACCCAGTCTCTGAGCCCAGCTTCCTCCTCTGGGGAGGGGCTTGGCACGCCTCGTTATAGGGCTACTGCGAAGTTGAAGGGAGTGGCCTGTCCTGGTCCAATGTTCCTGTCCCTCAGGAGCAGGGGAAACTCCAACTCCCAGGCCCACACCCTTCCTCCCTCTCCAAGCTCACCTCCACTTTCTCAAAGAGGCAGACATGGGGGCAACCAGTGCCATGGAGGAAAGAAGAGGCGAAGCCTCAAGTTTAGCCTCATGTGACCCAGGTTCGAATCCTGCCTCTGCAGCCCCTGGCCTGCCCTGCTTTGTAGCATGGGACAATCACCTCACTCAGTGGGGCAACACCAGATCCCGCAGAGCCAGTCGAAGACACCAATTCCTGGCCCTGCCCCTAGAGGTTCAGATCCACTGGTCCCCAGTGGCGCCCTGGCACCGGCACCACCAGTACTGGCAACAAAGAGCCTGCTGCTGTGGGCCCATGTGGTGAGCCCTGGCTGCCTGTCTGGGCTGAGGGGAGGGGACAGAGAGAAGGTAGGGGCAGCATTATTACTGGAAACCACGTCCAGGAGGTGGGGATGGGGACACGGACAGGACACCCGGAGCACAGCACCAGGGCTGCGGCCTGGCCACTCACTTATCCTGGGAGAACACTGCCCCCGTGAGGCCATAGCTGGTGGTGCTGTCAACCAGCTGCAGCGTCTCCTTGTACTTGTCGTCCGGGTAGACGTACACAGACAGTACAGGCCCAAAGATCTCCTAGGAGAGAGGCCCCAGCGTCAGACCCTCCACGGGACCAGGGACCAGGGCCCTGAGCCCTCCCAGTGCCCCTGCTCTGGCTCACCCTCTCCCCAGTCCCTGGGCCTCAGTTTACACTTCAGTGTCTGCAAGAAGGGTCAGGTGCCGCCTCCTCCTGGGTTCCCTCCAGGACAGCAACGTGCCCAGCTCCCTGTCCTGTCCATCCCACCACAAGCCGGCAAAAGATGCAAACATTTTCTGGCTCTCCCTGCCAAACCCACACCCGGAGAACTAAGGGTCCAGGTCCCAGAGGCTTCCAGCAGCAGCTGGCATGAGAGTTGCCCAGAGATACCATTCCCTCCAGAAGGGTTCATGGTTCCCTCTGCCACCAAGGGGCTGGGGGGAAGATCTTCTCAGGCACACTCCAGCCCTGCACTACCAACTTGGGCAAGTGCCTTGACCTCAGTTTCTCATCTGTAAAATGGGAACAGTAACACCCACGTCATCTCAGCCAAGTGCTCAGCCACAGCTGGCCCCACAGTAAAAGTCTATCAGTGTCAGCCATTATGATGGCTGCAGTGGACGTGGTTGCTGAGGGCACTGGAAATGCTCAGACCCCAGCCAGGGTCAAGGACACAGCCCCAGATTTGGAGTTAGGCAGCCTGAGCTCAAAACCTGGCTCTACTCTCTCCCGGTCGGAGGCATTCCCTTTTAGGGTCTCCCTTTAGGGCCTCATCTGTGAAATGGGAGAATGTCTCTAGGAGAACTGTGTGTGTGCTGTGCTCCGGTGGGACTGTCCTCCTCTGGACCCCAGGCTGCCCACCCCAGTCACCTCCTTCATGATGGGCTCCTGAGGGTCCTTGCTCTCCACGATGCAGGGCTCCACAAAGTAGCCCACGGAGTCATCACACTTGCCCCCGGCCAGGATGGTGAGGCTGGGTGAGGAGCGCGCGTGCTCCAGCCACTTCTTGATACGGGCAAAGGACTGGGGTGGGCAGGGAGGAGGGAGGTCTAAGAGGCTGGGAAGGCATCCCTGCAGCAGCCCCCACAACACACTCACCCCAAAACACCTGCACCTGAAGGGCCCAACTCCTGAAACAGGGGCGGGGTAGGGGACGCCAAGGGCAAAAGCCAGGGTCTGGCTGAGCCACAGCAGAGACAAGGACAGACATGCACACTGTGTGTGTGTGTGTGTGTGTGTGTGTGTACACACACAAGTGTATGTGTGTTAGTGCTACAGGTGCACTCGCATATAGACACACATCAATCAATGCATATATAGGCATATGCATGGTCACATGTCTAAGCATGTAGCGATCTGCATGCCTTCTCCATGTACATGCGTGTGGGTGGACTTATGGACATATGCATGTGTGTGCTTATGTGCAAATGGATATGTATGTGTTTATATGGAAAGACCTACATGTGTAGCCACACGGAGCCCTATATGAACACATTCACAAACACACGTGTACATGCACTCATGCAGATGCTATTAGGAGCTCGCTGAGCCTGGTTCCAGGGTGGCCGCCAAGATGAGCTCTTGTCTGGCTACGGCTGATTCTGCCCTTTCTGAAGCTGGAGGTGCATGTGTGGCTGCTGAGCTGCCTTGATCAAAGCAGTGGGGCTGGGTCATGCCCTGGGTCAGGGTACCCTGTATCTCTTCCTCCCTCTTCCACCCACTCCAGGGCTTGCCCCCACCCAGGAACGCCCACTTCCCACCCTGTACCTTGGCATCAATCACTGCAGAGAAGAAGGTCCCAAAATCCTCTGCAGGCTGGAGGCAAGGGAGGCGCCAGAAGAGATGAGTCACTGCAGGCCGAGACAAAGGGAGACCCCTCCCCGCACACCCCAGCCCCGGCTGCAGAGGAGCCTCCCAGGGACCCAATCCCATCAGCCCCCCGCCGGGCCGCGGCGGGGGTGACGGTGCCACTCACGTCGCCCACTTTGATCCGACTGTGCTCCTCCAGCAGCCGCCCTTTGATCTGCGGCCACAGCGAGTGCGGCACGTAGAGACGCGAGCAGGCGGAACACTTCTGGCCACCGTACTCGAAGGCTGAGCGGAGGGTCCCGCTCACCACGCTCTCCACGTCGGCCGAGCGGTGCACGAAGTGGAAGTTCTTTCCGCCGCACTCTACAGGGGTCGGGGTTGGGGAAATGACCAGAGGAGCCGGCTCCCCCAGTTGCCCAGGGGCCCAAAGCACCACCTACGCCATCCATGGCCCGGGACCAACACGAGCACGGAGCAGCCCAGAGCGGGAGGAGGCTCAGAGTGAGCGCTGGCCAACATCCCAGAGACCCACGGGCCAGGCCCATTCTCCCACTCCACAGATGAGGAAACTGAGGCCCAGGGAGGGGTGAAGGGCATCAGAGGTGATCAGGTCCAACAGCCCCATTACACTGATGGGAAAACTGAAACTACCCAACACAACAGCAGAGGACACATGAGAACCCAAGGCCCCCGAGAGCCAGCCATTCCCAGAAGTGGGCACAGCTTTTTGTGAGGTTCTCCTGAGCCCTCGTCCACGAGGGATACTGGAGCCCACCCTATGTCGGCTGCCAGGGTTGGGCCCCTCCTCCCCACCCGTGCTGGAAACCACTCCCCCATTTCCCCAGTGGGAGGGAGCTTCAGACAGGTCACTTCACTCTCCCAGCCTCAGTTTCCTCCCTCCGTGGGAAGCAGCAGCTAACAGCAGCTGAAAGCACTTAACAGCTGCTCAACTCTGGACGAATTACGCTGTGCTTTGTCTGACCAAAGCCTCACAACAACCTCCCATTACTATCTGCAATTTCAAGCCAAGAAAACTGAGGCACAGAGAGATGAAGTCACCTGCTCCAGGTTGGAAAGTGGTAACCAGCAGCCTCTCTCCCTCACGGAGGCAGGGAAGGAGGCTCTGAGAGCAGAAAGCCACACAGCTGACCCTGAGGAGCGCTCACCTTCCCTGACACCCCCATCCGAACTCCCACCAGTCCAGGAACAGGGTCCAGACTCCCCAGTGGGCCCCACTTCACGCCACAGAGAAACATGCTGGACCACCGGTCCCAGCTCTGCTGCTCATGTGCTGGCTGCAGCTCTCCCTCCCTCTAGGCCTCAGCACATTCCCAAAATGTGCTCCACAAAACACTTGGTCCATGGGGGTCTTTGCAGAAACGGGGTTCCATGGCCCAATGAGTGTGGGAAACACTACATGGCAGACCTTGTCCTTGAAGATGTGCCATGCGTATTAGAGCATTCAAGGCTCTGAGAAGTTCTGCACAGGAGGAGTCCATTTTGCTTTAACACCACACATGCCAAATTTCCTTGACCATGAAACTGTTTCTTTGTGGGAAAACTTTAATACGCCAACAAGGTCCAGCCCTGCCTACCTCTCAGCCCGTCTTCTCCTACCAGCCCTCCTCCCTCCCTACTCATGGGCCTTGCTTTGTTTCTTCAAATACAAGTTCATTCCCACTTCTGGTCTCTGCATTTGCACTTGCCTCCGCTTACAGCTGCACTGCCCGACACGGCAGTCACCAGCCATGACTGGCTACTAAGATTTAACTTAATTAAAATGAAAGAAAACTAGATAACGCAGTTCCTCAGTCACACAGGCCACCCTTCAAGGGCTCCATGGCCATGTGTGGCTGGTGGCTGCGTATTGGAGAGTGAAGGTACTGGACGCATCCCTCATCACAAAAAGTTCTACTGGGCAGTGCTGGTGCCTGAAATGGTTCGTCCACCTGACTTGTGGCTGGATCCTCTCTACCTCCCCGCTCTTTCATAATGGCCAGGGGAGGGGTCCCTGGGGCCATAGGGGAGGAGGAGGTGAGGCAGGCCTTACCTCCAGCCAGGCGTGGGAAGGTGCGGAACCGGTCCAGGTTCTGGGCCACCTGCTTCCACAGGTATTTGAAGGTGCTGGAACCACAGGAGAAAGGGTGGGGTTCAGGGAGCCAGGCCAGAGGAAGGGGGCGGAAAAGCCCAGGGAGGAGCATTGCCGGGGGCAGCTCAGCAGGAGGTGGGAGCCAAGTCGGGGATGGCGGCTGGGAACAGGCTGCATTCCAAGACTACAGGGAGCGGGCAACGGGGGGCTAGACAGCAAGATGCTGCAGAGGAGGTCCACGTTCTGCAGCCAGGAGGACACTCAGGGCTGTGTGATCCTGGGTTCATTACTTAACCTCTCTGAGCCTCGAATTCTGCACCTCATCTGGGAAACAGGGAGAACAATCCTGACCTGGCAGGGTTGTTTTGTGATGAGTTCAAGTGTGAGGCATGTGCTTAAGACATGCTGGGCACACTGCAGGTACCTGGCAGGGAACAGACCCCGCTGTGGTCTGGGAAGGATCCCACCCAAGCCCAGCACCCAGGCCTGAGAGGCCAAACCGAGGAGAGTCCTGGGAGACGGAGCTCAGGCCCTGCCCGAAGCTGCCACCCTGGAGGGCCTCGCCTCCTCCCCAGGCTCCAAGTGTGACCAACCTCAGCACCACAAAACAATAAAAATGCTAATCACCCAGGAGCCAGTGACACAGTAGCTAATACTAATTTATGGCCTTCCCACCTTTAAGCCCGCTGCTCATCAGAGCGTGGAGAATGGGGGCCAGGCCCGCTCCGCCCGCTGATAGGCGGGGAGCCCAGGGGCCCGTGGCTGGCGGAGCAGGCCTTTTGGAAAACGGCCCTTCTCAGCAGTTCTAACGCTGCCACCACCCGCTGCCACCACCCACTCCCACCCCCAGCAAAGCTGCGGGGAAGGGGGTGGCAGAGCCTGGGGCCTGGAAGAGGAGGTAAGAAGGACCCCGAGCTGCAGACCCGGGCGTCTGGCTGCCTCCAGGCATCTCCACCCAGATAACACCCGAAGTGACCAACAGGAGATTCATCTTCCCCCGAGCCCGCTCGCCCTCCCAGGTGCCCATCTTGAACATTATCGCTGACAATCCCCCTCATCCCCACACGCACCCCAACCCCAACTCCAGGACAGGCAATGGCCACTGTGCCTCCCTGCATCCTTCTCACCTGAACCTGCCCCGTTCTCCACATCCCCCGTCTCTCCCCTGGTTCAAGCCCCTACCACCCCTCCCTGGAGGTCAACAGTTCCTGGCCAGTCTCCTGCATCAGGTCACAGAGAGATCACTGAGAATGAGGGTGCGAACACAGGGGCCCAGAGGAGCCAGCAGGGAAAGGAAACAGCGTGGATCAGGGATGCAGGGAGCCAGAGGGCACCCACCCACTTCCAGCCAGTGGTACCACCAGGAAATGCAAGATCAGAGCATCCAGGTCCAGGGGACCAAGACAGGCCAATATTTGGATTTATCTATGAAATTGTCCCAATTATACAAAGTTGGGTCATCACTGTTAGGAGTCAAAGAAAGTAGAGCCTCTTGCCAGATCCAATTTGGGGGCCATTATTTGCAATCTCTGCCTGACACAGAACTCTGACTCAGCCACTCTCCCTGCTTGAAGCCTTCCATGGCTCCCATCACCTTCAGGATAAAGGCCAGACACCTTTGCAGACTCCTAAGTATCTTATGGTCACTGAACCACTCCCCACCGCCACCTCCAGCCTGAGAGCCGGGACCTTGTCCCTGGTGTGTGCTCACCACTGAGCCTTAGTGTGAGCTCCAAATTTCCTGCTCAGCCAGTGAGTGCATGGATGGTCGAGATCAGGTAGTGGACTGCCTCCCCTACCTCAACTCAAACCATGCCCTGCCCTCACTCTCTTGCCCTGTCGCCCCCAAACTCCACACTCCAGCCACACAGGATCCTACCATGCCCCAGAGCACGTTTTTGGCTTGACAACATTGTATGTGCTGTTCCCTCTCCCAACATATATATTCTTCTCCTGCCTCTTCCCCTCTGCCTGGCCAACTCCTCTGCTTAGATGTCACCTCCTCCAGGAAGGCTTCCTGACTCCTCCAATTCATTCTGTGCTCCCCTGTGCCCTTTCCAGTAGCAGAGGTAGCACTGAAATCAATATTACCCACAGCTGTAGGGTGCACTTCCAGTCTGCGAAGCTCTTTCCTGTTCATTAACATGTTTAATCCTTGCAATGACTCTGCAAATTAAGGATAATCACTCCCTGTACAGGTGAAGAAATGGAAGCTCAGAGAGGTGAAGTGGCTCACTCATAGCCACACAGCAAGTAAGGGAGTAGGGTCCATGCATGACCCCTGGGTTCACAGCCCCATCCCCAGGCAGACAGCAGGTGAGCAGGGTTGCCTGTGAACGTCCCCTAGCCACCACAGCCTACACCATCCCCAGGGACTTACGGCACACTGCCTGTGAAGTTGATGCCACAGAGGTGCTCTGAGCTGGTGACAGTGTCCCCAAATAGGGGCCCATCAGCTGGCACAAACTGGATGATGTTGGGGGGCAGGCCGGCCTCCCGAAGGATGCGGTAGACAGCATAGCTGGCCAGCATGGCAGTGTCACTGGGCTTCCATAGGACCACGTTGCCCTGCCCGGGAGGTGTTTCAGTGATGCATGAGGATGGCACCACCAGCCCCCAACCCCCACCCCACCCTACCCTACAGCATGGTCGTCCCTCACCTGGAACCACCAGACCCTGTGCCAACCAGGACATCCCCTACCCGACCCCACTCCTCCAAGGCGTCTGGCCCTATCTCCAAAAGTCCCTGCCAAGGAGGCCACGGCACAGCCCAATCTGCCCCACGCTCTGGCCAAGGCTCCCTTTCCCCAGAAGCCTGCACCAACCAGTCCTGCCATCACCTGGGCAGGTCTGTTCTTACTGCTAGAGTCACTGAGTGCTCACCGGGCGCGGCAGGGCAAGTACACACGGGCTCTCTCAGCACATGTCCTGGGTCAGGCATGTGCAGCAGCCAGGCACGTGGGCACCTGGCCATGCACCGTGTTTGTCTGTGCACAGATGCATGAGGACGTCCCCATCCATGTCCCTAGTACACACTCCGGCATCAGCATCCAGCGCCCCTGTCTGGGGCTCGGGGTTCCCGACAACTATGTGGACCTTTCCCACCCAGGCTGTCTGGGAGCTGGGCTGCGCCTCCCCCACAGGCCTGGGACTTCATCCGGTAATAGCCAACCTCACTCCGATAATGGCAGAGGAGTGACTTGAATACCATCAACCCCGAGAGAGACTACATCCAAATCTCTCTCTGCTCCATCATTTATTTACTAGTCACTCAGTCTTGCCAAGTAAGTCACGGCTGTGTGTCTCAGTTTTGTCATCTGGCAAAGAGGCAGAGTCACAACTCCCTCTCGAAGCTGCTGAGAGGATGAAATGAGATCATCTCCATGCCGTGCTTGACAGCAGCAGGCACGTGGTGAGCACTGAAGGTCAGCGGTAATGATCATCAACAGAGCCGCCAACACTCAGCCAGCTCCGGGCCAGCCCTGCCTGCTGCTGGATGTGTCTCATTTGAGCCTCACAACCCAGTCATGGAGGCTTTCCTATTATTTCCACTTCGCAAATGAGGAAACTGTGCCTCAGAGAAGTTCAGGGATTGCCAGGGTCTCCCAGGCAAAGAGGCACGACGCTGGGATTCAAACTGGGTCTGTGGTCCCAAAGCCTACCCACAGCCCCAAGCTGCCTCCACCTTCTGTGCCTCTCCCCATGACTAGGCTGAGACCCAAGGGGCTCGGGGTGGCCTCTGTCTGTCTGTTGGGACCAGGAGGACAACCAGCTGCCGCTGTCCCACCTGTGCCCACGTCTCACCATCAGGGCCGGTGTCCCTGCCAGGTTGCCGCCAATTGCAGTGAAGTTAAAGGGCGAGATGGCCGCCACGAAGCCCTGGGGAAGGATGCAGCGGTGAGGTCAGGCCCATGGCATTGGGCTGCCCCGCCTGCTCGCCCACTGCCTCCTGCAGGTACCTCCAGACCCCGGTACACCGTGCTGTTGGTGCTCGGGGGCACGCTGATGGGCTGCTGCCCCTCCAGCTCCACCGCATACTTGGCATTGAACCGGAAGAAGTCGATGAGTTCGGCTGCAGCGTCAATCTCCGCTTGGATCACGGTCTTACCCTGCAAGGCAGAGGGCCAGGGGTCAGGAGCAGCCAACAGCCTCCTGTCCATCCTCTTCTCACATCTGACGCTGTGCCCAAAGCGAGCACTGAGCCGGGCCCCAGGAGGGACCAGGAAACATTTGGAGGGCTCATCAGGTCCCATCCCAGGGGCTGAGGGGGAAAGGATTCTCCAGCCCCTGAGCTAGCACCTCCTGTAGCCGGCCCTCTGGGCTGGACGGGGATCAGAAGAATTTTACTGATCCTCTGTAGCAGGCCAGGTACTTCCCATGCACTGTCTTCATTTCATAGCAACTCTGAATGGTGGTGCATGGCAAAGGATCTATGGTCAAGCCTCAGGATCAGAGCCTAAATTCAGGATCAGAGCCTTCCAGACAGAAGGGCAGATTAGCATGAGCTGGAGACTGGTCACTGGAAAACCAGGAGAGAGACTCGGTGTGTGGGAGGTGGATGGCTCCTTCCCCAGGAATGATGTTCGGCCTTGCTGGTTAGTTTGGGCCAAAAACCAAGAGGCGAGTGACTGTGATTCCCTTAAACCGTCAATTCTTAATAACAGCAAATGTGAGCTGCAGGGAAAAGAACTGTGGACAGCCAAGAACGGGGCTTTTCCAGATTGACGTGGCCTCCTCTTGGCACCCAAGGTCACTGGCAGGTGCACGACCTATTAGAGACACACAGCCCATGAAGCTGAGCTAAGATGTGTACCTTGCTTCCTAGAAGTTCCTGAGTCTTAGGCCAAATACAGAGAAAGCCTAAACTGATCCTAGACTGTCTTCCCAGCAACGTGCGGCTCACCAGGAACACGCAGAGCTGACGCCCACCCCAGAGGGCTGCTGAGCCAATCTAAGAAGGCATTTAGCAGGATGAGGGGCTGTCATACCAGCTCTGTGCAGCAGAGGGGGCGCTCACCATGGGGACCGAGGAGCAGGCAGTGGCAAATGCCTGATCCAGAAAGCCTGGGTTCTGGCTCCTGCAATTTACCCTTCAGGAACCCAGGTTAGTTGGCAGTGTAGGGCTCAGGTCCTGGAGGTGGTGAAATAACCCTTTCTCCCTCGACTCCTGTCCCCCGCACACTCTGCCTGCTAGAGCCACTCCTCACTCAACTTGCATTTAGCAGGGTGAGGAGCTGCCATGCCAGCTCTGTGCAGAGAAAACCATTGATCAGGGGCTTGCTATGCCTCCTGAAAGGTATCATGCAAAGCCCAGAAAAAGACCGAGAATGTCAAGACATGCTTACTATGTCCAAAAAGCTTGTAAAGGGGCAGTACCTAGGAACTCAATACACTCCAGTGCAATCTGAGCTGTAACTGATGCAGGAACAACATGCTCTGGGGAAACAGAGGCAGGAATAGTCCTTTCGGCTGGAGAAGGCTCAGGAAGTCTCACGGAGGGGGTGACATCTGGGCTGGACCAGGAGGTAAGAGTTCACTGAGCACGGAAGAGACAGCAGGCATTTCAGGCAGGAGGACACGTGGGCAGAGGCAGAGAGGATGCCTGCCATGGCCGGGGAGTCCTGCTAAGTGCCAAATGGCTACACTATGGGCAGGACAGCTTGTCAGGGAAAGGCAGAGCAGTGGGCGAGCTGGACAGAGGTGGGCAGAAGGGCCCTGGGTATGGGGCTCAGGTCTTGGGACTTGCCTGTCAGTGGTAGAGAGGTCTGGGTAGGTCATAAGCCAGGAGTCACATCCTGGAGGTGTTGGAAAGACCACTCTGAGGGTGGCGAGGGGCTGACCAAGCTAGGAGGCAGGGAGACAGTGCAGGCCACCACCAGTCCAGGCAAAGCATGACAAAGGCCTAGGAGCGAGGGCAGAGGGATGGAGGAGAGGGGACATTTCCGAGGCAGGACACACGGGCTCTGCACAATCTGTCTCGCCTAATAATTTGTGATCATCCATCCCAGCTCCTAGGCCTTGTCCCTTGAGGACATCTCTGGGTCCCCAAAAGGGCTTGGGACCCAGAAGCGCTTCAGCTGATGTCTGCTGCCGTGGGTAGGGCACACCTGACTCCCACCCCACCCCGCCCCACCCACCCGGGCCCACCAGCACCTCACCTGTCCCACCATGGTCTTGGCGAGGATCTCAGCCCTGCGCGGCCCACTCAGCATGTCTGCCGCCTTCAGGAAGATCTGGGCCCGGTCTGCAATAGGCTTCAGGTCCCACTCTTTCCGGGCAGCCAGGGCAGCCTCAATGGCTTTGTTGAGCAGGCTCTAAAGGGAGAGGGAGAGGTTGGGGACTGCCACCTGCAGCGGGAAAGGCCCTGGGGAGTGAGCGAGGGAGGAGAGACCTGGAAGGCCACTCTCTTCCATCCGGGGACAATGCCTGTCTCCCTGGGCCCTCAGCCCCCTGCCACCATAGCTGCCAACAACAGCGTCCCATCAGAGCCTGTAGTGGCTGCCAGTCTGAAGCCTGAAGGGCCCGGCCAGGTTGGTCAGCTCTCCGAGGCCTTGGCACTGAGTCCCGCAGCTGTTACACTGGCTCCACTTTCTCTCATGGTCTAATCAAAACCTTACCTTATTCTTGGGACCTGGTGCCCCTTAACCCACCATCCAGAAACTTGAGGTCAACTGGAGCCTGAGACACGGCTCTGCTGCTGGCCTCCCAGACCCCAACTGCCCTCATCGCCACACAATGCCAGTTCCTGGACCCCCAGCCACCCCAGCCCCTCCTGCTGGCCCTTTCCAGTGCCAATTCTTGGCCTAGCTTTCCATCGATGGTGTCTCCAATTGCCCTGACTCAGCCTTCCAGAATCCACCTCCTCCCCAGTCCAAGGTCTGCCCCACCACAATGGGCATGTCTGGGAATGTCTCGGCCCTGGCTGAGGCAGCTTGTGTTTGGCTCAAGTTAACCTTTGCATGCCTGGCCCAGTCAAAGACATCACCCAGGGACTCCCTCAGTGTCAGCCACCCCCTGCCCACCTACCCACCATGGCCGAAGAAGGACACAGCAACTGATGCCCCCTGCCCCCGCCATATCAGCAGCTGGCAGGGCAGAGCAGGGGCAGCAACCCTAACCCCGGGTCACCAGGCGCACGGGCTCACTCACCTTGTCTGCATAACAGAACTTGGCCACCTTATGTCCATGGTTAAAAGGCTGAAAGGAGAGAAGAGTGAGGTCCTTGCCTGGGAGGGAGGTGCCAGGATAAGGATGAAGAGGACTGGACTCAGAGCCGGTTTTCCAGGAAAGTCCTGGACACGCCTGCTGTCCCCCCTCCCCCGCTCCCATGAAACCCTCCCCAGTGCCCGGCCCACAGGTTGCTCCCTGTTAAGGGTGCTGGTGTACCCGCTATACCATGAGTAAGACATGGCTCCTTCTCCAGAAGGCTCAGAGTCCAGGAGAAAGGCATAGACCCCAGGGTCTTTCCAGGAAAGCAGGGACCTTTGTGGTCAGAGAGACATGGGTTCGAATCCTGGCTCTGCCACCTACTAGCTGTGGGGCCCCAGGTAAGCTCACTTCCTTCCCTAAGTCTCCTCATCTAGGAAACGGGGACTGCCCTCCCTGTCTCAGCATGGACAGGAGAACCAAAGGGGATCATCAATGAAAATTCTTTGGTCCAGCATGAGGCTGCGACTATGGGCAACAAAACCAGGTGAGGCCCAAAAGAATGCACCGGTGTTGTGACATGCTTGGGACTTCCGCCCTGCCCCGAAGCCATCATGGATAGAGCAATTGTTTCCTAAGCCCCAGATTTACTAATCTAAATAGGAAGATCCTCAACAAACATTTATAAACACAACCTGGTGTTGGTCCAAACCGCACCATTTTGTCAGCTCCCCGCTATTTTGCAGACCTTGGTCCAAGTGAAACATTTCACAGGAGCTCAGGCAATGAGAACCAACTGGCTCAGCCGCCTGACTGCAAGGCGGACGGAGGCCCACCTAAAGAAACTTCCCTATCTGCCGGGCGCGGTGGCTCACACCTGTGATCCCAGCACTTTGGGAGGCCAAGGCGGGCGGATCACGAGGTCAGGAGATTGAGACCATCCTGGCTAACATGGTGAAACCCTGTCTCTACTAAAAACACAAAAAATTAGCTGGGCGTGGTGGCGGATGCCTGTAATCCCAGCTACTGGGGAGGCTGAGGCAGCAGAATGGCATGAACCTGGGAGGCGGAGCTTGCAGTGAGCCGAGATCGTGCCACTGCACTCCAGCCTCGGCGACAGAGCGAGACTCCATCTCAGAAAAAAAAAAAAAAAATCCCTATCATATCTTGCTGGGTAAAGGTACAAGGAACACCACGATGACATCCCACCGGAGAGGGCCAAACCACCTGATCATAACAACATCTTATCAATATCCTGCCAGGCAGCAAGCCATACTGCCCAGACCCGTCTCACCCATACCGATGAGTACCTCAGCCTGTAAGCAGCAGTGGGCCCTGGCATTAAGCTGGTCCCCCACTTCCTCAGGTTTCTGCAATATATTGGTGTTGCTGTTTCAGCTGCCCTCTCTCTGTGTGTGTGTCTTTCTTTAACCCCTGTCTTCCCTTCAAAACCTAATGCCCAGCAGTGGTGAACGCTAGCATGACCAATGAAGCAGGGAGAAATTTCACTTCTTTCCTTCCTAGGGCTGGCAAGATAGTTTATATCATAATAGCTGACACTTTTGCTACCTATCCGTCTTCTGGTGGGTTATAGGAGCTTTCCTGTCTAAAAGAGTAGCCACGAGCCACATTTCATGTGCTCGACAACCACACGTGGCGGCTCATGGCCGCTGGAACGGACAATGCAGATCTGGAACATTTCTGTCCTCACTGCAGGAAATTCTACTGGCCGACGCTGGTCTAGGCTTGAGTAGAAAGTGACCATTCTCCTTCATGTTAAAGCTTGGCACAGTCACTCTGTATTCGGGCCACACCTGAGATTGGCCTGTGATGCTTAAGGGCAGAGAAGGTGGCTGCGACCTGGGCCCCAGTGGACTGCAGAACCCCGTCAGCACTATGTCCCGGCAAACATAGATCCTGCCCTCACATGCCCCAGAACCCCAAATGTCTTGTGCCACAGTGATCAGCACATGGCCAGAACCTCCAGCCAGGTCGGCGAGGCAATGTGGGAAATGAAAATCAGCAGTATCCACGCAGGGGCTTATCAGAATGCCAGAGCCTCGCTGCCTGGAAAAATCCCAGCTGCCATGCAGCCTCAGACGCCTGCGGAGCTACAGGTGATGGCAAGCTCTAGGCAGCTACAGAGACAACCAGGGAGCTGGGTGGCAGGTGCTGCTGTCAGCTGGCACCTGCACACACACCCAGTGACAGACAGAGTGACCTGGCCAATGCCTGCAGACCCCAGGCCACGCTTGGACAGCTCCGGGTAGTCCTGACCCAGCAACTAGAGCTCCAGGACACCGCTGTGGTCAACTCCTGCCCCAGGCTGTCCTGGGAACCTTCAGAGTGGGGGACCTGGGTCCTCCCCCTCAGTCACCCCTCCCCCTGCACACGTCTGCCCAGGGTTTCAGCCGGACAGAGCCAGAATGTGCTTGCCCTGTTTGCAAAAGGGCTGACCTTTTACTCTCCCTCAAATCACAGACCTATGAGTTTCCTGGCCCACGTAAAGTGCATGCCAGTTTCTGGATGGATAAACTCCAAGCATGGGGGCTTCTTAGGCCAATGCCATCTGAGGTGCTTGGGGCCCGGGGCCCAGCTTTTTGTCATTAGCTCCCAAACCCCCTTGGCAAGAAATCTATGAGGAATAACAGAAGATGCTGTGTGGCCCCCTCATGGCCTTTCTTGCCCAGACACAGGATGCCGCTATGGGCTGGATGCAGTGTGGGTGCCGTCCTTTGCTTTGGGAGTTTTACTGGTCCACAGAATTCAAAATCTGGGGTGGGGAGGGGCACTATAAAGGCCTTGAAGTCAGAGCCCACACATTATAAGCTTACGAGCTGTCAGAGAAAGAGGTCACATATTCAGGGGGAGGGCTGAGCCCTGCCCACCCGCTGGACATACCGACACTTGGTACTGCACGTCCGACGTCCACACCTCCTCATCCCCCACCATGCATGGGATGGCTTCCGTCCGGCCCTTCAGGTCCTTCAAGGCCTGGGGAGAGGGACAAGAGTGGGTATGGTCACCGCCTTCCTCACTTCCTCCCATCTAAAACCCTAACGCAGAGTCCACAGACGGAGGTGCCCAGGCAATACAGAAATGAGAAGGGGGCCAGGCCAGGTCGGTGGCCATCAGAGAACATGTGCTGCCCTCAGGGACAGCCGGACTCTGCTCCAGCCATTGTCACCCTGCAGGAAGGTGAGGTCTACCCATGACACAGAGATAAAAAAACTGCACCTGAAACTTATATGAAATCTCATGATTTTTAAAATGCTGGCAATTAACTGAAAAACATGTTTAACTATAAAACAACTAGGTTTATGACATCTGACCTGGCCTGAGAAGCCCCAGAGTAGCTCCAGGCTGCCACCCTGGTCCTCCCAGCTGTTCCCACACTCCAGACCCACAGCCCTCCCAGGCTTCCTCCCAAGGCTGGGAGCAAGGGTAGAAGCGGGTGATGGCTGCAGGCACAGAGCACTATCTCAGGGCTGCTGGGGATGGCCTCCGCTCCATGCCCTGCACCTCTCAGGTGCCTCCCACCCTCCCATTACCTTTTGCAGGGCATCTCGCTCAGGGCTGCCCTGGGTGAAGGCTAAGACGGGCTCGTTGGCCACCTTCAGGGAGGAGGTGTGCTTCCACCGCAGCCTGGAACACAAGGGCAGGGGACAGAGGCAGAGAGGTCAGCAGTGGCCCCACCACCAGACCCCAGCCCCTCTACCTCCGACAGGGGGTCCTAGGTGGGCACCCAGAGCCTGAAATCCAATGCAACTAGAAAGTGGGGGGTCAAAACCCCACCTTGGGCTGGGCATGGTGGCTCACACCTGTAATCCCAGCACTTTGGGAGACCAAGGCGGGCAAATCACTTGAGGTCAGGAGTTCGAGACCAGCCTAGCCAACACGGTGAAATCCCATCTCTACTAAAAATATTTTAAACGTTAGCCAGGTGTGGTGGCATGTGTGCCTGTAGTCTGAGCTACTCAGGAGGCTGAGGCAAGAGAATTGCTTGAACCCAGGAGGCAGAGGTTGCAGTGAGCCGAGATCGTGCCACTGCACTCCAGCCTGGGTGAGAGAGCGAAAAACTCCATCTCAAAACAACAACAAAAACTCACCTTGGGGGTCCACAACCCAAGGTTCAAGTCCCAGTCCCACGGTTTTGTGTCCTTGAGCCTGTGAGTTGCCTCCTGTGAGCGTGGTTCTACATCTATCAAGTAAGAATAATCGCACCGAACTCACGCGGTTGTTTGAAGTTTAAAAACAGATGCAAAACCACGTTTAAGTATTTTGCACATGCAAAGCGTTACTCTCCCTTTCTTCTCCCACAAGGCAGGCTTTATCCCAAAAAGACCCAAGCTCCTTCTCTCTCTAAGCTGAAAGGGCAGCACATTCCAGAACACAGTCTCAGAATGTGAACCAGCTGAGATCCCCTTGGCACAAAGGGCTGAGAGCTCTGGCTGGGCAGGAATGTCCAAGATGTGGACCATGAACTTGGAGGGCTGCCCTGAGCTCAGCTCACAGCCCCGGGAGGGCTGGCCCTGGGGGTGAGGTGCCTGATTCCAGGACACTGAGTCTCAAGAACTCCTTGCTCAAATCCTCTGACCTCTTTCCACCACCCCCTACCACATCTGAGGGTCACAAGGTGGGAGGTCAGGTGGCTCAAAGCTAGGACGCTGGGGTCAGTCATTCCAGAGCTGGAGCCTCAGCTCTGCCACCTCCCAGCTGTGGGGCTTCCCCTTCAGGCCTGTTTCCCCCTCTGTAAATGAGAAGAATGATGATGACAAAGTCAACTAATGCCCAAAAGGCACTTGAAATTGACAAACTTCCCATCTACCGTGGCATAGGATGGGCCTCACCAGCCACCTCTCTACAGAAATAAGGTCATTTCGGTCCTAAAAGGAAAATGACTAGTTCAAGATCAAGAGTAGGGGAAACCTGCACTTGAGTCCAGAAGGCCCAGATACCATCTCTCTCTGGTGTCAATGGCCCCAGACAACCCGAACAGCTGGAAGTGCACAGGTGGGGTTCACTGGTCGGCGCAATGAGGGAAAACACACAGCGTAGGGAACCACAGGGCATCTCAGTAAGATGCTGTTAGGAAACCCATGGGGTTTGGCAGGGTGACTTGGGGAGGGTTTAAGGAAGCCACGATTAGCTCTGGATTGGCTGCCGTCAGAAAGTGGGGGTGAGGCTGACTGGGAAAAAAGGAACATTTACCAAGATGTGCAGAGCTTTGTGGGTGGCACAGAGACCTTGTTTTTGTCCGTGCTTAGACAAAAATCATGAAGAGAAGGCCGGGCATGGTGGCTCACACCTGTAATCACAGGACTTTGGGAGGCCAAGGTGGGCGGATCACTTGAGGTCAGGAGTGTGAAACCAGCCTGGCCAATATGGTAAAACCCCATCTCTACTAAAAATACAAAAATTAGCTGGGCGTAGTGGCCCACTCCTGTACTCCCAGCTACTTGGGAGGCTGAGGCAGAAGAATCACATGAACCCGGGAGGCAGAGGTTGCAGTGAGCTGAGATCACGCCACTGCACTCCAGCCTGGATGACAGAGCAAGATTCCATCTCAAGGAAAAAAAAAAAAAATCAGGAAGAGGGCTTATTGTGTCTCATCTGATCATGGTCTCAGAGGGACGTGGCCTGAGGCTAGTGTTCTGTGAGATTGTTTTTGCCCTATGGGAGACAGACTGGCCCGGCTATGAGTGTCGGGGGCCAGAAGGAGTCTGGGGCTCAAAGACCCAGCCTGGGAGGCCTGAAGGAATGACACAAAACCAAAGGAGTGTGGCCAGGCCCTGTGTTCATTCCACTTGACTTGAGGTTGACTGAGGACCTGCTGGGTCTCTGGTGCCGTCTCAGACCCTGGAGATAAAGCAGTGACAGAGACAGCAAGGCCCCTGGCTGCACACAGGTGACCTTCAGTGTGAGGCCTGGTCAGGAAATAAGCAAGGTAACCGCAGATGGTGAGCATGGCAAACAAGGGGGAGAATAGGGCTGCTTCAGCCAGGGTGGTCAGGGAAGGCCTCTCTGAGGAGGTGACCCTGAGAGGGACTTAAAGGAGGCTTGAGAGGAGCCGGGAAGAGCATCCCAGGTAGAAGGAGGCGGGGGGGTGCTGAGAGGGGCCTGCGTGGTAGAGGGAGAGGGAGAGGCAGGGGCAGCGCACCCAAGATCCTGACAGGTAAAGTGAGCACATAGGACCTTCTCTCCACTCCCCTCCCCTCCCCACCAAACTCCACCCTGAGCCAGTAGCTCTGCACTCCCCACCCCCACTCTGCCTCCCACTAGCTGTGTGACCTTGGGCAAGTCACATGTCTTGAAGCCAGTTTCCCTCCGTAAAACACTGACACCCCCTCATGGGGTTACTACGGAGATTTGATAACGATAAATACATTAAAATCTGCACGGCCCTCTCCCATCTACCATCATGAGAAGAATGGAGAGGCAGCCACGAGTCTCCACAGTCCCTCAGGAAGGGGCAAGGCAGTGTCAATCCCCTGGGACCATCTGGAAGCTTCTGACAGGGACCTCAGCTAAGCTCCTGACCCTGCATTCAAGCTGCGCTCCAGGCCTCAACAGCACCACACCCACCAAAGATGGTGAGCCAGATATCACCATCAACTCTTTCAGCCGAGAAGCGGGACTCCAAATAACTGAGTCTGTCCCAGCCCCTCTTCGGAGCCCAGGTCCCAGTGGATGGGAAAAGCACAGGCCCCAGAAGTGGTCAAATCCGGAGGCAAAGCTCACACCTGCTCCATGACCTCAGTGCATTCTTAGAAAGTCTGCGAGCCTCAGTTTCCTCATCTGGAAAATGGGTACAATACTACCAAAAAGAGAAAAATAGCTCAGAGCAGTGTGAGCTATGTGAAGTATGCAAAATGTATCAGGCCCAGGGAGACACGAATACGGGACCTGAGTCATGCCCTTTGCATCCACACCCGATGGCAATTATTTCAAGGCATTTTGTTTCTGACTAGCTGCCTCATCCATTAACTTCATGATCCTGGAAAGCGTCACACAAAGAACAATGCACAGCCAATCAGTAGCTTTTTTTTTTTTCTTTTTTGAGTCGGAGTCTTACTCTGTCACCCAGGCTGGAGTGCAGTGGTGTGATCTCAGCTCACTGCAACCTCCGCCTCCCGAGTTCAAGCAATTCTCCTGCCTCAGCCTCCCAAGTAGCTGGGATTACAGGTGCCCGCCACCACACCCAGCTCATTTTTTGTATTTTTAGTAGAGATGGGGTTTCACCATGTTGGCCAGGCTGGTCTCGAACTCCTGACCTCAAGTGATCCACCCGCCTTGGCCTCCCAAAGTGCTGGGATTACAGGCGTGAGCCACTGTGCCCGGCCGGTAGCCTATATTATTTTAATATAAATTTTTGGTAAATGACTTAGAAACTGCCTCTTTCCTCCGCACCTTAAAATCCCACTTGTTACTGCAGCTAATCGGAGTGTATATTCGAGGTAACTTGAATCTATGCTCCCCGGTGGCCATCCTCAAGTTCTGAGCTCGAATAAACTACTTAATCCTTCTTTCTGAATCTCACTATTTAAGGTTGACATGATGCACCTTGCAGGGCCATCAGGAGGATTACAAGTGTTGGCCTTTCCTCACCCCTCCAGCTCTTGCTTTCCAAAGAAAACTGTAAAGGTCTCAGAATGCTATTTCAGTAGATCAGGCTTTCAGAGACAAATGGGCTCCCAGATGCCCCCAAAAATCACAGCCTCGGGGACTGGCCCAGGTACTCAGCAACTGCTGGAGGAATACACAGCACCATATTCCATCCCCAGGTTAAAACATAGTAGGCCAGTTGCAGTGGCTCACGCCTGTAATCCCAGCACTTTGGGAGGCTGAGGTGGGCGGATTGCTTGAGGTCAGGAGTTCGAGACCAGCCTGGCCAACATGGCAAAACACCATCTCTACTAAAAATACAAAAAAATTAGCCAGACGTGGTGGCACGCGCCTATACATCCAGCTACTCAGGAGGCTGAGGCAGGAGAATCACTTGAACCTGGGAGGTAGAGGTAGCAGTGAGCCCAGATCGTGCCACTGCACTCCAGCCTGGGCAAGAGAGCAAGACTCCATCTCAAAATATATAAATAAATGTAGTAGCGGCCAGTTCTCCTTTCTCTGTTTCCTCCCAGGAAATGTCAGAGTCAGAGATCCTGCAGGCCTCCGTCCTCCTTCCACAGGGCAGAGGCCCAGATGCCCACTGTGACCTCAGGATCACATGCCCCCATGGCTTTCCCTGTGCCTGGAAGTCTCCAAGCACTGGCCCAGCTGTCCGTCCATCAGTCTGAGTGTGGCCTGGAGAACAGACACTAGTTCAAAGTTCAGCCTGAGTCAACTGCAGCTAAAAATAACCTAAGGACTCCCACCCATCAGTGCTTTCTTTTTTCTTTCTTTCTTTTTTTTTTTTGGTTCATGAACAATTTTGGGCTAACAGGAGTATCCATCCACTGGCTGCTCGGGTGAAGGCAGAGATGAATCAGTCACAGGACTTGGGGCCTCTCTGAGGATCCATGAGGACCTTCTTGGCAGGACAGCATTCCTCATCCATTCACGCATTTATGCAGTCAGTACACATTTATTCCACATGGCAACGATGCAGAGATAAATTGGATCAGGTCAATAACAGCTCACTCAATTATTCAGCACGTGTTTTCCAAGCACCCAGGAAGTGCCTGGCTCTGGGAGGCAGATATGGATCCAACCCAACCTTTCTCAGAGCAGCTCTCAGTCCTCCCACTTAGGGAAGGCGGCACAAGACAGAGTCTGAATCTGACTCAGGTTTCCCTGAAAATCTGCAGTGCCCTTTCTGCTCATGCCCTGAGCCTGAGACCTCGAGTTGGTCCCCCTCACCCTCTACAAGTGGGATCTGATCTACGAAGGCCATGCACCGTTTCACCTCCTGCACCGGAAGTTGTCAGGGCTACAAATGCTGAGATCTGATCCACGAAGGCCATGCACCGTTTCACCTCCTGCACTGGAAGTTGTCAGGGCTACAAATGCTGGGATCTGATCCACGAAGGCCATGCACCGTTTCACCTCCTGCAGCGGGACATGTCAGGGCTGCAAGTACTGGGATCCGATCCATGAAGGCCATGCACCGTTTCATCTCCTGTGGCGGGAGATGTCAGGGCTACAAGTACTGACATATGATCTACAAAGGACATGCACCATTTCACCTCCTGCACCAGATGTCAGGGTTGCAAGTACTGGGATCTGATCTACAAAGGCCAGGCACCATTTCACCTTCTGCACCAGGAGATGTCAGGGTTGCAAGGAGATGTCAGGGTTGCAAGGAGCTGTGGGCCAGCCAATGCAGCTTCAGAAATCTATAGAGGGAAAAACTGAAAAGACACAGAGGGCCCAGACTCCACCTTGCCCAAGACACCTGGTCCAAGGTACTAGTCACTTTCACCTGGACTCACGCCATGCCAGTCCTGCTCCAGTCTCCAAGTCATTCAGGTCCACACCGCAACTAAAGTTAACATGAAAATCTGATCATCAGAGAGATGGCACAGTGGGGAGCTCAGTGAGAAACTACTCAGTGGCTTCTCATTTCTTCTAAAATAAAGACATCAGAATCCTTACCAAGGCCTCCAAATGTATTCCCCATCACCCTGCCCCATTTGCTGCAATCTGGTCACCCCGGTCTCTTCTGGGGTCCTCTCTGCTTGAGATGCCCTCCACTGGTCCAACCTCACACAGCCGGAATGGGGCTCCTATCGGATTCCTCTCATAGCTCTAGACTTTTCTGGAAGCACTAGTGAAAACCCTATTATAGAGCTCTGACTGACTATCTGTGTGCCCGCCAGGCCACAGGCTCCACACAGCCAGCCCGTACCCATTCCATTCACCACCAGGCACCCCAAGCCTAACACACTGACCGGCCACAGTAAGCACCTGAGAAATACAATCAATGCGTGAGTGTCAGAGCTGACACCAGGCCCCCAGGACTGGACTCCAAGGCCAGTGCTCTTCTGCTATCACCTGGGGCTGGACACTGGCCCCTTGGGTTCCCCAGTGGCTAAGGTGAGGGGTGGCCAAGGACAAGGAGAGGAGAAACAGAAAGGAAATTATCTTTGCTTCATGCAGCCTCCTGGCTTTTCCAGCCATTATCTGGAGCCTGAAAAGGCTAATCCTCCCTATCACTGAGATAAAGGCAACACTAGGTGAGCAGAGAAAGTGCAGGGCCCAGGGCAGGGCCTGGAGGGAAAGAAAGGCCCAGCCAGGCAAAGTGGCTCACACCTGTAATCCCAACACTTTGGGAGGCTGAGGAGGGTGGATCACTTGAGGTCAGGAAGTTTGAGACCAGCCTGGCCAACATGGTGAAACCCCGTCTCTACTAAAAATACAAAAATTAGCTGGACATGGTGGCACATGCCTGTAATCCCATCTACTTGGGAGGCTGAGGAAGAAGAATTGCTTGAACCCGGGAAGCAGAGGTTGGAGTGAGCCAAAATTGTGCCACTGCACTCCAGCCTGGGCAACAGAGTGAGACGATGTCTCAAAAAAAAAAAAAAGAAAGAAAGAAAGACCCAATGCCAGGGATGAGCTGCTTCAGCCACTGCCCAGCAAACATCAGGCAACATTTGTCAAGCACTTGCCACCACATGCCAAGCATTAACCTAAGTGAGACAGGATCATCTCACTGAATCCACCACATAAGCGTATGAGGAACGCATGACAGGTTGAGCATCCCTGATCCAAAAATCCAAAATCCGAAATGTTCCAAAATCTGAAACTTTTTGAGTGTCAACATGACGCTCAAAGGAAATGCTCATTGGAGCATTTTGGACTTTGGAACTTGGGAGTAGGGATGCTCAACTTGTTCAGCAAATTCTCCAAAATCCAAGCAAGTCCAATATACAAAACACTTCCGGCCAGGCGCAGTGGCTCATGCCTATAATCCCAGCGCTTTGGGAGGCGGAAGAGGGCGGATCACTTGAGGTCAGGAGTTCTAGACCAGCCTGGCCAACATGGCAAAACCCCATCTCTACTAAAAGTACAAAAATTAGCTGGACGTGGTGGCGTGTGCCTGTAGTCTCAGCTACTTAGGAGGCTGAGGTAGGAGGATGGCTTGAGCCCAGGAGGTGAAGGTTGCAGTGAGCCAAGATCTGGCCACTATACTCCAGCCTGGGAGGTAGAGTGAGACTCCATCTCAAAAAAACAAAAACCCAAAAAACGAAACACTCTGTTCTCAAGCATTTCAGATGAGGGACACTTGACCGTAGAATGATCTGTTTACGGATGAGGTTCAGAGTTACTCACTCCTGGCTCAGGGTCACAGCTCATGAGTGACAGAGCAGGATTTGACCCCAGCTGTTCCTTACTCAGGAGACTTACAGTATGGCTGAAGCACCTGGAACATCTCAGAGGCCCATGGTCAGGTGGGGCTGATGGGACACGTTCATCCTCCTCACCATACAGCTAGAACCTCATTTCCACCTGAGGAAAGCCGCCGCCCCAAGGTGGGCAGTGACTTGCCCAAGGTCACTCAGCTGTCCACTGGCACAGCAGCTCAGCCCAGGGACTCTTCACTTCATGCCATGACCTCTGCCAGGAAAGGGAAGGTTTGGGGATTAAGGAGGCTGCAAGAAAGGGAGAAGTCTCTTCCATCCCCTGAGGTGAGCAGGGTCAAAAGCCTAACAGAAGGTCGGACGCAGTGGCTCACGCCTATAATCCCAGCACTTTGGGAGACTGAGGCAGGAGGATCACTTCAGCCCAGGAGGATGAGATCATCCTGGCCAACATGGTGAAACCCCGTCTCTACGAAAAAAAAAAATACAAAAATTAGCTGGGTATGGTGATGTGCACCTGTAGTTCCAGCTACTTGGGAGGCTGAGGTGGGAGGATGACTGAGCCCAGGAGGTTGAGGCTGTAGTGAGCTGAGATCGTGACACTGTACTCCAGCCTGGACAACAGAGTGAGACTCTGTCTCCAAAACAAACAAACAAACAAACCAACAATAATAACAGAAGAGGTTTGGCATCTGGGGTACTTAATTGGATTAAACAGAAGAGGTTTGGCATCTGGGGTACTTAATTGGAATAAACAGAAGAGACCGAGGACATCTGAGTTCCATACCTCCCCTCCTGCCACCATCCTTCACTGCTGGGCCCTGCTGTCTTGATATTCCTGATCGAAGATGATCACTCCAGGAAGCCCATTGGTGGGAGAGGGGGATCATCATAACCACAGCAGCACTTACTGAGCATTTCAGGTGCTGGGCACTCCAAAGTGCTTTTCATGTATGAGACCATTTAACCCGCAGGACAATCCTATGAGGTGACTACTACTGTCATCTTTATTTTCCATATGAGAACATAAGGGAGCCCAGAGAGGGTGAGTAACCTGCCCGGGGCCACAGAGCTGCCAAGAGTTGGAGCCAGGATCCAAGCCATGCTGTGTTCTGGACCATCTCAACAGCAACCGTTCAACGCCTACTGTGTGCCGGGCCAGATGCAGGGCACAGGAGGCAGGCTGCTCCCAGGGGTGCCACTGCCAAGCACTGCCTCAATGGTGCTTTCACTACTTTAGAAGTGTGACAATAATCACAGGTTTTAATTATTCTTCCACTCAAATACTCACAGAGCACACATTCGGTACCAGCATCCAGGAAACCACTGATCACATCACCGCTAATCCTTGCAGCCACCTGCTACGTGGCTGTTAATACAATCATCCCCATTTTGCAGATAAGGATACTGAAGGGACAGAAGCTGCCTTGCCAAGGCCACAAAGCACTGAATGGGCTCACCGAGGTGGCCAGCAGGACATTCCAGGCCAAAGGCACTGCCCCAGCCACTGGTTGGAGGAGTTCAAGAGCAGAGAATGTCTAAGGAATGGTGGGAAATGCCAGCCCTCGACCCAGGACAAGCTGTGCCCATCCAAGGGCCGGGCAGACTGGGAAAAGCATTGTGTGCTTTTGATATTTTGAAAATTAAACCATCAGGTAGCCTGAAAAGGGTCCAAAATCACCCAGGATCACTGCAGGGGACACGGTAGTAACCAGTTCCGGCCCACAAGCCCCCTGATGTCAGATGGGCTGAGCTGGAGTCATGTCTGGGCTTGGCACAAGAAGTAAGGAACAGAAGTGAACTCTTATAAGCCTACTACATGCCTGGGCTGGCTATTAATCTGTATCCTACTTGTTTCCAAAGAGAACCGAGGATACTGATGGTAAAGTTGATTGAGAAAAAAACAGGAAGTCAGGGTTAAAGGAGAAAAGAGACAGTCAGTTGGGAGGCCTGGTGTTCACCAGCTCAAGGCCTCGGACAAGTTTTCCTTAATTTCCATGGGCCTCAGTTGTTTAATCTGTGAAATGGGGGTGGTAACCCCTACATCATAGGTTGCTGAGAGGCTGAGTAAAATAATCCACATGAAAAGTAAATGGCAGTCATTGTTACCAGCTGCCATCCCTGGGCCCACCTATAAAGGCCACACTTCATGGTGATTGTCCTGAGGCTGGCCGTGATAAATATCGATTGACAAGGAAGGGCTCACATGATAAGTTCATTCATTCCCTAAATGTTTGCCAAGGGCTTACCAGGTGCCAGACACAGTTCCAGGGCCTGGGAACATACTGTAAGGCAGACAAGTGTATAAAGGGAAAAAACAAGCTACAATAAAGTATGGGCAGATGAGCTTGTTTCTATGAGGTTTTTTTTGAAAGCATATCTATTCATGGAAAGTTAAAGGACATGAATCAAAATGTTAACAGTGGGTACCTCTGTGTGGTACAATTCCAGGTGATTTTTCTATTTTTTTTGCCTTATCTGTACTTTTCACAGTTGACATGTATTAAACTAAAAGAAAACATGTATCAAGGGTATTTTTTAAAACTAGCAGAGATTCCTGGCACTCAAGGCAAAAAAGAAAACACTAAGAAGCATCTCCTATACCCGTTCCTCAAAAGCAGCGGTTTTTCCCAGGACTAGAGTTTTACACGCAGGACACTGAGGGATGTCACTGAAAATGCCCTGCGACTGTTTCTCCATAAATGCAGACATGGCATGTCACAGGTGTGCTCTAAATGTTCACTGAGTAAATGAACAAGTGATCAAACATCAAAGCTGTTCCTCTAGAGCACTGGCTCTCAACCAGAGGTGATTTTTGTCCCCCAGGTAACATCTGACAATGTCTGGGAACTTGTATTTCCTGTCAGGGCCAGGGTTTTTTTCATAATTGTCAGGGCCGGGGGTGCCCCTGACATGCAGTGGGTAAAGGCCAGGGACGCTGCTAAACATTCTACAGTGCACAGGACAGACTCCACAGCAACCAAAATGTAGCCCCAAATGCGAACAGTGGTGAGGTTGAGAAATCCTGTCTAGGGCATGCGGCCAGCTGCCGTATCAAAGGGGTAACCTGAGCCCAGGGAACCGGCTGCAAAATGCTCTTTCTCTTTCCCCTCTCAGTTCAGGAGGCCTCATAATTCAGAGCATAAATCTGGATTTAGACCAACTGTAATTTCAGTCATATATCTCTGATGGCAGATCGTTTCCCATGATAATACAGGAATGAGACAGTACTTACCGGCTCGGTGTTAAGCCCGTGGTGCTTAATTGCTTGATAATTATTATTGTTATCATGGGCTTATCTTTTAGAACATAGATTGCTTTCTACTAGATATTGGAGGGTTTTCCTGTGCATTTCTCCCCTGTTAAGCCGAAAACTCCTCAAAGGTCCCAGCCCATGTAAATTCCCTGGGTACTCCTCATCTCTAGGGTGTTTGGCAGAGCACCAGCTCACAGTAGGCACTCAGTAAACACAAGACTCTATAAGCTCCATCTTCCTGAGTCTCAGAGTGCAGGGAAGGCCTGCAAATGGGATCACACAGGGAGTATGGCAAGTGTGGCCCCAGTCTCAGCCTAGAAGAGGAACCCCTCTGTCCCATGTCCTCTTCCTGCGCCCTTTCCTATCCCCTCTCCACCCACAGAGGACACACAGCAGTGTTGAAACTCACTTGTGCTCAGAGCACCACCATGCCGTCCCTTGGGGGAAGGGAGAGGGCCACTGATTAACTCAGAAAGGGCACAGCTCATCAGGAAAGACACTGCCACTAACAGCCCCAGGGGTCAAGCAAACAAAACTCAAATGGGAGGGGGGGCCGATCCACAGGTGGGCAGCCCCACCAGACTAGGAACCCCTCTGGGGCAGGGTCTGTGTCCCACCTACCTCTCCAAACCTAGCTCCGAGCTGGAGGGGCTCTGAGAATATTTGTCATTGAGTGGGCAAGGGTCCAGGCACCTGGCTCCACAATGTCAGGTTTGCAAATCGGGATTTGAAGGGCAGGTCCACCCCTGAACTGCTCCTGGGTTTCTTCATTATTTGGAATAATAACCTGCCTCACAGGAGTGAGCAGTTTAAATAGAGGTGATAATGATGATGATCGTGGCAATAATAATAACCGGGCGCTGCCTTTGCGCTGGGCACTGTTCAGTGCACTCCCCATGTATTAACTCATTTAATCCTCATGATAAGACACCTGCCAAGTGCCCGGCCAGCATTTGGTTCATTATAAGCACTCTATAAATATGATTATTCCACCTACAAGAAGAAAGGAATCCTTTTTTCTGTCCAACATTTAACTTGAAAAAAAAAAAACGGGCGGCGGGTTGTGTGGGGAGCGGAAAAGAGAGAGGTAGAAATCCTGGTAGAAGGAGAGGACTCGGGGAAAACGGGGCGGGATGGGGGCACTGAACGTGAGACGAGGGTGGGGAAGTGAGATGTGTGGTGTGCTAAAAATAGAAGGGCCCCTCAGGGGAAGCCAGCAAATTGCGAAGATCCAGTATTAGGAGTGAGGTGAGTGACTACAGAGGCTACTTTCCGAGCGTGGGAACCGGCAGGGCCACCGAGGCACCCTACTCGGTCGCAGGATTCGGGAAGAGGGGTCCCCTCGCTAAAGGAGGGTGACTACCTGAGGGAGGAGGCTAAGGGATCTCAGTGGGAGAAAGGCCTGGGTGGGGGTCGGAGGGGAGCCCCTGAGGAACTTGGCGTTGACCGAGGCAGCTTGGGGGTCCGGCAGGGAGGGAGTGCGGCGCGGGGGACGCCCAGTGACTCTCAAGCTCCCGGGCCCCAGGCGCGCGCTCGGGCCGCCCCGAGCCCCGTGCTCACTCACCCGGCCCCGGTCCAGGGGCGGGACAGCAGGGCGCGGCGGAGCGCGGGCGCGGGCAACAGCATCTCGGGCTAGCAGCGGGGCTGTTCGCTGTATCGTCCGCCCGGGCGCGGCTAGAATGCACAACCCCGTCCAGAGCGCACCACCTCGATCCTCGGGGGGAAACGAATCACCCCGGCAGTCCTCCGAGCTCGGGATCAGCCAAAGTCCCACTATATTTAGCTTCGGCTAATAAAAAATATTTCTACTGCCATAACGGGGGCATTACACAACACAGGACAAGGGAACCCGAAAGCGAAGTCCTGAAATGCATGCGTTTCCCCTCCTCTCTTTATGGTATGACCCGGGGGAGAGGGCGTGAACTCTGTCGACCAATCAGAGTGACACACCAAAGCTTCTGAACCAATCAGCGGGGCGGTCCTGTTGCAGCCTTCCAAAGCGGAGCAGAGAGGGGCAGAATAGAGCCAATGAGATAACCGGAATGGGACACGTGCTGAAGCGGGGCAGAAGGACTCGCTGCGCCCGGCCCTCTGGCGTGCGCCCCGGGTGCGGTGGGAGTCGGACGGACTTCTCTCGGGCTGCCGGTGGCTTGTGCAAGGCTGGAAACCTGTCCGCTACCAGACTCCTCGACCCCGCAGGGCCACAGCGCGGCCAGCCCCCTGCTTCTTCCCGGGGGCTGCGGCCCCTGGAATGAGCCTGCCTTCCAGCTTCTTGGCCAGGACCCAGCCGCTCTCCACCTACCCTCCAGGCGCGGGGCCGGCCAGCTTCTTAGCTTCCTTGCAGATTACGATCAATGCAAGATAAAACCTGAGCTGGCCAACGCTTAGCTTTTCATTTAAAGCCTTTGGCCGCAAAACCAGTTGTTCCTGAGCCTTTTACCCCCAAGTAAAAATTTCAGCTTTCTTTGCAAAATGTTGTGTGCTTGGTAAACACTAGAATGCTATTTAAAACTTGGATTCTGAAGTCTTCTCTGATGACGAGGTCTCAGGGACCCAATCTATTCCTAAAGTAATGTTACGTTTCCTTACTCTCTGTTCTAATTTGTTTATATTTCTTCCAGCAGCGTGAACCGGGCACCTGCCTAGGAGTCAGTTCCGATGTTGATTCTGGTTCCTCAACAGGGCACTAGGCAGACTACATATCCTTTCCGGGCCTCAGTTTCCTCATCTGTAAAACGGAGGTAATAGTACCCAACTCACAAAGCCCCCGTGATCTTAAGCCACTTATTTTTCTCCAGATTACACCATTTGAGGTACTTTGGGAGAATGTAAACATTTAAATGAAGAGTAGGAGAGGGAGATCACCTAAGTGCCAAGTATTAGGAATGGCAAAAAGCAAATTGGAATTGGTGGCGGCTATTTGTCTTCATCTTTGGAGAAAACCCTAGACAGGTGGGCTCAGTTCACATTTGGGCAATGTTGCCCTGAACATGCCCATTAACAAGAAAAACTAGAACATTGGTTAGTGTGAAATCCAGAGCCTGGGAAGGT
This sequence comes from Gorilla gorilla gorilla, assembly GCF_029281585.2. NCBI lineage: Eukaryota > Metazoa > Chordata > Mammalia > Primates > Hominidae > Gorilla > Gorilla gorilla. The sequence goes on along the minus strand of NC_073224.2, from coordinate 221,003,298 downwards.
GACCTCCTGTGGGCACGTTGGAGAGCCTGGAGAAATGGGGGCTTTGTGGTTAAAAGGACATCAGTTGCAAACCAGGCCAAGCCAGTTACTGAGCCTGTGATGTCTCATGTCCTCTCTTCCCCTTCAGTAAAATGTGTGTAATGATTCCTGCTTTGTCATCTTCCAAAGCTTTTATTGTGAGCTACAAATGTAACAGGTGATATGAAATCCCCTATTTTATGGCTAATTAGCTAATGAGCTTGAGTGTTTCTGTGGCCTTCCGTCCTCCTACCCCTCCCCCAACACCAGATTCATCTTCTATTTAAAAACAAAAACAAAAAAAAGCACCATCAGTTCTAAGACATTTCACTTTATTTAAAAGAAGCCAATATACAGGATATAAAGGGCATGATATTTACAACAGTACAGTAAACAGGTTGGTTTCCGGTAGGATCAGTAGTCTTTCCATGAGTATAAATCCCCCCCTTCCCTGTGATGCTAGACCCAGCTGGCAGACAACAGCAACGGTGGGGCAGGATCATGGGGTATAAAGTCTCCCTGGGTGGGGCTAAAAATCAGGTAGATGCAAAAACGTCCACAAGGGGTCTTGCAGGGAAGGGCTTTGCCTCATTTCTTTGAGGGCTTGGGAGGGAGGGGTCTTGGTGAGGGATTTGCTCAGAACTAACACACAGCCCACCCTGAGCCTGGAAATCATCCATTCATAGAAAATTCCCTTCCAGAGAGAATCTGGCTTTACCTGCACCCACCCAGTCCCCTCCAGACTCCCCAATCCAGGAGAGAGCTCTTCTAGAGCCAGAGCTTGGTGTCTCAAGGGGGAAGACCCCTGTCCTAGGAAACCCCCAGCACCCTGATCCCTCCCCCGCAGGGCCCTGGGGGGAACATAGCAAGGACTGCAGCCCAGGCTTGGCCTGGAGTAGACACAGCCAGGGCTGGGCTATGAGCATCTTAAGCCATTTCCACTCCTGCTCCAGCTGCCTGACCACCTGGGACCCGCGAAGGCCCAGGCTCCAAGGAAGTCGTGTGCTCCCACTGTCACCCATGCTCTGCTGCCTCCCAACCCTCTTCCAACGCAACTGGGTTGGAAATGGATCTCGGCAGACCAGAGTCAGAGTAACTAATTAATCAGAGCCTATCCCCAGAGCCCAGCTTGTTCCCTCCCTAATGCGCCTTGTCCCTTCCCCCACCCACCACATTTCTGAATTTCCTACAGCCCACCCACCCCCTCAGATCCCCACCCCAAGACTTCCAAGGAGCTGAGGGGTCAGAGGAGAGGAGAATGGGGTGAAGTGGGACCTACACTCTGCTGAAGCTGCTCATGGGTATGGATGACCAAAAGTGAGGACAGAAGACGAGGCCGGGGGACAGGAATGGGTTCCATTCAATCCAGCAACAACATGCACCATGTCTCGTCCACAGGAAAATGCTGGGCTACCACAACTGCCTACCCTAGATTAAAAAAACCTTCCTTTCATAAAAATAGATGAGAGTCTCTTGCTTTATAAATAGATTACATTTAGCTTAAGTTACATCTTATATTCTCCCCCACCCCACCCCCTCTCCTCCCACTCCAAGCGTAAGTGGTTTAATTCTCCCTAGGCCATCTGAGCTCTACCCACAGAGTTAGTCCACGATGGATTTGGCCCTTCAGGGACCTCAAGACATTTTCTCAAGACGAGAAAGAAAAATGTGTTGATTTGCCAATAATTTTTTTCTCTGTTCGGAGTCTCAGAGGAGTGCGAGTGTATGTGTGTGTGTGTGTGTGTGTGTGTGTATTTCACAACCAACCAGGGAGCCAAAAGGATGCTAGTCTTCCTATCCCTCCCCAATCCTCTGTTTGTATAAAACCCCCAAAAACAGGAGACAGAGGGCAGCGCAGGAGAGCCCATCTGAGAACAATTCTAAAATACCAGTGTCAATATGACACTGGGCTTAGAAATAGAAAGTCAAAATTAAGTATTTACAGCTTTACAAAGGATGGACCAATTCGTCCCAGCTAGGACTGGTGCTGCCCCAGCGAGCGTTGGGATCTTTCTTGGCAAGCTGTGGGCTCATGGTGAGGGGACAAGCAGGGCCCACTGACATTAACTGAAAAAAGCATGTGGTGGAGAGGCAGGCAGGCAGGCAGGCCGGACCCAGGAACCAGCCCAGGAGGCAGGCCCATCACACTCTGGCTTTCCCTCTCCTACCCACCTGCCCCAAGTCCTCACTCCCAAGAGGAGAGCAGATATTAAAAGCCAGCCGGAAGGGACTCTCAGGCCAGGATCTCTTTCTGACTCCTGCAGTTTTCAAACTCCCTAGAGTACCCTAGTCCTCAAAGACAAATGACCTATGTATACAAGGAGGAAAGTAAAAATAATACCGCCGGACACCGATAACCACAGTAACCTTAGTTACTCCCACGCTAACACTGCTGCCTTACAGTCTTAAGTCTAAAGATATATCTGTCACCCTCCCACCACCTTGGGGAACAACCCAGGGCCGGCTTCCACGCTGCCCACGAAACTCCCATACCACATTGTCCAATGCCTCCCTCAGCCCTGGACGGAGGAGACCCACGAGGGTGGATGTTTTCCTGCCCTCGAGGAAACGGAAAATCTTTTTAGCAGCTGAGGTCCAAGCCCAACTGGCTCTGATAACCTTTGGTTAAAATAAAAATTCAACAACAATAACAACAAGAATCAGGTATGTTTGAACCCTGTAACCTTTAGAACAAGGGTCAGTGAGGAGAGAGAAGGGCCGTCTCTCTTCCGAAACCATTGTCCCTCCAAGTACCTGTCAAAGGGTACTGTTTGGCTAACAAGAGATGCTGACTATGGAAGCGTCACAGCCAGACTGCCACAGGGGACCCGTGGGAGGTGCCCCCAGCAAAAGAAAACAAAGGAAGAAACTCATGACGAAGGCCACCAAATCGTGATAAATTACATCACACGTAGTCACTAACACATTCTCACGCTCTCTCTCTCTCTCTCTACATATATCTATTATGTACAGTATTTTTAAGACTGTAACACAGGTGGGGGAAACAGAAAAGAGAGAAGAGCCTTAAAGGCCATGGACCCCTGGGGACCACAATCCCAGTCAAACCCAGAGCCCCCTCCTTCTGCCTCCAGGCAAGGCAGAGGGACCCAAGTTCTAGTCCTTGGGCACATTTTGCTACCTTGACCACTAGAGGGAGCTCCTGGGACAACAAAAAATTAAAATTGGCAACAGACCCACTGCAGTAGGTATGAAAAGAGGCTTAAAAAATAATAATAAAGCAAAGCCTGCTCAGCTGGCTCCAAGCTGAGATTTGGAAGGGGGCCACACAGTGCCCTTCAACGCAGTCCCACTCAAGCCATTCAAGTCTTGGGGGATGCTGGCTCAGATCAATACCCCGACCGGCCAGTCGAGGGAACTGCTGAGAGAGGCTTGCGTGTGTGGAGGAGCAGAAAAAGGATGGCCCTCACTCCAGCTCCTGCACTGCCAGCAGCCCACCCGGCTTCTCTCCTGCCAGCAGCCAAAAGCGGGCAACTGCCGGACAGTCCTAACCCAAGGCGGGTAGAAGGGAGCAGAGACCAGGCCTGGCCCCTTCAGACTTTCTCACAGAGAAATTACAGATCTCTAAGCCTCTATTGTTGGCTGGCGAGGGAGGGAAGAACATCAAGTTATCAGGGAAATCAAGGATCCCTCCGCCCCCGCCCTGAACCCAGAGGTCCGGAAGGGAGCAAGCGGTCAGGCAGGCCAGTGCCTTGCGGGAACCCCGGCCTCATGACCAACCTCGGCCAAACCCACACTACCCAGTCAGTGCTGCGACACAGATCACCCTAACCCCGGCCTCTCTCCCAGCTCCAGGGGGAAGCCAGGAGCCCAGGAGAGGTCCTGCCTTCCACAATGATATAAGGCAAGCTGCTTTTGTTGTTTGTTTTTTGCATAGTAGTTTAAACACAGTGAGGCTCCGCCTTCCCCTCACAGTGCCTTGTCCCTTCAACTTTGCCACTCGATCCCCCCAAAAAATTAAAATGTGTCTTCCTTCCCTTCCTTCCACCTTTCTCTCCTTCAGGGAGTGAGAAAATTGGGGTGGTCCCTACCCAGGCCTAGAAAGCTCACAGAGGCAAGCAGCTCCTTCCTGGGGGTTGGCAGAGCACCCCAAGCCCCAGGCCCGGTCTGGGCTGGCTCAGGAGGAAGGGAGGGCATAGCCCATGGCCAATCAGAGGAGCAGGTGGGACGGACGGCAGAAACCACATTACACCATGGCCGGTTGGCCCAGCCCTCAGCTTAGAGTTCTGTATAAAAACACCTGCTAGGAATAATTCTTTGGAGCTCAAAGTGGCTCAGCTTAAGGGAGAAGGCACAGTTAACACTGCAAAGTCCGCACAGAAGTCTGCATTTGTAATGTGGAGAACAATAGAAATTGACAGCACCATTCCTTGGGTGGGTGGGGGATGGAGACGGGGCACCCGTTGGTGGTGTGGAAGGAAGGAAGGAAGCAGCAGTCCCTCGGGGCCTCCAGAGAAGGGAGGGCAGAGAAAGTCTGTGTGGTGCGGCTTCGAACCCCACTCCGAGGGGCCTTCCTGGCCCCAAGAGGAGAGGTGGCAGGGCCCCATCACCAAGACCACCAGGCTCGCAGGGCCTCAGTCATCAGCTGACCATGGGCTCCACATCCGCCTCCCGCTCGAACTCATCCTGGATCTCATCTGTACTTCCTGAGTCGCTGCTGGCCACGGAGCTGGGGGACGGTGAATTCCTGAGAAGCACAAGAGAGCGGGGAAATTCAGAGAGCAGCCCTGGGCCTCTGAAGGGTCAAGGAGTGGGAAGGCTGAGCTGCCACTTCTATAAGATCTACTCTCAGAGGGGCCTGGTCCTGAGCTCCTGCCTCACTCGGCTATCCTTAAGATCCTTTAAGCTCACGAGGTAACCCCCTGCACCAGCCCCTACTTGGTCTGGCTGTGTTGGCTTCTCTAGGAAGAAAGCCCCTTGGGAGCTGGACCGTGGATCAAGTTTGGCTGTTACCCTCCAAGCACCTAACCCATGTCTGGGCATATAGTAGGTGCTAAGTAAAACCTGAATGACTCAGAGCTCAAAAGGAGGCCATGCGGGATACGGTTAACATCACTGGGCTGCAGTTCTGATTCTATCTCGGATGAGCTGGGGGTGGGGGAGCTTGGGCAAACCGTTTAACCTGCCTGAGCGTCTGCTCTTCTGTCTGGATAATGGCGATAACCACACTGGGTTCTGGGGGTTCGAGGACTTAAAGGTCTGAAAGGCAAGGCCACGGCCCTGCACACAGATCTGGCCCCCACAGAGCTGTCCCTCCCTCTCGTACAGTAATGCAGCAAAACGAGGAAAACAATGACAACGTATTTGTGCTGTGTGGCAGGCATTCTCCGCATATTAGCTCATTCTCAGCATGGCTGTCCCCCGATAAGGCTGTGTGTCCTTGAAGGCAGGGGCTCTGCTTTATGTGCCATGCCTGACACTTGTCAGTCTCCTGGGGACAGGCCCTGGGTTGGAAGAGGATGCTATGGTTTGGCTGCGTTCCCACCCAAATCGCATCTGGAATTGTAGCTCCCATAATCCCCACGTGTCATGAGAGGGACCAGTTAGAGATAATTGAATCTTGGGGGCGGTTTCCCCCATCCTGTTCTCGTGATAGTGAGTTAGTTCTCACGAGATCTGATGGTTTTATAAGGGGGGGGTTTCCCCTTTGCTAGGCACTCATTCTCTCCCCTGCCGCCCTGTGAAGAGGTGCCTTCTGCCATGACTATACGTTTCCTGAGGCCTCCCCAGCCATGTGGAACGGTGAGTCAACGAAACCTCTTTCCTTTATAAATTACCCAGTATCAGGCATTTCTTTTTTTTGGAGATGGGGTCTTGCTATGTTGCCCAAGCTAGCTGTGAACTCCTGGGCTCAAGCGATCCTCCCACCTCAGCCTCCCAAAGTGCTGGGATTACAGGTGTGAGCCACCACGCCCAGCCTCAGGCAGTTCTTTATAGCACCATGAGAACAGACTAACAGATGGGAAAGGAAGGGAAATCACTTCCTGTGAGCAAATGGGAGCATGCCCTGTCCGCCTCTGCTCCCCATTTCAGCAGAAAATGGGGCTTAAGCTCCTTGAGGGCAGGGGCTATACTTACTGGCCCCACTGTCTTGCACAGAGCAGGCCTTTGACAAGTATCTATTGAATCCACAAAGGGCAGGGTGGTGGTGGGACTTGCATGAGGTTAGATATGTAAGGCATCTGGCACATAGGTGTGCTAATAGTCACTGGATGGATGGATGGATGGATGGATGGATGGATGGATGGACAGACGGACAGATGGACGGACAGAGAGACAGGTTGGGAGCATGACACATGGCCGAGTTGCAGCCTTGGAAATTCCCCTCCAAGGATGCCATAGCTGAATCCCCTGGGAGGATGGGCAGGTACCTGTCTGCGGAGCCTTTGATGAGCCGGCGGCAGGTCTCCATCTGCACGTCCAGGCCTCGCTTCATGCTGCACATCTCCATGTACTCGTGCAGGTGTCGGTTCATGTCACTTTTGGCTGTGGCCAGCTCGAGCTGGGAGGAACCAGTGAGGAATAAGGGTGAGGGCAAGCCATCCTCATGACAGAAGCCTCAGCAACCTGTCCTCCTGGATTCCTCAGGGATGGTGCCATCAAAGCCACCATTGGACACCATGCCATCAGGACCCTGCCTCCGGACATCAACCTCCCTCACCCTCTGCTCTCTGCACATGGGTCCACTTCCCCTAGAACTCATTCTGGCCAAAGGGGAATGGTCGCTTAGCAACCCCAGCAGCAGCCTGGCTCTGATGCACCCCACCCGGTGCTGAGAACTCAACATCTTTGGGTTCCTTTATCCAAACCTGATTACAAAAATCCTGAAGGCTTTTTCATGTTTCTGACTCTTGTCCTCTATCAAGTGATACTTCCTCTAGGGAAGGAGCTGGGCTTCCCTTTCTCCTGCATAATAGCAATGACTGTCGTTTATAGAAGTGATCACATGCACCGCCTCTGGAGCCAGAGAGAATTATACTTCAGTGCTGCTTCCTGGCCGCAAGGCCTTGGGCAAGTCACTTGGTCTCTTCCAACCTCATCTCCTCCTCTGTAAAAGGGGTGCACGGTGCCTACTGCATAGGGTACAGGTAAGGATACCGGGCATACTCAGCACCTTGTGTCACTCACTATCACTCGAATGTCAGCTCTGTGGTTATTATGGGATCATCATCTCAGCTACATATATTCTTTCTAATTCTCTGAGGCAGGCAAGGATCACCACCCCCATTTGACAGATTAGGAAACTGAGGCCCTAAGAAAGACGTTACTTGCCCCTGAGGCCTCCTGACTCCCAATCCTGCGCCTGCCCCACTCTACCAGCCCCTGCCCATGACACATGGGTGTTTGATCACCAGGATCTCAACCATGTGGACCTCAGGAGAGCCTCACGAGTGGGCTCCACATCCCGAGCCCTCACCTCGATCTGACCTATCGTTTCCTGGTACTCCTTGTCTCTTGTCTTGAAGAAGGATTCGGTCTCGTGGATCAAGTTGCCCAAGTTTTCCTCTTGCTGGGGAAATAGAACAAAGGAGACAGTTTACTTTATTTATTTATTTATTTATTTATTTATTTTTGAGATGGAGTCTCACTCTGCCACCCAGGCTGGCGTGCAGAGGTATGATCTCGGCTCACTACAACCTCTGCCTCCTGAATTCAAGCAATTCTCCTGCCTTAGACTCCTAAGTAGCTGGGATTACAGATGCCCACCACCAGGCCTGGCTAATTTTTATATTTTTAGTAGAGATGGGATTTCGCCATATTGGCCAGGCTGGTCTTGAACTCCCAACCTCAGGTGATCTGCCCACCTCGGCCTCCCAAAGTGCTGGGATTACAGGCATGAGCCACTGCGCCCGGCCCAAAGGGGACAGTTTAGCAGTGTGGTGGGGGCTGTAGAAAAATAACAGGGATGAGGGACCATTGAAAGGCGGTGTCCCCCAGAGCCCCAGTCCTGGCCTTTGGGAAGCCAGGCGCTGGGCTTACCTCGCCCTGCAGGTCGATGGTCGGATTGCAGTTGGTGAAATCCTCCCAGAGCAGCAGCGTGTCTTCATTCTCTTCCCACGTCAGGCTGTCACAGTCGTCGTCAAAGTCAAAGGTCTCCCGCCTGTGGGGGTGACATCAGAGGGCATGACTGAACAGAAGGCAGGCTCCAGGGACCCATACAGGGGACAGAAAGGGGCAGCTGCCCAGCGGGTACACAGCTTCAAGGCTGTCCTCAGGAAAGACAGGGATAGTAAGCCAAAGGGGACATTCACCTTATCCAAAAGGAGTTTAACTCTTTTAAAATGCAGAATGCATTTATGTATTGTTTGTACAATTAAAAATGTGTATTTTTTTTAATGTCAGGCTTTAATTAATTGGGACTAAAGATATTTTCCTCCAAGTCCAATCTTGCAATTTTCCTCATTCATTTAACAGCTATTTCTTGAGCCCCTAGTTTGAGTGAGATGTTCAATACAATATCATCTTCTCTGTAATTCGGAAAGGTTGGTATTATACCTATTTTACAGATGAAGAAATGGTGGCTCAGAAAGGATAACTCAACTGTCTAAAGCCACACAGCTAGCATGTAGCAGAAACAGGCTAGAATGCCAAATGTTTCTGTTTCCTACAGCTTTTTCCTCCCCATCAAGACACTCCCCAAGCACCCGTTAGGTGCTGGGCACTGGACCAGCCACTAAGCATGCAGCAAGATGCAACGCCCTCAAAACAATTCCACCCTCAAAACAATCCTATGAGGTAAGCATAACTATCATTCCCATTTTGCAGGTGAGGAAACAGAGGCTCAGAGGGATTCAGTGGCCTTCTAGACCAATACATGCTGGAAATGAGATTTGAATTCAAAGCCTGGGAGATGTCAAGACCTCCCTATTGGCTAGAACTAGAAGTAGGTTGACCAACCAGGCAGGTTTGCCTGCGACTAAGGGGTTCCCAAGATGCACTGGTTACCCCAACTGGAGGAGACCTAAAGATCAGCTCATCCAACATACCCCTATTTCCAAGGGGAAGGCTGAGTCTGTAGGAGTGAAATCACTTGACCCAGTGCATCGGTAGCACAGGACAATGTGGACCCTGTCTCCAGGCTGCCATCCCAGGGCTCTCCCCATTGCCTGCCCTCCCTCAACTCCTTCCTGGATCCTCCAGAGCAACAATGAGTGTTCCCAATGGACTGGGTTGGGGACTGGGCAGGTCCCAAGAAGGCTGTCTGGTAAAAAGCTGCCTCGAGCGCCCCCTGGAGTCAGGCCGGGCCGGCTCCCCTCCAAAAGCCATTCCCACAGGAGCCCATAGGTGGCTCCCCGAGTCCAGGGTCCTGAGCTGGTAGGGGGTGGGTGCTGGAGAGGGCCGTGTGGCCCGGAGCCGCCAGGGTCCAGTGGTCACTGCATCACACACTCGATTCCTGACTTCACTTCCTTCCCAGCGTCTGGGATCTGAAGGAAACCCCAGCCGAGGGACAGGAAGCTGGAAAGGACAGAAAGACGGGCAAGAGAAGGGACTCGGAAGAGGCCTCCACTTCACAAATCTGCAGAGTGGGGCTGAGGAGGAGCCTTGGCCCCAGCGGGGGAGAGCCACACGTTCCCTCTCTTCTCCTTGGTCTGAAGCCCAAACAACCGACTTGGATCAAAACAAAACACAACTGTAACACAGCTGCATTACTCAAACACTTCATCAGATCTGGCCAGGGGCAGCCTGGCTAGGATTCTGCCCACAGCTAGTGGAGATGTCCATGGGAAAGGCCCAGGGCCCCGCCTGGGGTGGGGGTCAGGGCGGCCCACACAGAACTGCAGAATCGGGGTGGGGGGTGATCAAAGTGATCAGAGGTTTCGTTGTTTGTTGTTGTTGTTGTTTTTTGTTTGTTTGTTTGGTTTGAGACGGAGTCTCGCTGTCGCCCAGGCTGGAGTGCAGTGGCGCGATCTCGGCTCACTGCAGGCTCCGCCCCCCAGGGTTCACGCCATTCTGCTGCCTCAGCCTCCTGCGTAGCTGGGACTACAGGAGCCCGCCACCACGCCCAGCTAATTTTTTGTATTTTTAGTAGAGACAGGGTTTCACTGTGTTAGCCAGGATGGTCTCGATCTCCTGACCTTGTGATCCGCCTGCCTCGGCCTCCCAAAGTGCTGGGATTACAGGCGTGAGCCACCGCGCCCGGCCTGTTTGTTTTAACTTTGGTAACTTTACAACCAGCTAAATCGAGTTCCATATTGAACCCAATTTAGCTCTATCAACACTGAGGCGCCCACTCCTGCAGCCAGTCTCGCCTGACTTGGATCTGAATGCTCTTTCTACACACTGGAGCCTTTGCCCATGGGGCCCCCTGGCTTCCACTCTGATCTGTCTCCTTTTGTAGCTCACCCCATTGCTGGTCAGCTTAACAATGCCCTGGGGACTTTATAAAAGCAGGGACAACAATTTCTTCAGATAAGTCCTTTAATTTAACCACACGGACCCAGCCTGGGATCTCCGGGACATGCAATCCTGTCTTAGGGCTCAGAAGTGCCCAGGGCAACATTCAGAAAACCTAGACCCAACCACTGCTTCTTTCCAAAAGCCCCTATTGGCCAGGTGCAGTGGCTCATGCCTGTAATTCCAGGACTTCGGGAAGCCGAGGTGGGCGGATCACTTGAGGCCAGGAGTTTGAGACTAGCCTGGGCAACATGGTAAAACCCAGTCTCTACTAAAAAAATACAAAAAAAAATTAGCTGGGTGTGGTGGTGCATGCCTGTAGTCTCAGCTACTTCGGAGACTGAGGCAGGAGAATTGCTTGAACCCAGGAGGTGGAAGCTGCAGTGAGCTGAGATTGCACCACCACACTCCAGCCTGGGCAAGAGAACAAGGCTCCATCTCAAAAAAAAAAAAAGCCCCTCTTGGCAGGCAGCAAAAGATGAGAATATGAGATGGGGGTTTCAAAAGAGGAATCAAGAATCTAGGGGTCTCCTTATCACCCTTAAATAGCAAACCCCCAAAATACAGCTCCGATCACAGTTCTGTTTCAAGGGAATGGCAGGTCCAGAAAGTATCAGGCAAAAGAGTTCCTGTCCCCACCCAGTTCCAACCCTGCCCCTGCCTCCTGTCTACCTTAAAAGTCAGCCTAGAATAGGGACAGAAGAGAGAATTCTCTTCCAAGCATGGCGTGGGGGACAAAGCACTGGACCAAGAGTTGGGGGCCTGGCTCTGTGTGCCCCTCTGAGCCCATTCTCTCATCTGTACAATGAAGTGGCTGGGCAGAGTGAGCTCTGGACTATGGAATTCTGAGCCAGCCTCAGAGCTCTGCAGGGAGGTTAGGAGAGCCCGTGCCCCGGGCTTTTGAAACAAATGATGTCAAAGGCATCTGCTAGAAGGAGCATGCCCTCTCTGGGGGGGTTCTGGGAGGTGGCAGAGCCTCCCAGAGCTCTGATTGGTAGCATTTGCTGATTTCCTGCAATGGCAAATTTTAAGGTACTAATATGACATCACTGAGCCTGGAGTGGGTTTAGCAGCTTCTAAGAGCTGGCACCAGCAGGCTCGCCCACCACTGATCATACCCAGCCCAGACCCTGCCACCACTCCAAGCAGTGTTTCCTACTGACAGCGCACTAGCGTGGGAGGCGGCCTGGCTCTGAATCCCAGCTCAGCCACATACTAGCTGAGTGGTGTTACCCAAGTCCCTTCTCCTCTCAGAGTCTCAGTTTCCCTGTCTACAAAAGGGGAGTGATACCCCATCTCCTAGGATGGGCATCTGGAGTGAGCAAAGTGACATTTGTGAAGCCCCCTCCAAGCGAACATCAGGAGCCATTTCTGCAAGCCGTGCGGTCAACACAGCCAGCCCACCAAGGGCAAACTAGTGCAGGTGGGTCTGGCTAAGGTCTGCTCAAGAATGGCCCACAGGCTAGGTACGGTAGCTCATGCCAGTAATCCCAGCACTTTGGGAGGCAGAGGTAGGCAGATCACTGGAGGTCAGGAGTTCGAGACCAGCCTGGCCAACATGGTAAAACCCTGCCTCTACTAAAAATGCAAAAATTAGCCAGGCCTCATGGTGCATGCCTGTGATTCCAGCTACTTGGGAGGCTGAGGCAGGAGAAACACTGGAACCCAGGAGGCAGAGGCTGCAGTGAGCCGAGATCTGGCCGCTATACTCCAGTCTGGGTGACAGAGTGAGACCCTGTCTCAAAAAAAAAAAAAAAAAAAAAATAGCCTACAAATAAGACCACATCTGCCATTGCCCCTTCTGGGTTCATGACATCCTCAGACACAGACATGTCCAGAGAGAGGACAGCCCAGCCCCTGTATCTCATGGGCAAGAACACCCCTTCTCCCACCGCTTTTTTGGAGGAAGCTTTCAAAGGAAAGGCAGGAGAATGGCAGACAGGGAACATAAAGGATGCTGGCGAATGGAAGAGTATGCGCCTGTCCAGATTCAGCAGCTGCCATCCAGCCCTGTCAACTGTGCCCCAGGCTCAGCAATGCCTGACCTCCTCGAGCTTCCAAGAGAGGCTGAACATATGAAATTTCCCAAATTACAAATGTTGAAAATGAATCTTGGCTGGGTGCGGTGGTTCACGCCTGTAATCCCAGCACTTTGGGAGGCCAAGGCAGGAGCATCGCTTGAGCTCAGAAATTTGAGACCAGCCTGGGCAACACAGTGAGACCCTGTCTCTACAAAAAAATTTAAAAATTAGCTGGGCATGGTGGCACATGCCTGTGCTCCCAACTACTTGGGAGGCTGAGATGAAAGGATCCCTAAACCCAAGAGGTTGAGGCTGCAGTGAGCTGTGACCGTGCCGCCACATTCCAGCCTCCAGCCTGGGTGACAAAGTGAGACCCTGTCTCAAAAAAAAAAAAAAAAAAAAAGGAAATGAATTCAAATTCTTCCAGTGCTGCAGGCTACTCTCAGCCCAAGCCTCCCATTCACCGCCCCTGTGCAAGCAATCCGGGGAAACGGAGAGTGTGCGGGCCACGGGGATACTCACAGCTGGTTAAACATGCGCTTCATCTCATCGGTGATGTTCATGGAGCCGACCTCATCGTCCGAGAACCGGTTCACCTCCCCGTCCTGCTCAGAGATGTCATCATCAGAAGCCACCTTACGCTCTTTCTTTTTGGGGACCACCTGAACCGGAAAGGAAGCAATCAAGGTAACTGGGGGGCTCGGCTAGGATGGAGGGTAGGGGTGAACTGGGAAGGGAGCCGGCATCTCACAGGATGATGAGCGTGACTGGGGCCGGCCAGTGCCAGGAAAGGTGCAGGTCCTCTAAGAAGCAGGCGGCGTTAGCAGGAAGCGCGAGGTGGGAGACATGCAGGGGGACACAGACGGCCTGGACTCTTCCCTGCCCTGGGCGGCCTGGTGGGTGCGCCAGCTTGGCTCGCCCTTTTACCACAGAAGCAGCCCCACAGTTTGGGGAGAGGAGCAGGCCAGACCAGGACACAGAGTTGCCTGGGATATCTCAGAGCCAGCCAGAGAGATGGAGAACCCCTGACAAAGGCCATACAGCCCCATGCTGACCAGAGCCCTCCTGCTCACATGCAAAGGCAAAGGACAGACGGCCCAAGGTTCACCGAAAGCTTCCACTCCAAGCAGACAAGCCACGAGCAAACGAAGGCTGCATTGGCCTCCCCTGCTTCCCGGCAGAGGGACAGCAAGAAGGCATGGAGGTGGAGAGAGGGCCCCAGGGAGGCCCAGATCTGGCCCAGCGACGTCAAAGTCACACACACAGAGCGACAACACACCGTATTGCCCTGGGCTCAAGCAAAAGCCAAACCACAACCCGAAACTCAAGAAGCAGCCTTCGGAGAATGACATGTGCCTCATTCGGCTGGACTGGCCCCCCAAGCCCTCTCCGGAAGACAGCCTCACTGGCGCTAACCTGATCGCCGTCTCTCGGGGGCACCCACACTTGCACGTTAGGTCGGGGGGGTATCGAGAGCCTCTTTGGGGTGGAATGAAAAATAGTCAAAGGCCAACGGCTCCTCTTCTGAACTCTGAGGCCCCTCTACCAGAGCTCAGGCCAGCTCCCCCACTTCTCCCCATAACCTGGCCAGGGTTCCCCAACCGTGGGGATGATGCCCAGTTCTGGCACCCAGAGGAAGGGGCAGGAAGCGGGACAATGGGTACAGTGTGGGCTGGTGAACCAAGCCCTGGAGGGGCAGGAGACTGATTTCTGCCACTTCCTTCCGTGAGCACAGCACATCACCCTCTGGGCCTCGGTCTCCCCAGCCATAGGATGAAGCAGTCAGACAAGCCTATGAGTCCACGGGTGCCTGATTCTACGTTTTCCTGGGGAGGCCACAGGGTCGGGTAGTGCTACGTCTCGGGGAAGGGGAGGGAGTGAGTGGGATGTGGAGGGAAACAGGGGTTGGCCGGGCAGGGGTGGAGGCCAGGGCTGCTCTGGGAGAGTGGGGGGTTGGCTGGTGAGCAGGGCAGCCCTAGTCACCTGGAAGATCTTGGACACGTCTTCCGAGTTCCGCTGCTGTGCGACATCGCACAGCTTGGCCGTGATATCGATTCGGCGGCAGATGTCCATGTCCACCTTCATGGCCTTTTCTTGGATCTTTGTGTCCAGGTCTGTCATGGGCTGCAGGGAGGACAGCAGGGTTTACATGAGCGAGGGATGGAGCAAGCCTGGGGGGCTGGGCAGAGAGGTGGGGAGACCCCTAGGTGTCAGCAGGGGTGGTGCGGGGAGGCCTCCAGAGTCCAAGGGTGCCTTGGGCTTTTCCGTGGAGTGGAGGGCTGCGGCGGCACTGCTCAGGGTGGGATGGGGTTGGGGCCTTGGGAGTCAGGGTCCAGTGTGACGCCGTGTGTGCTGCTCTCCCTAAGGGCTGGAAGGCATCCTCCCAGCAGACACAGGGTCCGTGTTCACTTTGTTAGAGCGAAGAAAAAAGACAACTCCCGCTGGAGAAAGATAGCCCTTCTTTTCCCACCTGCACACCCCACCTGTCCCCCACACAGGCAGCTCTCTCTCCTGGATGCCTCCAAGGCCGGCAGTGGGAGTCACTGAGGACCACGGGGTTGATCCCCTTGGACACAAGTGAGAGGGAGCCCAGTGGCCTCCAACTAGGGTCCTGGGAGGCTTCTACCAACCACACCCAGCTTCACGCCCCTCCACACCAGGAGCCATGCCAGGCTCAGTCACCCACGTTCTGGCCCCTTCTGCCTTCTGGTGGGGTCTCCCCCTGTACTGCCCACTGTTTGAAGGGGGAGGAGACCTGGGTCCCCAGCAGCAAGGAGCCCTTTGCTGCCAACAGCTCCCCCCACCCACAGATACTCAGAGGGGCCCCAGATTGTCAAAAAGACACGCACGCTGGCCTTTCCTGACCTCATGGAGCAACCCTGCCAAAAGCCGCTGGGCCTGCGAGTCTCTCAGGCCCGCACAGACCAGACGGCACCCGGCCCAACCTGCCAGACACCCCGCTGCGCCCAGACACCGAGGCCTGCCCTCATCAAGGCGAGCTGGGAAGGAGTGGGAGCAAACACACACAGACCATCAGGGGAGCCCGGGGGAGGGCGGGATGGGTTAAGCGGCAGATTAATGCATCTCTACTCAGACCGAGGGAAGCAGAAGTGGGGAGGGGGCGGGAGGAGGGTGCCTGGTCTCCGATGCATCCAATGCATCCGTCATCCTCATGGTCAAACACAGCCAGCCAGGATTCTAACTAGAAGCCGAGCTCCGGAGCCTCGGAGGGAATGAAGCATTTTGCATGATGGGTGTGGGGGAGGTCATGACACCCAGGGGCGGCGGGCGGCACTTACGTCACTCATAAGCCCCTTAAACACCACCAGCTCGGCCTTGAGCCGCTCGATCTTCTCATTCATCTCCTCCTGGATGGCATCAGCCTCCTGTGCTGCCTGCGGGGACGGAGATGGGGAGGCTTCAGAGGGGCCGGGTCCTCTGGGAATAGGAGGGTCTGGACACCTGAGTCCAGAGCCCTAGGCACCCGATGTCCACCCCAGCTGGGCACCTGCAGCCAGGGAAGGGGCACCAAGGACCTCATCCCAGCCTGACTTCCCACTGAACACTGTTGACTGCTTAAAACACTTTTCAAAGGGTTATCTATTACGTGGGAAAATCCATGGAAGGTATTAAAAGAGCAGGTTAATTAACAAGCAATCCTATTACGTTAAAAATATGAGATCAATCCGTGTGAAACTGCCAGTATTGGGCCATCTCTGCTTTCAAAAATGACAATGTCATGTGTGTCGACCTAACATGCGTCTGAAGAGCGTGGGCGTGTGTCCACACAGACAAGATCAGAAGGTCACACGCCAGTTTTTCAACTGTGGAAGGGGGAACTGGAAATAATTTTTATTTTTGGGCTTTTCTATAGTTTCCACATCTTTGACGATGAACCCATTAAATTTATAAAGAAAAAAGCACTTTCATTATAAAAGAAAGGGAGATATTCAACCTTTTCCTTCTACGCATTGACAATTATCTTAATCTGTCTCTAACTTTCTTAGACGATAAATGCTTTCAGTATCAGAATGCGATTTCTAGACATTTTTGGAAGAACTTTTCATGCCTTCTCATGGGGTTGCTACTCTTCCTCCCACTTGTCAGAGAGGAAAATAGAGGCTGAGAAGATGAAGTTTGCTGCCCAGGTTACACCGCAGGCGGGGGAGTTGCAGAGCCCAGAATGCAGAGATTCCAGCTAGAGCAGCAAGGGGAATGTTCCCAATTGCCCACCACAGAGAGCCTGCTCAGGCTGGGAGCCCACCTGCGACGTGCCCACCTGCCCTCTCCAAGGCCTTCAGCCCCAACCGAGGGCACCCTTCTTGCTTGGGGGCTTACAAACCACCTAGTCCAAGCCTCAGGTGGGGAGACAGTGACGGGTGAGAAGGGTCGCTGGTCCCAGGTCATACAGCGGCTGGGACTTGCACCCCGGGACCTGGACCCAGGCTTCTCAACCCCTGCATCAGAGCTCTTGTGCAACACTGTGCTGGTCCATTCCTAGCTTCCAAGCAGAGGAAGTGGAAGGGATCTCTTGGCTCCATAAAGGAGAGACTGAGGTGGTAGGAGGTAACAGAGTAGGGGCTGTGCAAGAATTTCCTGGCTTTGCCGCATGAAGACTGTGCCCCTTGGCCACATGGCTCTCTGGCGTGCCTCTCCTGGTCGGGATATCGGAGGGCTCTTACCTCCTGCAGCGTGTCCACCATGGTCTGAAGGTTCATGCGCTTGGCGAGCTCCTCCTCCCATCTGCAAAAGCCAAGAGGAACAGGTGGTCAGAAGGTGAGTTCCCTGTGCCAGTCCAGCCCTCAGATACAACCCCAACACCCACCCAGGGACTATATTGAGCTGGGCAAGGAAGGTGCATTGGGGCATCCATCCCTGCCTGCCCTCTGGGAGCTCCCCGCCTAGGGGAGGTGGTGTGAGAGGACAGCCAGGCTGACATATAACCAGAGTATCAGGTGGTGGTGACAAGTGCCACGTTAAGGTATGAGCCCAGCACTTCGTGAAGACAGAGGTGGGAGGGACCACCACCCTGCCTGCATGCAAACTGTAAAGTGCTGTGCAAGCACTGCTGCTCCTGTTGTTGCTGCAAGATGCAGTAGCAAAGCCAGTCCTTAGGAGCCAGGCTGCAGCCAGCTCCACTCTCAGGCTGTTCTTTGCACCCACAAGAAACAAACTTTTATTGTGCTAAGCATTGCGATGCCCGACAGCCTACCCAAACCAACACAGATCTCTCCTACGTAGGTGTTATCATTCCATTTTACAGAAGTGGAAACTGAGGCTCGGAGAGGTTAAATAAACATCTCACCCAAAGACACACAGCGAGTCAGCAGGTGGGGCTGTTTTATTACATTGAAACAAAACTCAATAAATACAGTTCCCACTGATTTAGCGTTTACTATGTGCCAAGCCCTGTTGTTCCAAGGGCTTCCACACCACTACTTTGACACGAGTACTGCCCGAAGCTGAATAGGAAACGAGGGCGGGAGGGGAGAAGGCAAAGGAGGGTTCAGTGGACCCCCGCCCTTAACTGCAGGAAGGGGTGGGAGCAGTTCCCTGGGACTGGATGATAATACCAATTCCAGAACCACCTTCACTGGGACTTACTTTGTACCAGGCACTGTTCTACATGAAGTTAATTCAATCCTCGTAACAACCTATGACGTAGGCACCGTCATTATCCCCAGGTGCAGAAAGCAAGGCCCAGAGGCACAAGCTGAACCCAAGGCCAGGGTGAGATAGTGTGGAACTAGGACTGAAACCCAGGTGGGGACGCTCCAGACTGGTTGTTCAGAATCCCCTTGCGGAGCTCCTCATAGACCCAGGAACTGTCAAAGCCTAAAGGCCCTAACCCAGCTACTCCAACAGAGTTCCTCCCTCCCTGGAGGAAGCTGGGGGCAGGTTCTTTCCCTCCTCGGATGTCTGTCCATCCTGGGACAGACAGAGGAGCTTCTCTCCTTCCTCACCCCACTGCTACCCTCCCTACATGGCCTCGGAGCAGGGCAGTCTGGAACCCTTTTAGGATGCTGTCGGGGCCAGCTAAAAATAGGCCAGAGGGGAGGGAGGGGTGGAGAGCCGGTTACGTCACCGGCTTTTGGAAACAAGAGAAAACGGATACTGTTTGCACACACAGAGGAAAATTCCTCCTCTCTCCCACAGGAGACAGCCCCGGCCAGGGCTCCTGGAGGACACACACTCTCTCCCTCTCCCCCTTTTCTCCAGCCTTTCCCAGCCCCAACATTAGCTGCTAGGCTGAGATCTGCGTGGGCTCCCGGGTCCGGACCTGGAGGGCAAGGGGCTGGGATTCCTGCCAGGGCTGGAGGGCACAGAGGAAGCTAACAGGGGGCAGGGAGGGAACCTAAGGGCCTAATCCAGCCAGGACCATCTCACTGAACCTCCCCTCATTGTACAGATGGGGCAACTGAGGCCGAGTGGTCAAGCCATTTGCCCAGATCACCCAGTATATCAGGAGCAAGGCTAGGAGTCCGGTCCCAGGCCACCTCTCACCGAGAAGAGCAGGCCCCATGTTGGGGACAGGAATCACAATGGGGGGAAAGTTCCCAGGCCACCCCATCCCTGCCCAGGAGCACAGAGCATCTGGGGCTTCTCTCGGGGATAAAGGCTGGAGCACAGGTCCCGAGCTGAATCATCTCTCCTGGCCACACGGCTCAGAGAGGGGAAGGCGACTCAATTCCAAAGCCGCTGAGCAGGGCAGGTGCAAGGGCGAGCCCCGGCAAGCCTCTGGCTGCAGCCTGGCATCTAGAGCGAACCTGCTAACACATCTTGCAGCAAGAGCAGGAGTAGCAAAGAAGGGCACAAAAAATAAAGAATGGCATGGCTCCTCCCTTGGACGCAGGCACCCAGGGGCACCTCCCCGACACTCCCCATTCCCCAGAGGGGCCCTTGGGAATGAGGCCCAGCACCCCTCACTTTTCCTTTGAGCAACCATCTCATGAGGAAGGCGAGGCAGGGGCCAACAGACCCCTTGTACAGACGGAGAAAACGAGGACCAGAGAGGGAATGAGACTTGCCCCAAATCCACCCAAGGTGACAGCGGGAGCCCAGATCTTTGGCTTTCCAGACACAATAACAGCAACAGCACCAGCAACCATTAACTGGGGGGTACGGTCTGGGCCCCACACACCCGGCTCACTGCCTTGGACACACACATCACTGGCTTGAATGTGAATTATTAACCCTCTTGGGGAAAGAATTTCTAACTAAGCCCATCTTGCAGATGAGGGAGCTGAGGTTCAAAGAGGAAAAGTAACTTGTCTAAGGTCACAGAGCTAGCAAGCAGGGAGCTGGGACTCAAAGCTAGTCCAGTCTCTAAAGCAGCGTGTCTCAGCCTAGAATGTGCATACCAATCACCTGGGCATCTTATTAACATGCAGATGCTGGTTCCACAGGCGAGGGCTGGGGCAAACAGCTCCCCAGTGATGCTGGGCTACAGATGGCACCGAGTGGCCAGGCTCTGAAGACCACACAACCCAGCCCCTCCACCTCACCTCTCCCTTCCTGCCCCGAGTTCTGCACCCTCCCAACCCCACATCTCAATCGTGTTTCCTGAGCTGCACATACCACATCCCCAGGATGAGCTTGCACAAATGATTTCATGGGCTTTTTATTTCCAAAGCCAGACGGGGGAGGCAGCCGGCTGGCCTGCTCCCAGGAGGTTGAGGACAGACCCCGCATGTGGACAGCAGCTGGCTTGACTGAAGAGCCTGTCGCTCGCCCTGACATCCCTCCCGGCGGTGGTGGAGAAAACCTGGCTCAGCCAGCTCCAGTGTTGACAATGCAGAAAAGCTCTGTCCTTGGACCGTTCTGAGGACTGGCGTGAAGGGCCAGGTGGGCGATGTGTTTCTTACGGCACTCCAGACACCTGTATTCCCTGCCCACCCACCCAGAGCCAGGGAGCACTCAGCTTAACTGAGAACTGGTGAACCAAGTTGCTGGCACAGAGATTTCAACACCAGCTTCCCAAGCACAACCCTCCCTCTTCCCTGGGTCTGCCCACGAGAGTAAGGTTTCAGTGGGGAGGGTGTTTCAGGCAGAGGGACCAACAGAAACAAAGAGGGCAGCAGGAAGGGACAGGCCAGGCGCTGTCTGCCACCAAGAGGCGGGTGCACCTACTTTGGATCAGCGGTTTGCAGACATCATTTCCTTTCAGCCTGCACCATCCCCTCTCCCAGCCCCAGCCCATGGCTGAGCAAACGACTTGCCCAAAGACTGCCTAGGAAGTGGCAGTGCCTGGATTCGAACCCAGGTCTGACAGAATCCTACGCCCGGGCCCTTTAAGGCTGAAAGGGGAAGGAAGGCTGGAGTGAACATAAAGAGATCACTTTTGGGGCACAAAGGCCATTTTCCTCGAGTCTCCCTCAGCAGTCCAGGAGCTGTTCTGTTGGCTGGGGAGGGGTCCTTTCTGGTCTTTTGAAGACTCCAGGATATTGACAGGCCTGCCACTGGCAGAAAATGAGGTGACAAACACATCCCAGTGCTCTCTGCAGGGCCTTTCCATAGATCCCCTCCATCATACTGCACATGCACTGGGCTGGAAAGCTACCCTGTCCCCACTTTACAAGTGGGAAAATGAAGACCCAGGGCCTATGGACAACTCCAGCCACGGCTGACACGGCTTGAATCACTGAGAGCCGCCCCTGCCCACCCTGACCCAACAGCTCATAAAACTTCCAAATCCTTCTCTTTTCTAGCGCTGGATGAGAGAAGGGACATTTATTGATTACCTTCTCGGTGGTATCCACCACATTAGGCACTCATACCTCCCTCTATAAAATCCCGCTGAGCCCTCCCCTGGGGATCGTCCCCATGTTGCAGATGAGGCTCAGAGGTCAGGTAACTCATTTCCCCTCTTCCTCTCTCCTCCTCAGCCTCCTGAAACCCTAGCCATTCTCCCAGGCTTGTCTCAAATGTCATCTCTTCCCCAAGCCTCGCATCCACTTCCATTGTTTGCCCCACAGCTTAAAGCAGTGGAGGCCCCAGGATCTCCTCTTCCCCAGTGGCATGGTTGTGGGATCCCACGGCACACAGCTCTCGCCCAAAGGAGCCAGTCCCATGACGCCAGGGCCAGTGATGGCTCCACTGTGTGGTCACCGCCACTTCCACCTTCCCCATCGCCACCGGGGGCTGGCACTTATCTCGGGAGGTCTCAGGCACAGAGATGGGGCAAAGAGGAAGCAAGAGGCAAGTTCCCTGGTCTAGGTGGGAAAACAGGCACAGGAGCCGGGTCTCAGGTCGGGGGTCCAGTCCTTCTGCAGGCCCAGAGAGCTGGTTATGATGATCATTCCTGTGCTTGCTACTGTATTCCCTGCACCTAAAACTGGCTGGGCACTTGCTAAGGAGTCAGACATTTATCGAATGGATTGGTTGGATGGATGGATGGATGGATGGATGGATGGATGGATGGATGGATGGATGAATGAATCCAAAGCTGCACTTACTCCTCAGTGCCCTGATGGCCCTCGCCTCCAGCCAGAGCTCCTTTCCCCCAGAGCATCCTTAGACTGAACATCCCAGCCCAGGGGCTCACAGGAGGCAAATTCCCAGCATAGCCCCTGCACTCAGCTTCATCCATTCGGCTCCAGAGCCTCTCCTGGGAGAGGCCAGGCCAGGCCAGGGGGAGGGATGGCCAGGGCAGGAAGCAGGCAGGAGAAGGAGAAACCTTCCCTTTCCCACTTCCCATAGCCCTGGGCCAGGGAGGGGAGGCAGGGATGTCAGGACAAAGAGTGCAGGGAGAGGAAATGACTCCACAAAAGCACACAGCAGCTGAGATCGGGGGCCTCGGCCACCATCTTAGCAGAACAAGCACTCTCTGAGGCTGGTGGCCAGGAGGGAGAGGTGGCAGCACCACCCCAGCCAGATGTGGTCCCTCCGCATTCCTGAGGAGCCACCACTGGAACCACGTGAGGGACGAGAAGTCTCTGCTGGCCTCTGGGGAAAAGGGGTGGGCAGATTCTATGCCAGTCCCCACCCCCACCCCACTCAGGGCCAGTGCCTCCCCCTCTCCCGTCAGCTCAAGATGACACACAGACCCGCAGGAAAGGGACCGACAAGCCTGCCCTACAGAGGGGCGGAAACCCAAGCTGAAGTCACCAGCAGAGGGGCTGACTCACAGATTTTTCACTTCCTGTGCAGTCAGAGAAAGAGGCTGGAGGCTCCCGCTCAGGAGGAAAGTAGGTGCAGGCCCAGCAAGACAATGAAGCCTCCAGGGACGAACCCGGGGCTCCTGGAGTGAGCATCCCAAGACGCCAGGGCAGCAAGAGACGGGTTCAAATCCTGCCCCATCACTTCCCAGTTGCGTGATCTTGAGCAAGTCAGTTACCCTCTCTGGGCCTCAGTTGTCCCCTCTGTGAGTTGGGAAACCAGCCACCCCCTTTTGAAGGTGGCTGTGAGAACTACAGGAAGGGGACGGTGTGGGTAAAAGCACCCCGGCACCCAGCAGACCATGGGTGTTCAGCAGCTCCATGTGAACTGCACAGTGCATGGCTGCCTCCCACCTCCAGAGTTGGGAGGGAGGTGTGGAAATGGCCCACACCTTGCGGGAAGGCGAGCGGCCGGCACGCCTAGGCCGACTCACTCAGGTGAGGGGAAACGAGCTCAGGTGAGGCTGGGCTGGAGCCCTCAGTGGAAGACTTCATTCTGGGCCAAGCGTGGGCCTGGCCTCTGGCAGAGGGCAGGTGGGGGCAGAGAGCAGCTTCCTTCCCGGCGGGTGGAGGGCTGGCACCTTCTCAGCTCCACCCTGGCCTCGGGGAGCTCACCCCACTGCAGCAGGGCTGGGGGCAGGTGGCCAGGGAGCTGTGCTGGAGCCCGGCCGCTCAGACCACAGATTTGGCCCAGCCAATGCCCCTCAGCTCTGCGCTGCCCTAGCTCCTGTGTTTGCCCACCTGCAGATGCACAGAGGCATCCTCACAGCAGAGCCAGGGCCACGCCTGGGGGCCCCAATCAGCTGTTCTTCTCTAAAATAATATCTGAGCTGGAGGAAGAGGCTGCAGGCACAGTGGTAGACCAGGGGAGCCCTTTCTGCAAATGCAGTTTTGTAGAAGCTGATGGATTGGGAAGACCAGAGCAGGTTCCCCGGTGGGGTCAGGGCTGCGTGCCCCCAACAGCCTCCACTTGCTTCTTCTGAGCCCTTCTAGAGAACCTGAAAACCACAACCGAGTCAACTTCCTCCTTGCATACCATCCCCCTCAAATACCACAGACAATTCATATTTAAGGCAGAAAGAAAATCCGATAAGGGAGTGGGAGTGGCGCAGGGCTGGGAATACAATGTGGAAATCCCGCCACCACTGCTAACACAGGGCTCACCTCCCGGGCAGCTCAGCACTGATGCACGTGTGGATGCCTTGCCTCCTGACTTCCTCTCCCACGTGGCATGCCGCAAGCCCGTCTTCTCCCCCAAAAATGGACAGCCAATAAGCTCTAGCCCCTGTGCATGAAAGAGGCCCCCTCCTGCCTACCCCAAGCCCCACCCCCTGGGGACACCTGGCACCACCTCTTGTGGCCTCCCGGCTCCCATCTCCATGGAGCCCCTGATCCCCAGGAAAGGCTGCCTCGCAGACGTGCCCATCAGAGCCCGGCTGCCCAGCTGTACTTTCCAGCTCTCGGAAGGAAAGACAAATTAAATGCCAACTGATTGTCTCCACGGAGGAGGTATTAATTTAATGCGAACACTTAACCAGGGCAGCCAATTCCATTACAGGCGGGCAGTAATGGCCTGGGCAGGACGGAGCACAGGCTGCACACTGAGGATGGGGGCCAGGTTTGAGAAGCCACTAATCAAGTGTGCCCCTAGAACACTGCCACCCACACAGACACACAGAGCTGCTTTCAACCAGAAACAGCAGCCTCCTCCAGGGATCCCAGCATGCCAGGTCTGCGCAAGGCTGCTCAGGGGAGAGGCAGAGGGGTCTGACATCCATAGGGAAGTTCCCTGTGGAAGAGCGGGTACTGGGCTAGGAAGCAGGAGGTCCTGGTTCACGCCCTGGCGGCGTTGCTAATTCGCTGCATGACCCTGAGCAAGTACCTTCTCTGCCCTGGGCCTCAGTCTCCCCATCTGTAATAGGATCTCCCAAAATCCCTCGGGACATGATATTTGCAGTGTTATTTGCACACCCTGGATAGGGCCCTTCCTTGGAGTCCAGAAGTGGTGACAGCCTCAGGGATACCAACTCCATCCAGAGTTATCCTGGGTGCCATCAGGGCTCTGACAGCCTGCACTCAACAGCAGACACCCGCTGGGTGCCCTCTCCCAGAAGAAGAAGCAGCGTGGTGTGGGAGCATGCATTCATTCATTTGCCCCTCACTCATTCATTCCATAAACAGTTCCTGAGGGCTTGCCACGAGCCCTGCAGGCCTTAGAGAGTCAAAGGTTGTAGGCAATTCTGCAGAAGGAAGGGCAGGTGAGCTGAGAAAGTCATCTGCCTCTGTGTGATCCCCTGAGGGCCTGCCTACCTCAAGCTAGGAGCCTCAGTCTCCATCTCTGTAAAACGGGGATAGCAATCCCACCTTGTAGGGCTCATGGACGGATCAGGAGAGCAGGCTCAAGTGAGGCACACAGGTGCCCTTGACGGATGATGCCCATGCTCTTCACTGGTGTCACCCTGGCTCTACCCACCTGGGGGAAGGAGGGGCAAATGGGTGGGTGAAAGTCTGGGCCCCCTCAGCCAGGACACTTCTCCAACCTGTCCTGGCCCTCTGGGGACCCAGGAGCAACTGAGAGAGGCAGCACTGAAATCAAGTTGCTAAGGAGTTTTCCCAGCAAGGAGGTGAAAGTGAGTCCCATCGCCAGGCAGGGGGGATGAGCTGTGTGGGGTCATCACATTCCCCCCACCTGACATTCCCCCCACTTGTTTCCTGGTGACCAAGGGGCCCTTTGCAGGGCAGCTAGCTGGTCTCTGGGCTCTCTGTGGTGAGCCAAC
This sequence comes from Gorilla gorilla gorilla, assembly GCF_029281585.2. Taxonomy (NCBI): domain Eukaryota; kingdom Metazoa; phylum Chordata; class Mammalia; order Primates; family Hominidae; genus Gorilla; species Gorilla gorilla. The sequence goes on along the minus strand of NC_073224.2, from coordinate 220,977,912 downwards.
AGGACTTGAGAGGTGAGTGGGAAAGAACGGCAAGCCCCTAACTGGGCTCCGGCCCCCCAGCCACACACCCCTTCAGGCAACGAGGCAGCAGCCTTGTGCAGGAAGTCCTGAAGCTAGTCCTGCCTCTGCCCCAGCTGGCTCTGTGATCTTGGGCAAGTCCCTTCCCCTCCTCTGGCACCACTTTCCCGTCAGTAATGCAATGATGTCAAACTGGATGAATTCTAAGGGCCCACCCAGCCAAGCCAGAAAACAACTTCCATGATCCCTGGACAAGCATCCTACACTGACCACAAAGCCGCCTGACAAACCACAAATGCTCAAAAGCCAGCTGAGACGTCTGTCCTTGCGTTCCAACCAGTGTGTGTAGTGGAGAGGGGAGCAGGGACTCTGGAGCCAGAGGGTCCTGGGATCAAATCCCAGCTATCCATCTTGCAGTTCTGTGACCTTGAGCAAGCTATGACCCTCTCTGGGCCTTGGTAATACCTCCCAGCTCCGAGGGGTTTTGCCCACATTCCATGGAATAGCATATGAAAAGTGCCCAGAATACTGCCTGGTCTACCATGAGCATGCCATTGGTGTCATTCTCATCCTCACGACCTCCCAATGACAGCTGCTCAGAGAGGTGGGGAGAGGCTGGGAGAATGCTCTTGGACCACATCGTAAGTGAGGGGGTCAGACTTGAACCCAGGGCCATCTGACCCCAGAGCCACTGTCTGCATAACAGTCATGTTGTTGATAGTCATGATAATGAGCTAGATGCCGCCTTCACCTGGCTGGGTGGCTGGCAGTACAAGGGGACAGGGTGGCAGAAGGAAAGAAGCCAGATGCTAATGCCACAGAACCCCTGTCAGCAAAACCCACTGAAAACCCTGCTTTCGCCGTCCACACCCCATAGACATACCCCAGGAACTAATGGGCATGCCCAGCCCTTTGAGATCTGTCCTAACAAGGGCCACTGTGGCAGCAGGTGGGTCCAGGGCAGGAGAGCCCAGCTGGTCTCATGGCACCTTCCAACACACACAAGGCATTTAAGGGTATTCACCCAGGCCAGCTGCTGGCTTTTTTGGGCAACATGGGGCCCAGGGAACCCCCGGGTCACCTGCCCCAATGCCAATCTGAGGTTTCAGTTGTTTTCTGAGCCACCTGTCCAATTCCCTCCTGTCTATATTTGCCCAGGTTCCCAGCATCACTCCCTCTTGGTATTGCTTATTGAAAACAACTTTGGAGAGGCTGAACATGGTGGCTCACAGCTGTAATCCCAACACTTTGGGAGGCTGAGGCAGGAGGATCATTTGAAGCCAGGAGTTCAACACCAGCCTGAACAACATAGGGAGATCCCATCCCTACAAAAAATTTTAAAAATTAGCCAGGCATGGTGGCACGCGCCTGTAGTCCCAGCTACTTGGGAGGCTGAGGTTGGAGCATCCCTCGAGCCTAGTAGTTCAAGGTTGCAGTGAGCTAGGATCGGGCCACTGCACTCCATCCTGGGTGACAGAGTGTGACCCTGTCTCAAAAACAAACAAAAAACACCTTTGGAGAAACTGCAGCTCTGTGGACACCCATAATCCCAAGCAGCATGCTTGCCAGTGCCCTCCTCCCACTGCTTCTGTCTAGAAACTACACCCACGTGGGCACTCCCCCTACCCCTAAAAAACCAGGCCACTCCAAGGAGGAAATTGTCTCAACCAGCATCTCACAGTGAGGAAAAATCTGCATCGCAAATTGCAGGCCACCATGAAGTTTCTGGAGTACCACTGCCAGCCTCTTCCAGGCTTCGGTACCCCTTCATCACCTCCTCCAGGGAGCTTTTCATGACTTCCCCAGAATAAGTCACTATGCCCATTCTGATGTTCCCAGTCCTGAACCCACTCCTTCCGCACTGGCATCCAGGGGCTGTGAATTTTCACTTCCCTGTCTCTCTCATCAGACTCCACTCTTCTACGAGAAGGGAAGAATTTGCATTTATTGTAAAATGCTGATTAGGTGCTAATCATTCGACACCCACCATCTCTAATTCTCACCACAGTTCTGTGAGCCGGATGTTATCATTCCCACTATACACACTCAGGTGAAACGACCTGTTCAAGGTCAAATCCAGGTCCATACGGCTCCCAAGCCTGGGCAGCCTCTCTATGGTCTGATGGTGTCTCGTCGGCTCCATAAGCCCCACTCCCTGCCCACACCCCCAGCACATCACTTAGAAAATGCACCTGGGTTACAGTGCCACGGTCAGATGCACAGATGTGTACACATGGGGTCACAGTCACTGACCTGGAAACAAAGCCACTTTGCCCATGCACTCATTTCTCAGCGCCAGAGAACCCAGGGTGCAGGAAGGCCTCGGCACACCACCACCTCCACTGCCAAGGCAACGAGCTGGGGCCGGCACGTGGTGAGCAAGAAAGGCACCAAGCTCTGGAGCTGGATAGAACAAGGCTCAAATCCCAGTGGTACCAACCACATGCTCCTGGGCAAGTGATTTCCAATCCCTAAGCCTCCCCATTTGGTCATCATGAAGATCCCCCCTGCCTCTGGAGGCTGCTACAGTTTGTGAAAAGGAGGGTATACCCAGGCTCCGAATAAATGGAGGCTCTCGTCCCTTCTCCGCCTTCTCTGTCACTGGCTCCAGGGTCTGAGAGAACAGCACCCTTGTTGCTCTGGTCTGTAAAATTGTCTGTTTCTTTCTGGCTCCACTGCGCTATGGAAATCGTGGGGTTGTGGGGAGGCTGCAGCTTGTCATCCAGCCCCCAGGCACTGACTGCAGAGATCCCACCCCTGACCCCCCCAGACTGGGATGCCAGGAGGGGCAGAGGATCTGCACTTCTGAGCTGTATGCCTTGAGCCAAGCACTTGACCGCCTGTGCTCCAGGTCCCCTAGCTTTGAGCAGGGGCTAACGGAAGAACCTGCCTTGCCAGGTTGTTGTAGTAAATGAGTCAATACACGTTTCACACTTAGCACAGTGCCCAGCTCCCAGTAAATGCTCAATAGATGGAAGCTATGATTAGTCATGGAACACGGCCTTTCTGCTGTCCTCCCTGCCATGGAAAATGGGTAACTCAGCTGGAGGGCAGTTCCTCTGTGTAGACAGGCCAAGGCCCCGGGGATGAGGCAGGGTACCTGGGTGCCAAACCAGCCCCCTCTGCTACCAATGCTTGGCAACACACCGACAGTCAAGACACACAGGAGGACGTCCCATCTCCCTTGTATCCAATTCGGCACCATGTCCCAGTGCCTGGCACAAGACCTCACACCAAGAGAGACTTCATGAGCGAGCGTTGGGTGTTTCTGGAGACACCCAGGCCCGGCAGCCCAGAATATCTCCCACAGCCCAACTCAGGCTGGCTGCCGGCTTACATTTCATCTTCTTCCCCCAGGACAGAATCAACAAACATTTCCCAAGTGCTCACCCAGGAGCCAAGTGCTGGGGACACAGAAGTGGATTAAGAGTATTCTCTTCCCTCTGAGAGAGGGGAGGCGAGTTCCGGAGCTCTCGCCGGGGCAGGACCTCTGGCTCCTCCAGCCTCAGATCCTCAATCCCTTCAACCCAAGAAGCGTGGGAAGTTCTGGGCACTGGCTGCCTTGTGCCAGGCAAGCAGGGATGGAAGGGAATGCTCGCCCTGGGACAGGGGGCATCTTCCTCCATCCATGAGTGAAGGGGCCCCATCCAAGTTGCCACTGCCCATTTGTACCCAGAGGCACGAGAAAGGAAACCAAGCATCCACCATCACACTGAAAACACTGGTTCCCTTCAGCGGCGACCTGGGTGGCTGGGGATTATGGGGTAGAACTGTCACTCTGTCCCCTCTGTATCTTTTCTTAATACACATAACAGGCCAGGCACGGTGGCTCACGCCTGTAATCCCAGCACTTTGGGAGGCCGAGGCAGGTGGATCACTTGAGCCCAGGAGTTCCAGACCAGCCTGGGCAATGTGGCGAAACCCCATCTCTACAAAAAATTTAGCCAGGTGTGGTGGCACCGCTTATAGTCCCAGATACTCAGGAGGCTGAGGTGGGAGGATTGCTTGAGCCCAGGACCTCAAGGCTGCAGTGAGCCAAGATCGCACCACTGCACTCCAGCCTGGGTGACAGAGCAAGACCCTGTCTCAAAAATAAATAAATAAATAAACCATATAACATAGGTTACCATCTTAACCATTTTTAAAGTGGCATTAAGTGCATTCACACTGCTGTGCAACCATCACCTCCATCCTTCTCCAGAACTCTTTCATCTTGCAAAACTGCAACTGTACCTGTTAAGCAGTAGTACCCCGTACCCCTCTCCCCGCAGCCCCTGGCAACCACCCTTCTACTTTCTGTCTCTGTGGATTCAACTTCTGGGTACTTTGTATAAATAGAATCAGATAGTATCTGTCCTTCTGTGAATAGCTTATTTCTCTTCTTTTTTTTTTTTTTTTTGAGACAGCGTCTCACTCTGTTGCCCAGGCTGGAGTGCAGTGGTACAATCACACAACTCACTGCACCTCCACCTCCTGGGCTCAAGCAATCCCCCTGCCTCAGCCTCTGGAGCAGCTGGGACTATAGGCATGAGCCACCATGCCCAGTTAATTTTTAAAAATTATTTTTTGTAGAGACGGGGTTTCACCATGCTGTCCAGCAGGTCTCGAACTCCTGGGCTCAAGCGATTCTCCCACCTTGGCCTCCCAAAGTATTGAGATGACAGGTGTGAGCCACCGCGCCCAGCCTGGCTGATTTCATTTAGCATAATATCCTCAAGGTTCATCCATGTTGTAGTGTGTGTCAGAATTTCCCCTCCTTCTGTATCTTTTTAATTTTGAATGATGTCATGTATACCTGCTCAAAACATCAAAACCACTTAAATTTTTAAAAGACAAAAATACCTGCTCATTTTCCCCTTGCTTTAAATTGCATGAGTGTTTACAATGATTACACAAGAAATGGAAAAAGAAAAAAACAGGTAAGCCAGATAAAACCAATGTAAAACCCACCCAAATGAATCCCCCTCCCTGAGAGAATTACGGTTAACATCGGCTCTATATCCTTCCCAACTTTTTCTTATGAGATTTTCTCTTCTGATGAGATTGGTTTTTAACGACAATGGGATGCGACCATATGTGGTTTTCAAATGCGTTTTTTCCACCTAACAATATACGGCAGCATCCTCCCGAGCAGGTGACACAGCAGGTGGCTGCAGGGCCACTGGCTTGATGGGTCCTCCACTGTCAGCGCAGAGTCCTTGCAATCTAAACAAGACTGTGAACACCTTCTTACCCTCACATTTGCATATGTGTCCAGGTATCCCTCTGGGATACCCAGATTGGGTTTCTGGATCAAGTGTGCAGATGTAGAAAAGGCTTTTGTGCCCCTCTAAAGAGCCATGTGTGACGTGTTGGAGAGAACGCTCTCTGGCATTCTCTACCACAGGCTCCCAGTTGCCCAGGGAGCCAAGGAAAAGCAGGGTTCTGGGCCCTTACTCCAGCTCCTGCAGCAACAATGTTTTGTGCCTTAGTTTCCTCATTAGTCAAAAGATTGCCTCCGTTGGGTGCAGAAGACTCCACTATAAATACTGTCCTTCCTCACCAGTGGCCCTCTACCTTCCCCAAGGAGCAAGGGTTGGGAGATCAGGCTCATCTGAGAAATGGGCCAGACACTTCTTCTCCAAAAGGGTAGACAGAGGTCTCACCTGGTGGGTGATAAGCCCTGGAGAACAAGGCCACGTGCTAGGGTAGAGTAAGGCAGAATAGCATCCCCCCGACATCTCCAGCCCCCCTGTGCCAAGCTCCATCACACCTCCAAGGCATGGGCTGCATTCTCTGCCCAACAGGTTCTACACCCCTTCCCCTTTGTCATTTTCCTCTCTGTCTCCCTTACCTAATGTGACTTCAGGACCCAGCTTATAACCCCCTCCAGGAGGCCGACCCGACTCCTTGGTCAGGGTCAAGTGCCACTATTCTGTACTGCAAAGGCTCTGGGCCACTTGGTATTGAGGTTACTGATCCCCTGCTGGTCTCCTCTACTTAACTCATCTTTCTTTTCTCTCTCTCCTTCTGTCTTTTTTTTTTTTTTTTTTTTTTTGAGATAAGATCTCGCTGTGTGCCCAGGCTGGAGCACAGGGGTGCAACAACAGCTCTCTCGACCTCCTAGGCTCAAGGGATCCTCCTGCTTTAGCCTCCCAAGTAGCTGGGATTATAGGTGCATGCCACCACACCTGCCTAATTTTTCTATTTTTTTTTTTTTTTTTTGTAGAGACAAGGTCTCACTATGTTGCCCAGATTGGTCTCAAACTCCTGGGCTGAAGCGATCCTCTCGCCTCAGACTCCCAAAGTGCTGGCATTACAGGTGTGAGCCACTGCACCTGGCCCTCATCTCTTTCAAGATCAGGCCCATCTATGGGTCACAACTGCAACTCCAGTGCCCAGCACAAAGCCTGGCACATAGGAGGCCCCATAAATATTCACTGGATTAAAAAGGCCCAGTAAGTGTCATCTCCAGGGCCTTCTCTAGGAGATCCAATCTAGGCCAATGCAGCCCTGTCGCCTTAGACATGGGCTCCCTGCCAGCCCCTCCCTGCCAGCCTCAGTTTCCCCAAACAACCTCCACAGTCCAGGCCAACTCTGCTACTCTCTTCTCTGCACCTTGAAGCCTGGGCCTACCTTGCATGGGGCCGATGATGGGAAAGTTGGTGTCCACGGCTCTCCATCCCTGGGACATTGTCTTTCTGCCTAGGCCTGGCCAAGCCCCCATGGACCCTCCACCACATCCCCATCCCGTGTCTGCTGGCTCTTGCTTAAGTGGAAGCCAGCAGGGGGTCTGGGCAGCAGGTCTTTGGGCACTCAGGTCAAGAGGCAGGAGGCCCAGGGGGTCTGTGCCCAGGAGAGTGTGGGGGCCCCCAGGCCCAGGGTTATGTTTACAGCTTTGAGAAAAACAGCAACTCCCAAGGCTATTTTGGAAACCTAATATGTACTTTGGGTCTCTCCACTGTTTATTCCAAGTGACTGCTGCCCTGGAGGTAAATGTAGGGCACCTCAGGGTAATCTCCCGCATACTTACTCACCCGCAGCCGCCCTGGAGCCAGCTGCCTGGGAGCCCAGATTTTCCTTATCATGTGCAGCCTGAAAAAATGAGGGGCTAGCAGCCAGGCAGAGCCCACCAGGCAAGAGTCAGCACACCTGGGTTGAAAGCAAGGCTCTGCGGCCTTAAGCCAAGTCACTTCTCTAGGGCTCAGTCTCCTCACCTGTAAAATGGGTGAGAATGACCCCACCTGGATTCAATGAGGATGGGCAAACACAAACTGGCTGCAGGTGGGGCAAAAAAAAAAAAAGCACAGAACACAGGATCCTAGGACATCAGACGGGGACGTCCAGGTCATTCATAAATGAGAAGTCTGAAGCTCAGAGGTAGGAGGTGATATGTCCAAGGTCCCACACAGGCAGCGGCTGGCTCAGTGCAACTCCAGAGACTAGGAGCTGCCTGCCATGCCACTGGTAAGGGGAGGAGAACATTCCAGAGCAATCTCCAGGAGGGAGTAGGGAAGAGTGACAAGGACCCAGCTAACAAAAGACACGTGGGGCTTGTGCAACCAAGGATGGGTAACAGAGCAACGGTCACCTGTCTGTGCAGAGCCGTCATGGTCCTCACTGGCTGGGAAGGGGCAGGTTCCAGCGCAGCTGAGGCAGGTAATTAGACTGCAAACACGCGCACCAAAAGAATTAGTGACTAAATACAGCTCAAGGGGATGGACTCATTACTTAATCCCAGGCTCCTGTCATCATGGCGGGCCCTGGCATTCCACCTGATGTGAACCATTGGTGAGTGTGGAGGCTGAGCACCAGGCAACCCCACAACACACAAACAAGAGTGTTCCTCCCAACTACCCATGGGGCTGGAAAGAGAAGTCAGTCCCCTTAAGATGAGAGGGGGAATGAAATGGAGCAAAGCCTCCCAGGGACACTTCCATGACTGCAAAGCCCCTCGGAGGGCATCTTTATTGGAGCTTGTCATCTCATCACCCTCATTCTGCTGATGGGGAAACTGAGGCTCACCAAGGTGCAGTGACTCATCCAGGGTCACATAATCATAACAGCATTATGGAGGCTCCCAATGGCCTGGCCCAGCCACCACTGGAGGGCAGAGCCTTGGGGCTCTCAGATGGATGGAGGGTCCTCCGAGGGGAATCCCACAAGCGCTGCCCAGATGCTGCCGGGCACCCCACACAGGGGAGGCAGAGGGTCACCAGCCCCAGCTATGCAAAAGAACCGGCACAAGCACAGCCTCTCTTCTCAACTCCAACCCAGCGGGGGCTCTCTTCCCCCTGAGATTTGGGCCTCCAGCCACAGGATTCCCAGCCCGGACTCAGCAAAAAGCCAAAAAGGAGATGGTCCAGGCCAGCGTGGTGAGAAGAAGCCGGCTTGGGGCAAAGTGGGAGGCCACTTGCAGCCACCCCCTGTCCCTTATCCCAAAACACTTTGACGTCAGGCAGAGCTGGGATGGGTGTCCAACTCAGCCGCTCCCCAGCTGGTGATCTGCTAAAGCGACTTTACCTCTCTGAGCCTCAGTTTCCTCATCTGTAAAATGGGAATAACAATAGTACCTACACCTCCCCGGATGGTGAAGACCCCACAAGATCATAAACACCAGTGCCTAACATTATTTTGCTCCTCCTAGTGAGCAAGCCCCACCTCCAGCTGCTGGGAAGGCTGGGAGGGAGGCTACTGGGAGGGCTGCTACAGCGTCCAGGGCCCCGGGCTTGGCTGAGCTGCACCATGCTTCCCCTTAGAGGCTCTGTCTCTGGGTTCCCTCTCCCATGCTGGGACTGGGGAACTGTCTGGTATCCAGAGTGACCAAGTGCCCAGCACACCGTAGGCCCTCAACCGCTATTGACTGGATGAATGAGCTTGTGAGCTGGAGCCACTGGGCGTAACCACCAGCAGGCCTCGGGGGAAGCCCAGCTCTGCCTGTGCTGACTTACTGTGTGGCCTTGAGCCCATCCCTGCACCTCTCTAGACCTTCTGCACAAGGAAGCTCCGACCACACCAGGGACTGAGACTCCCCCACCTCACACCTAGGGAGACCCTGCAGGGAGGGTGGCCAGAGGACAGCCTGCCCAGTGGGGAGTCCCTCCCAACTGGCCCGGCCCCCCAGGGACAGACAGCAGGGGCCACGCCCACCCCTGCAGGCCCTCAAAGGCAGTAGGCAGTCTCCTCCTGGTGATTTTGCCTTGGGACAGATGGGACACAGTGTGGTATCTGTCAGGCCAGATGGCCTGGTTGGCCCCAGGGGCCGGGACACCAGCTGGGAGTCCAGCCCTGGCAGGCAACACTGCTTAACTCCTTCTTGCCCCAGCCACAGGAGCTAGTGTCCCCCTGGCAACTTAATTACTGGTGTACACTCAGGCCTCCTGTCCTCTCCCCTTGGAGGTGAGGGGCCTCCCTGGCACCTCTAGGGCCAAAAGGGAGGCTGGGAGGCTGTGGGAGAGAGGAAGCCACAGGGTGGGTGGGAGCAGAGAAGATGCCACTGCTTGGCCCTGAGGGCAGCCCAGGACCACCAGGAATCTGCCAAGTCAGGGAACCAGCAGGCAGGAGCACTGATTCCAGGCCAGGGAGCCCTCTGGGGCCACATGGGGCTGGCTGTTCTGCTTCCAGGACATCTGTCTGCGGTAGGGACCACCAGGCCAGAGGCCACCGGCCACCTTTATCAAGCCCCCTGCCCAAACCATAGAAACAGCATTGCCACATGAAGGAGGACACCCAACTCGGACAGGCTGGCTGAATGGCTGTGGACATGTTGCTCAACCTCTCTGGGCCTCAGTTTCCCCATCAGGAAAGATGGGACCAGAGTGATCCCTGGGATTCAGGCCACTTCTAGCTCAGAGGGCTCCCTGACTCCTAGAAAAGGAATGTGCCTCCCTCCCAGAAACTTGTGGGATACTACAGGGACCAGCCAGATCTTTTCTGCATGAAGATTGTGTCTCAACTTGTATCTGAGTCAAGGCACAGTCTCTCAGGAAGTGGAGAAAAGGGAGATTGTAGGTGGGAAGAGGGTACGCAGCAAGGTAATGGTGCTGCCTTGAGAACCACCAGAAAATTGATGTCCAACCACTTTCCTCCTCTGTGAAAGGCTAAACAAAGGGGGAAATGCAGCAGTAGGGATCATGGTTAGACACCAGGAAGCACTTCCCAATGGAAAAGGCCACAAGGACACTGGACGGCCCGTCTCAGAAAGGGTTCTGGAATGTACTTCCTAGGCAGTAAGATCTTCAGGCAGGATTTGCAGTGGTCCTAGCCCCAAGATGAGGAAGAAACAGATGACCTCTGGAGACCCCTGGAGGAAAAGAAGCCAGTGTCCAGTAGGGTAAAGTAAACAGGGCCTTGGAGTCTCTCCCCTCAGGGGCTCAGCCAACCTGCTGTTCCAGATGCGGGAGGGTGTCATCTCAGGGCAGAGCATGGCCAAGCTTGGCCCCAGTCTGGGGCCTGCATGCTGGTTCAGTAGACACCTCTAGAAGTCTCTCAGAACACAGGCTGCCAGCAACTCCCGAAAAGCCAAGAACACATGAAAATAGCAGAGGAGGAAGAGCTAGGTAAGGGGGCTGCCGGCCAGGAGTGAGAGCTGTCTGTTGACGCAGCAGAGAAGCAGAAACTTGGGGCTGGGACCTACAGACCTGACTTTGAGCCCTAGCTCCGCCACTCGCCCCGTGCAACTTTGGGCAAGTCACTGCCCCTCTCTGACAAAAGGGAGAGAAAATATCTAACCAATCTCTAAGGACTCTTCCAGCCCTGATTTAACAGTCCCTTGGCAAGCTCCCCAGATTCCACAAGCTCCCAGTTCATGCAGCATCATCCCCAAAGCCCAAGCATAGGGACTGAGCACCGTGGCCCAGAAAAGGATGGATGGATGGACAGACTGATGGACAAACAGATGGATGGATGGATGGATGGATGGACAGACGGACGGACAGACGGATGGAAGAATAAATGATCAAGTAGCGTAATCCTGGCAAAGAAGAGCAGAAGGTCCTAGGTGTCCCCTGGGATGACTCTTTACACCTGCCCACAAGGCCTCCCTGGAATCACTTGCCAGTGATACAGACCCTCCAGTATCCAAATCCCTTCTTTAACTTGTATGTACATGTGCAAATACCTAAACATGCAGATACAAATACGCAACACGTGCTCAAAGCAGTGACCCAACTCTGAATCCTGACAAGAGAAAGCTCCAAGTCCCCCCCAAAAGCCATGAGGTTTATCTGCTCCAGTCTGATTCCAGGGTATCTTGGCTTTTAGAATTCCCTTTCCAAAGCTGGGTGCAACATGAGACTCTAGTGGTGGAACCCAGTGGTGATCTTGGAAGCCAAAGAGACCTGAGGTCACATGCCCACTCTGCCACTCTCTAGCTTTGACAAGGAACAAGTCATTTTACCTGGCACGACTCAGTTTTCTCATCTGTACAATGGACATACCCACAGCCACCTTGCTGGAGTGGTGCGATGTTCCAGACAACACATGTGTGCGGCTTCAAACACTGCAGTGGGCATACAGAGTGCTCTCGGGAAGTGAGCAAGATGGCGATAGAATTATGAGATCTTGGCTCCCTTCTTGGAGGGGCTGAGCGCAAGCCAAGCCTCCCAAGGCTTCTCTGTTTGGGCCCTGCAATCCCTTCCACCTCGTTTCCCACCTTGGGGGGTGATGTGCTTGGACTTAAACCGGGCAGAAGCTACAAAGCAGCCTTTGTCTCACAGATGAAACCCTAAACCAGCTGCCCTGACGTCAACTCTGGAAAAACAATGCCAAGCCAGCCTTCAACGTCACTCCTCTGCCAAGGTCTGGGATTGGGCCCTTCACCCACAAGGCCTCGCAAAGCAGTCTATGAAAACACAGAAACCATCTACCCATCGCCTACAGGGGCCCAGAAGGAGGAACGGCTGCCTTGCTGATGCTGGGTGCAGGGCAGGGCTTGAACCCCTGTCTTCCAATTCCCCTATCTCAGCCTGCCAGAATGAGCTTGCACATGTGGCAGAGAGTACTTTGGGTAACAGTCTGCAAGAGGCAGGTTCGAATCCTGATCCTGGCCCTACCTCATAGTGAGACCTCAGACCAGCAATGTGACCCCCTGAGGCTGCTTCCAAATCCACACAACGGGGAGGCTGAGACAGTCCATGATCCCCAGGGAGGCGGGGACAGGGAAAGACTCCCCCATTCATGTCCACATTCCATCAGGCCCTCCTAGGAGCCGCAGGCTCCAGGCGACACCCTGCACTGGACACAGCCTTGAATGCCAGGTCTTGCCTTCCCAGTCACCCTGTGCTGACAGTCTGCTCGAGAAGAGAGGGGACATGACCTCCTCCTGGCTGCCCAGGCGGCTCTACCGGGGAGAGGAAGTGCTCAGAACACAAAAGGCCAGTCTTCAGCCAAAGGGGGAGGGAGCAGGCAGTTCTCACTGTGCCGCATTTTCCTTTTGTATGAGATGGGATGGGATGATGAGAACCACAGGGTGTTGGTGAGCCTGACTCAGGAAAGGCTGCCCTGTCTCCTTATCTCTGGGGTAAGCCCTGGAGCTGGAAGGCTTGAGAACTTTGCCTAGAATGTTGGAGTCGGGTGAACCATAGAGGCTGATCCTTCATTCCCCCACAAAGACTATGTTTCCAGAGCTCCTTGTCTGGGGATGTGGCCTGACGAATAGTACTTTGGCATTTGTTCACGTTTTTATATGTACAAATTGGGGCCTGGGGGCTGGTGGGAGCCAGGCCAGGGCAGGAGGGAGGGAGCAGTAACAGCTGAGGGGCCAGCAGCACACGTAACACTCTGCAGGCAACATCAAATCCTTGCAACCTCATAAGCTAAGATTGTCATCCCCATTTTACAGATGAGAGAACTGAGGCTCAGAGCAGTAACACAACTCCAAGCAGTGTCACCTCAGAGCCAGAGCTCCCACCCAAGAGAAGGCCCAAATCACGGGCCAACAGGAAACATGAAGCAAGAGCAAATGAAGCAAGTTCTTTTTAATTCCCCACAATTGAATTATGCCTTAGGGCTCAGAAAAGGAATAATCTACAAGTTGGAGGTCCCTCAACTTGGCATCAGGTTAATTCTGGCTCTGCCAGCAGTAGTTTGCTGAGTTCAGGCCATCAGTCTCCAAGTCAGATAAGTCCTGATGTTTTATTTTATATTATTTCTTTCTTTTTTTTTTTTTTTTTGGAGATGGAGTCTCATTCTGTCGCCTAGGCTGGAGTGCAGTGGCAAGATCTTGGCTCACTGCAACCTCCACCTTGCGGGTTCAAGCCATTCTCCTGCCTCTGCCTCCCAAGTAGCTGGGATTACAGGCTCGTGCCACCACACCCGGCAAATTTAAGTCCTGATGTTTTAAATGCTAATATTTTATTTAAAGGTAAGTGTGAAACCAACAGCAATGTAATATTAAGACTCAGCCAGCCATGGTGGCTCACATCTGTAATCCCAGTACTTTGGGAGGCCAAGGCAGGAGGATCACTTGAGGCCAGGAGTTCAAGACCAGCCCCGGCAACACAGCGAGACCCCTATCTCAACAAAAATTATTTTTTAAAAAAAAAATTAGCTGGATGTAGTGGTGTGTGTCTGAAGTCCTAGCTCCTCGGGAGGCTGAGGCAGGAGGATTGCTTGTGCCTAAGGAGTTGAAGGATGCAGCAGGCAGTGACTATTCAACAGCACTCCAGCCAGGGCAACAGAGCAAGACCCTGTCTTAAAAAAAAATGTCTTTCCATATAAAAACACGTGCAAATCCCAAAGTACTATTTGTCAGGCCACATCCCCAGATAAGGAGCTCTGGAAACATGGTCTTTATGGGGAATGAAAGATCAGCCTCTACGGTTCACCCAACTCCAACATTCTAGGCAAAGTTCTCAAGACTTCCAGCTCCAGGGCTTATCCCAGAGATAAGGAGACAGGGCAGCCTTTCCTGAGTCAGGCTCACCAACACCCTGTGGGTATCATCATCCCATCCCATCCCATACAGAAGGAAAACGAGGCACAGAGAAATGGTGCAGCCAAGCACAGGGCTGGCAGATCGGGAAGGCAGGTCAGTGTCAGCATCCCAAGACCTCAAAACCAGGCCAGAGGCTGGAGAAGTGCCTTTTGCGACATGGAGACAAACCCCACGGGCAACCTCAGATGTCTCTTTTGTAGGTGGAGGGAGCTTCATCCACAGCACCAGGGACCCAGATGTCTGGTCAAGGAGCAGGGCCCTGTCTCTGCGAACCCCACTGTACAGGCTCCGAGTCATGCCTTTGGCAGTTGCTTCTCTACTCCAAGTGCTCTGTCCTCTGGGAGTTTTCCAAACCCCTCCTGAAAGTGCCAGCAGCCCCCAGAGGGAGCCCTGAGCTCAAGGGTTTAAGGAGAGTCCTGTGGAGGGGACAGGGTGAAAATACCTGGGTTCCAGCCCCTGCTCTGTTGCGTGACCTCAAGGTAGCTGCTCTCCTTCGCTGGGCCTCAGTTTTCTCATCTATAAAATGGTCATGAATATGCAAATAGGGGTGAGAGAGAAATAGAAACCACTACAGAATGGCTGAAGGTCGCTTTGAAAGACAGAAGGCATAGCTAACTTGGTTGGGATGTCAGGGAATGATTTTGCCTGGAAGCAGGAGGATGGATGAGATGAGCTTGAAGGGTACCTCAAGTCCTCTGGAGCATCCAGGGGATGAGAGGAAGTCATAGGTGTGAGGGAGAAGGGACAGCCACGGTGATCGGGGGCCGGGGCAGGGAGAGGTAAGGGGAGCAGCCAAGCCTCCCCCCAGCCCCCACTTCCTGACCTGTGTCTAATCCTAGGCCCTGGACCATAATGGGGGCTGGGGAGGCTGAGGGTCTCCAGTGGCCAGCATTGAGCTCCAAACCGGCAGCTTCTCTCTCACTAGGCAGCCTCCCTTGCCCCCCACCATGATGTCAAGACCCTACCCCCAGCCCCATAGTACAAGGGGTCTGCAGGGCCCGCCAGAGGCAGGGCAATGACCTTAAGGGCTCCAAATCCAGAAGCTCCAGACCTGTACTCACATGCGTGTATACACACACACACACATACATACATGCACACTCATGGGCTCACAAGGCCCCAGCAGCAAAAGCCACTCACCAGGGCCCAACATCTGGCTGAGGGATGGGGGACAAGATGTCCCTCAGAGCCCTGCCCCAAGCAGGACGGGAGTGAGACAGCCAGCCATAAAGAGTAGAGATCAAAACAAGAAAGAAGGGAAAGAGGGAGAGGAAAGGAGAGCAAGACAGAAAATGAGAGCCAAGAAGAGCATGAGGAGGGAGGAGGGGACAAGACAGGGAAGAAGCAAGCACAGGACAGGCCAAGTTCTGGCAGTGCCAGGCTCAAGCCCGGGCACCAGGAGCAGCTCCACACTGTTCTGCACAGCAGCTCAACTCCAGGCCCTTGTACACGCTGTCCTCTCTATCTGGAACACCCTCTCTCCTTCTCTTCCACTCTTACTGAACCTTCCAGATACAACCTAGGTGATGTCACCTCCAGGAAACCTTTCTTGACTGGCCCTAAACTGGCTTGGGTACCTTCCAGAATCCCTGGGTTTTGGGCACCCTAGGGTCTCACCAGTGTCCCACCCAGACCTCCAAGACTCTCTAGTCCTGACTTTGCAACAAGCTTTCCCTAAAGCCTCCACTACCCCAAGATGGTCCTCTGCCTATTGCCACAGTGGGCCAGGAGCAAAACGGGGGTGCCAACGGGCCCTGGGAAGATGGGCCGACCCTATACAGAGAGGAGCCTGTCTGCTGGGGAACTTCACAAGGTCTGCTTAGACCAGTAGCTCTTCCCCTCCCCCAAGACAGCAAACAGGCGGCAGTGAGCCAAGAACCGTCTTAAATAACTCAAGTAATAAAGATGGCCAATTAAGAGGGCGGAAGGCGCTGTCTCCACTGCAGGGGCCTCTCTCCATCGAGCAGCAGATGAGCAGGATCTGTGTGAACACACATCCCAGAGTCGGAGCACGCAGGCCAGAGGGCGCTGAGCAAGCATCTCAGAGACAGCTCAGAGACAGGCCCCACCCCCAGCACAGCCACGTGGAGGGGCTTCCGCCAGGGCCAAGGCCCAAACGCCATTCGATTCCTGCCCAGCTCCTCTCCCCAGAACCCCCAGCCTTATTTAGTGATTTTTGCCACAGCAGCCAGAATCGGAGCACCATCATCGCACTTGCCATCCACACAACATGATCATTCCCATTTCCAGATAAGAAACAGAGGCTCAGAGAGGCAAAGTGACTCTCCCAAGGTCTCAGAGCTGACAGGCAGCAGAAATAAATCCTGCAGGTTCCTCTCTTCCCCGCTTTTGGGTTCCACACAAACGTTCTGCTCTAAGCTGTCTAACATAGCAGGTTTCTGTCCAACCTCCCGTCCCAGGATCTAGGGGAGGTGTGAATGTAAAGGCAAGAGAGGACAAGGCATTGCATGGAGCTTCAAGGAGCTTCAGCCTGCATGGGAAGTTGGAAAAGAAACCGCAGTGTGGGTAGAGCTCAGGGCTCCCAAGGATTTAGTCCCCACAGGCACTCCACTTGCCAGTTTACAAAGTGCTCCACAGGTATCATTTTAGACAGTCCTCCAAACAGCCTCATGAGGTCAGATTTATTACTCCCATTTCATAGAAGTGAAAACTGAGGCTCATGCAGGGAAGCTACTTGCAATGGGCACGGCCCTTTCTGGTACTACACAGGTTTAAGGTTGGAACTGGAGCCTGACTTCCTGCGGTCAGATCTGGGCTTGCCACTTTCTTTTTTTTTTTTTTTTTTTTTGAGACGCAGTCTCACTCTGTTGCCCAGGCTGGAGTGCAGTGGTGAGATCTTGGTTCACTGCAACCTCCACCCTCCAGGTTCAAGCCATTCTCCTGCCTCAGCTTCCTGAGTAGCTGGGATTACAGGTGCCTGCCACCATGCCCGGCTAATTTTTTTGTATTTTTTTGTAGAGACAGGGTTTCACCATCTTGGCCAGGCTGGTCTTGAACTCCTGACCTCATGATCCACCTGCCTCGGCCTCCTAAAGTGCTGGGATTACAGTCATGAGCTACCGCACCGGGCCTGGGCTTGCCACTTTCAAGGTGTCTTGGCCCAGTTCCCTCCCCTGCCTCTGTGGCTCAGTTTTAGCATCTCTAAAATGGGCTAATGATAGCACCCAACTCACAGGGTTATTACAGCTTCCATGAATTAAATGTTTGCAAACCACTCTGAATGAAGCCTGGCAAAGAGTAAATGTTGTATAAATATTTAATGAAATTCATTAACTAACACATGTTTATTGTGTTCCTACTATCCGCAAGCACTGTTGGAGAAGGTACTGGGCACATGCTGTTGTCACATGATGCTGCCACATGGCATGACACATTTGTCTATGTCCCCAGATTCTGAGTTCTCGAGGGCAGGGGCCTGGCCCACGGTGGGTACTCAGCCACTGTTCTGTAACCACCACCACTTTGGCTTCTCAGACATCCACACCCAGCAGTCTCATCTTCCCCAACAAGAGGCACCAAACGATTGTAACAACTTCCCTGTTCCCTGGCAAAGTTCACAGCACTGACTGAAAGCAAAAGCTAGGGAGACTCCAGCCCAGGGCGGAGGCGAGCTCCCAAACAGCCACCAGAATGCCCGAGGCCCTCTGCTGCTGGTGATCCGTGGATGAGAACCTCGGGCTGGCTGCTGCCCTGAGGACACTCAGGGGCCGGGCAAGATAAATGGAGCATTAATTGAGAGTCTGAGATCCACAGCCTGCCCCAGCTTTGCTAGGCAACATTTCACAGAAGTGAAAACTGAGGCTCACAGCAGGAAAGCGGCTTGCAATGGGCATGGCCCTTTCTGGGTACAGCACAGGATAAAGGTTGGATCTGGAGCCTGACTTCCAAGTTACTTCTCCTCTCTGAGCCTCGGTTTCCATCCTGCAGTGCCACCACCGGGTTTAAATGAGACCGCGTGGAAATCACCAGACGGGTCATAATATGTGTTCCCTGTTCCCCAACTCCTCCCCTGCCAGCCCTGCCAGCCCCCATTGAGACCTTCTCCAAAGAGCAGGGGCCTGGACAGGCCTGCTACAGTGGCCCGGGAGCCTCATCTGCCTGCTACTGCCAGTGATTCATTTGCTTCTCAAGAAATAATTACCGTAAAGTGACAGCAGGGAGTCTTCCCAGTGCAGCAGCCGCCTCCTATTCTGCCACCCGCCATGGCAATATTGTGACAGGTGCTGGGGAGACCCCGTGCCTCCTGCCTGCCTCCTCACCCTGAGCCAGCCTTCGGCAACCTCCAGGGGCATGGGACAAGGCCACCTCCTGGGAGGAGCACTGACCTTGGGGTCCAGAGACCCAGATGGACTTGTGGCGAGATCTGGGACAGAAGTCTTCACCTCTCTGAACCTCTCATTTGTAAAATGAGCATAATCACTTCCCACCGCTTGGGACTGCTCCCATAATTATCACATATTTAAAGAAGTCATCACTGCACCTAGCACAAAGTAGGTGCTCAATAAACGGAAGCATTAAGCCATATTGATTTATTTTCAAACCCTTTTGCAAAATGTTTTCCTACTGCACTGTTTTAATTGACTTTTACCTCAACCCTGGGAAGCAGAGCTCATAAGAAACCACACCCCCATTTTACAGAGCGACAAACTGAGGTGCAAGAGATTAAATGGCATGCACAGAGTTGTGCTACATTACGGAGAGAACGTAGTCTTCACAGGGTTGCTGGGCAAGCCCACCTTCCCACTGTCCCCATTCCCAGGTGGGCATAGTGAAGCTCAGACCACATCGCAGGCAAACCCAGACCAGGACCTGGGCTCCACGGACCCTCCAGAGAACAAGGCATTGCCATTTGCCAGGTTTACTGTTGGGTGAAAACTACCCTCTCTTGTACCAGGTCTAGAATGAGAAACCACATCCTGCCCAGGAAGCCAAGCACCCGGTGCCCAGTGTGGGTGGGAGGACACTCCCCTCATGGGCAGGAGGCAGCAACGTCACAAACCTTCAGCAGTCTCCCATCTGGCCTGGAATTTTCTAAACACCTCACAGTCTGGCAATGCTCAAAGGGCTGTGCAACCCACAGATGCTGCCAACAAAGGGCACGGGACACCCTCTCCCAGTTTCCAGCTTGGTTCTCAACCTCTGCCCACCCCACAGGGCCAGCACAGATCCGCCTCTGTAGGGCACCCACTCTCTGCCCTGTGAAATCATTCCGAACTTGACTGTTTACACGCCCTGTGCTGTAGCTAGGCAAGCCTGTCTACTTCTTCCACAACCTCCGGACACAGAGCTTAGCATCCCTGTTTTACAGATGAAGAAACTGAGGCTCGAGAGGCAGTGACTAGCCCAAGCTCACTCAGCTTTCAACTCCTGCCCTGGGGCCCCAGCACCCCGCACTGCCAGGCTTGGGGGTTCATTCAAACTTTGAACTTTGGCCCAGGCCTTCTGATTCCAAGTGCAGGCCCTCCCCTCCACAAACAGCCGAATCCCTGGACATGGTCTGTGTTGTCCGTCTTCTGTCCCATCCTCCTGAAGGCCTACTAGCTCACAGCAGCCAGACACAGAGGCCTCCCTGCTGCGTGAGTATTTACTCAGCATGGACCTTGGCCAGGTCCTGGCTGGGATCTGCCAGTGGGAGACGAAGCCAGAGTTGGAGCCGGCCCCCACAGAGCTTCCAGTCGATGCAGGGGCAGACACATGCCAGGTAGTTACAATTCCGGGTGTGGGGGGCTGTGATCGGGAGGTGGTGGGTGCTTAGGACTGCCTGACAGCAGAAAGTCAGGAAAAAGCAACACATCCCTAATCCTGAGCACAAGGACATAGCAGGGCTGCCTCCTTCCCATCCCGGGCCTTCAGCCATCCGCGACATAGGAAATAAATGGAATGCCAGCCGGCCTTCACCTCTCAATGCGATCAAAAGCCAGGACTGCAAATGCAAAGCCCACAGCCTCCGGTGTCACTGACACATGGCACAGTTTAAATCAATTCTCCTGGAAGGCAACGCATCTCGTTGCAGCAAAGGGCGTGTTCAAATTCCGGGTCTACCCTTCTGTGTCCTTCAAACACGGTCATGTGTGGGGACGTGGGCCACAGGACTGAACGGAGAGCCTGGTGTGTGCATCTGCATGTGTATGTGAATGTGTGTGTGTGCACGTACATGTGTGTGAGTGTGAGTGTGCATACACGTGGGGGGAAGGGGGACCCAGGGGCCCCGCATCCGGTCTCGTTTGCCAAGGCAAAGCCCCGCCTCGCATTCCTCTGAGAAGGAATCTTCAGCGTCAGCTGTCTCCCTGCTTCCTTTTCTTTTCTGGGACCTCATTCCCCTCCCTCTAGCTTGAGGCTCTGAGAATCGCTCCCAAATTTGTCCCCAGTGAGAATGCCAACCCAGCCAAGGGATTCTGTAATATAGTTCTCAAGGGACCCGAGGCGCTAGATGGAGGGGTTTGTGTGTTTCTCTTAAAGGAAGTTGGGAGAAAGGGCTGGGGGATGGCGAGAGATTTCCGGAGGCACAAATCAACCGCTAAGAGTAGGTCAAACAGCCTTCTTAGATGCCGGACAAAGAAGCAGCCGTTTTCCCTCCACCCCCAACACCATCTCTGGCGCCTCCATGGGACAGAGAGAGCGGCGACATGCCCTGAAATGGACTTGTTAGGCAGTCAGGGCCATGCTGAGAAATCCTTGTAAATTAAAGGAACAGATTTTGCCAGGGGAAGGGGGCTGGGCTGGGGTGGAGGTAGGTATGCCCAAAATCTGCCAAGCCCCAGGTACCTTAACACCAGACCTCATTTGTTCCTTCTCAATCCCTGGGAGAGCAACAAGATGATCCCTCTTTTACAGAGGACGAAGCGGGGAGCTCCAAGGGCAGCTCAGAGAGGCCAAGCCACTTGCCCATGTTCACACAGACAGTGGCAGAGCCAGGATGCGAAACCCTTTTCCACCATCGAAGGCTGCCTCACTGGAAAATCAGAAATAAAGAATCCGTATCGGTGCCAGCTTCAGAAATAACGAAAGTGTCAATGGGAGTGGCAGGGAACAAAGCCCTCAGCTTTCTATTCCAGGGCAGCCTTCGGGCTTCGGGACATTCAGGGGCAAGCACCCACCTGCTTGAGGGCCCCCCTGGGGTGTGACGGGAACGGGCAGGGGACACTCCAGCTGACCCACCCACCATCCCTTTTTGGAGTCCTCCATTCCGGCCGACAGCCCAGCCCCTTCCGGCTCACAGTCAGAAATAGCTGTGACAAAAGTCCCTCCCATCCCAGAAAGTGGCTTTTTAAAAAAATGTTTAAAACAGACACACAAAAAGGTGGAAAGAACATAACAAAGCCTCGACTGCGGGCGGATGATGCGCGCATCATGTCGAGGCGGGGAGGCCAGCTCTGCACGGCAGATGGAAGGTCTGCCCAGCTCAGCACTGAGGGCCAGCCCCCCTCTGGGCCTTGGTTTCCCCACCTTTAAAATGAAAGTACTCAGCTGAATCAGTGGTTTCTTTCTTTTTAAAACAGCAGAACCCTTTTTAAAATG
This sequence comes from Gorilla gorilla gorilla, assembly GCF_029281585.2. Lineage (NCBI taxonomy): Eukaryota > Metazoa > Chordata > Mammalia > Primates > Hominidae > Gorilla > Gorilla gorilla. The sequence continues at coordinate 220,956,440 of NC_073224.2, read as the reverse complement.
GAATATTTTTTGGACAATCTGGGAGTCAGAGAGGCATGGAGCTATGGTGGGCAACGTGGGTCAAATCTCAGGTACTCAGCCTCCCACTGTCCCCTGAGTCTCCCAAGGCGCCCCGCTATGGACTCCAGGGCTCTGAAAAGCCCACCTGAAAGCCACCAGGCTGAATGATCACAGTGGTCTCTCCAGGCTCCCAAACCACCCTCCAATCACCCCAGGCACCAGGAAAAAAAGAAACCTAGCCTCCAGGCTGACTTCAACTGGGGGGCGCATACACTCAGCCACTCGCACGGGAGGGAACCAGGCCAGCCAGCTGCAAATCACACTAGGCCTGAGGGGGCCAGGATGGCTGGACAGGCTTCTGGACAGGGACACCAGGCCCCCAAAAGAGTCGCCCTGTCTGACAGGCAGCTAGGCCAGCACTACTAGCGCCGGGCAACTTCCCCTACCAGCCCATGGCAACTTCGTGACAGCTGCCAGGCTGGAGGGACCTTTTCCTTGACAACCTTAAAGATTTCCTGCATCCTTCCTTGGAGCCAATGAAGACAGGGGAAACGGCTGAACCGGTTAAGCCTGGGGATGGGATGGCCAGCGCTGCCTATGCCTGGAGCCTGGACCCTAGTTATTTGGGGCAGAGATAGGAGAGGGAAGGGGAAGCCCAGAACAGAGAAAGGCTTCAGCGAACACAGTGTGGTCTCCAGAGGCAGAAAGATCAGCCACGACACAGGCCTCTTGGAGTCACTGACCTAAAGTAGAGAGCGAGCTGAGAGAGATCACCTACAGGAACTCCTGCATGTAAAGGTGGAGGAGCTGAGGCCCAGAGAGGGCAGTGGTTGGCCAGAGGTCACACAGCACCCAGTGGCAGAGCTGGACCTAAAGTCCAGGTCTCCTGGATGCCAACTCAGGGAACTCTCCACTGTTGAGTTCAGATAAACTCAGTGGGAATCTCCAGGGAAAAGCCCCCAGCTTGCAAAGTCAGAACAAGATATTTTAGTGGCCCTGGGTGGTGACAGAGTAGAGATGTTTGTTTTGGTTTCCAAATCAACGCTTGACAACCTCGTCCTCATTGCGGCTTCAGCGACCACATTTCCCACGTGGTAAAGACCTGGTTGGGCCAAGGGAAAACCAAAGCAGTGGTGACTGGGGCCAGGACCCAGGCACCCCAGGCCAGGGGCTCTGGTTTGGGTTGGTGTTTCCAAAGCACAGTTTGTGGACCACTGATGGCACATGAGATGATGCTCGGTGGTACACAGTTGACGTTTTAAACTTAAAAGACATTGAATACCTGGGTGGATTCATAAACACAATATGGTCTATACTACAGAGGGATATTTTTAGCTATGAAAAGGAACAGCCTGCGAATACATGCTACAACATGGATGAACTTCAAAAAAAATTCTCTAAGTGAAAAAAGCCAAACACAAAAGACTGCAGAGTGTATGATTCTATTTCTATGAAATGTCCGGAAAAGGCTAGTTTCTAGAAACAGAGCAGGTCAGTGATTACCTGGGCTGGGCTTGGAATTGGAATTTTCTGTAAATGGACATGAAGGATCTTTTTGGGGGCTGATGCAATGCTCTAAAACGGGATTGTGGTAATGACTGCACAACTCTGTGAATTTACTCATCTTTGACTTGTACACTTAAAATGGGCAGTTTTTGTGATATGCAAGTTGTACCTCAATGAAGTTGTTAAAATATTTTATGTAAGTAATAGCACAGGCGGTAGTACATGGACGTGGCCAGAAATCACGGAGGTGGAACTCAACAAGCCTCCGGCTTGAAGATCGCTGAGCCTCGCAGCCTAAGTTGTCCTTTGGGGAAGCAAGTGGGGGTCTCTGGAGCTGCAGCTTCCTCCAGGTGGACCAGGGGAAACCCTGGAACCTTCCCCTTCTGGGTTAGGCTCCTTCTGGGCATCATTGCTTGGAGTTCTGTGATAGATATCCTGGGATGATTTAAAGCCCTTCATGGCCACAACAGTCCAGGCAGACACCTGGGTCTCATCCCTTAGACGGTGACTTCTCTTATGGCCAGGGGATCAGAAGCGGGCTGGGAGCTCACACTCAGATTTATATATTGCCAAGGCTGGGAAGACCCTTTGAGATCATCTAGCCCAGTGGTTTTTCAACTTTTTAAAAAATGTTTATCAAATGTCTGCCCTCCTCCCCAAAGAAAATTCTTAGGAGATACCCAAAACATACTACTAACAAGTTAGCATGTTAGTAGAACCAATGAGTTAATATTAAGAACTTAAAAGTGGGTGAGCACATTTTTATCACTGTATTAACGTCTTAATGTTCTTTTAAATGATCATTTTTATTAAATATTCAAGGAACCCCTAAAGCATCTCTAAGAAAGCCTGGGGTTTCAAGGACTGCAATTCTAGCCCCCCACCCACCTCACTTCACAGACGGGGAAACTGAGGCCCCGGGAAAGGAGTATACCTGCTTTGGAAAAATCCAACATGAGTCTTGAGTTAACTTCAGAAAATAAATGGAAGACGAGGTGTGCACGCATCCCAGAAGGGCGGGAAGAGAGACGCCCGCACTCCACCTGTCTCAGCAGCGCCGTCTCATTCCAGGCCAGCGCCAGAAGCTGACATCACACCCCACACCCTGGGTGCAACTTGAATAGATCATTGCTCAATGCCAACCCATCTCCCTCCAAGACTGGGCACGGTTTTTCCATCACCTTAGTAGCCAGGTCCAAAAAGCACACACACAATAAAACAAACACAACACAAGCCTGAGGCATGACAACACAGTCAACAGTGGCAGACAGGAGGGCCCGGCCCATCCCTCCCCAGTTTCACCATTGAGAGCAAGTGCCTGCTTCCCTAGCCTGCCCCAATGACATTGACCATGAGGGGCGGCGAGGTGGCCTCCCCGTGGCAAGGCACCAGGCGGGCCATTCTCAAGTCCTCCAGAGAAACAGGTAACCCAGGAGAGAAGCCCGTCTCCCAGTGGAGTGTAAGACCTACCCCCAGGAAGCTAGGCGCCACATGAGAGAGCTTGAGGACTCTCAGCATTTCTACTCCCTGCTAGCTTGACAAAGTGCCTATCATCTTTAATAACATCAGCCTGATTACTTTATACCTCCCAAAGAGCATCACCATCCTGCTCTCTCCTCGAGCAACTGTGGGCAGATTTTATTATTCCCATTTCTCTGATGAGCAAACAGGCTTTCAAGTGATTTGATAATCTCACCAGCAGGTATAAGGCTGGCATTTGAATCCTACCCAGTTGCTAGCCTGTCCAATGGGAGAATACGGAAGGAGACCTATGCCCAGCTCCCTGGACAGACCTTTAGAGATGGAAGGAAGGGTCCTTCTCAGTACATCCTCCAAGCCCTGGAGTTCAGAGCCAATAGCTCTGAATGGAAGGCTGCCTGTGCCTGGAACAGCGATTGCCAGGGCCAGAGGGCCCCTTCCCCAGCCAGGCCTGAGATGCCAAAGACAGACCCTTCTCCTCTTATGGGAAGAGGAGGAGGATAGGAGACCCCTCTCCTCTTATCGGAAAGCCAAGCAGACAGTATTGTCGGCCAGACTGCAGACAGGAAGCAATGACAGTTTCCCAGCTGGGGAATCTGGGCTAGGCAGGAATGCACTGGCCAGTCTTGCAGAGTCTGGACCCCAGTTCTAGCCAGAGATGGTGGTCTCAGTCCATTCAATGTCCAGTCTCCAGCCCAACATTATCTTCTCCTGGGGGCTTTTAAGGCTGAGTTTGTTAGGGCTCAATAAACCATGAGACTCAGGGAGTGGGGAGAAGAGGGATGAAAGGAGGCATTTTATAAAAGCTTGTGAGCAGTCTGCTGTAGTTGTGGTTATCCAACCCAGCAAGCTGGACCTTACAGAGCTGGAGCAAGACGGCAGACACTGGCCCCAGGCGGTAGGGGCAGATCCATCCATTTTCAAAAACGTGATCTCATTTAATTCAAGAAATAAAAAGGCAGTGGGTTGGTTAGAGTTTTTCTTTTCATATGTTGAGGGAGGGGAGCCTATTTCCTACTTCCTTGGTAAAAATACTTATGCTAGGAGACAGACTAGCCAGGAGTGGTTAAAATCTCTGGTTGAAATCCTGGTTTCACCACTTACTCGCCAAGCCACCTTAGGCAAATCACTTAGCATTTCTGCACCTCGGTTTCCTCATCTGCAAGATGAGGATAAGACTGCCTTACACAATACGCTGTATTGTGCTGAGAATTAAATGAGATCGCATAAAACACAGATAGTTATTATGTCACCTAGAAAACAATGTGCCTCACCAGTGACAGCATCGAGGTGGCCCCCACGGTAGCCAGCGCTCGCCCCCATCCTGGGATCTAGATAACTGGGCCTTCCTGGCGTGCGTAAGACGCTCTGCAAACACAGCTTCCAGCCCACCTGCCAGTACCAGCTGCCCGCCCGGCCCCCGTCCCGCATACGCATTCTGCGGCAGCCTGGACCTGGGCGCCCCCTCCCAGGGCGGCGGGGGAGGGTCGGCCACTCACCTCCGCTTGTACTCGTCGCGCTCGCGCTTCACCTTGGCCAGCACGTTGTAGAGCGCGCGGATCTCCGGCGTGATGGTGTCGATCTGCACGCCCACGCCGTCGGGGTGCACCCACGACACGCCGGGGCCCTGCACGGTCTCCACGCCGCCGCCGCCCGTGCGCCGCACCTGCGTGTAGCTCCAGATGGTCCCGGGCAGGCGGCCGTAGTGCTGCGGATGCGAGCCGCCGCCGGGGGGCAGGCCGCCCAGGGCCACGGCATTGGCGTTGGCGCCGGCCGCTGCGCCGCTGCTGAGGCCGTGCCCGCCGCCGGGCGCCGGGGGCCGCAGCAGCTCGGGCCCGGTCTGCACGGCCTGCTCGCGGGAGAAGGTCTTGTAGCGCAGCCGCCTCTCGCGCTCGCTCTGCTGCTGCTCCAGCTGCTTCTCCAGCAGCCGGTTGCGCCGCTCCAGCTCGTGCACCTTAGCCAGGAAGCAGCGGAAGCGCACGTTGAGCCCCTTCAAGAGGTGGATGTTGGAGCCCAGGTCGTCCCGCAGCGCCGCCGTCACCGGCGACGGACCCGGCCCTGCCCCGCCGCCGCCGCCGCCCCCGCCAGGGCAGCCCCCGCCGCCGCCGCCCGGCGGGCAGCCGAAGGCCAAGGCCATCTCCCCGAACAGCAGCGAGTTCACCATGCGCCGGCTGCGCGGCTCAGGGCCCCGGGCCCGCGGCTCCAGGTGCGGCTCCAGCTCCGGGCAGGGCTCCCGGCGCGGCCGGGCCAGGGTGGGCGCGGGCTCCAGCGCGGCCGGCCGGGCTGTTCCAGATGCGCGCCAGATGCGGCCTCCGCAGCGACGGCGGGACGGATGGCCCCGGATGCGGGCGCCGAGGCGAGAGAGGGCACTCGGCCGCTCCTCGGGACGCGGTGGAGGCCGCGGTATCTGCGCGGGGCCAGAAGGGTCGCGGGTCTCACCGCCCGGGCTGTCAGAGACGCTGTGGAGGGGCCGCGGCAGCCGCACGCAGAGGACTCTCGGCCGGCACTGCCCCTTCTGCGGCGGGCCCCGCCCACTGCAGACACTGGCCCCGCCCCCGCCGCGGCCCCGCCCACCCCTCCTCCCTCTGCGGCGTTCCCCGAGCCCGAGGCTCCGCCCCACGAGGCCCGCAGCGCCGGGCCCCACCCACAGACCCTCGGCTCCGCCCACCTCCGGGTTCTCCTGCTTTCTCCGCAGCATAGACTCCGCCCAGCTCCCCGGCGGGGCCACGCCCTCTCCTGCGTCTGGTCCTGCCTCCCCGCCGGGTGCCGATTCTCTGCTGGGGGGACCCGGACCGCAGAGCTGCACCAGGGACCGGGTTAGCTGGAACCGCCGCAGAGCCAGCCGGGCCTCTTAAAGGGGCCAGCAGCCTCGGCAACGCTCGCTTTCCACTTTTTAGGGCGCTCGTCTCCCACGTCACCTGCCGAGAGGGCTCCGTTTCTCTGTCCTCTCCGCCCGCAATGCCCCTGGCCCCAAATTCCTTCGGATGTGGGCGACCGCGGCTGGAAGGGCTGGGGGACCACAGTATCCGAAGGTGCATCGGCACCCCACCCCCACTCTAGCCTGGGGAGGCCCAGATCGACCTTTCGGGGATAAGGCGACGCCTAGGCCGGCACGTGCCCCACGCTGCGGACCCGGGGGTGGGCTCCTTGGATGCTAGCTGCGGGCCTTGTCCTCTCGAGATCGGCCCGGGCACAGCTAAGCCCGCTGGTTCCCCCGCCCACTGAGGAGCCGAGCAGCATGGGGGTTGGGGAGGCCGAGCAAGACCCTCCCGGGATGACACCCACAAACTCGGCCTGGGCCTCGCCTCTGCTGAGCTGCTCAGCACCTCCCCACCACCCACACCCACACGCTGAGATGAAGCTGACCCCGAGAGCTGGGGATTCATTTCACAGACATGGGGCTTAGCGGGCCGCCTGGGGCAGACCGAGGCAACCCGAGGACCCATTCATTCATTCATTCATTCATTCAAATGTTTTCACACCTACCAAGTTAAAGGCCAAGTTCTCCAGTCTCTGGTGTCTCCTGAACCGTGTTGCAAACATTAGTATATGTCAGGCGCCATACTTATTTATTATCCCCATTTTACAGAGAAGGTCACTGAGACGTTAAGTAGCCACAATGGTCCAAAGTGCATGCTCTAACCGGCCTTCCACAATGCTGGCCTCGGGCCTCGTGTCCATTTCCGCATTTGGTCCTCACCGCAAACCTCAGAGGGGAGGTGACCCCCACCTTGAACCCCCACCTTTGAACGCCTGTGGCTTGCATTGTATGCACTTAACCAGATATGTGGCATGTTTCAGATACTTCCGACTGCATTTTTTAATAGCAGTTTAATTTTTGTCTTGTTATTAACTTTTGTGTTTGTTTTGTCTCTTTGTATGTAAGCTTGAGGACAGGCACACTGTCTTACATGGACAATGCCTTGGTGTTCTTGGTGACAAAGGAGACACGGGCTTGCCTGGAGTGATGTGGCTGTGATGTTAGTCTGCTGTGTTTTTGATTTAGCCACAAAAGCAAACCTTCCCCATAGTTCCTTCCCTCAACCACAGTTCCTTGCTTCCTGCCAACATGGACTCACCTTAAACACCCAGCTCTGAAACTCACTCATCTAGAAACCTTTCTCTGCTTAACCCAACCCAATCTGGACACTGCCCTTTACTCTTCGTTCTCTCATCCCTCGATGATGTTCTTGTTTATCTAACCTAAGGAATCAAAACCCCTTTGCCTTGAAGCAGAGGTTCATGGACCCCCAAGAGGACTGAGGATAGAATTCTGGGGGGTCCATGACACAGGGGTGGACAAAAGTTATATCTTTAGCCTCACTAATCTCTAAATGCTTTGTTGTCTGTTTGTTTATTTGTTTGAAACAGAGTTTCACTCTTGTTGCCCAGGCTAGAGTGCAATGGTGTGATCTTGGCTCATCACAACCTCCACCTCCGGGGTTCAAGCGATTATCCTGCCTCAGCCTCCCAAGTAGCTGGGATTACAGGCATGCGCCACCACACCCGGCTAATTTTTTGTATTCTTAGTAGAGATGGGGGTTTCTCTATGTTGGTCAGGCTGGTCTTGAACCCCCAACCTCAGGTGATCCGCCCACCTCGACCTCCCGAAGTTCTGGGATTACAGACATAAGCCACCGTGCCCAGCCAATGGTTTTTAACATATCCTTTGATTATGAATGTAGGCAGCAAGTAGATGTCCCTGTGATTTTGTTACTAGTAGAAATCACAGGTATTTACATAACACACTACAGTTATTGTAAACATCTCAAGATATCATCTAAGCTACCAGAACTGTGAAATTAAAGTCATATTAGACCCACCACTAAATCTTATTTAATGTATTAGTAAAGGAGAACGTATGTTACTATATGAGAAATTGTTAATAGTTTGATATCTATTTTTAGTAAAATGACTTTTCATAGTAATCCTAATGCCTTTTTAAAAAAATTATTCTCAGAAGGGGTCCACAGGCTCCACCCAATGCCTGAGTGGTCCCATGGAAGAGAAAGGGTTAAGAAGTCACACCTGGGGAGTGGCTCCCTGCAACCTCTTCCAGGAAGGATCTGTCCTTCCAACAAAGTTGCCCTGGAATTGGGGTGTGAAGCCCTCCTTGAGGGTGGGGGCAGCCCTGCCCTGGGCCCTAGAGATATTCAGACTTTCCATGATGACTTGTGGAGCACCTGCTTCAGCACAGATCCTGCATTAAATGCAGAGGAAGGAGCTAAAGGGGCTCCAGGGGAGCTGATGGAGACAACCAAAAAAGACCATCCTGAGGCATGGGAGGGGGTGCAGAGGGGGGGAAAAGGAGATTGCCAAGCAGAGCCCAGAAGATCTGAAGGAATTGAGGGAAGTGGTAGCTGGACCTGAGAGGGTTTTCAGCTGAACCCTAGAAACATGATATGTACAAACAAAATGGCTTGAAAATAGCTTCGTGGCCACATAGGAATAAAGGCGGGTGCTGCGTGTCTTGCTCTTTGTGGGTAAAATGTGAGGTGAGGTTAACCTAACAGTCCTCCAGCTAGGGTGACCACCCATCCCAATTTATCAGGAACTGAGAAGGTTTCTCTTGATGCTAAAACCTGGAAAGTAAATCAGAACGAGCAAATCAGAACAAATGTGTCACCCTACTTCCAGCCCATATCAATCTGGAGGCATCTGAGGCCAGAAGTCCTATAGCTCAGGATACAGCCAGCCCAGATTTCTTGTTTTAGGGACCAGAAAACTGAGGGCCACAGAGAGGTAAGGACTGACCCAGGTCTCCTGAATAATTGGTATCAAGGCCTGGTCTGGAATTCTGGTCCCATTCCCTTTCCAATGGTAGGTCCTCCCTGGCCCAGACAATGAATTCAGTGGTCTCCTCCCCTTAACCCCAGACGCTGGCAGGCTGGCTCCCCCATTCAAGATCCAAAGGGGGCTAAAGTTGGGTCCTCAAGGCAGCGGAAGAGTTCCAACAGACAAAGGAACATCCCTGAGGGGGACGCCAGCCTCCTCTCACTAAACAAGGATAATTAGGTTTTTGTTTTTTGGCAGGGTACCTCCCCTTGACCCTCAAAGTCACAGTGGTGTGTCTAACCTGTCCAGACTCTTTTTGGAGGCAAGAGTGGGGAGTGGAAAAAGGTGGGCTTTTAAGACAAGAGATTGGCTAAGGTTTGTATCTAAGTCACTTTACCTCTCTGAGGCTCTATTTCCTCATCAGGGAAATGGGCATAACTGCTGTCAATGAACAGTTGCTGAATGAATGAATAAAAGAATTAAGAAATGAATGAGAAAATGACTTTTATTCTTCCTGCCCCACTCCCCAGCCATTTCACCTGCTAACAACTCCTCATCCTTCAGGTCCCAGCCTCAAGCACGGAACCTTCTCTTCTCGGAACCTTCTCAAGTACCTGCCAGGTCTGGGTGGAGGGTGCTTCCTCCAGGCTCTGCCAGCACTGCCCACCCTGTAGCAGCCCCAAGTATACGCTCTTGTCATTGCTGGATTTCTCATCTGCATCTCCACCCCTTCTAGCCCAGCCTTCTAACACTTGCTAACCCATATTCTCTATTAGAGCAGAAACACTTGATCAGATTCACCCTGGAACCCATATCCTGGCATGGTACCTGGCACATAATAGGTGCTCAACGAAGATGAGTTCAGGTGAACAAATGAATGAGCTGTTAGTTACTAGAGAAATTCCTGTAAAGTGGATCATGGCTGCTTAGGAAATGTTATATTTGCAGAACGTAATTGCATTTCTTTATTTTACTTTATTGAGGAATATTTTACATATTATGTAATTCACCCATGTCAATGGTTTTTAATAAATTTACCAAGTTGTACAAACAACACTATAAACCAGTTTTAGAATATTTCATCATCCCCACTCCTACCCCCTGCCCCAGACAACCGCTAATCTGGGATCTGTCTCTATGGAGTTGCCTTTTCTACATATATCAGATAAATGACATTTTACAATATGTGATCTCTTGTGTCTGGCCACTTTCATTGAGCACAATGTCTTTGAGGTTCATCCATGTGGTAGCATGTATCAGTAGTTTGTTCCTCTTTATTAATGATCTCTTTTTAAATTTCAATAGTTTTAATTTTTCCTTTTCTGTACTCAGTTCTTCATCTGGAAATAAGACTATAGGACTATCTGACCTGGGGCCAGGTGCAGTGGCTCACACCTGTAATCCCAACACTTTGGGAGACTGAAGCGAGTGGATCACTTCAGACCAGGAGTTTGAGACCAGCCTGGCCAAATGCTTAACACTGTCTCTAGTAAAAATGCAAAAAATTAGCTGGGCATGGTGGCATGCGCCTGTAGTCCCAGCTACTCAGGAGGCTGAGGCACAAGAATCACTTGAACCCCCAGAGGCCAAGATTGCACCACTACACTCCAGGCCAGCCTGGGTGAGAGTGAGACCTGGTCTAAAAAAAAGAATATCTGACCTGGTGCAGTGGCTCACACCTATAATCCCAGGACTTTGGGAGGCCGGAGTGGGAGGATCGCTTGAGCCCAGGAGTTCGAGTCCAGCCTGGGCAACGTAGTGAGACCCCATCTCTACAAAAAAAATTTTTTTTTAATTAGCTGAGCATGGTGGCACATGCCTATGGGGTCCTAGCTACTTGGGAGGCTGAGGTGGGAGGATCATGTAAGCCTGGGAGGTAGAGTCTGCAATGAGCTATAATCTCGCCACTGCACTCCAGCCTGGGTGACAGAGTGAGACTGCCTCCAAAAAAAAAAAAAAAAAAAAGGTGGTTGTAAGGGTTAAGTGAGTTCATACATGGAAAGTCAGTATGTTCGATAAATGCTCAATCAATGCCAGCAATGCTCAATAAATGTTAACTATTATCATTGTCATTTTTTAACTTTTTTGCTTAAGCAAATATGGAAAGCCCATAAAATGTATAAAGAGGCAGGAAAAAAACAAACATCTCCCACAGTCTCACACCCAGTGGCCCTCTGGCACCAAAGTTCAGTCCTGCTGCCAGGGAGAATAAACCGCTCCCCACTCCTCGCATCCCCCGTCCCCACCCCTAGGCTGCAGTTTCCAGAACATTCCTATCAAGTCTCTTCATGGTGGAATTAAAGAGAACAGTAAAACATGATGGTGCAGAGGATAGGGAGTGGCTGTGAGTCCACATGAGGCTGCACGTGAGAATTCAGCAGCACAGGCGAATTCCTGAGATGTCCCATCTCTCCTCCCAAAAAGCAATGACAACAGCTAAGAAAAAAAAAAGCTTGGCAAAAACAGTGACTCTTACTGGTTTTGGCAGTGGCAGCTCGTTGCTGGGCCTCAGCCTTCACAGGCACCTCAGGGCTTATGAGCGGCTTAAGCTGCTTGTTGGCTCAACAATTATTCTGGGTGGGTTTGCCTTCCTCGAAAAGGGCGTGGATTTTGCCAAAGTCAGGGCATTGGAGTGTCCCCCTGGCTGCCCTGACAGCACTGATCTTGGTCAGCAGCCCTGGGGGAGCCCTGGTTGCCTTTGGCACCTTCTCCAGGCCTCCCCGTAGAGGCAGCTTAGGCGGCCTCATCTGTTCTGGCTGTGTGGTAGTGTGGTTAGGTACAGGGGACGAGGGCCAGGCTCCATCAAATATTAACAGAGTGATTTTGAGCAAGTCACTCAAATGCTCTGTGCCTCAGTTTCCCCTCTGTAAAACGGGAAGGTAGACATCCATAGGTCTGCTGGGAGGATCAAAAAAGAAGTCCACAGGTATGACACATTTGGAGCAATGCCTGGCACATATTAGGCACCAGCTATTATAACCCAATGCTTCTTGAATCCCTGGTATGTGCCAGGCACTGTTTGAGGTGGTGGTTTAAGTTCTATGTGACAGATGATCAATGCCGGGGTTTGCAGAGGCCTTATCAGGGCCACACTCAATCACTTTAGGGGGAGCCCTGGGCCTGGCATGGGGCCCTTGCCTTCAGACCTTATTCCCTCATTCCCATATGGTGGGCACCTGTTGAACACCTCCTGCAGCCAACTCTCTCACTAAAACTCTATATGTTAAGAAGACCTTCTTACTGATGGGGAAACTGAGGCTCATAGGGGAGAAAGGGCTTCTCCAAGAACACACAGTTCATGGCATAGCTGAGCTTTGAATCCAGCTTTGAATTCCAAGGCCAGCCCCTCTCCTGCTCTGACTGTAGCTCCTCCCGCAACAACTCAAAAGTAGAACATTAAACATGGACTGGAGGAGCGTGTTTTGAAATGACTTCTGTCAACCTAGTTCACTGTGTCAGTGGAAACCTCCAAATGAGTGGAAGGGGGCATAGAGAAGAGAAGGACAGGAGCCCCGTCGGCAACCCTGGAACCAGGCAGAGAAGCAACACCACACACTCGGGCCCCTGGGTCTTTGCACCTTCTGGCTTCTCCTCCAAGACACCATCCCCCTCCTCACTGGCTGGCCCTTGCTTATTGGCCAGATCTTAGCTTTGGGAGCCCTTCTCCTTCTCTTTTGTTGTCTTGTTTTGACTTTGCATAGAGGTGCGTATATAGGTAGAGTGCACAAATACTAATCGTAGAGCTCTATGAATTCCTACATATGCACCCCCGATGAACTCACCAGGTCATTTCCCACACACCAGAAGGTCCCTTCATGCTCCCTCTCAGTTGATACCTCCCAAAGGTAACCAGGTGCTGACTTTTCTTTCCCCAGATTCCTTTCTAGGCTTCATTAAATGGAACCATACGGTCTAGTTTTGGCTTCTTTTGTTCAACCCTACGTGTATGAGATTCATCCATTTAGTTGTGTGCTGTGTTTTGTTCTTTTTCTTTGCTACATAAAGTTAGATGGTGTGAGCATCACCATCTATTTATCCCTTCTACTGCCGATTTGGGCTGTTTCTTAGTTTGGGGCTACTAGGAGTCAAGCTGGAACCTTCTCATATACGTCTTTTGGTGAACACAGTACTTGTTCGTCTTGGGACTCGCCCCAGGGGCAGGATTGCTGTGTCACAGGGGACGCACATTTTTAACATTGGCAAATACAGCCAAACAGATTTTTAAGTAGCCATGCAATTCTACCTCCCCACCGGCAATGCATGAGGGTTCTGATTGCTCCACCTCCCGGCTAACATTTAATAAGTCAGTCCCTTTTATGTTAGACTTTCTGGTGAAGGTGAGGGCAGCACTTTTTCCTAGAAGCCACCCCACACCCTGTAACCGAGGGTAGGGGCCTCCTGTTCTTCTCCATTGTAAGCATTCATTTCTCTGTAGCATTTCCGCCAGTTCACTGTCTTCCCCATCTCAGGAAGGGAGGGCTCATTGAGGGAGGAAAGGACACTATCTGCCCGACTCACAGCTCCTTCTGGAGGGAGAAGCCAGACCCTATGGCCCCAGCCCCAAGCACTCACCTTCTGACTCTTCTCTCTACAGCCAGAAGTCCTGCCTTGAGGACACAGTACCCCTGTCTTTGATGTGCCCTAATTTATTTATTTATTTATTTTTTTGAGTCAGTCTTACTCGCTCTGTCGCCCAGGCTGGAGGGCAGTGGCACAATCTCGGCTCACTGCAACCTCCGCCTCCCTGGTTTAAACAATTCTCACGCCTTCCAAGCAGCTGGGACTACAGGTGTGCACCACCCTGCCCAGCTAAATTTTGTATTTTTAGTAGAGACGGGGTTTTGCCATGTTGGCCAGGCTGGTCTCGTACTTCTAACCTCAAGTGATCCGCCCACCTCGGCCTCCCAAAGTGCTGGGTTACAGGCATGAGCCACAGTGCCCAGCCCCTAATTAATTTAAAGCCCAATGCTTAACAAGACAGCTTCTTCCAGAGGCCTCTCCCAGCCTCAGTTTCCCCATCTATAAAATAAGAAAGGCACCTCTGCCCCTTAGGGTTTTGGTGAGGGCTAAATGAAATGCTGTCCAAGTCCTTGGAAGGATGCCTGGCAGAGGGCAAGTGCTGCATCAGGGTGACTCTCTGAGGCCACTCCAGAGCCTGCAGCCCTCTCTCAGCAGAGACGGCCTCTCCTGCCTCATTCTTATCATCATGGGAAAGCACTGTAAAGTGCCCAACAGTGTGAATCGATGCATCTATCTCTGTCCAAAGAGATGGCTCCCTGACCTCAGGAACCAACTCCCCTGAGCACCTTCTCATTGCTCCACACACCATCTCTCGTTCATCCTCACCTCACCCTGCTCGGATCAGTTCTAACGGCAGTGGTTTATGGAGCACCTAGACATCAAATCGAGTGCCAGGCATCAGATGGAGGCTTCACATGCATCATTTCATTCCATCCTAACCTCATCAATTTCAGGAAGGCCCATCATTCCCATCTTACACATGGAGACGCTGAGGCTTGGAGAGGAGAAGCTCCCTGGCCGAGGGAAGATTCCAGGGCCTGGACATCATAGGTCCAAAATAGTAAGCCAGGTCCTGCCTAGAGACTGCAATGTCCACACCAGCCTCAGGGCAATGGATGAATCCACAGCTGAATGCAGGACCAGGATAAGTGGGTTGTTGCCAGGGAGACCCTGGGAGTTCCACAAACCCCAGGGCAAAGGAGGACAAGGGCATCCTTGCCCTGGGGGTCCCTCCTGTCTTCTCCACCAGCTTGCTGAAGGTGAGCCCAGTAAATCCCCACTTACCTCACCTCTGACTGCTGGTTTACAAATGACTCTCTCACGTGTCAGGGAAAACCCTCCGAGGGAAGCAGGGCAGGTCCCCTGAAGCTTCATCATCTTATTTCTGCTGAAACAGAAGTCGCAGCAATGGAGACACCTCCTGGGAGGTGACTGAAAGGAAAGGGTGAGTCAAAAGGCCTTCTTCCCGGAGGACTGCCCCGTCCAACGCTATGAAAAGAAGGAATGCGGCTGAGCTCATCCCAGCCCCACGACAGGAATGTCTCCCTAATTGTCCTTAACACAACTTCAAAATTACTTGCCAGCCAGAAGTCACTGTGTCAGCCTGGTGACATCCCTGATGGCTGCTTTGTAACTGCAGAGGCCTCCGCCGGTGGGAGGCTTCCTTGGTCTACACCTGCCCAGCACTTTCCAGCCCTACCCAGAACAGATTATGGGAATCACTGAGTGCCATCAACAGGAGATTGACTAAATAAGTCATGGCACATCCATACCGTACAATACTCAGGGCCATCCAGCAGGATAAAACACATCTGTAGTTATTGGTGGAGAAAGAGTTCCTCCACTTATCAATAAAGTAAGAAGGCACACTGTAAAACACAGAACGACCATTTTAAAAAGTGTGTGTGTTTTATATCTGTGAGTTGTCTAAATTTATATACATGGGAAAACATCAGTAAGGACATCCCAGAAGATCAGCAGATGTTTTTTTACTTTTTGAAATGCCCTATGTGTTTTTTGAACTAATGAAAATGACAATACTTGGAAGGCTCTGTGACAGACACAATGGCAGGCACTTACCAGCTTTATCACAGGTAATCCTCGCATCAAGATGATGGAGGGAGGTAAAATTCTTTCCCTATTTTACACTGAGCGCTGATTACTTTTATTATGAGAAAAAAATGGAAAAGCTATTTGCACTTTTTAAAAAAAAACACATTGGTTGGATATGACTGCATCAAATGTACTAGGCCAAGTGGGAAATCTAAAGATGTTTGGGAGTGGCCCTTGACTTCAAGAAGTTTCCAGCCCCAGGTGTCTAAATAACAAGAATACCTGTTCACACTTGGTAAGTGGACCAAGGGAGAAACCGGAGATGTGTTATGAGAACACAGAACAAGACATGGCTTTAAGGGCAATGAAACAAATATTTATTGGGCAGCTACTATGTGCCTACTGCTCTGAGCACTATATCTCATTTTGGGCTCACAATAGCCTTCGAAGTTAATGTAACTTCCAGCCTTGTACCCCTTGAGGAAATGCAAGCTCCTGGCTTTTTCCAGGGCTATGAAATTAGTAGTAGTGGAGATGGGATTCAAACTTCTGTCTCCAAATCTGATGCCATCTCTCCTGCCCTCACCATTCCCAAAATCCCTGGGGATATATTAAGGACAAAGCAGCTTTCGAGGCCAACCTTGCTTCATAGGTCATGTTTCAACAGCAGGAGAGGAAAAAGAAGGCAATTCTCTCTCCAAGCCTCAGTTTTCCCATCTTTAAATTGGGGGTACTCATACCTACTTCATAGGGTTGGTGTGAGGATTAAAGGAGAAATCCAAGGTATTGCAGGGCAGATGCAGTAGAGATAATCCTGAGCTTAAAGCACCTGGATAATGTGCCTGGCCAGGGGGAGTGTTTGGTGACATAGAAGCCGTATGGGTTCTGGAATCAGGCCGCATGGGTTCTGAGAACCTGGGGAGGCTTCCTGGAGGAGGTAGCCTTGAACTGGGTCTTGCAGGTGGTGGAGATAGGGCACCCCTTGGGGACCCTACACTTTGTAGCAATCCCTCTGCTTCAGCCAGATGCAGCAAAGAATCATTTATGGAACTTCTACCCAGTGCTTAAGACATACAATCCTAACTGTGACCCTGTGAGGTGGCTGTCACTGTGCTCATGTTTTAGATAGGGAACTTGAAGCTCAAAAGACTAAGTAACGTGTCTAGGGTGGTGGCATGAAGGTTGACGCTAGGCGCATCTGACCACCAAACCTGTGCCACTCATACAGTAAAAACCCAGTCCCCGAAGGTTAGAGCTGGTCCCACTCCCCACATGACCTCATCCGACTTCACAGCCTGGGCTCAATCCAGCTTTCTGACTTACTTGCTGTGTTACCTTAGAAAATGTACCCCAATTCTCTGATCCTTGGGTTCCTTATCTGAAAAATAGACAAATGGACCAAGGGAGTCCTTAAGTAAGAATGCTTACTTAGAAGAATTTTTTTGGTTTTTTTTTTTTTTTTTTTTGAGACAGAGTCTCGCTCTGTTGCCCAGGCTGGAGTGCAGTGGTGCAATCTCAGCTCACTGCAAGCTCTGCCTCCTGGGTTCACGCCATTCTCCTGCCTCAGCCTTCCGAGTAGCTGGGACTACAGGCGCCCGCCACCAGGCCTGGCTAATTTTTCTTTCTTTTTTTTTTTTTTAGTAGAGACGGGGTTTCACCATGTTAGCCAGGATGGTCTCAATCTCCTGACCTTGTGATCCACCCGCCTCAGCCTCCCAAAGTGCTGGGATTACAGGCATGAGCCACCGTGCCCGGCCAACTTAGAAGAATTTCTGTGAAGATTAAACAAGATGCTACATCTGACATGCTCAGCACAGCCCCTGGAATAGTATAAATACCCAACAGTTGATAGCTACTTTGTTATTTGACATGGTTTGGCTCTGTGTCCCCACCTAAATCTCATGTCAAATTGTAATCCCCACATGTTGCAGGAGGGACCTGGTGGGAGGTGATTGGATCATGGGGGCAGACTTCCCCCTTGCTGTTCTCGCTGTTCTTGTGAGCTCTCATGAGATCTGGTTGTTTAAAAATGTGCAGCACTCCCCGCTTTGCTCTCTCTTTCCTGCTGCCATGTGAAGGTGTGCTTGCTTCCCCTTCAACCTTCTGCCTTGATGTAAGTTTCCTGAGGCCTCCCCAACCATGCCTCCTGTACAGCCTGTGGAGCTGTGAGTCAATTATACCTCTTTTCTTTATAAATTACCTGGTGTCAGGTAGTTCTTTATAATAGTGTGAGAATGGACTAATACATTGTCATTGCTATTATTATGACAATGACTGTTTCAATTGTTATTAAGGCAAATAATATCTATTAAGCAGGCATCACAATTTCAAATGCCTACAGAGGCTGAACAGGCAACACAAATCTATGAATAGGGCAGTGAGCAATAATAGGGCATGGTGGGGTCTGTGGCAAATTGGAGTGTGCATGCCTTTGCTTAAAGGCACTCTGTGATATAATTAAAAAATAAATATTTAATCTTTTTATCTGGTTTCTAGTTCTCAGCAGGGTTTCTGAGTTTCTCAGAATTTACTGTACTTTGCTTGCTAGTGAGGGGACTCCAAGAGAGCTTCAGGATGAGAGCTAGTCACCAAAAAGACCAAGCCATGATTAGAGGGTTGAAACTTTCAGCACCACCACTCATCTCTGGGAAGAGGAGAGGGGCTGGAGATGGAATTTAATCACCCATGGCCAAAGATTTTAATCGATCATGCCTAAATAATGGAACCTCCATAAAAACCCCTAAACAATGGGGTTCAGAGAGCTTCTGAGTTGGTAAACACATGGAGGTGCTGGGTGGGAGGGTGGGGGGCCCGGAGAGGACACAGAAGCTCTGTGCCCCTCCGCCAATACCTTCCATCTGGCTGTTCCGGAGTTGTACCCTTTGTAACAAGCCAGCAAACATAAATGAAGTATTTTCCTAAATTCTGCAAGTCATGCAAGTGAAATATTGAGCCTGAGGCGGGGTCAGGAGAACTCTCGATTTATAGCCAATTGGTCAGAAGTCTGGGTGACCTCCTGGGACCAGTGTCTGAAGTCAGGCAGTTTTGTGGGACTGAGCCCTTCACTTGCGCAGTCTGCACTCATTCCAAGTAGTTACTGTCGGAATTGAATTGAATTATTGGACACTCAGTTGGTGTCGGAGAATTGCAGAATAGGTGTGAAAAAACAACAACATAATTTAGTGTCAGCTTAAGAAGACAGCAAGGCAGCACATGGCCAAACTAAAATAATAATAATATTTTAAAGTACAGGCTGGGTGCAGTGGCTCATACTTGTAATCCCAGTGCTTCAGGAGGCCAAGGTGGGATGATTGCTTGAGTCCAGGAGTTGACAAGCCTGGGCAACATGGTAAGACCCTGTCCCTACAAAAAATTTAAAAATTAGCCAGGCATGGTGGTGCACACCCATAGTTCTAGCTACTCAGGAGGCTGAGGCGGGAGGATCTCTTGAATCCGAGAGGTGAAGGCTGCAGTGAGCTATGATCACGCCACAGCACTCCAGCCTGGGTGATAGAGCAAGACCCTGTCTCAAAAAAAAAAAAAAAAAAAGTACAGCACAGTGTCAAGTGACTGAAGGAAGCCCAGGGTGAATCCTGAGGGGCCAGCCATGCTTGGTTGGTGGTTACCCCAATGTCTGCTAGGTGATAGTTCACTGAGCTAGTTAATAAAGTATTGTACTTGTTTCTGTCTGTGTTATTACTTTACCATATGTAATAAATCTCAAAAGCTGTTTATAAGTATTTAACTATACAAGTCAAATAAAAAACATCTAAGGACCAGATCTGGCCCCCAGGCAGTGCGTTTACTACCCCTGAGTTAGATACTTCCTCCCAGAATGAGAGCACCTGGTATGCTGCAATCACCTGGGTACCAGGAGTTAAGAATCTCATCGAGTAAGAGCTGGCAGAATTGGAACAGGACCAGAAGAGCTCATCTGGTCCATGCACATACGCTATTATCATTCACATTTCTCAGATGAGGCCACCGAGGCCCGGAACATCAGAAGGCATCATGTCACTTGGGACCTTAAAATTCCCAACAGCCTGACTCTTTTGTCCTGTCTTCTTCACAAGCCTCATGAAGCCCCCCAGCAAGCTGGTGTCTAGAAAAGGCAGGCGGGGTTGCGAGGTTATCTCAGTTGGCTTTTATGTTCTTGATTCCCCCTTGTTGCGATTTCAATTATTATTTTAGCGATGCTTTTCAAAAATACTCCAAAGCCTTCAGGCATTAATGTCTCATCAACCTGGATTCATCATAGTTGTGATTACTATCTTCTTAAGAATAATAATTCTCTGCATTGGCCATCAATTTGTCAGTAGGCAAGCTCAAAACACTTAGCAGAGGTTGACTCATGCCCCAGAGGCTGATCAGAGACAGAAATTTTCTCCCCAGATATTCAGCAATCTTGGTTATAACTCAGGGCACCATGCAGCCACCAGCGGTCTCCAGTAATAGAGCCAGGCTCATCTCTAGGCACTGGATGACATCACATCAGTGCTGCCTCCCACCGTGGATCCCAAGATGATTTGAGGCTGTACAAGGCAAAGCATTGAATAAACATTGACTTACATTAAGAGATAACCTCTCATTCATTCCTTTCCCATTTTTTCTCGCAGATTTCAACAAGGAGAAAGTCTCAGTCTTGTTCTCATCTGTCCTTGACACCTCTCTATTCCTCTTCAACAAAGAAAGAACAGGCCCCAGGCTCAGATGAGAGGCCTGTCGAGAATTTAATAATGTAAATTTGCATTACTCATTTTTTTTTTGAGTCGGAGTCTCACTCTGTTGCCCAGGCTGGAGTGCAATGGTGCAATCTTGGCTCACTGAAACCTCTGCCTCCCAGGTTCAAGCGATTCTCCTGCCTCAGCCTCCTGAGTAGCTAGGATTATAGACAGGTGACACCATGCCCGCTAATTTTTGTATTTTTAGTGCACGCGGGGTTTCACTGTGTTGGCCAGGCTGGTCTCAAACTCCCAACCTCAGGTGATCTGCCTGCGTCAGCCTCCCAGAGTGCTGGGATTACAGGCATGAGCCACCGCACCCTGCCTATCATAGTTATATGGCCATCAGAAGTGACGTTGGTATGATGAAAATTTCCTTTTCAAAGGAATTATTTAAGTAAGTAAAAGGTGAATCTAAAAAATATATAATAGTTTAGGTCACAGGTCTGCAAACTATGAGTCAAGGATCAAATCTGGCCAACTGCCTGTTTATGCACCGTTCACAAACTAAGAATGGATTTTATGGCCAGACACGGTGGCTCACGTCTGTAATCCTAGCACTTTGGGAGGCCGAGGCAGGCAGATCACAAGGTCAAGAGATCGAGACCATCCTGGTCAACATGGTGGAACCCCATCTCTACTAAAAATACAAAAATTAGCTGGGCGTGGTGGCGGTCACCTGTAGTCCCAGCTACTTGGGAGGCTGAGGCAGGAGAATTGCTTGAACCTGGAAGGCAGAGGTTGCAGTGAGCCGAGATCGCACCACTGCACTCCAGTCTGGTGATGGAGCAAGACTCTGCCTCAAAAAAAAAAAAAAAAATGGATTTTACATTTTTTAATGGCTGGAACAAAGATCAAAGGAAGAATACTATTTTGTGGGAGTCAGCCATGGTGACTCACACCTGTAATCCCAGCACTTTGGAAGGCTGAGGCAGGAGGATAGCTTGAGGCCTGGGGTTCAAGACCAGCCTAGGCAACATAGCACGACGCCATTGCTACAAACAATTTAAAAATTAGTTGGGCATGGTGGAGTACATCTGTGGTCCCAGCTACCTGGGAGGCTGAGGTGGGAGGATCACTTGAGCCTAGGAGGTTGAGGTTACAGTGAGTTATGAGCACACCACACACTTCAGCTTGGGTGACACAGCAAGACCCTGTCTCTAAAAATCATAATATTTTGTGGTAGTGACAAATATATGAAGTTCAAATTTCAGGGTCCATAAATAAAGTTTAATTGGCATACATCCAGGTTCATTAGTTTACTTCTTGTGTAAGGCTTCTTTCCTGCTACAATGGCACAGTTGAGTAGTTGCAACAGACAATGGGCTGCAAAGTCTAAAATATTTATTATTTAATCCTTTATGGAAAGAGTTTGCCACCTCCTGGTGGAGATGGTTAGCTAATATGGCAAAGACCTTGGTGATATGGCAAAGATCCAGTGAACTCCTCACTGAAACTCTGGGAGATTGTCATCATTTATTTCCACCTAGTTTATAGGTGAGGAGGAAACTAAGGCTCAGCGAGGTTCAGTGGCTTCCCCAAGGTCACACAGCTAGTCAGCAGCAAGCAGGGATTTGAACGCAAGTTAGATTTGAAAGGGGCAGGAGGCTACACAGGGCTAAAAATAACATATGCTTTACTGAGCTCCGTTCTGCATGTCCCCCACACACTTCCCACTATCTCTCTTTTTTATTTTTATTTTTATTTTTTATTTTTATTCTTTAAGAGATGATATCTCTCTATGTTGTCCAGGCTGGATTTGAAGTCCTAGGCTCAAGAGATGCTGCCACCTCATCCTCTCAAGTAGCTGGGACTGCAGCCCTTCCTCTTCTGCCCTCCCTCTATGGGAGGAAGCCGTGGATTCATCATCATTTCCTAATAATGTGGCTCGTCTCCTCAAGCTCAGGACAGGCCCCTGGGGAGGGAACTGTGTCTTATACAAAGTTCACACACTTTAGCAGGACAGGAGAGGTCCTCTGTGGCTTGAGCCTGGTCTCCAGCCTCACCTCACCTCTCCCTTGCTTATGTTTGATGCTCCAGCGATCCTGAATTGTAACTCCCAAACCCGTCCCCAAGTAATATCACCACCAGTTACAACTTCCCAAGCCTAATGTGCTAGCTCAGGATTCTACCTTTACACAGGCTGTTCCTTCTGCTGAAAACCCTCCCTGCCTCTTTTATACCTAACTCCTATTCATCTTTCAAAGCCTCAATCAGGCATCAGTATGGAAACCACTGTGTTCTCCAATCTCACTCCCAACAGAGAAGATCTGTCCCCCGTGCTGCCTCCGTGCCTCCTGTTATTGATAAGACCGTAGAACGGGCAGCTTAGACTGCAAGTTCTGGAGCCAAACAGCCTGGGTTCCAGTCTGGCTCCTCACAGTTCTAACTGTGTGTTCTTAGACAAGTGACTGAGCCTCTCTTTGCCTCAGCTGCTTCATCTGTAAAATGGGTGCAGTGACAGTAGATTGTGCCTGGGATCAGTGTTAGGATTGAATAACACCCGTGAAACCCCTGCACATAGTAAGTGCTCGATAAATTTTTGCTGTTATACTGCACTGTATTTGCAGTTGTCAGTTTCTTTCCCCTCCCACACACCCTGCAGTTGATCGATCGGGGGTTCTGTGGGACTGGAGACTGGCTCTTGCCTAAGGGGACAACTCCCCAGTGCCTAACGCAGTGTCAGATCTGGGATAGATACTCAGTAAAGGTGAGTTCCCTCCCATCTTTTTCCTCCTCACCTCCACCCTACCCCTGCTCCCAACTGAATCAAGCAAACTGAGCGCAAGCAAACTTGTACTAGCCTGCCCAAGTACAAGTCTGCTTTCTCACGGGGGTCCCAGGGCCATGCCAGGAGCTGCCCCTGCGGTGTCCCTTCCAGCCCCTTGAAAATCAGAGGACAGGCCGGACGCCATGGCTCACGTCTGTAATCCTAGCACTTTGGGAGGTCGAGGCAGGTGGATCACTTGAGGTCAGAAGTTTGAGACCAGCCTGGCCAGTATGGTAAAACCCCGTCGTACTAAAAATACAACAACAACAACAAAAAATAGCCAGGCGTGGTAGTGGGTCCCTGTAATCCCAGCTGCTCGGAAGGCTCAGGCAGGAGAATCACTTCAACCCGGAAGGCAGAGGTGGTGGTGAGCCAAGATCATGCCACTGCACTCCAGCCGGAGCGTCAGAGAGAGACTCCATCTCAAAAAAAAAATAAATAAATAAAAAGAAAGGAAAGAAAGAAAGAGAGAGAGAGAGGAAGGAAGGGAAGGAAATCAGAGAAGAGTACCCTATAAACGTTGGTTTATGAGCCAGGAAACAGACTAAGAGGCTTGCCTTGTTCCTGAGTCAGTGGGACCTCAAACGAGGCCACAGCAGTGTCCTTGTTCCTGGTCCAGCCCCAGCCTCTCTCCTGTGAGTGGGCTTCCCCACTAAACATAAATCTGTTAAAAAAAAAAACCCAGCAAAAGACATGCCTGAATGGTGTCCTCGCAGCTGGGCTGGGGACCAAGTTAGCAGGAGGCAGAGCAAGGCCGAGCCTCCCCAGTCAAACCAGAGTCCCCATCCGTCTAAACGGAAAGAAGGTGGGTCAGCTGCAAAACAGGGCTGAAAGCCCGGGTATAACACCGTAGCGAAGAGCTCCGGCCCTGGGTTCAAATGTGAACCTCACAACTTAATAGCTGTATAACCTTGGGCAAGACACTTCACCTCTCTGAGCTTCAGTATAATGGGAATAGTAGCATCCTGTCTCACAGAGTGGCCATGGGGATGAACAAGCACTGGAAAGTGCTTTGCACACAGAGCCAGGCACAAAGTACTGTCATCCGCCCTTCCCTGTAGCTTCACCTTCCGCAGTTTTGGTTACCCCTGGTCAACAGTGGCCTGAACACAGGTGAATATGTACAGCACAATAAAGGTTGTTGAGGGAAAGAGAAAGATCACATTTATGTAATTTTTATCATAGGATATGGTTATAATTGTTCTCTTTTACTTTTACTGTTGTTAATATCTTACTGTGCCTAATTTATAAATTAAACTTTATCATAGGTATGTATGTATAGAAAAAAACACAGTATATATAGGGTTTAGTACTATCTGCAGTTTCAGGCATCCACTGGGGGTCTTGGAATGTAGCCCTCTCAGATAAGGGGGACAATTGTAAATCTTTACTTCACCCAGCTCTTTTATTTATTTATTTATTTATTTATTTATTTGGAAAAGATCTCTCTCTATCTCTCAGGCTGGAGTGCAGTGGTGTGATCACGGCTCACTACAGCCTCGACCTCCCGGACTCAAGCTATCCTCCCACCTCAGCCTCCCCAGTAGCTGGGACTACAGGCTCACGCTACCACGCCAGGCTAATTTCTGTATTTTTTGTAGAGATAGAGTTTTGCCATGTTTCCCAGGCTGGTCTCAAACTCCCAGGCTCAAGCAATCTGCCTGCCTCAGCCTCCCAAAGTGCTAGGATTACAGGCATGAGCCAACGCACCCGGCCAACCCAGCCCTTATCCTCAGTGTAGGCACTTCCACTGACTCACAGGAATCCTTGGGACCCCATCTTTCCTTCTCTAGGCCTCAGCTCCTTCAGCGTAAGTCATTCCTTATATTCACCTCCTCAGGGTGGAGAATAGAAAGACCAGGCTTGTGGGGCACACTGGGAGCAAGATGTGGATGGGCCAGCAGGGGTCATGAGACTCATCTGGCCCCCATAGGACCATAATCACAACTAGTGCTTGGGAGCACTGCCTAAGCCAGGGTGCCCCCAAAAGCTGATCTGATACAAGGCTTCGTGTACCTGAATATGTCGCTTACTGGGGTCAGAAGTTTGAGGTCAGAAGTTTGAGACCAGCCTGGCCAATATGGTGAAACCCCCCAATATGGTGAAACTGGGGAGGTGATCCCAGAAAACCTCTGTAGGGGATGAGGAAGTGAGACAGAAAAAGGAAGGCAGCCAGCCACCTCCGCGGACAGCTAGTGTTCATTCCTTCCCAACGTGGGGATCCTGGGAGCCACTGCAGAACATGAGCCGAGGGATCTGGGGTCTTCGTACACCAACTCCCGTTTGCCACTTTACAGAGGGCTGCTATCTACATATGTGATGGAGGAGTGTTAATTCCCCATCACTTTATACCTGCGGAGGCAGCATAAAAAAATCCCAGGCAAAAAGTGGAAGGGGCCAGCAGCTGGAAATGGGGCGTGTGCTGTGGCCAATGAGGGTGAGGGACAGTGGAGGCACCCACTGCACCTGCTACAAGCTCCTACTGTGTTCCAGGCACTCAGGCACCATCCACATGATTTCTCACTTAATCCCCCCAACAACCTTGAAAGATGGGCGTCACTATCTCCTTTCTTTTTATTTTATTTTATTTATTTATTTATTTATTTATTTATTTATTTATTTATTTATTTTTCTTATTTTTTTTCTCTCCTCTCTTTTTAAAGCAGCTTTATTGGCCGGGCACGGTGGCTCACACCTGTAATCCCAGCACTGCGAGGCTGAGGCAGGCGTATCACCTGAGGTCAGGAGTTGGAGACCAGCCTGGCCAACATGGTGAAACCTCGTCTTTACTAAAAATATAAAAATTAACCAGGGGTGGTGGCGCATGCCTGTAATCCCAGTTACTCAGGAGGCTGAGGCAGGAGAATCACTTGAATCTGGGAGGTGGAGGTTGCAGCGAGCCAAGATCATGCCATTGCACTCCAGCCTGGGAGACAGAGCAAGACTCTGTCTCAAAAATAAAAAATAAAAAATAGGGAGCCACGGTGGCTCAAGCCAGTTATCCTGGTGCATAAAGAGGTGAGGCTACATGTTTGAGGCCAACACAGGCAACATTAAAAAAAAAAAACTCTTACTCATTAAAAAAAAAAAACTGTTTTATATACCACAAAATTCACCCATTTTAAGTGGACAATTCAACCTTTTTTAGTCTATTTGCAGAGTTTGGCCACCATCGCCACAATCTAATGTTAGAACATTGCCCATTTGCAGTCACTCCCCATTTTCCCACCATGGACACCTCCCACCAGTCCTAGGCACTCATTAATTTCCAATTTCACTTATTTCACTATTTCCTGTCTCCATACATCTATCTATTCTGGACATTTTATATACATGGAGTCCTACTGTGTTAGTCTGTTTTTGCTATGCCATAGAGGAATATCTGCAACTGTGTAATTTATCAAGAAAGGAGGTTTAATTGGCTCATGGTTCTTCAGGCTGTACAGGAAGCACGGTACCCGCATCTGCTTCTGGTGAGGGTCTCAAGAAGCTTCCATCATGGCAGAGGCAAAGGGGGAGGATGTGAGTCACATGGTAAGAGCAGGAGTGAGAGAGGGTGTAACAGGGCCGGGGGGTGGTTAATGCCACTCTTAAACTACCAGATCTCGTGTGAACTCACTGAGCGAGAACTTACTCATCACCAAGGGGATGGCACTAAGCCATTCATGAGGGATCCACCCCGCACAATCCAAACACCCCCCACCAGGCCCCACCTCCAACATTGGGGATTACAATTCAACATGAGATTTGGAGGGGACAAACCTCCAAACCATATCACATACAACATAGGGTCTTTTGTGTCTGGCTTCTTTCACCTAGGATAATGCTTTTGAGGTTCGTCCATGTTGTAAATGTTTCAACACTTCATTCTTTTTTATTTCTAAGTGGTATTCCATCATATGGATGCACCACATTCTGTCTATCCCTTCATCTATTGATGGAAATTTGAATTGTTCCCACTCTCTGGCTATTGTGAATAGCCAACATGCATTGGACATTCACATACAAGTATTTGTGTGGACATCTGTTTTCACTTTCCTTGAGCAGACTTAGGAGTGGAATTGCCTGATCATATGGTAACTCTGTTTACTATTCTGTGAAAACGCCTTTTCAAAGACACTGCACCATTTGACATTCCCACCACAATGGATGAAGCCTCCAATTCTTGACCACCTTGTCAACACTTGTTATTATCTGTCTTTCCAGTGTAGCCATCCTGGTGGGTGTGAAGTGGTGTCTCACTGTGGTTTTGATTTGCATTTCCCTAAGGATGCAAAGCACTAAGCAAGTGGAGCAGCTTTCCGTGTGAAAATCTTCTTTGGAAATGACTATTCAAATCCTTTGTCCATTTTGTAATTGGGTGATATGTCATTTTTACCATCTCCCTTTTATGCAGAGCAGCTTGTGGGGACTAAGCAGCCTGACCCCTGGGCACTGCACTACCCCAAGCTGTCTTCAGATCCCCATTTGACCTGATTGCCTGAGGGCAGAGTTAAATGCTGGATGAGAGTCGAACTTTTGATTCTTTGGAAATGGGCTGAGAGATTCCACATCACTCCTGCTTTCAGAGGCCTGTGATTACCAGAGAAGTCCCAGAGGAAAGTGCTTTGCTTCAGCCTGCTCCCCTCACCCAGATAAGCCTGCACCTCTTCCAGAACGAGGGACCAGGTCACAGCCCAGGCCCATCCTGCCAGGTGCTCTGAGTTTGCAGACGTGTGTTGTGAACCACGTGGCTCCTTCAGCCTCCTACCCCCATCCCTCCCTGCCCTCCACTTGGGAGCATGGCCTGCTTTCTTCTGACCTCAGGCCTTGGCTCTACTTCTAGCTACTATTCTCGGCTCTTCTCCACAGTGCAATGATTGCACTAATGGCCCTGTGGGTAACACCCCTGCTGGGCTGACCCAGCTCTCCTCTAGAAGTCATCAGTCAGTCCTCTCAATGGACATTGTCTTAGCACCTGCTTGGTGCAGGATGCTGGGGACATGGAGAGAACAGGACAGTCTGTGCCCCTGACAAACCCCCAGCCTGGTGGAGGAGGCAGAACCATCAATGATTGATGGCAATGAAGTTTTATGGGAGGAATATTAGGCACGAAAAGTCTGTTGGAAAATTGTGGGGTGAGGGGTAGGAGGCAGAAGTGAAGCCAGTTTCATGGACAGCCTCACTGTTGGAGGGTCGGGTTGGGAAAGGGTGTTCCAGGCAGAGGGAACAGCAAGACCATGGCGGAGAGGTGCAAAATATGTTTAGGGAAATACAGGTTGCTCTGAGTTGTTGGATCGTAAAAGGAAGGAGTGGGGACCTAGTGGGGCTGGGGTCATAGAGGGTCTTGAATGCCATGCAAAGGAGTTTGGAACAGGTGGAGTGAATGAGGGATTTAAGCAGGGAAGGGGCTGTTCAAATCTGTAGTCTGGAAAAATACAACTACGTGGATCAGTTTCTATTTCTTTATTTATTTTATTTGTTTATTTTGAGATGGAGTCTCACTCTGTCACCCAAGCTGGAGTGCAATGGCATGATCTCAGCTCACAGCTGAGATTACAGGTGCCTGCCACCATGCCCAGCTGATTTTTGTATTTTTAGTACAGACAGGGTTTCACCATGTTGGCCAGGCTGATCTCAAACTCCTGACCTCGAGTGATCCACCTGCCTCGGCCTCCCAAAGTGCTGGGATTACAGGTGTGAGCCACCAAGCCCAGCACAGTATCTCTTCAAATGCAGCCCTCTGCTGCTCCCTGGGGTCTCTCGTGCTGCCAGGTAATTCCACTACATTTCCCAATCCATTCACACTCCCACTCTCTTAAATGACCGTTTCACACCTTCCCTCTCCCATAGCTCTGACACCTCCTCCCCATCCCCCATCTCAGCTAATGACCTTCCTTGCTACTTATGAAGAAGAGAAGCAACCAGAAGAGACAGCCCACACCCATCCATCACCTCATTCCCAACCTATGTGCCTCTGTGCTCTGTGGTTCCTTCTGTCGCTATGAGTGAACTCTCCCACTCTTGCCTGAGACCAATTCCTCCCCTTGTGTATTGGACCTCTTCAGCTAGGAAGGACATCCATCAGCTGGCCCCTGTCTGCTGCATCATTCTCCTCACCATACAAATCTCTACCTTACTGATATGGTTTTGCCTTGTCCCCATCCAAATCTCATCTTGAATTGTAGTTCCCATAATCCCCATGTGTCTTGGGAGGGACCCAGTGGGAGATAATTAAATCACAGAGGCAGTTACCTCCATGCTGTTCTCATGATAGTGAGTGAGTTATCGAGAGATCTGATGGTTTTATAAGGAGCTTTCCCCACTTCGCTCTACACTTCTCTGTCCTGCCGCCATGTGAAGAAGGACATGTTTGCTTCCCCTTCCACCATGATTGTAAGTTTCCTGAGGCCTCCCTAGCCCTGCAGAACTGTGAGCCAATTAAACCTCTTTTCTTTATAAATTACCTAGTCTCAGGTATTTCTTCATAGCAGCATGAGAACAGACTAATACTCTTACCTTAAGATAATTTCTCAATCCTCACTTTTTTTTTTTTTTTTTTTGACCCTACATGTCCCTCCAGGTACTGGCTCATTTCTCTGATCATTTTCACAGTAAAGTTTTACAAAAGATTTGTGAATTTTTCTCCAGTCACATTCAAATTAAAGAATTGAATCAGTTAGAATGAAACTGAACATGAAACAAGAGACTGTAAAATATTCATGAAGATTTGAAAAAGAACCCAATAACATTTTTAGAAATAAAAATATATTAATTGAAATTTAAAAATCAGTGGCTAGATTAAAAAGCAGATGATACAGGGTTGAAAAGACAATGGAGAAAATGGAAGATAGATTGGAAGAAACTGTCCAGAATGCAGCACAGAGACAGAATTATAAACTATGAAAAAGAGATTAAAGACGTACAGGACAGAGTGGGAATATCTAACATGTATCTCATTGAAGTTTCAGAAGGAAATGAGTGTGGTAGGATTAAAAATTCAGAAATTTTCAGAGAAAATGAGTGTGGCAGGATTAAAAATCCCCTCCCTCCAGATATCCATGTCCTAATCACTGCAACCTGTGAATGTTACCTTATGCAGCAAAACAGGGAAGGGGATCTTTGCAGAGGTGATTAAGTTAAGGGTCATAAGATGGGGAAATTAGCTTGGGTCATCTGGGTAGACCTTAAAGGCAATTATATGAGTCCTTGTAAGAGAGAGATGGAGACTCAACAACACACAGAAGAGAGGTCTGTATGAAGACAGAACAGGGAGAGATTTGAAAATGCTGCCCCTGAAGATTGAAATGGAGCTGCCATCAACTAAGAAATGTTGACAGTCATCAGAAGCAGGAAGAGCCAAGGAATAAATTTGCCCCTAGAGCCTCCAAAGAAAGCATGGCCCTGTCAACATCTTGATTTCAACCCAATAATTTTGATCTAGTACTTCTGGCCTTCAGAACAATGAAAGAATACATTTCTGTTTTAAGCCACCAAGTCTGTGGAAATTTGTTACAGCAACTACAGGAAACTAATACAATGGGAGAGAAGCAATATTCAAAAGGATGATAGCTAAAAAATGTTCAGAACTGATGAAAGACATGAATTGTCAGATTCAAGAAGTACAGGAAATAAAGAGCAAGATGACAGTTTAAAGCCACATCTAAATATAATGAACCTGCAGGAGCATGTGGTCAAAAATGAAGCATAGGCCAGGCATGATGGCTCATGCCTGTAATACCAGCACATTTGTAGGCTGAGGCAGGAGGATTGCTTGAACCCAGGAGTTAAAGACCAGCCTGGGCAATATAGGGAGACCCCATCTCTACAGAAAATTTAAAAAATTAGCCAGGCATGGTGATGCATGCCTGAGGTTCCAGCTACTTGGGAGGCTGAGGCAGGAAGATTGCTTGAACATGGGAAGTTGAGGCTGCAGTGAGCCATGATCATACGACTGCACTCCAGCCTTGGTGACAGAGACAGGAATGAAAGAAAGAAAGAAAGAAAGAAAGAAAGAAAGAAAGAAAGAAAGAAAGAAAGAAAGAAAGAAAGAAAGAAAGAAAGAAAGAAAGAAAGGAAGGAAGAAGGAAAGAGAGAGAAAGAAAGAAAGAAAGAAGTGGGGAGGGAGGAAGGAAGGAAGGAAGGAGAGAGAGAGAGGAAGGAAGGAAAGAAGGAAGGAAAAGAGAGAGAAAGAAAGAAAGAAAGAAGAAAGAAAGAAAGAAAGAAAGAAAGAAAGAAAGAAAGAAAAAAGAAAGAAAGAGAAAGAGAAAGAAGGAAGGAAGAGAGGGAGGGAGGGAGGAAGGGAGGAAGGAAGGAAGGGAGGAAGGAAGGAAGGAAGGAAGGAAGGAAGGAAGGAAGGAAGGAAGGAAGGAAGGAAGGAAGGGAGAAAGAAAGTCAGAGAGACAAACAACAGATTACCAACAAAGTAACAGGGACTAGTGGGCAGCTGACTTTTCAACAGTAACAACTGTAGCCAGAAGACAGTGTAACAATATTTTGAAAGGGCTAATAGAAAATAAGAGTCTAGAATGATGTACCCAGCAAAACTATCTCTCAAGAACAAGGACAAAATATTCAAACAAAGCAATGTTGAGTGTGTTGGCCACCAACAAACCTTCATCAAAGGAGTTTATTAGATACACCTCAGGAGGAAGGAAAATGATCCCAATGTAAGGTCTAAAATGCAAGATAAAACAATAAGAGGAAAAAAGAGGCAAAGAGATAGGTAACTATTAGTAAATATTAACTATAAAAATAGTATCTGTACAAATTAATTTATTATTCAATGCAGCTCCAAATTAAACCCCAACAAGGTGTTCATGGCATATGACAATCTCTTTCTATAATTTAGAAGCAAAGGGTCAAAAGGAGCCAAGACATTCCTGAAGAAGAATAGCAAGGAGTAGGGCTTGGTCTACCAGGTCTCAACAGAACATAAAGTGATAATTAAGACTTGCTTTAAAGCACTTGTGATCAGGATAGTGTGGAATTGGCCCAGGGATAGACACATAGACAGTGAATGAGACTAGAGAGTCCAGAAGCAGACTCAAGAATAAATGAAAATGTGATCTGTAGATGACATGGTTTTGCAAAATAATGTAAAATATGAACTATTCAGTAAACATGGCTTATGTAGTTACTTATCCATATGGAAAAAAACTGAAATTGTATCCTTCTCTATACAAAATCAATTCCAGGTGGATTAAAGTCTTAAATGCATAAGGCACAACTCTTAGAAGAAAATAAAGGAAAACTACTTCTGTGACCTCAGGGGAAGGAGGAATGTCTTTTAAAGGACACAAAAAGCACAAATAATAAAGGAAAGTATCAACAAACTCTACTACATTAAAAATAAGAACTTCGGCTGGGTGTGGTGGCTCATGCCTGTAATCTCAGCACTTTGGGAGGCCGAGGCGAGTGGATCACAAGGTCAGGAGATTAAAACCAGCCTGGCTAACACGGTGAAACCCTCTCTCTACTAAAAACACAAAAAATTAGGCGGGCATGGTGGCATGCACCTGTAGTCCCAGCTACTCGGGAAGCTGAAGCAAGAGAATTGCTTGAACCTGAGAGGCAGAGGTTGCAGTGAGCTGAGATGGTGCCACTGCACTCCAGCCTGGCAACAGAGTGAGACTCCATCCCCCCACCCCTCCCCCCCAAAAAATAACTTTTGTTCACACACACAAAAACACCATCTAGAAAATGAAAAGACAAGTCACAGGTTGGGAAATGATACTTAGAATGCATATAATTTACCTAAGATTAGGATAAGAATATATAAAATGCTCCTGAAGAATCAATACAAAAAAAGCAACACAAAAGAAAAAGGACTAAAAACATAGCCAGACCTTGTGGAGACAAGAAAACAAGTATTGCCAATAAACATGAAAAGATGCCCAAGCTCATTAGAAATTAGGGAAATGCAAGTTTAAAGCCTCCATTTTATGCCAATTTACACCCACCAAGTTGGCAAAAATGTTAAAGTCTGGCAACCTCAAGTGTTGTAAGGGCTGTGGAACAATGCAAGCTCTTATTTATTGCTTAGGGGAGTGTAAATTCATATAAACATTTTGAAAAGCAACATGGTATTGTCCGGTCAAGTTCAAATGCACATAGCTTCCTATCCAGAATTTCTATTTCTGTGTACTTCACCTACAGACTCTTACACACGTGTATCAAGAGATACAACAGATATTGATGAGAGCAATCCTATGTCCATCAAGAGGAGAATGGATCCATAATCTGTGGTTTATTAATACAGTACAGGGCCAGGCACAGTGGCTCATGCCTGTAATCCCAGCACTTTGGAAGGTGGAGGTAGGAGGATTATTTAAGTCCAGGAGTTTGAGACCAGCCTGAGCAACATAGCAAGACCTCATCTTCACAAAATATTTCAAAAATTACCCAGGCATGGTGGCACGTACCTGTAGTCCTAGCTACTCAGGAGACTGAGGCAGAAAGAGTCCTTGAAGGCAGGAGTTCCAGGCTGCAGTGAGCTATGATCACACCACTGCACTCCAGCCTGGCTGACAGAGCAAGACCCTGTCTCTACACGAACACACAAACAAAAATACAATAAATTACTTTATGGCAGCGAAAATGAATGAATCACAGCTATGCTCAACAATGTGAATGAAAAATGTGTAGCAACAACACACACGCTATAAGAAAACACATATGGTAGAAATTCTCCAAATGAAAAAAATGCGTATGTTACATATGAGACTATTTCTCCAAAGTTCAAAGGCATGCAAAACTAGACAATATATTGTTCAGGAACGCAACTATCTGTGAGGAATCAGTAAAGAAAAGGGCAAAGAAATAATAAACATAAAAATCAAAGCAATCATTACCTCTGGATGAGAGGGAGAGGAGAGCTTGAGGAAGTCATGGGGAAAGATTTCACAAACTTGTAATGTCAGCTCTCCAAAGCTGAATCGCAGGTACATGGATTTATTATTATTATTATTATTTATATGTCACACATATGATATGTTTTATATGGATGGATGTTCTTAATTTTATCAAGGAAGTGATTGTGGGATGAGAGAGCCAATAATGATATCATTATTTCATTGTGTGTGTTAATATACTTAGTATTTGCAGAAAAAGCAGGGACTAGTAGGGAGAAGCAATTGAAGGTCCCAGGGGTGATGGCTGCTTCTGATGCATGTTTGGGTCACACGGATGGTTGTTGTTATTAATATGCTGTGTGCACTGGACTGAAGAAGCAGAGTGAAGAAAGTTAGATGGAGACTTTGTATAAAGGAGGAGAATTGAGGACTCACTGGAGGAGCTGCCCCTAGACCCACCCTTGGAGCCATGTGCAGACTCCATAGCTTGAGGGCAAGGCTGCTTCAGCCCCAAGGCAACGCCAAAGAGTTTGCTGTCACCTTTTTGGTTCATAGAACCTTTCTATCATGAGGCTTTTTCATTGTCTCTTAAAAATGCCCAGGCGATGGCTCATGCCTGTAATCCCAGCACTTTGGGAGGCCAAGGAGGCAATCAGGTGGGTGGTGGCCTTGAGCTCAGGAGTTCAAAACCAGCCTGGGTAACATGGTAAAACCTCACCTCTACCAAAAAAAATACAAAAAATTAGCTGGGCATGGTGGTGCATGCCTATGTTCCCAGCTACTCAGGAGGCTGAGGTGGGAAGATCACCTGAGCCCCGGAAGTCAAGGCTGCAGTGAGCGTGATTGCACCACTACACTCCAGCCTGGGTGACAAAGTGAGACGCTGTCAAAAAACAAACAAACAAACAAACAAAAATGCCTGGCATCTTGTGGATTTCTGTGGAAACTCCTGCCTGAGCTCTTGGAGGCAAAGTCTTTGGAGACCCACCCAGGGTCCCTGGCACTCACAACAGAGGTCAAGGTTAATCTTGATCCTTGATGCTGCTTCCACAGTTTGTCTTGTTGTCATGGAAACCTAAAATCCAGTTCTGGAAGGGACCTCAAAAGACCCCCTGAGCAGCTCTGCCTCTGGAGACCAACTCAGACAGATCTTGATCTCTTCCCTCTCTGAACGTTTCCTGTCGGGGAGAGGCCATTGATTCCCTTAGGAATATTTTCTCCTACATCAGAAGTTCCTCTTGAAAAGCTTGAGGCAAAGGGGTTTATTGGGAACATACTGCCTTGTTCAGACTTCAGTGAGCTCCCCGTTTGCGGAAGGCATCTGGACAATGTCTATCAAAAGCTTTAAAGTGGCTTTAGCCTGGCACACTTTCCTAATAAAACTATCCTAAATGGGCAACTGGACAGCTGTATCAAGATGCATTTCCAAGGTTGTATATAATAAAGGAAATTTTTAAATGAGCTGTGGGTCAACATGAAGGGATTTAAATATATAATGTAAATCCAAGCAGCATGATGCAACGCGTTCATTAAGAAAAAAAAGAAAACCTGTCTTGGGAGAATATTTAATGGCATGGAAAGATATCTTCAATATAGCATAAAGCATTAAAAAAAAGCAGATTGTAAGATAGTATATTCAATGGAGTCATATGTTTACTTTTTAAGCATAGAAAAATATAGAAAAGATTTGGAAAGATGTAATATGATTTTTTTTTTTAGACAGGGTCTCTCTGTCATCCAGGCTGGAGTGCAGTAGTGCCATTACTGCTCACTGCAGCCTTGACCTCCCAGGCTTAAGTGATGCTCCTTACTCAGTCTCTAGAGTAGCTGGGACTATAGACGCATGCCACCACACCTGGCTAATTTTTTTGTTTTGTTTTGTTTTGTTTTGTTTTTTGAGACAGAGTCTTTTATGTCACCCTGGCTGGACTGCAGTGGTGCAATCTTGGCTCACTGCAACCTCCGCCTCCCAGGCCCAAGCAATTCTCATGCCTCAGCCTCCCAAGTAGCTGGGATTATAGGCGTGCACCACCACGCCTGGTTAATTGTCATATTTTTAGTAGAGACAGGGGTTTCACCATGTTGCCCAGGCTGGTCTCAAACTCCTGACCTCCAGTGATCTGCCTGACTCAGCCTCCCAAAGTGCTGGGATTACAGGCATGAGTCACCGAGCCAGCCTAATTTTTGTATTTTTAACAGAAGCAGGGGTTCGCCATATTACACAGGCTGGTCTCAAATTCCTGAGCTCAAGCGATCCACCTGCCTCGGCCTCCCAAAGTGCTGGGATTACAGGCATGAGCCACCGCACCCAGTCAGTAAGATCTTAACATGATTATCTTCGGGTGTAGTGTTGTGTTTTTTTCCCCTTCGTTTGGCAAGGCTGCATTTTCAAAGGATCAGCAATGAATATATATTAGGTCTAATTTTAACTTTTTCATTGCACAAGTAATGCATGAAGGCAGACTCATGGTGAAATATTCAAACAAAACACAGAAGGTCAGCTTCACCTTTAACCACCCGCTGCCCACCCCAGTACCTGTCCCTCCTCATGTGTGACCACTGTCCCAAGTTTAATGTCATTCCTCTCAGTCCTTCTTCTGTGCATCTCGCTCACTGCCCCCTGCTCACTCCAGGCCAAGCACCCTGGCCCCCCTTCCTATTCCGCATAGATCCCCCAACCCCTTCTTGCCTCGGGTTCTTGCCCATGTTATTCCCAGGTTAAAGACCCTCCTCTTCCCAGGTTGGCTCCTGCTCCTCTTTCAAGTCTTGGCTTAAATGCCACACTATCTAAAATGAGTCTTCCCTTTCTTGTCCTAATTTTCCATCCTCTGCCTTCATAGTACGTATCAGACCAGAAACGCAGAAGTTAATCTGTGTGGTTGTTTCAGGCATTTCAGGTCCATCTTCCCATCAGGCTGGGAGCCCATGAGGGCAGGGCCTTGTCCATCATGTTCTTCTCTGTGTCTTCAGTACCAAACACAGTGCCTGGCACATACTAGATGCTCTGTGAGGACTGA
Organism: Gorilla gorilla gorilla; assembly: GCF_029281585.2. NCBI lineage: Eukaryota > Metazoa > Chordata > Mammalia > Primates > Hominidae > Gorilla > Gorilla gorilla. The sequence continues at coordinate 220,919,767 of NC_073224.2, read as the reverse complement.
TGAATGAATGAAAGAAGGAAGGAAGGAAGGAAGGAAGGAAGCAGGTATCCTCCAGAAAGAGGGAGAAGAGGCAGCCTGGAAACCAGAGAAAAGATATAGAAGTAAGACAGTATGGAAAGGGTTAAGGAAGTCCTTTACCATGGAAGGAGAGCTCAGGGGAAACCCCACCAGGAAGGAGTCCTGGGAGGTGGTGGTGGCCCAGAAATTGCTAAGAAGATGAACATCTATTTTCACCCCCAAACCTTGACCCCAAATCTCAATAAGAAGCCTGTGCTGCTCAAGTGAGTGATGCCTTGAGAAGCAGATAAAGGAAAAATCGAGCTGCTTGTGAGTACACGTCGGGTGGAGAGAAGAGAACAATTGCAGGGCCCGGAGAAACATAAGCCCCTGGGAATCCCTGGGAATCTGGGCTGGGTGGGGACACCACAGGTCTTCATGATAGGGACTCATGGAAGGGAAGGGCGACGACCCCACAAGTCTAGAGGAATTTGGTGACACCATTTTTCTACCAGATTCATTACCTAAAACTTCAGAGGAAAAGAATATTAGAAAAAAATCAGAAATAAGCCAGGTACAGTGGCTCATGCCTGTAATCCCAACACTTTGGGAGGCCAAGGCGGTGGATCACTCAAGGTCAGAAGTTCGAGACCAGCCTGACCAACATAGTGAAACCCCATCTCTACTAAAAATACAAAAGATTAGCCAGGCGTGATGGTGCATGCCTGTAGTCCCAGTTACTTGGGAGGCTGAGGCAGGAGAATCACTTGAACTCAGGAGGTGGAGGTTGCAGTGAGCCGAGATTGCTCTACTGCCCTCCAGCCTGGGTGAAAGAGTGAGACTCTGTCTCAAAAGGAAGGAAAGAAAGAAGGAAAGAAGGAAAGAAAGAAAGAAAGAAAGAAAGAAAGAAAGAAAGAAAGAAAGAAAGAAAGAAAGAGAAGGAAGGAAGGAAAGAAAGAGAAAGAAAGAAGGAAAGAGAAAAGAAGGAAGGAAAGAAGGAAGAAACAGAAAGAAAAACATCAGAAATAACACAAAAAAGGAGGTGGCTCATTCCTCTTTGCGTGATGTGGGGGCAGGGTGTGCATGGAACAAGCCTGGGCTTTGGACTCAGGTAAGTTTTGGGTTCGAATCCCAGATCTTCTTTCTCATCTTCACTTCCTCATATGGAGAGTGGGCATGATAGCCATTATTGACATCGGATGTTGACAGATGACATGAGATAATAAACCTCTAAAGCACTAGCTGGCATGCCTTTGGCCTCCCTCACAGTGGGTGGAGAGAAGGGAAGATACAGGCCAGTGCAAACAGTGGGGGACCTTGTGTGTCTGTGTGTGTGCAGGGCCAGCTTCTCCGACGTGTGTCCTGTGCAGCCGCCCGGGGCCCATTAGAAGGCCCCTGTGCTTGTCTAAACGATCTACTGTCGCGGCCTTAAAATTCTTAACTTTTGATCAAGGGACTTTGCATTTTCATTTTGTCCTGGGCTCTGCAAATTAAATTTTATAACTGGCGATGCACACGTGTGTGTGGGCGCCTGCAAGTGTGTGCATGTGTGAAGGAGGGGGAGAGGGATGCTGCAATGGGTGCTCCATGAAGGGATGTTACTGACAGCAACCGCACCCCAGCAAGAACCCACCCCGCAGTCCTGAGCCAACACCACACACCAATAAGCTGAGGCTTTGCCCGACAATAGCCCCTCTCAGTTCCAATCAACAACAAAAACAAACCCTCCTAGCCTTTGGGCTGTTACCCAAACACCCCACACCCACAGGCCGAGGCCCAGCAGCTCCACATGTGGGCTCCCCACGGATTTTCCCAAGGTCCCTTCCAGCTGGTTCCGCCAGCCCAGGAGGCTGCTTGCTGGGGTTTTCATACACTAGGCATGCAATCTGCTCACTCCCACAGCACTTCTGCACGGCTCTGTATCAGACCCCACACAACCCTCTGCACACCCTAAGTGAGGGGCTGACCACTCTGCCCTCCCTGGACCAGAGGTGAGCTGCCCGAGGACCAGAGCTGGGCTGTCTTCATCTCCCTATCTTTAAGGCCAGGTGCAGTGCTGGAAACACAGTAGGTGCTCAATAGATGCTTGCTAAAGTCGTTTATGCACTCTTTCCACACATATGTATATCATCCAGTGGTGGAGACTGGTCACAGGCAAGATTCACATAAAATAAAGAAATGCTAAGAAGTTTACTGTTTGAGCAGGAATATGTTGTTAGGCTGTGCCTTCTGACTCCACTGCTGAAACTGCTGCTTCTTGGGTTGCTGCTTGCTGTCCTGATGAAAATAGGGCAGGCAGTGAAGTGGAGCGGAACAGCTCTGATGGAGTCAGGGGACCTGGGTCCTGGTCCCACTCAGCTCAGTGACCTTGGGCAGACCACGCCCTCCTTGGACCTCGGTTGCCCATGGGTCAGGTGAACGTGTTGGAGGCAGGGCTGCACTATCCAATCCGGTAGCTGCTCGCTTCAAATGTGGCTGGTGACCCTCAGAAACTGAATTGGAAACTTCATTTATTTTTAATTAATTTAAATGTAAAACCAGATACAAGCTTCAGACAGGAGAATTTTTTTTTTTTTCAAGACAGAATCTTGGTCTGTTACCCAGGCTGGAGTGAAGTGGTGCAATCTCAGCTCACTGCAACCTCCGCCTCCCAAATTCAAACAATTCTTCTGCCTCAGCCTCTCAAGTAGCTGGGACTACAGGCACGTGCCACCAAGCCCAGCTAATTTTTGTATTTTTAGTAAAGACAGGGTTTCACCATGTTGGCCAGGCTGGTCTCAATCTCCTGACCTCAAGTGATCCGCACCCCCTTGGTCTCCCAAAGTGCCGGGATTACAAGCGTGAGCCACCGCACCCGGCCAAATTTTTAAGTGCATTTGGAATAACTTACATACATGAACCTATCATTCTCAACTGTAAATGTAATAAAATCTGAACACAGATCAAGTATGTCGCAGCCTGGCAACATAGGGAGACACTGTCTCTACAAAAAATAAAAAATAAATTAGCCAGGGATGGTGGGGTGCACCTGTAGTCCCAGCTACTAGGGAGGTTAAAGTGAAAGGATGGTTTGAGTCCAGGAGGTCAAGGCTGCGGTGAGTTGTGATCATGCCACTGCACTCCAGCCTGGGCAAAAGAGCAAGGCCCTGTCTCAAAATAAAAGAAGTATTTTCTGAGAAAAATGTAGCATTGGGACTAAGATATGCTGTAAGCATAACAGATTTTGAAGACTTATTTGAAAAAAAGGTAATACTTTATATTGATTACATATTGAAATTATAATATTTTAGAATGGGTTACATGAAATTTATTATTAAGATTAATTTCACTTGTTTCTCTTCTTCATATCTAGTATGGGTACTAGAAAATTGAAAATTACCTATGTGCGGCCGGGCGCGGTGGCTCACGCCTGTAATCCCAGCACTTTGGGGGGCCGAGGCAGGTGGATCACGAGGTCAGGAATTCAAGACCAGCCTGGCCTAGCCAAGATGGTGAAGCCCTGTCTCTACCAAAAATAAAAAAGTAGCCAGGCACGGTGGCAGGCGCCTGTAATCCCAGCTACCAGGGAGGCTGAGGCAGGAGAATCGCTTGAAGCTGGGAGGCAGAGGTTGCAGTGAGCCGAGATCGTGCCACTGCACTCCGGCCTGGTGACAGAGTGAGACTCTTATCTAAAAAAAAAAAAAAAAAAAAAAAAAAAGGAAAGAAAAAAAGAAAGTTACCTATGTGCTTCATATTCTACTGCCATTGAAATTCACTAGATTAAGGAATCTCTTAAGGTACTTCCTTTTTATTTTTGTTATTCTGATACTCTACAAATCTACCAGGAATCATTAACTTCTGTGGGTTTGCCTATCTGCCATCATACCCTTCCTCATCCCTTTCTTATGTTGGCACCTTGATTTTCCAAAGGAAAATTGCCTCTGTAAAATCTTCACCCCCAGCTATAGGGAAGGGCATATGGCCCAGGCCTGGCCAATCAGAGCAGAGCACTCTCCTTTGACCACCGTGATTGGTTCAGGAATGACACGTGACCAGCAGGCAGAGCCAATGAGACTTCATTTGATTGAAAGTTTGGAAATGAGTTTGGCTTTTCCGCTGGAGTTGTTAAGGAAGGGATGGAGCCCCAGACCTAGAGGGGGCCATCTTGCCGCCATGAATGAGCAGCCTGCCTGAGAAGGAAACCACTGCAGAGAAGAGGAAAACCAAGAGTGAAGAGAGTCATGACTGGCCCCACTTTCTCGTCTGGCATTTTCACATGGCCCTCCCACACCACCTTGCCCCCTACCTCCCAGAACCTGGCAAACTCTTCATCCTTCCAGCTTCAGCTGCCCTTGTCAAGGTCACCAGTGACCTCTATGTTGCCAGATCCAGGGGTCACTTCTCTGTCTAGCTCCTGCATAACTTCTTGACAACATTCAACATAATTGGCCATTCCCACCCTCTTGAAAGCTTTCTCCTTCTCTTGGCTTCCATGACGCCTTATGCTCCTCCTCCTACCTCATTGGCCACTTCTCAGTATCTTCTTTCATTTATGTGTTCTTTCATGTGTTCTTTCTGCAAGTATTTACTAAGAGGCTTCTGTGCCAAGCCTTATGCTGTGCAGTAGGCAGTCAACAGAGCAAAACTCCTGCCCTCAGAGAGTGACATTCTGGGGCAAGTCTTCTTTATTGATTCTCCACTTCTGCTCAGCCTCGAAATATTGTCATGTACTGAGGCTCCACTGAGAACCCCAGGCCTTTTCCATCTTATCCTATCTCGTGGCTTTAAATTCCATCCACACATCAATGACTCCCAAATGTCTATCCGTAGCCCTGGCTGGGGCCCTGAACTCCAGACTCATAGATCCAACTGGCTCCTTGACTTAACCACTGGATTATCAACAGGCTGTCTCAGCTTAATGTGTTCAAAACATAACTATTGATTCCTCTATTGCCAGCCTCAACCTGTTTCTCCACTTGTCATCCTCCATCCCAGTCAATGGTACCACATCCACCCAGTTGCTCAGGCCAAAAACCAAGAGTCATCCTGATTCTTATCTGTTCTCCTCACCCACTTCCCATCCGTCAGCAAGTGCTGACAGCTCTGCCTCCAAAACGGACGCTGGAACTGTCACTTTTCCCTATTTCCACTCCTATCACCCTAGTCCAAGCCACCATCATTGCTCCCTGGGCCACTATCATGACCTCCAAACTGCTTTCCCCTCTTCCATTCATGCTCACCCCTCCCTTCAATTCTTCATATCATAGCCAGAGTGATCTTTTAACCATGTAAATCAGGTGTCACTCCTCTCCTTAAAACCTTCCAGTAAAGAGCGTGGACTATTTACAACATGTATAAAAGACAATGGATTCGTAATTCGAATATATAAACAACTCTCACAAATCGATTAGAAAAAGACAACCTTTTAGAAAACTGGGCAAGGGATATACACTGACAATTCACAAGAGAAGAAATTCCAAGAGCCAATAAATATAAAATTACATGTTTAACCATGCTAGTAATCAGGGAAATACAAATGAAAACGAGTTACCATTTTATATCTAAAACATTGTCAAACATTTTAAAGGCTGACTCTACCAACTGTTGGCAAGGATATAAAGAAATGGGATCTTTTGGATGCTGCCAGTGGGAATATAAATTAGTATGACAACTTTGAAGAGCTGAGTGACAACTTCTCATAATGTTGAACATCTGCACACTCTGCAACCTATTAATTTTCCATTTCAGAATCAGTTGTAGTGGTAAAAAACAAAGTATGACCTCAGCATCTATCAATATGAGAATGGATTAATAAAATATGATGTGTGTGTGCCATATAATTCTATATAGTAGGTAAAAAGAAATTAACTAATTTAAAGTTATACCTATAAAACACTGTCAGATGAAAAGAGGTGGGCCATCAAAAGACAGGAGGTGCACACTGCTTCCATTTGTGCAAATTTAAAATTCTAAACTTAAAAAAGAAAAATAGCCAAGTGCGGTGGCTCACGCCTGTAATCCCAACACTTTGGGAGGCTGAGGCGGGTGGATCACTTGAAATCCAGGGAGTTCAAGACCAGCCTGGCTAATAGGGTGAAACCCTGTCTCTACTAAAAATACAAAAATTAGCTGGGTGTGGTTGTGCATTCCTGTCCCAGCTACTTGGGAGGCTGAAGCAGGAGAATCACTTGAACCCAGAAGGTGGAGGTTGCAGTGAGCTGAGATCCCACAACTGCACTCCAGCCTGGGTGACAGAACGAGACTCTGTCTCAAAAGAAAAAAAGAAAAAAGAGGGAAAATGGCTTCTTTTTATGCTTGGGGTAAAATCCTAACTTCCTGCCCTGGGGCACAAGGTCTTTGCCTATCTCTCTAACTCCATCTTATCCCATCCCCTAAGCTCTGGCCACACTGGCCTTTCAAACATCCTTTAGTACAGCATTTTCATGCCCATCATTGGGCCTTTCCTTGAACCTCACTGCCTCTGCCTGGCATTTAACCTTGATCTTCCCCTAAGCCTATCCATCACCTCCAGACATTCTCGTGTTTGTCCATCTATTTCCTTGTTCATTTCCTTGTCTACCCCCAGTAGATAGTAAGCGCCAGAAAAATGGGAATGCTGCCTTTCCTTTTCAGTGGTGTATCCTCAAGGGATGGCATTTAGTAGGCCCTCAATAATCGCTTATTGAATGAATAGATGTGACTTCCTTCAAGAAGTCTTTCCCGAATTCATAGGCTAAGAAACATTTCCCCAAATCTGCACTCCTACAGCCTCCTGGCTTGGCTCTCTCAGCAATTTTCCCACTACGATTCAGGAGCTCTTTTTCTGAGAAGGAGTCTTGCTCTGTCATCCAGGCTGGAGTGCAGTGGCACGATCTCAGCTCACTGCAACCTCCGCTTCCCTGATTCAAGCAATTCTACCACCTCAGCCTCCTGATTTGGTGGGATTACAGGCAAACACCACCATACCTGGCTAATTGTTGTATTTTTAGTGGAGATGGGGTTTCACCATGTTGGTCAGGCTGGTCTCGAGCTCCTGACCTCAGGTGATCCACCTTCCTCGGCCTCCCAAAGTGCTGGGATTACAGGCGTGAGCCACCGCACCTGGCCTAATTCAGGAAGCCTTAATCTGGGGTTCTCAAATAGATGTCTGGGGAGCCCATAAACATTCTAAACTCATAGGCAGAATTTCATGTGCATGTGCTTATTACCTCTTCTGGGGCCAGGGTTCTCAGTTTGCATCATTTTCTTAAAGGCATCTATGACACAAACACATGAAATCATTTTTGTAACACTATCCTCTTTCCATCTGGGTTATAACTGGACCAGGTTCTCCAGACCGTAGGCTGCTCCAGAGCTGGAAGCTGCTGAGTCCACCACTGTTTCCCAAAATGCTAGTGGAGGGCTTGCCATGTGATAGGTGAATCTCAGTGAAATCTTGAATGAATGACAAACGAATGAGTGAGTGAATGAATGCATGCATGCTTTTGGAGCCTGGAAACCAGGCCCATATTCACTCTCAGATCCCTTGGGTGCCTGAGATATCAGACACTGGAACAGACAGAGAACAGAAAGCTGGCCTCAGAGCAAGGAAGGCTAAGCGCTCGGCTCCCCGAGAGACCAACAGGGCCCTGGAGGGGGCTCCCCTCTTGCTCATCCTGAGCCCAAGGCTACAGGTCGGGATCCGTTACTGCTACACCGCTCAGGGAGTGCCTACCTCCTCCTCCTCCTCCTCCCTCCACCTCGCCCGGGAAGGAAGGCTGCAGCCTCCTCAAAGATGGCTTTGGTAGCAGGGGTGTTGCCCCCGAGATCAGTGCAATCACCAAGCTCAGACAGCCCCATGGAAACCCCACAACAAGGCACCCAAACAGAGACCAAACCCATCCCAGGAAACTCAAGGGGCGAGGAGAGGTATCTACTCCACCAGTGACTTAGGAATCTAGAAATTCCGGTGGGGCCAACTGAGCAAGGGGTGCGGGACACCCAGCCTCATTCCATAGAAAGAAATCCCAGGCTCCAAGATGAGTCCCCGTTTTCCATGTGGCCAGAGTCTTTGTCCAAGGCCGCAGAATCCCACCCACATTCTTTATGGGGCAGGGGCAGGGGGTGAGGGGCTCTTCCACCCAGAGAGTAGTTGTTCCCCAACCTTTTTGTTCACTCTCAAAATGTATAGATTTATGTATCTATAAGTTATAGAAAAATTCCATTTTTAAATATGTATGCACATAAAAACCAAAGCTCATCTTGCATACCCTCAGCAGCACACACCTCCCTGAGAAGTTTATGAAGGAAGTCTAAGCTCCTTCCTGGCTGGGCCCGCAGGTATCACGAGGAATATTTAATACCACTGGCCACCATTGATTGAGGTCTACCATGTGCCAGGGTTTGTGCTACATGATCTACATTTTTAACAATTGAATCCTCACAATACCTATGAGCCCCATCTGACAGAAGAGGAAACTGAGGCAGGGCAGGCCAAGTGACTTACCAAAGGCCCCTTGGCCAACAAGTGGCAGAGCTGAGATTCAAACGCAGCTCATCTGATTCCTGTGACCTTAACCTCCACTTTACAGGCATCGTTTATAGAGTCCAAACTCAGACACTTGGGGCTGCCCCGATTTAGATTCAGTCCTCACAGAAACCCTGGCAGGGGATCACCATTGCTTTTCACATCTTACAGAGGAGCAGAGACTCAGAAAGGCTAAGTAATCTGCCCTAGGTCACACAGACAGGTAAGTAATGGCAGAGACCCACGCCTATCCGACTCCAACATTCTCCTATGAGGACTGTTTTCCCAGGCAGGACTGAAGTCTGGGTCAGTTTGGCCACTTCCACCCACTACCCCCATCTCTGAGTCCAGAGTACAGTAAGTTCTTCTCTACGTTGAATTTCTCAGACACAAACAAGCATCTAAAACAGTGACTGGCAAATAGTCAGAGCTTGATGAATGATGATGAATGAATGAATGAATGAATGAATGAATGAATGAATGAAAGAGTGAACTACAGAACATAGAGATGAATGGATGAATGAATTTCCCCTGATCACATTCTCTCCTCTCAGAAAGAAAGAGTCTGTGATTCCTACCATGAGAGGCAGATCCGGGTGCCCACCAAACACTTCCACAATATCTGGACACCACTTAAGAGGTGTGGTCTAGGATGTGGGCTCACCACGTGTGTTTCTGGAGAACAAACCCTGTTGTTTCCGCAACAATAACCCACCCTTGGTCCACAGAGCCTGTTTTTACTCACGTTTTCACGGGCTTCTCCCCACAGCTATGGTGAAGTAGGCACTACCCTCCCATTTTACAGGTTGAAGAGCCTGCAACATAGAGAGGGGAAGTGAATTGCCCAAGGTCACACAGGAAATGGGTGGCAGAGTCAGGGGCTCATCTGTTCTCACTTTCTCCTTCAGCCTACTTCTGTGTATTGGGATCTAACCTTAAGTCACCATGGTTCAGGGATGGAATCGTTAGGGGTTTGTCCCAAATCCACAGGTCAGGAAACAGCATCCTACTCCTCATTTAGACAGAAATAACATGGAAATAAACACACGGCAAGGGATCCCAGCTAGGCAGCACAGCCAGGTCCAGAGACCTCCAGAGAGCCACAGGGTGTGTCCCAGGCAGAGTCAGGCTAGGAACCAGGAATAATCAGGGGCATCACCCAGGGATGGCAAAACAGGCACAACCCAGTAAGAAGTAGCCCCAAGAACCTTGGCAAGCAGAATCAGCAATGGGCTCTTCCTCTGCCCTCCTGCTCACCCCTCCTGGTGGGGCACAGTATCACTAAAGAAGCCACGTGCCGGATGATGGGCTGGGAGGGCAGAACCTTTCCCTAGAATGGGCATGGTGCTGCGGTGCCTGGCCCTGCTGCCAGCCCAACCCAGCCCAGCCCGCACCAGACAACCAAGCACAATGGCTCTCTCAGGCAGGCAGACAATTCAACCCTTTCAGGCCAAGGGCAGCCGGGCTGGCATTCCCTGCACCTCTGTTTCTCTCTGGCTCCTGTAAGTGAATCACTCAGAATTAATGACCCTGGGAACAATGAATGGGGAGCAGGTTTGGGTTCTTCTTGAGCAGACAGAAGACTGGATCCTAGGAATACCCATTCCATGGCCACTGATGAAGACCAGAGCAGTGGATGCTCCAGGGTCACGGAGGCATGCTGCAGGGTGCACAGAATCATTACTGACTGTGGTCATCCAAACCATAGAGTGTGAGGGCCGCAGCCTCATGGATTGTTTGAGCCACAGATTGTTCTAGTCACAGAGCCACAGAAATCCAGTGTCTCAGAACCATCAATTACTAGCATCCTAGAATCAGTAGCTCAAGGAACCACAGGCTTCCAGGACCATCAATCATCAGTTGCCAGAACTCAGCTCTTTAGGGTGGGAAAAGAGCCTTAGAGACCATCCTGTCTGAGGCCTCATTCTGCAGTTAGGGGAACCAAGTCAGCTGATCAAGGTCACAAAGCTAGGACTAGTGGCCAGGCCTTGCTACTCCCTGTCCTCACTCCATTCTAAAGAAGGGGGCAGGAGCGGCAGCAGCCTCAGCTCGTGGACACTCGGCTCCTCGGAGGTTGGTCTGGTCCCCCTGTAGAGGATTATCTGACACTGTCAGGGCACTTGTGGTCAAGCCCTTCCACTGCATCAAAACCAGAGGCTTCGTGGATTCTAATGTGAGGATGATGTGTTTTGCAAGTCTGGACAGGCCTGGATTCTTTTAACCAATCCTCCACTTCCTTGCCTAATAAGGGAGAATCATGCACCCTTGTGATTTTACCTGGGGCTCTGCCTACTGGTGATTATACAGGAGAGCGAGCCAGTCCTCCTGGGTTTCAGCTTGAGATACCCATTGCCTCATCAGGGTCACTTCAGTTCACTGCTAAGCCACAGAAGGAAATCCAACCTCACTTTCTAAAGGCCTATCACATGCTAGGTTCAAGAAAGTTACTAATACTAAGAAGAGAGAGACCCCATCCCCACCTTTGAGCCCCTTATAGCCCACTGAGACAGTCAGATATGTATGTGATTATATTAATATGTCAAAGCAGAATGTGATGGTAATACACACAGAAGAGACAGAAATTAAGAAAAGCTTCATGAGAGAGGGGCATCATTTAAATGGAGTCATTCAATGGCTTTTCTACACATCAGTTTCTGACTTCTGCTTCTGGCTGTGATGGAGTAACAAGGACTGGACTTACCTTCCCACCCTAAGCAACTAAAAAACTGAACAAAACCAGCCAGGCGCGGTGGCTCACGCTTGTAATCCCAATACTCTGAGAGGCTGAGGTGGGCAGACCACCTGAGGTCAGGAGTTGGAGACCAGCCTGGCTAACATGGTGAAACCCCATTTCTACTAAAAATACAAAAAAAATTGGGGGGGCATGGTGGCACACGCCTGTAATCCCAGCTACTTGGAGGCTGAGGTATGAGAATCATTTGAACCAGAGAGGTGGAGGTTGCAGTGAGCTGAGATTGTGCCGCTGCACTCCAGCCTGGGTGACAAGAGTAAAACTCTGTCTCAAAAAGAAAACAAAACAAAACAAACAAACGAAAAAACAGTCCATGAAATAACTTTTTTCAATCATTGAAAAACAGGAATGACTTAATGTGACTCCTAAGAGAGGATAAACAAATGAAAGGAGCCCTATGTTTGCCTTGGTTTTCTTCCTGGAGTTATATTCCAGATCATGGCTTGGGGCGAGGCATACCAAGCAGAATATAGTACTCTTGCAGAACTGAGGATTTGGAGACTGGAATTCAGGGATTCAGCCAGAAGTTGCGTGGCACAGTTCCAGAAAGGAAAACACTATGCAAAAAATAAACTCCAGAAATCTGCATGGGATGTTTTTGAGTTGTTTCTGAGTCCTAGGTCACACATACATGGGATCAAACCCTATGAGACTGGGCAAAGAACAGCTGGAAAGTTGCAAGCTGAACAATTTCCAGAGTTGGCACAGACCAGGAGACACTGCAGTCATTTAGAGTGGTAAGAACTCATTGAAAACCCAGTCAAGGCTGGGCATGGTAGCTCACACCTATAATCCTAGCACTTTGGGAGGCCAAGGATCAAGGATCACTTGAGCCCAGGAGCTTGAGACCAGCCTGGGCAACATAGTAAGACCCTGTCTCTATTAACAAAAGAAGAAGAAGGAGAAGAAGGAGGAGAAGAAGGAGAAGAAGGAGAAGAAAAAGGAGAAGAAGGAGGAGGAGGAGGAGGAGAAGAAGAAGAAGAAGAAGAAGAAGAAGAAGAAGAAGAAGAAGAAGAAGAAGAAGAAGAAGAAGAAGAAGGAGGAGGAGGAGGAGGAGGAGGAGGAGGAGGAGGAAAGGGGAGGAGGAGGGGAGCGGGAGGAGAAGGAGGAGATGGAAGAGATGGAGGAGAAGGAGAAGAAAAAAACCTATTCAGCGGAGATTCCATAGAGGTCAGGCCTTAGCCACAAGCTGAGCTATCCCTAGCATGAAGGCCAGTTCAGACCAGCCATACCAAAGCTTAAAAACAGGCTTCAAAGGGCTCACACTGACTTGCAAGTAACTTAGGTGCCTGTTAGAACAAAGCCCAGCATTCTTTTAAAGGAAGACAACAGAATTGAGACTCTCAAAAACGTAACATTCACAAAATCTAGCATCCGGTCAAAACTTACTATATATACCAAGAAGCAGAAAAATGTGACCCATGGTCAAAAGAAAAATGAGTCAATAGAAGTGTACCCAGAAATAACAGAAATGATGGAACTAGTACACAAATATGTCAAAATAGTTATCACGAGTATGTTGAAGTATTTATGGGAAAAGATCATCATAATGAGAAGGAAAATTGAAAATATAAAAAAGAATTAAGTGAAATTTCTAGAGGGGAAAAAAATATAAGTCTAAAATGAAAAATTCATTAAATGGAATTCCCAGGAAATCAGACACTGCAGAAGAAAAGCTCATTGGCCCTGTAGTTATAGCAATAGAATTTATCTAAAGTGAGGCACAGAGAGAATAAAAAAGTCTGGAGGGAAAAATGAGCAGAGCTTAGTGACCTGAAATAAGACATTAAATGGTTTAACATATATGTAATTGAAGTTCAAGAAGGAGAGGGGAAGAGAAAGTAACAGGAAATATATTTGAAGAAATAATGGCTGGAAATTTTCTAAATTTGATAAAAACAATAAACCCACAGATCCCAGAAGCTCAACAAACCCCAATCAGAATAAACATAAAACTCCACACCAAAGTATATCGAGCTCTGCCTCCCGGGTTCATGCCATTCTCCTGCCTCAGCCTCCCAAGTAGCTGGGACTACAGGCGCCCACCACCAGGCCCAGCTAATTTTTTGTATTTTTAGTAGAGACAGGGTTTCGCCGTGTTAGCCAGGATGGTCTCCATCTCCTGACCTCGTGATCCACCCGCCTCAGCCTCCCAAAGTGCTGGGATTACGGGCGTGAGCCACCACACCCAGCTAGAAAATCTTAAGAGTACACAGGAAAAAAAGACATGTTACGTATGGAGAAATTATGACAAAAATTCACAGATTTCTCACCAAAAACTATGCAAGCCAGAAGACAATGGAACCTCTGTAAAGTGTTGAAAAAAAAAAAACTGTCAACCTAGCATTCTACATCCAGCAAAAATACCCTTTAAAAAAAAAAAAAAGAGAGAGACAGAGAAATAAAAACTCTTTCAGGAAAACAAAAGCTGAGAGAATTTGTCACCAGCAGACCTGCACTACAGGAAATGGTAAAGGAAATTTTTCAAGTGAAAGATAAATGATACTGGGTGGAAACATGAATCAACACAAAGGGCTAAAGAGTGCCAGAGATGGGAAACATGTCAGTAGATGTAAAAGGTTTTCCCCTCATTTTTCAACTTCTTAAAAATATACCTATTTAAAGCAAAAATAATATCAGTGTATGGGAGTTTATAAGGTACATAAAAGCAAAATATATTACAACAATAGCACACAAAATAGAATGGGGAATGGAGGTATTTCTAAGTTTCTTACAACATCTGTTGTAGTTTATTTTTGTTGTGTCAATTAAGCTTAGCTACATTTCTTAGAATTCCTTTCTCTGTATAGTTTTGAATGAGCGTGGATCACTAGAGACATTCACACAACATTTGCAAGGTAGAGCAAAGCAGTAGCAGCTTACATTTTGTTTTTGTTTTTGTTTTTTTTTAATCTCAGAAAGCTGGGGCAGGGACACCAGTTGCTGTTGCAGCTCACATATACTGTCGCTTAACTGCTGGGTCACCTCATTGTCACGAGGCAGCAGCTGGGCCCACAGCTCTCCCAGTTCCTGCTGGGTCATCCTTCAGTATCCCTGACTCCAGACCAAGTGTGTGTTTAGCTTCATGATGAAAAGCCTCACCCTCTCTTATAGGCTATGTTATCATTGAAGTTGGCCTCATGGAAGAGGTGAGAGACCACACACAAGTTCTAGTTTGTTGTGGCTCTTTTCCTATTCTTTCCCAATTCAAACACATCTCCCCTTCCTAGTTGCCTCCTCTACACTGTCAGTATAGCAGCACCAGACACATAAAAAATAGCCTTTTATAGACTGTTTAGCCAACTCCATATCATTGTATAAGGACAAATTCCTATAATAAATCTCTCTCAGCAATTCTGTTTCTCTGATTGAGCCTTGACTAACAAATATGTAAAATGGCATAATATTTTGTGAACATTATAAGTTAAAGTGCATGTTATTATTATTATCATTATTATTATTGTTATTTTAGAGTCAGGATCTCCCTCCTTCACCCAGGCAGGAGTGCAGTGGCATGATCATGGCTCACTGCAGCCTCAACCTCCTCTGCTCAAGTGATCCTCCTGTCTCAGCCTCCTGAGTTGCTGGGACTACAGGCATGAGCCACACACCTGGATCCTAAAGATGCATATCATTAACCGTAAAGCAACCACCAAAAACAAAAAACAGTGAAACAGTGAAAATAAAATGGAATCTTTTTTTAAAATAATTAATAAAAAGGAGCCAGGCAAATGGAAATTAAGGAACAAAGAAGATATGGGATAAACAGAAGGCAAATAGAAAGATGGAGTATTTAAACCCAATCATATCAATAATTACATTAAAAGCAAATTATCGAAATAGTTACATTTAAAGGTGGAGATTGTCACATCGGAGTTTAAAAAAAACAAGACCTAGTTATATGCTGTCTACAAGAAACCCACTTTAAATATAAAGACACAGATGAGTTAAATGTAAAAAGATGAGAAAGTATATACTAGGAAAACACTAATTTTAAGAAAGCTGGAGTGGCTATAATAACACCAAATATAGTAGACTTAAGAACAAGGGTTATTATCAGAGATTAAGAAAGACATTTATTAATGAAAAAGTGATCAATTAATCAAGAGGATATAACCCTTCTAAATATGTATGCACCTAATAACAGAGCTTCAAAATACTTGAAGCAAAAACTGACACACCTGAAAAGAGAAACAGACAAATCCATACTTAGAGTCTGAAATGTCAACATTTCTGTCATTGATAGAACAGGTAGACAGAAAGTCACCAAGGATCCAGAAGACTTGAACACTGTCAACCAACTTGAATTAAGTGACATTTATAGAACACCCGACCCAACAACAGAATACACATTATTTTCAAGGGCACACAAAGCATCCACCAAGACGCACCAAAGGCTGGGCTGTAAACAACTCTCAATATATTTCAAAGGATTGAAGTCACCATACTGATTCTGGAGAAGAAAAAAAAAAGATAAGAGAATGCACAAGTTCTTTCAACTCAAAGATAGAAAAGAGAAATTTTCTATGTGATGCAAATGAGTCATCTTTGCTGCGGAAGAGTGATAGCGATGGATTACTCTAGTGTGCCTTAAGACCTAATTTCTTTCAAACCAGGCGATGAATCACACAGGACTTCCAGGCCAGAGGAGCATGTCAATGGAGGACTTTCAAAGAGAAAGCACTGATAATAGTGGCGTTAAAGAAACCGGCCAGTATATAGCCAGTTCCCTGAGTCCTGTGATAAATCCCACTCCTATACCTCATCTTGGGTGTCCCCTGGGCAACTCAGTGTGTCCAAAACCAAACCAACAGCATGTCCCCAGCCTCCCAGAGCCTCCGCCTTTATATAACCTCCTTCTCAAAACAGTTGTTTACCCTGAATGATCCATCTTAGTTAATGACACCACCCAGAAACTTACAGGTATCCTCAACTCTGCCTCTCCTTCAGTCTCTCCTTGGTTAGTCAGTCACTGAGCCCTGTGAAGTCTCTCTCTCATTGATCTCTCCAACCCGTCTTCTCTTCCCTCCTCACCGCCACTGCCAAGTCCAAGCCCCTTCTCATGTCTCGTCATCTTCTCCAGCCTCCTCATCCCTCCCCGGCAGCTGGTCCTGCCTCCCCACCATGCTCAGCCCCGCTGGCCAATGGACTCTCAACTTTGTTTTTCAGGTCTTAAAAGTCACACAACAGTACATATATCATGTCAAAAAATGTGTAATACAAGCAAGCAAAACTCAAAATACATTAATAAATAGAAGTAAAAACAAATTTTAACTTAAATCAAAAGCCCATCACCATCCAGCAATAACCAATGTTAACATTTTGGATCACCAGCCTTCTGACCCTTTCCTAAATGTTCATTTATGTTTTTCTTTTTTCTTTTTTCTTTTTTTTTCCAAGACAGAGTTTTGCTCTTGTCTCCTAGGCTGGAGTGCCATGGAGCGATCTCGGCTCACTGCAACCTCCACCTCCCAGGTTTAAGCGATTCTCCTGCCTCAGCCTCCGGAGTAGCCACCACACCCAGCTAATTTTTGTATTTTTAATAGAGACGGGGTTTCACCATGTTGGCCAGGCTGGTCTCAAACTCCTAACCTTGTGATCTGCCTGCCTCAGCCTCCCAAAGTGCTGGGATTACAGGCATGAGCCACCGCATTGGCCACATTTATGTTTTTCACCAAATGGGATTATTCCGTTTTTCACCAAATGGGATTATTCCAGACATACAACTAGGGTGACCCAGTTTACCTGGGACTGTCCTGGCTTTTGCACCGAAGCTCCTGTGTTCCAGGAAACTGCTCAGTCCTGGGCAAACCGGGATGGTTGGTCTCCCTACAACTTGTCTGTTTAATAGATTAGCACCTTTTGATGTTAATAATAGACAGCTATGTCTTCATTTTAATGACTATAGGAATACCAGTGAATATAAATATCTAAGTGGTCTTTTAAAGGTAAAAAACCTGCTCTCTTCCATTTCCATCCCTTCAGGCACCCCATGGTATTAAGTAGTAAGCTCCAAAGTGGGGTGGAGGGGAATCCAGGGGACGCGTAGGAAAAGCCATTGGCTTAGGGAGAAAGAGTAGCAGAGGTTCTATTTATATGTATTCCTTTTTTTCTCATCATAGCTCACTGTAGCCTTAAACTCCTGGGCTCAAGCAATCCTTCTGCCTCAACCTCCCGAGTTGCTAGGACTACAGGTGCTGCAACTATGCCTGGCTAATTTTATTTATTTATTTTTTTGTAGAGATGGGGTCTCCCTATGTTGCCCAGGCTGGTCTTGAACTCCTGGCCTCAAGTGATCCTCCCACCTTTGCCTCCCAAAGCACTGGGATTACAGCTGTTAGCCACCGTGCCCAACCTACATGTATTTTTTTATCTCATGTTTTTCATTTTTCTATTTTTGTGTGTCTTATAGTGTACATGATACAAGTCTACAGTAGTGCACGTATATAACTTAGTTATAAATAAATCTCCATATAATGGAGGGTTTATTTCCAGCATGCTTCTAAAGGTTGGAAACACTAGTCCAGCTGATAAAATATTTCCTCTTTAGCAGTCCTGGAATGTCCAGCATAGTCAAGGCTTTGCTTCTCCCTCCAGTTTCATCTGCCACCTCCCTCACTGATACGGTTTGGCTGTGTCCCCACCCAAATCTCATGTTGAATTGTGGCTCCCATAATTCCCATGTGTTGTGGGAGGGACCTGGTGGGAGATAATTGAATCACGGAGGTGGCTTCTCTCATAGTGTTCTCATGATAGTGAATAAGTCTCACGAGATCTGATGATTTTATAAGGAGAAACCCCTTTGGCTTGGTTTTCATTTTGTCTTGTCTGCTACCATGTAAGACATGCCTTTTGCCTTCTGCCGTGATTGTGAGGCCTCCCCAGCTGCATAGAACTGTGAGTCCATTAAACCTCTTTTTCTTTATAAATTACCCAGTCTCGGGTAGTCTTTATCAGCAGCATGAAAATGGAGTAACACACCCATCCCCCAGCAAGCCGCACCAAACCATATCTGTTCCCTGAATATCCGTATTCTCCCCTCCAAGCCATTCGCCTCCAAGAGGTTCCCATCACCCCACCCCCTTCACCTCCTGGCTAACCTCCTCAGTTCCTCCATTGCAGCTCACAGGCTAACCCAGGTCAGATATCACCTCTGCCAGGAAGTCTTTCTGGAACACTCCTCCTCTCCAGCCCAACCCATCCAGGTTAGGTGCCCTTCCTCTGCGTTTCCATAGCACCCTGTGCTTACCTGCACCACAACGCTGACCACATGACTTAGTAATTACCTATTGAACCCTTTGTGACTTCTCCTGATTCCCTGGTGGCCACCCAGCCCAGTGCCTGTCACATAGCCATCTCCTAGTAAATGGTGAAAGAATAAACAAACAATAATTGCAAACATGTATATAGTACTTTCCAAATGCCAGACACTGGTTACAGATCAGGAAACAGAGGCACGGAGAAGTCAAGGTACTTGTCAGGGTCACAGAACTAAATGGCAGAGCTGGGCTTCAAACCCAGGCAAACTGGCTTCAGAGTCCATGCTATCCATCGTTATGCTACGATGTCACTGAGCAGAAGAATGAATGAATAAATGAATGAACAAATAAAGAGAGGAAAGAAGGAAGGAACAAATGAATAAGCAAAGGAATAATTTAAGTAAAGGAATGCCCAGGGGCCTGGTCCCAGGCTGCTTTGCAGACATCAACCAATTGCACTGTCTAAGTTGCCCTTGTCATTGTCCATCTGATGCCATTTTTCATATTTTAGTTGCTACCTGTGGAGGCACCAGAAGTTTGTCCCTCCTCCCCCTTCACCCCTGTACCAGCGTCAACCAGATCTCCCTCCCTTCCTAACTCCCCCATTGCAGCTCACAGGGTAATGAGCATCAGTACTGCAGAATCACTGCATGTTACAGCTGGAAGGTACACTTAGCACTATCCAGTCCAATCTTCCATTTTGTAGATGGAAAAATGGAGGCCCAGAGAGGCAAAGCAATTTCCCCAAGGTCACACAGCAAGTTAGTGGCAGAGTCAAGAGTGGGCCCAGTCTCCTGATTTTCCATCTGTCTCCCTTTACTAAGCTGTCTCTATTGCTTGAACTTTGTCAATCGAAAGCCATTCGGGGCAAAGTACAACAGATGGGTTTAGTGAGTTCTCAAATGCACTGTTGAGAAAAGTTCCTGGGAATAGGGAGGTGAGAAATGCAAGGTCAAGGCCCTGCAATTTCCTCCAGGCAGAGAAATAAATAACCAAAACCATCACTGAGGACTCACCATGTGCTAGATGCTTCCCTGCATTATCCCATTTCGTCGTCCGACAGATAGTAACTATCCTGGTTTTAGAGATGAGCAAATTGAGGTTCAGAGAGGTAAACAGAGCGACCAACACATCCCCAGTTTCTTGGCACTGTCCCAGTTCTAAAACTGGAAGTCCCATGTCTCAGGAACCCCTTTAGTCCCAGGCAAACCAGGACAGTGGGTCACCCCCGAAGTAAGCAGCCCACCCAGAGGATTGGATCCCAGAGATCCAAGCTCAGACCTCCTGTGGATTTCCATGCCGTTTCTCCTACACCACGCTGCACCCTCTGGGAAAATACATAAATTCTCAAGGGAAAAATAAACAGATAAGCAGGTGGGGTCAGGAGCGGGGAGTGGGAAGTGGGCCAGAGGAGGGTGGGCACCAAGAGGCATCTCTGAAGTCAGGTCAGCCCTGGGTCACAGCAGCCCAGCCATCTGGGAGGGTAGAATGCTACTGGGTGTCGGGCCAGGAGAGGACAAACAAGGTTCTTATTCTTCTCTCTTTATCTGGAGGAGTCTGTTTGCGGCAATAACCCTGTTATCTCAGCCAGGTCTCTGGTCTCTTGCCAGGCTGTGACAAGGGGTTTAGGGGCTGAGGCTCTGACCAAACCAGTCTCCCTGGGACCCTGGCATGCTCTCCATCCTCGTCTGACAACCTGATTGGGGTCGAGGAGGCATGGTGAGCACCACAGGGCAGGGGACCCCTGCCCCACCGTGGAGGCCACAGGGAGATGAGGACCCCACACTTGGACAGTGGATTTCCCTGTCGTCACGAGGGGATTGGAGAGTAGCTGACCTCCTGCTGGGAGCCAGACTCCTGACTGCTGTGGTCTCTTTCAACCTTCTCCTCCCTAAAGCACTCAGACAGGCATCCACACCTCTACCTTACAGAAGCGGAGGGGATGTCCCTTAGAGAAGTCACATAGCATGTCGGTGACACAGGGCGGCCAGGGCACAGCAGTGACTCCAACTCTCCCTGCCTCCCAAGCCTCCGCACGAGACTGTAAAACAATGGCGGAGACATAGACTCTGTCCTGGCTGCGTGTCTCTGTGACTTGCTTACCACACCACACCTGCCCAGACACCTCTCCCGCCCGGACACCTCTCCCACCCTCCTCCACAGGGTGATTTGTCCTCGTCCTAGGACCTCAAGCTTGGCCTCCCCTGACCTTCAGGCTGGGGTGAGTGCCCTGTCTTAGAACTCATGGTGGCCTCTGCTGGGGCAACCACAGTTCGTGGGGATTGGGGTGTAAAAAGCACCTCCTGACCCCTTCTGCACTAAGACCCCAAGAGGACAGGAACTGACTCCCTACCCCAGCACTGATATATTAGGTTGGTGCAAAAGTAATTGCATTAATTGCATTAAAAGTCATGGCAAAAACGAAAATATTAAGTAGTTTTTGCCATTACTTTTTTTTTTTTTTTTGAGACGAAGTCTCACTCTATTGCCCAGGCTGGAGTGCAATGGCAGGATCTTGGCTCACTGCAACCTCTGCCTCCCGGGTTCAAGCGATTCTCCTGCCTCAGCCTCCTGAGTAGCTGGGATTACAGATGCGCACCACCACGCCTGGCTAATTTTTGTATTTTAGTAGAGATAGGGTTTCACCATATTGGCCAGGCTGGTCTCGAACTCCTGACCTCATGATCAACCCACCTCAGCCTCCCAAAGTGCTGGGATTACAGGAGTGAGCCCCTGCACCCAGCCAGCCATTACTTTTCATTGTAATTCATGCAATTAGTTTTGCATTAAAAGTAATGGCAAAAGATACTTAATATCTATTTGTTGCACAAATAAATAAGTAGATTAATTAATTCATTGCCAAATACTCTTGAGCTCCAATTCAGTCAGGTGGCATCCTGAAGGCAATGGCCCACCTAAAAGTCTCCCAGCTGCTGCCTCTGTTCCACCCCTCCCCCACCCTCCCACTGGCCTTCCTCCGTCACCACTTGACTCAAAGTGTGGTCCCCAGATCCACAGCACCAGCATCACCAAGAGCTTGTTGGAAATGCAACAACTCAGTTCCCCCCCGACCCTGGGGCCCTTGGCTAAGAGCCTGAAAACTGTTAGAAATCGTGACATACTATCTTAGGTGAGCCTTGCTACAAGACCTAAAGTGTGCTGGCGTTATTCACATCGCTACAGATGAAGCTGGGGTTCAGGGAGGGGAAATAGCTTCTCAAGATTAAACAGCCAGGAAATGGTAGAGGTGGGATTCAAACTTGGGCTTGTCTCTCTTCAAAGCAGATGGAAATTGACGCTGCTATCCATGTGGTGAAAGGAGGAGAGAAACCTGCATTTACTGAACACCCACAATGTGCCAAGTCCCGTACGACTCTGTCTCATTTCATCTTCCCCACTCCCTTATGAAGTAGGGGATCTCACATTCTCGTTTTACAGATGAGACTCCGAGGCGCAGGAAGGGGAGGTGACTTGCCCAAGGTCCACAGCTGGGAAACAGCTGAAATGGGGTGCAAAGCTGGAAGTCTGCTCCCCACCCTAGGGAATGGACACCAGGTGACGGCATATAGTGCCCTCGCTCAGCAGCAGGCACTGGCTCTCAGGGGACTGCGGGGTCACTGCTTAGCTCACACCTGTCCTTTCTCTCCCCTGAGACAGCTTGTGGCCTTGGGCCACATCCATGCTTTCTTTTTCTTCCTAACCCTCAGCCCTCAGCTTAGTCATTCTCCAGCCCTGATGGAGCACAAATGCATGCTGCTGGTGACGACTGGCTACCAAGGTGGGATGTCACCCTCCCAGCTATTCCCATCACTTGTCCTGGCAGGCGCCAAGAATTCCTGAGGTCACCTCAAGGCCCCTTCCTGCATTCCTAGCGTTCTTGTCACAGGGCTCTCCTTTCTGACCCCACATGTGAACCTCCGCTGCAGGCTGGGCTCACAGGCAAATGCATCACACCGTGGTGACCGGGGCAGGAGAGTGGGATCAGTGATGCCCTGCCTGTTCTGGATGTGAGACCTTGGCAGATTCCTTTGCCTGTCTGAGCCTCAGCTTCTCCATCTCTGAGAGGGGCGGGTAATAATCGGACCTCCCAAGCTGTTTGTGAGGAGCATTCAGGGTGCATGGAAGTGGCTGGGCCTTCTGTATCTCTCATTGCCAGCAATCAAAACATGGCCCAGGACTGTCTGATGGGTCAGCCAGCGGGACTGGGCAGCACACGAGTATCCATTTGTATGAGCAGCTCGCAGGGACAGGGGTCACTTGGAAGGAGAGGAGGGAAATGGGATTGGGCCCGGTGTGTGCCACATGAAGAGGTGGCTCTTGGGAGACCCAGGCAGGGGCTGGGCAGTGCTGCCCAGGGAGGAATATTTGCCCCAAATCTGCAGAGAACACACCTCCATGGCCCCAGGGAGGGAGGGGAGCTTCAGTAAACAGTCTCTTGGCATGAATCTCCACATTTCCACAGAGGACACCGGCCACAGTGGCCAGACCTGTTTAGTGACCTGAAGGGCAAACAGCATAGAAGAGGAGAGGGGTGGCCAAAAGAAGGGAGGAGTGGGCAGGGGTCGGTGGTGGTTGTGGCTGGGGTTTGTGAGCACTCAGGACACACTTGACTCTCAGACCTAACCAGGTAAGGTTTTGCAGAAGCCAGACATGTAGGAGAGCATCTGGCAACCAGATCCACTGAAATTGGGTGGGTGCTATTAATGCAACCCGTTTATAAGTACAGGCTGGGGATGGCTGGAGAGACGGGCACCGCATAGAGGAGGCACACACCAGGAGGAGATGGCAAGGGCTCCAGACACGCAGCCGCCAGAGCCCGCGTCCAGCCGAGGCTGTGCGCCCTGCAGCCTGTGTTCAACCACTTACCCTTGTCCAGACCTAGATACAGGGCAAAAAAGGCATGCCTATGGGAGCCCCAGTAAAGTCCTTATAAAGTGAAGACTTCTTGGTGAGTCAGCCCGAGCCAGGCCGGCCCAGCTCATTCATTGCGAAGGTATTTTCTTTTCAGCGCTTTTCTGCAAAGCCTTTCACTGCCGCGGAGGTGAAGTCATCGGCTGGTAAACGCTCTGCCTTGCGGTAAATTTCCTCTGAACTTTCTGCTTCTGTTTAACTCGCCAAACCTCAAGGGGAGCTGGCAGTCAGAGTCGTGCAAAGGTCACTAGGCTGAGTTGGAGGCCTGGGTTTAAATCCCAGCCCAGCCTCTTTCTAGTTTCGGGATCTTGATGGATGTAAGTCACATCTTTGGGCTTTAGTTTCTCTGTGTCTAAAATGAAGTCACTACTATCAAAAGTATCCTAAAGAAATACAATGCTACACACTGTTGTAATCAAAAATATGTACTGAGTTCTTAGTGAGTGTCAAGTACCATGCCAGAAAATGCAAATTATGGTAAGGAAACACACATACACACACATATGCACATGTACACACATATGCACATACGCACATACATACACACACACATACACATATACAAGCATGTATGTGCGACGTGTATACATACATTAGCACAGACACACACATGCTTTCCTGATTCTTGCCCTCAGACGTTTCATATTCTGGTGGGAAAGACAGACGTGAATCAAATGATCCCATCAGTGAATATTAAAATACAGCTGTGATTAGTGCGGAGCTCTCTGGTGCCCTAAGAGCTTGCAATGGGGGCTTGAGCCAGTCTGAGGTGAGCAGGGGTGGGACAGGGAAGACTTCCCAGGGCACAAACAGAGTGGGAGATGGGAAAGATGACCAGCCATCGCCCAGGCAGAGAGAAGGGGCAAGCAGAGCCCCTGCAGAACCGTGGCTTATCCCAGGCCAGGAAGGTCAGTTTACCAGGGGCAGAGCACTGAGGGGCCAGGAGGACTGCGGACATAGGAAAGATGGGAAGATGACTGAGCTGGCAGCCCTGAGGGCAGCTTCCTGCTCCGATATCCCAGACCAGCAGCTCCCAGTGTGATCAAGTGGCTTTGCAGCAAACGTTATGAAACATCAATGGATTAAACTTAATTTGGGGCTAGATGAGACACTATCATATACCTACACAAAGAGCAGTGGGTACCGGAAAACTGATCACTGAAAATATTCTACCCATCAGTTTTATTTTTCTGTTATTTGAAAAACAATACCATGGTTGGGTTTGAGTTAACAGTAAACTTCAGCCCAACACACAGAACAACAGTTTCCCATGGGAGGCCTCCCTGAGCCCAGCTAAACTCAGCACTTGCCTTTCCAGGAAACGGCATCCATGAGGCCACCAGGGGGTAGCCTGGGAGGGGCAGTGGAATTCCTGGGCGACTGCTGAAAAGCAAATCACACACTGGCGATGGTGCCTACCCTTTTGTTCCAGAAGTAGAAGAAAATTCAGGTCCGCGATCCAGACAATATTTGTCTTACAAATATGCTGAATAATGACTTTTTTTTTTTTTTGAGACACAGTTTCACTCTCGTTGCCCAGACTCTTGTTGCCAATGGCGCAATCTCGGCTCACTACAACCTCCGCCTCCCAGGTTCAAGCGATTCTCCTGCCTCAGCCTCCTAGTAGCTGGGATTACAGGCATCTGCCACCACACCTGGCTACTTTTTTTGTATTTTTAGTAGAGACGTGGTTTCACTATATTGGCCAGGCTTGTCTTGAACTCCTGACCTCAGGTGATCCACCTGCCTCGGCCTCCCAAAGTGCTAGGATTACAGGCGTGAGCCACCACACCCAGCCAATAATGACCTCTTATTGGGTGGTCCCTGACTAGTAGCCATCTGTCATCCTGACCCAATAGTGAGCACCAAGAAAACTGAGGCTGTCTATGTCACCACTGTATCCCCAGCCTGGTTGGTGTTTGGCACAGAGGGCCACTCCGAAAATACATAAGGAAAGAAAAATAAGAAAAGGGAGGGGATGGTGCTTGTCATATGGAACTCTGGGAAGTATCATGTTACTGCTCAAACTGCTACATCAACTTTTACGAATATTAAATATTGAACTACCTAAAGTTTGTATTGCTTTCTTTAAGATCATAGTAGGTTTAGGGATGAGTGATTTAGATAACTCAGGTCTCTCTATATATAAAAAGTTGATCTACAGGCCAGGCACGGTGGTTCACGCCTGTAATCCCAGCACTTTGGGAGGCTGAGGCAGGCAGATCACAAGGTCAAGAGATCAAGACCATCCTGGCCAACATGGTGAAACCCCGTCTCTACTAAAAATACAAAAATTAGCTGGATGTGGTGGCACACGCCTGTAATCCCAGCTACTCCGGAGGCTGAGGCAGAAGAATCACTTGAACCTG
Organism: Gorilla gorilla gorilla; assembly: GCF_029281585.2. NCBI lineage: Eukaryota > Metazoa > Chordata > Mammalia > Primates > Hominidae > Gorilla > Gorilla gorilla. The sequence continues at coordinate 220,893,994 of NC_073224.2, read as the reverse complement.
GGAGGCAGAGCTTGCAGTGAGCTGAGATGGCACCACTGCACTCCAGCCTGGCGACAGAGCAAGATTCTGTCTCAAAAAAAAAATAACAAAAAGTTGATCTATAAGGGTGGAGATGAAGACATTTCCCCTTCCTCGATATATTTTTCTTGCAACAACCAACATCATCCAAGATCATTCCTTCTGGGAACAAAGGGATGGAAGAAGGAAGGAAAAGAAAAGCAAAGAGCAATTCCTCAAGCATCTCTGGCACCCGCTCTGTGCCCAGCCCTGTGCTAAGCCCAGGTTATCCAGGGAATGGCCAGTGGGGCATTCTAGGTACCAGATAATAATTAAACACAACAGACATGGGTTCCCATACCAGGGCTCCATCCGCAACGTAAGCAGGAAAAGATTCCAAGCCATGCACATGATTCACAAATGACCCTTGGACATGGGCAGGGACAGGCAGCTGACCTCTAGAGACAGATGACCTGCCTTCCAATCCCGGTTCTGTTGCTTTCTTGTTTGGGCAAGTTCCCGCTCTGCTCAGAGCCTGGGTTTTCTTGGCTATAAAATGGGACCACCAAGTGTTGGCAGGGCTGTGTGAGCAATGAGTGGGATGAGCTGTATAAAGACCTCAGCACCAAGTACAGCTCTCACGGGTGGGGAGATTAATTTCAGCCGGGGGCAACTGGGATGGTTTTTCGGGTGGGATTGACATAAGTCACTAGAATCAGGGCGGGACTGAACAGGCGAGGCACAGGGCAAGGGATGGCGGCTGCACACCCACAGTGAGGACTCTCTGTGCACAGGTAAGTCTGGTTTGTCGTTGATGATCGTAGCGGAGGTGACTACGCCCTTTGAAAAGTGATTTATTTTTAAATGAGGGCTGACCACAGACTAAGCCACTTCATGCTCTGTTACCACCTGCCTCGGTTTATTCAAACTTCAGCCAAGCTTTGGGTTCAATAAAAGTCACCAGGAAATAACTGCCTCGCACTTCATAGGAAACCCATTAAAAAAATTCATGCACCATTAAGGACCGGTGAGAGGAAGCCAAACTCAGGCCTTCACTGAACTGCAACTACTGGCCCAAGATTGCCCTCTGAGGAGGGCCTCAAAGGGTAGATAGATGCGGGAGATTTCGGGTCTCTATGTTAATTTGTTTGCAGCAAGAGGGAGGGAAGAGCACAGATGGACAGGTAACAGACAGAGGGCTGCGGCTCAGACCCCCGCCATCTTTGCCTGGTGCTTAGGATGAATGAAATATGCCAAAAGGAGCACAGATATCACCATCTGGAAGCTTTGACCAGCAACCTTTCTGTTCCACGATGAAAATAAATTTGACTACAGCTGTCAAGAGACTTTTTAAAGTTCATGCCCTTTGGCCCAGTCCTCTTCCCTATTTTAAGCCTTCTTCCTAAGAAGTCATTTGTAGGCCGGGCTCGGTAACTCACACCTGTAATCCCAGCACTTTGAGAGGCAGAGGTGGAAGGATCGCTTGCACCCAGGAGTTTGAGACCCATCTTGGGCAACATGGCGAAACCCCATCTTTACAAAAATATCAACATATTAGATTGAGGCTGTAGTGAGCTGTGATCGTGCCACTGCACTCCAGCCTGAGTGACAGAGGGAGACCCTGTCTCAAACAAACAAAAGAAGTCACTAGTGGTTCTAGCAAATAGTTTAGATATCAAGAACCTTCAGAGGAGAGTTATTTATTAGTAATAATTGGAAGAAATTAAATCTCCGACAATAGAATGGACAACAATAGAATTTGTTCAAAATTCAGCATAGAGATACCTATGGGAGGCCAAGGCAGGCGGATCACTTGAGGTCAGGAGTTCGAAACCAGCCTGGCCAACATGGCAAAACCCCATCTCTACTAAAAATACAAAAGTTAGGAGGTTTTCTAATAATGATATGGTGAACTGTTGGTGATAAAAATACTCAGTAGGGGCAAATACACAACATTATATATTTAAAATATGTCTCCAAATTTGTGTTTTCTTTTTTCTTTTTTTTGAGACAGAGTCTCGCTCTGTCACCCAGGCTAGAGTGCAATGGTGTGATCCCAGCTCACTGCAACCTCTGACTCCCAGGCTCAAGTGATCCTCCCACCTCAGCCTCCGGAGTAGGCAGAACTACAGGCATGCACCACTATGCCCAGCTGATTTTTTATTTTCTTGTAGCGACAGGGTTTCACTATGTTGCCCAGACTGGTCTCAGATTCCTGAGCTCAACTGATCCGCCCACTTCAGCCTCCCAAAGTGCCTGGATTACAGGCGTGAGCCACTGAGCTTAGCCCAAATTTGTGTTTTCAACAAAATGTGTGCAAGGAGCTTATTTCATTCAGCCTTGTGTTGTAATTAGCTGATTGCCTGTGCCCTCCTGCCCCCCAGCTATAAACTGTTAAAGGACCACAAGAGTAACTTGTCACTGTATTAAAAGAAAGAATGGAGTGTTGGGAGGGGGGAAGTGGATTATTGGAGAATCTGAGTCTTTCATTTTAAAATAATAGTAATAGCATACGTGAGTGAGGATTTAGTAGATGCCAAGTTCTGAACTGAGTTCTTCACACACTTGTCGCTTAACCCTTACAACTCTACTATGTTAGGATGATGCGGTGAATTAGGGCAGTGTTCTCAAAATGTGGTCCCTGGAACCAGCAGCATCAGCATCACCTAGGAATTTGCTGGAAATGCAACTTCTAAGGTTCTACCCAGACCTACTGAATCAGAAACCCTGGGAGTCAGGAGCCAGCAATCTATGCTTGACCCGGCTCTCCAGGTTCTCCTGATGCAAACTCAAGTTTGAGAAGCCTGGACTAGGGGTAACAGGCAGCTCAGGGTTATTGAGGGCAGCCTTGAACTTGAGGATTAAAAGTTCTGTCCTGGGCCAGGCGCGGTGGCTCACGCCTGTAATCCCAGCACTTTGGGAGGCCGAGACAGGCGGATCACGAGGTCAGGAGATCGAGATCACCCTGGCTAACACGGTGAGACCCCGTCTCTACTAAAAATACAAAAAATTAGCCGGGCGTGGAGGAACGTGCCTATAATCCTAGCTACTCGGGAGGCTGAGGCAGGAGAATCGCTTGAACCCGGGAGGCGGAGGTTGCAGTGAGCCGAGATGGTGCCACTGCACTCCAGCCTGGCGACAGAGCAAGACTCCATCTCAAAAAAAGAAAAAAAAAAGTTCTGTTCTAGCCCAATCAACGTAAGACCACCTGTAGCCTGATGAAATCAGATTTATCGGCCCATTGCAATGAAGGATAACATACACCAGAGGAACCAAACAAAGGACAGGACGGTACTATTATGGAATTTTGGAGCAGCATGGAATTCAGGTAAAATGTAAATGAAACAATGTTTTGATTGGCTCAAAGCAAAGCAGAACTGTGTGTTAAAAAATCAACATCAAGTCTGGACCACAAATTAGACCCAGAGCTCTATTTCCTTGAAAACTACAAAATTAAGCTAGGTTCGGAATGTTGGATCCAGAAAGCGCTATCTGAAGCTCTGCACCTCGGCTGGAAATCAGGGCTTCCCCTCTGTCAACGTGACTGAGACCCTCAGGGCAACAGCCTGGTGTTTCATTCATACATTTCATCCCTCATCAAAATTCCTACCGACAACATTTCAAACAGCAAAGTTTCCGGTAGTCTGATTTTAGAGAACAAGGCTTCTTCTCATTGAGTAAAAAAGCAGTTGTCACTCAAAGATGCGAGCTGCTATGACCTTGTACAGCTGCAGCGTGTCCTTGGGAGAAATACGTTTCCTGGTAACTTTGCAGCCAGCTTTATCAATGTCTGTCATTCCAGACTGACCAACAGCTGGCCAGGTTTATATTTTCTCAATCCAAGCTAATTTTTTTACTTTCTTGGCTAGAAGGTATTAAATGAGTTAACATTCATAAATTACTTAGAAAAGTGTGACAAATAATTAACATAAAGTATAATTCATATTACATAAACATGAACTAATATAAGTAAATATAATACATAATATAATGTTATAATTAGTACAAATATTAATTAACTAATTAAAGTAATAAGGATTATGGTTACATAAAAAGAAGAAGAGGCTGGGTGGTGGCTCATGCCTGTAATCCCAGCACTTTGGGAGGCCGAGGTGAGCAGATCGCTTGAGCTCAGGAGTTCGAGACCAGCCTGGTCAATATGGTGAAACTCTATCTCTACAAAAAAATACAAAATCAGCCAGTCTACTCTGGAGGCTGAGGTGGGAGGATCACATGATCCTGGGGAGGTTGAAGCTGCAGGAACAAGTGACCACGCCACTGTGCTCCAGCCTGGGCAACAAAGTGAGGCCCTGTCTTAAAAAAAAAAAAAATGAAAGATAGATCCTGGGTTCTAGTTTCAAAAATGCTGAGAAGGAGAGGGAGAAAAGTATTTGCTGAGTGCCTATTTTGTGCTGGGCTCCAAGTTACCTCATTTACTGTATAAGCCAAGAACTGTTACCGTTACTCATGAAGAGAGGTTTAAGGTGGTTGCCTAAACTCATCTCGCTGATTAGGAGCAGAGCCAGGATTCAAACCCAGCCACAGCTAGGTGTGTGGCCATCTGTAAACCACCCACCCTTTGGGAGGTTTTGTCTTTTACTTGTAAAATAGAGGAAATACAACAAAATATTAGGTTGGCACAAAAGTAATCGTAGTTTTTGCCATTTTAAAAAAAAATGGCAAATTTTTGCACCAACTTAATAGTTTTAAAGTTCTTTCTTATGCCAGTTTTCTCTCATAATTAAAGCTTAGTGATGAATTTCCTCCCCACCAAAGACAATATATGAAAAGATAATGGGACAAGGATAGTCATTATACATTCTTCATAATATCAAAAGTGGAGCCAGGCGTGGTGGCTCATGTCTGTAATCCCAGAGCTTTGGGAGCCCGAGGCAGGTGGATCACCTGAGGTCAGGAGTTCGAGACCAGCCTGGGCAACATGGTGAAACCCCGTCTCTACTAAAAACAAAAACAACAACAAAAAAAATTAGCCAGGTATGGTGGCGTGTGCCTGTAGTCCCAGCTACTTGGGAGGCTGTGGCAGGAGAATCTCTTGAACCTCGGAGGCAGAGGTTGCAGTGAGCCAAGATTGTGCCACTGCACTCTAGCCTGAGCAACAGAGCAAGGCTCCATCTCAAAAAAAAAAAAAAAAAGTGGGAACTAACCTAAATGCCAAAAAATAAGGTCTGATTAAATAAATTAGAATATACCCATACAATTGAAGACTATTCAGCCATTACAAATGATGTTGTTAAAGTATATTATGAACATAAATATATGTATGACATGGTGTTCATATATTCCTAATATTTTGCAGAAAAGATAGTTTAAAATAATGTATATCATCTACAGGTTCAATCCAACCCCGATCAAAATCCCAACGACACTTTTTACGGAAATAGAAAAATCCATCCTAGAAGTCATATTGAATCTTAAGGGACTCTGAATAACCAAAACAATCTTGAACAGGCACAAAGTTGGAGATAATACATTTCTTGATTTCAAAACTTACTACAAAGATACAGTAATCAAAACAGTGTGGTACTGGCATAAAGACAGACATCTAGACCAACGAAATAGAATAGAGAGTCCAGAAATAAACCTCTGCAAAAATAGTCAGAGGATTTTCTTTAAAAAAAAAATTTTTTTAAGGTCGGGGTACATGTGCAGCTTTGCTTCACAGGTAAACATGTGTCATGGGGGTTAGTTGTGCAGATTATTTCATCACACAGGTATCAAGCCTAGTACCCATTAGTTATTTTTCCAGATCCTCTCCTTCTTCCCATCCTCCACCCTCTGATAAGCCCCAGCATGTGTTGTTCCCCTCTATGTGTCCGTGTGTTCTCATCATTTGGCTCCCACTTATAAGTAAGAACATGGGGTATTTGGTTTTCTCTTCCTGCATTAGTTTGCTGAGGATATGGCCTCCAGCTCCATCCATGCCCCTGCAAAGGACATGAGCTCGTTCTTTTTATGGCTGCATAGTATTCCACAGTGTATATGTACTGCCAGTCTATCACTGATGGGCATTGAGGTTGATTCCATGTCTTTGCTGTTGTGAATAGTGCTGCAGTGAACATATGCGTGCATGTGTCTTTATAATAGAACAATTTATATTCCTTTGGGTATATACCCAGTAATGAGAGTGCTGAGTCGAATGGTATTTTGGTCTTTGAAGAATCGCCACACTGTCTTCCAATTAGTTGGACTAATTTATACTCCCACCAACAGTGTATAAGAGTTCCTTTTTCTCCACAACCTTGCCAGCATCTGCTATTTTTTTTGACTTTTTAATAATAGCTATTCTGACTGGTGTGAGATGGTATCTCATTGTGGTTTTGATTTACATTTCTGTAATAATCAGTGATGTTGAGCTTTTTTTCATATGATTGCTGGCCACATGTATGTCTTCTTTTGAGAAGTGTCTATTCATGTCCTTTGCCCACTTTTTTAAGGGGATTGTGTGGCTTTTTCTTGTAAATTTGTTTAAGTTCCTTATAGGTGCCGGATTGGTTTTCAGCAAGGGTACCAAGACCATTCAATATGGAAAGGAGACTTTTCAATAAATGATGTTGGTAAAACTGGGTATCTACACGCAAAAAAAAAATGAAGTTGGACCCTTACCTTACCTTATATACAAAAAATTAACTAAAAATAGATCAAAGACCTAAACGTGAGAGCTAGAACTTTAAGATTCTTAGAAGAAAACATGGGGGGAAAGCTTCGTGACACTGGATTTGGCAGTGGTTTCTTGGATTTGACACAAAAAGCACAAAAGAAAAAACAGATAAGTTGGATTTCATTAAAATAAAAAACTCTTGTGCATCAAAGGGCACTGTGTACAGACTGAAAAGACAATACACGGAATGGGAGAAGGAAGATATTTGTAAATCATCATGTGATAAGGGATTAATATCTAGAATATAAATAACTCCCACACCTCAACAACAAAAATTCAAATGATCTGATTAAGAAATGGGCAAAACTGGCCGGGTGCGGTGGCTCACACTTGTAATCCCAGCACTTTGGAAGGCCAAGGCAGGCCAATCAGGAGGTCAGGAGTTCAAGACCAGCCTTGCCAACACAGTGAAACCCCATCTCTACTAAAAATACAAAAATTAGCTGGGCCTGGTGGCAGGTGCCTGTAATCCTAGCTACTCAGGAGGCTGAGGCAGGAGAATCGCTGGAACCCAGGAGGCAGAGGTTGCAGTGAGCCAAGATGGCGCCACTGCACTCCAGCCCGGGGGACAGAGTGAGACTCCGTCAGAAAAAAAAATAAAATAAAATAAAAAAAGAAAGAAGAAAGGAAGGAAGGAAGGAAGGAAGGAAGGAAGAAAGAAAGAAAGAAAGAAAGAAGAAAGAAAGAGAAAGAAGGAAAGAAGGAAAGAAGGAAAGAAAGAAAGAAAGAAAGAAAGAAAGAAAGAAAGAAAGAAAGAAAGAAAGAAAAAGAAAGAAAGAAAGAAAAAGAAAGAAAGAAAGAAAGAAAGAAAGAAAGAAAGAAAGAAAGAAAGAAAGAAAGAAAGAAAGAAAAGAAAAGAAAAGAAAGGGGCAAACCTGCACATTCTGCACATGTGTCCCAGAACTTAAAGTAAAATAAAAATAAAAATAAATGGGCAAAAGGGCTGAGCGCAGTGGCTCATGCCTGAAATCCTAACACTTTGGGAGGATGAGGCAGGCAGATCACTTGAGGTCAGGAGTTCGAGACCAGCCAGGGCAACAAGGCAAAACCCCTTCTCTACAAAAAATTACCTGGGTGTGGTGGCACACACCTGTAGTCCCAGCTCCTTAGAAGGCTGAGGTGGGAGGATCACTTGAGCCCGAGAGGTTGAGGCTGCAGCGAGCCAAGATCGTGCCACTGTACTCCAGCCTGGGTGACAGAGAGAGATCCTGTCTCAACACAAAACAAAAATAAAATAAAAAGACAAATACTGCATGATTCCACTTATATTAAATGTCCAGAGTAGCCACATTCATAGAGTCAGAAAATAGAATGGTGGTTGCCAGGAGCTGGGGTGAGGGAGAATGTGGACTTAGTGCTTTGTGTTTGGTGGGGAGGGCCGTTTATTAGTTTATTTTTATTTTTGTAGTGATGAGGTCTCACTATGTTACCCAGGCTGGTCTCGAACTCCTGGGCTCAAGCAATCCTGCTTTGGCCTCCCGAAGTGGAATTACAGGCATGAGTCACTGCACCTGGCTGGGCTTAGTGTTTAATGGGTACAGGAGCTCAGGAGTTTCAGCTGGGGAAGATGAGAAAGTGCTTGAGATGGTGGTGATGGTTGCACAACAATGTGAATGTACTTAATGCCTCAGAACTGTGCACTTCAAATGGCATAAATGGTCAATTTATGTTTGTTATGTATATTTTACCTAATTTTTTTTTTTTCAGACAGAGTCTCACTCTGTCGTCCAATCTAGAGTGCAGTGGTGCAATCTCAGCTCACTGCAATCTCCGCCTCCCCGGTTCAAGCGATTCTCCTGCCTCAGCCTCCCTAGTAGCTGGGATTACAGGCACGCGCCACCATGCCCAGCTAATTTTTGTATTTTTAGTAGAGACGGAGTTTCACCATGTTGGCCAGGCTGGTCTCGAGCTCCTGACCTCGTGATCCACCCACCTCAGCCTCCCAAAGTACTGGGATTACAGGCGTGAGCCACCGGGCCCGGCCACCTCAATTTTTTTTTAAGTGTGTATCAAATGGTCTCATTTTTGTTTTTTATAAATGCCTATGTTTAAAAATATATGAAAGGATATATTTATAGTGCCAATAGTAATTACCTCTAGGCAATCGATTGTGAGTGATTTGAGGAAGTTACCTTATTTTCTAAAAGTTTACAGTGAATTTGTTTAATTATATAATAAAATACAATCCTGAAAAAATACAGACAGCAAGATTTCCAGTAATGTCAGCATTAAACAGTTCTCTTCCACATAAAACAAGTATAAACTGGAAAAAATTATTTTGAAAATAACTATTTCAAGGCACTGGAAAATGACCAAAGGCAGATACCAACTTAACAAGTCTTCACTCCCAGGAAAAATGGCTGCTAAGAATAGGAACCGAATTTTTGACCTTCACACCTGGGGGTGTTCCTATTCTTCCAGTAAGGGTAATAAAAACCTACAGCTTTACCGGGCACTGGTGAACATGGTTCAAAGGTGGCATATTTCACAGGGAGATGTTGAAGGTGATAGAGCCATAGTAGGGCTGAGACAATAAACTCTTCACACATCTTCAGGTGACTGCTAAATTAAGCATAAATGTGGGAAGGCCCAGGGAAAATGAAAAGCCTGGGACACTTGGAAATTTCCTCCCTCTCCTCAGCATGCCTGAAACTAGAATCGTTGCATGAACTCCTCAACCCCTGCAGAGTTCAGGTGGCAGAGAGTTGAGTCCCAAAAGGAGAGAAAAAAGAGAAGTGGGTGGAAAAGGATTGGAAGCACAATGGCCAGTTTCTTTCCAAATTTGGTGAGATCCAGGAACAGATCCAGGAAGCTAAACAAGCTAAACAAGAAGGTGAAACACAACGAGAATCACACATAGATACATCATGGTCAAACTGCTGAAAGACACAGTCCTGACAGCAGCAACAGAACAGCCACACATCACATACAGAAGGTAATGATACGATGAGCTGCTGAGACCAGCCTGGCCAACACGGTGAAACCCCATCTCTACTAAACATACAAAAATTAGCCAGGCATGATGGCGCACACCTGTAACCCCAGCTACTGGGAAGCCGAGGCAAGAGAATCGCTTGAACCTGGGAGGCGGAGGTTGCAGTGAGCCGAGATTGTGCCACTGCACTCCAGCCTGGGTGACAGAGCAAAACTCCATCTCAAAAAAAAAAAAAGAAAAAAAAAGATAAGCAGCTGAGTTCTCACCAGAGACAATACAGGCCAGAAGACATTGGGATGACATGGGATGAAGTATTCAAAGTACTGGAAGAAAAAAAAATCTTGTCAACAAAAAAATTCTCTATATAGTAAAACTATCATTCAAAATAAGGGTAAAATAAAGACATTTACAGAAAAATTACAATGTGTTGGTGGGACCAGGTGTGGTGGCTCACGCCTGTCATCCCAGCACTTTGGGAGGCTGAGGCGAGTGGATCACTTGAGGTCAGGAGTTTGAGACCAGCCTGGCCAACATGGTGAAACCCCATCTCTACTAAAAATACAAAAAAAAAAAAAAAGTAGCTGGGCATGGTGGCGTGTGCCTATAATCCCAGCTACTTGTGAGGCTGAGGCAGGAGAATCATTTGAACCTGGGAGGTGGAGGTTGCAATGAGTCGAGACCACACCACTGCACTTTGGCCTGGGTGACAGAGCAAGGTAAAATATACATCTAAAAAAGTATGTTGGTGACACATTTCATTGCAGTAAAACTCAAAAGGTTAAAGACTAAAAGAAAATTGAATAAAAACTATAAACTAAAGAAAAATCATATCTGAGGGTCATCCAGTTCCACAGGTAGGAATGAAAGTGGTAAATATGTGATCTGTTTTTTTCTTTTGTTTTCTTAATTTCCTTAAAAGATATATGACTATTTAAAGCAAAAATTACAACAGCGTACCATTGGGTTTATAGTGTAAATGGATGTCATATGTATGACAACAATAGCATAAAGGAGGGTGAGGGAATATGCTGACACAAAGTTGGTGGGAGTTAGTCATTATTAATATAAAGTAGATTTTGATAAGATAAAGATGCATATTACAATGCCTAGAATGATCACTAAAAATCCACAAAAATATCAAAGAAGAGAATTTAAATGATGTACTTAAAATATTTGTTTAACACAAAAGAAAGTAGTTTAGAAGGAACAGAGGAACAACAAGGAGATAAGACAAGTAGAAAACAAATAGCAAAATTGTGGACCAATTCTAACCATGTCAATAATTACAATAAATGTGAATATGAACTAAACCTCCCACCAAAAGGCAGAGATATTTCAGATTGAATTAGAAAGCAAGACCCAACTATATTCTGTCTACAAGAAAGTAAAAGGATGGAAAAGGATATACCATGCAAATAGAGGCGCAAGAGAGCTGGGCTGGCCATATTGACAACAAACAAAATAGACTTAGAGACAAGCAGTATTACTATAGACAAAAGAAGAACAGTTCATAATAATGAAAGGGTCAATATGGCATCAAGATATAGCAATTATAAATCTATATACTTATGATAACAATGCCCCCAAATACACAACAATTTTGATATTCCTTTCTTAGTAATTAATAGAAAAAGTAGTCAGAAAATCAGAAAGGATATAAAAAAACACTATCAAGAAACTTGACCTAATTGGCATTCATAAAACTCCACCTAACAAAAGCAGAATATAATTATTCTAAAGTGTATATCACAAAAAGGAATATGGGAAATCCCCCAAACATGAAAATTAAACAATATACTTTTAAATAACTCATGGTCAAAACAAGATATCACAAGGGAAATTAGAAAAATATGTTGCCCTAAAAACACAACATATCAAATTTTGCAGGATTTAGTTAAAGCAGACTATACAGGGAAATTTATACCTTTAAATGCTTATACTAGAAAAGAAGAAAGCATAAAAATAAGTATCTAAGCTTTCAAGTTAGGAAGCTAGAAAAAGGAAAGCAAATTAAATCTGAAATAAGTGAAAGAAAGGAATAAAGAGAAGCGCAGAAATTAATAAGGTAGAAAACAAATAATTTTTAAAAACATAATGAAACTAAAAGCTCATTTTTTGTAAAGATTAATAAAATTGATAAACCTTTAGCTAAACTGATCCAAAAAAAATAAGTGGGGGAAGACGTCATAAATTACCAATATCAGGAATAAAATGGTGACATCACTACGAATCCTACAGACATTAAAAGAATGACTTCCACTTACAACCAAAATGAAATCACAGGAGCCCGATTTACTCTCCTACTGAAAACAACTGAAGTTGCAGACAAAATGTATGAAATAAAAGTTGTCAAGACATTGGATAGTAGGCAACAAAGATCCCTGATCCCTGAAAGATAGGGAACAGGCTGGGCACAGTGGCTCACACCTGTAATCCCGGCACTTTGGGAGGCCAAAGGGGGCAGATCGCCTGAGGTCAGTAGTTCAAGACCAGCTTGGCCAACATGGTGAAACCCCATCTCTTCAAAAATACAAAAATTAGCTGGGCATGATGGTGGGTGCCTATAATCCCAGCCACTTGGGAGGCTGAGATGGGAGAATTGCTTCAATCCGGGAGGCAGAGGTTGCAGTGAGCCGAAATTACGCCATTGCACTCCAGCCTGGGCAACAGAATGAGACTCCATCTCAAAAAAAAAAAAAAAAGATAGGGAACAAATGAAGTGAGCCCTGCAATTACTGCAGCTCATTGCCTTGAATGAGTTTCCCGGCTGCAGCACAGGGAAGGGAGACCCAAGTGGAGCTCAGCAGACTCCCTGAGTTGAGAATATAGAGCTGAAAGTCTGGGAAGACTAAGCTGGCCAGAGTTGCAGGACAGAGTACTGAAGAGAGCTGCCCAGAGAAGGAATCTCAGCGTTCTGCAGAGGGTCCCCATCAAATATGCATTTGAGAATCGATTGGTATATGAGTGCTGGAAAACTACCTAAGACCATGGAAAGAACCATCATAATGGACTAGAGGAAATAGTAACTCGAGATCCCACAGGCTGGGAATAGTGCCTGTTTCCATTGGCCAGACTGAAAAGCCTCAGAATTCATTGGACATTGTGTAAAGTATTCAGAAGGGTCTCGACTTGGTAGTAATGCTGCTCTGGTCTCATTTTACAAACCTTAAGGGCAAGACCCAAAAGGATGAAGCTGCTTCCAAGTAGCTTAACTGTGTCCCAGAAAAAATGAACAAACTCAAGAATACTTACAGGAATACAAAGTACTTAGCATCCAACGAGGTAAAATTTTCCAGTCAAAAATTATTAGGGATGGGGCACATGTTGTCAGGACCTCCTGAGGCTGTGTCACAGAAAAAAAAATCAAATATACATATATATATTTTGAGACAGAGTCTCACTCTTGCCCAGGCTGAAGTGTAGTGGTGCAATCTCGGCTTACTGCAACCTCCACCTCCTGGGTTCAAGCAATTCTCCTGTCTCATTCTCTTGAGTAGCTGGGATTACAGGTGCCCGCTACCACGCCAGGCTAATTTTTTGTATTTTTAGTAGACATGGGGTTTCACCATGTTGCCCAGACTGGTCTCGAACTCATGACCTCAGGTCATCTGCCCCTCAGCCTCCCAAAGTGCTGGGATTATAGGCCCAAAAATAAATTTTAAAAATTACTAGGCATGCATAATGAAAGAAAATACTACTCATGATGAACAGAAAAATCATTCCATTGAAATGGACCCAGAATTGACATAGATGTTAGAATTGCAGATAATGACATGAAAACATATAGCTGTGTTCCATATGTTTAAAAACTAGAGGAAAGATTGAACATGTTAAGTGGGGATTTTTTTTTTTTTTTTTTTTGAAGGAGTTTCACTCTTATTGCCCAGGCTGGAGTGCAATGACGCAATCTTGGCTCACCGCAACCTCTGCCTCCCAGGTTGAAGTGATTCTCCCGCCTCAGCCTCCTGAGTAGCTGGGATTACAGGTATGTGCCACCACGCCCGGCTAATTTTTGTATTTTTAATACAGACGGGGTTTCTCCACATTGGTCAGACTGATCTCAAACTCCCGACCTCAGGTGATCCACCCGCCTCGGCCTCCCAAAATGCTGGGATTACAGACATAAGCCACCATGCCTGGCCTAAGTGGGGAATTTTAAGCGATGAAAACTATAACGGAATATACAATGGGACAGGAAACTTTTGGGGTGGTGAATTTGTTATTATGATGTGGTGATAGCTTCACATGTTTGTATGTCAAAACATATAAAATTGTGCCCTTTGAATATGTGTAGTTTATTGTCTGCTAATTGTGCCTCTATAAAGCTATTATAAAATAATATAAATTTAAAAAAGGACAAGAGAATATTGTAAAAAATTTTATACCAACAAATTTGAAAACGTAAAGAAAATGGGCAAACATACAGAAAAATAAAAATTACCAAAACTGACTCAAGAAGACATAGAAGATCTAAATATACCTGTATCGAGTAAACAAATTGAATTGGCAATTAAAAACTTTTCCACAAAGAAAAGGCCAGGCCCAGATGGTTTCACTGGTGAATCCTATCAAATATTTAAGGAAGAAATGCTACCAGTTCTATGGAAACTCAGAAAATACAGGGGGAAGAAGCAATTCCAAATTCATTTTCTGAAGCTAGTATTACCCTGATACCAAAGCCAGACAAAGAAATCACAAGAAAGAAAACTATACCTCAATATTCCTCATGAGCATAGATACAAAAATCTTTAACAAAGAGCAAATCAAACCCAGCAACATTTACAGAGGATAATACATCATAGCCAAGTAAGATTTATCTCAGTAATGCAAGGTTGGTGTAACATCCAGAAATCAATTCCTGTTCTACACCATATGATCAGATAAAGGAAAAAAATTATAAAGCCATCTCAATAGATGCAGGAAAAGCATTCCACAAAATTCAACACCCATTCATAACAAAAACTCTCAGCAAACTAGGAATAGAAGGGAACTTCCTTAACCTGATAAAGAACATCTATGGACTGGGTGCAGTGGCTCATGCCTGTAATCCCAACACTTTGGGAGGCCAAGGTGGGTGGATCATTAGAGGTTAGGAGTTCGAGACCAGCCTCGCCAACATGGTGAAACCCTGTATCTACTAAATACAAAAAAAAAAAAAAAATTAGCTGGCCGTGATGGTGGGCACCTGTAATCCCAGCTACTCAGGAGGCTGAGGCAGGAGAATTGTTTGAACCCGGGAGACGGAGGTTGCAGTGAGCTGAGATCACGCCATTGCACTGTAGCCTGGGTGACAGAGCGAGACTATCTCAAAAAAAAAAACAACAACAACAACAACAAAAAACACCTATTAAAAACCTACAGCTAACATCATATTTAATGGTGAAAGACTAAATGCTTCCTACCTAAAATCAGAAACAAGATAAGGATGTCTGCTCTCACCATGACTACTCCACACTGTGCCATTTGAATGGCTGAGATAAACAAAGCAAAACACCTGACTCTACCCAGTAAAGCAGGGAAAAAAAATGGGGGACAAGGAAGTTGCTGCGGAGGAAGGACTGTGAGAACAAGGATGGATACTCTGACCTATATTCACGTCTGGTTTGACATCTGTGTGCTACAAACCACCAACCTTCTGGCCGAGATTGGCGGAGAAGATGGGCTTCCATGGAGATGGAGCCCCGCCCAACAGGGCAGAGGGGCATGTGACCCAGTCATTGCAGAGCACTGTGGCAGGCTCCACAAGGGCTCCCAGCTCTGTGGGCACACTGAGGAGGGGGCCATCAACCCCTTCTGGGAGAGAGGAGGCTTCCCAGGAAACGAAGTGCCGGAGGGTGGAGCCTCCTGGGAGCCCAGACGGTGGAGACTTGAAGCTGTTAGCTTCACTTCCTGCCATTCCCTCCCTCCTCTTCCCACCGACTGGAGTGCCAGGTGACTGTGATTTCTTTTTTAATTAAAGTGAACCCAATTCAATCTTGCCTAGAGAGTTTCCTGATACCTCTTGGAATAGAGTCTTGCTGGGGTGTTGCAAAAACCGGGTTGGGCATCTGTATTCTAAACTCTGAGGGCAACTGTGGGGACCACCCTCCCGGATGCAAGTTTGGTCTCAGTGGGGTTGGGGGCAGGGCTAGGTGGCAAGGACAGTGTTCCAGGTGCATAGAGGGACCTGTGCCCACCCGGTGCTGTCTTCATAGAAGAAAACAAAAGCCCCTGCACAAAGGCCCTGCCATGGTGCCCGGTGTGTTGAACTGTCCAGAGACCCTGTGTGACCAGGGCATCATTAGCAGAGACCTCAGGGAGCCACAGAAGTCTGGGAGGTAAACATCTGTGTCCAAGGGCAGGGCAAAGTCTTGGGGTGGTTATTCAGCTCTGTGAGTGCATCTAATTGTCTCAAGGGCGTAGCTTTGTCCCAGCAACACTGGCAACTCCTGGCGGGCAGAATTTGGCTTCACATAGTTTCCTTATGTGCCTAGAAAGGAGGGAACGAACGTCTATTGCAAGCCTGCTGAGTGCTTATGGGCATTATGTATGCATTCAGTCTTTGTGTATACATGGGGACATTATCCCCATTTGAAGATAAGGAAACTGAGGCCCAGAGAGGTGAAGTGACTTGTCCGAGGTCACACAGAGGCAGATCTGGGATTCCAACCACAGTTTGTTTCACCAAAGCCCCAGCTTGGAAATCCTGGGCCAGTGAGGGCACCGCTGGGACTAGCCTGCTCATCTGGCTCATTCCCCAAAACCCGGCACCCCAGAGATGGGGCAGCAGGCAGGCATCCTGAGGTCAGTGCCTCCCTGCCTGCTTGGCTGTGTGCCTCAGGTGTCCTGGGTGCTAGGAACGTCATGGTAATCTCATGCATGAGTAAGGCTCAAAAGATGTACTGAAAGTTAGATGCAGTGATTAAGAAGACGGAAGGGGTGTCCCCCAGCTTCCCACCCCTGCCCCACTGTCATTTCCCAATTCCCTCTACTGGTTTGACAGAAGGAACCAGTCCAGTTGACAGGAGGGAGGTGCTGGCCTCAGGCATGGCTGCAGGAAGCAGGCTGGGCAGGAGCAGGGCACGATTGCAACAGCACCCTGCCGCCAGCCGCCTGCCGCCTGCCTTGCTCCATCCTGCCCGGCGGCCGTGTGAGGCTGCCTGTGTGTCTGTCATTGCTACTGGGACCCCTCAGGGATACCCACCCCCTGGGATTGGCCCTGGATCCTGCTGGTCCTCTACTAGCCCAACATTCTGCTCCTGTTTGTGGATGTTCAACTCTGAAAGTCCTCAAACAAGCCCCTATGTGGTCACAAAGTACCCCCTGGTCACTCAGGTCTGGAGGACTCCAAGCACTGTTTACTGGGGGCCAGGCTTAGGGGCCTGGTGTTTTGAATCGCCTTTCTGAGGGCCTGTCCTGGCTCCCAGGTGACTGTGGGAGATCCTGAGCTATGCCCTTGGAGCCCCCTTCACCAACTCCAGGCACAGCCAGTGTCCCCACCCTGGTGGCCTCTCCCCCTTGAACAGGCACACTGTGGCCCTGAGGATGACGTGTGATGATGACTTGTTCCTGATTTGTCTCCCATCAGTTTTTAAGCCTCTAGCATATAGAAGGTGCTCAGGAAAAGTCTGGAGACAGAAGGGAAGGAGGGAGGGAGGGAAGAGAGAAGAAGCAAGGGAGAAAAGGTGGGAGGCTGGAGCGGGGGAGAGAGGAAGGAAGGAAAGTGGGAAAGAAGGGAGAAGGAGGGAAGGAGGGGTGAGTCTAGCACAGTGCTCAACCCATAGGGGTGTTGTTGAATAGAAATAAATGATTCTGGGCTCACATCTGTAATCCCAGCACTTTGGGAGGCCGGGAAGAGTGGATCACGTGAGGTCAGGAGTTCGAGACCAGCCTAGCCAACATGGTGAAACCGTGTCTCTACCAAAAAATACAAAAATTAGCTGGGCATGGTGGCATGCGCCTGTAATCCCAGCTACTGGGAAGGCTGAGATGGGAGAATCACTTGACCCAGGAGGCAGAGGTTGCAGTGAGCCCAGATCGCACCGTTGCACTCCAGCCTGAGTGACAGAACAAGACCTGTCTAAAAAAAAGGGAGAGATGGGGGAAGGAAGGAAGGAAGGGAGGGAGGGAGGGGAGGGGAGGGGGAGAAGAGAGAGAAAGAAAGCAAGAAAGAAGAAAGAAAGAGAGACAGAGGGAGGGAGAGAGAGGGAGGGAAAGAGAGAGAGAGAGAAAGCAAGAAGGAAGGAAGGAAGGAAATAAAGAAAAAAAGAAAGAGAGAGAGAGAAAGAGAAAAAAGAAAGAGAGAGAGGGAGGAAGGAAGGAAAGAAAGAGAAAGAAAGAAAGGATTCTGATACGTCTGCTTGCTAAATTTATTACCTTCTGAAAAGGAAACATTTTGTTGTTTTTATGATAGCGCTAGCACATGTCAATGTTAACGTTTTTCTAGATCAAAGATTGGCAAATTATTTTTCTATGCAGAGCCTAAATAATTTAGGTTTTGTGGGTCACATGCTCGCTATAGCATATTCTTCTGTTTTTGTTTGTTTGTTTGTTTGTTTTTACAATCATTTCAAAAGGTAAAAGCCATCCTTAGCTCATGGGCTGTATGAAAACAGGCCACCAGCTGCATTTGGCCCATGGGCCATAGTTTGCAACCCCTATTCTAGATAATCCTGAAAGGTATAAATCAGAAAGCAAAGATCACCTGTAAAGCCCTCATCCAGAAAGAACCCCTGACACCATGTTGGTGGGTTTCTCTCTGGACTCTCTCTCGGCGTTTTGGTGATGAATATTTTACTGAAATAGGGTCAAACTCTAGATTCTGTTTAGCAACTGTCTTCTTTAAATTCAACAATATGATGTGGACCTAGCGCCACACTCCTGAATATGTACCTAGGACGTCGTTCTTATGGATGGGTAGAGCCGCATTGCATGAGCCTAACCATTTCTTAGGCATATCTTGAGAGTAGAAGAGTTATGGCTTCTAAGTCCTTGCTCAGCTTATTCAAAGAGATCAAAACGATGAATGAATGATGGAGTTTAGTGACCTGGATACACAGCAGCCCTCCTACGGCAGACACACAGAAATGCCTCTTTGGTTTTTTTTTGAGACAGTCTCGTTCTGTCACCCAGGTTGGAATGCAGTAGCACGAGCTCGGCTCACTGTAACCTCCGCCTCTCAGGTTCAAGAGATTCTCATGTCTCAGCCTCCCAATTAACTGAGACCAGAGGTGTGCGCCACCATACCCGGCTAATTTTTGTATTTTTAGTAGCGATGGGGTTTCACCATGTTGGCCAGGCTGGTCTCGAACTTCTGGCCTCAAGTGATCTGCCCACCTCAGCCTCCCAAAGTTCTGGGATTACAGGCATGAGCCACCGCACCTGGCATGAAATGCCTCTCTCTGATGACTTTATTATGCATTTATTTTCACCCACCGCTTTCCAGCAAGGGCAGGAAGTCTCAGGTGGCGCTGACAGAGCAGAGAAGAGACACACAGACCCATGTGAGCCTTCACCCCCAGGCTGGGCCGGAGAGCGATGCTGTTGGACTGAACAGGAACCCAGTTGATCGGGGCCTGGTGGAGGCGACAAAGCTGCCAGGCCCCAGCCTGGGAGCTCTTTGATGGGCCTTTCAGGCCAGGTGACCCTGACTCACCCAGTCACACAGAGGTTTCTCCAGCATGAGTGTGGCCACAATTTAGAGACTCTGGGAATCGGGGTCCTTCACTTTCCAGGTGGGGGTTGGATGCCCCGGCAGACAAGACCTCAGAGGACGGGAGATGGGAGTCTTTTCAACACATCCTAAGGCACCAGGGTGGCGGAGGCTTCGTTCATAGTGATAATACACAATGGAATGTGTCAGCCATGTGCAGGCCAATGCGACTTCATTTAAGTCTCCCCCTGCCCAATGAGAACAGCCCCTCCTTACAGGTGAGGAACTTAAAGCACAGAGCAGTCAAGTAACTTGCCCAAGGTCACATTGTGGGAAGCGGGAAACCCCAGAGCTGAACCCTCCACCCGGCTCGGACGCTAGTGCTCTCGAACAGTGCGACAGGGCCTGTATTCTCCTGTGCAAACCAAAAGCACCCGTGTTGGGGATGCTGCCGTGCAGTGGGAAAGCCACGTGAGCCCCCCACCCTCTAGAAGCAGGAGAGCGTGGGGAGTCGCCCGGCCTCTGTGAGCTGCACCTCATCTGTGCAATGGGGGCATTGCGCTTCCCTCCTCATCCTCCAGGAGGGATGCTGGGAGACACAACCCAGAGCATGGACATGCATGCACTTTGGGTCATGTGATGTGAGGGGTGACAGCTGGGCAAGCTGGCCGATGGGGGACATCTCAGAGAAGTGGCACTGAGGTCAGAAGCGAGATAAAAGCACTGTCAGCTGAGAAAGGCACCTGCCCTCCTCTCCAGCCAGGGACCTCTCCACCAGGCCCCAATCAACTGGGCTCCTGTTGAGTCCAATGGCATCGCTCTCCAGCCCAGCCTGCAAGTGAAAGCACATGCGGGTCTGTCTCTCTTCTCTGCTCCATCAGCACCACCTGAGCTCCAGGTCCTAAACCCTCCCCTCTGCCCTTGCCCTGCCCTGGTCCAGAACCTCTCCCGTCTCCCCTGGACTATTTCAACAGCTTCCCGCTGGGCTTCCTGCCACCTGTCCCCACCCTCCGTCCACCCTCCCCACCCAGCCGCCAGCATCACTGACCTAAAAACTGAACCTGGTCATTTCACTCTCTGGCTCCAAATCCTTCTGTGGCCCCAGTGTCGTGGTCTGAGCTACATGGCATGGCAAAGAGCCCTCTACTGCCCAGCCATGCCTCCCCGCTCACTCATCTCTCCCTGCTCTTGCTCCCAACACGTACCTCTGAGCCTTAGCACATGCCATTCCCTCTGATCAATCCACCCCCTCTCCTTTCCCGGTGACTTCCAGTACATCCTTGAAGATTCTTCCAAGCATCGCCTTCCCAGAAGGCCTCCCCCCGACTCCTGGGTAGTCAGGTCCCTCCTCAGTGCACCACATGCTTTGCACAAATAGTCCAGGGCTTGGAACTCTCTGCGCGTACACTTCCCCTTGCCCATCAGGGTGTGGGAAGACCCTCATCCCCGTATCCCCAGGACCCACACCAGGATCTGGCCCAGCATCAGCTTCAGCCTGCAGGGGCTGAGTTAGGGACCAGATAAAAGCCAGCCCCGCTCACCGACCCCTTGTGCAGGGTCCCAGCCCATGTGCCAGCCTGGGTGGAGCCGGGGTGCCAGTGAGAACCCAGTAAGACAAGCAAGAAGATGCTTGTCTGAGGACCGAGCCAAGGATGACTTCACCGCCAAGTCAGCCTCCCAAACATGCAGGGCGGGGGGTGGGGGCCGCCCTCCTAGGAGGGGTGGTACCTGGGACAGTTTTAACAGGCAAGGAGCGGGCTTGGGGGCCAAAAAGCGAGGCGGGTGAGTCAGGGCAGGGGAGACGCCTTGCCCTTAAAAGGAGAACAGCCTCCTTCTCACCTGTCCCTCCTGAGCACATCACACTCATAAAGAGAAAAAAGAAAAAGAAAAGCAATCAGAGGGAACGGGCCCAAATCCCGCAGCTGGCACTTTTTCTCGGAGGTGATTAGTGCTCATTCGGAAAGAATGGATGACACCATCCCTGGCGTGAGCCAAAACACAAGGGCCTCAGGTGTCCCCCAGGTGGAGGACCCAGGACCCAGCCCACTCCTCCTGTCCCTATCCCCACCAGTCATGCTCCAAACACGTCTGCCCCGGAGGCGGCTGCGTGAGGCTCCACACCTCCCAGGAGGATCTGGATCCAGGCGCTGCCTCTTCCCGAGCCCGCAGAGCTCCAGGCTCTGCGGGGACTTCCGGAGGTCACAGCAGAACCACGAGGTGGGTCCTAGGGACAAGATGCCACAGGCAAAGAGACAGAGGCCCGAGGAAGACAGGGGTGCTCAGCCTACACCATTAGTGAGTGACAGCGCCAGGAGACAAGGGACTCGCAATGCAGCCCCCTTGGTGTCATCCTCCTGGAGAAAGGGACGCCATCAGTTGTCACTCCCGGCAGTGACTGCCCCCCAGATCCCCATCGCAGGACCCAAGTGAGGGTGTCGAGAGCAGAGTTGCCGGCCCTCAGGTGACAGCTGGGTTCTGACCTGGGTCGCCAGGGTTGGTACCCTCCCAAAGTCACACTGGGGACCCCCAGTCCACTGAGGCAGGGCAGAGACCTGTGAGCCATCAGGTCCAGAGGGTCCACCCTGCCTCCTGCCAGGGAGTTCCATGGGGACAGGAGGTTCCTGCAGGACAGGGTCACTTGCCCCAGGAGGGAGCCGGGCACAGAACTGGTGTCTGTCCATGTCCACCAAGCTGAACTGAACTGAAGGAGGCTGCTCAGCGGGGCCACGGTTAGAGGCTGAATCGTGTTCCCTGCCCTCCCCCCAAAACAAAAAAAGCATTGATGTTCTAACCCCAGAGCCTCAGAATGTGGGCTTATCTGGAAACAGTCTTCATAGAGGGCACCAGGTTAAAATGAGGTTATGGTAGTGACCCCTAATCCAGTATGACCAGTGTCATTTTAAAAGGGGAATCTTGGGCACAGAGACAGACATGCTCAGAGCAAAGAGGACGTGATGAAGGCAACGATGGGGTTATGCTTCAACAACCCTGGGAACGTCAAAGAGTGGGGACAGGGGCCTGTGCTGGGGCCTCCCTCTGAGCCCTCCGCAGGAGCCAAGCCTGCTCTTGGTCTCAGATCTCTGGCCTCCAGAATAGTGAAACAATTTCCTGTTCATTTCAGCCACCCAGTATATGGTACTGTGTTACAGCAGCCCTAGCAGACTCCCAGCTGGCTTCCTGGATGTGTGACATCTGCAGTTACACAGGGCTCGGAAGGACCCACCCTTGGTTTAATGCTCTGCATTCCCTGTCCTGAATTTCTTAACTTTTGAATGAGGGATGCACGTTTTCATTTTGCATACAGCCCCACTAAGGGTGTAGCTGGTCCTGTTTTCAGACCTCCCTGGCAAGCCCCTGTCAGGGGCCCAGATACCTCCCCAGAGCCAGGGCGCAGCTCAGCACCAGGTTTTGAATTCGGTGAGACCCAGCCCCAGCAAGGCCAGAATCCCAGGGGATGGATCCAACTTGGCCTCCTGCCACCTCAGTTCCCCAAAGACCTGCTCAAGGATGGAAGGTCCTCATCATGGCCCTTAAATCAGGAGGAGTCCCTAGACATGGCCACACACCCCATGCCCTCCCTAAAGCCCCTCAATCTTTTCTCGACTTTGTGCTAACTCAGGTCACAGCAGCCAGCATGTCTAGACTCCTGCCTGGCGCTCCGCATCACAGCCTCGCAATTCTGCACAGGACACTCAGCCTTCTGGGAACTAGCTGTAGGGGATAAGAAGCAGCTCCTATTTATTTCTTCTTTAAAAACCAAACAGACCCTCCCAGCAGGCAGGTCACCTCATTGGTCGGAAGTTGTGTTGGCAGCTCTGGAGAGAGCCGAAGCATTGTGTCCCTGACACCCAGGACGACAGGAGCTGGGTCCACTCCCTTCACCCGGTGGTCAGAGAGAGCCTGAGCAGGGAGGAGGAGGGGCTGGAAAGGGGAAGAAGGGCCTGATTCTCTGGGCGGCCGGCTCCCGCCAAAAGCAATATCGTGGATCATCATATTAACTCCCTACAACAAAGCCAGGGAGAGATAGAGAGATAAAATAAAGCCAGGATGATTGAGGCCCACAGATCATTCCAAATCCGACTTTAGCGCTGAGTTTCACGGTGCAGCGACCTTTTACTCATTCATGTCGGCTAGCGAGAGCTCCTCTTCTCATCTTGCCCCCACCCGGTGAGCTAGTACAGTGGCTAAGGGAGGACGCAAGGGGCCGAATGGAGGGAGGAGAGGGAGAGGATGATCCTGGTGGTGATGGTAACCCACAAAAAAAACCAGCCCACCTGCCCTGAGTAGGGTGGAGTTGGCTGTACCTCTCTCAGCCAATTACAGTGTCCCCTGGCCCAGCCTATCTATTCCCTCCCTTCGCCCAGCCAACTCCTCCTGGCACCCTTGAAGACTCCACCACGCCTTGCCTCCTCTGGGATGCCCGTCCTGATATCAACATCACCCACCCCAGCCTGTCTCTTGCTCCATTCCTTTACAATGTGTTCATGACACCTGTAATCCCAGCACTTTGGGAGGCCAAGGTGGGAGGATCGCTTGAGCCTGGGAGTTTAAGACCAGCCTGGGCAACATAGCGAGACTCAAGTCTCTACTAAAAAAAAAAAAAAAAAAATTTATATTAGCCAGTCATGGTGGTGCTCACCTATAGTCCCAGCTACTTAGGAGGCTGAGGCAGGAAGATTGCCTGACCCTAGGAGGTCGAGGCTGCAGTGAGCCGCCATTATCACATCACTGTACTCCGGCCTGGGTGACAGACTGAGACCCAGTCTTTAAAAAAAGAAAAAAAAATGTGTTAAACATTTTACCTGGATGATCAGCCCAGCCGTCTTGTTGGAGCCTTTGATTGAACGACTTGCCTCTCTGCCTTATATGGAACCTGGTGCTGAGGAGGAGGTATGTGCTGCACACTTCTGGGAGGGGAAGTCTCTAAGAAGGCAAGAGAGGAGACTCAAAAACCAGTGAGGACAGCCTGGCAAGAGATGGCGTGCTTACACTAGGGGGTCACTGCAGGTCTGGTGAGCGTGGTCAGATGTTAGGTATATGGATGAACAAAGAAATGGATGGATTGCCAAAATAGAGAAAGATCTTGGAGCCCAGTGGAGACACAAGCTTAAACCCATTTTGTTGGTGGTGCTGGTGAGAGAATGGCAAGGGCAGAGGGCAGGCAGGTAACTTTTGCTTCTTCCAACCCAGGATCTCAGCAACCTGGAATGGATGTGGCTCCCTCGGAAGCAAAGGCAGATAGTGGCATTTATTGGGTAACCCCTGTGGCTCTTTTGAGCCTATTCTTGGCATGCACCCCACGCCAGGAGGGGAAGGAACAGATACTCCCCAAGTTACCTCCAGCCCTCCATTCAAAGAGCTCAGTCCGACCAGGAAACAAGGCAGCCACGGGCAGCTTGCTGGCAGTGCCTGAATTAGTTCCCGTGAATCTCAAGCAATCAAACAAAACCAAGGGCACAGGCAGAGGCCTGTGGGGACCGCCAGGGGGGACTTTGCACGGGAGCATCAAAGTATTTGGGTTTGCTTCATTATCAAGGTCATGCTTGGGAATTTTGCAAACAACAAGGAGGTAGTAACTTGCCACCTCCCACCATGCTTCCCAAGACAATGGCTGTTTTATTCAGGTGCTTTCTTTCTGGCTCGTTCTAGGTATGGTTTTCTGTACAGGGGAATGGAGAGGCAAGGGGCCCCCAGTGAAGGAGGCTGCCCCACCACCCTATTCTTGGGCCCCACACAATTCAATCTTAGAGGTGCACGGCATCTCTGATGGCAGAGTTGTGACCCTTGCCGCGTGGGTCTCAGGACTCCACCTGCTCTCTGGGTACATTTTTACAAGGCTGATGCAACAGTCCACACCTGCACAGGTGTGTGCAATCCTCATGGGGCTCTCTGGCTCTCCGAGGAGGGGGTCAAGAGGGCTTCGAGGTTGTCCAGGGCAAATGAGCAAACAGTGCTGCCTCCGTGAGGGTTTGCATGCAACTCCCGCCCCCCACATCCCTATTCATTTATTCATTTACTTAGATGTCCATCAGCACATCTTCTGGGGATCCAGGGAAAAGTACAACAGAGTCCCTGCCCATTAGGAGTCCTTGTTTTAGAGGAGACAAACAACCAAAGAAACAATTACAGCTGGGCTTGCGAAAGGCACCATGGAGCTGCTGACTCCCACAGTAGCCCAGGGGGGTTCCCAGGGAACAGACACCCAGCCTCCCTGTCCCCCGCCCAGACACTGAGGGTGGGGACCCTGGAAGGCATGAGACCAAGGGCTCCCTAAGGACACGCAGTAATTATCTCTTCAGACTGCCCTGGAAATAATGCGGAGAGGAATTCTGCAAAAGCCTCCCCAAGGCTGGGAAGATCGGCTTTCCAAGTGGGTTCCTTGAGAGCTGGGACCATGTCTCCTTCTCATTAGACAAATCACTGAACAAAAATGATGGATGCAAAAACACTTTGCAAACTGGAAAGCTTTGGATGAAGTTGGGAGCTTGGAAGCAGAGATGGTCATCACTAGACTGGGAGCCTCCTGAAGGCAAGGGCTGTGCCTCCTCCGTCTGACTGGAGGCCCCTGTTTTAATTCTGCAGTCCCAGAAGCTTCTGCCTCTGGGGCATGCTTAGTGAACCCTCTTCCTCCAGTTACATGGATGCTTCAGAATTAAGGCTGAGCTGATGCACCTGAACCCCTTCTGTCTCTTACAAAGAAAATCCTAGCTGTTCTCTGACATCTGAGATCATATTTTTAAACCATTTATTAAACCCCTTACTATATATATCACATAGTGTATGAGGGTAACTTTGACCTAAATTTATACTAGTTTGTAAATGACTATACAAGAAGATCTTTAACATTTTTTTAACTGACAAATAAAAATTGTGTATATTTATGGTGTAGTTTTGATATATGTGTATATTATGAAATGGCTAAATCTAGCTAACTACTATATGCATTACCCTACATATTTATTTTTTGTATATAATGAGAAAATTTAAAATCTGCTCTCTTAGCAATTTTCAAGGACACAATACATTGTTGTTTACTATAGTCACCACGTCGTACTGTAACAAAATCTTATCATCTCGGAGTTAGAAGGAAGCTGGGTGCTCTGGTTCTCAAACTTGTCTGCACAGGGATCACTTGGAGAGCTTTCAAAGCACCAGGCTGCACTTCAGACCAATTAGATCGGAATCCATGAGAGTGGGATCTACATATCTGTACTCTTTAAATTCCCCGGATCACAGTGGCTCACGTCTGTAATCCCAACACTTCGGGAGGCCGAGGGTGGGAGGCTTCAGTTCAGGAGTTCAAGACCAGCCTGGACAATATGGCAAAACCCCATCTCTACAAAAAAATACAAAAATTAGCTGGGCATGGTGGTGTGTGCCTGTAATCCCAGCTACTCAGGAGACTGAGTTGGGAGAATTGTTCAAGCCCAGGAGGTTGAGGCTGCAATGAGCCAAGATTGCACCTCTGCACTCCAGCCTGGGCAACAGAGCAAGACTCTGTCTCTAAATAAGTAAATAAATCCCCCGGGTGACTCTGGCATGTAATCAAGCTTCAGCAGTGTTCTAGAACGACTTCCTACCCAATACAGGAATCACAATCATTGATTCATTCAATAAGTATATATAAATCACCTACTCAGTGCCTGAAACCAGGGCTGTCTCAGAATCTGTTTGTTGGTTTTCTAACCTTTTCTTGGATACTTGAAGTGATGGTGAACTCACTGCCACATGAGGCAGAACTTTGCCCGAGATCTGGTTTGCAGTGGTGTGCAGACAGGAGAGATGGGTTGAGAACGGGCAGCTGAGATGCATTGGGTCCTACTACGTGCCAGCAATGGTGTGGGAAATTTCACAGGAACTGCTTCTCTGAAACGTTACACACTTCTATCCAGTGAGATAGGAGATACAATCACAGTATTGCAGATGGGGAAACTGAGGCTCAGAGAGGATAAGGGGCTCATCCAAGACCACTCAGCTTGTGTGTGGCAGAGCAAGGTCCACATCCCAGGGTGTCACTTTTGTGGGGAGTTGGGGCTGGTTGGGGGAGAGGGAACACAGGTCAGGCAGGGGATCCCATCCGGGGATCATGCCCAGATGTCCAGAAAGAGTGCACTGCATTAGGCTGAAGTGCGGTGATGCAGTCACAGCTCACTGCAGCCTTGACCTCCTGGACTCAAGTGATCCTCCCACCTCAGCCTCCTGAGTAGCTGAGAGCACAGACATGCACTACCACACCTGGCTATTTTTTTAATATACGTTTGTAGGGACAGGGTCTCACTATGTTACTCAGGCTGGTCTCGAACTCCTGGCCTCAAACAATCCTCCTGCCTCAGCCTCCCAAAGTGCCCTATTAGGAAGTTAATATGGAGGTTGACTTACTAACCTCCACATTCTGGACACATGCTTCCCCCTCTTGGCCCTGAGCTGGGAGAGATTCTAACAAACTTAATTTCCCCAAAGAATTGGGGACCTGAGTCACCCCTCCAGAAAGTGGCACTTACATATAAAAGGACCAAGCTGGGCAGAGTAACGCTCAGCCTGAGGACTGACTGATGGTGACAGTGAGGTCCTGTGGGCAGGGAAGACCCATCCTGGGCATTCTCAAATCCTAGCCCAGAGGTGACGCCCTGGATGGGTCACCTATGTGGCAGTAACAGCAGCTGCCACTTTTTGCACCCCTACTGTGTGCCAGGCGCTTTCCCTCCATGACCCCAGCCCTCACAGCAACCCTGCAAAGCCAGATTATGATGCTATTTTTCCAGACAGAAACAAAACAGAGACAAATCTGTCTTCTGATCCTGGGTTCCTCTCCACTAAGACCAGCGTTTTTCAAGCTGCAGGTTGTGACCCATGAGCGGGATGTGGAGTCAATGTAGTGAGCCCTGAGCAATGTTTTTTTAATGAAATCAAATGGGGTAGGAAAGAGAGGAGAAAATAACGCATAAAAGAGAAGACTTGTTTCATGAAACTTTTGTTTCAGTTGTATGTGTGTGTGCATGTGCGAGCGTGTGTGTGTGTGTGTGTGCACGCGTGTGGTGTGCAGGGTCCCAATGTACAATATATATTTATTTTATTTATTTATTTTTTTGAGACAGAGTCTCACTCTTGTTGCTCAGGCTGGAGTGCAGTGGCACAATCTTGGCTCACTGCAACATCCACCTCCTGGGTTCAAGCGATTCTCCTGCCTCAGCCTCCCGAGTAGCTGGGATTACAGGTGCACGGCACCACACCCGGCTAATTTTTGTATTTTTAGTAGAGGCAGGGTTTTGCCATGTTGGCCAGGCTGGTCTGAAACTCCTGACCTCAGGTGATCCGCCCGCCTCAGCCTCCCAAATTGCTGGGATTACAGGCGTGAGCCACTGCACCCGGCCGGTATAGTTCTTACTGAGAGATGTGAGCCAAATGTTCAGAAGCCAACACCCTACGCTGTTGTCTATATGATGCTAATGTGAAGTGGCTCCCTTTCTTCCTGGGAAGGGATGGGGTGACAGTGTGCTTTGAGCACTCAGAAGGGAGGGCTCAGGAGGCCACAGGGTGAGATCACCCCTATTTAACAACTCCTCTGGGATGCGTAGAGTGAGAGAGGGCTCTAGCACCCAGCACTAGAGCTAAGAGCTCCTCCTACCCAGCAGGTTCAGGGCGGTCTTTATGTAACCTCCGTGCCCAGCTGGTTCTTGAGGAGATTTAGGAACCAGCCAGAGGCGTAGGCAGCCTCCAGGCAGCATGAGGAATATGGAGTAGGACTCTGGAGGCTCGGTTCACCCAACAAAAACCCTGGAACCAAAGCAAACCACACCTATGAGCCCCATTTTCCTCATCTGTGAAATGGAACAATGGCCTAGCTCAGCGCTCCCCAGTAGAAACATAATGTGAACCATAAATATTCTAGCAGCCACATGAACTTGTAAAATTAAACAGGTGTCGTTAATTTAAATCCTATGTTATTTAACCCATCCATCCAAAATATTGTCAATTCAACATGTAGTCAATACAAAAATCTATGAATGAGACTTTACATTGTTTTTTGCGTATGAAGTCCAGCGTGTATTTCATACCCGTAGCACATCTCGACTTGAGCTAGTTACAGACCCACGGCTCAATAGCATCTGTGGTTAGTGGCTGCCAGATTGGGCAGTGCTGATTAGATAATATCTAGGGTCTCCTCTAAAATGCTGTGGCTGGATTCCAAAGGCCGGGCTCGATTGCCCACACATTTGTTTCCTGCTAAACCCTGAGGCCCTGGCTGGTCCCAGCTGTAGAAAACCATTCAGGTGACACGTTTGGGGAGTTACTTCAAGTGACAATAAAATGGATCCTTGATTCTGAATTGCTCAGACCTGGTTTACTGAGCTGTGTGCTCTAGGGAAGTCATCTTCTCAAGCCTCAGTTGTTCTATCTGTAAATTGGGAATAATAATAGCTAGCATTATAAAGCACCTGCTATGTGCCGGGTATTGTTCTACCACTTTTATGTGTATTAGTTCCTCATTCAGCATCTATCATTCCTCCTAATTTGTAGGAAGGAGCATTGAGGCACAGAGAGGTTAAATAACTTGCCCAAGGTCACGCAGCAATTATGTGGTAGAGCTGGGATCCAAACCCAACTGCCTGGCTCCAGAGTCCCTGTGCTGAACCCCAGGTCCACACTGCCAGCCTGGGGTGGCCCTAATGACTGAGTTTAAGGCTGCCCTGAAAGTGCATGGCACGGCGTCGGGCAGGCAGGCAGGGAAGAAATTGTTGTTGCTGCTGCCCTCAAATGGGGCAAGAAAGGACGTGGGAAGAGCCCCCTGGGTGACTTCCAAACACCTGGGACACAGCACGGTTATAGCGGGGAGGGGACAGCCCCTGCTGAGCCTTCCTTGTCCCGCCCCCAGTCGGAAGCCGAGAGGGGAATTTGGCTGAGAAGGCATCTTCCTCATAGCTCAGATGCAGAGGGCTCTGGAGGCGGGTGATTCAGGGTCTGAAGTGCCTGGGGCTCCTGGCTCTGGGGCAGTGGGGTAGGCTGACAGGGGTGGCCTCGGTGAGAAAGGTGGGTGGGCCAGGAGCCAGATGGGGTGCCTCGTCTAGGTCCCACCGCCAGCATCTCAGAGGGCGGAGGATGAAAGCAACCTGGGGGAGGGGCTCACCTGGGGGCCATCGCAGTAGCCAGGTCTTGGCAGGAGGAGGAGCTCGGCCACCACTAACTCAAAATCAGACTCAAACTGGCCTCAACAATAAAGAGGGTTTTTTAGCTGAAAAGTCCAGAAGTGATTCTGCCTTTAGGTGAGACTGGACACAGCTGGTCTAAATATCACCAAGGGTCAGGTGTGATGGCTCACACCTGTAATCCCAGCTACTCAGGAGGCTGAGACTGGGTGGAAGGGGGTGGAGGGGGTATCGCTGGAGCCCAGGAGTTCAACACCAGCCTAGGCAACAGAGCAAGATCCGTCTTGACAAAAAATTTAAAAATTAGCCAGGCACTGCGGCTCATGCCTGTAGTCCCGGCTACTCAGGAAGCTGAGATGGGAGGATCACTGGAGCCCAGAAGTTCAAGGTTACAGTGAGCCGTGATCACACCACTGCACTCCAGCCCGGGTGACAAAGCAAGACCCTTTCTGAAAAAAATAAATAAATAAAATTTAAAAATAAAATAAAAATCACCCAAATCCACCCTTTTCCCCCATTTTTCCCTGGCCTGCTGCAGAGTTGGCTCCACTTCCGGCTGCAGAGTTCTGACCCCAGGCGGCTCCCAGGGCTATGAGCCTCCCTGTCCCCTCCAGCAGGAGAGAGAAGCTCTCACCTTAGCGTCGCCAGCCCGAGGCCTGAGACTCACTCCAACCGACAGGGGCTGGTTTTGTTCACACATCCACCCCTGTGGCCAGAGGCATGGCATACACTGACTGGCTGTTTGGATCACACGCTGTACCTGGTTCCCCATCGCCTTCTTGGGAAGCGGAGATGGGAAAGGGCAGATCGGGGCTCTGGGCAGGCAGTGAGCAGATGTCTGCCCATCGGCCTCTGGTTCCATGTCTGCCTGGCTGTGTGACCTGGGCAGTCTCCTCTCAAGCCTCGGTGGACTAGAGAAAATGTTTCTGACCTTTATTTTCGGTAAAGAACCTTGATGGTAAAGCTCCAATGAGTAGGGAGGGATAGCATTTGGAGATATACCTAATGTTAAATGACGAGTTACTGGGTGCAGCACACCAATATGTCACATGTATACATATGTAACTAACCTGCAAGTTGTGCACGTGTACCCTAAAACTTAAAGTATAATTAAAAAAAAAAAGAAATCAAATCCAAGTGGAGACGCCGTGGTTGACGTGGGGGTGAGGGTCCTGATCCCTGCTCCCTGCAGGGGACCCCAAGGGCCTCTGCTGCTGCCCCTGTCCCCAGAAGACATGGGTCACCAGAGTCAACATGGAGTCCAGCACAGTTGCCAGCACCCGATCTCGGCTGGTTAAACCAACCAGGCAACATCCAGGAAAATGCGACATCAAGGTGGCAGCCCGACGGGCTTGTCATCAAGGAGAGAAGGGGATCCATAAACTCCACTCCCACCATCACCGCCACCCCTCAGCACCCTCAGCCTCCTCAGAAAGCCCCCGCCCCCGACCACAACCTCACACCTGAAGTGGTGTGGGTGAGGGTGGTGAGGAAGTGGTGCCAGTCGGGGCAGCACAGTCGAAGCCATCACCGCTGTGAGTGACTGGGCCAGAAACCAGGCTGGGGAAGACAGGGTGATAGCCATGAACAGAGCTGCCTTTGACTCCAGAGGACAATGCCCCCCCAGTGTCCCCTGAGGCTGGCCCTTGCTGTTGAGTCACTGTCTGCTCCCTCAGAGTAGTTTGGGCCAATGCTGAGTTATTTCAAAATAATAATAGACTAGTGATGCAGTCATAGAATAGAGAATAGAGGGGCATGCAGGGTTGCAGCTCTGTTATATGAACTGACACTTACTGAGCCCCTGCTCTGTGTAAAGGCCGTACATGTACTGACTCATCTCACCCTCATGACAGTGACGTGAGGTGGGACGTGGGTTATCCCTGACCTGCATGAGGCTCAGAGAGGCAACAGCACCTGCCCGAGCCACTTAGCTAGAAGTGGTATGTGAACCCGGGTCTGTGCAACTCAAAGCCTGCAGTTGACACACTGCAGCCATTAATTTTGCAGAACAGCACACTATTTGGTCACCATCATCAAATCGTCCAAGGGTGGAATGGAAGAGAATTCCATGAGAATTCAGAGGACAGAACAATGTCTAACACGGGGGTGCGTCTGGGCAGCAGATTTCAACTCGACCCAGGAAAGAACTTCGTGGCACTCCGAGGGCCGGGGCAGCCTGGTGGTGTGGAATGAGCCATCTGTTACTGGAAGTGCCCAGGCAGGGGCTGAAGGTCATTTGGAACAATGTGGCGGGAATTTCCGCACTGCTGAGGGTTGGACAAACAGCCTAAGAGCTTCCGTTTGGCTCTGAGGTGCTGGGATTTCAAGTTGATTCATGTAATGGGCCCCCTGCCTGCAATCTCAGCCCCTCCAATCCACTCTCCATGCTGCAGACTGTAAGCTTTCCAAAACACCCCTCCAGCGTGCTGTCCCTGCAGAAGTCCTCGGGCGGCTCACCACCTGTTCCAGTTACCACTGCTGGCTAACAACCCCTTCCAAAACTTAGTGACTTAAAACAACCACCTGATGCTCAGTCTGTGGGTCAGGAATTCAGATGACTCTGCTCCATGATGTCCTGGGAAGACTAGACGGGTAGGAGCTGGGGTTAACTGGAAGAGTCCTCTTCCCATCTGGCTGTCAATGATGGCATAGTCGGGACCACAGCAGGGCTGTTGGTTGGACACCTAGATACAGTCTCACCTGTGGCCTCTCTGCATGGATGGATTAGTTTGGGACTCCTCACTGCATGGTGGCCGGGTCCAAAGAGTGACTATCCCAAGACAGCAAGACAGAAAGGTATTTGTGTGACCTAAGCTTGGAGGTCACAGAGCATCACACAAAAAGCGCCACCGTACACACAAAGTATCCATTATACACAAAGCTCCACCCAGGCTCAAGGGAAGGGGACACAGACCCCAGTGCTGGATGGGCGGAGTGTCAAGGCCATTTTGCAAGAAGAGCAAGTGGAAGAGTAGCCAGGGTTGCAGCCACATTTGGGAAATATAATCTACCTACCACACGTCACTCTTCAAAAGGGGTCCAAGCCATTGCTCGACACAGCTGATGAGGCCCTGTTCACATCTCCAGCCTCCCTGGGTTTTGCACATGCTGTTCCTTCTGACCAGAAAACTTGTCCACACATCCCACCTTCACCCGCTTCACCTGGCCCACCTCTACTCACCCTTCAGGGCTCAACAGAGATATTGCCTCCTCGCCCAGGAAGCCTGCCCTGACCCTGCCCACATCCAGCTGAGTGGGAGTCTCTCCGATCCATGACCACATTTGTCTCTTGGGATACGGTGGCTTCTCTACTTATTGGTCTCCAACAGACTGCAAGCCCCAAGGGTGTGGAT
This sequence comes from Gorilla gorilla gorilla, assembly GCF_029281585.2. Lineage (NCBI taxonomy): Eukaryota > Metazoa > Chordata > Mammalia > Primates > Hominidae > Gorilla > Gorilla gorilla. The sequence continues at coordinate 220,860,255 of NC_073224.2, read as the reverse complement.
AGGGTCTACCCCATCTACTGTGATATCCCTGGCACCTGGCCAAATGCCAGTCCCTTTCTGGGTCCTGCTGGCAGCCTCCTCCCACAAGAAGTCTTCCTGGATTGCACCTGAAAGCATTAGGTGTCTCTCCTGTGCTCCCACGGTGCCCCCACTCTACCCCAAGCAGGTGTTTGGGAATGCCTGGGGGAAGGGAAAAGCTCTTTTGCTCGTTCCCAAGCCAGAGCTTGTTACTGCAATGAAAGAAGCAACAAATTACCAGCCAGGCTTGGGGTCTAATGATGGAAACCAAGGCATTGTTCTGGGGGCTGCTAATTGCATGCCTCCGCAGTGAGGCCCACTCAGCCTGCAGCATGTCACCGCTAACTTCTGCCCACAGCGCCAGGCCCAGCCTGGAAGGGGGCCAGACACAGAGTTTACTGGGGCAGGAGGGGTGTCCCTGGAGCAGTGGGTCCCAAAAGCGTGACTGCAACTGCCTCTCCTGGAGACCTATTACAAATACAGATTCCCAGGCCCTGCCCCAGAACCACTAAGTCTATATCTGAGGGCCTGAGTCTCCAGGGATAGGCATTCTTGACAAGCCCCCAAGGGGATTGTGAAGCCCAGCCTAGGCCTAGGGTTTGTGATCCCATCCCCACCCCAAAGCCAGACAGAGACCTTCCACACCTAGCCCAGCTCACCCCGACAATGTGGCAAGATTCAGAAAATGAACCTGTTTAGGGGAGAAGGATGGAGATGACAGAAGCCTCACCCAGGAACAGAGTCAGGTCTTCTCATGAGCTGAGAGACCCAGGTCAAGTTAGTGCACCTTTCTAAACATAGGTGGGTTTCCCAGGAAGCTGAGAGACCTCAAACTTCACAGTCTCTGCAAGGCCCTGGGAGGAGCCCTAGCAATGGGCTCACTTGCTTGGAGATTTGTGTACAATTTGTGAAAGTAGGATATCTTAGCCTAGGCGCATGGCAGCTCACGCCTGTAGTCCCAGCACTTTGGGAGGCTGAGTCAAGGAGTTTGAGACCAACATGGCGAAATCCCACCTCTACTAAAAATACAAAAATTAGCCGAGTGTGGTGACACATGCCTGTAATCCCAGCTACTTGGGAGGCTGAGGCAGGAGGATTGCTTGAGGCCAGGAGGCAGAGGTTGCAGTAAGCCGAGATTGTGCCACTGCACTGCAGCCTGTGTGACAGAGCGAGACCTTATCTCAAAAACAAAAGGAAAGAAAAAGAAAGAAAGGAAAGAAGGGGAAAAGAAAGAAAATGAAAGTAAGATTATCTTTTTATTCTTTTTCTTAAAGAGCACCCCACCACCACCAAATTGTATAAGCCTCAAACTCCCTTAAAAAATGAGGAGAGGCCAGGCGCAGTGGCTCACGCCTATAATTCCAGCACTTTGAGCGGCAAAGGCGGGAGGATCATGAGGTCGGGAGTTCAAGACCAGCCTGGCCAACATGGTGAAACCCCATCTCTACTAATAACACAAAAATTAGCTGGGCTTGGTGGCATGTGCCTGTAATCCCAGCTACTTGGGAGGCTGAGGCAGGAGAATCATTTGAACCTGGGAGGCGGAGGTTGCAGTGAGCTGAGATCGCGCCACGGCACTCCAGCCTGGGCAGCAAGAGCGAAACTCTGTCTCGAAGAAAAAAAGAAAAAAAAATGAGAATAGGCCAGGTGCAGTGGCTCACATCTGTAATCCCAGTGCTTCAGGAGACCGAGACCGGAGGATTGCTTGAACCGGAAGGCGGAGGTTGCAGTGAATCATGATTGTACCACTGTACTCCAGCCTGGGCAACAGAGCAAAACCCTGTCTCTAAAAAAAAACTTTTTTTTTAGAAGAATTTTAAGGACCTCGCGTGGTTATTGTGAGAATAACCAAGCGAAATGTAAACAAAGCTGGCAGCACAGTGCCTAAAACCCCACCACGGAGAAAGCGCCCTGGGCAAGGGGCTTGATCTCCCTGCACCGCTGTTTTCTCATCCGTAAAATGCAGGTGCAACCATAGCTACCTCCTCACGTGGTTTGAGCATGAAATGAGCTAATACAGGTGACGCACCCAGCTCAGGGCTTGGCACAGGGCAAATGCCCTCCAAGTACTGACTACTGCAACTGTCACTGGCAGGGGGACATGGCTCCCATCAATGAATAATTGTGGACAAGTGCAAGAGCCAGCGCATGAGTGACAGAACACACGGCTTCTTGAGGCAGCCCGGCCTTCGAAGATTGCGTGACAATGGGACACATGCTTTTGAAACTGTGTTTCCTGGAAATAGTGGAAAGAGATAAGACCCTCTTTCGCCAAGCCAATTTAAGAACAGCCCTGCCAAGAAGCAGGGGAATGGATCCAATGAACCAGATCTGTTGCAAATCTGGGACAGAATTAACAAGAATGGACTTGACCTTGGGCAGTGATTTCTGAGAAGGAGCCTGTTCTGAGGAAGGGGGTGGATGCCCAGATTAGAGAATGCTGGAAGGTTAGAGCAGGATGAGAGCTGGGATGGGAACAGCGCGACATCCAGTCCAACCTTCACTTCCTGTGCTGCAAGCAATTATGAATTAAAACAAAGCTGGAGGTGAGACCCTGGAAGGTGATGGGTGACCAGAGTCACCAATGCACATGACACTTCTATGGAGGACTTCCTGGAGGAAGTTACTTCAGAGCAGGGAGAGAAGTTACAGATCAGCAGAAAGAGACAGCAAGTCCAGCAGACGCAGGAAGCTCTGCAGTCATGCGCTTAATTATGGACATTAGATGAGCACATACTACGTCAGAACTAGCCTAAGCGCTGCCCTCAGACACTCTCATTTTTGGAATTCTTTGGTTGTTATTTGTTTTTGTGCTAATAATTTCTCCTTTTTTGAGGCAGTATCTCACTCTGTTGCCCAGGCTAGAGTGCAGTGCTGTGATCTTGGCTCACTGCAGCCTCCACCTCCCGAGCTCAAGCAATCCTCCCACCTCAGCCTCCCAAATAACTAGGACTATGGGCACACACCACCACACCCAGCTAGTTTTTGTCTTTTTATTTTTTGTAGAGACAAGTCTCACTATGTTTCCCAGGCTGGTTTTGAACTCCTGGACTCAGGTGATCCTCCCACCTCAGCCTCCTAAAATGCTGGGATTACAGGTGTGTGCCACTGTGCCCAGGGCCTATACTAATAGTTTTTTAAGCTTAGAAACAGTGGCAAACTTATAGAAAATTTGCATGTATAATACTAAGAATTGTTTTTGGTTCGTTTGTTTGTTTTTGAGATGGAGTCTCACACTGTTGCCCTGGCTGGAGTGCAATGGTACAATCTCGGCTCACTGCAACCTCCACTTCCCGGGTTCAAGCGAATCTCCTGCCTCAGCCTCCCGAGTAGCTGGGATTACAGGCTCCCGCCACCACACCCAGCTAATTTTTTGTATTTTTGGTAGAGACGGGGTTTCACTATATTGGCCAGGCTGGTCTCGATCTCCTGACCTTGTGATCCGCCTGCCTCGGCCTCCCAAAGTGCTGGGATCACAGACATAAGCCACCGCGACCGGCCAGAATTGTTTCTCTGCAACCATTGAACTGTAAATTGCCGACCTATTTTCTACCAACAAAAGCCTTTCCCTACACAACCGCAGTAAAACCATCAAATCAGGGAGCTAGCACTGATCCATTCCTACCTTCCACTCCACAGACCTGGCGCCGGTTTTGCCAACTATCTCAACAATGCCTTGGTAGCAAAAGGACCCGGTTCAGTCTCCTGCGTTGCATGAAATTGTCAGGTCTCCTTCGGTCTGGAACAGTTACTCAGTGCTTCCTTCACGGCCTTGACATTTTGAAGATTACAGATCACTTACTTCATCAAATTGGAGTTTGGCTGGTGTTTCCTCGTGGTTAGATTCAGGTCATGCGTTTGTGGCAGGACTATCCTAAGTGGCAGTTATGGGGCGCTTTGGATCAGTTTCAATAAAGGTGATGTTAAATTTGATCACTTAAGGTGGTGTCTGCCAAGTTTCTCCACTGCAAAGTTATTCCTTCTCTCTTTGTAATTAATAAGTATTTTGTGAGAAGATACTCTGAGACTATGTCAATATCCCATTTCTCATCAACTTTCAGTTTATTCACTTATTTATTTGTCGCAATACGGACCTGTGTTTTCTTAGGGAATTCAACAGGTTATCATCCATGACTATCACTGGTTTTTTTGTTTTGCTTTTTGTTTTTTTGAGACGGAGTCTCGTTCTGTCCCCAGGCTAGAGTGCAGTGGCATGATCTTGGCTCACTGCAACTTCCACCTCCCGGGTTCAAGTGATTCTCCTGCCTCAACCTCCCGAGTAGCTAGGACTACAGGCACACACCACCACACCCAGCTAATTTTTTTTTTCACATTTTTAGTAGAGATGGGGTTTCACCATGTTGGCCAGGATGGTCTCGATCTCTTGACCCTGTGATCTTCCTGCCTCAGCCTCCCAAACTGTTGGGATTACAGGCGTGAGCCACTGTGCCCAGCCCATTGTTTATTTTAATGCTCAGATCGACCCAGATTTGGCTAGTGGTTGCCTTTTCAAGTAGTTCCAGGGGCATTTTGATTTATCTCCATCATTCTTTGACCATGTCCTGAATTTCTGGCACAAAAAGATATTCCAGGCTCATTCTGCCCCTTCCCTGCCCCAGCCCTAGAATCAGCCATGGCTCCAAGGAAGCCTGATTCTTTAGTGGGGAACGGTATACAGAGGCCAACATCTGGGTGCCAGGTGTGCTCACTGCTACTGGGGAGTTGCTGCTCCCAGTCCCTCTCAGTAGACAAGGCCATGGGGACCCCTAACCCCCACATCATTCAAGGGTCAACTGTACATATAGACTGTACATATGTCCACACACACTCACATATGTGTATATGTATAGTAAATATCTAATATACACATTTGCATGTGTATATGTTTGTATTTATTGCTCTCTTATATTGAAAACCCTGGCCAGGTGCGGTGGCTCACGCCTGTAATCCCAGCACTTTGGGTGGCCAAGGTGAGCGGATCACAAGGTCAGGAGCTCAAGACCAACCCGGCCAACATGGTGAAACCCCGTCTCTACTAAAAATACAAAAATTAGCCAGGCATGGTGGCATGCGCCTGTAGTCCCAGCTACTCAGGAGGCTGAGGTAGGAGAATCGCTTGAACCCAGGAGGCAGAGGTTGCAGAGAGCCGAGATTGCGCCATTGCACTCCAGCCTGGGTGACAGAGCGAGATTCCATCTCAAAAAAAAAAAAAAAAGAAAGAAAGAAAAAGAAAACCCTGAGTTCACACTGATATCTCAAATTCCAGTCCAACAGCACGGGGCTCCTTTGCGTTTTCTCCCTCTCCATATGTGTAACTCCAGCTCTGATGTGACATTCCAGCAGCTCCGATGTGACATTCCAGCAGCTCCGATGTGACATTCCAGCGGCTCCAATGTGACATTCCAGCGGCTCTGATGTGACATTCCAGCAGCTCTGATGTGACATTCCAGCGGCTCTGATGTGACATTCCAGCTTCCTTTATGCTTCACGTATTTAATTTACCAATTCCCTCAATAGTCCCTTCTCCATACACACACACACGTGCAGGGACACCCTCAACTCGGGCTTGGCCCTCCACACCAGACCTCCTCCCCACCGGGTCACCTTCCATTCGTTGCCAGAGCTCAGGCATCCTCTGTGGGCCACTCCCCCACCTATGTGGACACCTTTCTAACCCCTCCATGGGTGACCTTCTCCCCAGCTCAGGCCCTGACACCCCAACCAGCCACTGTCCCCCCTCAGACATGATCCTCGCCAGAGCTAGCAAATGGCAAAGCTAAGATGCAAACCCAGGTGTGTCTGCTCCACACCCTGAGCTTTTTTTTTTTTTTTTATGGAGTCTCCCTCTGTTGCCCATGCTGGAGTGCAGTGGTGTAATCTCAGCTCACTGCAACCTCCGCAGTTTAAGCGATTCTCCTGCCTCAGCCTCCTGAGTAGCTGGGATTATAGGCACACATCATCATGCCCAGCTAATTTTTTGTATTTTTAGTAGAGATGGGTTTCGCTGTGTTGGCCAGGCTGGTCTTGAACTCCTGACCTCAAATGGTCCACCCGCCTCGGCCTCCCAAAGTGCTGAGATTACGGGTATGAGCCACTGAGCCCGGCTGCCCTAAGCTCTTGATCGCCATGTTCTCTAAAACTGAGAACGAGCCCATTTTGTCTGCCAAGTAATTTTTTCCCAGCAGGAACATCAAGGGAATCAAGGAGTTCTCAGCCTCAGCCTGGACTTATTCCCCTTGAGGGTGAAGGAAGGCATCCCCGCCGCTAGATCTTCCGCAGGGCTGCAGACCAGCCCCCAGCCCTCCTGCCGGCTCCTGGCCTCAGCAGGGCCCTCGTGCCTCCCTGACGGGGAACTCAGGAATTGGGAGGGATCCACCCGCCTATGGCAGGTGATAGAAACAGCTTGTCATGTTCACAGCGCTCTACAGTTTGCAAAGCCCTTGGTAGAGGTGCTGGGTCCTCACAACAGCCCTCCCAGGGCCAGATGAGTAAACACACTTTACAGTCAGTGAAACAGAGGCTCACAGTGGGGAAGAGACTTCATCCAAGTCCATATCATACAGCCCCCGGGAGTCAGAGCTGAAAGCTCATCCAAGACAGACCGAGCCAGGCTCCACCCTTCGCACACCCCTTCTACCACCCCGCACCCTCTGCTTCCCTCTTTGGGGGATGGCTTAGCTCTGAAAGGCTCCTATCTCCCCTGAACCTCTCCTAAGGACGCCCAGGTGTGTGGCTCTGGACCATGTGGGACCAGGTGGTTCCTTCCCTGCCCTTCAGCGCTGACAGTCTGAAGCAGACATCCTGGGGGGAGCAGTTTGGTGCCCACACCCTCTCCTCCTAGAAGCCCGGCCACCCTCCCCTTTAACTGGGACCAGCAAACTAGGGGGTGAGTCTGTGTTGTGGGGGGTTAACTCATTTGTTTCACTGTCCCAGTGTCCCATTAGCACCCAGGTCAGACATCCTCTCTCAAACAGGTGGGCTCAGCCCATCTGAGTCTCACCAGAGACACCCAGCCCCAGCACAGGACAAGACCCCCAAGGTCAGCAGGAGCTGGTGCCAGGGCCCGCCCGAGGGTAAGGGCGGCTCCCCAAGCCCAGCATTTGCAGCTCTTCTCAGGCCTCATGGCAGGCGGGGCTGGCCGGGAAGGAAGGCAGGCACCCTCATTAGCCCCACACGTGTACCACGTGGACCGGGCCCCTGAGCCACACAGTACTGCCTCGTGGGAGCCCCAGGGAAGCTGGGCTCCGCAGCTGGAGCAACTCCACTGGTCCAGGGGAGAGGCACCTGCAGTGAGTCAGCCGAGCTGAGCTCAGCACAGAACTCCTTACCCGGCCCCGCCAGGGACGCCACTCCCTGCAGTGGGAACAGCCTTTGTGCCCCCCAGGTTCCACAGAAAGGGAACTGAGTCTTGGCTCTGCCAGGTATGTGGTGCCTCCCAAGGCAGCAGACCAGTGCCCATGAGGAGGGACTGCTGGGTGTTTCTGAAGCCTCTGCCCACCCCAGAAAACTATAGGGTCCCCCACCCTCCCCAGTACATTCTCGAGGTTCGCAGCCCCTCTCCCCCAGGACAGAGGACAAGTCATGGGCAGCTGAGGGGCGACTGGGGACAGGACCTTGGCTTTGAGAGCCGTCTGTGGCCATGGTAAAGGCGGGGCAATGCACAAAGCGCCTTCTGCTGGAGGGTGGGCACACGTGAGCCAAGGGGCAGGGAACCACCTGGAAGTGTGAGGGGCTTGTGGAGAGGTCCCTGGGGGCGCTGGCCAGCTCAACCCCTGCTCACCATGCTCCCCTCGTTACTCCCCATGTTGGGGCCTCAGCTTCCCCACCTGCAAAAGACATCTGTTGTTTCTGATCAGTGGTTTCTATGCTGTTCTCCAGGGAGCCTGGGAATTCTGCAAAAGCACCTCTGTGGCCCCTCTTGGGGGAGCAAGTGAGACAATGTCCCCAGGGCTGGACCTTGAGCAGCTCTGGGGGTGAGGCTTGGGAGGAGCTTCCGTTTAAGGAAATAACAGGATGTGAAAATTGAGAGGAGCCCAGGAGCCCCTCAGCGCTGCCGTTCCCTCCTCCCTTCCACTAACCTCTTTCAACAACCAGACGGCGCAGACCTGCTGTCCACAGGGTACTAGTCGGGCACTGGGGCATCTTCAGACATGACAGTCATGTGGTCCCCACCCAGGATCATTGGGAGGGTATTGTGAACAGGTAGGGATAAGCCCAGGACCAGGAGATGGGGCTGGGGACAGAAACGAGTTGATAGCTGCCTCGGTTTCCCTAAAGTGCATGTCCTCAAAAGGTCAAAGATATAACGAACCGTGAGGCTGCCGAGAGAAAAATCCTCAAGGTTATATCTACTTCAATACCAGGGCTACAAGGAAAACAGTTTTTTGTTCTATCCTCGGGGATCTCAGGTCACCAGGATCTGATACTTAAAGGATAATTACTCCTCAAAAAGCCACAATTAGAACTACCATAAGATCCAGCAATCCCACTGCTGGGTATATATCCAAAGGATATGAAATCGATGTATCAAAGAGACAGCTGCACCCCATGTTCATGAGCACTGTTCACAACGCCGAGAGACGGCATCAATCTGTGTCCGCAGATGAAAGAATGGATACAGAAAATGTGGGCCACATTCACAACAGGAGACTATTCAGCCTCAAAAAAAGAAGGAAATCCTGTCATTAGCCACAGCGAGGCTGAACCTGAAAGACATTATGTTAAGCAAAATAAGCCAGACACAGAGAGACAAATACCACATGATCTCACTTATATGTAGAATCTACAAAAGTCGCACTCACAGAAGCAGTGAGCAGAATGGTAGTTGTCATGGGCTGGGGGTGGAGGGCTGGGGAGATGTTGGTCAAAGGACACAAAATTTCAGTTAGACAGGAGGAACCAGGTCAAAAGATCTCACGTATCACATGGTGACTCTGGTGAATAGCAATGTATTGTATTCTTGAAAATTACTAAAAGACCCTCGGGAGGCTGAGGCAGGAGGATTGCTTGCACCCAGGAGTTTGAGACCAGCCTGGGCAACAAAGTGAGAGCTCATCTCTACAAAAAAATCAAAAAAGTTAGCCGTGTATGGTGGCACGTGCCTGCAGTCCCAGCTACTCAGGAGGCTGAGGCAGGAGGATCACTTGAGTCTGTAGTGAGCTGTGATGGTGCCACTGCCCTCCAGCCTGGGCAACAGAGCAAGACCCTCTCCCCCGCCATCCAAACAAAAGAAAAAAAGAAAGGAAAGAACATTTCTAAGAAATTAGATGTTAAGTGTTTTCAACCAGAAAAAAAAAAAGCCTGTGAGATAATGCATAATTAGCTTGATTTAACCATTCCACAATGTATATCAAAATATCATGCTGCGCACCATCAATATGTACGATTTTTAATGGTAAATTAAAAAGAGAGAAAGAGGCTGGGCTTGGTGGTGCATGCGTACACTCTGGAAGGCTGAGGCAGGAAGATTACTTGAACCCAGGAGTTCGAGACCAGCCTAGGCAACATAGTAACCCCATCTCCACAAAAAATTTAAAAATTAGCCAGGTGTGGTGGCGCATGCCTGTAGTCTCAGCTACTTGGGAGGCTGGGACGGGAGGATCTCTTGAGCCCAGGAGGTTGAGGCTGCAGTGAGCCTTGATCATGCCACTGCACTCCAGCCTACGGGCAACAGAGCAAGACCCTGTCTCAAAAAAAGAGAGAGGCCGGGCGCAGTGGCTCATGCCTGTAATCCCAGCACTTTGGGAGGCCAAGACGGGTGGATCACCGGAGGTCAGGAGTTCGAGACCAGCCTGGCCAACATGAGGAAACCCCATCTCTACTAAAAATACAAAAATTAGCTGGGCATGGTGGTACGTGCCTGTAATCCCAGCTACTAGGGGGGCTGAGGCAAGAGAATCGCTTGAACCCGGGAGGCAGAGGTTGCAGTGAGCCAAGATTGAGCCACTGCACTCCAGCCTGGGTGAGAGAGCGAGACTCTGTCTCAAAAAAAAAAAAAAAGAGAGAGAGAGAAAGAGATCGTTATACTCAAACTGGAGAGGGTTGTGACCAAGCGATGACCGGGGAAGGCCAGCTGTCAAGCTGTCAACACGTGAGCAAGTAGATAAGCACGGTCCTTTCGGAGACTGATGAGTGCTACAGAGACAATGAAACAAGACCCTAGGATAGAGAGGGAAGGGGCGATATTGGACAGATGCCTGGGAAAGGCCCCTTGGGCGACATGTCACCTCGCCCAGCAGACATGAACAGAGACCTGGGTGACCTGAAGGAGTCTATGACCATGCGAGGCAGAGGGACAGCCTGAGCAGAGGCCCTGGGGTGGTGCAGGCTTGGCTGTTGGAGGAACAGAAAGGCCAGGGTGGGTGGCGCTGCTTCCTCACAGGCCAGTGATCTCACTGCCTTTTGGGGGCACCAGCCCAGCCCTCTGACCCCACCCTGCCACTTAGGAACACCAACACAGTGAATTCTCTGCTTCCCCTGTCTCCTGAAACTCAGCCGTCTTTGACTCTGAACTTCGGATCCAGGGTCACAAGATGAGGATTCCTGCCTCATGGAGACCAGGCCATGGGAAGGACCATGGCCCACCCCAGGGCAGGCTGGGAAAATCCCCAAGAGACAGGGACCTCAGGCTGCGGGGCTGCCTCCCTGTGCCCCCACCCCCGCCTGCCTGGGCTCAGGTGTCCAGACATGTGCCAGTCTCTACCTGGGGCGGGGTGCCCTGGCAAACAGAGCTTACCCAAGAGGAGATGATGCCATGGCCTCCTGGCCCAGAGACCAGCTCTGCCGAGGTGATGGGGCAGCGTGTCACAGCCGCGGGGCAGGGGGCCAGGCCGCCCCTGCTCAGAGAAAGGCAGGGGCTTTGTCAGGGCCTCTCGGCTATCCCACCCTCCCCAGGCCTGTCTGGAGACCTGAGGGAAGGGGGAGGGGGAAGAGAAAGAGGCTGGAAAGGGGGAGGGGGAGGGGGAGGGGAGGGGCAGGAGCACCTCTTTAAGCAGGTTTTATGACGGTTGGCAGCTCCACCCGGTTGGCAGGGGTTTTGGATTGAGATGTCTTGGTGGAGACAGTCGGGCGGGTGGAGGGTACCCACCCCGGAGGTGGCACAGCAGGCGGCTCAGCCCGGCAGGCTTCACACCTGCCCACTGCCTTGGAAAGAGGTGGCTGGGTGTGTCTGGCAGCCCCTTGATGAACACCAAGGTGTCAGGTACCTGCCCCTGCCTTTGGGCCACACTTCCCTCCACAGGGGCAAATCCAACAGCCCCTCTCACGCTTGTGACACCCCAGTGACTCCATGCTGCTCAACCTCACACCTTTCCCTGGCCATCCTGCCTGGAACGTCCTTCCCGAGCCTAACACCCACCTCTGCCTGTCTAAGCCCTGTCCACCTCCTGCTACGTGTTTGGGACTCAGCCCCAGAAGCCTCCCTGGTCCCTCCCTCTCTCCTGCGTTGGCTCCGTCCTGTCCCCTCCGTCCTCCAGCACAAGCGACAGCTCCTGTCTGCTCCTCGCTGGGCTGACTGTGCTGTGTCCTACAGGGCAGACCCCATGGGGGACATGTCTAATTCACGTCCACATCCCCATGCCTGGCACAGAGAAGCTGCTCAGGAGACATCAGATGAATGAAGAAATGAGGGATCCAAGAAGCCACCAGTCAACCTGATGCCCACCCCTCAACCAAGTGATCAAACTTGGCATCACCCAGCATGGGCAGCCTGGCGGGACATGTGCCAAACAAACCACACAGCATCGTCCAGGCTGGCCAACATTTTAACACGACCCCAGCCAAGCAGTAGGACCTGACTTCCAGTTTACAGAAAACCCCCAGGTAGAGGAACCGGCTCATTGCTATGGGGAAAAGCCGGGGGGAAAAGCCGGGGGGAAAAGCAGGGGGAGCTCTTTTTGAATAAAAGAGAATGAAAAGACAACTAAATGCCATGTGTGAAGGAAAAAGGACATCAGTGTTTCTCTGGAAACCACTCATTGTGCCCTGCCCTGCAGGGTCCCTTTATGACCCCAACCCTGTTTGCTCATCTATAAAATGGGGGAATAGGCTGCGCCATGAAGCCACAGAAGAGCAGGCAGAACACGTGGGAAGCTAGAGGGCTCTGGAAAGAGGGAGGTGGAGCCCAGGGTTCAAGGGGGAGGGGTGGGAGGAGGAAGGGGGTGGGGCTTCATGGTGGGAGGAGGGAGTGTGGAGGGGAGTGTGGTTGAGCCAGGCTGGAGGACAGGGACAGGGCTCCGGGATGAGTCTGAGCCAGGCCTTGAAGGAGAGGCGAGTGTAGGTGGCAGGTGCCATGCAGGGTTTCCACTTCCACCCCTGGGGGCTGACAAGGAAAGACTCTGACATTGACCAACAAGGAAAGACTCTGACATTGACCAGAGTCACGGCAGCAGCTCCCAAACCCACTCCGAAGCTGGCTACTGGGGGGTCATGGCTGGACACCCAGGAGAACCATGGGAGCCAGGGCTGCACCCCAAAGCAGGACCCCTGTACCTCCCATCTCACAGCAGCTTGCAACTCCCAAGGAGGAGCTTTGCTGGGCTGCGGGGCACTCACCTCACCTGTCACAGCGCACCTCAGTGACCTGTGTGTATATATTGAGCAGATCGCTATGGTTTGGGGTTTGGGAAAGTTTTAACATCAGGGTCCCATCTCCTCCATCACACTGGGGGCTCCTCTATCAGGCTGGGGGCACTGAGGATGGGCTCCTGCTTTCTCATTCCTCACAAGATCCAGGCGAGCTCATTCAGGGGAGAGTGACATCTGACTAATGTGGTCACATTTCTGTGTCACTGACATTTGTCAAAGCCTTTGGCTGCACGGGTGGCCTTCAACACTAAGCCCAGAACTGACCCAGGCTCCAGACAAACTCAGCTGGCTCAGGACTGGGACCACCATGCCCCCACCCCAACTCCATCACAGATCCCTGGACCACCATATCCCCAACCCCCCACTCCACCACAGATCCCTGGACCACCATATCCCCAACCCCCACTCCACCACGGATCCGAGGACCACCATATCCCCAACCCCCCACTCCACCACAGATCCCTGGACCACCATATCCCCAACCCCCCACTCCACCACAGATCCCAGGACCACCATCCCCCCACCCCCATTCCACCACAGATCCCAGGACCACCATCCCCCCACCCCCACTCCACCACAGATCCTTGGACCACCAAATTCCCCACCCGCCGCTCCACCACAGATCCCAGGACCACCATCCCCCCCACCCCCTACTCCACCACAGATCCCAGGACCACCATCCCCCCCACCCCCTACTCTACCAGAGATCCCAGGACCACCATATCCCCAACCCCCACTCCACCACGGATCCCAGGACCACCATGCCCCCCACCCCCATTCCACCACAGATCCCAGGACCACCATCCCCCCCACCCCCTACTCTACCAGAGATCCCAGGACCACCATATCCCCAACCCCCCACTCCACCACGGATCCCAGGACCACCATGCCCCCCACCCCCATTCCACCACAGATCCCAGGACCACCATCCCCCCCACCCCCTACTCTACCAGAGATCCCAGGACCACCATATCCCCAACCCCCCACTCCACCATGGATCCCAGGACCACCATGCCCCCCACCCCCATTCCACCACAGATCCCAGGACCACCATCCCCCCCACCCCCTACTCTACCAGAGATCCCAGGACCACCATATCCCCAACCCCCCACTCCACCATGGATCCCTGGACCACCATCCCCCCCACCCCCCACTCCACCACAGATCCCAGGACCACCATATCCCCAACCCCCACTCCACCACGGATCCGAGGACCACCATGCCCCCCACCCCCATTCCACCACAGATCCCAGGACCACCATTCCCCCAGCCCCCACTCCACCACAGATCCCTGGACCACTATCCCCCCACCCCCACTTCACCACAGATCCCTGGACCACCATCCCCCCCCACCCCCCACTCCACCACAGGTCCCTGGACCACCATCTCCAACCCCAACTCCACCAAAGATCCCAGGACCACCATGCCCCTCACCTCCCAGTACACCACAGATCCCTGGACCACCATGCCCCCCACCTTCTACTCCAACACAGATTCCTGGGTAGCAGGTGCCATGCCCTAGCCTTTGGGTGGGTTGTTGGCTGAAGGAGAGCCACTTCCTCCTGTCTCTGGTAGCAGGGACTTGTCCATCCTGGGCAGCCCCCCTCCAAGACAAAGTCGTACCTGTACAGCCTCACTGCTGAGCTGGGCAGGACAGGTGGCTCAGCACCTTTGGGGGAGGCTAGGAGCAGGAAAGAGGCTGGGGATCTCTGGGCCAGAACAGGGCAGGGGGTCAGGCTCAGAGGCAGGGCTTCTGGGCTCTTACCTTGTTTTGGAATGAACCATTCAAAAAAGGGGCCCAAGACTTCAGGCTCTGCAATGAGATAAATCTCTGGCATCAGATAAATATCTGAATTAGATTTATCTGATATTGCTGCTCTACTACTTCCCTGCTTGTGACCTCAGGGAAAATACTTACCGTCTCTGAGTTTCAGCTTCCTCATCCGTAAAGTGGGAATGATACATCTACTTTGAAGAGCTACTGTTAAGAATAGAGAAGGCAAATAAGTTGAAGCACAGAAAGTGAGCCTGGCATAGTGAGTGCTTGAAACCCCTATCATCATCATCACTACCACCACCACCATCATCATCGCCACCACCTCCACCACCATCACCACCACTACCACCATCACTACCACCACCATCATCACCACCACCACCACCACCACCACCATCACCACCACCATCATCACCATCACCACCAACACCACCATCATCACCACCACCACCATCACCACCAACACCAACACCACCACCACCATCATCACCATCACCACCACCACCACCACCACCACCATCATCACCACCATCACCACCATCACCACCACCATCATAATCATCATGATCACCACCACCACCATCATGATCATCACCACCACCACCATCATCACCACCACCACCACCATCACCACCATAACCACCACCACCACCATCATCACCACCACCACCATCAGCAGCACCACCACCATCACCACCACCACCACCATCACCACCACCACCATCACCACCATCACCACCACCATCACCATCACCACCACCATCACCACCATCACCATCACCACCATCATCACCACCACCACCTCCACCACCATCACCACCACTACCACCATCACTACCATCACCATCACCACCACCACCACCACCACCACCATC